>NC_068575.1:604103-1893889 GCF_025698545.1 Gossypium raimondii
TCTTTGGTTTAACATAAAATGACTACTTTGTCTATTTTTTTAGTTACCTAACTATCTTAGATTTTGAGTATTTTCATAAGTAGATGTATTTTTGTAAACTTAAAATCTAGTCATGCTACTTCTAATTTTAGGAATTTAGATATTATTCGATAAACTTAAAAATTAAGTATTAAAAAAAATAAGTGTTGAAAAAATAGGTATTGAAAATTTAAGTTGTAAAATCTATTTTATATTCTACTTAAAATTAATTATAGAATATAATTAGATTGTTTGATAAATATAAATATTAAATTATAAAAATTATATTCTAAATTTTATCCTCAATTTTAAATATTTCACCTTAATCTAAAGAAAAGTCAAATTTTAAACCTAAAGTTTTATAGCATAATATAATATTATAATAAATAAAATAAAATAAAATTAATTGGAAATATCCTCTATTAAGGGATAAATAGCTCTTACTTATTTATAATGTTTCACACTTTTTTGTTTTTGTATAAAAGATTCTATTAGATTGTTTCTATTTTGGATTATCAAACAAGGTGTGAAAAAAAATCAAATCATTGAAAATTTAGATTTATCTGTTAACACTATTAAAAAATCAAATCCAAAATAAGCTTAGATTAAATTATTAACTTTTCATAGGGCCAAAAAGGCAATTATTCCATTTAATTAAAAGGGTAAAAAGACTTGGATTTAATGTTTTAATTTATGAGGGCCTAAAAGAAAATTTTCCCATCTAGCCAAAGGGGTTATATAGGTTAATATCAATAAGAAGTGTGCATGTGCATATACCATATTTTAGACAATCCCTTACTTTATCCAATTCCTCAAAAAACCACAAGTTTAAGATCTTGAAATCAAACTTAGCATTTTCTTTGAGTTTCAAACATTGATGTACCTCTTTTGATCATTGTTGTTCTAGTTTCTTAAGCTTCTCTGTTAATTCGAGTAATCTCCGCTTCACCTCATCTTCTGTTAATTTGTCGTCCTCATATTCGCTCTTGATTTCTTGGTACTTTTTCATAATGTCTCGAGCATTAGATCGCACGAGTCATTTCATGCGATTTGATTTGGTGGAGACAGTTGAGAACAAAATTAGAGGCTTTCCTTTTTTTGCCAAATGTACACACACAAAATATCCAAATAAGTGAAACAGACTAAATTAAAATTAAATTAGAATCAAATTCTATTAATTAAATCTGAACTAAGGACCAAATCACACGTCTGACAGACAATGGAGGACCAAAATGGATATTACACCTTCCAACAAAAACATGCAGATCCGGGGGGACACAAACGGGTCAACGGACGTCATTCTCACAATTTATTATTTTCTATATTTGTTCTTTTAGCTTTTTTCAGAATGTCAAAAGCTTATTACTGTTGAATCAAGATATAGAGGATTTAGTTTCCTTACTTGATGGTTAGATGTTCACTCTCCTAACTATTTTGGGTCAAATCGTACTAATCGCGTTGTTATTAAAATTTTATCTTTCTCTTCTAATTCATCCAAAATTTGTAACATTATACCAAAATATCTAATGTGGTACCAATATTTCTAGTGGAAATAATTGGTTAATGGTATACCAAAAGTTTCCTATTCCTGCTCGTGTGTGTGGATTGATAGCCTATATCAAAATTTGTTAGATACATTTTGCTCTTACTTAAAAAATAGGTAAATTAGTCCATAAAGTAAACTGTTTTTTTCTATTAAAAAATTCACTCATTTCTATTGTTAAAAGCGGACATAACTAACAAAATAATTAAATAGTGACATGTGACATTCCATGTGTACCTCATGTTGACGTACATGAACTAATTTTTAACAATAGAAATGAATGAAACTTTTAATAAAATAACCAATTTACTCTTTCATCTAATGTATAATGACTATTTTGACCATTTTTTAGTCACCCAACTATATTGAATTTTTGGATATTTTCATTTTTGCATTAGCCAACTGTCACCAAAAAGAAGAAATTGACTAGTTGAGTGATATTTTATAACTTTTCATAGATAAGTGACCAAAAAATAAATGTACTAATAATTGAAAGACCATTTTGTAACTTTTCATAATTGAACAACCAAAATTAAATTTACTAATAATTGGGTGACTATTAATAAAATTTGCCCTTACTTTTAATAGCTTCATAAATATGAAATAATTTAAAACAGTTATTTCATATAATTTTAACTTAATGCTTTTAATAGTGATTTTTAATTCATACCTCTACAATTGCGTTTAAATTCAATCTCTCTGCATAGGTTGCCTTAATTTATCTAAACTCATCTAAACTGATAAGACTATTAACTATATTTAATAAATTGGAAAATTAAGTATTAAAAAATAACTAAGAAAAATAAGTAATAAATGAAGTACTCATGTCTGTCACATAGATAAGGATCTTTTAAAAATATGGAAAAATTTTAAAAAACTAAGTTTATCATATTGGATACATAATTATTTTAATACTCACACTCAAATCTGACACTTAATAAACTGGTAAAATAACTAACACAGTTTCATATATATAAAGCACATGGTGATGAAATATATCAATGTCTCAAAAACCATATAATATAAATGATTGCAAAACACCAAGTCCAAGCAAAACACCCAAGTATCCATATAGTTTTTTTTTTTTTTTAAACCCAAAACCAAATAGTTTAAATAGAGAAAAGTAAATATTGAAACCCAAAGTGCATCAAATCAAATAAGTTCAGTGTATTTTGCTGCGAATGCAAAACACCCTTTTGATTCTCAGCAATGAGAGCTGAGTCACCTTTGATCTCTCCAACTTCCTTTTTTTAGCCTCCTCCAAGAATATGTGTGTGAGCAAAGTAGGCAAGCAAATTCTTCCTTAACAAATCATCAGCAAATCCCACTTGAAAACCAACTTCCTTAGCCTTTTTAAGTGTTGCCTCCCACTTCTTTAACGTATCCAAGTCCAATTTCTCAGCTGAAAAATCTTCCATCTCTTTTACTGCAGCACAAAACAGAACTAGAGCTGTAGTATGGCTAAACTCAACTTTTGCAAAATCCTTTACGATTTGGCTCGCAATAGGTTGAAGGTAGCTTGGAATTTCCCCCCAACGAAGTTTCTTCAACTCTTCTGGTAAACCTTGAAAATCTTCTGGCTCCACTTGTTTGTTGCCTTGGACATAAACTTGGTTTTTCAAATCATTAAAAGCAGAGGGTAGAGGTGGAGACATTGCAGAATGACCATTACCAAGATCTAGAGAAAACTGAAACAATAAACATAAAAAACCATAAATTATGAGAATGGTATGTATATGATTATACATATGTATTTGTTGAGATTTAATGTGATGTACTTAAAAAATACAAATTCATGGATTTAATAAATAATCATAGATGATGGATATTGCAAGATGATTATGTTGATTAATGAACAAGGTTTCTTGATGATCAAGTAATAGCCTTATAACTAGAATAAAAATTTCTAAAGACTAAATAATGTTCCCAAATTTTTTTGGTTGGTTGTTCTCAAATACTACTTGGGTCAGCTAATGTACATATCATACCTTTTCTTTTACTGCCTCAATGAATCGACCATCGAAATATAAACCTAAATTATTCACGATGTGATCCTGAAATTTAATTAAAAAGATGTAAGAGCATGTTCAAAAATGACATGAGACATCAAGATAAAGAAAAAGAAAAGAAAACTTATAAAAGATAAAAATACATGAATCCATGTCCAATGTATTATTGCTAAGTCTAAAAATACAACTATAGTGAAAAAGAAATTATGATTATAATGTGACTTATAAATAATGTAGCAATATATAGAGGTAGCAAACATGGCCATCCAAATTCTTCTAAGTGCATCAATTTTTTTTATTTGATATATGTTAATGACATGGAAAAAATTGTTGAAATATCATTAAATAATTAGAAAAAGGATCATAGATGATATGATGAGAAGGATCCATAAAATAATTTCTCCCTTTAATACATAAATTTCATGCAGCATCAATAAATAATAACATGACACCGTCAATATTAAATTAAATAAAAATATATACATACCATATTAGTGAAAGGGTTCTCAGAGTCCTGAAAAATCAAATTAAAAAGTTAGTGGAGATTTAGATTGAGTAATTAAATTTTGTAAAAATTTAACATACCTCACGTGCTTTTTGTTTTATCTCCAACTTGCTTGCTACTTCGAGCAATCTTTGCTTCGCCCCAGGTGTTTTTAAACCATATTTTTTAGCTATTTCTTTGCAGTCTTGCCTAATTTCTTCCACATCCTGTCGTGCTGGCCATTGCTTGGTGTGCACTAATTCCATATCTGACTTTTTGTCCTTCCTTTCCCAAAATATACAAACAAAATAGGTGTTAAAAGAAACAAGCATAGTTACATTGTAGATACAATGATTTTTTGAATCATCTATTACGATATATTGTCGACTCTAAAAGTAAAAATCATTCTCAGATTTTAGTTAGTTTATTTAGAAAAACACTTCTCAACCCCAACCATGATTTCAAACTAAAAAACACAAAGTGAAAATTTTTAGCTTTTGATTTTTGAAAAATTTCTTTTAAATGAAACTATTTTTTTATCTCCTCGTTGAATCTTATATTTTACAAAATCACCTTTAAAATAAATGTTTTATATTTCTAAAAACAATTTTTAACAAAAATGATAAACACTTTTGTAAAACATTTTATCACAATACTTTTCAATAATAAACTAGCTTAAAAGAAGCATAACTTATAATGCAGAGTCCAATCCGTGCTAGTAGTTGCTAGTGGCATTTTTGCCTTCAATATATAAAAATAATTATTAAATTCAATGAGGAGAATTTACCTGCTCTAGCTGCCTGTTAAGCCGATCTGTCATTATCTTGTTTATTTGCTTCTCATCTTTCTCTCCAAGCTGTTCGAGGGTTAATTTTTTATTTTTCGGTTCTAGTGATTGATGGAAGTTGCATTGTTCCTCTGTGCCCTTTTCTCTAGCATCCAAGCTTCTTTTAATGCCTATACTCCTCTTCGAGTCATTCATCTGGTTACGATTAAGCAACCCTTCGCTCTCTTGATTCGAGTAGTTCACTTGTCCTTCAGAGATAGCTTCATGGGATGAAGTGCTAGCGATGCTCATATTGGCACGAATCTGAGAAATTTAGATTAAAGCAAATCATTGAAACGAAAAGAACAGAAAAACATAAATGATTTGCGGGTTAGCGGCATCAAAATCATCATTCAAATCAGCAAAACAGAACCATATGGAAGGATATTGATTCAAGGTAAATAAATTATGCAAAATCAAAACAAGATATGATACTGAATCAGTAAATTTAACCATACGTACTTCTACTGCCGTGAAGAAAAGAGAGAGAAGGGTCAGGTGTCGAAGAGTAAAACTGAAGAAACGAAGGAATTGAGATAGAATTTAAAATAAGGCCAACTTCCATCACGGAAAACTTTAGATTTTAACTACCTCTGTGTAAATTTGAAACAAGAATATTCATGGAAAATTAGCAAAGAAACTTAACATATGTATTAGTCGAGATTTAATGTGATGTCATTACTAACACTAACTCAACAAATTCATGGGTTTAATAAATAATCATAGATGATGGATATTGCAAGATGATTATGTTCGTTAATGAAATAGGTATTATTAATAAGTAAAAATCTTAATGAAAAATGTTTCTTGGTGGACAAGTAATAGTCTTATAAATAGACTATAGGGTTTAGCGTATAAAATTAAGTAGCCGAAGGAAAATGACATTCTTATGGGATCTTTTGTGAGGATGGTTTGTAGTTTTATCCCTGCAATATAAGCTAGTGAGGTCAAACAATGTTATATAATGTCTTTAATGAGTATATCTAATTTTTTTCTTTTTAGTTTGTGTTGATAACGTTTCAACCATTAATCCCTGCAACTAATATCAAAACTATGGTTCAAGACTCAACATAGTGAAATCATGAGTCATTTCGTGAGAATTTGTTCTTGCAAATTTGGATTGTGAGTTTGAAGACATACAAGAAAAGTATATGTTTGTAACAAGGTGGACAATTCAATTGATTTGGCACTTCTTCAACAATGTTATTTAGATTGAAGGACAAAAATTTTGCATAACAAAACAACAGTATAATAGCAGTAAACAGCAGGAAGAAAAAATTTAACCGGAAAGATGGACGAAGAGCAAGTTCAAGAATGACATGAGACGGAAAGAACAGAAAAACACAACTGCATCAAAATCTTCTTTCCAATCAGCAAAACAAAAAAATTCTAGTGCATCAGAAAAGAGAATTATTGTAAGTAATATTCTTTTACGTATCATTGATATATAAATTTCATGCATTATCAGTAAATAATAACATGACACGTATCATTAAATTAAACAAAAAAGTATGCATACCATCATACGAGACTGAAGGTTTCCAACTGAGAACTCTCTCTCTTGAAAATTCATCGAATTGGTTGTTGGTCCCACTCCATGTGGTGTTAGCATGCTAGGAGTGTTCATTATTGAGGCATGGGTCTGTGAAATTTAGATTAGATCACAAAAAAACACAAACGGTTTGCAGATCAACGGGAAATCAGCCAAACAAAACCATATTGGCTCAAGTAAAGAAATTATGCAAAATTAAAGCAATTTATGGTATTGAATTAGTAAAGTCAACTGTACATTCTTCCATTGCAGTGAAGAAAAGAGAGAGCATGTAATGCAATGTATTAAGCAAGATATAATATTGAATTAGTAACTGCAAGATTTTGATCAACAATATTAAGCCCCGGATATGCTGATGAAAAACCATAAATGATGAGAACGGTATTTATATGATTATCATAAAGCATCAGTAAATAATAATATGACACATCGTCATTAAATTAAATAAAAAATAATGCATACCAAAGTATCGTGGTTCACAGCTCTTGTTGAGGTTTGAAAATCCAAATTAAAAAGTTAAAAATTGGAGACTTAACTCAAGTCTCCAATCTCTTCATTGGAATCTTTTAGGATTGATCTGTTGTTATCGATGCTCTTTTTGGCACAGATATGTGAAATTTAGATCAAATCAAATCATTGAATGGAAAAGAATAGAAAAACACAGTTCCATCAAAATCCTTTTTCCAATCAGCAAAACAAAAAAATTCTAGTGCATTAGAAAAGAGAATTATTATAAGTAATATTCTTTTATAAATCATCGATATATAAATTTCAAGCATTATCAGTAAATAATAACATGACACATATCATTAAATTAAACAAAAAAGTATACATACCATCATAGGAGACTGAAGGTTTCCAACTGAGAACTCTCTCTCTTGAAAATTCATCGAATTGGTTGCTGGTGTCACTCCATGTGGTGTTAGCATGCTAGGAGTGTTCATTATCGAGGCATGTGTCTGTGAAATTTAGATTAGATCACAAAAAAACACAAACGGTTTGCAGATCAATGGGTAATCAGCAAAACAAAACCATATTGGCTCAAGTAAAGAAATTATGCAAAATTAAAGCAATTTATGATATTGAATTAGTAAAGTCAACTGTACATTCTTCCATTGCAGTGAAGAAAAGAGAGAGCATGTAATGCAACAATGTATTAAGCAAGATATAATATTGAATTAGTAAATGCAAGATTTTGATCAACAATATTAAGCCCCGGATATGCTAATGAAAAACCATAAATTATGAGAATGGTATTTATATGATTATCATAAAGCATCAGTAAATAATAATATGACACATCGTCATTAAATTAAATAAAAAATAATGCATACCAAAGTATCGTGGTTCACAGCTCTGGTTGAGGTTTGAAAATCCAAATTAAAAAGTTAAAAGTAAGATTGGAGACTCAACTCAAGTCTCCAATCTCTTCATTGGAATCTTTAAGGATTGATCTGTTATCGATGCTCTTTTTGGCACAGATATGTGAAATTTAGATCAAATCAAATCATTAAAAGGAAAAGAATAGAAAAACACAACTGCATCAAAATCTTTTTTCCAATCAGCAAAACAAAAAAATTCTAGTGCATTAGAAAAGAGAATTATTATAAGTAATATTCTTTTATAAATCATCGATATATAAATTTCAAGCATTATCAGTAAATAATAACATGACACATATCATTAAATTAAACAAAAAAGTATGCATACCATCATACGAGACTGAAGGTTTCCAACTGAGAACTCTCTCTCTTGAAAATTCATTGAATTGGTTGCTGGTGTCACTCCATGTGGTGTTAGCATGCTAGGAGTGTTCATTATTGAGGCATGGGTCTGTGAAATTTAGATTAGATCACAAAAAAACACAAACGGTTTGCAGATCAACGGGAAATCAGCAAAACAAAACCATATTGGCTCAAGTAAAGAAATTATGCAAAATTAAAGCAATTTATGGTATTGAATTAGTAAAGTCAACTGTACATTCTTCCATTGCAGTGAAGAAAAGAGAGAGCATGTAATGCAATGTATTAAGCAAGATATAATATTGAATTAGTAACTGCAAGATTTTGATCAACAATATTAAGCCCCGGATATGCTGATGAAAAACCATAAATGATGAGAACGGTATTTATATGATTATCATAAAGCATCAGTAAATAATAATATGACACATCGTCATTAAATTAAATAAAAAATAATGCATACCAAAGTATCGTGGTTCACAGCTCTTGTTGAGGTTTGAAAATCCAAATTAAAAAGTTAAAAATTGGAGACTCAACTCAAGTCTCCAATCTCTTCATTGGAATCTTTTAGGATTGATCTGTTGTTATCGATGCTCTTTTTGGCACAGATATGTGAAATTTAGATCAAATCAAATCATTGAATGGAAAAGAATAGAAAAACACAACTGCATCAAAATCTTTTTTCCAATCAGCAAAACAAAAAAATTCTAGTGCATTAGAAAAGAGAATTATTATAAGTAATATTCTTTTATAAATCATCGATATATAAATTTCAAGCATTATCAGTAAATAATAACATGACACATATCATTAAATTAAACAAAAAAGTATACATACCATCATAGGAGACTGAAGGTTTCCAACTGAGAACTCTCTCTCTTGAAAATTCATCGAATTGGTTGCTGGTGTCACTCCATGTGGTGTTAGCATGCTAGGAGTGTTCATTATCGAGGCATGTGTCTGTGAAATTTAGATTAGATCACAAAAAAACACAAACGGTTTGCAGATCAATGGGTAATCAGCAAAACAAAACCATATTGGCTCAAGTAAAGAAATTATGCAAAATTAAAGCAATTTATGATATTGAATTAGTAAAGTCAACTGTACATTCTTCCATTGCAGTGAAGAAAGAGAGAGCATGTAATGCAACAATGTATTAAGCAAGATATAATATTGAATTAGTAAATGCAAGATTTTGATCAACAATATTAAGCCCCGGATATGCTGATGAAAAACCATAAATTATGAGAATGGTATTTATATGATTATCATAAAGCATCAGTAAATAATAATATGACACATCGTCATTAAATTAAATAAAAAATAATGCATACCAAAGTATCGTGGTTCACAGCTCTGGTTGAGGTTTGAAAATCCAAATTAAAAAGTTAAAAGTAAGATTGGAGACTCAACTCAAGTCTCCAATCTCTTCATTGGAATCTTTAAGGATTGATCATTATCGATGCTCTTTTTGGCACAGATATGTGAAATTTAGATCAAATCAAATCATTAAAAGGAAAAGAATAGAAAAACACAACTGCATCAAAATCTTTTTTCCAATCAGCAAAACAAAAAAATTCTAGTGCATTAGAAAAGAGAATTATTATAAGTAATATTCTTTTATAAATCATCGATATATAAATTTCAAGCATTATCAGTAAATAATAACATGACACATATAATTAAATTAAACAAAAAGTATACATACCATCATAGGAGACTGAAGGTTTCAATCGAGAACTCTCTCTTGAAAATTCATCGAATTGGTTGCTGGTGTCACTCCATGTGGTGTTAGCATGCTAGGAGTGTTCATTATCGAGGCATGTGTCTGTGAAATTTAGATTAGATCACAAAAAAACACAAACGGTTTGCAGATCAATGGGTAATCAGCAAAACAAAACCATATTGGCTCGAGTAAAGAAATTATGCAAAATTAAAGCAATTTATGATATTGAATTAGTAAAGTCAACTGTACATTCTTCCATTGCAGTGAAGAAAAGAGAGCATGTAATGCAACAATGTATTAAGCAAGATATAATATTGAATTAGTAAATGCAAGATTTTGATCAACAATATTAAGGCCCGGATATGCTGAAGAAAAACCATAAATTATGAGAGTGTTATTTATATATCTGATTACCATAAAGCATCAGTAAATAATAATATGACACATCATCATTAAATTAAACAAAAAATAATGCATACCAAAGTATCATGGTTCCCAGCTCTTGTTAAGGTCTGAAAATCCAAATTAAAAAGTTAAAAGTAAGATTGGAGACTCAACTCAAGTCTCCAATCTCTTCATTGGAATCTTTAAGGATTGATCTGTTATCGATGCTCTTTTTGGCACAGATATGTGAAATTTAGATCAAATCAAATCATTAAAAGGAAAAGAATAGAAAAACACAACTGCATCAAAATCTTTTTTCCAATCAGCAAAACAAAAAAATTCTAGTGCATTAGAAAAGAGAATTATTATAAGTAATATTCTTTTATAAATCATCGATATATAAATTTCAAGCATTATCAGTAAATAATAACATGACACATATCATTAAATTAAACAAAAAAGTATACATACCATCATAGGAGACTGAAGGTTTCCAACTGAGAACTCTCTCTCTTGAAAATTCATCGAATTGGTTGCTGGTGTCACTCCATGTGGTGTTAGCATGCTAGGAGTGTTCATTATCGAGGCATGTGTCTGTGAAATTTAGATTAGATCACAAAAAAACACAAACGATTTACAGATCAACGAAAAATCAGCAAAACAAAACCATATTGGCTCGAGTAAAGAAATTATGCAAAATTAAAGCAATTTATGATATTGAATTAGTAAAGTCAACTGTACATTCTTCCATTGCAGTGAAGAAAAGAGAGAGCATGTAATGCAACAATGTATTAAGCAAGATATGATATTAAGTTTTAAAGAATGACATGCGACATTTAAGTTTAAGAAAAAGAAAGGAAAACTTTGAACCCATATTGCTAAGTCTAAAACACAACTATAGTGAAAAAGAAATTATGATTATAATGTGACTTAAAATAATGTAGGAATATCAAATATGGCCATCCAAATTCTTCTAAATGCATTAAAAATTCAGAAAAATTGAACATGTATATGTTAGGCATAAATTTTATATTTGATATTCAAGTAAAATAGTTAAACCTCTAAAAATAAATTTAGTGCATCAGAAAAGAAAAGAGAATTATTACAAGTAATAATTTTTTTATGTACGGTCAATATATAAATTTTATGCACTACTAATAAAAAATAAATTCATCATCATTAAATTAAATAAAAAATTTATACTTACCATATTAGGATCAAAGTTGCTTGCACTCGGTGTCAAGTAGTTCTCACTTGGGATCTCTTCCACTTGATAGATGGGATTGGTTGCTGGTGGCATACTATCATTCACGATGTTGCCAGGGACATGAAAAGCATCGGAGGATGGCGAGTTAACTAAGCTCATCTTGGCACGGATCTAAGAAATTTAGATTAGATCAAATCATTGAAACCAAAAAACAGAAAAACACAAACGATTTGCAGGTGAAAGGCATCAAAATCTTCTTACAAATCAGCAAAATAAAGCTATATGGAATGATATGAACTCAAAGTAAAGAAATGATGCAAAATGAAAGCAAGACATGATATTGGATAAGAAAATTCAACAGTAAGTACTTCTACCAGTGAAGAGAAGAGAGAGGAGGTCAGGTGTGAGAGAGTACACCGAAGAAACTAAGAAAGTTTTCAATGAGGTGGGATGAAAAATAAGCCTAATTTCCATCACCAAAAGCTCGAGATTTTAACTTCCTCTTTGTAAAATTGTCGCGAGAAGATTACTGGAAAATTAGCAGGAAATTTGGAGCCATATGCTTCAACGAAAACGCGTGCGCAGTGCGGTTAGGTAATAAGGTTTGACTGTATTTTTAAAATGGTCGGTATTTAGTGGTTTGAATTAGAAAAGAAGTTTTTTTTACCACTTTATTTTTTAATTTTTTTCTTTTGTAAAGTCATTTCAATTTTCTTAGCACGACTATTTTACTTCATTTCGACAGTAATGGATAAACACAAATAATATTGTTAAAGTTGAATATGCTCGCGCCCATCGCGAGAAAGTTATGTTGAAGTTGAATATGCTCGCGCCCATCGCGAGAAGCCATTGTAATATGCGCGCGCGTGAAAATATAAAAGTCCATGGTGGGACCGTTTCTCATCTACCGACGTTATTTTTATTAATTGTATTGTTTGGTGGTCTCTACAACCCTGAAGTTTCATACTCCTTCGGTTCACTATTTCACTTTCTTCCTCTTGCAATAATCAAGCAATTTTGGCCTTGATTTCAGTTTGAACCATCAATGGCGGAAGACACGACCAAATCCAACATGGACAGAGATTTTATAGAACTGTTGTTGGAGCTTGTAGATGACCTCGACCACCACAGAAACACATGGTCTGCAAGGGAAGCTATGCTTCTTGGTGCCGGAGAGCTATCTGCGACCAGCAATTTCACAGCTCGGCTTAAAAAGCCGGAGGCTGAAGAGCAATCCGTGGCCGACTATTCTTGCCAACGACGGCTTAAAGTGAAAAAAAAATTAGAAATCATGCCCATTGATTCGTCTAGAACAGCTTTTCCAGAAGTTCGTCGGAGTAGGATGAAGATGATGGAAAAGGTACGACTCAAATCAGTTTGCTTTCAATCTCAAAATCGGTTGTCAAATTAAGATCATTAAATTCTATTCAAAATCTCGAAATAAAGATAAGCTTTCTCTAACCAACGAATTCCTTTGTTTCTTATGCTTAACTCTTCGGCGGCGGTGTTCTTTTCTCTGTCTTCTCTTCACCGATATCGATACTTGAAACCTGTAAGTACTCCTAATTCTACTAATTCGCTATCGTGTCCTTCTTCGTAATTTTTCTGTTGTTCTGAATTGGGAATTCTGAGTTAAATTTCTCAGATCCGTACGAGAAGATGGGTTATGGCATGGCAGAACTGGAGCATCAGTCTATGTCGAATGGAAGCAAGAAAAGAATTCTGAAATTTGTTGCCGATGACTTCTTGAGACAAGAAGCAGAACTAAAAAGAAACAGAGGGATATCCGGTACTGGAGACAAAAAGAGCGAAAATTTACGATGATCCAACAGAAAGAGGGATAAATAACGTAAGTCTCTTAATCAAACTACTAATTCATATTCAATTTATTTTTATAAATCTGCAAGTAGGGCTGTAAATGATTAATATTCATTTGTTTGTGTTGAGCTCATTTCATAAACTGAGCCTCAAAATCTAGATTTTTTTCCCAAAATGGTCCCTGTCTAGTGTCTAGTCCAAAAATCCTTGGAAATGGTAATATCTTTTAACAGTTGGTCCAAAAATCCTTGCATTGACAATGCTGTAGATTGTCTCTTAATACCTGCTTTGTGTGAAAAGAATGGTAAGATAACAAATTGGAGATGCAAGTGGCAACGCGTGGTGGAGATGCTGCTGATGAGCATGAAAACGAAATATGTGCTGAAAGCCACTAACATCGGGAAAACGAAAGCTTCTCAACAAGTTCTCTGCCATCGCAACCAAATCAAAATGCAATGGCCAATACAATCTGATCCCCTAGTGATTATCCATGTGATCCAAGAAACTGACCGCAAGTGCAAGGATGCTGTATTAGCAGAAGCCAAGGCGAAGTGGCGACTTGATCGACAACGATCAGAGGTACGTAAATTATTAGAATTTATTTACTAAATTTAATTTCATGATCTAAATCTCTAATTTAATTTTTTTAGAACTTGATCCACAACTATTAGAGGTACCTAAATTATTAGGAATTTTTCACTAACTTTAATTTCATGATCTAAATCTCTAATTTAATTTTTTTTTAACTTGATTTTTCAGGACTTGTATGAAAAAGCAGGTTTAATTTCATGATCTAAATCTTTAATTTAAATTTTTTTT
This sequence comes from Gossypium raimondii, assembly GCF_025698545.1. Lineage (NCBI taxonomy): Eukaryota > Viridiplantae > Streptophyta > Magnoliopsida > Malvales > Malvaceae > Gossypium > Gossypium raimondii. The sequence continues at coordinate 618,232 of NC_068575.1, forward strand.
AACTTTATTTTCCAGGACTTGAAAGAAAAAAAACACTTTTGAAGCCGGAAGCAATGTTAAACGGACTTTTGGAGTCAGAAATGCTTTTCAACCCAAAAGTAAAAGCAATTTCTTTTTAGTTATCAAAAGTACTTTTTGACAGTAATACTAAACATTTAAATCTTAAACTAAATTTTTTAAAAGTACTTGTCAAAGTTAACTTTTCCATAACACTTTTTAAAAGCACTTTTAAAAGTAATGTTAAACTAATCCTAACTTCTCCTTCTCATGTTTCTTTTATGTCTTTCAAATGCATAACCACACATCAAATCTCAATTGAGTTTTATGTAGTCATGTATAGAGGTGTAATCGAGCCGAGCTGAGCTCGATTTAAAATTCGGAACTTGATACTTGACTCGAGATATAATTGAGCTACTCGAGTTCGAAATTGGCTCAATAATTAAGTTTAAAATTAATAACATATTAAGGAAATAATGTAATTTAAACTCAGCTCAACAACTATTAAATCGAATTCGAATTCTTTTCAAGTTAAATTCGAGTAGCTTGTGAGCAACAATATCTCATTTACACAACATTCTCACAATTCACACGGTATTCAAAATCCATTTTTCCAGAGTTAAGCACAGAATTTATTTCATTGCTCTGAATTTATTACTTGTTTTTCATGTTTGTTTGTTCTAGATTTTTTTCCCACCTCCATGCAAGGTAAAAGTTACTGCAACTGATGATAAAACTCGTGAAGGAGTACAATCTGAATTCCGTGATTTGGAGAACCAACTTTATGACAAAGGCAACGACAAAGTGGAATGCAAAGATTTCCCAGGCTTGGCACAGGAATTAAAGAAAACGAGTTGGGGGAAAATTCCAGACTACCTCGAATCTATTGCAATCCAAGTCGAAAAAGATCGTGGAAAAACTACTGATATTTTCATATCCCCACTCAAGTTCTGCTCTGCGCTGCGATCAAAGAGATGAAAGATTTTCGGTTGGGGATTTGGATTTGGGTACCTTGAAAAAGTGGAGCGCGACACTTAATTACGCTAAGAAATATGGTTTTCAAGTGGGATTTGCTGATAATCTGTTGAAGAAGAATTTTCTTGCCTATTTTGCTATTCAATGTCTGCCCAAATCGACCGTAAAAATATAGCTTCCCAAGAGCAAATGGTTGTGTTGCTGTTGCTGTTGCTGGCTTGCTGCAGTCTATAAAAATATTGGCTTTAATGATATCTACATTTACTTTTCTGTATGTGTGAAGTTTATCTTATTTGAGATTAATGCTTTGTTAAACTGAGAAATTAAGTATTAAAAAAATTAAGAGTTTGAATTTAAGTTTTAAATTTTATTTGATATATTAATTAAAATTAAATACTGTATAAGATTAAATTCGTCGATTTCGTAAGAAATTAATTTAATCTATGTTTGATTATAAGTTCTAAGCTCAAATTTGAGTTTTCAATATCAAAATTAATGTAAAAGTATTAGTAGGCTCGAATTTGATTTCTTCCTGGCATGATAATTTCTTGCTATTTTAGAATTTTTAATTTTATTTTAATAAAATGATAAAATTATTATAATTTTCAAATTTCTTATAATTTTGCAAAATTTAAATCATTTTTAATAATTATTTAATGATTTTAATGATATTCACAATATTTACGACTTTAAAATACTTTAAAATATTATTTATATTTTAATAAATTTGAAAAAATTAAATAGTTTTTACATTTTAACAATGATAGTTTCTTTTTACTTCTAATCCTTGAACACCGACTCGGTTAGAAAAATTACTAAATTACCTTTATGTATTTTAATGGTAATTTTATTTTTTACATTTTAAATAAAATCAATAAAATAAATTATAAATGAGAAGGTTTGAACTTATACCATTAACTAATGTTTTATTTTTGTATATTTTGATATTATGACACAAAAGTTTTGACCCATATTTTTATTATATTAATAATCTCATTGATTGAATTTATGTCACAAATTAACTCAATACTAAATTAACACAAACATACGTTGGTCTGGCGGGGTGATGCAACTGGTGAGTACACCGTTAGGAGTGGTTATAAAAGATTATTACAGGGAGAGGATACATCTGAGCCTAGACACTACAATAATGGTCACACCATTTTCTACAAGAAGCTGCGGCAGACAAATTTGCCATCAAAAGTTAAGATTACAATATGGAGGCTGTTTAATAACTACATTCCAACGTATTGGAATCTCCATTACAGAAGGCTTCGAAGTTCAGCAATCTGTCCTCGATGCTCAGAGGGAACTGAAGCGATAGAGCATGTTTTCCGAGATTGTATCATTGTAAAAGAAATATGACAACAGTTAGAAATAACATGGAATCAGGATGTATTACAGAGTGGGATTTAGAGACTGGTTAATGGATATTGTGTCTACCATTTCAACACGCAAATGTAGAACAGTGTTCTGTGCTCCTTGGGTCATTTGGACAACAAGGAATAAAGAGGTGCATGAAGGGATTAAAAAATCTTCACATGAATCAGTTGTTTTCATAAGAGAATACCTCAAGGAAATTGATGATATAGAGAGAAATTTACCTGCTAAGAGATTATGATGGAAAGATGGCGCCCACAAGATCCAGCGTTTATCAAAATAAACTTTGATGCAGCCTTCAAAAATCACACAAAACAATCATGTTCGAGCTTGGTAGGCAGGTGATGGGCTCAAGAATCATTCTGAATAGCTACATTCTTTCTTCTTTTGCTACTGAAGCATTGGCCTATCTCCAGACAGTATAAATGGGAATCGATCTGGGTTTTCGGAAAATGATAGTTGAAGGGGATACCCGATCGATTATCAGGAAACTGCAAATAGAACAAGATGACAGATCTGTTATAAGCGCCTATATTAAGGACTCGAAGGAGTTGAGTTAGAATTTCGAGAAACCGATGAGGAAAGCTAGCGTCGAGAAACCGAGGTGTTGGAAGAGCTGCGATGAAGACTGTGGAATTTTGATTTTGAGGAGATTACGTTTTTACAGTATTTTAGTGCTTGTTTGTAGCTGCATTCATTTTCAATGACGTGACAACACCATATTGTGACACATAATCAATATTACGTGAAAATTTGAAAACTTTAAATTTCTATAAAAATTCAAATATATAAATTAACAAAATAATAATAATTTCGAAATTTATATAAATTTAAAAAAAAACTCAAATTTGAAAATATATGTAAAAATTGAAAAGAAAATTAAAAAAAATATATTTTTAAAGAGTGAATTAAAATATTTGAAGTTTGGAGATAAATTTAAACTTCCATATTCAATTTATTTAATTAGCCCTAAAAATATTATTAATTTATTAAAAATTATAAGTAATGATGAACCGAGCTAAATTTAAATTGGGCCCAACCAAAAGTTTATATCTGTTTATTAAGTTCAAATCCGGTTCCGCCGAAAACAATAGCCTAAAATGAGCCCAAAGTTTAGACCCAACTTCCAAGCTTTCTCTAACCAACGAATTCCTTTGTTTTTCCTGCTTAACTCTTCGGCGGCGGCGGCGGCGGCCTTTTCTCTGTCTTCTCTTCACCGATATAGATACATTAAACCTGTAAGTCCTAAATCTACCAATTCGCTATCATATCCTTCTTTATAATTTTGCTGTTGTCCGACGAGAATCATTAACAAAAAATGAAGAAGAGTTCATCAAGTCATCCGTGCCAGAAATAGTGAAGGAACTTACTAATTCATATTCAATTTATTTTAATAAATCTGCTAGTTTGAAGGAACGGACATCTGTTAATCTTCATTTGTCTATTTTGAAAATTTGTTTGTCTGAGCCTCAAAATCTGGTTTTTATTTCCAAAATGGTCCTTGTCTAGCGGTGGGTGAGCAAACTTCGATACGATTCGAAAAAATTAAAAAAAATTCGAATTTCAAGTTAATTGAATCGAGTTATTCAAATTGTTCGAGTCTAACTCGAATAAGAAATTTTAAATTTCGAGTTCGAGTCGAGTTGAATTTTACAACTTGAATAATTCGAATAACAGATTAGTGTAAATACTCTTTTGGTCCCTGTCAATTTCAAAAATGAGCAAATTGGTCTCTTCTTTAATAAAAATTCAAATTTCAAAATAATTTTCAAAATTGAAAATAATTTTAAAATTCAAAATATTTATAAAAATTCTAAAATTTATACTTTTAAAAATTATTTTTAAAACAATCTAAAATATATGTAAAAAAAAGTTAAACTTTTAAAATTACTTCCAAAAATTCTTTTAAACTAAAAATATTCTAATTTATTGATCCTAAAGGAAAGTAGTTTATGTTTAATACATATTACAAACATACATGTGTGTATGCACATCAAATTCTGACATGCTTATAATATCTAGAAAAATATTATGTAAATGCATATTTATAAAAATATAAAAAAATAAATTTTAATTGAAATGGTAAAATTAATATTTCAAGATCATGGTAGCCTATATTGAAGTCCTACCATGAATGGATTTACATTGATTTATATAGATTTTTGTATTTCCCAATTAAATTGATGCCTAATTGATCAATGGCATCATCTCAATTAAAAACTTAAATATAGTATAAGATATATACACGTTTCTTAAAATAGAGTTTTCTTCGATACAATATGAATAAAAGCGAATAGCTACACTTGAACTGACCTAACCGTCTCAGGTCCATTGTTATTATTTTTTGTTCAAAACCAAGATATCTATTATAAGTAGTAGTAACTAATTCACTCGTTCGGAGTATTTTTTTGGAGAGGTAAACAGCTAGACATAAAATATATTCCATTCACATGAGCGGAGATTGAACCTCTGATAACATAGCTGAAATAATAGATGAACAATCACCACATTATATTTCATGATCAGTTCATTAATATTATTGTACCTTAGGTTCTTGCAACGTATGAAAACAAACATTTTTCTAAAAATTTAGTGGGATTTAATCTGCCTTTTAAGTCATGTAAGGGTGGAAATTTTGTTAAGAACAATTAAGGCTGACAGAGGCTAGCATCCTCTAAAATTTAAAATTAGTAAAGGTAAAATTATATTTTGGTTTCCCTCAAAATATAAAGATTTGATTTAATCTTTTAAAAATTATAAATATATAAACTATTAAAATAATAAAATTACAATTTTACTATTGTAAAAATTATAATTTAATTCCGTCCCCTAAATTTGTTTTCTAATTTTTGCCCTTGAGAACAATACAAGTTGTTTACTTCAATATGAGAATACATTATTGTATACTTGATCATTGAATAGCATATAAAGTTTGGATGCTCATAATATAATCGAGTTGGACAAAGAAACTTGTCTCTAGCTAGTAAAACAAAGGGCAGAAATAACATCTAGAACCATGCCTGTGCTATGGATTCGTATCCGATGCTTAGATCTAAAATTATATAAATTGTGAATGACTTTTTGCTAGGTGAAGTATTGTGATTGAGGAAAGAAATTGTAATTATAAAGTGATTTATAAATGAATAATATATCAACACATATTCAAATGAAAGTATTGGATATGATCATTCAGACTGTATTGAGCATGAATGTGTATCTAATGTTCAAATTCAAATAATATAATTGAAAATGATTACTAGGTAAATAAAAAACTAAGCCAATTGCATGGGGAAAGATGAAATAATTATAATTTGATTTATGATAAAATACACTTACGGTCATTGAACTATTAATAAGTATCGTTTTAGAAGAAAATGGGAAGAAAAATTTTGATTGGTGTCAAAGTGTAAAAAGAGAAAGCGATATAGTGACGATTTTAATAATTTAGTGATTTAAATGAAAACTTTCAAATAGTAACATTTTAAAGTTAAATGATTAAAAGATAGACTTTGTTATGTTGGTTAATATGAATGATAAGAAATATGCATACCATATATATTATTAGCAGTGAAGATTGCTTCAAAGTTCCTTGCTTTGTTGTAGTCCTGAAAACCAAGCTTAAAAGTTAAATTGAAGATTTAGATCATGAAATAGCAATATATATATATATATATATCAATGTCTTAGAATTTATATAATTCTAATAATTATCAACTTGAATTAACTTATGATATACTGATGGAGTGTTATTTTCTTAAGTCGTGAACCATTACTGGAATCTTCATTTTCTAAAGATCCTCATCTTATCAAAATTCTAAATGCAATTATAACACGATGCAAAACACAATACAAACACACGATTTCATACCAAAAAACCATATAGTCTAAGAGAAAAGTAAAGATAAAACGCTTAAATGCAAGAAAGCTCAATTCTAATGGTGACTTACCAAAGATTTTGCTGCAACTGCAACTGCAAAACATGAGAGCTCAGCAGCCACCTTTGATTCCCAAAACCCTTTTTTTTCTTTTTCAGTTTCGTCCAAAATTACTCGAGTGACAAAAGTAGGAACACAGATTCTTCTGCAACAGATTGTAAGCAAATCCCGCTTCAAAACCAAGTTCCTTAGCCTGGTTGAGTGTCGCGGCCCATTTTTTCAATGTGTCCCAGTTTAATTCCTTAATTGATACCTCTTCCATCTCTTTGATTGCGGCACAAACCAGAACTTGAATACTGTAATGGCAAAAATCGGTAGCTTTTCCACGAACATTTTCGATTCGGGTCACAATCGGTTTGAGGTAGTCCGGTGTTTTATACCAGCCAATGTTGTTCAATGCTTGTTCTAAGCCATGGAAGTCGGTAACAGCCACTTTCTTGTTGTCCTTGTCACAAAGTTGGTTTTCTAATTCACTAAAAGTAGAGTACTGCAACTCCTCACGAGTAAATAAACTTCCATGATCTTGATCTTGAGCAGCACTAATAAGCCATGGCCATGTTGAAGAAAGCTGCAACAAGACAAAAAAGAAGAAGAAGAAAGAAAACCAGTCATATTTATGAGAATGATGTGGGTATGATTATATATAAATTAGTTGATATTTAATAAGATTACATAAAAAGTGAATTTCAAATTCATTACTACCATGCATTTAATAAATTCATGGGTATAAAAAAATCATAAATGGTACATTTGTATGTATTCTATCACATAACATGTTCTATTTTAATACCCAAATCATATTTTGAAGTCCAAATTCTCAAATGTTAAATAGCTAGCTAATGTGCAATGCAATAATGTATAAATATAAATGTATTTATGTATATGCATATCATATCTCCTTTCTTAGACTCTCCACAACTTAGTCAAGTAAGATATGCATTGTAGCTAAACACACATATATATATATCTTAGTGCTTAAGAAGATTCAACAATACTTACTGTTTTAAATGCAAAAGTCTATGCAGGATTAGAGAAGCAGGAAAACTTGAATTATACAATTTGTTGTTGATATCAGGAATCAACAAGGGGAAGAGTTGACAGAGGTGACTGGTGCTTCACCCTTGAAAGGCGAAGAGCTGTTGTGATAATGTGATGAAGGATAATAAGAGAGAGAAGAGAGAGAGGGAGTGAGGATCATCCCTCCTTCTAGGTGAGAAAGTTTATATATGAGACATAGGTGATGTTACGTGTAAGTATCTTGTTGGCGGTAGGGTCACATCCTATTTCTTTGTAGCGACGCTGATGTAATCTTGTAGATTGATGAAATGACAATGTAGGTGACTTGCACAGTTGAAGAATCTCAACCACTTTTAGTGGAGGCAGCTCATGATGAAATTGTGCTCAATGGTGTGGCGAGCCGCGGTCGTAGGTGATATGAAGGTGGCATAACAGTTGCCTTTTGTCATAAGGTTGGTTTTTCAGATAGCTAAAATTAGAGTATAACACTTGAGGAGTTAGCAAACTTCCATGATGCTGATCTTGATCTTCATCAACACTAATAAGATGATTAGTTGCTGTAGTTTCTTCGACATCAGCCACAGACATGCTGAAGAAAGCTAGAACAATTTAAAAAAAAAAAACAGGTTATAATTTATAAGAATGATGTGATATGTATTTGAAAAATATAAAACAACATGAATTTTAATTTTACATTTTTATGTATTCTATCATATAATATGCATTATATTTAAAACATGAATCATATGTAATCTATGCATGCACATATGTATATATGCATGTATATCGTACCTCTTTTGTAGAGTCCCCATGTTAAAATCCTGAAATTTAAGAGAAATGAAAATAAATAATCGAAACAAATAACTTGATGAAATAAGATATGCATTATTCTTTTTCATGTTTATAGTTTCAAATACATATATATTACATAGAAAGATTCAACAAGAAAAAAACATACTCATATTAGATACAAACCCACATCCAACACATCTGAAATAAAGTAAAATAGTTGAAAATGACTTTTTGTTAGGTCTGAAAAGAAGTCTAGTAATGAGGAAAGATATTATTGATTTATATATTTAGATAAAAGTACTAAAATTGATCATCCCACTTAAATTCGAATAACATAGCTGAAGATAGCTTTTGTTGAATATACATACCGTGAAGACTGCATCAAGGTTCCCTGCTTTTGTTGAATCCTGAAAATCAAACTACAAAGTTATATTGGAGACTTGGAATATAGGAACTAAGTAATCAAAAATTCGTAAAATTTAGCGTACCTTTAGCCGTTCTTGATCTATTCTCTCCAACTCATATTCTACTTCAACGAATATTCTTCGTTTTGCCTCGTCTGTTGAACTGTCGTCCTTCTCGATTTCTTGAATCTTTTGCTTCATACGTTGGAGGTCAGGTCGAATTGGCCATTGCGTTGTGATTTGCTCGAGGGAGCCGAAAACTCGTGGTAAGAGATGAGAGGCATTAATGGCCATCATGTTACGAACTATCCTTATAATAACGTCCTTGTCTGCTTCCTTGTCCTTCATTTTACCAAATATACAGAAAGCAAGAGATACGAAACAATGCATACGTATTGTTGATACAAAGATTTTCAAAATGCATCTATTATAAAGTATTATTCTCTTCCGAGGTGAAGATCATCCTCACCTTTTCTCCTAGGAAAAAAAAACCTTATTAGATGTTTTATATAGGTTAAATTAGAAAAAGGAAGGGCCCTTTTAAAAGTTAATTAGGGATTTAGGCTATTTTTCCCAAATTTATTATTTTAAAAAATTAATTATTAATTAAAATTTTAAAAAATTAAAACAACATTAAATGAAAAATAAAGATGTGTGTAAAAAGAATCAAACCGGAGACTCAAACACAAAATACTAAAATCTATCTATCTAACCCCCAAAAAAAAATCTAATGTGTTATAAGTTGTTAAAAAAAACACATTAAAAAGCCTTTTAAACATGTTGTTTCTCTCCAAATTTAAACACGTTTTTCTCCAAATTTAGTTTATTTCCCTAGAAAATAAAAACTGCTTAAATCCCTAATTAACTTTCAAAAACAGTTTTTTTTTCTAATTTACCCGTAATATATATAAAGTGAATAACAATAGGGTAAACTTACTAATAATTACAAAATAGTCACTAAATCATTTGAATGTTTTTATTTAAGTCACTAAACTATTCAAAAGTTGTATTTAAGTTACTAGGATTTTAAGTTTTTTTTTTTAAGGTCAGCTAGCGAGCTCCAAGCGACGATTTGACGATTGGGATAACAAATCAGTACTCATAAGCGAGTAGAAAAACAAAGAAGAAAACTATTTGAATTTTTGTTTACAGATTTGTAATTTTCAAAGTCATTTGAGAAAAACAAACTAAATTGTAAAAGATAAAGGAAATGAGAGATTCTGGTTGGTACAATTGTTGATTTTAACATTCCAATGACTTAAATGATAACTTTTAAATAGTTCATTGACTATTTTGTAACCTTTTGGAGTTAAGTGACCAAAAAATTTATTTACTAATAGTTTAGTGAACTTTTGCTGAATTTGCCCATAATAATAACGTGAATTTATTTAAGAAACTTACGTTCTTTATACGCCTGCTAATTCGATCCTTGTAAACCTTCGCCATTCCCGCCACGGTTTTCCCTTTCAAACATTCTTGTAGCCGGGAAGTTGATGATTCACCGGCATAAAAGGTTCGCGGACACCGGCGTTGTTTCTTCCCGACTTTTCCATTAGCTTCTTGTGAGTTACCGGGATCTAAATCCCGGTTTCTTTTTTTGCTTCCACTCGACATCGACGGGTTGATCTCTTCTGACAACAATGGTCGTACTTTCGCGACCTCGGATATCGGATCATAGACATTTTTGAAGATACTCAAATCTTCGTCATTCAAAAAACTGTAATCGTCGCTCATCCTTGCACAGATCTGGGAAAATTTTAACTTGGATCAGAAGAAATCGTTGAATAAAAAAACAATAAAATCGAAAATTCAGATATAAATTAAGAAGAAGCAAATCATTGAAGTAAAATTATATGAAACAAAATCTTCTCAAGAAATCCAAGAAAATCAAAGCAAGAGATGATAATGAACACGTAAACTTAGTAGTAGTACTTACTGTTAGAGAAGAAGAGAGAAAGTGTCGGCTGCTTGCTGAAGATTACAAAGTGGAGGGGGTCTAATTATAGAAGAATGCAAGTGGGTCATTGGATACTATGAAGTGACCCAAAAAAGCTGGAAACAGCTCTCCTTGATACAATGCATTATTTTTATGTCGGTAGTCCTCCCCTCTGTGTAATCACTTTCATTGTATTATTACAATTTCACTACTATTCACTTAATTATTGATAAGTTTTTTTAGTTACCTAATTATGTAAAGATACAAAATAATTATTTAACTATTCAATTATTTCTTGTTTAGTTACCGGTCTTTAAACTACTAACGGGAGGTTAACTTGACAGCTTCTAAAATCGGTATAATAGAAACTTTAACTCTCAATATTTATACATTATGTAATTTAGTTTTTCTTTTGCATTTTTTTGTGACATGGAGGGTTAAATTTAATACAATGAGAAAATATGGAAATTATTATATTTGATTTTAATATATTTTCAATCAAATTTAGTTGATGAATTTATTTTTTAAAAACTTTTTAGGCGAAAGGGTCACAACGAAAAACAAATATGTAAAAAGATCAAATTACACGATGTATGAATATGTAAATCAAGACTAAATTGATATAATATAAAAATATTAAAAGGTTAAAGTTACTATTATGTTAATTTTAAAAGTTATTACATTAATTTTCCATTAATTATTTAATGCTTGATAAAAAAATTGATAGCAAGATAATTTCGTATTTTTAATATATTTATTTTTGGATAATTATCAAATAAAATGCTATTAAATTTGGATTTTTCTTATCGTGAATGAAGTTAGTGTCTTTGAATTCAAACTCTTACAAAAAAAAGGGGGCTAAATTGGAACAAAAAGCAAAGAGGAGGGCTTGATTGAAAGATTGAAGATTCAAAGATGATTGAATAAATATTGAAGGGTTGAAGATTTTTTTTTAAAAGTGGCTGGATAAAGATTGAAGGATTTTTTATATTGTTACAACTCAGAACTAGTTTAAATTGATTTTAAATTTGAATTATTTAGTGATAATATTTAGAAAAAATCTTGCTAAATTTTAGCACTAAAAATGTATATAAATACCTAGTAGTTACAACCAGTCGAATACACTTTGCCTTTAGCATTTAATAAATTCTCTATTTTTTTCCTCTCCTGCCTCTTTGCCATTCAATTTTGCAGTTTCTTTTTGCCTTTATACTTTCCAAAATTCCATTTAAACCATTTATTTTCAAGCAAGATTCTTTCCATTATTAGCTAAACCCTTTTTAGCTTTAGCCCTAAAATTGCTCTAACAAAACAATCATGAGATACGAGCCTACTAAAAGAATCTTTCAATTCGATATTCGCTATCTCTCCGGTATATGGGATAGTACAAATTCGTCTCTCAAAGTTGATTCAATTTAAACTCAAAAAGCGCTTTGGGTTGGGATAGATCTTGACATAGCCCAAAGGTGAAGGACTCCAAACAATCATTTCTAGTTTTTTCTCACCTTTTGCTTCCCATCTAATTAGCGGAGCCCTGGTTACTGTTACTAACTTCATGCCATTTTCGAATACATCACTCTTAGACACGTTCAAATTTTTTTTGAGAGGAATCATAATTAAATTGTATATTTTTACGATAGTAAAACTATAATTTGTCCCCTAAATTTGTTTTTCTAATTTTACCCTTGAGAACAATACAAGTTGTTTACTTCAATATGAGAAGACACTATTGTATACTTGATCATTGAATACCATATAAAGTTTGGATGCTCATAATATAATCGAGTAAAGAAACTTGTCTGTAGTAAAACGAAGGCCAGAAATAACATCCAGAACCATGCCTGTGCTACGAATTCGTATCCGATGCTTAGATCTAAAATCATATAACATAATTGTGAATGACTTTTTGCTAGGTCAAGTATTGTGATTGAGAAAAGAAATTGTAATTATAAAGTGATTTATAAATGAATAATATATCAACACATATTCAAATAAAAGAATTGGATATGATCATTCAATGTGTCAGAGTGTATCGAGCATGAATGTGTATCTGATGTTCAAACTCAAATTCAAATAATATAGCTGAAAATGATTACTAGGTGTAAGAAAAAAACTAAGCAAATTGCATGCGGAAAGATGAAATAATTATAATTTGATTTATGATAAAATACACCTACGGTCATTGAACTATTAATAAGTATACATTTTAGAAGAAAATGGGAAGGAGATTAAACTTTTGATTGGTGTCGTGTGTAAACAGAGAAAGCGATATAGTGACCATTTTAACAATCTAGTGACTTAAATGAAAATTTTCAAATAGTACAATGATCATTTTATAACATTTTAAAGTTAAATGATTAAAAGATAGACTTTGTTATGTTGGTTAATATGAATGATAAGAAATATGCATACCATATATATTATAGGTTACGTGTCATGTAGTTGGAAATTTGACAAGGGTCAATTTGCGGTGATATTGGGATCGACTATGAAAGGAAGAGTTGGTGGTTTGAAGGATCCTCGATTGCTATAACCAAATTTTATCGCTTGAAGTGAAATTTTGTCTTAAAGATAGATTCAATATTGAGTACACCGAGGCTAAGGCTAAGCTTAAAAATATTTTATTTACCAATTTATTTTATTTTCTTAAATTTATTTTTGCATTTATTTTGTTTTATTTTATTACACTTATTTCCTTATTTTATTATCTTAATCAATTTAAGCCTTCCATTTTCATTTTTTTTTTTCAGCACTATTACCCATCAAATTTGAGCATGACTATGACCGCGACAATGAATCTGGTCACAAGAAAAAAGGCAAAATTAGATTCCAATCTTCATCATTCCAATGATGTCACCGTTGCTCATCTTGCACGAAATGTGAAAATTTTAACTTGGATCAGAAGAAATCGTTGAATAAAAAACAATACAATCGAACATTCAGATATAAATTAAGAAGAAGCAAATCATTGAAGCAAAATTATATGAAACAGAATATTCTCAAGAAATTCAGGAAAATCAAAGCAAGAGAGATAATGAATAAGTAAACCTAGTAGTACCTACCGTTAAGAGGAGAGAAAAGGTCGCCTGCTTGCTGAAGAGTATTCATTGGAGGGGGTCTAATTATAGAAGAATGCAAGTGGGTCATTGGGCTGTTGCTTTTTCTTCTAATGGAGTGACCCAAAAAAGCTGGAAACAGCTCTCGATACAATGCATTATTTTTTATGTCGGTAGTCCTCCCCTCCGTGTATAGTCACTTTCATTGTATTTTTAGGTAAGGTATCGTTATCAAAGGTCACTTAATTATTGATAAGTTTTTCTTAATCACCTAATTATGGAAAGATACAAAATAATTATTTAATTATTCAATTATTTCTTGTTTAGTTACTGGTCTTTAAATTACTAACGGGAGGTTAACTTGACAGCTTCTAAAATCGGTATAATAGAAATTTTAACTCTCAATATTTATACATTATGTAATTTAGTTTTTCTTTTGCATTTTTTTGTGACATGGAGGGTTAAATTTAATACAATGAGAAAATACGGAAATTATTATATTTAATTTTTGGGTGTTTTCATTTTAATATATTTTCAATCAAATTTAGTTGATGAATTTTTTTTAAAACTTTTTAGGTGAAAGGGTCACAACGAAAAACAAATATGTAAAAAGATCAAATACACGATGTATGAATATTGAGAATTAGATTTTTAGAATCAAGACTAAATTGATATAATATAAAAATATTAAAAGGTTAAAGTTACTATTATGTTAATTTTAAAAGTTATTACATTAATTTTCCATTAATTATTTAATGCTTGATAAAAAAAAATTGATAGGAAGATAAATTCATATTTTTAATATATTTATTTTTGGCTAATTATCAAATAAAATGCTATTAAATTTGGATTTTTCTTATCAGGAATGAAGTTAGTGTGCTGAATTCAAACTCTTACAAAAAAAGGGCTAAATTGGAACAAAAAGCAAAGAGGAGGGCTTGATTGAAAGATTGAAGATTCAAAGATGATTGAATAAATATTGAAGGGTTGAAGATTTTTTTTTTAAAAGTGGCTGGATAAAGATTGAAGGATTTTTTATATTGTTACAACTCTGTAACTAGTTTAAATTCGATTTTTAAATTTCGAATTATTTAGTGATAATATTTAGTGATAATATTTAGAAAAAATCGTGCTAAATTTTAGCACTAAAAATGTATATAAATACCTAGTAGTTACAACCAATCGAATACATTTTGCCTTTAGCATTTAATAAATTCTCTATTTTTTTCATCTCCTGCCTCTTTGCCATTCAATTTTGCAGTTTTTTTTTGCCTTTATACTTTCCAGAATTCCATTTAAACCATTTATTTTCAAGCATGATTCTTTCCATTATTAGCTAAACCCTTTTTGGCTTTAGCCCTAAAATTGCTCTAACAAAACAATCATGAAATGCAAACCTACTAAAAGAACCTTTCAATTCGATATTCGCTATCTCTCCAGTATATGGGATAGTACAAATTCGTCCCTTAAAATTGATTTAATTTAAACTCAAAAAGCGCGCTCGCGTTGGGTTGGAATCTTTTGGCGTACAGTTGGAAAGTTGAGTCCGTGTTGTTGTATTCAAAATCCATCGAACAAATTGGCGTGGCTAAGGCTAAGCTTAAAAATATTTCATTTACCAATTTATTTTATTTTCTTAAATTTATTTTTGCATTTTTAAAATTGTTTTTGTTTTATTTTATTACATTTCATATTTCCTTATTTTATTATCTTAATCAATTTAAACCTCCCATTTTTATTTCTTTTTTTTTCAGCACTACTACCCATCAAATTTGGGCATGACTATGACCGCGACTGCGAATCTGGTCACAAGAAAAGTCAAAATTAGGTCTCTGTGGATTTGACCTCTTTGCTCTATATTTTAATTTATGTTATATTTGTCGAGAAATTTATAATTTCAACGATTACAATAATTAAAATTTTAAACTCGAAAAGTAGAGAACTTTACTTTTGAAAGTAAAATTAAGAAGACTAAATTCTAAATATGCAAAATGTGTAACTACTTAAAACTTATTTTAACCTTCAAATTTTTACTTTATAATCAACCTAACCTGATTTAGGAAGTTTTGGACACATGTGCCGACACATATTTAGATATACATTTATGATATGACCAGCTTCCTCAGAACATAAGAGAAAATTTGAAAAGTAGTTGAACATACCCTGCTCAAGTAATCTAATAAAATAGTAGAAATTGTCTTTTGCTAGTGCACAAGGACAAATGTCTTTATTGGTAAAATTACTATGGAGGTCCTCATATTAAGTGTTAGACTGTATTTTCCTACTCTACTAAAAAATAGGTAAATTAGTCTCTGTGCATTAGATTAATGAGTAAATTGATCATTTCATTAAAAATTTCATCCATTTCTATTGTTAAAAGTTGACATGGCTGATAGAATAATCAAATAGTGACACGTGATATGTCATGTGTACTTCATATTGATGTACATGAATTAAATTTTAAGAGTAGAAATGAATGGAACTCTTAATGAAGAACTAATTTATTCTTTGGTTTAACATAAAATGATTAATTTGTCTATTTTTTAGTTACCCAACTATCTTAGATTTTTGAGTATTTTCATAAGTAGATGTATTTTTGTAAACTTAAAATCTAGTCATTCTACTTCTAATTTTAGGAATTTAGGTATTATTCGATAAATTTAAAAATTAAATATTAAAAAATAAGTGTTGAAAAAATAGGTATTGAAAGTTTAAGTTGTAAAATCTGTTTGATAAATATAAATATTAAATTATAAAAAGTTATGTTCTAAATTTTATCCTCAATTTTAAATATTTCACCTTATTCTAAATAAAAGTCAAATTTTAAACCTAAAGTTTTATAGCATAATATAATATTATAATAAATAAAATAAAATTGAATTAATTGGAAATATTCTCTATTAAGTGATAAATAGCTCTTACTTATTTATAATTTTTCACACTTTTTTGTTTTTTGTATAAAAGATTCTATTAGATTGTTTTTATTTTGGATTATCAAACAAGTGTAAAAAAAATCAAATCATTGAAAATTTAGATTTACCTGTTAACACTATTAAAAAAAACCAAATCCAAAATAAGCTTAGATTAAATTATTAACTTTTCATAGGGCCAAAAAGGCAATTATTCCATTTAATTAAAAGGGTAAAAAGACTTGGATTTAATGTTTTAATTTATGAGGGCCTAAAAGAAAATTTTCCCATCTAGCCAAAGGGGCTATATAGGTTAATATCAATAAGAAGTGTGCATGCGCATATACCATAGCTTAGACAATCCCTTACTTTATCCAAGTCCTCAAAAAACCACAAGTTTAAGATCTTGAAATCAAACTTAGCATTTTCTTTGAGTTTCAAACATTGATGCACCTCTTTTGATCATTGTTGTTCTAGTTTCTTAAGCTTCTCTGTTAATTCTAGTAATCTCCGCTTCACCTCATCTTCTGTTAATTTGTCGTCCTCGTATTCACTCTTGATTTCTTGGTACTTTTTCATAATGTCTCGAGCATTAGATCGCACGAGTCATTTCATGCGATTTGATTTGGTTGAGACAGTTGAGAACAAAATTAGAGGCTTTCCTCTTTTCAACAAATGTACACACACACAAAATATCAGAAAAGTGAAATAGACTAAATTAAAATTAAATCAGAATCAAATTATATTAATTAAAACTGAATTAAGGACCAAATCACACGTCTGACAGACAATGGAGGACCAAAATGCATATTACGCCTTCCAACAAAAACATGCAGATCCGGGGGGACACAAACGGGTCAACGGACGTCATTCTCACAATTTTTTGTTTTCTATATTTGTTCCTTTAGCTTTTTCCAGAATGTCAAAAGCTTATTACTGTTGAATCAAGATATAGAGGATTTGGTTTCCTTACTTTATAGATAGGGCGTTCACTGTTCTAAGTATTTTTACGTGCTAATCGCGTTGTTATTAAAACTTTATCTTTCTCTTCTAATTCATCCAAAATTTGTAACACTATACCAAAATATCTAATGTGGTACCAATATTTCTAGTGGAAATCATTGGCTAATGGTATACCAAAAGTTTCCTATTCCTGCTCGTGTGTGGATTGATAGCCTATATCAAAATTTGTTAGATTACATTTTGCCCCTACTTAAAAAATAGGTAAATTAGTCCATAAAATAAATTTTTTTCTATTAAAAAATTCACTCATTTCTATTGTTAAAAGATGATATGACTAACAAAACAACCAAATAGTGACATGTGACATTTCATGTGTACCTCATGTTGACGTATGTGAACTAATTTTTAACAATAGAAATAAAGATTAGTGTAAATACTCTTTTGGTCCCTGTCAATTTCAAAATGAGCAAATTGGTCTCTTCTTTAATAAAATTCAAATTTCAAAATAATTTTCAAAATTGAAAATAATTTTAAAATTCAAAATATTTATAAAAATTCTAAAATTTATACTTTTTAAAAATTATTTTTAAAACAATCTAAAATATATGTAAAAAAAGTTAAACTTTTAAAATTACTTCCAAAAATTCTTTTAAACTAAAAATATTCTAATTTATTGATCCTAAAGGAAAGTAGTTTATGTTTAATACATATTACAAACATACATGTGTGTATGCACATCAAATTCTGACATGCTTATAATATCTAGAAAAATATTATGTAAATGCATATTTATAAAAATATAAAAAAATAAATTTTTAATTGAAATGGTAAAATTAATATTTCAAGATCATGGTAGCCTATATTGAAGTCCTACCATGAATGGATTTACATTGATTTATATAGATTTTGTATTTCCCAATTAAATTGATGCCTAATTGATCAATGGCATCATCTCAATTAAAACTTAAATATAGTATAAGATATATACACGTTTCTTAAAATAGAGTTTTCTTGATACAATATGAATAAAAGCGAATAGCTACACTTGAACTGACCTAACCGTCTCAGGTCCATTGTTATTATTTTTTGTTCAAAACCAAGATATCTATTATAAGTAGTAGTAACTAATTCACTCGTTCGGAGTATTTTTTTGGAGAGGTAAACAGCTAGACATAAAATATATTCCATTCACATGAGCGGAGATTGAACCTCGATAACATAGTGAAATAATAGATGAACAATCACCACATTATATTTCATGATCAGTTCATTAATATTATTGTACCTTAGGTTCTTGCAACGTATGAAAACAAACATTTTTCTAAAAATTTAGTGGGATTTAATCTGCCTTTTAAGTCATGTAAGGGTGGAAATTTTGTTAAGAACAATTAAGGCTGACAGAGGCTAGCATCCTCTAAAATTTAAAATTAGTAAAGGTAAAATTATATTTTGGTTTCCCTCAAAATATAAAGATTTGATTTAATCTTTTAAAATTATAAATATATAAACTATTAAAATAATAAAATTACAATTTTACTATTGTAAAATTATAATTTAATTCCGTCCCCTAAATTTGTTTTCTAATTTTTGCCCTTGAGAACAATACAAGTTGTTTACTTCAATATGAGAATACATTATTGTATACTTGATCATTGAATAGCATATAAAGTTTGGATGCTCATAATATAATCGAGTTGGACAAAGAAACTTGTCTCTAGCTAGTAAAACAAAGGGCAGAAATAACATCTAGAACCATGCCTGTGCTATGGATTCGTATCCGATGCTTAGATCTAAAATTATATAAATTGTGAATGACTTTTTGCTAGGTGAAGTATTGTGATTGAGGAAAGAAATTGTAATTATAAAGTGATTTATAAATGAATAATATATCAACACATATTCAAATGAAAGTATTGGATATGATCATTCAGACTGTATTGAGCATGAATGTGTATCTAATGTTCAAATTCAAATAATATAATTGAAAATGATTACTAGGTAAATAAAAAACTAAGCCAATTGCATGGGGAAAGATGAAATAATTATAATTTGATTTATGATAAAATACACTTACGGTCATTGAACTATTAATAAGTATACGTTTTAGAAGAAAATGGGAAGAAAAATTTTTGATTGGTGTCAGAGTGTAAACAGAGAAAGCGATATAGTGACGATTTTAATAATTTAGTGATTTAAATGAAAACTTTCAAATAGTAACATTTTAAAGTTAAATGATTAAAAGATAGACTTTGTTATGTTGGTTAATATGAATGATAAGAAATATGCATACCATATATATTATTAGCAGTGAAGATTGCTTCAAAGTTCCTTGCTTTGTTGTAGTCCTGAAAACCAAGCTTAAAAGTTAAATTGAAGATTTAGATCATGAAATAGCAATATATATATATATATATATATCAATGTCTTAGAATTTATATAATTCTAATAATTATCAACTTGAATTAACTTATGATATACTGATGGAGTGTTATTTTTCTTAAGTCGTGAACCATTACTGGAATCTTCATTTTTCTAAAGATCCTCATCTTATCAAAAATTCTAAATGCAATTATAACACGATGCAAAACACAATACAAACACACGATTTCATACCAAAAAACCATATAGTCTAAGAGAAAAGTAAAGATAAAACGCTTAAATGCAAGAAAGCTCAATTCTAATGGTGACTTACCAAAGATTTTGCTGCAACTGCAACTGCAAAACATGAGAGCTCAGCAGCCACCTTTGATTCCCAAAACCCTTTTTTTTCTTTTTCAGTTTCGTCCAAAATTACTCGAGTGACAAAAGTAGGAACACAGATTCTTCTGCAACAGATTGTAAGCAAATCCCGCTTCAAAACCAAGTTCCTTAGCCTGGTTGAGTGTCGCGGCCCATTTTTTCAATGTGTCCCAGTTTAATTCCTTAATTGATACCTCTTCCATCTCTTTGATTGCGGCACAAACCAGAACTTGAATACTGTAATGGCAAAAATCGGTAGCTTTTCCACGAACATTTTCGATTCGGGTCACAATCGGTTTGAGGTAGTCCGGTGTTTTATACCAGCCAATGTTGTTCAATGCTTGTTCTAAGCCATGGAAGTCGGTAACAGCCACTTTCTTGTTGTCCTTGTCACAAAGTTGGTTTTCTAATTCACTAAAAGTAGAGTACTGCAACTCCTCACGAGTAAATAAACTTCCATGATCTTGATCTTGAGCAGCACTAATAAGCCATGGCCATGTTGAAGAAAGCTGCAACAAGACAAAAAAGAAGAAGAAGAAAGAAAACCAGTCATATTTATGAGAATGATGTGGGTATGATTATATATAAATTAGTTGATATTTAATAAGATTACATAAAAAGTGAATTTCAAATTCATTACTACCATGCATTTAATAAATTCATGGGTATAAAAAAATCATAAATGGTACATTTGTATGTATTCTATCACATAACATGTTCTATTTTTAATACCCAAATCATATTTTGAAGTCCAAATTCTCAAATGTTAAATAGCTAGCTAATGTGCAATGCAATAATGTATAAATATAAATGTATTTATGTATATGCATATCATATCTCCTTTCTTAGACTCTCCACAACTTAGTCAAGTAAGATATGCATTGTAGCTAAACACACATATATATATATCTTAGTGCTTAAGAAGATTCAACAATACTTACTGTTTTAAATGCAAAAGTCTATGCAGGATTAGAGAAGCAGGAAAACTTGAATTATACAATTTGTTGTTGATATCAGGAATCAACAAGGGGAAGAGTTGACAGAGGTGACTGGTGCTTCACCCTTGAAAGGCGAAGAGCTGTTGTGATAATGTGATGAAGGATAATAAGAGAGAGAAGAGAGAGAGGGAGTGAGGATCATCCCTCCTTCTAGGTGAGAAAGTTTATATATGAGACATAGGTGATGTTACGTGTAAGTATCTTGTTGGCGGTAGGGTCACATCCTATTTCTTTGTAGCGACGCTGATGTAATCTTGTAGATTGATGAAATGACAATGTAGGTGACTTGCACAGTTGAAGAATCTCAACCACTTTTAGTGGAGGCAGCTCATGATGAAATTGTGCTCAATGGTGTGGCGAGCCGCGGTCGTAGGTGATATGAAGGTGGCATAACAGTTGCCTTTTGTCATAAGGTTGGTTTTTCAGATAGCTAAAATTAGAGTATAACACTTGAGGAGTTAGCAAACTTCCATGATGCTGATCTTGATCTTCATCAACACTAATAAGATGATTAGTTGCTGTAGTTTCTTCGACATCAGCCACAGACATGCTGAAGAAAGCTAGAACAATTTAAAAAAAAAAAAAACAGGTTATAATTTATAAGAATGATGTGATATGTATTTGAAAAATATAAAACAACATGAATTTTAATTTTACATTTTTATGTATTCTATCATATAATATGCATTATATTTAAAACATGAATCATATGTAATCTATGCATGCACATATGTATATATGCATGTATATCGTACCTCTTTTGTAGAGTCCCCATGTTAAAATCCTGAAATTTAAGAGAAATGAAAATAAATAATCGAAACAAATAACTTGATGAAATAAGATATGCATTATTCTTTTTCATGTTTATAGTTTCAAATACATATATATTACATAGAAAGATTCAACAAGAAAAAACATACTCATATTAGATACAAACCCACATCCAACACATCTGAAATAAAGTAAAATAGTTGAAAATGACTTTTGTTAGGTCTGAAAAGAAGTCTAGTAATGAGGAAAGATATTATTGATTTATATATTTAGATAAAAGTACTAAAATTGATCATCCCACTTAAATTCGAATAACATAGCTGAAGATAGCTTTTGTTGAATATACATACCGTGAAGACTGCATCAAGGTTCCCTGCTTTTGTTGAATCCTGAAAATCAAACTACAAAGTTATATTGGAGACTTGGAATATAGGAACTAAGTAATCAAAATTCGTAAAATTTAGCGTACCTTTAGCCGTTCTTGATCTATTCTCTCCAACTCATATTCTACTTCAACGAATATTCTTCGTTTTGCCTCGTCTGTTGAACTGTCGTCCTTCTCGATTTCTTGAATGTTTTGCTTTATGTGTTGGAGGTCAGGTCGAATTGGCCATTGCGTTTTGATTTGCTCGAGGGAGCCGAAAACTCGTGCTAAGAGATGAGACGCATTAATGGCCGCCATGTTACAAACTATCCTTATAATAACTTCCATGTCTGCTATCTTGTCCTTCATTTTACCAAATATACAGAAAGAAAGTGATAAGAGACAATGCATACGTATTGTTGATACAAAGATTTTCAAAATGCATCTATTATAAAGTATTATTCTCTTCCGAGGTGAAGATCATCCTCACCTTTTCTCCTAGGAAAAAAAATACCTTATAAGATGCTTTATATAGGTTAAATTAGAAAAAAGGAAAGGCCCTTTTTAAAAGTTAATTAGGGATTTAGGCTGTTTTTCCCAAATTTATTAATTTAAAAAAATTAATTATTAATTAAAATTTAAAAAAATTAAAACAACATTAAATAAAAAATAAAGATGTGAGTAAAAAGAATCAAACCCGAGACTCAAACACAAAATACTAAAATCTATCTATCTAACCTAAAAAAAACTAATGTGTTAAGTTGTTAAAAAAACACATTAAAAGGACTTTTTAAACACGTTGTTGTTTCTCTCCAAATTTAAACACGTTTTTCTCCAAATTTAGTTTATTTCCCTACAAAATAAAAACTGCTTAAATCCCTAATTAACTTTCAAAAACAGTTTTTTTTTCTAATTTACCCGTAATATATATAAAGTGAATAACAATAGGGTAAACTTACTAAACTATTCAAAAGTTGTATTTAAGTTATTAGGATGTTAAGTGTTTTTAAAGGTCAGCTAGCGAGTTCTAAGCGACGATTTGACGACTAGTATGACAAATCAGTACTCATAAACGAGTAGAAAAATAGAGAAGAAAAAGAAAACTATTTAGATTTTGGTTAACAGATTTGTAATTTTCAAAGTCATTTCATAAAAAAAACTAAACTGTAAAAGAGAAAGGAAATGAGAGATTCTGGTTGGTACAAGTGTTGATTTTAACACTCCAGTGACTTAAATGATAACTTTCAAATAGTTCATTGACCATTTTGTAAGTTTTTGGAGTTAAGTGACCAAAAGATATATTAACTAATAGTTTAGTGACCTTTTGTGGAATTTGCCCATAATAATAACGTTAATTTATTTAAGAAACTTACGTTCTTTATCCGCCTGCTAATTCGATCCTTGTAAACCTTCGCCATTCCCGCCACGGTTTTCCCTTTCAAACGTTCTTGTTGCCGGGCAGTTGATGATTCACCGGTATAAAAGGTTCCCGGACACGGGCGTTGTTTCTTCCTGACTTTTCCATTAGCTTCTTGTGAGTTACCGGGATTTCCCGGTTTCTTTTTTTGCTTCCACTCGACATCGACGGGTTCAACTCTTCTGACGACAATGGTGGTCTGTTCGCGACCTCGGATATCGAATCATCGAGATTATCGAGGAGACTCCAAACTTCGTCATTCAAAAACTGTTATCGTTGCTCATCCTTGCACAGATCTGGGAAAATTTTAACTTGGATCAGAAGAAATCGTTGAATAAAAAAAAATCGAAAATTCAGATATAAATTAAGAAGCAGCAAATCATTGAAGCAAAATTATATGAAACAAAATCTTCTCAAGAAATCCAAGAAAATCAAAGCAAGAGATGATAATGAACACGTAAACTTAGTAGTACTTACTGTTAGAGAAGAAGAGAGTGTGTGTCGCCTGCTCGCCGAAGATTACTCATTGGAGGGGACGAATTATATAAGAAGGCCAAGTGGGTCATTGGATACTATGTCTGCTTTTGTTTTTTCTTCAAAAAAGTGACAAAAAAAGCTGGAAACAGGGAGGAAAACGGCCCCCACTCTCTTTGATCCCCTCTCTGGGGAATCATTTTTATTGTATTATTAGGTCCGATATCGTTATTAAAGGGTAAATTTCATTAGTAGTCACCCAATTGTTGATAAGTTTTTTAGTCATCTAATTATGTAAAAGATACAAAATGGTCATTTAACTATTCGATTTTTTCTTTTTTGATCACCGGCCGTTAATTTACTAACGGAAAGTTAACTTGGCAGCTACTAAAATTAGTATAATAGAAACTTTAACTCTCGACATTTATACATTGTGTCTTTATTCTAAAAAAAAATTAACCTTAAACATTTATATATTGTGTAATTTGGTATTTTTACAATTTTACTTTTCTTTGTGACATTGAGGGTTAAATTTAAAAGAATGAGAAAATATGAAATTTATTATACTGAATTTTTAGTGTTTTCATTTTTGTATATTTTCAATTAAATTTAGTTGATAAATTTTTTTAACTTTTAGGTGAAAGAGGTCACAAAGAAAACAAAACTATAAAAACACAAAATTATATAATGTGTAAATATTGAGGGTTAGATTTTCTAGAATCAAGACTAAATTGAAATAATGTATAAATATTTAAGATTAAAGTTGCTATTATGTTAATTTTAAAAGTTGTCACATCAACCTTCTGTTAACTATTTAACGACTAGTGACAAAAAAAGGAATAACATCAAATAACTAAGTGATCATTTTATAATTTTTCATAATTAATTAAAAAATTATCAATAATTAAATCGAGGAAAAATTCATGCATGAAAAAAAGCTAATAAACTTTATTTGGCACTGTGGTTTTCGAAATCTTCACTAACAACTATTTTTTTTAAGTTTTACTTTGCCACCCTAAAATTTAGTCCCAAGTTTGCCATAAGTAAACTAGTCATTTCTATTAAAAAATTTATTCATTATTACTGTTAAAAATTGACATAACTGACAGAATAATCAAATAGTAACTTGTGGCATACCACATGAACCTCTTGCTGATATGCAAAGACTAGTTTTTAATAGTAGAAATAAATGACATTTTTAATAGAAAGACCAATTTACTCTTTAATTTAACTTATGTGGTCTAATTTGTCATTTTTTAGTAGATGGGGCAAAATGCAATCTGATTCCTATTACAAAGGCCTCTGTGATACTTTTACCTTACTGTTAATTATTTCAGTTAAAATGTTGTCATCAATTTTTCCTAAAAATAATATTACGACAGAAAAGAATATTTGATCATGACAACTTGAATGGATGTTTTTAAAAAAATCCAAATAAGTATTTTTAAAGTTATTTTTATTGTTACATGACATTATTAAGTGATTTTTTAAAATTTTAAAATTTCATATCACGAATTTAATAGAATAATTTCAACGACGGCCACAACTAAACCTGAATTTTTAAACTGATCATTTTTGTTAGAAATTTTATCCATTTCTACTGTTAAAAATTGGCATGGTTGACAAAATAACCAAACAATGACTCATGACGTGCCATGTGTACCTCATGTTGACATACATGAACTCATTTTTAGCAGTAGAAATAAATGAAATTTTTAATGAAAGAATCAATTTTCTTTTTAATCTAGTGTACAATGACTAATTTGTCTATTTTTAGTCACCCAACTATCTTAGATTTTTGGGTATTTTTATTTTCACGTTAGCTAACCAATGACAAAAAAAATTAAATAGTTGGGTAATTATTTTATAATTTTTATAGTTATGTGACCAAAATTAAATTTACTAATAGTTGAGTGACATTAATGTAATTTACCCTTACTTTTTTTTTTGTTTCTAGACCCGCCTTTATTTGCAATCCAATTGATCGTATTATTCTCTTTCCGGTATCCTCTCTTCAAAATGGAATCTTATGGCTGCACGTTCGCATCCCGACACGTGAAATCCGGAATCATGCTGACTAAAGTACAATTGATGAACTTTCCTCGCCATAGTGGTTTCCAACTTCCCCGCTAACGGCTGTTTTTATGCTTTTTGTTAATGAATTTCTTCTTAAATGTGATCACAAATATTTGTATTTTTCGTAAATTTAAAATTTAGATATTATATTTTTATTTTTAGGAAGGTAAGTGTTGTTCGATAAATTGACAAAATAAGTGTTGAAAAAATAAGTATTGTATATAAATTATAAAATATGTTTAATATTCTACTTAAAATTAATTATGAAATATTATTAAATTGTTTGATAAATATAAATTTTAAATCATCAAAAAAATATATTCTATTTAAAATATATTTAGATTCAACTGTTAATATTATTAAAAAAATTAACGCAAAATAACCCGAATCAAACTACCTTGATTACCACCTCTATGTTGAACCAGAAACATCATAATGCAAAACTTGTAAAATCTCATCTGGGATACATTGAAATGGTGAGATTCCAGGCTCTTGTATCTTGCCAACATCGCCATTGCATCCGCAATGCGATTTCCCTCTTTGTAAGTGTGCATAATGCGTATCTCTCAGTCTCGATGAAGCAACTGCTATATAGACCGAACCAATGTGTTAGATATTGACATAACCCAAAGGTGAAGGACTCCAAACAATCATTTTTAGTTTTTTTCTCACCTTTTGCTTCCCATCTGATTACTTGAACCCTAGTTACTGTTACTAACTTCATGCCATTTTCGAATACATCACTCTTAGACACGTTAATTTTTTTTTGAGAGGAAGTATAATTAAATTGTATATTTTTACGATAACAAAAATATAATATTACTATATTAATAGTTTATATATTTATAATTTTTAAATGATTAAATCAAACTTTAATTAGACCAAAATATAATTTTATCATATATTATTATAAATTCTTATAAATTATAAAGGGGCTAAAAGTTAAAATTTCCATTTTAGGGGGTTGGTGCTGGCTCTGCACCTGCCTAGACACTCTCCATCTCAGAAACTCAATATCAAACAGCTGTTATCTATGCTTATCTTTTATGTCTATTAGTAAATTTACGTTTCGGTAATTTAATTTTGCAACTGAATTTGAGTTTCGATTTCGAATATCTTAGTAGTTTTTTTTTTCTTCTAACATTTTCGATACATATTGCAATAGGTTCGAGGTAGTCCGAATTTCCCCCCGAGCAGTGTTGTTTAATGCTTGTTCTAAGCCTTGGAAATCTTTGAACTCCACTTTGTTGTTGTTGTTTTTGTCATAAACTTGATTCTTCAAATCAATAAGTTTAGTTGTAATACTAATTCTTCATCCTTTAAAAAAAAAACATGAAATCTCAAATCCATTACTAAACAACCATTCAATAAATTCTTAGATTTGGAAAATAATTACATTTAGAAGTTATACTATTTTCGGAATTCAAGTTGTCAATTGCTATTTGGAGAAATTGTTACTGGTCATTAACTTCATGGGTCGGGTTAACTACTCAGAATTCAGGAGGGTTTGGGTAATAAAAATTAAGCTTGTTTAAAATATTGGTAGACTTGGACAAAAATTTAAGTTCATATTTCAGCTCGGGCCAATCTTGGGTAAGAATAAATGTATGTATGTATGTATGTATGTATGTATGTATGTATGTATGTGATCAAGATGTAAACAAGTAGGGACGAAGCTAGAAATTTTGTTAAGGGGGAGGAGAGTGAGATAAAATTATAAAATTTTAGAAGGACCAATGCTAAAAAAATTGTGTTAAAAAAGCTTAGATTAAATTATTAACTTTTCATAGGGCCAAAAAGACAACTATTCCATTTAATTAAAAGGCTAAAAAGACTTAAATTTAATGTTTTAATTTATGAGAGGGCCTACAAGAAAGTTTTCCCATCTAGCCAAGGGGACTATATTGGTTAATATCAATAAAAAGTGTGCATGTACTATATTTTTAACAAGGGTTGGATCAAGTTCCCTTACTTTATCCAAGCCCTGAAAAAACCAAAAATTTAAGATCTTGAAATCAAACTTAGCATTTTCTTTGAGTTTCAAACATTGATGTTCCTCTTTTGATCGTTGTTGTTCTAGTTTCGTAAGCTTCTCTATTAATTCGAGTAATCTCGGCTTCGCCTTATCTTCTTTTAATTTGTCATCCTCGTACTCACTCTTGTTTTCTCGGTACTTTTTTATAATGTCTTTGGCAACAGACTGTACTGTATGGGCCACTCATGTAGGGGTGTGCATAATTCGGGTAAAACCGAAAAAATTCGGTTAACCGACCGAATTCGGTTAACCGACCGAATTCGGTTAATCGGTCGGTTAACCGAATTTTTTCGGTCGGAGGTCGGTTAATTTTTTTATGATTTTTCGGTTAACGGTTAATTCGGTTCGAAACCGGTCGGTTAACCGAAAATTTTCGGTTAACCGAAAAAATTAATAAATAAAATTATCCAACCCAACCCAAACTCAATTACCCAACCCAATAAAACTAAAACTAAAGTTTACCCAATTACCCAATCCAATAAAACTAAAACTAAAAGACAACCCAATTTACTAAAGTCTAAAACCCAATTTACTTTAATAATTTATAAATTTTTAAATTTTAAAAATAAAAATAAAAAATTCGGTAATTCGGTATTTTTCGTAATTCGTTAATTCGTTAATTCGTTAATTCGGTAATTCGTTAATTCGGTAATTCGGGTAATTTTAACCAAAATAAAAATACATAATTTTCGTTAATTCGTTAATCGACCTTATTAACCGAAAAATTTCGTTCGTTAAATTTTTTAAAAAATCGGTTCGCTTAACGGTTAAAATTTTTGGAAGGTCGGTTAATTCGGTTATAGTAATTTCGGGTCGGTTAACCGGTCGGTTAACCGAATGAACACCCCTACACTCATGCGATTCAATTTGGTCGAGACAGTTGAGAATAAAATCAGAGGCTTTCCTCTTTTCACCAAGTGTACACAAAATATTCGAATAAGTAAGATAGACTAAATTAAAATTCAATCAGAATCAAATTATAGAATTAAGGACCAAATCACACGTCTGACGAACAATGGAGAACCAAAATGGATATTAAGCCTTCCAACAAAAACATGCGGATCCAGGGGACACAAACGGGTCAACGGACGTCATTCTCACAATTTATTGTTTTCTATATTTGTTCTTTTAGCTTTTTCCGTTACTGTTGACTAAAGATGGTGAATAATTGTGTATTTGTCTAATGGTTAAGGTTTTTATTATTTTAGGAATTTTGGGTTCGAATTACGTTAGTTGTGTTATTGTTAGAGATTTGTCTTTCTCTTGTAATTCACCAAAAAAATTAAGATCGTGAAAAAACAGATATAATTAAAACCTATAATGAAATTATTTAAAAAAAATACTTTGATGAATCCGATGATATGAAAATTTTGATCTTTGCAAAATGATGGGTAGTGGGGATTTAAATTCAAAAAAGTCATTACTGATTTTTTTTTTAGATTAGATCGTACGTCTAAATAATCTATTTTTTTAAAAGAGATATTTTAAGAACTCTTCTAAAAGGATAATTATGGCTCCACATCAACAGATATTGTTGAATATTTTGGTATATCAAATTTTTTTTTTTTTACAAATATCCAAAATTTTTAACTTAATACCAAAATTTCTAATGCGGTACCAATATTTCTGGCGGAAATCATTGGCTATTTTGGTATACCAAAATTTTCCTTTTCTTGCTCGTGTGTGGGGATTGATAGCTTGTACCCAAATTTGTTAGATTGCATTTCCGCCCTACTAAAAAAATGGGTAAATTAGTCTATGTACATTAGATTAAGGAGTAAACTGGTTTTTTATGTTAAAAAATTCATTTATTTCTATTGTTAAAAGCTATCTTGGATTTTTGGTATTTTCATTTATTCATTAGCCAACTGGTGACCAAAAACTAAGAAATTGAATAGTTGGGTGACCATTTTATAACTTTTCATAGTTAAGTGACCAAAAAATAAATTTACTAATAGTTGAGAGATCATTTTGTCACATTTCATAGTTGAGTGACCAAAATAAATTTATTAATAGTTGGGTGAGTGTTAAATTTACCCTTACTTTTTAATAACTTCAGATATATGAAATACTTTAAAACTTTTATTTTATATAATTTTAATTTAATCCTTTAATAATCTTTTTTAATTCTTACATGATTGGTATATTTGCGATTGAATCCGATCTCACTGTATATGCATAGATTGCCTTAATACATCTAAATTAATAACATTATTTTGGACCTCTTTCAGTCTTGGGCCTCTTAATAATTGGAAAACAATATTTTGGACCCCCTTTAGCCTTGGGCCCTGGGCGGCCGCATCTCCAGACGAACCTTAAGACCGGGCTTGGTCTTAGAATCTATAAGATAAATTATTAACCTATTAAAATGTGTATAAATATACGATTTTAACACAATAAACTAGGTAAAATAACCAACACAATTTCATACATAGATGAGCACATGGTGATGAAATATATCAATGTCTCAAAAATCATAGAGTATAAATGATTGCAAAACACCAAGTCCATAAAAGACACCCAAAACCATATAGTTCAAATAGAGAAAAGTAAATATAGAAACCCAAAGTCCATCATACCAAATAAGTTTTGGGAGCTTTGCTGCAAATGCAAAACACCTTTTATTCTCAATAATAAGAGCTGATCCACCTTTGATTTCTCCAACCTCCTTTTTTTAGTCTCATCCAAAAAGTTGTGTGTAAGCAAAGTAGGCAAAACAATTCTTACTTAACAAATCATCCGCAAATCTCACTTGAAAACCAAGTTCCTTGGCCATATTAAGTGTAGCCCCCCACTTTTTCAACGTATCCAAGTCAAATTTCTTAACTGAAAAATCTTCCATCTCTTTTATTGCAGCACAAACCAGAAGTTGAGTAGGTTTATGGGTAAAATCAGTAACTATTCCACGATCCTTTTCGATTCGACTCACAATAGATTCAAGGAAGCTTGGAACTTCCTCCCAACTGATTTTCTTCAACTCTTCTTGTAAGCCTGGGAAACTTTCTTTCCCCACTTTGTTGTTGCCTTTGTCATAAACTTGGTGTACCAGATCACTAAAAGCAGAGAGTAGAGATGGGGACCTTCCAGAACACTGAAACAATAAACATAGAAAACCATAAATTATGAGAATAGTATGCCTATGATTAGTTGGGATTTAATGTGATGTCATTACGAACACGCATTCAACAAATTCATGTGTCTAATAAATAATCATAGATGATGGATATTGCAAGATGCTTATGCTCAAATACTACTTGGGTCAGCTAATGTCCAATGCATTAAATATATATATATATATATATATATATATATATATATATACATGTATCATACCTGTTCCTTTAATTTCTCCAAGAAGGAATCCTGGAAATATAAACCTAAATGATTCACGATGTAATCCTGAAATTTAATTAGAAAGATGTAAGAAAGGCAAGTTCAAAATGACATGAGACATTAAGATAAAGAAAAGGAAAGAAAACTTAAAAGAAGATAAAGATGCAATGTCTTATCTCTAAGTCTACAAATAAATCTAGTGCACGAAACAGAGAATTACTATAAAAAGTAATATTTGATGCACCTATCATAGGAGAAATTATTTTATTGACCCTTCTCACTACATCATTCAAGGTTCATTTCTAATTATTTAATGACATATCAATAATTTTTTTCATGTCATTAAAATATATTTTTAGTAATTTTTTAACCCTAAAAATGTTGACCATCAAATCTTAAACCTTAAATTCTAAACCATAAACCCCAAACTCAAACTTAAATCGTGAATCTCGAACCCTAAACATCATACCTTAAATCTCGGACCTTAAACCTCGTACCTCAAATCTCGAACACTAAATATTGTACCTCAAACCCCAAACCTTAAACATAAACCCCAAACCTCAAATATCAAACACAAATCCTGAACCACGAACACTAACTCTCAAAC
This sequence comes from Gossypium raimondii, assembly GCF_025698545.1. Taxonomy (NCBI): domain Eukaryota; kingdom Viridiplantae; phylum Streptophyta; class Magnoliopsida; order Malvales; family Malvaceae; genus Gossypium; species Gossypium raimondii. The sequence goes on from NC_068575.1 coordinate 650,410, forward strand.
CCTAAACATAAACCCCAAACCTTGAGTTTAAGGTTAGGGGTTCGAGTTCGGGGTTTGGATTTGAGTTTGGGGTTTGAGGTTAAAAAATTACCAAAATTATGTGTTAATGACATTTAAAAATTACTAAAATATCATTAAATAATTGAAAAATGACCATAGATGATGTGGTGGGAAGGATCCATAAAATAATTTCTTCTTCCCACCGCATCATCCATGGTCCATTTCCAATTATTTAATGATACTTTAGCAATCGTTTCTATGTCATTGACACATAATTTTGGTAATTTTTTACTCTAAACCCCGCATCATGAGCCCTGAACCTCAAATCTCAAACATGAACCTTGAACCCGAACCCTAAACACTGAGTTTAAGGTTCAGAGTTCTAAGTTTAGGTTCGAGGTTAAAAACTTACCAAAATTATGTGTCAATGATATGAAAAAATTGTTAAAATGTGATTAAATAATTGGAAAAGGGACCATGATTGATGTGGTGGGAAGAGTCCATAAAATAATTTCTGCCTTTAATACATAAATTTCATGCATTATCAATAAATAATAACATGACACATCTCATTAAATTAAAAAAAAAATTATGCATACCAATCGATCACGGTTCCCAGCTGTTGTTGAGTGCTGAAAAACCAAATTAATAAGTTAGATGGGAGACTTAGATTGAGTAATTAAATTTGTAAAAGTGTAACATACCTTTTTACGTTGTTGTTGTAATATATCAAACTTGGATGCTACTTCTAGCGATCTTTCCTTATCCTCTTCTGGTTCTAAATTGGCATTAGCTACTTCTTGGAACTCTTGCTGAATGCCCTGCACATCCGGTTGCATTGGCCATCGCTTGACGAGCACTGATTTCATATCTGTCTCCTTATCCTTCCTTTCCCAAAATATACACACAAAATGGGTGTTAATAGAAACAAACATATTTACATCATCTTGTCTATACAAAGGATATTTTTGGATCATCTACTACGATAGTAAAAACCATTCTCAAACTTTAGTTACTTTGTTTACTATTGAAGTTCAAAAACACTTCTCAGCCCAAACCATGATTTCAAAAAAAATTGGGTAAATAAATAGTTTTCAAATCAACCTTTAATTTTAAAGTGGATTTTAACCTAAGCCAAAAGTTAAAATTTGTAACTTTTGACCTTTAAAAAGTTCTTTAAATTAAATTATTTTTTATTCTCTCATTAAATCTTCTACTTTACAACATATGTTTAAAAATAATTTTTAACACGAGTAATAAACACTATCAAAATTCTTAAAAAAATCTTTCATAGACACTTTTCAATAATAAACTAACTTAAAGTAAGTTTAACCAATAATACAGAGTCGAATCCGTGCTAGTCGTTGGTAGTGGCATTTTTACCTTCAATATATATACATATAAAAAAGAACAATAATTATTAAATTCAATTAGGAGAATTTACTTGTGCTATCTGTCTGTCAATCCGATGTCTGTATACCGTCCTTATTTCCTGCCCAGTTTTCTTTTCGGCAAGCTCTTCCTTTGTATATTTTTTATTTTTCCGCATTGGTGATTGTTGGGAGTTGCACTGGTACTCTATGCCTTTTTTTTTAGCTTTCGATTTGTCAAGCTTATCAAAGCGTCTTTTCATGCCTATACGCGATATCGACTTGTTTATCTGATTATGATCCAGTTCTTCGTTCTCTCCATTTTGAAAGTCCCGATTGGTTGCTGGTGTCACTCTCTCATACTGTGACGAGGCTCCAATCTCTTTAAAGGGATTTTCAAGGTATGACATCCCCATCTTGACATGGATATGAGAAATTTAGATTAAAACAAATCATTGAAACGAAAAGCTTAAACCCTCAACATAGTGAAATCATGAGCCATTTCCCGAGAATTTGTTGCTGCAAATGTTGCTTGTGAGTTTTGGGGACATACAAGAAAAGTATATGTTGTAACAACGTGTCAATTGTAGGATTTGGCACTTCTTCAGCAATTTTTTTAGATTGAAGGACAAATTTCGTATAACAAAACAGCAATACGATAGCAATAAACAGCAGCAAGAAAAAATTTAACTGGAAAGATGCACGAAGAGCAAGTAATTTTTATAAGCAGTAATTTTTTATGTACCGTTGATATATAAATTTCATGTATTATCAGTAAATAATAACATACCATACGAGGATCAGGGTTCTCAAAGGTTGCTGAGGGCTGAAAAACCAAATCACCTATGCCTGCACTCGGTATCGGCATCAAGGAGTTCTCACCTATGCCTGCACTCGGCATCGGCATCAAGGAGTTCACACCTATACCTACACACGGCATCAAGGAGTTCTCACCTATGCCTGCACTCGGCATCAAGTAGTTCTCGATCACTCTCTGTTCAAAGGTCATGTCTCCATTCTGGTTCATGTAGTTCCCAAATGAAATACCTCCCTCTTCAAAGTTTTGATAGATTGCTGGTGACGGTCTCTCAGGTGGTAACAAGTTTCCAGATCTTCCATAGTTATCTTCAGGGGATGAAACGTTAGCTATGCTCATGTTGGCAAGAGTAAAACCGCAGTGAAAAAAGGAGAGAGCAGGGTCGGGTGTGCAAGAGAAAAACTGAAGAAACAAAGCAATTTTTCAATAAGATGGGATTGTAAATAAGTCCAACTTCTATCACCAAAAGCTCGAGATTTTAACTTTCTCTATGTAAAATTGACGCGATAAGACTACCGGAAAGTTAGCTGTCAAACTTGGCACTATATGCTTCAACGAAAGCCCGTGCGCAAGTCTGTTTAGGTAATAGAGTTTTGACTGTATTTTGAAAAAATCTCAATGTCGGTATTTAGTGGAGATAATGGTTTATTTAGCTTTTGAAGTAGACAAAAAGGAGAAGTTGTTGGACCACTTTATTTTTTAAAATGTTTTGTTTTTTGTTTTTGGTAAAGCTAAAAGATAAATAAGTCATTACAATTCTGTTAGGACGAGTTTTTTAGTTCATTTCGACAGTATTGGATAAAAAAATTAATATTGTTAGGGTGTGCTCGCTCGCGCTCGTTGCGAGAAAGTTATGTTGAAGTTGAATATGCTCGCGCCCGTCGCGAGAAAGTTATGTCGAATGCGCGCGCCTGAAAATATGAGTAGCAACATTTCTCGTCCATCAACATTGTTTTTTTCATATTGTATTGTTTGGCAGTCTCTATAAACCTCGATTTTCATCTCCTTCGACTCACTACTGCATTCTCTTTCTCTTGCAATAATCAAGCAATTTTTGCCCAGATTTTAGTTTGAACCATCGATGGCGGAAAAAGCTGGGCTTACCTTGGGCGACAAATGGAGCTCCCTTATTCTCTCTGAAATGTTGCAGCTTGTCAAAGATGACCTCGACGACCTCAGAATCACCGTCTCTGCAATCATAGTTATGCTTCCTGACGCCGAAGAGCGATCTGCGACCAGCAATTTCACAGCTTGGCTTGAAAAGCTGAAAGATGCACTTTACGATGCCGATGACTTGCTCGATGAGTTATCTTTCGATGTTTTGAGAAGGCTTCTCTTTCCATGGTCAAGGGCAAACAATTATGTTTATCTTCCCAAAATGAGCTCTCAAATTCAGGTCATTAAGAACAGGTCAACTTCCCCTGAACGGATGTTTGACATGTTAAACTTTTTCGATCACTTCCTAGTTAAAATCCATTTAATGGCTGCAAAGAGCACAACTTTGGTAGCAGGTTGTCCGACTAGAATGAAGACGACGGAAAAGGTAAGTCTTTGGCAAATTAAGATCATTAAATTCTATTCAAAGTCTCGAAATAAAATTGATTTGTTTTAAACCATGCATGAAATGAAGAGTGGAAGCAATGAACCACTTTTTTTCCTTCTTTTTGTTAATCACATAGACCCAACTTGCAAGTTTTCTCTAACCAACGAATTCCTTTGTTTTTCCTGCTTTACTCTTCGTCGACGGCGGCCTTTTCTCTGTCTTCTCTTCACCGATATAGATACATGAAACCTGTAAGTACTCCTAAATCTACTAATTCGCTATCATATCCTTTATAATTTTTCTGTTGTTCTAATTGGGAAATCTGAGTTAAATTTCTCAGATCCGAACAAGAAGATGGGTTATGGCGTGGCAGAACTCGAGCATCAGTCTATGTCGAATGGAAGCAAGAAAAGAAATCTGAACTTTGTTTCCGATGACTTATTGAGACAAGAAAGAAAAGGAATAAGGAAACCGAGCAGGGAGCTCCGGTACCGACTAGAATCATTAACAAAAAATGCAGAAGAGTTTATCAAGTCATCCGTGCCAGAAATAGCGGAAACTTACGATGATCCAACCAAAAGAGGGATAGATAATGTAGGTCTCTTAATCGAACTTACTAATTCATATTCACTTTATTTTAATAAATCTGCAAGTTTGAAGGAACCGACATCTATTAATATTCATTTGTTTATTTGGAAAATTTGTTTGTCTGAGCCTCAAAATCTGGTTTTTATTTCCAAAATGGTCCCTGTCTAGTGGTATTATCTCCTAGAAAAAGCAAGGCAACTTAGTCATGCAAAGGTGATAAGACTTAATGAAACACACCACTATCATCACTAATAGCCTCCCCTTCTCTTTGTTGAGTAATGAATTTGAGATTCGATGCTTCTTTTATATCTTTCCGATACATAACCACACATTAAATCTCAATTGAGTTTTATGTAGTGTAACCGAGCCAAGCTGAATTCAAATACTATCAGGTTCAAGCTCGATTTCTGAATTTAGAACTTGATACTCGAGTCTGAGATCGGTTTAATAATGAAGCTTAAAGTTAATAATATATTAAGGGAAATAGTGTAATTTAATTATATGAAAATATAAAAAGACTCGATATGGCTCATGAGCTGTTTGAGTTAAGTATTACTAACCTAATCGAGTATTACTTTTTTTTTCCCACCTCCAATGGAAGGTAAAAGTTACTGCAGCCAATGATCCAACACGTGAAGGAGTACAATCTGAATTCCGTGATTTGGAGAACCAACTTTATGACAAAGGCAACGACAAAGTGGAATGCAAAGATTTCCCAGGCTTGGAACAGGCATTGAAGAACACTGCTTGGGGGGAAATTCCAGAGTACCTCGAATCTATTGCAATCCAAATCGAAAAAGATCGTGGAAAGACTACTGATGTTTTTCATGTCGCCATTCAAATTCTGGTCTGCGCTGCGATCAAAGAGATGAAAGATTTCTCGGTTGGGGATTTGGATTGGGATACCTTGAAAAAGTGGGGCGCCACACTTAATTACGCTGAGAAATTTGGTTTTCAAGTGAGATTTGCTGATAATCTGTTGAAGAAGAATTTGCTAGCCTATTTTGCTGCTCAAAATCTTCCCAAATCGACTGCAAAAAAATAGCTATGCAAAGGCAATTGGTTGTGTTGTTGGCTTGCTGCTATGTCTACAATGGTATCGGCTTTAATGTGTTTGTCCTCAGACTTTGGATTTCTATATGAAGTTTATTTTGCACCAAAGATTGAATTTAAGTTATAAATTTGTTTGATATATTAATTAAAATTAAATACTTATAAATAATGTATAAAATTGAATTCATCGATTTCGTAAAAATCAAATCAAATCAAAATATCCAACCGTTTATTATTTCATAGTAATCATGAATACAATTTCTTTTCCGAGAAAATTTGATATGTTATTTCCAAACTGCTTTGAAAAAGAAAATTTAATAAACATGAGGCCAAGAAAAAAATTAGACATAGAAGAGAAAAGATAAATCTTTAGGTCAACATTTTTTTTCACTTTTTAGTTTTCTTTTTCCTTTTTGCCATTTTTTAAATTACACTAATATAGTTAATATGTTAGGCGGCACCACACATAAAAAATCTACCATGTATTTTTGTACTGCATTTAAGAGGAAATACAAATATTTTTAAAAAATTTATATCAAGATCACTAATATGTCGTGCAACATCATTTAAAAATTATTATTTTAAAAAATTTGAATGGTTCCACTAATCATTAGACGACACTCAAGCTACTGTAAAAATCACCCTATTTTCGTAAATAATCTAGACCCAATATCACTTTCATAATTAATTATTTTTATAAAATTTATAATATTTAAATAGTTTTTTTACAAACTTTATGTTTTTTACATTTTGATAATATTATTATTAAATTCAAGTAATTTTAAATAATTCATATTCTTACAATGGTGCTTTTGTTTTCAAAAAATTCCTACTCTAATGCGCGAACAATTGCTTAGCTAAGTGCATAACTTTGACATAAAAAAATTTAGGACCTAAATTGAATAAAAAAAAATTGAGGCTCCAAAATGTGATTTAACAATCCAAATAATAAATAAAAAGGAAATAGGTTTAAATACGCATTTGGCCCCAAATTTGGCATCTTCTCCTAGTTAAAAATTTAGGGTTTTAAATACTGAAAAGGTTTAAATACCACATGATGCAAAACAAGATAAAATAGGAGATATATCAATGGTTTCATATCTCTACAACATGAATAAGATATATTTTTATTTATAAACTTGGTAATTAAATTTATTTTGGTATCTGTAATTATTTTTGTGACTTGAACTTAATGACTAGGTCCATTTTGATCCCTAAATTTGAAAAGATATAAAAGTTTCATAGTCAATCGATTCAACCACTTTGTTCGGATCGTTATATTAATCAGTTCTCAATCTATTCGATTTGGTCTTAATCTAGTAATACTAATCACATCATCAAATCTTGACATTATCCAAATTTAGGGACCAAAATGAATTTAATTACTAAATAAAATAACAAAAATGGACCTAATTGACAAGTTTCAAAGACAAAAATTATACTATCAAACCTATCAATATGACAAAAAATACAAACACAATAAAAAAAATCAAACATGGCAATATTAGATATCACATGATACCAAACGATATAATAGAAAGATAATACACCAACATGAAATATATCATTGTTTTAAGATAGAATATCACAATGTAATATAAATTATTAAAGGTATCAAAATTTATATAAAATAAAATATTTTAAATGCAATTATAACTGAACAAAATAGACCAACATAATATAAATTCAAGAACAATCTAGATAAAATTCAAACATAACAATATTAGATACCATATGTTACAACATCAACATAAAATATATCAATATCTCAAAATCCATCCATATAATATAAAATATTAATCTTTCAAAGCTCATCTCAAATATGATTATAACACAACACCACATGAATAAGGTCCAGACAAACAAGGTAAGTAAATATAGAAACCTAAAGTCCATGAAAAACAAATTGAAGCAGGGTGATTTTCCAAATATTTTGCTGCAACTGCAAAAACACCCTTTGATTCACAACTATGAGAGCTCAGCCACTAATGATTTTGGAACCCCTTTTTTTAGTTGCACCCAACCATTGTTGAACAGCAAATAAAACAAGCCGATCATGCAACAGCTCATCAGCAAACTCCACTTGAAAATCTTGTTCCTTAGCGCTCTTGAGTGCGGCTCCCCATTTTTTCAAACTATACTTGTCCAAATCCTTGACTAGCAAATCTTCCATCTCTTTAATTGCAGCGCAGACCAGAAGTTGACTACCAATTTTGATACATTCAGTGGCTTTTCCACGAGCCTGTTCGATTCGAATTGCAATAGATTTAAGGTAATCTGGAGGTGCCAGACCAGTAACGTGTCGTAAGGCAGGGAAGTCTTGAAAATCCACTTTGTTGTTGTCTTCGGCATAAATTTCCTTTTCCAACTCATTAATTTTAGACTTTAATTCGTCTTGAACATCCCCTTTGCTATTGTCTTTGGCATAAATTTCGTTTGCCAACTCATTATATTTAGACTGTAATTCTTCATGAGTTGGCAAACTTCCATGATCATCAGCAACTTCTTCCATCCATGGATATTCAGAATAAAACTGAAATAACAAACACCAAAAACATGTCATAATTTGGTAAAAGGACCACGGAAACCCCTATGCTAGGAGTGAGATTGTATTTTGCCTCTCTTTACTAAAAAAAAATCAAATTAATCCCTATATATTCGATTAAAAAGCAAAATAGTCATTTCTGTTATAAAACATGATATTAGATGCATACACTAAATTCAAGTACTATTAAAACATTCGAGAAAGAACATTTATATCTAATGCTACTTTCGTAATTCAAGTTTTCAAATCTACCACTCATCATCTACCAAATTTATATATATATATATATATATATATATATACACCATACCTCTTTTTGAAGAGTCTCCAGGTCGAAGTCCTGAAATTTAGGAGAAATATAAACAAATGATTAAAGATGCTAATAAGGGCAAGTCTAAAAATAACTTCAGATATTGAGACCTGAAAAAAGAAGCTATGGGTAGACAACAAATTAATCAAGAAAGATATGCATTTCTTTTTCTTTCCAAGTTTATAGGTTTAACATATATAGTATTTTCAAAGCTGTGTCACTTTATACTCGTTTGACACATGAATGAACATTGGTTTAGAATATAACTTTTGAGGTTTTTCTAAATATATGAATTTAAAAAATTTAAATATGTCAAGGTTAGACGTGAATCCATACAAAAACACTCATAATTGAAAATGACTTCTTACTAGATCTAGAAAAGAAGTGTAATGGATGAGGAAACACTTTACATTGTGATGAGATTTATAAATGAGGAATGTACCGACACATATTTGAATATAGGTATATCTTCAAATACACAAATACGTATCCAATGCGTAAACCTGAATCCAAACAAATAGCTGAAAAAGAGACTTCTTGCTACGTCTAAAAACAAGTGTAGTGCATAAGGACATGCATTATAATTATAATTATAATTATAATTATAATTATAATACTATATTAGTTAATATCAATGATAAGAAATGTGCAGACCTCGTTATTAAGGAACATTGCCACAGGGTTCTTTCCTTTGTTCAACTCCTGAAAAGCCAAGTTAAATCGTTAGATCAAGAGGATATTGAACTCGGTAATTATATTTGTAAACATTGGTGTACCTTTAGTTGTTGATTAGATTGTAGGAGCTCATTTCCTACTTGGAGCAATTTCTGCTTTGCCTCAGCTTCTGGTAAACGCTGTCCCTTGTGATTCCGCTGGATTTCCTTGATATTTTGCTTAACTTTCTTGAGATCAGATAGCAGTGGCCATTTTGCTTCGATTTGCTCAAGGGAGCCGAAAATTTTTGGTAAGAGATCACAGGCTCTCTCCGCAATCATCTTATACATATTCAAAGAAGTCTTCATGCCACCAAATATACGCACAAAACAAGTGTTAGAAACATATAGACATTGACAATGCAAGGATTTTCGGACTAATAGCCTGAATCATTGACTAGTTGATGGGCGACCAATCCAGGCGGTGTGGGATTTATTATCTTCATCATAAATGTATAATGCACAACAATAATTTGAGTTGAATATGAGACTTACTTTACTTATTTTTCTGTCAAGTCGATCCACTAAAATTTTCGCACCTCCCTGTATAGGTTTTTCCTCAATAAGTTCTTTCCTTCTCGGTTTCGGCTCTGGTTGTTCTTGAAGAGTTGGTGATTCACCGATAGAAAGGGTTCCCCGGCGCTGCTTCTTTGTGACTCGTCCTTTAGCTGCTGAAAAGTTACAAGAGACTAATTCATGTTCTCTTTTCATGCCCAAGTTAGCCTGATTACAATCGACCGAAAACAACAGTCCGCTGCCGCCATCTTGTACTTGAGGTGTCGCCCTACCAAACTGTAGAAGGTTTCCTGTAGATTCGAGGCTGGACAACGGCAGTCCGTCCACGCCATACGGTACTACAGGCGTCGCCCTCCCAGGCTGTCGAAGGTTTCCTGTAGGTTCCAGGCTGGACAACAGCAGTCCGTCCGCGCTAGTTTCTACTTTAGATGTCTCCGTCTGAGGGTCTACCGTAGATCCCAGGTTGGTGTTGCTCGGAGAGTAATCAGCAAAAAGTTCGCCATAGTTGAAATCACTGTCATGGTTGGTCATCTTTCACAGATCTGGGGAAATTAAAATCAGATCAGCGGAAATCATTGAACAGAAAACACTAACGATTTTGCTGGATTCAGATAGAAAGAAACAAACGAACTCCACTCAAACAACAGATATAAAGTAACAAAACCAAAGGATATGAAACCAGATTTCCTAAAACTCTACCATTAAAAGGACACTCACAGCAAAATCAAAGTCAGAGATAGAGAAGGAAAAAGCTGGCTGCGCAAAGAAATGAATGAAATCAAATCATTTATGAAATGAAATGATTTATAGGGAATTAAGTCAAGTGGTATTGAAGACAGCTCGAGAAATTTGAAGGAACTCGAGACGGAGTATGTAAATTTGTATATTGGTAGGTCCACTGACCAGCCTTTCCACGCGTACCCTCCATATCTTTTTTTCCTTGATTTAAGTTACTAGGCTATTTTACCGACCCAAAATAACGACAAAAGGCCCATTTACAAAAAAAAAATTATGGAAATGGATTGTTTTGTATAAAATTTTCTAGAAGGGGTCGGCTCCCCTGAAATGGGTTAAGTTGATGTCGTTTTTAAGGGAAACGTGAGAAAATGTGTTTAGCCCAACTCTTTTTTCCCTAATAATATGTAAAACGCGTCTACGTCAGCACGATTTAGTAAAGCACTTCAACGTAGAAGTATTTTTGCCCGTGCTCTAACGGTCAACTCCAACGACTATTTGAACTAGGCGTTGGACCCCAACGGTAAATATATATATATATATAAATCTCCCTACAGACGCATTTTTCACACACAATTCTCTCCTAAATCTCTCAAAAATCTTTCAAATAGTCTCTTAAATTATTTTTCTCAATTCTATATTTTTATCCAAATTATTCTTTTTATTATTTTTTATTAGTAATTTTAAGAAATAGTATTTTTTTTTAAAAAAATTTGTGTTCAATTATATATTTAGCAATGGTCGGGTCTCTAATCCGTCTTGATAACAAGCACATCTCCGTAACCAATTGCAAATGGTAAGAATAAATTTTTAAATTTTTAAAATTTTTTTATTTCATAGTTATAATTGAACTTAATTTTTTTTATAACTTTTATATAAATAAGTGGATGATCGAATTTTGTAATACCACATTCATAATTTACCCAATCCTCCATCACCGTTAATCGAAACATATCTGGGGGAAGTTGGTTTTTTGCACATGGCTCTTGTAGGCCGGGGGTGTAAGTTGAAGTCAAAACTCATAAGTGCATTGGTAAAAAGGTGGAAACTCAAGACACACACATTTCATTTTCCATGCGGTGAGTGTACTATCACTTTAGAAGGCGTATAGTTACAATTGGTATTACCTGTGTAAGGTTGGTAGTCATTGGGTCTGTTCGGCCTGTTGACTGGGGAACCCCATATTATGATCTTTTGGGTGTGGTTCCGTAAACAATTTACGGAGGTCGGATCGAAATGGCCTAGTTAAGAAATAATTTCGCGGAGCTGTTTGAGGATTCGACTGAAGTCCACAGAGAACAATACGTTCGGGCATACATCCTTCAAATCATCGGGGGTATCCTAATGCTGAATAAGTTATGAAATCTCCTCCATCTAAGGTGGCTACTGAAACTCTTCGATTTTAGAGTAGCAGATGAACTTAGTTGGTGGTCCATCGTGTTGGCGACTTTGTATCGAGATATGTGTCAGGCGACACAACCAGAAAAAATCAAAATTGATGGTTGCCTTTTATTACTGCAATCATGGCATCAGTACCACTTTCCATTTTTACGTCCTTAAGTGAACTACCTATATACATTCTCACTCGTAATAAGGTAAAATTTAGTATATATTACCATTATTAAATTGATTTAAAATCAAATTATTATGCTAATAAGTTATTTAAATAGGTGGAACCATACCCTGAGTTGCGTGGGATTACCTATCGAGCCTCAAGATATACGACTTCTATTAGACCAATGATCGGAAGCAGATGTATGTATTTATTTAATTTTGAACTATATACAAATAACGTAGTTGATTTCATATTTTGTATTTAGTAGTGTATATATATAACTAATGTTTTTATCACATTCATATAGTTTAAATAGGCACCATACGATAATTGGGAAATTCGGGTAGTAATCCTTAAGGAATACATTGAAATCTAAGGCTAAGACGGATAAAAGTCCTCATATTGATGATTTCGAGATATCATAATGGAAATTTTCTAACAAAATAGTTATACTATCGACATTTTCAACTGTTCTTGCCTCTCAAACAGGAAGAGATGTTAAAGTCACAAGTCTTTCATCTGGTCTTGAAAATTCCACATATACCTCAAGAAACGGTGATCCACTTTCGAGGTGTGTCTACACCATTGCCTTCAAGCCCCAAGCACCTTTGATATCTCACGGAATCGACTAAAACACAAAATCAATACTTAATAGATGAAACTTTCATTGTCATAGATCTAAAATATTTCGCCTAATTCTTTTACGAAATTCTATCAACTCTATATTCTGGTTAAAAGCAAATCATATTGTGTTCTCTAATAAAAAAAAATCACATTGTTCTAGATTTCACAAACCTCACCACTGCATTAATGCATTCCAAATACAACAGTTACAACCGCTTTCGGTTTTCTAACATTCCCCACCATATAAAGGCCATGTAGACTTTGAAACTATGTAGTCGACAAACAACTTCAATATCTATTGCTTTATTGCATGTACACTTGAGCCATCACTTGTTTTGATAAATATGTAATTTAATCACTCATAATTCTCCATTTATTCAATTTAATCCTTATTCATCCATTTTCAACCCTTAAAGATATATGCACTATTAACCCTTCAACTTTCCCATATTTATACTTTAACCCCTCAAAATTTTAAATATTTACACATAAACCAATATTTTTCATATTTATATTTTGACCCTTCAAATTCTGAATAACTATACTTGTATCTCAAATTTTGACCTTTCTTTTATCTTGTTTATATCATTTTCTCACATTATCGAAAAATCAATTATACACTTTCAATTTTTTACTACTTTCATAATAATTCAGGAGTATTACATTCTCGATTCTGACGGCGATAAGTTGCATGTACTCCGGAGTTTCATTGTCCCTTCCACAAAGTTAATAATCAAAAATAGCCTTTTCACTTTGCATTGTAAGAGGCAAATCTTCTCAATCTTGATCAGAGGTAATAGGCTCATTAGTAGCAAGTTCTTCTGAACAAACCATGTAAAGGCTGCAGACAGCTGAAACAACAAAAAATAGGCAAGTGCCGTAAGTTCGAAGTGTAATATATTGTAATAAAGAAATTATATCGATACCTCAATTTTTCAAAGTCTAGTTCCCAACCCTTGAAATGTAAGAGAATATGAATAAAGGATTGAAATGAAAAGCCGTCCAGTAAGGCAACCCCAGACTGATCACTTGAGAAATTATGAACCCTTGATACAGCAGAAAATGGAGATGCAACAGAGATACATATGCACCCAAAATTGATCAAGTAAATTGATTTTCCAAATCACTTTGTTTTGTCGTTTTCATTAACTTGGTTTTGATCATGATTTTCCAATCCAATAAATATACAACTATGTACATATGCACCTATATCATACCTCTCTTCTTAAGGGTCCTAAGAACAACTCGAGGCATTGAGGCCGGATATAGACCGCAAAAATACAGAGTTTTCAATGCAAAAGTAAATGCAGAATTGGAGAAGCAGGGAGAGTCCTACACATTAGGTTATCTGGTCTGATATTAAAACTCTAGGTTGTTCAGGTAGAGGTTTGCTTGAAGTGCCTGTTTGACGCATATTGTGATATGGATATCAAATATGACCCATCAAGATTCCTTCAAATACATGTTAGATGCAAACCCGTATTTGACATTATAATTATGAAGTTATTTAGAAATGAGTAATTTACCAACACATTTGACTATAGGTATCGGATATGACCATCAAAGATTCTTCTAAATACATTAAGAAAACTAAAAGAACTAAAAAAGTTGAACATGCATGTGTTGGGCATGAATTCTCATTTGAAACTCACCACAACCAAATCAAAGTACTAATGTGATTTATAAATAAGAAGGGCTTAGAGTATAATGTGCATACCATACTATTATTCAAGATTGCATAGCTCTCTTGCTTTTTTCTTTCAGCTCCTGAATAATTACGTCAAATAGAAAGTTAAATGAAGACTTAAATAATGAAATCAAACTTAGTAATCAAGCTTTAGATTTAAACATCGAATACCTCTGATAATTGTAGATAAAATTGTTCAAACTTCTAGTGTTTTTCGAACAATATCCATTTCGACTCAACTGCTGCTAAAATGAAGTCACTGAACTTGTTCTAGGAGATTAGTAGACCTACAGACAGCATGAAGGAGACATCTAAAGTAAAAACCAGGCGAACTACCTGACCGACGGAAGAAAAATGAAACCGGGAAATGATCTTGCTTCCTTCAAACACTAAGTTCATCGGTTATCAATGGAAGTTCGTTCGTCGTTTACTTTAGATGTTTCCCTCAAGCTGTTGAAGATCCAATCGTGTAGTTCCCACATCAAAACCCCAATTGTTGCTAAAAGGCCAATCCGTGTTATTCAAAAAACTGTCATCGTTTAGCATTTTGAACAGATCTGGGAAATTTAACTGAGATCAGATGACGAATCGGGAAAAAAAAAACAAATGAAAATCATAACGAGCAAGCAAATCAACACCACCTAAATGTATTTTTTTAAGGGATATAAAAAATTATAAACTAAGGAAACTCAACGATTACGAAATAGAACCAATTAAAAGTACTCACAGGTAGAGGAGAGGAGAGAAGGTGCAGCTGCCAAAGAGCGAACTAATGAAATGAAGCTATTTATGGAGGTAGGGTTTTAATAAGATGGTTAATTTCATTAGTTAGTCCCCGAACTATTAGTCAGATTCTAAATAGTCCTAAACTTTAAAATGTTTTAATTGTCTTTGAAGTATTAGTATCATATCAATTAAGTCCGTCCTTCCATTGGTCTCCATGTCTGCGTAAAGGTTAAATATCAGCTTGGATCAGATTCGGGTAAAGAAACAAAACCAGCTACAAGGAGTAAGGGGCGATTGAACCAAGTAAAAACCAGTTAAATTAGAAAGGGATAATATACTAAATGGCGTCTATTTTAGTTTTAATATTCAATTTGGTACTTAAGCCTTTTGTTTTGTCCCATTTTTTTTTTTACTGAGTTTGACTTCAATGTTCACTTTAGTACTTGAGGTTTCTCGGTTTCGTACTTGAGTTTTTTTTTTGTCCCAATTAAGGACCGTAATTTAACTTCAAGGTTTACTTTGGTTTTTGAGTTTTTTTCCAATTGAATATCTATATTTTTTTTAATTAGAACACACTTGTCAAACATTCATTGAGAGCACATAACGTTGTTTGATCGGGATACCAAATAAAATATTGAAACCGAAATTAAATATCGAATTAAATATTGAAACTAAATACAACTATCAAATGGTATATTAACCCAATTAGAAAATAAGTAACTACCATAGTTCAATATAAACTAGTTCGATACAGAAGAGTTTAGATAAATTTATTGCACATATTTTAAGTTAAATTTGAGATTTAGTCCTTATATTTTAATTTCATATAACATGATTTTCTATTTTACAATGACATTAATTAGCCCAAATATTATATTTACTATTCTTGTTAAAATATTGATGTCAATTAATTTCTAAAACACACACACACACAAAATCTATTTAGGTGATAAATTTGAATGAGTGTTTTTAGGATAAAATTGCCTTAGTATTTTAACAAGAGCAAGTAAAGGACCGCAATATTTAGACTAATTAATAATATTATAAAAGTAAATAAACCAAATTATGTGAAATTAAATATAAATATTAAATCTTATATTTAAACATAGTAGAAAGATCATAATCATAATTTAATATCAAACAATCTATATCATTTATCATTTACTTTAATAAAACAATGTTTTAATTATATTTTTAATCAATAAAGTCATTATAATTATTTTAATAAATATATATATTAAAATTTTAATAAACATTTAATAAATAATTGTTATACTCTTATCTAGCTTGGACACATGACACGATGTGAAGGTATCTGAGAGGTTTTAGTGGATTTCCCTCTGCCTCACATCGTATAGCTAATACGCTTTATCTTCCAATGAAACACTCGCCTTTAGCAGGAACACACTAATCTCCAAGAGAGAATCATTGAAACATAACAACCTCATACTAAATTCGCAAAGAAAATGTTAAAACATTATTGCGATCGACAACAACCAATTTGCCACCTAATTGACCACACAACCAATCCACCACCCATACTATTAGTGGCGTGACACTACCGGACGCAAGACCTCCGCTATAAATACAACAAGACCCTTTGAGCAACCATAAATGTAGGTACAATATAGGAGCTTTAGATTTTTTTTTGGGTGATTCGAAGGGCATAGATTTCATACCTTTCTTGTAGCGTAGCTTGTAAAAACCATTAACGGATTATCAAATTGAACAAATTCCAAACTGAACATTTTCAAGTATCTTACAACCGTTGTTGAGTAAGCAAAATAGGCAAGCAAATTCTTCAGCAACAGTTTATCAGCAAATTCCAATTGAAAACCAAGCTCCCATTTTTCCAACGCAGATCAACAAATCTTCCATCTATTTGATTGCATTACGGGCCAGAACTCAGAATCTGCGGATCCTCAATAGCTTTACCGATAGCCTTTTGGATTCTAATACTGTATTTGTTTCAAGTAAGCTGGTCCCCCCACCCCCATGTAGTGTTCTTCAAGGCCTGGTTTAAGCCTTTGAAATCTGTATATTAATCCACTTTGTTGTATCATAAAGTTGGTTTCTCAAACTAATAAAATTAGCCATTAACACTTCACGAGTTGGCAAACTTACATGATCTTGATTAACAGTCACAAGATCATTAGTTGCAGTAATTTCTTTCATATCAATCCATGAACATGCTGAAAAAAGCTACAACAACAAATATAGACAAGTCACGATTTCAAAGTAAAGTTACTTATGAAAACATGAATTTTGAAGATTCGGATTTGTATTTCATTTAGAATAATAAACTATGCAAATGATGTGTGTAGGGTTAGGTATATAAATTAGTCGAGATTTAATCTGATTATTATTAGTGAAACAATCATAGATGTTACATTTACGTGTTTTGTCATAAAGCTTGACAACCCAAATCCATGTTTTGAAATCCAAGTCCCCAAAAGCTACTTAAGGGAGTTGATGTTCAATGCAATATATATAGGTATATTTAAAGGTTAACACATTTTATGGTTGACTAAGCTTGACCCAAAATATGGGCCTACTTTATGCTTGATTGACCCAAAATATGGGACTAAAATTTTGTATTCAAAACTAAATACTTTAAGAAAACTACAAAAAAAAAAAAACATTCATGCATAGGGCATGAACTTGTATTCAAAACTAACAACCAAATAAAAGTACTATAGCTGAAAATGGCTTAACAACTCCTTTCTTAAGTCCAAAAACAGGTCTTAGCATGAGATATGACAGTTCTGATTGGTTGCTGGTGTCACACTCTCATAACAGTCTCCAATATCTTTATAGAGATTTTCAAGGTATGACATCCCATCTTGACACGGATATAAGAAATTTAGATTAAAACAAATCATTCAAACGAAAAGCTTGAACCCTCAACATAGTGAAATCATGAGTCATTTCCTGAGAATTTGTTGTTGCAAATGTTGCTTGTGAGTTTGAAGACATACAAGAAAAATATATGTTGTAACAAGGTCTCAATTGTAGGTGGAGAATTCAATTAATTTGGCACTTCTTCAACAATTTTTTTTAGATTGGAGGACAAATTTTGCATAACAAAACAACAATATAATAGCAGCAAGAAAAAAATTTAACCGGAAAGATGCACGATAAGCAAGTAATTTTTAGAAGCAATAATTTTTGATGTACTGTTGATATATAAATTTTATGTATCATCAGTAAATAATAACAGGATACATTATCATTAAATTAAATAAAAAAATTATGCATAACATACCATATGAGGATCAGGGTTCCAAAAGCTTGTTGAGGGCTGAAAAACCAAATCACCTGAGAACTCTTTCTCTTGAGAGTTCATACATGCACTCAGCATCAAGGAGTTTTCACCTATGCCTGCACTTGGCATCGGCATCAAGGAGTTCTCACCTATGCCTGCACTCGGCATCAAGGATCTCGACATGAGCCAGAATGGAGACATGAACTTTCAACAGAGAGAGATCGAGAACTACTTGATGCCAAGTGCAGGCATAGCTAAGAACTCCTTGATGCCGAGTGCAGGCATGGGATGTGCAGGGCATCTGCATCAAGGAGTTCTCACCTATGCCTGCACTCGGCATCAAGTAGTTCTCGATCTCTCTCTGTTGAAAGTTCATGTCTCCATTCTGGTTCGTGTAGTCGCCAAATGAAATATCTCACTCTTGAAAGTTTTGATTGATTGCTGGTGTCGGTCTCTCAGGTGGTAACAAGTTTCCAGATCTTCCATAGCTATCTTGAGGGGATGAAATGTTAGCTATGCTCATTTTGGCACGAGTAAAACCGCAGTGAAAAAAAGAAAGAGCAGGGTGGGGTGTGCAAGAGAAAAACTGAAGAAACAAAGCAATTTTTCAATAAGATGGGATTATAAATAAGTCCAACTTCCATCACCAAAAGCTCGAGATTTTAACTTTCTCTATGTAAAATTGACGCGATAAGACTACCGGAAAGTTTGCTGTCAAACTTGACTCTATTCTTCAACGAAAGCCGTGCGCAAGTCTGCCTAGGTAATAGAGTTTTGATTGTATTTTGAAAAAAATCTCAACGTCGGTATTTAGTGGAGATCATAATGGTTTGTTTAGCTTTTGAAGTAGACAGAAAGGAGAAGTTGTTGGAGTACTTCATTTTTTAAAATGATTTGTTTTTTGTTTTTGGTAAAGCTAAAAGATAAGTAAGTCATTACAATTCTGTTAGGACGAGTTTTTTTAGTTCATTTCGACAGTAATGGATAAAAAAATTAATATTGTTAGAGTATGCTCGCTCGCGCTCATCGCGAGAAAGTTATGTTGAAGTTGAATATGCTTGCGCCCATCGCGAGAAAGTTATGTCGAATGCGCGCGCGAGAAAGAAGCTGGGTTCACCTTGGGCGACAAATTGAGCTCCCTTATTCTCTCTGAAAGGCTGCGCCTTGTCAAAGATGACCCCGACGACCTCAGAATCATCGTCTCTGCCTGACGCCGAAGAGCGATCTGCGACCAGCAATTTCACAGCTTGGCTTGGAAAGCTGAAAGATGCACCTTACGATGCCGATGACTTGCTCCATGAGTTATCTTTCGATGTTTTTAGAAGGCTTCTCTTTCCCTGGTCAAGGGCAAACAATTATGTTTACCTTCCCACAATGAGCTCTCAAATTCAGGTCACTAAGAACAGGTTAACTTCCTCTGAAAGGGTGCTCGACATGTTAAACTTTTTCAATCACCTCCTCGTTAAATTCCCTTTAATGGCTGCAAAGATCACAACTTTGGAAGCAGGTTGTCCAACTAGGATGAAGACGACGGAAAAGTTAAGTCTTTGGCAAATTAAGATCACTAAATTCTATTCAAAATCTCGAAATAAAGATAAAGTTGATATGAAAAAAATATTGATTTGTTTTAAACCATGCATGAAATGAAGAGTGGAAGCAATGAATCACGTAGATGAACTTTTTTTTCTTCTTTTTGTTAATCACATAGACCCGACTTGCAAGCTTTCTCTAACCAACGAATTCCTTTGTTTTTCCTGCTTTACTCATCGTCGACGCCGGCCGTTTCTCTGTCTTCTCTTTACCGATATAGATACATGAAACCTGTAAGTACTCCTAAATCTACTAATTCGCTATCATATCCTTCATAATTTTTCTGTTGTTCTGATTGGGAAATCTGAGTTAAATTTCTCAGATCCGAACAAGAAGATGGGTTATGGCGTGGCAGAATTCGAGCATCAGTCTATGTCGAATGGAAGCCAGACAAGAAATCTGAACTTTTTTTCCGATGACCTATTGAGACAAGAAAGAAAAGGAATAAGGAAACCGAGGGAGCTCCGGTACCGACTAGAATCATTAACAAAAAATGAAGAAGAGTTTATCAAGTCATCCGTGCCAGAAATAGTGGAAATTTACATTGATCCAACCAAAAGAGGATAAATAATGTAAGTCTCTTAATCGAACTTACTAATTCATATTCAATTTATTTTTAATAAATCTGCAAGTTTGAAGGAACCGACTTCTATTAATATTCATTTATTTATTTGGAAAATTTGTTTGTCTGAGCCTCAAAATCTGGTTTTTATTTCCAAAATGGTCCCTGTCTAGTGGTAATATCTCTTAGAAAAAGCAAGGCAACTTTGTTTTGCAAAGGTGATAAGACTTAATGAAACACACCACTATCATCACTAATAGCCTCCCCTTCTCTTTGTTGAGTAATGAATTTGAGATTTCATGCTTCTTTTATGTCTTTCCGATACATAACCAGACATCAAATCTCAATTGAGTTTTATGTAGTGTAATCTAGCCAAGTTAAATTCAAATACTATCAGGTTCAAGCTCGATTTCTAAATTTGGAACTTGATACTCGAGTCCGAGATCAGTTTAATAATTAAGCTTAAAGTTAATAATATATTAAAAGAAATAATGTAATTTAATTATATGAAAATATAAAAAAAAAACTCGATATGGCTCACGAGCCGTTTGAGTTAAGTATTACTAACCTAATCGAGTATTACTTTTTTTTTTCCACCTCCAATGGAAGGTAAAAGTTACTGCAACCTGCAACCGATGATCTAACTCGTGAAGGAGTACAATCTAAATTCCGTGATTTGGAGAACCAACTTTATGACAAAGGCAACGACAAAGTGGAATGCAAAGATTTCCCAGGCTTGGAACAGGCATTGAAAAACACTGCTTGAGGGGAAATTCCAGAGTACCTCGAATCTATTGCAATCCAAATCGAAAAAGATCGTGGAAAAACTACTGATGTTTTTCATATCGCCATTCAACGCTGCAATCAAAGAGATGAAAGATTTCTCGGTTGGCGATTTGGATTGGGATACCTTGAAAAAAAGGGGCGCCACACTTAATTACACTGAGAAATTTGGTTTTCAAGTGAGATTTGCTGATAATCTGTTGAAGAAGAATTTGCTAGCCTATTTTGCTGTTCAAAATCTTCCCAAATCGACTGAAAAAAAATAGCTTCGCAGAAGCAAATGGTTGTGTTGTTGGCGGCGGCGGCGGCTTGCTGCAATGTCTACAATAGTATTGGCTTTAATGTGTTTGTCCTTAGACTTTGGATTTCTATATGAAGTTTATTTTGAGATTAATTTTATGTTTGTTAAATAAAAAATTAAGAATTTAAGATTAAATTTAAGTTATAAATTTTGTTTGGTATATTAATTAAAATTAAATACTAAATAGAGGATAAGATTAAATTCATCAATTTCGTAAGAAATTAATTTAATTTATGTTTGATTATGAGGTCTAAGCTCAATTTTGAGTTTGAATTAAAATATTCAATATTAAAATTAAAGTCACAAGTTGTCGATGTCAAAGATTAGTAGGTTTGAATTTGATTTATACGTGGCTCTATTTTGGGATTTTTTAAAATTTTATTTTAATAAAATTGTAAAATTACTATAATTTTTAAAATTTAAAATTCTTATCAATTTTGAATAATTTTGCAATTTCTAATCATTATTTAACAATTTTAATGATATTTACAATTTTTAACAATTTTATGAATTTTAAATATTATTTATATTTTAATAAATTTGAAAAAATAGTTTTACAAGTTTTTTTTTACATTTTACAATGATGCTTCTTTTACTTCTATCTTGTTATTTAAATTCTTAATTGAATTGGTGTCACGTCTACACCAACTCGGTTTGAGAAATTACTAAATTACCCTTATATAAAATTAATAAAAATTACAAGTTTAAAGGTTTGAACCTATACTATTATCAAACAGAAAACCTCAACTTTACCACTCCAATCAATGTTTTATTTTTTATATTTTAATATTATTACACAAAAGTTTTGACCCACATTTTTATTTTAGTTCCATATACATAATATATATATTATTATTATTAATTTCAAACCATACATTTTTATTTATCGTAAGTTATTTTAAACACATATATACGTGGTAGAATTTCTAGTATATAATATTAACTTAAAATATATGAAAATAAAATTTATATTAATATTTGCTCTAATATAATTTTAACTAAAAACAATTCATAGCATCATTAAAAATAATTAAAGTTAAAAATTATTTTTTTATTTTAATAGAAATACATAAAGAAAAAATGTGTCATATCAATTCAAGTTGAAGTCAAAATTGAATATAACTTTGATTTTTTATCGGAATTAGAACAATTAAATTAATATTTAATTTCAAATCAAGTCAAAATCGAATTATGTTGGGTATATAATATCAAGTCGAGGTCAAGGGGTGAAAACCCATCCGCTCCACCACTATTACATCT
Organism: Gossypium raimondii; assembly: GCF_025698545.1. Lineage (NCBI taxonomy): Eukaryota > Viridiplantae > Streptophyta > Magnoliopsida > Malvales > Malvaceae > Gossypium > Gossypium raimondii. Next base: position 672,953 of record NC_068575.1, read on the forward strand.
ATATTCGCAAAGCTGCCTTCATCTTTGCACGTCAAATGTACATCATTGTTTTCAGAATTGAACTAAACTCGTCAGTGGAATCAATTGAATCGAGAATCGATCAAGATATTGATTCAAAATAAGGGGTTAGACGATTGACTTGTAAATTGATCAGATTAGTTGAACCGGACAATGAATCAATTGAACTGTAATCAAACTAAATAAACTAATTTTTTATTCTTAATATAATTTTATTTTATTCAATCGAACCGAAAAAAATGATTGAATTTAAAATAGATAATATTATCAGTTGGATCAATTATGAAAACTTCATCTACATTCTTCCTCTTTTTTCTCTATGATTTAACGAACAATTTTATACATGAACTTTAATTTTGTGCAATTTTATATATGAAATTTTGATTTGATCGATTCTTATTGATATAACATCATTTTATGTTTATAGAATGCATACATAAACAACTACATTTATCCAATATAAAAATAAATTATTTTTTATTTTTTAAATATACATGATTAAATTAAAATTAAAGTTTGAAGTAAACAGAGAACCACAATTAGAGTTTTACTGTATAATTGCACCATATTAAAATTCATGTATATAATTACACATTAAATCAAAATTCATATATAATTTTGAGATTTATCCCTTGCTTGCTCTTTTTCTCCTCTCTCTCTTCACTCCATCGAAGTAGTAAGTGTTACGCAATTCTCTAATTCATTTTACTTAATCTCTATTCTTTTTTTTTTTCTTTGATTTTGCTGAATTTCCTCTTTTTAATGGCAATTTCTTTAATTAATTGAGGAAACTTTTGTTGTTTCAAAGAACATTTCAATGCTGGTTGACTTGCTTATTTCTTTCTATTTTTGTTCTAAATTGGGAAAAAAAAAACAGTTAGTATTTCAATAATTTGATCTGATCTGAGTTAAATTTAGGATGGGGGCTTGGGATGCAGAACTTAAGTTTAATGTTGAGGGTGGCATTTGGCAAAATACCCAAATTCTCTACTATCGTGAATGCTAAAAGGCAAAATATTACCTAGAGACTATCTTTATGAGGTCGAATTCAGGGAGTAATCCATCATATACCTAGAAGAGTAAGGGGCCACCCAGAGAGTGCTGCAGGAGGGGATGTGCTGGCAAGTGTGGGCAGGGACTAATATCTCAATTTGGGAGGATGTGTGACTACCGAGATCCGTGGACTTCAAAGTTCACAATAGTGTTAGGATGAGTGATTTGAATGTTGTCTCGGAATTAATCGATCAAGAACAAAGATGCTGGAAGAGAGATCATATTACCAAAAATTTTTCCTCGAAAGAAGCTGAGCGCATCCTTTGTATTCCACTCTCCAAACACACTCAGGAAGACAGGTTGGTCTGGTGGGGTGAGCCAACTGGTGAGTACATCGTTAGGAGTGGTTACAAAAGATTATTACAGGGAGAGGATACATCTGAGCCTAGACACTGCAATAATGATCACACCATTTTCTACAAGAAGTTGTGGCAGACAGATTTGCCATAAAAAAATAAGATTACAATATGGAGGCTATTTAATAACTACATTCCAACGTATTGTAATCTCCATTACAGAAGGCTTCGAAGTTCAACAGTCTGTCCTTGATGCTCAGATGGAACTGAAACGACAGAGCATGCTTTCCAAGATTTTATCACTGTAAAAGAAATATGGCAGCAGTTAGAAAAAAAAAATTGGAATCAGGATGTATTACAGAGTGGATTTAGACACTGGTTAATGGATATCGTGTCTACCATTTCAGCACGCAAATGTAGAACAGTGTTCTGTGCTCCTTAGATCATTTGGGCAACAAGGAATAAAGAGATGCATGAAGGGATTAAAAAATCTTCACATGAATCAGTTGTTTTCATAAGAGAATACCTCAAGGAAATTGATGATATAGAGAGAGAAATTTACCTGCTAAGAGATTATGATGGAGAGATGGCGCCCACAAGATCCAGCGTTTATCAAAATAAACTTTGATGCAGCCTTCAAAATCCACACAAAAGTATCATGTTCGAGCTTGGCAGGCAAGAATACAAATGGGCAGTTGATGGGCTCAAGAACACAAAAAATCATCTTTCGTGTCATAAGCCATTCTATAGGTTATCTTGGCATAATAATTTTGCAATTTCTTCCTATTTTCGGCATCTTCTAATTTATGTTTTTAATAACATTGTAACAATTTATATAATTTTCAATATTTTTTATATTTTTATAATTTTTACATTTTTTAAATAATCGTTACAATTATTAATGATTTTAAAAAATAATATTATTTATAAATATTAGTTATATTTGTATAATTTTAATAAAATTTAAAGGGTTTTTTAACAAAATAATAATTAATTATGAAAATGATATTAAATCTAGATTATTTACAAAAATGGGATATTTTCTACTGTAACAGTAGGTATCGCTTGACTGGTTGGCGGAACTACGATTTAAAAAAATCATTTTTTTAAATGGTGTTGCTTGACACATTGGCAGCACCAATATAAATTTTCAAAAAGTATTTGTATTCTTTTATTTATACAATAGAAATAAAATACGAACAAAAGTTAATTTTTTATGGTGTCGCCTGACACATCAGTAACACTGATAAATTTTTTTTTTAAAAAGTGCTTGACAAAAAAAAGAGTTGAAAAAAAATGGTTAAAACAAACGAAAAAGAATACATCAGTTTCATCATAAATCTCTAAAAATCAAATCAAAATATGGTAAAATATCCAACCCTTTATTATTTTCATAGTAATCATTAATACTTTTTAATTTTCGAGAAAAAATTAACATGTTATTTTCGAATTGCTTTTAAAGAAGAAAATTTAATAATGATGAGGTGTTAGATCTTGACATAACCCAAAGGTGAAGGACTCCAAACAATCATTTTTTGTTTCTTTCTCACTTTTTTCTTCCCATCTGATAACCGGAGCTTTGGTTACTGTTACAGACTTCGTGCCATTTTCGAATACATCACTCTTAGGCACACCAAAATTTTGTTTGAGAAGAAGCAAATTATATATTGTTACTATAGTAAAAATATAATTTTATTATTTTAATAATTTATATCTTTATAAATTTTAAATGATTAAATCAAATTTTTATCTTTGTTAGAGGAGCCAAAATATAATTTTATCATATATTAATCTAAAATTTTATAAATTATAAAGAGAGTAAAAGTTAAATTTTCTATTTTAGGGGGTCGGTGTTAGCTCTGCACCTGCTTAGACACTTTCCATCTCAACAAACTCAGCATCAAACAACTATTATCGATGCTTATCTTTTATGTCTATTAGTAAATTTACGTTTTGACAACTTAATTTTAAAAAGTTACAAAATAATAGTTAATTATTCAAATTTTTTTATTTAAATCATTGGATAAAATAACCTAATCAAACGAACTTGAGCAATTCAATCTTAATCTCGAATACAATTGTATTGAAAACCATAAACTTCGTATAGAAAATCGATCCCCAAAGTCGATGACAAAACAAATTAAAACCCATTCTCTAATGATTTTACTGAAGATTTTGCAGCAACTGCAAAACAACCTTTGATTAAGGATCTCTTCGGTTGCAGTGCAAACCAAAATTCGAGTTTCGATTTCGAATCTCAGTAGCTTTTTTTTCTTCGAACATTTTTTATACATATTGCAATAGGTTCGAGGTAGTCTGAAATTTTCCCCCGAGCAGTGTTGTTTAATGCTTGTTCTAAGGCTTGGAAATCTTTGAACTCCACTTTGTTGTTGTTGTTTTTGTCATAAACTTGATTCTTCAAATCAATAAGTTTAGTTGTAATACTAATTCTTCATCCTAAAAAAAAAACACATGAAAATCTCAAATCCATTACTAAACAACCATCCAATAATTTCTTAGATTTGGAAAATAATTACATTTATGAGTTATACTATTTTCGGAATTCAAGTTATCAATTGCTATTTGGAGAAATCATTACCGTTCATTAACTTCATGGGTCAGGTTACCTACCTAGAATTTAAGCAGGTTTGGATAAAAAAAATTAGGTCGGTTTAAAATATTGATTAGTTTGGGCAAAATTTTAAACCCATATTTCAGGTTGAGCCTAGCTTAAAGAAAAATAAAATGTGTTAATATCATACTTAGGCTCAACTTAGCCTATGAACACCTCTATCTACCAATATTGTATGTATGTATCATACCTTCTTTACTAGAGTCTTGTGATGAATTCCTGAAATTTATTTAATTGAGCCATAAATAAATTATATGAAGCCAAATATTTTGAGTCATAAATAAATTATCCGAAGCCAGAAATTTTGTTAGGGCAAAGATAAAATTATAAAATTCTGGAAGGAACAATGCTAAAAAAATTGTGTTAAAAAAAACTTAGATTAAATTATTAACTTTTCATAGGGCTAAAAGGTAAATTTCCATTTAATTAAAAGGCTAAAAGACTTAAATTTAATGTTTTAATTTATGAGAGGGCATAAAAGAAAATTTTCCCATCTAGCCAGAGGGACTATATAGGTTAATATGAAAAAGAAGTGTGCATATACCATATTTTTAACAAAGGTTGGATCAAGTTCCCTTACTTTATCCAAGTCCTGAAAAAACCAAAAATTTAAGATCTTGAAATCAAACTTAGCATTGTCTTTGAGTTTCAAACATTGATGTACCTCTTTGATCTTTGTTCTAGTTTCTTAAGCTTCTCTACTAATTCGAGAAATATCAGCTTCACCTCATCTTCTGTTAATTTTTCATTCTCGTGCTCACTGTTGATTTCTTGGTATACTTTTTCATAATGTCTCGGACATCAGATCGCACGGGTCATTCATGCGATTCAATTTGGTCGTGACAGTTGAGAATGAGAACAAAATCAGAGGCTTTCCTCTTTTCACCAAATATACACACACAAAATATTCGAATCAGTAAAACAGACTAAATTAAAATTAAATCATAATCAAATTATATTAATTAAAACTGAATTAAGGACCAAATCACACGTCTGACAAACAATGGAGGACCAAATTAGATATTAAGCCTTCCAACAAAAACATGTAGATCCAGGAGGACGCAAACGGGTCAACGGATGGATCCCCTCTTTTAAGTAACATAAAAGCCACTTTTTTTTTTTGTCATTTTTCTTAAAAACAATTTCCAAAACCTTTTCTTTTTCCTCGTTGTCTTTTATGTTTAAATTCCGGTGATCGGAAAACTCAAATACTCACTGAAATTTCGAACTTTTCCTGTTTTTGAACTACCTCAAACCTATTGCGATCCAAATCGAAAAAGCTCATGGAAAAGCTACTGAGGTCTCTCATATAGGTATTCAAGTTCTGGTCTGCGCTACAATCCAAGAAATGGAAGATTTTCTGGATGAGGATCTAGAGTGGTATACATTGAAAAAGTGGGTGGCAACTCTTGTTATGGCTAAAGAAATTGACTTTCAAGTGGGATTTGTTGATAATATGTTGAAGACCAAGTTGCTTGCCTACTTTGCTACTCAACAATTGATGGATGTGATTAAAAAATGAGTATAATTTAAGGGTTAAATCATGAATTAAGTCAAAATTTTATGGCATTTGAATTCACTTGTTGTGTCACAATGTTGCTCAGATTTTTTTTATTTTTCATGAAGAACTCATGCCTTAGTCATAAAGGATCGTTTAAATATATGAAATTTTTTAAAAAGAACTAAGTATACCAAGTCGGATACATGCCCATATTGACACTCACACTCAAGCTTGACACTTAGGAGTGTTTAAACAGTTAATCGAACTGAACTAGCATTAACTAAATTAATTGAACTTTTTAATCCTGTAACCATTAATAGAACTTTTTTTTTTAAAATAACCGACTCAAAATTTTTCGGTTTATTCAGTCGGTTAACCAAATTAATCGAAATTTATATATTTTTGTTTTTTAAAACAAATATAAAATATATCAAAAAAATAAACTAATAATGTTCATTTGACCGGATTAACCAAATTAATCAAATTAACCAAATAGCCTAATGCATATAATATATAACATTATTTATTAAGTTCAGTTAATTCGGTTAATTATACGATTTTGAATTTAATTAACTGTAATCGAAACTTCAAAAAAGTCGTTAATCAACCTCTGATCGAATTAGATCGATTAATCAACCGATTAACCGAATAAGATCAATTCGATAGATTTTAACCGAAGTTTGACCACTTCTACAAACACTTAATAAACTAGGTAAAATAACAAAGAAATTGTTGGAAAATACCAAGTTCATGCAAATATAGTTTCGTGTATTTTGCTGCAAATGCAAAACACAACGATTTCTCCAACTTAACCTTGTTGAGTGCGGCCCCCACATTTTCAACGTCTCCCAATTTCTCAACTGCAAAATCTTTCATCTCTTTTAAAAATTATATAAAGATAAAATACCTATAAATACATTATTATAACACAATAAAAATGAGACATGAAAATAATAATAATAATTACATGAATTATATCAATGTCTTGGAATCTATATGATAAATTATTAACCTATGAAAATGTGCACAAACATAAAACATTGTTTTAACATAATAAACAGGCTAAATAGGTAATATATGCTAATTTTATTAATTAGTCATATAGGTCGTTCTTTTTCAAGATTTAGGAAAATAGATTGATTTTTGAAGAGAGTTAGACGCGCTTTTTGCTGACATGTCAAGGAAAGTGTATCTAGCTAGACGTGTTCTTTTTGGAATCTCTAAAGTTGGATGTACTTTTCTTAACATGTCAATAAAAAATTCGTTCAGCTGAACGCGTTTCCATACACTCTCTTCAAAACCTTCCTATTTAGTCTAATAAGCTAGCTAAAATAACTAACACAATTTCATAGATTAGCACATGGTGATGAAATATATCAATGTCTCAAAAACCATATAGTATAAATTATATTGCAAAACACCAAGTCCATGCAAGACACCCAAAACCATATAGTTCAAATAGAGGGAAGTAAATATAGAAACCCAAAGTCCATCAAACCAAATAAGTTCAGTGAATTTTGCTGCAAATGGGAAACACCCTTTGATTCTCAGCCATGCGAGCTAAGCCACCTTTGATTTATCAAACCTCCTTTTCTTTAGCCTCGTCCAAGATTGTTCTGTAAGCAAAGTAGACATACAAATTCTTCCTTAACAAATCATCAGCAAATCCCACCTGAAAACCAAGTTCTTTGGCATTGTTGAGTGTCGCCCCCCACTTTTTCAACATCTCCATGTCCAATTTCTCAACTGAAAAAGCTTCCATCTCTTTTACTGCAGCACAAACCAGAACTTGAGCAGTGTTATGGCCAAGTTCAGTAACTTTTCCACGATCCTTTTCGATTCGAGTCGCAATAGATTCAAAGGAGCTCGGAGTTTTTCCCCAATCAGTTTTCTGCAACTCTTCTGCTAAGCCCGGGAAATGTTCTACCCCCACGTGGTTGTTTCCTTTTTCATAAAGTTGGGTTTCACAATCAATAAAAGCAAACCGGAGATTATCAGGAGGTCGGAAACTTGTATCAAAATCAATATTTGGGAGGCTTTCAAAATCTAAAAGATTATCAAGATCAAAATCTTGATCAACAGTAATAGGCCCTGAAGAAAGCTGAAACAAGATACATAGAAAACCATAAAGTATGAGAATGGCATGTATAGGATTATACGAGAAAGGATAGTATGAAATTGTGATTCTGCGTTAACCATATATTTTTCTAAGAGAATGATAAATCATTTTTTTTTTCCTGATTTTTAGTATTTTCAGTTAGATTTGATTTTTTTAAGAAAAATTTGATTGTATGAAACAAAGACGACATGTCATCTATAGCCTTTTTTCAATAGTTTAATGCTACAATAGCATTTTCATCCTAAAAAATCAAATCCAAATGAAAATTTTGAAATTCAAGCGAAATTACTTAAGTAACATTAAACTACGAGAAATGAATAATAATCCTGCTTCATACAATTCTTTTTCATGTATTAATTGAGATTTAATGCGATGTACTTAAAAGGTAAATACATTATCAATGCGTATTCAACAAATTCATGGATCTAATAAATAATCATAGATGATGGATATTGCAAGATGATTATGTTCATTAATAAAATATATAAATTATCATCTAAAATATATTTATACTATTTTATTAATTTTTAAATAGTAAAATGGGTTTTTTTAGACAGCCCAAGCGTGCTCGAAAACTCGAAAACAAGTTTAGGTTTGAAATTTTTTTGGGATTAGGAGGCCCGACCTGATACATGGACACCTCTAGCACAAATACAACAAATGTCCAGTGATCCTAATAGTAGAAAAGATTTTGTTTCGTAAGGTAACTTTTGAGGGTTTAAATTTCAAAATATTTACATAATATTTTCAAAAATAAAAAGTTTCTATTTGGTTTCGGGATTTGGAGGTTGAAACAAGTTTATTTTTAAGAACAAGATTTACATTAATAATAATATCGATACCAATCGAACTAAAACTCAATTAGCAACAATAAAAATTTTTGAAACCTAAATAATGTTACCTAATATTTTTGGTTGGTGGTTCTCAAATACTACATGGGTCAGCTGATGCCTAATGTATTACATATATATGTATGTATGTATGTATGTATGTATGTATGTAAATCATACCTGTTTCTTTAATGTCTCCTTGATGTTATCCTGAAATTTAAAAGAAATATAAATTTAAAGTATTTATGATGTTATTCTGAAATTTAACTGGAAAGATGCAAGAAGGCAAGTTTAAGAATGACATGAGACATTAAGATAAAAGAAAAATAAAAGTTTTTTTAACAATATCATTATAAGTTCGATCATATTTTTTTTGTTAAATAATATCTAGAACTACTCATAGTCACTCCTAACCCATAAATAGGGGATAATGCACTTTAACATACTCGAACTCACATTCTCTTATATTGACAACAATATCTATACTAATCGAGCTTAAATTCAATCAACAAAAAAAAACTTAAAAAGATAATACATGAACCCATATCCAATGTCTTATTTCTAAGTCTAAGAAAACAACTATAGTGAAAAGGAAATTATGATTATAATGTAGCAATACATATGCAAATTTAGGTATCAAATATGGCCTTCCAAGTTCTTCTAAATGCATTAAAAAATTAGAAAAATGAACAAGTATATGCTAGACATAAATTTTTATATTTGATATCTATATTCGTATTCAAGTAACATAATTAAAAATTTGACTTGCAACATCTAAAAATAAATCTAGTGTATAAGAAAAGAGAAGTATTATAAGGAATAATACTTAATTTACCGTCGATATATAAATTTCATACATCATCAATAAATCATAAAATTACACATCATCATTAAATTAAACAAAAGATTATGCATACCATGTGAGGATCAGAGTTCTCAGCTGTTGTTGAGGGCTGAAAAACCAAATTAAAAAGTTAAAGTTAGATTGGAGACTAAAGTTGAATTTGGATGGACGGTGCGGTGTGTTTAATTTACTTTTTGTCTCATGCTACAGTTTCGCTACAGTATCTAATTTCACCGTCACCATTATTTTTACATTAATCATGGGTAAACGCACCTTTCATCCAGACTCACTCTTAAATTGAGTAATTAAATTTGTAAAAATTAAACTTACTTTTTTACGTTGATTTTCTAACGTTTCAAACTCGCGTCCTGCTACTAGCAATCTTTCCTTTGCCTCTTCTATATCTAAATTGGCATTAGCTATTGCTCGAAACTTTTCCTTAACGCCTAGGAGATCCTGTCGCACTGGCCATTGCTGGCCAAGCACTGATTCCATGTCAGTCTCCATGTCCTTCCTTCCCCAAAATACACACACAAAATAGGTGTTAAAAGAAACAAATATATTTACATTGTCATTATAAGGATTTTTGGATCATCTCCTACAATATATTGTGAACTTTGAAAGTAAAAACAGTTTACAAATCTTAATTAGATTTTGTTTACTATTGAAGTTGAAAAGTATTTTTCAATCCAAACAATAATTTCAAACAAAAAAATTGGATAAACAACCAGCTTTTTAAACAATAATGTTTCCTAACAAATTGAAAATATATTAAAAAAAAGTTTTTGCACTTAAATAGCACTAAGATAGTTGTAATTTAATAAGTAAATGCCTCAAATAATAGTAAAATTAACAATAAAATAATAGTTATACAATATTCCAATAATAACAACAAAATAGTAGCAATCTAATAGCAAAAACACAGCAAAATAGCAACAAAGAAAAAAATTCAAGTCAAATTCAGGCTGAACTGAGCCCGGGCCAAAAAAATCTTACCCGAGGCTCGACCTATTTAAAAAATGAGCTTTATTTTTTATCTAAATCTATTTTCAAGCCTGTATTTTTACCCAACTCATGATCAATTTTATCTAAAATAATGCAAAGTCCACTTTGTCCTAGTCATTGCTAGTGGCAATTTTTTTTTTAACCTTCAATATATATATATATATATAATAAATAACAATAACGTGAATTAAATTCAATTAGCAGACCTTACTTTCTTAATCAACCTGTTAATCCGATCAATCAATATTTTCACTATTTCCTGCACAGTTTTGCCTTTTATAAGGTCTTCCAAGCTTAATTTTTTACTTTTGGACTCTGGTTGATGTTGGGACACGTGCTGTTTCTTTGTGACTTGTTCTTCACCTCCCGGTAAGCATCTTTTCATGCCTGCACTCAGCGAGTTTTCACCTGAGATAGTTCTCTCTTGAAAGTTCGGATTGGTTGCGGGTGTCACCGTCTCATGCTGTGGCAAGTCTGAAATCTCTCTATACTTATCTTCGGGGAATGGTATGTTAGCGATGCTCATCTTGACACAGATCTGAGAAATTTAGATTAAATCAAATCATTGAAATGAAAAGAACAGAAAAAACACAAACAAGTTGCAGGTCAACAGCATCAAAATCTTCTTTTAAATCAGCAAAACAAAACCATATGAAACGATGATGAATCAAAGTAAAGAAATTCTGCAAAATCAAAGCAAGATGTGATCTGTACTTACTTCTACTGCAGCAAAGAAAAAAGGGAGGTGTGGAAGAGTAAAACGGAAGAAACGAAACAGATCTTCAATGAAATGGAATTAAAAATAAAGTCAACTTCCATCACAGAAAGCTCGAGATAGCTTCCTGTATGTAAAATTGAAGCGAGAATACTATTGGAAAGTTAGGAGGCAAACATGGCGCCATATGCTTCAACGAAAACGCGTGCGCAGTAGGTTAAAAAGGTCGGTATTTAGTGGAGATAATAATTTAATTTTTTAAAATGATTTTTTTTTTTGGTAAAGTCATTACCATATTTTTTAGGACGATTATTTTAGTTCATTTCGACAGTAATGGATAAAATAATTAATATCATTAAAGTTGAATATGCTCGCGCCCATCGCGAGGAAGTTATGTCGTATGCTTGCACCCATCGCGAGAAGCCATTGTAATATGCGCGCGGGAAAATATAAAAGTCCATGGTGGGACCATTTCTCATCAATCAACATTATTTTTATCATATTATATTGTTTGGTGGTCTCTACAAACCTGAATTTTCATCTCCTTCGACTCACTATTTCACTTTCCTTGATTTTAGTTTGAACCATCAATGGCGGAAGCATCTGTCTTCAACTTGGCCGATTCGATCATAGGCAAATCCAGCTCCCTTACTTTCCCTGAAACTGAACCGTGGTTGAATCTCAGAGATTACGTCGACGACCTTAGAAGCATCGTCTCTGCAATCAAAGCTAAGCTTCTTGACGCCGGAGAGCGATCTGGGACCAGCAATTTCACAGCTTGGCTTAAAAAGCTGAAAGATGCACTTTGCGATGCCAGTTTCTTGCTCGAGGAGTTATCTATGGCTTTCTTGCTCGAGGAGTTATTAATCGGTTGCCTATTCAGTCTTTTTTTGGCCAAAATGTGCGCTCAAATTCAGGCCGTTAATAAGAGGTTAACTTCTCTTGAAAGTGAGTTAAAAATCCTTTTCATGGCTGGAACGAGGCATCAATGGCACTTCGAAATCATTTTCATGGCTGGAACGAGGCAACAAGGGCACTTTTTTGTGCATAAAGATGAAGAGCAATCCGTGAAGGACTATTCTTTCCAAGGACGGCTTAAAGTGCAGAAAGATTTAGAAAACATGCCCGTTGATTCAATTAGCCCACTTTCGCAAGCAGCTTGTTCGCTTTGGAGAGATATGGTGAAAAAGGTACGTCTCAAATCAGTTTACTTTCAATCTCAAAATGTTGTCAAATTAAGATAATTAAATTCTATTCAAAATCTCGAAATAAAGATGTACTTTCTCTGACCAACGAATTCCTCTGTTTCTCCTGCTTTACTCTTCGGCGGCGGCGGACTTTACTGTGTCTTCTTCTCACCGCTATAGAGAGTTGAAACCTGTAAGTACTCCTAAATCTACTAATTCGTTATCATATCCCTCTTTATAATTTTTCTGTTGTTCTGAATTGGGAAATCTGAGTTAAATTTCTCAGCTCCGTTCGAGAAGATGCATTATGACACAGCAGAATTCGGGCGTCTTTGTCGTAAACGGAACTGGTTGAGCTTTATGTCGAATGAAAGCAAGAAAAGCAATCGGAAATTTGTTTCCGATGACTTATTGAGACAAGAAAGAAAAAGAACAAAGAAACAGTGGCAGCTCCCGTACCCGGAAGAATCATTAACTTCCCAGCCACAACGAAAATCAAAAAGAAAAGAATGCGCTTTAAAATTTTTTATCAAGGGGGGATCTGCTCAAGAAATAGATCGAACCAAAAGAAAGACAAATAAGGTAAGTCTCTTAATCGAACTTACTAATTCATATTCAATTGGTAATTTTTTTTAATTATTATAAACCTAAAATAATCCCAGTAAAAGGATTAGGATGCAAGTAGGGCGGTGATGAATCGAACTTGAATGAACTAGTTTCTATTCATGTTTGTTTTATTCTTAAAATTTGTTTGTGTTCAGTTAATTTAATAAACTTAGCCTCAAAATCAGGTTTTTATTTCCGAAATGGTCCCTGTCTAGTCCAAAAATCCTTGGAAATGGTAATACCTCTTAACAGTTGGTCCAAAAATCCTTGCATTGACAATGCTGTAGATTCTCTCTTAATACCTGTTTTGTGTGAAAAGATTGGCGAGCTAATATATCGGGAAAGGAAGTTGGAAAGCATGGAGATGAGGAGGAAGAAAACGATCAAAGTGCAATGGCTGCAATCTGATCCCCTAGCGATTAAGCAAGAGATCCAAGAAATTGACCGCAAGTACAAGGATGCTGTATTAGCAGAAGACGAGGCGAAGTGGCGACTGCTTCTAGTCGGAGAGAAGATTGAAGAACTTGATCGACAACGATCAGAGGTACGTCAATGATTAGAATCTATTTACTAAGTTTAATTACATGATCTAAATCTCTAATTTAATTCTCCAACCTGGTTTTTGAGGACTTGGATAAAACAAACATGAAATTTCAAATACATATCAACACATCAATTCTCAATTGAGTTCTATGTAGTCATGTATAGGGGCGTAACTAAGCCAAGCGAGTCTGAATAGTGTTAAGCTTTAAGCTCAAGCTCAAGCTCAATTCGAAATTTGAAATTTAATACTCGACTTGAGATATAATTGAGTTATTTGAGCATGATACTGGCTCAATAATTAAACTTAAGGTTAATAATATAATAAGGGCAATAACATAATTTTGTAATATAAAAATATAAAAAAACTCAATATGACTCACGAGTTGTTCGAGTCAAGTATTACTAATCTCGAATTCAACTCGATATTGATAGCTCAAGCTGCTCAAGTTTAAACTCGGCTCGAAAATTACCGAATCAAATTCGAAATTTTTTTACTCAAACTCGAGTAGTTTGTGAGCAATAATATCTAATTTACACCCCTAATGATGTAGACAACATTCTCACAATTCATGTTGTATTTATTTCATTGCTCTGAATTTATGACTTGTTTTCCATGTTTGTTTGTTTTAGTTTTATTTTGCACCTCGATGGTCGGAAAAAGTTACTGCAACCGATTATCGTCCAATTATGCTAACTGGTGAAGAAGTACTATCTAAATTGCGTGATTTGGAAAACCAACTTCACGACGAGGACAACAACAAAGTGGAATACAAAGATTTCCTAGGCTTGGAACAGGCCTTAAAGAAAACTGCTTGGGGGAAAACTCCAGACTACCTACAAACTATTGCGATCCGAATTGAAAAAGCTCGAGGAAAAGCTACTGATGTTTTTCATATCCCCGCTCAAGTTCCAGTCTGCGCTGCGATCAAAGAGATGGAAGATTTTCCGGTTGAGGATTTGGACTGGGATACGTTGAAAAAGTGGGGCGCTACGCTTAATTACGCTAAGAAATATGGTTTTCAAGTGGGATTTGCTGATAATCTGTTGAAGAAGAATTTGCTTGCCTATTTGGTTATTCAAAATCTGCCCAAATCGACCGCAAAAAATTAGCTTCCCAAAAACAAATGTTTGTGTTGCTGTTCTAGCTTGCTGTTAAGTCTACCATAAGATTGCCTTTAATGTGTAATGTGTTTGTCTTGCATGCCTTTAATGTGTAATGTGTTTGTCCTTTGAGTTTTCTATATTTACTTTTCTACATGTGTGATGTTTATGGTATTTGAAACTAATGCTATGTTTAATAAATTGGAAAATTAAGTATTGAAAAAATAAGAATGGAAGCCCTAAAGGGAGAATTAAGAATTCTTTTTGATAGGGGATCAAAGCAGTTTTTCTTGGAGATGGAAAATTCATCCGCCCAGTTTTATCAACTTGCAAATTCTCCCTCAATTAGTTAAAAGAATGAAATTGACTGATATTATGACGATACTAGGTAGCATAGATATCATTATGGGAGAAATGAATAGTTGAAATGATAATTTATCTGACAGAAATAGAAGATATTAATTCCTTTTACACATTGAAATCTTTAAAAGAGATCTATGGAATCATATGGATGTTGGTCCCTATTTTGACTCTGGTATTCAGAATCATAATAGGTGTACTAGTAATTGTATGGTTAGAAAGAGAAACATATGCAAGAATAAAACAACGTATTGAGCTTGAATATGCCAATCCTTTGGACATTCTTCAAGCGCTAGCAAATAGAACAAAACTGCTTTTCAAAGAAAATATTCTTCCATCTAGAGGCAATACTTGTTTATTTAGGATTGGACCGGCTATAGCATCATATTAATTTTACTAAGTTTTTCAGTAATTCCATTTTGCAAAAAATTAAGGGTTGAATTTAAATAATAAATTTTGTTTGGTATATTAACTAATATTAAATAATAATAAGAACTACATGAATTATATCAATGTCTTGGAATCTATATGATAAATTATTAACCTATGAAAATGTGCACAAACATAAAACATTTTAACATAATCAACAGGCTAAATAGGTAATATATGCTAATTTTATTAATTAGTCAAATAAGTCGTTCTTTTTCAAGATTTAGGAAAATAGATTGATTTTTGAAGAGAGTTAGACGCGCTTTTTGCTAACATGTCAAGGAAAGTGTATCTAGCTAGACGTGTTCTTTTTGGAATCTCTAAAGTTGGACGTACTTTTCTTAACATGTCAATAAAAAATTCGTCCAACTGAACGCATTTCCACACACCCTCTTCAAAACCTACCTATTTAGTCTAATAAACTAGGTAAAAATAACTAACACAATTTCATAGATTAGCACACGGTGATGAAATATATCAATGTCTCAAAAACCATATAGTATAAATTATATTGCAAAACACCAAGTCCATGCAAGACACCCAAAACCATGTAGTTCAAATAGAGGGAAGTAAATATAAAAACCAAAGTCCATCAAACCAAATAAGTTCAATGAGTTTTGCTGCAAATGGGAAACACCCTTTGATTCTCAGCCATGCGAGCTAAGCCACCTTTGATTTCTCAAACCTCCTTTTCTTTAGCCTCGTCCAAGATTGTTCTGTAAGCAAAGTAGGCATACAAATTCTTCCTTAACAAATCATCAGCAAATCCCACCTGAAAACCAGGTTCCCTGGTGTTTGAGTGTCGCCCCCCACTTTTTCAACGTCTCCATGTCCAATTTCTCAACTGAAAAATCTTCCATCTCTTTTACTGCAACACAAACCAGAACTTGAGCAGTGTTATGGCCAAGTTCAGTAACTTTTCCACGACCCTTTTCAATTCAAGTCGCAATAGATCCAAAGGAGCTCGGAGTTTTCCCCCAATCAATTTTCTGCAACTCTTCTGCTAAGCCTGGGAAATGTTCTACCCCCACGTGGTTGTTCCCTTTTTCATAAAGTTGGGTTTCACAATCAGTAAAAGCACACCGGAGATTATCAGGAGGTCGGAAACATGTATCAAAATAAATATTTGGGAGGCTTCCAAAATCTAAACAATTATCAAGATCAAAATCTTGATCAACAGTAATAGGCCCTGAAGAAAGCTAATGTATGAGAATGGCATGTATATGATTATACGAGAAAGGATGGTATGAAATTTTGATTCCACATTATCCATATATTTTTCTAAGAGAATGATAAATCAATTTTTTCTTGATTTTAGTATTTTCAGTTAGATTTGATTTTTTAGGAAAATCTGATTGTATTAAACAAAGACGACATGTCATCTATGTCCTTTTTCTTAATAGTTTAATGCTACATTAGCATTTTCATCATAAAAAAATCAAATCCAAATGAAAATTTTGAAATTCAAGACGAAATTACTTAAGTAACATTAAACTACGAGAAATGAATAATAATCTTGGTCCATACAATTCTTTTTCATGTATTAATTGAGATTTAATGCGATGTACTTAAAAGGTAAATACATTATCAATGCGTATTCAACAAATTCATGGATCTAATAAATAATCATAGATGATGGATATTGCAAGATGGTTATGTTTATTAATAAAATATATAAATTATCATCTAAAATATATTTTTATTATTTTATTAAGTTTTAAATAGTAAAATGGGTTTTTTTAGACGGCCCAAGCTTGCTCGAAAACAAGTTTAGTTTTGAATTTTTTTTTTTTTTGGATTAGGCGGCCCAACCTTATACATGGACACCTCTTGCACAAATACAACAAATGTCCAGTGATCCTAATAGTAGAAGAGATTTTTGTTTCGTAAGGTAACTTTTGAGGGTTTAAATTTCAAAATATTTACATACAATTTTCAAAAATAAAAAGTTTTTATTTGGTTTCGGGATTTGGAGGTTGAAACAAGTTTGTTTTTAAGAACAAGATTTACATCAACAATAATATCGATACCAATCGAACTAAAACTCAATTAGCAACAATAAAATTTTTTGAAACCTAAATAATGTCACCAAATGTTTTTGGTTGGTGGTTCTCAAATACTTGGGTCAGCTGATGTCTAATGCATTTTATATATATATATATATATATATATATATATATATGTGTATGTATGTAAAAATCATACATGTTTCTTTAATGTCTCCTTGATGTTATCCTGAAATTTAAAGGAAATATAAATTTAAAGTATTTATGATGTTATTCTAAAATTCAACTGGAAAGATGCAAGAAGGTAAGTTCAATAATGACATGAGACATTCAGATAAAAGAAAAATAAAAGATTTTTTTTTTAACAATCTCATTATAAGTTCTGATCATATCTATTTTTTTAAACTATTCATAGCCACTCCTAACCCATAAATAGGAGGATAACGCACTTCAACACACTCAAAATCACATTCTCTTACATTGACAACAATATCTATACTAATCGAGCTAAAATTTAATCGACAAAAGAAAAGAAAAAAAAGATAAACATACATGAACCCATATCCAATATCTTATTTCTAAGTCTAAGAAAACAACTATAGTGAAAAAGAAATTATGATTATAATGTAGCAATACATATGCAAATTTAGGTATCAAATATGGCCTTCCAAATTCTTCTAAATGCATTAAAAAATTAGAAAAATGAACAAGTATATGCTAGACATAAATTTTTATATTTCATATCTATATTTGTATTCAAGTAACATAGTTAAATATTTGAGTTTTGCAATCATTGTTTTTAGAACTAGATTAGATTCATCAATCGGATCAATTAGATCGAAATATTGATTTAGAAAAAGAGGTCAAATGATTGACCCATAAATTGATCGAATGAGTTGAATCAAGCAATTGAATCGGTTGAATTGCAATCAAATCGGTTCAAGCAAAATTTTTTATTCTTAATAAAATTTTATTTTATTAAATCAAATCGGAAAAAATCAATGGAATAAAAAATAGAAAATTTAATGGGTTGGATGAATTCCGAAAACTTCATCTACATACGCGAACGACTAATCGCGCGCTTTCTCTAATGGCGCTTAGCCATATTTTCTTTTTTAATTAAATTATCCACCAATGACATTCTTCTCTTTCTTTTCTTTTTTAACACTTCGGTAGCCCTTTTTTCTCCTCTCTTCTCTTCACTTCATCGAAATAGTAAGTTGTTACAGAAATTTCTAATTTATTTTACTTAATTTCTATACTTTTTTTCCTTTGATTTTGCTGAATTTCCTCTTTTTAATGGCGATTTCTATAATTAATTGAGGAAATTTTCGTTGTTTCAAAGAACATTTCATTGCTGGTTGACTTGCTTATTTCTTTCTATTTTGGTCTAAATTGGAAAAAGAAAAACAGTTAGTATTTTAATTATTTGATCTGATCTGAGTTAAATTTATTTTTACTTCATTTCTATACTCTGTTTTTTCTTTGATTTTGCTGAATTTGGAGGTTTCTTTGTTTCTTTCTATTTTTTGTTCTAATTTAGGAATGATTTTGATCTGATCTGATTCAAATTTCACAGATCCGTTCAACATGAGCAACGAAGACAGTTTTTTCACCGACATTTTTCTAGATTGGTTTCCCGGCGAAAATTGCGATTCTGGTGTCGAGCCTATAGCACAATATTGTCCGACCGGACCACCATCGCCGTCCGATGATAATCACGTGAACTCGACGAGCTCGATGTCGAGCAGAAGCAAGAAGCGAAACCGAGAATTAGTTTCCGATAACTTATTGGAAGCTGATAGAAAAGGGACCCGGCACTGGAGAACCGGCGAATCATCAACCTCCGGGCAACAACCGAAAACGAGAGAAGATAATTTGAAAGAGCTTATTGTGGTGAAAACTGTAAGGAAAGCTGCTAAAATTTTAATGGATCGAATCGACCGAAGAGTAAACAAAGTAAACTCTAATTGATCGAATCGATCAAATCGACCGAAAGAGCTTATTGTTGTTTCTTATGCATATATGTTTGTTTTAACACTTGTTATTTGTGTTTATTTGGTGACATAAAGGTCAAGATAGCAGATGCGGAATTGGTATACAAGATGATGGCCATGAGAGCCTCTCATCTCTTACCGCAAGTTTTCGTCTCCTTCGACCGATTCGAAGCGCAATCATTCCGTTCTAATCTCAAAAAATTTAAGGAAAATATCACGAAAATACAGAAAGATTACAAAGGAAACCGATTAACAGAAGCCGAGGCTAAGCAGAAATTGCTCGAAGTAGGAAAGGAAATCGAGCAATTAGATCAACACCTAGAGGTACACTAATGATTTGCAGATGTAATTACAAAGTTTGCAATTTCATGATCTCAATTTCTAATTTGACTTGGTTTTACAGGACTTTGAACAAGTCAAAGATGTTTGTGGCATTTGTCCTTGATATAAGGTACACAGCTCTCTTGACATCAATATTGACTGTTATAGTATTATTATATCTTGCAAAAGATAGAACATTTTCTTTTAACAAATCATATCATTATAATTATAATCTTTGACTCTATATGCACTAGAGCTGTTTTTCTTCCTGGATTCGGTTTTAAATATGATATAAACACACTTTCTTTTGATTTAAAAATTATTTTTTTAATTTTTTAAAGATATATTTATATTATTTTACATAATTTTTTCATTTATTAAAATTTAAAAGTACATTTATATTGTTTGTTAATATTTAGATTATAGTATTATATGTTACTATAAATTTAGTTTTATGTGTTATAAATTATATAATATATTATATTATAAGCATGAAAAATGAGTTAAGCTAGGCTGGACTGGACTTGAGTCTTGAATATTCAAGTCGAAGTCCGTCTCATATTTTAAATGAGTTTAATTCTTTTAATCAAGCTCATTTTGTGACATAATATTTTTATCTAAATCTTTCTAAATTTCAAGTAAGTTTTTGGATTGGGTGGATAGTCCAACTCATAAATGTGTCTACGGATGAATATATTGAACTTTCTTTTAAAAATTTTCTTCCTCATGCACTAGACTTTTCTATAGAACTAGCAAAACGCCATTTTCAACTATATTAGTTGGATCTAGGTATGAGCTTCGGGTGTGGGTTCATATCTAGCATGAATATGTTCAATATTTTTTTATATTTTTCATATATTTTAAGAAACTTGGAGGGTCATATTCCAAACCGATGTCCAAACTCATGTCGAACACGAATTGATTTATTCTGAAACTTTTACATAATCATATAATGGCAATTTATGCAGTAAATAAAATCTGACACTTCGAAATTCTTATTTTCAAAAGGTAGCACTAATGTATTTCCATGTTATTTTAGCATTATTCTACATATCCATTGATGAAAGAAGTTGCTGCTACTGATGATCGGGGAAGTCTGCCGACTCCTGAAGAATTACCTGCTTCATTTAATGATATGAAAAACCAACTTTACGGCAAAGACAACAACAAAGTTTCTGTTGAAGACTTCCATGGCTTACAACAAGCATTGGATAACACTATAGCCTGGGGAAAACCTCCGGACTACCTCGAACTTATTGCGATCCGAATCGAAGAGGCTCGTGGAAAAGCTACCGAAGTTTCTCATGTCGGTATTCAAGTTCTGGTTTGCGCTGCAATCAAAGAGATGGAAGATTTTCCGATCGAAGATTTAGAGTGGGATACATTGAAAAAGTGGGGGGCAACTCTCAATATGGCTAAGCAACTTGGTTTTCAAGTGGGATTTGCTGATAACCTGTTGAAGACCAAGTTGCTTGCCTACTTTGCTACTCAAAACCTATTAGATGCGACTGAAAAAAAGGTATAATTTATGGGTTAAGGGTTAAATTGTGACTTAAGTCAAAATTTTATGATATTTGAATTCATGTGTCTGTGTTGCTTTGCTGCTTTGCTGCTTGCAGTCTTCATTTTTCATGAAGTACCCATGTTTTTGTATACGACTGTCTGAATATTCTTTTAAATAGAAAAACTTAGAAAAGCTAATCACACCCATGACAGATATATATCCATATCCAAAACTCGCACCTAAATTCAAGTAATATAGTTGTATTGTGTTTGGATATTTTGTTGTGTTATAATCATATTTTGATAGGTTGTGTATTTGCATGAAACTTTGATAGGTTAATAATTTCTATTACATAGATTTGGAGACATTGATATGTTTCATGCTGATGTTATTTTCGGTTTAAATATGTCAAAAGATTTTATACTCTTTCGAAAGTCAAAATTTAATCCTTATATTTTAATTTTGAGACATCAAGTTTTTTATATTTTTTATTTTAAAATTTGATTCTTCCGATGTCAACAATGTCAAAGGTAAAATAACTTTTTAACCCTCAACATTGCTCGTCATACCATTTGAAATAGTATCGAGTGATAGAAAGTTCAATATTTAAAGTTTTAGTTTTTAGTATTGTGGATAGAAAAAAATTGAAAGATAACTATTAAACACAGAAAGATCACCTACGAATATTGACTACAATTATAAGATATATTACACTCTTAGAATTCAAAACATTATCGAAAAAATAATTATGAATGTCAAAAATTAATCTTCAATATAAAGAGTAATACTAAAATTATAATAAATAAAATAATGTGATTGAAAAAATTTGAAAAAATAATGTGATTTATAAAATTCACTTTTAAGCAACCCTAAATGTACTTTTCTTTCTTCAATTTCTAAAACAAATCATGATATGATTACTTTTTATAGTTATTTTAACCAAATTTGAATTAGTTTAAATTTCCATAATGAAAGCTAACATTCATTTGTAAACAAATAGTTTACTCATCAACCACAACTTTAATGTACTTATTTTAATGAAACAGTTTAAAACAGAACTTTTAATTCAATTTAAATGAGGCCTTGAAAAATTTGAGACATTAGCATTTGTAAGCCTCCGGTGTCAGTTTCTAACGTAGTAGTCTCAAATGCACCGTGGCCGATGATTCTATTGGCATTGAAGCATCTTGTGGCGGTTTGAAACAGCTCGGCGATGCTCACTTAAGCAACAGGAGAATGAGGCTCACTCACGACCTTCAAGTACTGGATTTTAAAGCCGGCAGAGCTTTATATTCAAAACCGGTGAGATTCCAACAACTCGGAACTCGCAAACCTTGTAGTTTCTCCACTTTGTTCTCATTCTCTATCAGTAACCTCAACCTATCTTCTATCGGTGGCGATTTAGCCTTCGTAACTTCACCGGACTGTGATTTTGTCAGCGCCTCCGAGGGCTCATTGGGACTCCTTGATGATAAGGGCCAAGCATTGGGTTTCGTGGCAGTGGTGGATTTTCAAGCTCAATACAAGGAAGCACCTAAGCTCATAGCATAAAATGGAGTAGTTTTAGCTCAAGGCCAAGATCAGAGTCAACATCATCTCCACACCTCCAACCGCCAATTCTGTCAAATCACTATTGCCGCTTCCGCTGCCTCCTTCATCATGCCATAACCAGCTCTAAGGAAAAGGTCAAGGAGCTGTTGCAGGGTGGTAACTGCCGAAGCCAGGGGCGTATTAAGGAGCAAGCAGGATCCAAAATGAAAACTTTCTATTTCAATCCCATCATAAATAATGAAATGATAAAATAATGCATGGTGAAATTTTGCATTTAACTCCCAAAAAGAAAAAAAAAATCAATCCCTTCAAAGATACTTATGTTTTGGACCCTCTAAAAAGAATTTTTAGATTTGCCCTTGGCCGGCATTTTTTTTTTTTAGCCCTAATTTGCTTGTGCTTTACTATGGGTTTACCCTAAAAAGTTCAAGCATGAAGAGGAATTAGGACAATCTTTTACATCGGAGATAATCAAAATGTCGAAAGAATTCATTTACAAAGAGCTTAAAGCCGTAACGAGATGCCTAGATGCCAATAGAATCATAGACGACAATGCCAGTTGAATCTGATTATTGTCTGTGAAATAATCATAAATGCTACATTTAATGTTTTGTCATAAAGCTTGACAACCAAATCCATGTTTTGAAATCCAAGTTCCCAAAAGCTACTTAAGGCAGTTGATGTTCAATGCATATATATATAGGTATATCTAGAGGTTAACACACTCGTTCCAAATTATTGGCCTAAAATTTTGTATTCAAAACTAAACACGTTAAGAAAACTATAAAAAAAAATAAAAAAATTTACCATACAAGCATAGGGCATGAACTTGTATTCAAAACTAACAACCAAATAAAAGTACTATAGCTGAAAATGGCTTCACCTTCACAACTTCTTTGTTAAGTCTAAAAACAGGTCTGTGAATGAGGAAAGACATTATATTTATAAACGACACATTCGGATTCAAGTATAAGATCGAAGATTCATCTAACAAAATTTGAAAAGTGAACCATTGTTCAAAACTCACAACCAAATCAAATCAAAGTCTTTGTATTAGGTCTAAAATCAAATCAAATCAAATCAAATCTGTGTATGAAAAAGGACAACATAATTATAATGCGATCTGTACATAAGAAATATTCTATGTAATCACTACACCAAAATAGGGATATAGCGGCACTTTTAGCGGCGTTTGGACAAAAAACGCCACTAGTAATCGAGCATTAGCGGCATTTTACGAAAAACGCCGCAAAATATCAAGCATTAGCGGCGCTACATAAAAAAACGCTGCTAAAAGCAAGCATTAACAGCGTTTTACAAAAAGCGCCGCAATAGAGTCACACAGAACGACGCTGTTTTCATATATTTGGGAACATTAGTGGCGGTTATTTCCAAGCGCCGCTAAAACTCCGTTCTACAGCGGCGTTTTATACAAAGAGCCGCAATGGAGTAATACAGAACGACGCCGTTTTCATATATTTGGGAACATTAGTGGCGGTTTTGCCCAAGCGCCGCTAATACTCCATTCTTCAGCGGCGTTTTACAAAATGCGTCGCAAATCTGAGAATACGTAAAGCGCGCCGTTTCGTATATTTTGGAACACTAGTGGCGGTATTTTCCCAAACGCCGCTAATAATCCGTTCTACAGTGGCGTTTTGCGTTAAGCGTCGGTAAAGTACCGATATTTTAGCCGCGTTTTTGCGTCTGCGCCGCTAATGGTCTTATCTTTAGCGGCGTTTTTCATAAACCGCCGCTGATGCTCTGCTCTAAATCGACGTTTATGGAGAATCGCCGCTAAATTTCCGGTCTATAGCGGCGTTCCTGGAGAAGTGCCGGTAAATCTTGGGTCTATAGCGGCGTTTGTGTAAGAACGCCGCTAATTAGGAATAGTAGTTCATTCTTTTATATATTCTCAATTAATGTTTGAATTATATTATTATATTATAAGTTATATATTATGAAACATATATATATTAATATTGTGTTAGTTACGTATGTACATTTGTTTGTTAGCTTAAAAGTAGAGCATATATTGGGATCTAAATTAAAGTTGTTATACATTATATTAATTTGAATAATTTCAATAAGTTATAATAAATTATAATGTTGGTTATATTTAAATTATACATACTGCATAAAATTGAAATAATTTTATAAATTCATATTCTTGTATCAATTTAAAATAATGTCATAACAATTATCAAAAAAATCTACTAAAATCATTAAACTTATAAATAAAGACATAAATAAAATAAATTAAAAATTAGCGGCGCTTATACGAAAAACATTTGGAGAACAAGATTTGTGGCGTTTATTGAGAAAACGCCGCAAAATGTGTAAACGAAACGACTTCGTTTTTATCTTTTTTCTTGGCATTAGCGCGTTTTGTAAAAACGCCGCAAATGAAAGTTATGTATTTTAGGGTTTTGGGATTAATATTTAAGTTTTGTTGTATACGGTTTGGGGTTTTAGGGTTCGATACATAATGTTTATTAATTTAGGATTACAATTTTATGTTTAGGGTTTTGGGTTTAGGTTTACGGCTTGAGGAATAGGGTTTAGGGTTTGAGTTTACATGTTAGTTTTAATGCGAGGTTTACGACTTATAAGATATATTAATGATCAAATTTATTGTTTTACTGACTTGATGTTTTAGGGTACAAAAGCAAAAAAAAAAACAATTAAAATTAGATGAACTTTTACTTCTTATTATGTCACTAGTATATAAGAGAGAGGTTATATATATATAATATGCCACGATATGCATATATATATATGTTATATATTATACATATATTGCATAAAATTGAAATAATTTTATAAATTCATATTGATGTATCAATTTAAAATAATGTCATAACAATTATCAAAATAAAAATCTACTAAAATCATTAGACTTATAAATAAAGACAAATAAAATAAATTGAAAAATTAGCGGCGTTTATACTAAAACGCCGCTATAGAACAATTGTATCCAAAGCGACTTCGTTTTACTTTGTTTATTGGTATTAGCGGCGTTTTTACAAAAACGCCGCAAATGGAAGTTATGTATTTTAGGGTTTTGGGATTAATATTTTAGTTTTGTTGCATACGGTTTGGGGTTTTAGGGTTTGATACATAATGTTTATTAATTTAGGATTATAATTTTATGTTTAGGGTTTTGGATTTAGGTTTAGGGTTTGAGGAATGGGGTTTAGGGTTTGAGTTTACATGTTAGTTTTAATGCGATATTTACGGCTTATAAGATGTATTAATGATCAAATTTACTGTTTTACGGCTTGATGTTTATGGTTTATGGTTCACACGTTTTGATAATTTGAATGTTACAATGCTTGTTTTTTGCCTTCGGATTTGCATGAATTTTACGAGTTAGCTAGGGTTTAGCCTTTAATTTTAATGTTTACGGTTTATAGGGATTAATAGCTTCGGGTTTTAGGGTACAAAACCAAAAAAAAAATTAAAATTCTTTCTGCTTTTTACTTCTTATTATATATGTCACTAGTATATATGATTATAAGTGACAGGGTTATATATATATATAATATATGCCACGATATATATCTATGCATATATATATATATATATATATGTTATATATTATATATATATAGTACTGCATAAAATTGAAATAATTTTATAAATGCATATTACTATATCAATTTAAAATAATGTCATAACAATTATCAAAAAAAAAATCTATTAGAAATCATTAAACTTATAAATAAAGACAAATAAATTGAAAACATAGCGGCGCTTATACAGAAAACGCCGCTATAGAACAAGATTTGTGGCGTTTAGTGGCGTTTTTATTAAAAACCCCACAAATATATTTAATTGAAACGGCGTCGTTTAGTGAGAGATCAGATTTCGGGGTATACCCCCTCTCCCAGCGCCAATTTCATTTTCCCTATTCTAAAATCCCTAAGTTCTGAAATCCCTAACTCATAAACGGTTTTTGCTTTCTCCCATTTCTGAAAATCAATTCTGTATCTCTTTCAAATTTAGTTGTTTTGCTGTTTCAATTTGTTGCAAAACTGATAAAAACCGAGTTTGTACATTCCGTAGACACAGATAGTTGACGGAGAACGTCGAGGAGCATCGTCGGAATTGGTGGTCGGGGTAATAATTGTTCAAGGTTCGCTTTCCCCATTCTGCCTCCGTATACATTGGGTTTTCCCCAATTTGTTAATTCTATTTTTCCTTCCCTGTTATTGTGCTGAGAAACTGACATTAAAAAAAATATACTCTGTTTAATTATAGGGTTTCCGGTCTTCCTCTTCAATTTTTATTCATCGTTTTGAAGGTAATGTAATGCTTCGAATGTTTATGCATTTTCTGAATGGTTTCATTGGTATTATTCTGATTTTATAGGGTCTGTGTTTAGGGTTTCATTCAATTCCATTTCGTTGCTTCCTTTTCTGTTTTCTGCATCGTTTAGCAGGTGAGGGATTTAGGTATAATTTCTTTCTGATTCCTTCTGTGCTAATACAATATTAAGTTGAAAAGCATTGACGTGTGTTCTGTGCTAATATATTTTTACCATCATATTGCTAAGAAACTTATTTATTTTGGTTGTGTTGTGTGATTAACTGCTGCATCATGGCATAGGCTCGACTTAGAAGGGGACGCTTCTGAATTAAATAGTAGACCTGCTAGCTAACATTTACTTGGTCTTGTATTTTGCTTTGACACATGTTTCATTCCAGTACTTTTATCCTGGTAAATATTAGATTAAACAGAAACCACCACATATCATCTAATTCGTACATTGATTTATTTTAACTATCAATGTAGTTAGTGACAAAAACCGTTAATTGGAAAGTTTAATTGAGTGCAAATTTAATATAACGGTTAAGCAATGGCTACTATGCATTATTTGCGTAATGTGAATTCAGTTTGTAGTTTATAAGTTCGGTTTTGCTAAAGTTATGATTTAAATTTATTTTATTGTCGCTTAATCATACATGGATTATAAGTATATGGTATACTATATATATATATATATATAAATATATATATATATATATATATTGGTGATGTTTAATATATGAAATTCGGCATAACTTATAAGGTACTGGCATGTTTGTCATATGTATTAAAACATATAATGTTAAGCTATTTCACATTGGTTAGGTGATATATATATATATATGTGAAATGTATGATATGCCTGAATTTAATAAATAATTAAATATAGGTTATGATTTTACGATTGTAATATGCTTGCAAAGGTTCCAAATGCTTATAATAGGTTTGCTATTTAGAAAACAGGCTGTTATTAGTACTGGTATTTGCATTATTTGCCTTTAAATCAACTTTATTTTCAAAACGTCCTTAATGAAACTGTTGATAATCAAATGGGTAGCAATTTTGACAAAAATTATTTGCTTTATAGCGTTGGGAATAGAATGAGTATCATCTAATTGTTTGCGTAATGTTGTTTGTATAATATCCTTACCCAATTGACATAATTTTTTTTATGTTTAATTTAGAAGAAAATGTGATTTCTCCCGCATGATTTGGTTAGGTTAGGTTTCAACATATATTCATATGTATGTTCAATTTTAAACCTCTAATAGAAATCTAATTCACTGTCATGTACCTTTTTTTTTAAGTTTGTGAGTATAAACTCCTGTTTTTTTAAGTTTTTGGCTTTAATTCCTTCTGTTTTTTTGGTACTAATGTATTTCTGTCTTTTTTTTCCAGGATTTGCTTCGCAATTGAGGAAATTTAAGGTATTTATTCCTATGTTTCTCTATTTTGTTTTCTTATAAAAAAAAGTCAAATTGTTAAAAAAAATTTCTGTTATATTTTAGTTGTATAGTTTAATTATCATTTCTCATTTTTGAAGGAGTTTCAATTACCAATTTAGCTAAATTTATTTCTTTATGCAGCTTATTACATTATTTTATACATAATGTTAAGAATTGCTATTCGGCAAAGGCAATTGTTTTAAACTATTAAATTTCGAATACAACTCTTAAACAACTATATATATTTGAGTAATGGTATAAATTATGGGCGAATCGTTTAATCGTTTTACCGTTTGTAAATCATCGATTTCCGATATTTTGTGTTGCAATTATAAATTTTACTTCAAATTAATGATTAATTATCGATCTTATATTTGCAACTTGGTTTTATGTTAATGATTAATAATCTTCTACGTACAAATAGAATTGTATATTTATTTATATTTTCTATTAAAATAAAATATACTTTTTGAAATATATTTTAAATGAAATGTATTCAAGGTTATATTTTAAAACATCTTTGATATATATATTTTATATTAAAAAATAGGTTATATTTTAAAACATCTTTGATATATATATTTTATATTAAAAACATATACTTTTTGAAATATATTTATTTTGTAATGGCAATTCAAAGTATTATTTCTTCAATAAAAAATTTGTTTGACGAAAAATAAACAAATTAATTATATCTTGTAATGTGAATTCAATGTTTTTTTTCGACATAATTTGTTCTTTGATATATATATTTTAAAACATCTTTGACAAAAAGCGTTTATACACAGTTTAATAACTTACAACTTACATAACATACATAATACATAATAACTTACAACTTACATAACATACATTCATAACTTACATAAACTTATATGTTACCTTACATAATACATAACTTATATTTATGATTTTATATAAACTTACATAATACATAGCATACATAACATACATAATACATAATAACTTACAACTTACATAACATACATAACTTACATAATAACTTACAACTTACATAACATACATAACTTACATTCATAACTTACATAAACTTATATGTTACCTTACATAATACATAACTTATATTTATGATTTTATATAAACTTACATAATACATAGCATACATAACTTACATAATACATAATAACTTACAACTTACATAACATACATAATACATAATAACTTACAACTTACATAACATACATTAATTTTTTAAACTTATAGAAGTTACATAATACATAACTTACAACTTACATAACATACATTAATATGATAACCTACATAAGTTACATAATACATAACTTACCACTGAACAACTTACCCTTGTAATTTCTGGTGAAAATCAGACTTCAAGAAATAAGAAATGGACCGGTCTTGGATGAATTTGTCAAGGGTAAGCGACGGTTATCGAAATGGAGTACAGACTTTTCTAAATTTTGCATTTCAACATGCAAGCCAAGAGAACATGATTCTTTGTCCGTGTAATAAGTGTGTCAACATAAACTGGCATTCTCGTGAAGTTGTATACGAGCATCTAATTATTGATGGGTTTATTCGGGGTTATAAACAATGGCTTTTTCATGGAGAATGCCCGCGTAGTACTTCCTCTTCAAGGATGGATGTATCCTATGATAGTACTGCTTACCATCAGTCTTTTAGAGGGGATGACATGGAAGGGATGTTGCGGGAAGCATTTAATATTCATAGTCATGGTTTACAGTCGTTCCCACCCGACTTTGTGCCATCTTATGATAGTAATCTCGGTGGAAATACTTTTACCGAACCCGGAAGAAGTGTACATCATGAAGAGCCGAATGGAGAAGCGGCAAAGTTCTACGCGCTACTTAATGACATGAACGAAGAACTGTATGAGGGATCAAAATTCTCAAAATTGTCTTTCTATATTCGTCTTTTTCAGTTAAAATGTTTGGGAGGGTGGACCGGGAACTCTTTGACAATGCTGTTAGAGTTTTTGAGAGAAATGTTTCCGTTTGCAAAAATCCCTCAATCATGCAAAGATATGAAGAAAATGATAAAAGATTTAGGTCTTGGGTACACCAAAATTCATAGTTGCCCGAATGACTGCATGTTGTATTGGGGCGATCGGAGAAGTCAACAGTGCTGTCATACATGCGGCCAATCACGTTGGATAAATAGAAACACAGAAGATGGGAACGACGATGAAAATGTTGCGCAACCAAGACAGAAGCCGGTCAAGATTTTACGATATTTTCCGCTGATACCAAGGCTTCAAAGGCTTTTCATGTCGTCGAAGACAGCAGAGTCTATGACGTGGCACCATGACGGACGAACCGATGACGGGAAGATAAGGCATCCGGCAGATTCTTTAGCTTGGAAATCATTTGACAATAAATTTCCAAGCTTTGCAAGCGATCCTAGGAATGTGAGGCTTGGGCTAGCGTCTGATGGATTTAATCCTTTCAAGATTATGAGTACCGCATACAGTACTTGGCCAGTTGTGCTTGTTCCTTACAATTTGCCTCCGTGGATTTGCATGAAGCATTCTTAACTTATTTTATCTATGATTATCCCTGGTAAGAAATGGCCCGGGAATGATATCGACATTTATTTACAGCCACTTATAGATGAGTTAAAATAATTATGGGCTGGTGTTGAGACATACGATGTGGTGAGAAAGGAGAACTTTAATTTACGTGCAGCTTTGATGTGGATCATTAATGACTTTCCCGCTTATGCCAATTTATCCGGTTGGAGTACCAAGGGTCGTTACGCGTGTCCTTGTTGTGCTGCACAAACATGTTCGCAATGGTTATACAATGGGAAAAAGTTCTCTTACATGGGGCATCGTCGATGGTTACCGGAAAATCATAGATTTAGATTTCAGAGTTCAGTATTTGACGGTACCGAAGAGTTCAGAGAAGCTCCTTCGCAGACAAGTGGATGTGATATCTTGTTCATGTTGAAAGATATAAATTTTAGTTATGGAAAGATGAACCACCCGGAGAACACGCAAATAAATAGAAGATCAAATGATGAAGATGATGATGACTCCGATGAAGAGGATGATCCCAATGAGGCAGACTTGTGGAAAAAGAGAAGTATTTTTTTTGAGTTGCCTTATTGGGAGCATCAGCTTTTACGACACAATCTTGATGTTATGCACATTGAGAAAAATGTCTGCGAGAACATTGTCGGTACAATTTTGAATGTAGATGGAAAATCGAAAGACAATCTTCAGAGTCGACTTGATTTAGTCCAAATGGGAATTCGACCTGATCTTCATCCAAATCCACTTCCTAATGGGAAATATCGGTTGCCGCCTTCAATTTTTTCGATGTCGAGGACAGAGAAAGAAGTGTTCTGTACGGTGTTGAAGGATATAAAGGTTCCAGATACGTATACATCAAATATATCTCGATGTGTTAGTGTTAAAGATCGAAGACTGTATTCGCTAAAATCACATGACTATCACATCTTGATGCAAGATTTACTGCAAGTTGCTCTACGATGTTGTATGTCGAAGAAGGTGACGTCTTGTATAATTGAACTATCCAATATAATGAAAGCCATTTGTGGCAAAGTGCTGGATGTTCAAGAACTTCAGAAGGTACAGGATAGAGCCGCATTGACTTTATGCAACATGGAGAAAATCTTTCCACCTTCCTTCTTCACTATTATGGTTCACTTGATAATCCACCTCCCGGGAGAAGCAATTCTCGGCGGACCCATTTTGTACCGATGGATGTATCCCATAGAAAGGTGTATCCCATAGCAACTCTCCTTTCGTAAACCCTATTACTAGTTACTACAACTTTTCATAACATTATTTCGTGTTTAGGTTCCTATCCAAATTAAAGTCTTACTGCCGCAACAAGCGTTATCCGAAAGGATCGATTGCTGAAGCCTACTTAGCAGACGAATGTATGACCTTCTGTTCACGATATTTGGATGATGTCGAGACAAGGTTGAGAAGACCAAATAGAAATGCTGGTCTCACGGATCATAACTTGGCCGATACTTATTTGTTCCAAAGTTTTGGAGAAGCAATCGGCAAAGTGGAAATTGCAGAATTAGATGGTTTTTCGTGGGTACAAGCACATCGATATGTTCTATTTCACCACGAATCAATGGAACCTTTACGCAAGTAAGTTCTACAAATTTGATATTTTCTATTCATCAATTAAAAATTGCTATCTTCTAACAAGCTGAACATATTTTTTACATAGTGAGTACAAACAAATACTGAGATCTCGTGCGCGCTCCCGAAGAACACAACTTCGAGACATCAATAAGTTGTTCACAGAATCTTTCCATGAATGGTTAACCCAAACGGTATGCAATTGTAGCTTTCATCGACATATAATTGTAATCTTCTCTCATAACATCGCCAATTACTCAGTTGACTGTCCATACAATAGGTTTGGAGTGGGAAGAACGTGACCGACGAAGTTAAATAGCTTTCTCAAGGTCCAGATCGGGTGGTTAAAAGATATAGTGCGTTTGTCATTAACGGATTCAGATTTCATACGAAACATCGCGAGAGATTGAGGAGAACGCAAAATTGTGGAATAGTTGTTAATTCCTCAATTACTAGTTATGCTAGTGCTAGGGACAACAATCCTGTCGAGGGAAATGTAGAATATTTCGGACTTCTTACTGATATAATTGAGTTGGATTACTACGGAAAATGGAAAGTTGTCTTATTTTGAGGTGATTGGGCCGATGTTAATACTGGTCGTGGAATTAAGCAAGATCAATTTGGTTTCACAATGGTGAACTTCAATCGCTTGATTCATACAGGACAACAATTGATTGATGAGCCGTACGTATTTTCTTCTCAAGTCAAACAAGTATTTTACTCAAAAGATCCAATTGATGAGGGTTGGTACGTTGTACTTCGTAACATACCTAGGGACTTGTTTGACATAGGCAGTGGAAGTAGAGATGGCATTGACGACAGAACAGAAACTTTGCCATTTCCAGAACAAAACTTAAACTAAAACATTCCTAGTACTAGTACACAGTCAATGGGTCCGCCAGGATACGGATGAAGATATTTATGGATTATAATATAGTAAGCTTTTACGATTATTTAATTTTATGTAATATCATATCATAATATTGGTCTTTCTATATATTTCAACTATTTTAAACATATTATTATTGTTGTAATTGTATATTAAGTTTTCAACTAATTTATTGTTTTGTATCTATTTGTATTGCAGATAAAATGCCTAGAAGACCCGTGCGAGCGCACCGCATTGTTCAAGGTACTCCAAACTCGAACGAAACAAACAGCACTGAACAACAAACTACTGTTGGATCTTCAAATGTTCCGGTCACACCTGACGAACCTATAGAAGCTCAAAGTAATTTAACTTATAACTTACATGTGTGTTGACTTATTATTTATTTTATTTTTTACATTTCTTATATTACAATACTTTTATTTTCTAGCTGAAACTGTCAGGACGCGGAGAGTTCGCTGACGTACTCTACTGAGGGATTTATACGATCTAGATCCAATCGAGCGTGTCCAAGTATCCAGTAATAGCTTTGGTCAGCCTGTTGGATCAGAAGCTCGCCTTTTAGCAGGATACATTGGCATTCTATCACGGAATCCAAATATATTGCCAATTAACTTCGAGTCATGGCATAAAGTGCCCAAGAGTAACAAGAACCAAGCTCTCGATAGCATTAAGGTAACAAAACGTGTATGTCATTTATAATACTTGGGTTTAAGTTTCGTTTACATTTCCTTTCTTAAGCTAAAAACAAAACGTATTTTTTGTAGGCGAGATTTGCTCTAGAGGTCTCCGATGCTTATCTAAAGAAGGCATTAGGAAAAAGGTGGAGAGACCATAAGAGCACATTAAAGAAAGACTATTTTAAGACAAAAACAACACTCGACGAGAGATTACAAAATGTCCCGCCGGGAATGCTTAGGTACCAGTGGGAAGAGGTCGTTAAATTTTGGACATCGAAGAAAGGAGAGGTATGTGTTACTACAAAAATCTTGTAATTATTTTGGTTTATAGTATTTAATAATGAACGTACTAATAATTTCATAACGTAGGATCGTAAACGAGTTGGAACAAGTAGTAAGGAGAAACAAAAATTCACGCACACAGCTGGGTCGAGAAGTTTTGCGTGTGTAGCTCAGGCCGAGGTAAGTAGGATTTATATGGTACTGGCAGATATTTATTACTTTATATCAAATAATATTTTTACTACTGTATTGTAGGAAGTGTTGTCGGTCAAAAGTTGGACGCCTTCAACTTTTGACATTACACAGGAAGAAAGATGGAAACCCTATGACTCACGAAGCTGCGAAATTATGGTACGTTCGCTAATACAATTTGACTTGTTTTAATTATTTTACTGTTCTAATGGTTTATTTCATTTATTGTAATGCAAATATTGTTAAGTTATGTTGCATTTGTTTTTTAATATATTGCGTTCTTAACTATGTCATTTATTTTTAGGAAAAGCGAAGGACAAAAAGATGAGAATCTGGCGATTGCTTCAAGTGATAGTTCTGTTCATATTGACGACATTGATAATCGGATTATCACTGAAGTTTTGGGTCCTGAAAGGTACGGACGGGTTCGATTTCAAGGATCTTTCGTTAGCCCATCCCAATATTTTGGATCCAGTTCGCAACGATACATGCATTCGGGGAGTGAAGCTCAAGCTGAAGTTCAGAGGTTAAGAGCCCAGCTAGTTCAGATGCAAGCGACAACAAGTGAAAAAATTACACAACTAAAAGCGGAGGCAACATCGAGAGAAGCTGAGGTTCAAAAAAGATATGAAGAACTCCAGCTACAACTTAAAGCAGATGCGGCAACGAGAGAAGCAGAGGCAGCAGCGAGAGAAGCTGAGGTTCAACGAAAGTATGAAGAACTCCAGCAGCAGCGAGAGAAGCAGAGGCTACAGCGAGGGAATCAGAGGCTAAAATGAGGGAAGCAGAATAGCTTAAAAAGTTCGATGAACTCCAGCAGCAGCTTCAGAATATGATGAAGATGTTTAACCAGTCGCAACCACCGTCGTCTTAGACTATCGTGTAAATATACTTTAATTTTAACTTTAGTTTTATCATTTTAACTTTTACAATTTTTGTAAGAATAATACGAATTTTATTTTATTTATTGACATTTATTTTAAATATTATATACATGTATTACTTTTGGCTGGATTAGATTTGGTTTCTTCTGATTTTTTTTACAGGAGGGCTGAAAATATAAAAAAAAACTTTTCAAATCTGCCAAAATTAGCGGCGTTTATTGGATAAGCGCCACTAAAGAACCCGCCTCTAGTGGCGTTTTATGCATAAGCGCCGCTAAAGCCACCAATCTCTAGTGGCGTTTTATGTATAAGCGCCGCAAAAAACTCCAATCTATAGTGGCGTTTTTTGCATAAGCGCCGATACAGAGCCATATCTGTAGTGGCGTTTCTTTATAAGCGCCAGTAAAGAAACATATCTATAGTGGCGTTTTTTGTATAAGCGCCGCTATAGAACCGAGCTATCGTGGCGTTTTTTGTATAAGCGCCGCTATAGAACCGAGCTATAGTGGCGTTTTTTGTATAAGTGCCGCTATAGACCCGAGCTATAGTGCCGTTTTTTGTATAAGCGCCGGTAGAGCAGATATCTATTGTGGCATTTTCTGTACAAACGCCGGTAAAGAAACCCGATCTGTAGTGGCGTTTTTTGCATAAGCGCTGCGAAAGACTCCCACCTATAGTGGCGTTTTGTGTAAGCGCTGCTAAAGACGGTATTCTATAGTGGCGCGATAAAAGAAACACCAAAGAAGGTCTTTATCTTTTGCGGTGTTTATTACAAAAAGCGACGCTAAAGTTAGCGACGCAGGCAGTAGCGGCATTTTTTGCGGCGCTTATCGAAGCGTCGGTAAAAGTATTTATGGCTAAAAACGCGCTATAGCCTGAAAAAACGCTTGAAAAGCCTATTTTGGTGTAGTGAATGGTTAATTTCAATGACAAAAAAATGTGAAGGATGCAACAAATTCCACAAGTTAAAAAGTTAAATTAAGATTTAGATAATGAAATCAAACTTCATAATTAGATTTGTAAATATTGGCGTAGATCTGATCGTTGGGGGAGATAGACCCAATTCCACCTCAATTTTCTTTTAAATTATTCTATTATTTATTTAACCAAAAACTCATTTGGACTGCCACATAGAACTGCAGTTAGGGACGTAACAGAGTTTAACAGTAAAATGATCACTTCGTAACAAAATGATAACATAAGTGACTAAAATATAATCTGAAGCAAACAAAAGTGACTATTTTTATAATTTACCCAAAGTTTTATATAGATATTATATAGATTAGATTTTCCATGTAAGCATGATATATGAGACACATATGATTAAATTGATTAAACAAATTAAATACTATTATGACCCAAAAACATACCTAATACAATAATTCACCGTAAAGTTCAAACATAACAAGTACTTGATATAGAATAAGACATTAAAACATAGCAGAATATTAGATACCGGATTAACTATAACCCTTTGATTTACAACCATGGCAGCTCAGAAAGTAGTCAACCCATCTTCTTCCGCAACAGATCATTTCCTACTTGAAAACAGTGTTCATTAGCGTAATTGAGCGCTGCTGCCCACTTTTTCAATGTACCCTAGTCCAAATCCTCAAGTGGCATATCTTCCATAGCTTTAATTGCAGCGGAGACCAGAATTTGTATTCTAGTATGGGAAAACTCAGTAGCTTTTCTACGAGCATTTTCTATTCGGATCCCAATAGGTTTGAGGTAGTCTGGAATTTCCCCCTGGCAGTCCTTTGTAATGCATCCTTTAAGCCTGGAAAGTCTTCGTACTCCACTTTGTTGTTGTCTTTGTCATGAAGTTGTTTCATCAAATTAGTAATTGTAGACCTAAACGACATACTACTTTTATGATCTTCAGGAAGAGTATACGCCAAAGAAAACTAAGACAATAAACACACAAAAAAGAGTCATATTAGAAACGTGAATTTTTCAAATTTTGGATTTGGATCTGATTGTATAGGATTGAGATTTAATGTGATGTATTTGAAAAACATAAAAGATATGAATTTACTAATATGCATTGAACAAATTCATGGTTTAATACATTTATATGTTCTATCATATAGCCTATACCATCTCTGCTCTCAAATGCTAGTTAGACCGAGTGATGTTCAATGTAGTGTATGTATATATATTACGCCTGTCGAAACCATTTTTTTGAAAAACAAAAATTTTGGTTGTCGACTTTTTTAAAAATGAAAATTGGGAGTCGCCACCAATTTTTTATTGAGGTGTGATTGGATCACCTAAAAAAATGGCTTTGGTCTACGAGTTTTAGAAAAAAATGGATCCGGGAGTCGGTTACGTATGAGGAAGGGTTAGCACCCTAGTAACGCCCAAAATTGGTACATAGTTAATTAATTAGCGTCTTAATGTTGAAAATTTAAAAAATATAATCCTTAGCAAAACTTAAAACGTTACTTATTGAAACCCTTATCATTTCAGAGAAAGAAAATGTCACACCCAATACGTTAGGGCACGACATTCTAATTTCCTCTAAAATGAATTAGGCCAAAATACTCGTGTGATAAAATTTAAAAGAATATTCACTCGTTTAAGATTTAAGAAATCGCGGCCCAATACGTTAGGGCACAATTCCTCAAAATCCTAAACTTGGAATTTTCCTTTGTCATTATTTTTTAAAAAATCTTTGTCTCGAGAAAACAATACATCACATCCAACACGTTAGGATACAACATATTAAATTCCCAACAACAAGCTTTCATTTTATTATTTTTTGATTAATGAGCAACTCTCGATCGTTGGATTTAACGAAGAAAATCGAAACCCAATACGTTAGGGCTCAATTTCCTTGAAAATCCTAAATACGAGTGTTATCTCAATTTTAAAAATTTAAAATCGAGTAAAAAATGATGTGATGCTACATTGAATGTAAGTATAAATATCGCAATAACAAATACAACAATAATACAAATAGTAAATAAACAAAATTAATATAAATGATAGAAACAATGACATACAAACTATCGAATAAACGAACAAAAATAAATAACGAGCAAATCATTGAAATTTGGTTTTCAAGTGAGATTTCTTGATAATCTGTTGAAGAAGAATAATATTAACTTAAGAATAATATATACGTGGTAGAATTTCTAGTATATAATATTAACTTAAGATATATGAAAATAAAATTTATATTAATATTTGCTCTAATATAATTTTACCTAAAAAACAATTCATAGCATCATTAAAAATAATTAAAGTTAAAAATTATTTTTTTTATTTTAATAGAAATACATAAAGAAAAAATGTGTCATATCAATTCAAGTTGAAGTCAAAATTGAATATAACTTTGATTTTTTATCGGAATTAGAACAATTAAATTACTATTTAATTTCAAATCAATAGCCATATTCGCAACTAGATGACGAGGTATTGGCAAGTGGAGATTCGACATGTACCACGAACAACGAATATGGCTATTGATGCTATACACAAGGTGGTAAGGTGTTGCCAAACAAGTTTCTATTTTCTCACAACCACCTTCAGTGCAATATGTAATGTTGAGGGATAAGTGTTAAGTATTGTTGACTGAGTTCAAGTACCAAAACCATTGTGAGTTCAAACAAAAGTATCCTTAGAAACCCAGATACAGGACGACAACTAAATTGAAGCTCATCTCCGACAGTAATTGCAACAACAACACACTCTTCCACTCATAACCTGATTTCACAATTTTTTTTTCTTTAGCCAGCCCTTTCGAACAGTTTCTGAATGAGTAAAATAGGCAAGAAAATTCATCAATAGATGTTGAAAGCCAATGCAACTTCTAGATAAAAGTCAAAACTTAACTTTTATGAGATAGTTTCTTTGGAATATTCTAGAATATAAAAATTAAAAAATATATATATGGGATAATATCTAGAAGACTAGATATTATACATGAACATTCTAGTTATTAGATATTTGTAATAGAAATGGTAAGGATGTTGACATGTATCAACAATCCAATGGCCACTAAACTCTATAAATAGGGGTAGGAGCTTTCCAATGTCAAGGAAAGTATATCTAGCTGGACGTGTTCTTTTTAGAATTTCTAAAGTTAGACGTGTTTTTCTTGACATGTCAGTAGAAAATTCATTTAGCTAAACGCGCTTTCACACACTCTCTTCAAAACCTACCTATTTAGTCTAATAAACTAGGTAAAATAAAACACAATTATTTCATAGATTAGCACATGGTGATGAAATATATCAATGTCTCAAAAACTATATAGTATAAATTATATTGCAAAACACCAAGTCCATGCAAGACACCCAAAACCATATAGTTCAAATAGATAAAAGTAAATATAGAAACCCAAAGTCTATCAAACCAAATAAGTTCAGTGAATTTTGCTGCAAATGGAAAACACCCTTTGATTCGCAACCATGCGAGCTAAGCCACCTTTAATTTCTCAAATCTCCTTTAGCCTCGTCTAAGATTGTTTTGTAAGCAAAGTAGGCATACAAATTCTTCCTTAACAAATCATCAGCAAATCCCACCTGAAAACCAAGTTCCTTGGCGTTGTTGAGTGTCGCGCCCCATTTTTTCAACGTCTCCATGTCCAATTTCTCAACTGAAAAACCTTCCATTTCTTTTATTGCAGCACAAACTAGAACTTGAGCAGTGGTATGGCCAAGTTCAACATGTATCAATTTAGGAAGTTAAATTGGAGATTTAGATCATGAAGGCAAACTTAGTAATTAGATTTGTAATCATTAGTGTACCTTTCGTTGTTTCCCTAATGAATCTAACTCCCGATTTAGTTCATCCAATGTCACATCATTATCGGATTTGGCCCTGATGTCCTCCATCTTTTTGAGAATTTCTTGAAGATCAGGACGCATTGGCTAATCGTTTCTGATTTGATCGAAGGAGGCAGGAGTTTGTAACGAGACAGGAAAGGCCACCTGGTTCTTCCAAAACAGAACTTCCATATCTGTCATTTTGTCCTTCATTACACCAAATATATACACAAAACAAGTGTTAGAAAAAGTGTCAGATTTTCAAACTGTACAAATATGATGTATTGTTCTCTTTGGAGGGGTATTGTCTGTTTAGAAAACAGTCAAATCCTTACAAGATGACGTGACCATATTATATAATTGTCAGAATGTAATATTTTTTATCTTTATAAACTTTTATTATACTTTTCTATTCCAATTAAACATTTTCAATTCTAATAAAAAAAACTAAAAGTAAAGAATATTATTAATAATAATATTACGAAAATACTAATAATATCATTAATATTATAAATAACACAAATAAATTAATCTTTTGAATCTACCTTGCATCTTCAAATAACCGTTAGATCAAAGAACTTACAATATATCCAGCAATCTCATAGTTGTTCGAGTCCCAATCTTAAGAAATCATTAAAAATCAAAAGATCTTTTTTATCTTCAAAATGTATGCATAATAAATAACAATAATGTTAATCTAATATGAAACTCTTAGTTCGATTAGGACACTTTACCGCCTTTTTCCGTCTAGCAAATTTAGAGTGGGTATTTTTCACTCTGTTTCCATCATCTTTCGTCTCTTTCTGTTTTGGTTGTTGTCGGGAAGTTGAAGCTTCATTTCCCGATGTCTGTTTATTGGGGGCTTTTCCTTTTTGTTCCACTGAATTATCGGCTTCCCGTTTTCTTTTCTTGGTTCCAGTCGACATCGACTCGTTCACCTGGGGTATCATCGGGTTAGATCATTTAGCACAGATCTGGGAAAATTTAACTCAGATCAGATTAGATCATTGAAAAAAAAACTTTATTTTTTTTTCCAATTCAGAACAAACGAGACCAAATTGTTCTATCAAAGAATAAATGAACTATCAAGACCAGACCCTATGAAACGAAATTTCCACGTAATTAAAGAAGAAATTCTGCAAGATCAAAGCAGGAAATGTATGGACTGCGATGAAAATGAGATGGTAAATTAAATAGTACTTACTCCTTAGATTTGTCTACACTGAAGAGAAGAGGGGAGAAGACCGGCTGCCAAAGCGTTGGGAAAATAATGAACTCCTTTGGGGATTAAATAGCAAAGAAGGACAAGGGTCAGGCAAGCTCGAGATTCACTTTCTGCTTTTAATTTGGAGCGAGAGGAGATACTCCTTGTTCTTCAAAGAGGATGAATAGTTTGACAAAAAGAGCGATCCTCCCCGTGGCCATAATTAGGCGTCGGCAAACTTAATCAAATTGAGTTATTTCAATTTTTGTAGTGGAACCAAACAGGTAAATTGAATTTAGGAATCGAGTGTTAAGTACTTTTTTTTATTTTTGTCGATTTTAGAAATGAAGAAAATTGATTCCTGTCAATAAATAATAATAAAATTAAAATAACTTTTAAATTTTAAAATATTTATAAAAAATTCTAAATTTTATATTTTTAAAAAAATATAAAAATAAAAAAACTGAAGACTATATAAAATAATTTTAATGAAATTAATTTTATTTTGGGATTAAATCAAATGAATGACAAGGGTCAGGGTCTAATTAGAGGTGCTCATGAGTCAAATCGGACCAAGTTCAAGAAAAGCTCAATCAAAATTTTAGGCCCAAACTCGACTTAGCCTGAAAAATAGGCCTAGATAAAAATGATAAAACTCGAGTTTGGCTCGACCGTATTATTCTTTTTTATATTGCTTTTTTATATACATTTTTTTTAAAAATATAATACAACAAAAATACTTAAAATATTAAAATAAATATTTTCCAACAAATTGAAAATAGATTAATATATATACTTAAATAAAAGTAAGATAAATGTAACTTAACAAACAAATACCTCTAAAATAATAATAAAATTAACAATAAAACAGAGTTATATAATAACAATATAATAGTTAAATGGTAGTAAAATAGTAAAAAAAAGAAGAAAATAGCAACAAAACAGTGATAAAATAACTTTTTTTTGCATATTCGGGTTATCTGAGGTTCGACCTGTAATACCCCAAAAATTTTTACAGTAAGATATTATTTTTGATATAATAAATAAGGAAATAAAGTGAAAAAGAAAAAGGGGAAATTTTTGGAGCTATGTCAACATTGGGAAGTATCTTATGACATATTAGTTCAAAAAAGGATTAAATCGCAAAAGTCAGAAAAGTTTTGTTGTCCAAGAGTAAATACTCAAAATTTGAGGGGTTAAAGTGTAAATATGAAAAAGTTAAAGGACCAATGGTGTAAATATTTTAAGAGTGGAATGATATAGAAACTAAGTAAAATGGATGGATTAGGACCAATTTGAAAAAGGTGAAGAATTTTGAGGGACTAAATTGCAATTTTACCAAACTAAATGATGACTCAATGATGGAATTTTAAAAGATTATAAAGGGCAAAATGGTCAATTAGAGAGAGAAAATTCTAGAAGGTAATGATGATGTTGGTGATATTTTTAATTAATTAATTAGATAAATGTTATTTAATTAATATTTTATTAAGATTTTTAGTATTATTTTATTATTAAATGATTAATATAAAAGGGAGGAAAGATGAAGAGAATTCATCATCCTCCCCATGCACCAACGTGAGAAGAAGAAGAAAGAAAGTTTTATTTTCTTTACAATTTGGTCCTTTACCAAAAATCCACCATTTTCACTTAGAATTCAAAGAAATTTCCATAACCACCAAGAGAGAAAATTGATAAGGAAACTATAGGGAGCTAGAATATCAGGTTAGATTCAAGAAATAGAGGCTGGAGGAGAGAGAAAATCAAGATAAAGATTGAAATCAATAGAGCAAGGCAAGAACGTCAAGATTTCAATATATTTTTGAGTTTAATATTATTGAAAAAGTATGAAAT
The DNA here is from genome assembly GCF_025698545.1 of Gossypium raimondii. Lineage (NCBI taxonomy): Eukaryota > Viridiplantae > Streptophyta > Magnoliopsida > Malvales > Malvaceae > Gossypium > Gossypium raimondii. The sequence goes on from NC_068575.1 coordinate 716,204, forward strand.
TGATGTTAATGTAGGATTTTATTATATAAGTTTCTATGTTATTGATATGTTAGTGAAGAAAAATAAGAGAAAGTGATGGGGAATGCTATAGAGAAAGGGAATAAGGGTGTTATAAATTTAGTAATCAACATTTTGCACTAAAACAGTTTTGGACAGCAGCAGTAGGTTAACTTTGAAAAATCGCCATAAATCAAGGAAATCGAATTAGAGGATGAGAAAAATATGGAATTAAATATTATTGAGTCTAGTTTCTCATAGAAGAAATGGTGTAAGTAATGGAATTGTAAATCATGATATATAATGAATTTTGTGAGACAATGTCAGAATGAATTTGGGTTCCCCTGTTCTGACTTTGGAAAATTATAAAAAATTTCATAAAAATAATTAGGGGTTAAAATTTACATGATTAAAATTCTTAATGAGTCCATTTCTAATAGAAACAAATGGAAACATCATCCAAATCCTGTACGAGGAGATAATTAATTTTTAGTGAAGAATGGTCGAAACTGTCAGACAGCAGAACAGGGATGACTTTAAAGAATAAACTCTACTTATTGGATAAACTAAAAATTCTGAAAATTTTATGGTAAGAAGAAATGTGAGTCTAGTTTTGGGAAAAATTAGCGGATCTTAATTTGGAGTTCCGTAGCTCAAGATATGAATAATTTAGTGATTATTACTCAAGTGAATAGCTTTGAATGAATATATAAATAAATGGTGAAATTATAGATAATGTTACATATAAGCATGTTATATACATTAAGGATGTGGAATGGAGAGAAGGAGGAGGAAAATATATGATTATTCAACTAGTATTAGTTTTCATTGAAAATGGCCAATTTACCTATTTTAAGTTCAGAGACTAAATTGAACAAATGTGAAACTTTAAGGGTAAATTTGTAAAAATATCAAAAAGTGACCAAATTGCATGAAATGAATTGTTTTATTATTTAAATTAGTAAATTGAATGAAATATTAATTTAGATCAAGATTGGGTGGAAATTGAGAAAATATAAATTTTCCAAAATGTCCTCAATTTTCTATTTCGCAATTTAGCCCTGCTAGTTCGTATGAACTATATTTTGTTTAATTTTAATAGAAGTGAATGCTATTTGATAATGAATATTATATATATGTGTGTTTTATTATTGGAATTGAATTATTATTGGTAATAGGTATAATTATTATATGTTTTGAAATGATTATCGAAGCTCGATTAGGTTGGAAGCTTGTTGGAGATATATCACATTATCCATTGGTTCTATTAGTAATTTTGGATGATTTGATTCTGATTATAATGACTTGTATAAGTTAAATTGGTTAATGATAACTCATAAATGTTTTGATTTTGATTGGTTATAAATATGAATGCTTGATGAAATAAAATGTCTGAAAATTAATTTGTAAATTCTGGTAATGCTCTATAACCCTATTCTAGAGAAGGATACGGGTTAGGGGTATTACACGACTTATTTTCTAAACTGACATTATTTTTTTGTCCAAATCTTTTTTAAATTTATATTTTTACCTGAAATTTTCTACTTTTCATACCAGATTTTGAGTCGAACCCAACCCATAAATAGTTCAAAGTAAGACAAGCTTTTAGGGATTAAATAAAAAGGAAGAGGGTGAAACAAGCTCGAGACTCATTTTTCTGCTTGTAATTTGGAAGCGAGACGAAACTCCTTTATATTCAAAGAGAATGATTACTTCTGACAAAGCATTTTGACAAGACCATAATAAAAGAGCATTAATGAGGATAATTGGCTCTCCATCATAGGGATTTTGTCTGTCTTGGGATTGGACCCTTAAAATAATGTAGTAGTGTTAAAACTCCCAATAAGCAGCTTCAAATTTGCCCAACTGGGGCCAAGGTGAAAGGAGAAATGACTAGGACGAATCCGTGGATGTATTTCTCTTTTATGTTGTCCTATGTTCCAATATGACAACAATGTCCCTTACTATTTGGGTGGGAGGGTGGGGTTGTCCTATTTCCTAAACCCTCCTATGTACCATATCGCCTATTATTAGTTTCATCTTTTTTAAATAAAAATTTTAGATTAAATTTTAAAAATTAAAATAACATCGACAGAGTTTTATTCTTATTTAAAATTTTAATTTGACTTCATTTAAATTTAACTATGTGATAATAATAATAATAATAAAATTGATGCAAGTATTAAATACAAAAAATTAGGTTCTAAAGGACAAAAGCCCTTAAAAAGAAATTTTAATTAAACCTTTGCTGTTAATAAAAATTTTAAGTAAGCTGATTTTAATTAATTTTTCATTTTTATAATTTTTAATGTTTTTATTAAAAAAGTACAAGATTAATTATGAGTCATCAAATGTCGTCGTCGATTAATTTGTGAACTAATTTTAACGTTAATTTTAAACATTAATAGAGGAAGTCAATAAATTTTAATTAATTATAAGAACTTAATTATAATTAATTTTTATTAAAATCAATCCCTTCAAAGTCACTTATGTTTTGACTTTTAAAAAAATTCAAAATTAATTTTTGACTATCCTAAAAGGAACTTTTAGATTTGCCCTTGAAGGGCACTTTTTTTTAGCCCTAATTTGCTGGTGCTTTAATATGGGTTTACTCTAAAAAGTTGAAGCATGAAAAGGAATAAGACAATCATTTACATCGGAGATAATCAAAATACCGAAAGAATACATTTACAAAGAGCTTGATGCCAATAGAATCATGGGCGACAGTGCCAATAGAATCTGATTATTGTTTGTGAAATAATCATAAATGTTACATTTACTTGTTTTGTCATAAAGCTTGCAAACCCAAATCCATGTTCTGAAATCCAAGTTCCCAAATGCTACTTAAGGCAGATGTGATGTTCAATGCAATATATATAGGTATATCTAGAGGTTAACACATTTTATGCTTGACTAAATTCGATCTATCCATTTTATTCAACTCGTTATATCGATCAATTCTCAATCCGTTCAATCTGATCTTGTCGTTCAATCTAATCTTGCTCAAGTAACATTGATCGCATTATTAAATCTTGACATAATCCAAACTCATAGACCAAAATAAATCTAATTGCTAAATTCAATGACCAAAATTAACCTAATTGACAAGTTTCAAAAGAACAAAATTATATTATCTCTATTATCAAACCTATCACGCTTTTAGGAATATAAAAGCATTTTAAATACAATTATAACCCATAAAATATACAAAATGAATATAAAGTTAAAACCCAACAATATTAAACATCACGTGATACAAAATGAAACATGAAAAATAACACCAAACATAAGACATATCACTGTCTCAAAATCCATATCAAATTTTTATACAAATATTAAACATCTAAAATACGATTATAACTCAACAAAAAATAAACATAATACCAAATTCAAGAACATTCTAGATAAATTTCAATCGTAATTTACCCATTTTCCAGTAGAGGAGTTGAAATGCAGTTTAAGGAATAGTATAGGGAGTTTTGTAGTACTTTTACCGTCTCTAATTTAACCTATTCTGTAATTTCACTTTTCGGAAGAATATATCGGACTGCCTGCTTCATTTCGATTGAGAAAGTTGGGAGTTGGGGTACCATCTTACTCGCATTGATCCAAGACATGATTTTTTCCATCTATTTCTACCATATCTACCTCAACTAAGAACGCCATCTTTCGGTTCTGGAAAAGCTCATTTCCTTTTTGCCTCAGTTTATACTGCAGCTAGTCCTCGTTTTTTACTTAGCAAAGGATCTCGTGTTCTGCTTCTTGGTAGAAACAGTGGCGTTCGTATCATTCAACAAGGCATGTGAATTTAGCTTCCCTAGCTTCGTTTGTTGTTTGGAATCTGCATCTGTGTACCGATTCTTGATTTACTTCTCCTAGAACAGGTAATCACAGCGCGGTACTTTGCACGGTTCTTTTGTCTCTTGCCTCTTATTTTGCCATGGAGCAATATGAAGCTTAAATGGAACCTCAAATTAGAATAAAAATAAATCAAAATTTTTAATCCTCAAATTAATCCGACTCAAAATCAATTCAACCCCTCTAATTCACTGTCCACACAACTGCTTAATTCAAGATAAATTCAAGAAACTAGGACAGTCTTTTACTTAGGTGATAATCAAAATGCCGAAAGAATTCGCTTACAAAAAGCTTAAAGCCGTCACGAGATGCCTCAATGGCCACGGTGCCAATAGAATCGGATTATTATTCGTGAAATAATCATAAATGCTACATTTACATGTTTTGTCATAAAGCTTGACAGCCCAAATTCATGTTTTGAGATCCAAGTTCCCAAAAGCTACTTAAGGCAGTTGATGTTCAATGCAATATATATAGGTATATCTAGAGGATAACACACTTTATGCTTGACTAAGCTCAATTCAAAATAAAGGCCTAAAATTTTGTATTCAAAACTAAATACGTTAAGAAAACTAAAAAAAAAAAATTAACATACATGCATATGGCATGAACTTGTATTCAAAACTAACAACCAAATAAAAGTACTATAGCTGAAAATGGCTTAACAACTTCTTTCATAAGTCCAAAAACAGGTACGTGCAAAAGAAATGATAACCCTGGTTTGCATAAAGTACTTGCATAAACTAGGTTAGAAAGTTAAATTGGGATTTAGGTCATAAAATCAAATCTAATAATTAGATTTGTAAACATTATCTTCTATTATTGTTGATAGAATTGTCCGAACTTTCGGGTATTTTCGAGCAATCTCTGCTTTGTCTCAGCTTCTGCTAAAGAAGTGTCCTTGAACTCACCCTTGAAATTCTGGATTAATGTCTTTGAGATTAGATCAACCTATAAAGTACCTTAAACAGCATGAGAGAGTGACATTTGAACCACGCGAATCATCCGATTGTTTATTGTTTAAAGTTAAACAACCACCATTGTTACCCGATGATAACCAGGTGAACTTTATGTTAGCCGAAGCCAGAAAAGAAGCAAAGGAACTTATCTGAAACATCTTCACGGTCACATTATTTTTGCCTTTATCCGACATAGAGTTCACCCAGTTATCATCGAGTAACAATAGAGATTCACTCACGTGGAATTGTCACGCTCTCAAGCTGTTAGAGGTCCATCATAGCATATGTAACAAATCCCCATTGTTGCTGTTGATCATCTTGTAAAGATCTGGAAAATTTAACTCAGATCAGATGATGAATCAAAAACAATAGAACTGACAAGTAAATCAACGACACCACATCTATTTTTTTTCTTCTCTTGTCGGTTCTAAATATCTTCTTGGATCACACTGAGATTGTTTTATTAATTAATCAATAATTTATTTTTCTTTAAAAAATTGTTATTTTTTGGTTAAAAAACATCTTATTAATAATATTTTTAATTAATTATGTGATTATCTACCATTTTCTTTGACTAGTCGTTCAGTAATCGATTTAGACAAATACAATATCGAAATATGATTGCTTTGGGCTGACATTTATCTGTTATTTATTCATAAACAGATACAATGTATCATTGACATGTCACTTAAAATAAAATGATCATTTTGGAAGCAAGATTTCTATTTTGTGGTTGAACAAGTTGTTTATGAGATTTGTTTTAATGTTCTTGTTAATCATCTCTCATGTCATTATCCATTTTATAGGTTATCTTAGCATAACAACTTGGCAACTTACAAATATTATTTATATTTGCATAATTTTAATAAATTTTAAAATATTTAAATAGTTTACTTTATAAGTTTCATTTTACATTTATTATAATGACATTACTAAATTCAACTAATTCGAGGTCTAACTTGAGCACAAAAAAGTTCAGGCCTTAATGTGAGATCAATTAATTAGTTCATGACCCAACTTAGATAAAAAGAAAATTCAAGCCTTAATATAAAAAAATAAATTTAAAGCCCAAAATAGGTTACCCAAATAATAAATTTAAAGGAAGTAGGTTTAAATAAGCATTTCGCCCCAAATTTACCATCTTCTCTTAGTTTAATACTCAAGATTTTTTGTCCAAACTTAAAAAAAAATTACAAAAATAATAAATTATTGTTATTTCACAATCTGAGAGGAACATGTATCTATTTTTTTAATAGATTTAATTAAAGTACCGTTAAAAAAATTGTAGGTGTGAGATAAGAAATGAAATTAATTATTGTAGGTGTAACAATTGTAGGTGTGACCGCAGTCCATTCAAAAGGAGTCTTAGCTTAGCTCGATTATAAACCCGGACTCTTAAATTCATGCCTTCTTTTTTTGGAATACCGCTTTTTTGTTGGGTTTTAATTTCATTTTATTTTTTTACGTTCTTTGTTTTTTTTTTAATAAAAGGAATTCACAAAGCTAAAGCCAAAAGAGATCAGCAATCATTACCTTGTTGATTGCACTCCCCAATTCTTCAACGTGGCCCGAATTTTCCGAGACACATTTTCCATCTCTTGCATTGCTGCACAGACCAGAATTCAGATGCCGGTATGAGAAACCTCAGTAGCTTTTCCACGAGCCCGCTCGAATCTTACAGCGATTAGTTTTTCAGTGCTTTTTTAAGCACTTGAAATCTGAAACATCCACTTCGGTTGACAAAAAAAAAACAGAGAAGAATGTTCCAAGTTATTGTCATATATTGCAACAGAGAAATAATACCCATACCTCTTTTCCTAATCTCTCGTTGCTACCACCTGAAATTTAAGAAATTTAAAAGAAATATGAATAAACGATCAATGTGAAGATCTAAAAATGACTTGAGACATTGAAGCATATGATATATACAGCAAAAAGGAAACAGAGGTCAATATATGCATTTTCAAGTTTGTAGCTCCAATGGTATAACCATGCAAAAGTAAGTATACAGTGCTTACAAAGATTCAACAATATTTATAGTTTTCAATGCAAAAATCCATGCAAGACTGGAGAAGCAGGGAAAGTCCTAAACATTAGATTTCTGGCCCGTTTCGGATTCTACATTTTGCTAGAAGTGTCCATTTTCAACATATAAAAAACCTTACAAGAAGTTAAATATACCCATGTTAGATGCAAACATGTATTCGACATTAACATCCGAATCAAAGTTGAAAATGACTTTTTTGCAAGTCTAGTGAATGAGGAAAGACATTATATTTATAAATGACACATTCGGATACAAGTATAAGATCGAAGATTCATCTAACAAAATTTGAAAAGTGAACCATTGTTCAAAACTCACAACCAAATCAAATCAAAGTCTTTGTATTAGGTCTAAAATCAAATCTGTGTATGAAAAAGGACAACATAATTATAATGCGATCTATACATAAGAAATATTCTATGTAATGGTTAATTTCAATGACAAAAAATGTGGATACCATATTATTACTGAAGGATGCAACAAAGTCCACAAGTTAAAAAGTTAAATTAAGATTTAGATAATGAAATCAAACTTGATAATTAGATTTGTAAATATTGGCGTAGATCTGATCGTTGCTGATCGAATTGTTCGAACTTATAGTGTTATTTAGAACAATCTCCACTTCACCTCAACTTCGGCTACTGGATTTCTTCCATGGAGATTAGGTTAGCCTACAAACAACTTCAAACAGCCTGGAAGTGCGACATCTGAAGCACAACGCAAACGAACAATTAAACGAAAGCAAGAAAAGAAGCCGGGAAAGGATTTCGGATAAGTTTTGAGAAGCTAAAGGGAACCGATCGAAAATTCTCTCCCGACTTCTTTTCTTGCTTCCTGCCAACAATGGAGGTTCGTTTAGTCATATTGTGCTTAAGATGTCTCCCTCGCAAGCTGTTGAAGGTCCATCGTTGCTTGGAGACTATTCAAAAAAAACTGTACAGATCTGAAAATTTTAACTCAGATCAGATGATGAGTCGTTAAAAAAATCAAATAAAAAACAAAAAGAGCAAGCAAATCAACAACACCGAAATGTTTTCTTCAAACAACTGAAAGAAAATTATAAACTAAGGAAACTCGAAACGACTACGAAATGAAGAAAAGAAAGTCTGCAAATTTCAGTAGCTCTCACGGGTAGAGAAGAAAAGGGGCAGCCACCGCTGAATAGTAAAGCTGAAAATGATGCAATTTATCGGTAGGGTTTTAACTAAAAGATAGTTAGTGCGGCTGAACTGATTAAAAAATAGGTAAACTGTAGGATTAGTGACCCAATTATTCAGTCAATAAAATTATAAAATTATAAAATGGTAATTTAACTATTTCTTTTTTATCATTGGTGATTAAATTATTAATTAATTTTAAAATTAACATAATAATAATTTTAATCCTTAATGTAAATACACAATTTTAGGCCCGGGCCCAAACAAATAGATATAAAAAAACAAAACAATAAAACAGTCCAAAATCCAAAAATTACATTACCCAAATACCCTTGGCCCAATACACTAGGCCCAAACCCTAGCCCGATTTGGAAGAACATCCCAGAAACTTAGGGTTTCTGAAACCCTTTAGCAGCCGCCTGTGTCGCAGCAACTGCCCCTCACCCCACGCACAGCAACTCCGCGAACGTCGCAGAACGTCGCCCCGCACCACGCACGTTGTTCCTGCAAACAAACCACGAACCACAGCAAACAAGCAAGATATAGGATTTTTTATTATTATTATTATTATTATTATTATTATTATTATTATTATTATTTATTTCGGTATAAAAGGCCGATTGGAAATGGATTGTGGGGATTATGTAAAAAACTATTAAAAAACAGAGAAAGACAGCAATTTTGAGGTTGATTTGTTTTTTTTCTTTTTTTTTCCGAGTTTTTTTTTCCCTCTGATATTTGTTCATACTTTTTTTAAAGAAAAAAAAAAAGGAAAAAGCGCTTTAACTGGTGCAGAGCGCCGGTCGTGGTGGCTTCACGGTGGGCTGACGGCGGCGGCGTGGAGGTGCTAAGGTCAGATAATTTTTCCCCCTTTTCCCCTCTGTTTATTTAAAAAAAAAAAGAAAAAAGGAAATGAAACAGAACCCTTTTTTTATTTTAATATTAAAGCAAAACGGCGCCGTTTTGTGAGGGAGGATCCGCGCGTCGACCCGACCCGGTCCCAAGATCCGCGCATTTCCTAATGTAGGGGGTAATTTCACTTTTAGCCCTTCCGATTTTCTATCACTTTGTAATCAAGTTTTTTTATTTTTCAATTTTGCCCAAAATTTTTCTTTGATTTCAATTAAGTCTTGCGCAAAATGCTGCGTTTTGAAGGGCAGGAATATTTTTATTTTGGTCCCTTTTTATTGTCTGTGCATTCATTTTGATCCTATTTCTGTTTTTATTTTTTATTTAATTGCGGATTCGCCCCAAATTACTGTTTTAAGTTTTAAATTAGTCATCTTTGTCCTTTTTGCTATTAAATTAGTTAACTTCAATAGTATTATCATTATTTATTATTATTATTATAACCATTTATTTATGTAAACATTTTAAAATATACGTATATTATTTTTATAATTTATATATATACATATGTATTTACATTTTTATATATATTTTACAATTTATATACGTATCTATATATATCTAAATATTCTTTTTTTCCTTCACAAATATATATATGTACGTATACATTTTATAATATTTATACATTTTCCATATTTTATAATCCATACATATCTATACATTTTTTTATAATATATATATTCGTACACTATTCAAAATTATTATAAATATATTTTCCATATTTTATATATATATATACCTATTTTCATAATTTACTAATACATGTACATATTTTATATATATTTTATTTTCATAACTTTTGTATTCATGTGTATATATATATGCATTGACAATTTATAATACATATACATCTTTTATATTTCATAATCCATGCACATATACATGCATTTTCAATAATATGTATATATGTACTTTTTAGAATTATTATAAGTTTTTTTTTGTGTATTTCATGTTTTATATATATATGTATACTTATATATACATGTTTTAATATATTCATGTACATATTTTCAAAATTTACTCATATATATTTTAAATTAAAGTATTTGTTTCATGTTGTATATTAACATTTTATTATACTTTTAAAGAAAATGTGTTTGATTTCATTAAAGCATTAAAACTATTTTTGTTCAAAGGCTTTCAAGACAATGTAATATTTGATATTTGGGATTTTCGAGAAGATTAAGTTTTAACGTATTGGGTTCTAATTTTCTTTGTTAACCCTAAATAATCGAGAATATTTTTTCAAAACGCATAAATTAAAATCATTTTGGGAATTCAACATCTGTGTCCTAATGTATTGGGTATGACATATTGTTTTCTTGAGATGAAATTTTTCTATAAAAAGATAATATTCAAAGTTTGAGAATTTTGAGAAATTGTACTCTAACGTATTGAGTCTCGATTTCTTCATCTAACTTAAACAATCGAATATTCCATAAATAAGAGGATTTTAATATGTAATTTGATTTATACAAGTTTTTTAAATACAAGGATCATATTTTAAAAATCTTTTCAAACTTTTGACATTAAGACATTAAATAATCAATTCGGTACCGATTTTGGGCATTATGAGGGTGCTAATCCTTCCTCGTGCATAACTGACTCCCGAACATGTTTTCTCAAAATTCGCAGACCAAAATAGTTTTTGAGGTGAGCTGATCACACCTCAATAAAGGATCGGTGGTGACTCCAATTTTTGTTTTTTTAAAGTCGACAACTAAATTTTTGTTTTCAAAAAATTGTTTCGACACTTAATATTTATCCATAATAATAATTTAGTTTTTTTCGCAATTTTACTTTCTTTTATATCATTGAGGATTAATTTTAAAGAATGATAAATGATGAAATTTATTATATTAGAATTTTGGAGATATTTTCAATCAAATTTAAGTGATAAATATGTTTTTCTTTTTTTCTTTGTTTTTAGGCAAAATGATCACAAAGAAAAGTAAAACAACAAAATGATTAAATTACACCATGTGTAAATGTTAAGAATTAAAATTTTAGAACCTAATATTAAAATTGATACAATGTATAAATTTTGATGGTTAAATTCACTGTTATGTTAATTTTAAAAGTTATCATGTCATGTCATCTTTTGGTTAGCTATTTAACGATAAATGATTAAAATGACAAAATCAAATAGTTGATGATCATTTTGTAACTTTTCATATTTCACTGACTAAATTAGACCTAAAGACCCAAAAAAATTATGTGACTAAATTCTAAATTTATAGAATGTGCATAAAATTACAGTATATTTCAACCTTCAAATTTTTGCTCCATAATTTATCAAAATAAATAATTAACTCTTGAGAAACTATACCAGTACCTATATCTAAAAAGAAAGTCCTTCTATTATTGACACATGGACACCCACCCATGCCTCTCTTCTTTTTTCTCTTTTGCAATTTACAAAATAGTTTAATTTTAATTTTAATCCTTCTATTATATTTAAATTAAAATTTTAATCTTTATATTTTAATTGTTAACATAATTCGGTCCTATATTTACATATTATTATTACTTAGTTCAAATAGTTAATATAATTAAAATGTTATGTTATTATATATAACTTGAATACTTTAAAATCTTAGAGACGAACACATCTTTTGGGTTTGCCTTGCTTTTTTTACATTATAAGACAATAGTCAAATTTTAATTTTAGCCCCTACACTATGCTAAAACTTGGATTAAATTCATATACTTTAATTTTTTACATAATTTTATCCTTCTAATTTTTAATGTCATAATTAGTTTAAATAATTAACATTGTTAATTATTTCAATTACAATGTTGTAGTCATTTTTAAAGAACACTATTCCAACAAAATAATTATTCTATCATGACGTGTTCAAATGCGTGTTTTAAGAAAAAAATCACATAAGCATTTTTAACGTAATTTTTATTATATCACTATTGAGTGAAAATTTTCAATTTTAAAATGTTACACCATTGAATTTAAATGAATAATTTTAATGGCAATAACGATTGAACTGGATTTTTATTTTGAAAAGTAGGATTATATTCTAAAAATGAAATAAATAGACTAACATTTAAATGTATGAAGTGTACAAGAACTTAAATCATATTATAACCTTCAAATTTCATTCTATGATTTGATACAAATAAATAATCAACCCAAAGCAAAGCATAGGAATCATACTAGTATATACAGAACAATAGCTAGAAATAAAAATAATAAAATTGAAGACTGTGTTACTTTACATTAGACCTGATCATGGATTGGGTTACCCGATTCAATCTGAAGGCTTATCCGAAAAGTGAGTGTGTGAGCAAAAATATAAGTCTAAAAAATAAACTTGGACAAAAAAATAAGACATGTTTTCTACACGGCTTGAGTCTCAAGTAAGCTTTTTCTGGTCTCGATCCAACCCAACCCAAATTTGTAAAAAAATTTACTGTTATTTTTTTACTATTTTGTCATTATTTTTCTGTCATTTCACTATTATATTACATCAATTTTGTTATTATTGTTTTGATATCGCATAATTTTTGTTTTATTATTAATTTTGCTACTATTTTAGACTTTAGAGACATTTGCTAGTTCAAATTGTATTTATTTTAGTGTTATTTAAATACATATATTTTATTTATTGAAAATATTTATTTTAATTTTTTGGGGTTTTGATGTATTAAACAAATTAAATACGGTTATGACTCAAAAACATACCCAATACAATAACTCACTATTTTAGACATTGAAAACCATAATACAACAACTCACTATTTTAGACATTGAAAACCATAAACATACTTGACGCAAAATGAGACATTAAAACATAGCAGAATGTTAGATACAGGATTAAATATAAACTATGAGAGTTGATAGTGCTCCTTTTTCTGAAAGTAGGCAACCACATTCCTCTGCAACAGATTATTTGCAAATGCTACTTGAAAACCATGTTCATTAGCGTAATTCAAAGCAGCTACCCACTTTTTCAATGTACCCCAATCCAAATCCTCAAGTGACATATCTTCCATCTCTTTAATTACAGCGCAGACCAGAATTTGTATTCCAGTATGAGAAAACTCAGTAGCTTTCCCACCAGCATCTTCTATTCGGATCCCAATAGATTTGAGGTAGTCTGGAACTTCCCCCCATGCAGTGTTTGCTAATGCATCTTCTAAGCCTTGAAAATCTTTGTACTCCACTTCGTTGTTGTCATTGTCGTAAAGTTGGTTTATGAAATGAACAAATTTAGACTCAAAAGACTTGCAACTTCCACGATCTTGAGCAGGAGCACACGCCAAAGAAAACTAAGACAATAAACACACACAAAAAAGGTCATATTCGAAACATGAATTTTTAAAATTTTGGATTTGGATCTGATTTACTGTATAAATTATGAGAACGACGAGTAGGATTGAGATTTAACGTGATGTATTTGAACAATATAAAATATATGAATTTACTAATATGCATTGAACAAATTTATGGATTTGATACATTTATAAGTGTTCTATCATATAGCCTATACCCTCCATGCTCTCAAACGCTAGTTAGACCCAGTGATGTTCAATGTAGTGTATGTGTGTGTTCTATCAGATACCTTATACCATCCATGTTCTCAAATGCTAGTTAGGCCAGCTGATGTTCAATGCAGTATGTATATGTATTATACCTCCTTTCTGAGAGTCTTCACATTTAATCCAGAAATGTACGAGAGAAAAAAAAAAATGATTGTGAAGGAGAGATGAAAATAAGGGCAAGTTTAAGAATTACTTGGGATATTGAAACCTACCGTAAGAAGCCCAGTTGGTAAACTCGCTTTTTCTGAGTCCGGAAAAACCATGTTTGAAAGTTAAAATTGGAGATTTGGATGATGAAATCAAACTTAGGGCTAGTTTAGTGATGCTTTTCAAAAACTCAAAGCATCTTGTTTAGCAATGGTTTTTTTCTCAAAAGTGTTTTTTGTCCCAAAAAGTGTTTCTAAGAAGCAATGCTAAACTGACCATTAGCAATTAGATTTGTAAATATTAGCCTACCTCATTTTGCTCGGTTGGTAAACTCGCATTTCCCGAATCCTGAAAAAGCAAGTTAGAAAATTAAATTGGAGATTTAGATCATGAAATCAAACTTAGTTATTAGATTCGTAAACATTAGATTACCTCAGATAGTTGTAGGTCTAATTTTTCGTATAGCAAATTTTGCTTTAACTCATATGTTTCAAGGAACTTGTTCATCATTTCATGTTCTGCCAAATGGCCATCCTTGAACTTGCCATCGTTAGTCTTGATATTTTGGGCATTGACTAGGGGTAATGTCTTCACCCTATGATATAACCATAATATAGATTTCATATCTGCCTCCTGGTCCTTCGTTTCACCAAATATACACACAAAACAAGTATTAAGAAACAAAATATTCTGTGTTAGATTGGAGACAAACGTTCTCACGATATTGTCCATAGAGAAAAGGTACCATAGGGTAAGGATAAACCGTGCTTTATAAAGCAAGGTCCAATCCTTGCAAGTCAGTCAATGAGGGACCTTTTTACCTTCAACATGTATGTATAGTAAATAGCAATAATGCGAATTGAATATGAATTACTAAATTCAATTATGACGCTTACGGTCATTTTCTGTCTGTAAATCCTGTCCATGAGAGTTTCGATCCGTTCCGATACAGATCTGGAATAACTACGCTCTTCTGGAAAGTGATGCTCTTCTTTCATTTCTGGTTCGGGTTGTTGCTGGGAAGTTGATGATTCACCAATATAACAGTTTTCCTTGTACCGGTTCTTTTCAGCATTGTATCTCTCTAATGGCGTATCATTTTGAAGCTGTTGAAGGTCCATTTCAGTAGGATCCCTACTGTTGCCTCTGCCAGTTATCTTGTACGGATATGAGAATTTAAATAAAATCAGATAAAATAATTGAACAAAAACAACAACATATTTTTCCCAATTCAGAACAAGGCATCCGAATGTTCTTTCAAACAACAGATATATAAAACTACTAAAACGAAACGCTTACAAGGAGATTGGGGGTGGTCTCTTTCACGTATGCTCAGAGGATGTGATTGCAGATTCCTCGGCCAAATCTGGAGCCCCTTAATTTTGAGATTTTGGTGTTTATTTTCAAGGTTTTACTGTTTGAAGTTTTACCGATAGGAAAGGAAATTTACCAAATAAAAGCAAAACCAAAACAAGACATAATGAATTGATAAATTCAGCCGTGAACCCGGGGTTCGAATAACAGTTGAAAAAAAATTCAGCCGTGCTTACCGATTTGATGTGTCTACAGCGGCGAAGAGGAGAGAAGGGGGAACTACCAAAGTGTAAAGCGGATGAAACCAAGAAAGTCGTCGGTGAGAATTTTATTAAAAAAAAAGGAATGGGCAAGTGCCATTAAAGAAAGCTCGAGAAAAAGAGAAGATCGAGCTCTGCTACGCAATTTTTGGGGCGAGAAAAAGAGGGTAGTAGGGATATTAGATTATGTGAAATTTTGTAGAGGTTAAATTCCATGTTTAGTCTCTTATGTAGGCTTAGAATTACATTTTGGTCATTAAACTATACAAAATCTATACAAAATCAAATATTTTCATCACTGAACATTCATCGTAGTTCGTTTGAATAGTAATGGAAGTGCTAATATAAGTTTTGTTTATTGATCTAATAACAAATTTAATCTTCTAATAATCCTATAGTAAACACATCTAGAACTTTTTCAAATATAATTAAGTAGTTGGCAGTTCAATTGGATCTCGTTTGGAGTTGGTTGAGTCCTCGGGCGAGTTCGTATCACAATAACAATATTTTTTTATTTGAAAATTCTTTGAAACAAAGTCTTGTATAGCCTTATTTAGTATTGCTTAAAAAAATTACTTTTAGAAGAAAGGTTGTGCCAAACAAGTTTATATTAAATTTTATAAATAATTAATATTTATTGCTTAAAAATATTTAAAATTTATATTTCATATATTAAAGTATTAACAATAAGTTATAATAAATTATTAATTTTATATTCTTACTAAAATACAATAATATTAAATAATTTAAACACATATTTGTTACTTAATAATACCATATCAAAAATAAATATTTTATTTTTAAAGTACTTTTGACAACAATACTAAACATTAAATCTTAAACTAAACTTTTCAAAAATAACTTTTGACGGCACTTTAAAAGCAATTTTGAAAAGTAATAGTAAACTAGCCCTAAATAAATGTTTAATTTCAACTTAGCGTTGATTTTGACTTTGCGATACTAATTCTTTTGAGTCTATCGTGCATGCATAAAAAAAAGTCTAACTAATCCTCTTACTTTAAGCTCAATTGAATAATAATATCGTAATCATGAATTGAATTTGCATGTTCAAACTAACAAAATTTGCCTTTGAACACATATACATCACAGGTGGAAATAGACTTGTTAATGGTTTGTGTTACTCGTATAGGTTTGAAAGCCCATCCGAAATTTGGGAGGGTTTGGAAAAAATTTTAGATCCGAAAAATGGACTTGAACAAAAAAAATAAAACTCGTTTAAAATACGGGCTAAGCTCGAGTTTGAACATGTAATGCCCGGCCCGACCGAACCTAACCCAACCCATTTTAAGTTTATGATACTTTATATTATGTTATTTTTATATATTATGCAATTTAAAACATATTAAAAAAATAAAACTATACTAAATATATAATACTACTCTAGTATAAACATTAAAATGATGTTAAGATCACTATATAAAAATTTAATAAATAAAAAATGTATAAAATTATTAAATATTAAAATAATATGATATAAATATTTTTAAAAAAATAATATAAGCAGACTTAAAATAAGTTTCAATTGGTCTTTTGCAAATATAAACGGACTTAAGTAAAATTTTAAGCCTAAATTTTGATCGAGCCGAATTTAAACAAAAATAAAGTATGTTGATATTATTCTTAAACCCAACTCAAATCCAAACACATGAACACCTCTAGGTTCAACAAAACAAACACATGAACCCAATTACATATTTCAAATTCCAAATACCGGTAAAAAATGGAACATGAAAAATACCACCAACATAAAATAAGTCTTATTAAGACGATTACATAACACCAACATACACACACGTACACGATACAAATTACACAACAAACTACACAATTTCATACCGAAAACCACAAAGTTTCTACGTTTGGGACAACCAAATTGAAGCAAACTTGAAACAACCAGAGCATAAAATGACTAAATCCAGAGAAAGATCCAATCCAAAATAATTGGAAAATTTCATAACCCGAACCAACCCAAACCAAATTTATTATGAATGTAGGCATCAAAATTCTTCCTCAGTAAATGATCAGCAAATGTCACTTGAAAACCATGTTGCCTAGCATAATTGAGCGCCGCTGCCCATATTTTCAACATATCCATCTCCACGGGTGCAAAATCTTGCATCTCCTTGATAGCAGCGCAGACAAAAACTTGAACATAAGTGTGGGCAATCCCAGTAGCTTTCCCACGAGCCTGTTCGATTTGGTTCGCAATAGGTCTGAGGTAGTCAGGAAGAAGACCCGAGGATTTAGGTTTCTTTAATGCCTCTTCTAATCCTTCGAAATCTTCGACAGACACTTTATTGTTGTTTTCGTCATAAAGTTGGTTTTCAAAACTCTTCAATAGAGACTGTATTCCTTCAAGAGTTGACAAACTTCCATGATCTTGATCTGGATGTTGATCAAGAGAAAAAAGCCATGGATATGCTGAACAAAACTAAAACAACAAACATAGAATACAAGTCATAATTTTGTAGTAGCCATTTTGAAGTTTCAAAATTTTGATTTTGATTTCATCTATCATATAAATTACAGAAAATGAAGTGTATATAATTATATATAAATCAGTTGAGTGTTATGAACGCACTCAAGAACCAGAGAGAATAGCAGAGAAAGAGAGGGGAAGACGAAGAAGAAGAAGATCGAGTGATCTTCGATTCAAAAACTCCATAACCATTTTTCCCCAGCCATTCTCCCTGAATGGGAAACTCGGCAACAATTAGGAGAGGTGGTTACTGTGGCTGTTACTCGACAGCTGTAATCCCTCTCAAGTTCGCCTGTTTCACTAATGAGAAGGCTTCAGCAAAACGCTCCGTTTCATTAATGGTTCATAGAACCAAAACGGTGCTTATCAACAACAGCTAATAGGCATAAGAAAATAACAGAATAACATCAGAGTTTGCAGCAACATTTTCCTCCATAACATTGAGATCTAATGCGATTATGTATTTGAATTTTTTAAATTGAAAAAACATGAATTTCAAATTCATTACTAACACCCATTCAATAAATATATGTATCTGACAAATAACTATAAACAATACATTTTATTTACATTCCATCGTTTAACTTGCACTACTTTTGAAATCCAAGTTTCCAAATGCTTCTTAAAACAGCTGATTCCCAATGCAATAAATGTATGTATGCATATATCATACCTCTTTTATTAGAGTCCCAGTCCCCATGTTGGTGTCCTGATGAAGTTTAAGAGGAATATAAATAAAAGATTGAGAAGGAGAGACGTAAACTTTACAAGGGTAAGTCTAAGAACGAATTTAATACATTGAGACATGATATATTACAAAAAAAGAAAAAAGAAAAAAAAAGAGATCAAGATATGCATATTCAAGTTTGTAGCTTCAAACATATATATACAAGCAAAAGTATGTATACAATGCTTAGATTCAACAATATGTATAGTTTTCAATGCAAAAGTCCACGCAGGACACGAGAAGCAGGGAGAGTCCTAAACATTAGGCGGTATGATACTGAAAATCTAGGTTGTTCAGACTCTTCATTTTTGCTCGAAGTGTCCATGTACTGACACATTCGGACACATATATTTAATGTAACCATCCAAGATTCCTCTAAACACGTTAAAAACCTTTGAAAAAACAGGTCTGTGCATGAGTGATTTACAAGCGAGAAAAGTTTCTTATTGAAGAAATAATAACACTATGCTAGTTAATATCAATGATAAGAAATGTGCATACCTTATTGTTAGAGAAGACTGCATCAGGGTCCCTTGTTTGTTCCTGAAAAATTAATTTAGAAAGTCAAATTGGAGATTTAGATCATGAAAGCAAGCTTTGGAGATATAGAACATGAGAGCAAACTTAGTAATTAAATTTTTGTTCCTGAAAAATCAATTTAGAAAGTTAAATTGGAGATTTAGATCATGAAAGCAAGCTTTTGAGATATTGAACATGACAGCAAACTTAGTAATTAAATTTTTGTTACTGAAAAATCAATTTAGAAAGTTAAATTGGAGATTTAGATCATGAAAGCAAGCTTTGGAGATATTGAACATGACAGCAAACTTAGTAATTAAATTTTTGTTCCTGAAAAATCAATTTAGAAAGTTAAATTGGAGATTTAGATCATGAAAGCAAGCTTTGGAGATATAGAACATAAGAGCAAACTTAGTAATTAAATTTGTAATCATTGGCGTACCTCTGATCGTTTTTGACCTAATTCATTTAACTTAGCTTCTACTGTATCCAATTCCTCAGTCACTGTAACTTCTGTTAAAAGATGATCTTTAAAATGATCTTTGAATTTGGCCTTGATGTCCTGGATCTTTTGGAGAATGCTTTGGAGATCAGGACGCATTGGCCACCCCTTTTTGATTTGCTTGAAGGAGGCAGGAATTTTTGATGGTACAGGAAAGGATTTCGGGTTTACCCATGTCAGAAATTCCAAATCACTCATTTTGTACTTCATGCCACCAAATATATACACAAAAATAAGTGTTAAAAAACAAGATATAAAGATATTGCTGATGCAAGGATTTCCAAACTGTACAGTTCTGATGTATTGTTGTGTATTGTCTGTTTAGAAAATAATCCAATACTTACCAGATGACATGGGATCTTTTTATGTTCAAAATGTATGCATAAAAGATAATAAAAAAGTGAATCTAATATGAAATTCTTAGTTTTTACTGTGAATCTAATATGAAATACTTAGTTCAATTAGGATACTTTACCGCCTTTCTTCGTCTGTCAATTTGATGGTTGATATTTTTCAATCTGTTTTGCACAGCTTTCCCACAGTTCTTTTCACTTTTCGGTTTTGACTGTTGCTGGGAAGTTGAAGCTTCTTTTCCCGATGTCCATTTCTTGGGGGCTTTTCCTTTAGCTTCGACTTCGATTTCCCGGCTTCTTTTCTTGCTTCTAGTTGACAAATGCATCTGGCTATCATCCGGTTCATTTTCAGGGGGATCACTCTCAGCGTCCGAAACAACCCCAATTGGGCAAGGGATGTCCTGGTTTTCACTCATTTAGCACAGACCTGAGGAACAAAAAAAGATCAAACCACGGATATATAAACTATCAAAACGAAACCCTACAAAACGAAGTTTCCTCAAGTAATAAAAAGAAGAAATTCTGCAAGATCAAATCAAGAAATATATGGACTGTGATGAAAATGGGCTGGTAAATTAAGTAGTACCTACTCCTTGGATTTGTCTACGGTGAAGATAAGAGGGGAGAACACCGGCAGCCAACGCCTTGAAGGGAAAATATTGACCTAATTCAAATTTGGGGATTGAATAAAAAAAAGCAAGGAAAGCTTGGAAAGGGACAGACATGCCCGAGATTGACTTTCTGCTTATTAATTTGTAGCGAGACAATTAGTATGCGTCAGCAAATGCGAGCATAAATTTCTGGGAAGAGTAAAAAAAATAAAAACTCCGTTGATAAATTTGATAAATTTAAAAACTATACTATAGATTAACGTGTAATTATATACATAAATTTTAATTTTATATTATTTTATTTATAAAATTTTAATTTGATTTGATTTTTGTAAATTATTAACATAATTATTGATATAATATTATTTATTTATATATTACATACATAAATAATTATATTTCTCTAATATAAAATAAATTTATATATATTATTTAAATATAGATGATTAAATTAAAATTAACGTTTGAACCACAATTAGAGTTTCACGTACATAATTACTCCAAATTAAAACTCATGTATACAATTGCACGTTAAATCAAAATTTATGTATAATTTTAAAATTTATCCCTATCAATAAAAGTAATAAAAGTAATTTAAGTTTCGAGTTAGAGTTGAATCAATTTCATAATTTAAATAATTTGAATAATGTATTGATATAAATACTCCTTTGACCTTTATCAATCTTAAAAATAAACAAATCGATCTCTCTCACCAAAAATATAAAAAAATCAAAATAATTTTTAAATTTCATATATTTATAAAATTTCAAAATTTTATTTTTAAAAATATATTTTTAAGAAAATAAATAATATATAAAAAGAAGTTAAAATTTTAATTTTTAAAAATAATAACTTTAAAATCTATATAAATTAATTAATGATTAAAGTTTTTTTTCTTATTTCACTTCAAATATTTATAGTTTTAATTTTATATACTTTATAGAATTAATTATATTATAGTAAGATTTTAATTTGATATTAATTTAATTTAAATAAATTTACTTAATTTGACTCAGATTTAAATTTTATTTCACTTAACTTAATTTTTAAATCAAATTAGAATGATAAAATATAATTCATAAATTTGATTAACAAAAAAATTTGATTAAATCACCCCTAAGCTCTCGCGCTGCCTTTGTTCTGCCACGCCCAACTTCCCGCATCCCCACCCACTCCCAAAAAAAATAAATTTTTAAAACAATTTGGTAGGTCTAAATTTATTTAAACAAAAGGAAGGAAGGCTTATGAATGACGCATGTTCTTTTGTTTAAACGCATAATAAGTTCTAGTAAAATTACAAGTTCAATCCCTTACTATGCTTACATTTAGGATTAAATTTTTAGTCATTATAAAATAATCATCAATTTGTAACTTTGGAACATAAGCTCATATTAAGGATTTAATCATGAGAAGATAATGGTAAATTTTCAAATTTCATCCTCTATTATGTTTGTATCTAAAATCTAATATTTTTAGTCATTATAAAATTATTATCAGTTTGAGAATTCAAAAACAGTAGAAAACTACAAATGAACAAAGCAAAAACATGAGCCTAAAAGAATAATAGTGAGAAAAAAAGCTGATAAATGAAAATTTGAAAACTGTGTTACTTTGCATCAATTCCTAATGTTTATTATAAAATTTTAGAAGTTTTACGAAAAATATAGAATTAATAGAAATTTATTATGAAAATTAAATGAATAATAAATTATTTCAGACAAAAAGCTTTTGAGAAATTGATCGATTGAGTCTTAACTCGATTGACATCGACATTATTATTAATGCAGGAGAATATAGGATCAAGTGCATGAAACAAATTATCTTTTTATTTATGGTTTAAAGAGGAGCTATGGGTAATTCTAGGACTTATGTAAAAAAGAGCAAATATAATTAAAACTTGTAATGAAATTGTTAAATTTTAAAATTATGAGAAATTGAAAAAGAGTATTAACGAGAATTTAATCAAATTAAAATAAAATATTGTCAAAATTTGCTTAATTGAAAATGTCTATTTCATCCTTATTAATATTTCAAAAATTCAAAACTGCCCTATTAAATTGTAAAGACTCGTACAGATCTTACATGGACTAGATTGTCCATGTAAGTATGATACATGACACATATGATTAAATTGATTAAACAAATTAAATAAGGTTATGACCCAAATGAGACATTGAAAACCAGAAACATACTTGACGCAAAATGAGACATTAAAACATAGCAGAATGTTAGATACATGATTAAATATAAACTATGAGAGCTCCTTTTTCTGAAAGTAGGCAACCACATTCCTCTGCAACAGATTATTAGCAAATCCTACTTGAAAACCACGTTCATTAGCGTAATCAGCACAGCTGCCCACTTTTTGAGTGTACCCCAACCCAAATCCTCAAGCGACATATCTTCCATCTCTTTTATTACGGCGCAGCCCAGAATTTGTATTCCAGTATGAGAAAACCCAGTAGCTTTTCCACGAGCATCTTTTATTTAGATCCCAATAGGTTTGAGGTAATCTGGAACTTTCTCCCAGGTAGTTTTTTCTAATGCATCCTCTAAGCCTAGAAAATCATTGTACTCCACTTTGTTGTTGTTATCGTCCTAAAATTGGTTTATGAAATGAACAAATTTAGACTCAAAAGACATGCAATTTCCTATACTTAGGAGTTAATTTTTCTATTTTTATTTGCTCAAAATTAATTTTTTATTTTTCATTTGTTCATTTTCAGTTTCTCCATTAACTATTTCTATTAACTCTGTTAAAAATTAGGTACAATTAATCCTTCAATTTTTATAATTTTTGTCAATTTGATTCCTACTCTTTTTATTTTACTTTAGTTATTAAAATATTTTAAAAAATATGTAACTTTCCATTATTTGCTAATAAATTATAAATTAAAGATTAATGTTAGATTAATATTAGATTAGCACTTACTTTAAAATTAATAATATATTATTTAAATGATTAATATATGTTATTGAATACAAAAATAATTATTTTTATAATTTACTGTTTCTAAATTTACTTGTTTATCTGCATCGTATTCATATATTTTGTTGTGTTATAATCATATTTGAGATGCTTTATACTAATATAGACTTTGAAAAATTAATATTTAACATTATATGGATTTTGAGACATTGATATATTTTTATGTTGGTGTTATTTTTACATGTTTCATTTTGTATAACATGATGAGTAATATTGTTAACTTTGAATTTTATGATTTTCAGTATTGAAATCGTAAATTTATATGTAAATTTTAAATAAGTTATTCAAGACTTGAAATTGTAAATTTTTAATGACGTCATTAATTTTAAAACTCTTGACACTCTCAAATTATGTTATTTTTGTAATTTTCTTTTCAGTTTTACATATATTTTAAATTTTGAGATTTTTAAAATTTATATAAATTTCAAAATTATATTTTTAAATTTACATATTTGAATTTTTATAGAAATTTGAAGTTTTCAAATTTTCAAATAATATTTTTCATGTGCCACAATATGGTATTATCGCGTCATTGAAAATGAAAGCACTTACAAAGAAGCACTAAAATAATAGATCGAAAAGTTGTTCGGGTACCAAGTTGGGACGAAAAACCATAACCATCAAATTAAAAGAAGATGCCAAGTTTGGTGCCTAATATGTATTTAAGCCTATTTTATTTTCATTTATTATTTGAATTAAACTGCTTTTTGAAGACTGACTTATTTTTTGGATCCAATTTAAGTCCTAAACTTATAATTGTTTTAATTTTTTATTGGGAACAAAAATATCATTGTAAAAATAAAATTTATTTAAAAATTAATTGAATTTAATAATATTATTTTAAAAAACTTGTAAAAATATAAAGTTTGAAGAAAACTTAAAACTATACATGTATAAATAATATTTAAAAGTTGTAAAATTATTAAAATTCTGTGAAAATCATTAATTTTTAAATGATTAAAATTATAAATTAGAAGATGCCAAAATAGGAAGAAATTGCAAAATATTATGCCAAGATAATCCATAAAAAGGATTATGACATGAGAGGTGAAATTTTTTAAAGGCACGGCGGAGAGAGATGAGTAACAAAAACATTAAAGTAAATCCCCTAAATAACCTGATCAACCACAAACTAGAATTCCTCCTTACATAATGATCATTTCATTTTAAACGACATAACAATGATAGATTATACTTACTTACGAATAAATAATAGATAAACATTAATTCAAAGCAATCATATTTCAATACTGTATTTGCCTAAACTAATTACTAAACCACCACACAATTAGTTATGAAAATAAAATTTTAATATATTTTAACTGATTAATGAGATAATTTCAGTGTGATAAAAATATTTAGAATAAATAGGAGAAAAATATTAACTAATTTGAACATTATTTAAACACATATTTGTTACTTGATAATATCATATCTAAAATTAATATTTTATTTTTTAAAAGTATTTTTTACAATAATACTAAACACTAAATCTTAAACTAAATTATTCAAAATAACTTTTCACTACACTTTTAAATGTACTTTTGAAAAGTAATATTAAACTAGCCCTAAATAAATGTTTAATTTCAACTTAGCGTCAACTTTGACCTTGAGATACTAATTCTTTTGAGTCTATCGCGCATGCATTAAAAAAGTCTAACTAATCCTCTTACTTTAAGCCCAATTGAGTAATAACATCGTAATCATGAATTAAATTTACATATTCAAACTAACAAAATTTGCCTTTGAACACATATACATCACAAGTGCAAATAGACTTGTTAATGGTTTGAGTTACTCGTATAGGTTCGAAGGCCTGTCCGAAAATTGAGAGAGTTTGAAAAAAATAATAGATCCGAAAAATAGACTTGAACAAAAAAATTAAACCCGTTTAAAATACGAGCTAAGCTCGAGTTTGAACATTAAATGTCCGACCCGACCCAACCCAACCAAACCCATTTTAAGTTTATGATACTTTATATTATGTTATTTTTATATATTATGTAATTTAAAACATATTAAGAAAACAAACCTACACTAGATATATAATACTACACTAGTATAAACATTAAAATGATGTTAAGATCACTATATAAAAAAATTAATAAATAAAAATATATAGAATTATTAAATATTAAAATAATATGATATAAATATATATTTTTTAAATATAAGCAAACTTAGGGTGGATTTGGATGAGCAGTACGTTTACCTGCGGTTAGTGTAAAAACAACGGTGGCGATAAGATTACATATTGTAGCAATACTGTAACATGAGACAAAAAATAAGCTCCACACCAAATCGCTCATCCAAACCTACCTTTAGAATGAATTTCAATTGGTCTTTTGCAAATATAAATCAACTCAAATCCAAACCCATGAACACCTCTAGAACCAAACACGAACCCAATTACATAATTCAAATTCCAAATACTGGTACAAAAATGAAACATGAAAAATACCACCAACATAAGTCTTATTAAGACGATTACATAACATCAACATGCACACACGTACACAATACAAATTACACAACAAACTACACAATTTCGTACCAAAAACCACAAAGTTTCTACATTTGGGACAACCAAATTGAAGCAAACTCAAACTGACCTGAACTCAAAACTCAAGACGATCTAAACTTGAAACAACCAGATCATAAAATGACTAAATCCAGAGACAGATCCAATCCAAAATAATTGGAAAATTTTACAACCCGAACCAACCCAACCCAAATTTATTATGAATGTAGGCATCAAAATTCTTCCTCAGTAAATGATCAGCAAATGTCACTTGAAAACCATGTTGCCTAGCATAATTGAGCGCCGCTGCCCATTTTTTCAACATATCCATCTCCACGGGTGCCAAATCTTGCATCTCCTTGATAGCAGCGCAGACCAAAACCTGAACATAACCGTGGGCAATCCCAGTAGCTTTCCCACGAGCCTCTTCGATTTGGTTCGCAATAGGTCTGAGGTAGTCAGGAAGAAGATCCATGGCATTAGTTTCCTTCAATGCCTCTTCTAATCCTTCGAAATCTTTGACAGACACTTTATTGTTGTTTTCGTCATAAAGTTGGTTTTCCAAACTCTTCAATAGAGACTGTATTCCTTCAAGAGTTGACAAACTTCCATGACCTTGATCTGGGTTTTGATCAAGAGAAAAAAGCCATGGATATGCTGAACAAAACTAAAACAACAAACATAGAATACAAGTCATAATTTTTTAGTAGCCATATTGAAGTTTCAAAATTTTGATTTTGATTTCATCTGTCTTATAAATTACAGAAAATGATGTGTATATAATTATATATAAATCAGTTGAGTGTTATGAATGCACTCAAGAACCAGAGAGAATAGCGGAGAAAGAGGGGGGAAGAAGAAGAAGAAGATCGAGTGAGAGAAGGGAACAATAGAATTCTTCGATTCAAAAACTGCATAACCGTTTTTCCCCAGCCATTCTCCCGGAATGGGAAACTCGGCAACAGTTAGGAGAGGTGGTTACTGTGGCTGTTACTCGACAGCTGTAATCCCTCTCCAGTTCGCACTGTTTCACTAATGAGAAGGCTTCAGCAAAACGCTCAGTTTCATTAATGGTTCATAGAACCAAAACGGTGCTTATCAACAACGGCTAATAGGCATAAGAAAATAACAGAATAACATCAGAGTTTGCAGCAACATTTTCTTCCATAACATTGAGATCTAATGCGACTATGTATTTGAATTTTTTTAATTGAAAAAACATGACTTCCAAATTCATTACTTACACCCATTCAATAAATATATGTATCTGAGAAATAACTATAAACAATACATTTTATTTACATTCTATCATTTAACTTGCACTACTTTTGAAATCCAAGTTTCCAAATGCTTCTTAAAACAGCTGATTCCCAATGCAATATATGTATGTATGCATATATCATACCTCTTTTGTTAGAGTCCCAGTCCCCATGTTGGTGTCCTGATGAAATTTAAGAGAAATATAAATAAAAGATTGAGAAGGAGACAAAAACTTTACAAGGGTAAGTCTAAGAACGAATTTGATACATCGAGACATGATATACTACAAAAAAAAATAAATAAATAAATAAAGACATCAAGATATGCATATTCAAGTTTGTAGCTTCAAACATATATATACATGCAAAAGTATGTATACAATGCTTAGATTCAACAATATGTATAGTTTTCAATGCAAAAGTCCATGCAGGACACGAGAAGCAGGGAGAGTCCTAAACATTAGGTGGTCTAATACTGAAAATCTAGGTTGTTCAGACTCTTCATTTTTGCTTGAAGTGTCCATGTACCGACACATTCGGATACATATATTTAATATAACCATCCAAGATTCCTCTAAACACGTTAAAAAACCTTTGAAAAAACAGGTCTGTGCATGAGTGATTTACAAACGAGAAAAGTTTATCTTATTTAAGAAATAATAACACTATGCTAGTTAATATCAATGATAAGAAATGTGCATACCTTAGTGTTAAAGAAGACTGCATCAGGGTCCCTTGTTTGTTCCTGAAAAATCAATTTAGAAAGTTAAATTGGAGATTTAGATCATGAAAGCAAACTTAGTAATTAAATTTGTAATCATTAGTGTACCTCTGGTCGTTTTTGATCTAATTCATTTAACTTATCTTTTACTGTATCCAATTCCTCATTCACCTTATCTTCTGTTAAAAGATGATCTTTGAATTTGGCCTTGATGTCCTGGATCTTTTGGAGAATGCTTTGGAGATCAGGACGCATTGGCCACCGCGTTTTGAATTGCTTGAAGGAGGCAGGAATTTTTAGTGGTACAGGAAAGGATTTCCGTGTTACGCATGTCAGAAATTCCAAATCTCTCATTTTGTCCTTCATTCCACCAAATATATACACAAAAATAAGTGTTAAAAAACAAGATATAAAGATATTGCTGATGCAAGGATTTCCAAACTGTACAGTTCTGATGTATTGTTGTGTATTGTCTGTTTAGAAAATAGTCCAATACTTACCAGATGACATGGGATCTTCTTACGTTCAAAATGTATGCATAAAAGATAATAAAAAAGTGAATCTAATATGAAATTCTTAGTTTTTAATGTGAATCTAATATGAAATACTTAGTTCAATTAGGACACTTTACCGTCTTTCTTCGTCTGTCAATTTGATGGTGGAAAATTTTCAATCTGTTTTGCACAGCTTCCCCACAGTTCTTTTCACTTTTCGGTTTTGGCTGTTGCTGGGAGGTTGAAGCCTCTTTTCCCGATGTCCATTTCTTGGGGGCTTTTCCTTTAGCTTCCACTGAATCATTGATTTCCCGGCTTCTTTTCTTGCTTCCAGTCGACATCGACAAATGCATCTGGGTATCATCCGGTTCATTATCAGGTGGATCACTCTCAGCGTCCGAAACAACCCCAATCGGGCAAGGGATGTCCTGGTTTTCACTCATTTAGCACAGACCTAAGGAACAAAAAAAGATCAAACCACGGATATATAAACTATCAAAACGAAACCCTACGAAACGAAGTTTCCTCAAGTAATATAAGAAGAAATTCTGCAAGATCAAAACAAGAAACGTATGGACTGCGATGAAAATGAGCTGGTATTAAGTAGTACCTACTCCTCGGACTTGTCTACAGTGGAGATAAAAGGGGAGAATAATGACCTTATTTCAATTTGGGGACTGAATAAATAGAAGTCGGGGGACACTAAAGGACGAACATGATTTTCTTTCGATTTGGGGATTGAATAACTAGAAGTCGGGTGACACTAAAGGGCGAACACTAAAGGACGAACATGATTTTCTCGAAAGAAGAAAAAAAACATAAAAACTATTGATAAATTTGATAAGTTTCAAAACTAAAAAAAAAAAAAAAAAAAGGGGGAATGGGCAACGACCAAAGAGTAAAGCGGATGAAACCAAGAAAGTCGTCGGTGAGAATTTTACTAAAAAAAAAAAAGGACTGGGCAACTACCAAAGAGTTAATTTTTACTTTACTTTAAAAAAATTTCAAAGATATATAGTTTTAATTTTATATTATAGTAAAATTTTAATTTAATAGGTTTAATTTTTTAATTTAATTCAAATAATTTTACTTAATTCACCTTAATTTAAATTTTATTTCACTTAATTTGATAAAATATGATAAAATATGATTCATGAAATTATTAACAAAAAAAAATTTTACTCTATTTGATTAAATCACCCCTAAGCTTTTGCGTCGGCTTTGTTCTGCCACGCCCAACTTCCTGCATCGGCGCAAACCACCAACTCCCCAAAAAATAATTTTTTAAAACAATTTGATAGGTTTAAATAAATTTAGAGTACTTTTTTTACATTATAAAATAATAGTTAAATTTTAATTTTGGCTCCTACATTATGTAAAAAATTTAGATTAAATCCATATACTTAAAAAGCATCAACATTCTCTACTTGGTGATGGTTAAAGGTGTCCATGGGTCGGGCCGGGCCCAAAAAAATTTTTGCCCGCCTCTTAGGCCTGGGCCTGGGAAAAAATCCTAAGCCCGAGCCCGGCCTGGCCCGGCCCATTTTTTTAATAAACACCAAAAATTATTTTAAAAATAAAAATATATATTTATTATATTCAGGCCGGGCCCAGGCCAAAAAAGTGGTGCCCGACGCCCGACCCGTTTTCTAAACGGGCCTCATTTTTTTGCCTAAACTCATATTTCGAGCATATATTTTTACCCGAACCTTCCCATATTTAGGGCAGGCCTCTAGTGATGGTCCTCCAATCACAATAGTTTTTTTATTTGAAAATTCTTTGAAACAAAGTCTTGTATGGCATTGTTTAGTATTGCGTAAAAAAAACATATTTTTAGAAGAAAGGTTGTGCTAAACAAGTATTTTTTTTATCAAAAATTTTTAGCTTTTCTCCTACCAAAAGTACTTTTGATGCTTCATTAAATTTTCACCCTTCCAACAACATATACTTTCCCTTTTTTTTTGTTCTTATTGTTTAATTACAAATGTGTTAATATCTAATTACAAATATTTAATGGTTATATTTAATTATTAAAATATAATTTATAGATTCTAATTAAATTTTATAAATAATTAATATTTATTGCTTAAAAATATTTAAGATTTATATTTCATATATTAAAATATTAACAATAGGTTATAAGAAATTATTATTTTATGTTCTTACTAAAATATAATAATATTAACTAATTTGAACATTATTTAAACACATATTTATTACTTGATAATATCATATTTAAAATGAATATTTTATCTTTTAAAAGTATTTTTGACAATAATACTAAACACTAAATCTTAAACTAAACTTTTCAAAAATAACTTTTCACGACATTTTTTAAAAGCACTTTTGAAAAGTAATATTAAACTAGCCCTAAATAAATGTTTAATTTCAACTTAGCGTCGACTTTGACCTTGCGATACTAATTCTATTGAGTCTTATGCGCATGCATAAAAAAAGTGTTAACTAATCTTCTTACTTTAAGCCCAATTGAGTAATAATATCGTAATCATGAATTGAATTTGTATATTCAAACTAACGAAATTTGCCTTTGAACACATATATATCACAGGTGGAATTTGACTTGTTAATGGTTTGGGTTACTCGTATAGGTTCAAAGGCCTGTGCGAAAATTGGGAGGGTTTGGAAAAAATAATAGATCCGAAAAATGGACTTGAACAAAAAAAATTAAACCCGTTTAAAATACGGGTTAAGCTCGAGTTTAAACATTTTATGCCCGACCTGATCCAACCCAACCCATTTTAAGTTTACGATACTTTACATTATGTTATTTTTATATATTATGTAATTTAAAACATATTAAAAAATAAATCTATAGTAAATATATAATATTACACTAGTATAAACATTAAAATGATGTTAAGATCACTATTAAAAAATTTAATAAATAAAAAATGTATAGAATTATTAAATAATAAAATAATATGATATAAATATTTTTAAAATAATATAAATTGACTTAAGATGAATTTAGATGAACGATGTGTTTACTTACAATTAGTGTAAAAATAACGGTGGCGGCAAAATTAGATACTGCAGTAATACTAAAGCGTGAGACAAAAAATAAACTAAACGCATCTGTACTTAATCGCTCGTCCAAACCCACCCTTAAAATGAATTTTAATTAATCTGTTGTAAATATAAACGGACTTAAGTAAAATTTTAAGCTTAAATTTTAAATCAAGCCGAATTTGAACAAGAATTAAGTATGTTGATATTATACTTAAACCCAACTCAAATCCAAACCACGAACACCTCTAAATCCAACAAAAACAAACACACTAACCCAATTACATATTTCAAATTCTTATTAAGACGAGTACATAACATTAACATACACACACGCACACGATACAAATTACACAACAAACTACACAATTTCATACAAAAACCACAGTTTCTTCGTTTGGGACAACCAAATTGAAGCAAACTCAAACTGACTTGAACTCAAACTCAAGACGGTCTGAACTTGAAACAACCAGAACACAAAATGACTAAATCCAGAGACAGATCCAATCCAAAATAATTTTTCAATCTGTTTTGCACGGCTTCCCCACAGTTCTTTTCACTTTTCGGTTTTGGCTGTTGCTGGGAGTTTGAAGCTTCTTTTCCCGATGTCCATTTCTTGGGGGCTTTTCCTTTAGCCTCCACTGAGTCATCGATTTCCCGGCTTCTTTTCTTGCTTCCAGTCGACATCGACAAATTCATCTGGGTATCATCCGGTTCATTTTCAGGTGGATCACTCTCAGCGTCAGAAACAACCCCAATCGGGCAAGGGATGTCCTGGTTTTCACTCATTTAGCACAGACCTGAGGTACAAAAAAAGATCAAACCACGGATATATAAACTATCAAAACGAAACCCTACTAAACGAAGTTTCCTCAAGTAATAAAAGAAGAAATTCTGCAAGATCAAAACAAGAAATGCATGGACTGCGATGAAAATTAGCTGGTAAATTAAGTAGTACCTACTCCTTGGTTTTGTCTCCAGTGGAGATAAGAGAAAGAGAGGAGAATAATGACCTAATTTCAATTTGGGGATTGAATAAATAGAAGTTAAGGGAAGCGGCGGCAGACACTAAAGGACGAACAAAAACTCTGTCGATGAATTTGATAAGTTTCAAAACTCTGTCGATAAATTTGATAAATTTGATAATTTTATTTATGAGATTTTGATTTAATTTGATTCGATTTTTTTAAATTATTAATATAATTATTTATTTAAAATTATTTATTTATATATTGTATATATAAAGAATTATATTTATTTAATATAAAAATAAATTAATATATTTATTTATTTAAAATTAAATTGAAATTAAAGTTTGAATTATACTTTTCAATCACAATTAAAATTTTACTACGTAATTACATCAAATTAAAATTAATATATATAATTATACATTAAATTAAAATTAATGTATAATTTTAAAATTTATTCCTACCACTAAAATATTTCACCTTTTAATTAAAAAGGTCAAATTGCCACTAAGTCCTTAAGCTATCCATCTTTGTACTTTTACCCATCGTTGTTCAACGAATAAATATTCACTTGGCTAATTAAAATTTTGTCCTTCCTCATCTTTCATATTTTCTAGTATGACTCATATATCGCTTTGGTTAAATTTCTTTTAATCCTTTATTCCTTTCCTCTACTATTATATATATCTCCCAACTTAATATTTTTCCTACTTTGGCTACAACAATTTATTTATTCTTTCAACTAAATTAATGTATCTATTTTAAAATTTTCTATCTAAGGAGTATTTTTTTTTTCTTATTTTCTTATTGAATCTATATACTTCCTAATTTAATATTCAAAATTCCTATTTATTATATTTTAAAAATTTTATACTAATTTTTAACCCGATCCATTACTGTACCTAACCCAAATTAAAGCGCGGATGTTACAAAAACATACCCAATACACCAACTCACGATTTTAGAAATTGAAAACCATAAATATACTTGACGCAAAATGAGACGTTAAAACATAGCAGAATGTTAGATACAGGAATAAATATAAACTATGAGAGCTGATAGAGCTCCTTTTTTTGAAAGTAGGCAACCACATTCCTCTGCAACTGATTATTAGCAAATCCTACTTGAAAACCATGTTCATTAGCGTAATGCAGCGCTGCTGCCCACTTTTTCAATGTACCCCAATCCAAATCCTCAAATGACATATCTTCCATCTCTTTAATTTTTTAGCCATTATAAGATTATGATCAGTTTGAGAATTCAAAAACAGTAGAAAACTACAAATGAACAAAGCAAAAACATGAGACTAAAAGAATAATAGTGAGAAATAAAAAGTAATGAATGAAAATTTGAAAATTGTGTTACTTTGAATCCATTCTTAATATTCATTATAAAATTTTAGAAGTTTTTACGAAAAATATAGAATTAACACAAAGTTATTATGAAAGTTAAATAAAATAAATTATTTCATAAAAAGTAATGAAAGTTTAAAATTTTGAGAAATTAGCTGATTGAGTCTTTAACTCTTTAATTTTTACTAAGTAAATTTTTTTAAAAAAATAAATAAAGGTTTGAAGCTTCGATTGTTAAACTATGATGGAAAGACATGTAGGGAATAAAGGTTTGGTCGGTTGATTTCTCCACTTTTTATACTTAAAATGGTCAAATTGCTACTAAGTCCTTAAGCTATCCATCTTTTTACTTTTACCCATCATCATTACACCTAATAAATATCCACTTGAATGATTACCATTTTGTCCTTCCTCATCTTTCATATTTTGTATGATTACCATTTTGTCCTTCCTCATCTTTCATATTTTGTGATATGACTCATATATCACTTTGGTTAATGGTTAATTTTCTTTTAATCCTTCATTCCTTTCCTCTACTATTATATATCTCCTAACTTAATATTTTTCCTACTTTGGCCACAACAATTTCTTTATTCTTTCAACTAAATTAATATATCTATTTTAAAATTTCCTATCTAAAGAGTATTTTTTTCTAATTTCTTATTAAATCTATATACTTCCTAATTTAAGACTCAAAATTTCTATTTATTATATTTTAAAATTTTATACTAATTCTTGACCCGATCTATTACTGTACCTAACCCAAGTTAAAACGCAGATGTTACAAAAACATGTTCAATCCAATAACTCACGATTTTAGACATTGAAAACCATAAACATACTTGACGCAAATCCTCTGCAACATATTATTAGCAAATGCTACTTGAAAACCATGTTCATTAGCAAATCCTCCGCAGCTGCTCACTTTTTCAATGTACCCTAATCCAAATCCTCAAGTGACATATCTTCCATCTCTTTAATTACAGCGCATACCAGAATCTGTATTCCAGTATGAGAAAACTCAGTAGCTTTTTCACAAGCATCTTCTACTTGGATCCCAATAGGTTTGAGGAAGTCTGGAACTTCTCCCAGACACTGTTTGCTAATGCATCTTTTAAGCCTTGAAAATCTTTGTACTCCACTTTGTTGATGTCGTTGTCCTAAAATTGGTTTATGAAATGAACAAATTTAGACTCAAAAGACATGCAATTTCCTATACTTAGGAGTTAATTTTTCTATTTTTATTTGCTCAAAATTAATATTTTATTTTTCATTTGTTCATTTTCAAATTCTCCATTAACTATTTCTATTAACTCTGTTAAAAATTAGGTACAATTAATCCCTCAATTTTTATAATTTTCGTCAATTTAATTCCTACTCTTTTTATTTTGCTTTAGTTATTAAAATATTTTAAAAAAATATGTAACTTTCCATTATTTGCGAATAAATTATAAATTAAAGATTAATGTTAGATTAATATTAGATTAGCACTTACTTTAAAATTAATAAGATATTATTTAAATGATTAATATATGTTATTCAAAACAAAAATGATTATTTTTATAATTTATCTGTTTCTATATTTATTTGTTTATCGCATCGTATTCATATATTTTGTTGTGTTATAATCATATTTGAGATGCTTTATACTAATATAGACTTTGAAACATTATATGGATTTTGAGACATTGATATATTTTTATGTTGGTGTTATTTTTACATGTTTCATTTTGTATAACATGATGACTAACATTGTTAGGTTTGAATTTTATGAATTTCAGTAATTAAAATCGTAAATTTATATATAAGTTATTTAGTACTTGAAATTGTAAATTTTTAATGACGTCGTTAATTTTAAAACTCTTGACACTCTCAAATTATGTTATTTTTGTAATTTTCTTTTCAGTTTTTACATATATTTTAAATTTTGAGATTTTTTAAAATTTATATAAATTTTAAAATTATATTTGTTAAATTTATATATTTGAATTTTTATAGAAATTTGAAGTTTTCAAATTTTCAAATAATATTTTTCATGTGCCACAAAATGGTATTATCGCGTCATTGAAAATGAAAACAGTTGCAAAAAAGCACTAAAATAATAGATCGAAAAGTTGTTCGGGTACCAAGTTGGGAAAAAAACCATAAACATCAAATTAAAAGAAGATGCCAAGTTTGGTGCCTAATATGTATTTAAGCCTATTTTATTTTCATTTATTATTTGAATTAAACTGCTTTTTGAAGACTGACTTATTTTTGGATCCAATTTAGGTCCTAAACTTATAATTGTTTTAATTTTTATTGGGAACAAAAATATCATTTAAAAATTAATTGAATTTAATAATATTATTATAAAAAACTTGTACAAAATATAAAGTTTGTAGAAAACTTAAAAACTATACATGTATAAATAATATTTAAAAGTTGTAAAAATTATTAAAATTTTGTGAAAATTATTAATTTTTTAAATGATTAAAATTATAAAATTATAGGAATATTGAAAATTTTAAAAATTATGATAATTTTAAAATTTTAATAAAACATAAATTAGAAGATGCCAAAATAGGAAGAAATTGCAAAATATTATGCCAAGATAATCCATAAAAAGGGTTATGACATGAGAGGTGAAATCTTTTAAAGGCACGGCGGAGAGAGATGAGTAACAAAAACATTAAAATAAATCCCCTAAATAACCTGATCAACCACAAACTAGAATTCCTCCTTCCAAAATGATCATTTCATTTTAAATGACATAACAATGATAGATTATACTTACTTACGAATAAATAATAGATAAACGTTAATTCAAAGCATTCATATTTCAATACTGTATTTGCATAAACTAATTACTAAACCACCACACAATTTGTTAAGAAAATAAAATTTTAATATATTATTAACTGATTAATGAGATAATTTCAGTGTGATAAAAAATATTTAGAATAAATAGGGAGTTTAAAGCTTCTTTTCCCGATGTCCATTTCTTGGGGGCTTTTCCTTTAGCCTCCACTGAGTCATCGATTTCCCGGCTTCTTTTCTTGCTTCCAGTCGACATCGACAAATGCATCTGGGTATCATCAGGTTCATTTTCAGGTGGATCACTCTCAGCGTCAGAAACAACCCCAATCGGGCAAGGGATGTCCTGGTTTTCACTCATTTAGCACAGACCTGAGGAACAAAAAAAGATCAAACCACGGATATATAAACTATCAAAACGAAACCCTACGAAACGAAGTTTCCTCAAGTAATAAAAGAAGAAATTCTGCAAGATCAAAACAAGAAATGTATGGACTGCGACGAAAATTAGCTGGTAAATTAAGTAGTACCTACTCCTTTGTTTTGTCTACAGTGGAGATAAGAGGGGAGAATAGTGACCTAATTTCAATTTGGGGATTGAATAAATAGAGGTTAAGGGAAGCGGCGGGAGACACTAAAGGACGAAGAAGAGAATAAAAAATAAAACTCTGTCGATAATTTGACAAGTTTCAAAACTCTGTCGATAAATTTGATAAATTTATTTATGAGATTTTGATTTGAGTATATTCTTATAAATTATTAATATAATTATTGATAAAAAAATTATTTATTTATATATTGTATTTATAAATAATTATATTTATTTATTTATTTAAATAAATTTATTTATTTATTTATTTAAGATTAAATTTAAATTTAAATTTAAATTATACATTTGAACCACAGTTAGAGTTTCACTTACATAATTATACTAAATTAAAATTTATATATATAATTACACATTAAATTAAAATTTATATATAATTTTAAAATTTATCCCTACAGCTAAAATATCGCATCTTTTAATTAAAATAGTCAAATTGCTACTAAGTCCTTAAGCTATCCATCTTTGTACTTTTACCCATCATCGAATAAATATCCACTTGACTAATTACCATTTTGTCCTTTCTCATCTTTCATATTTCGTAATATGACTCATATATCACTTTGATTAATTTTTTTTAATCCTTCATTCCTTTCCTCTACTATTATATATCTCCTAACTTAATATTTTTCCTACTTTGGCCACAACAATTTCTTTATTCTTTCAACTAAATTAATGTATCTATCTTAAAATTTCCTATCTAAAGAGTATTTTTTTCTAATTTCTTAGTGAATCTATATACTTCCTAATTTAATACTCAAAATTCCTATTTATTATATTTTAAAAATTTTATACTAATTCTTGACCCGATCCATTACTGTACCTAACCCCAAGTTAAAACGCGGATGTTACAAAAACATGTTCAATACAACAACTCATGATTTTAGACATTGAAAACCATAAACATACTTGACGCAATATGAGACATTAAAACATAGTAGAATGTTAGATAGAGGATTAAATATAAACTATGAAAGCTGATAGAGCTCATTTTTCTGAAAGTAGGCAACCACATTCCTCTCAAACAGATTATTAGCAAATCCTACTTGAAAACCATGTTCATTAGCGTAATTCAGCGCAGCTGCCCACTTTTTCAATGTACCCCAATCCAAATCCTCAAGTGACATACCTTTCATCCCTTTAATTACAGTGCAGACCAGAATTTATATTTTAATATGGGAAAACTCAGTAGCTTTACCATGAGCATCTTCTATTCGGATCCCAATAAGTTTGAGGTAGTCTGGAACTTCCTCCCAGGTAGTGTTTGCTAATGCATCTTCTAAGCCTTGAAAATCTTTGTACTCCACTTTATTGATGTCGTTGTCCTAAAATTGGTTTATGAAATGAACAAATTTAGACTCAAAAGACATGCAATTTCCCATACTTAGGAGTTGATTTTTCTATTTTCATTTGCTCAAATTTAATTTTTTATTTTTCATTTGTTCATTTTCAGTTTCTCCATTAACTATTTCTATTAACTCTATTAAAAAAATTAAGTACAATTAATCCTTCAATTTTTATAATTTTGTCAATTTGATTCCTACTCTTTTATTTTGCTTTAATTATTAAAATATTTTAAGAAATTATGTAACTTTCCATTATTTACGAATAAATTATAAATTAAAGGATTAACGTTAGATTAATATTAGATTAGCACTCACTTTAAAATTAATAATATATTATTTAAATGATTAATATATGTTATTGAATACAAAAATAATTATTTTTATAATTTACCTGTTTCTAAATTTACTTGTTTATCTGCATCGTATTCATATATTTTGTTTTGTTATAATCATATTTGAGATGCTTTATACTAATATAGACTTTGAAAGATTAATATCTAACATTATATGGATTTTGAGACATTGATATATTTTATGTTGGTGTTATTTTGATATATTTCATTTTGTATCACGTGATGACTAACATTGTTAGGTTTAAATTTTATGAATTTCAGTAATTAAAATCGTAAATTTATATATAAGTTATTCAGTACTTGAAATTGTAAATTTTTAATGACGTCATTAATTTTTAAATGATTAAAATTATAAAATTATAAGAATATTGAAAATTTTAAAATTATGATAATTTTAAAATTTTAATAAAACATAAATTAGAAGATGCCAAAATAGGAAGAAATAGCAAAATATTATGCCAAGATAATCTATAAAAAGGATTATGACATGAGAGGTGAAATTTTTAAAGGCACGACGGAGAGAGATGATTAACAAAAACATTAAAATAAATCCCTAAAAAACCTGATCAACCACAAACTTGAATTCTTCCTTCCAAAATGATCATTTCATTTTAAATGACATAACAATGATAGATTATACTTACTTACGAATAAATAATAGATAAGCGTTAATTCAAAGCAATCATATTTCAATATTGTATTTGCCTAAACTAATTACTAAACCACCACACAATTAGTTAAGAAAATAAAATTTTAATATATTATTAACTGATTAATGAGATAATTTCAGTGCGATAAAAATATTTTAGAATAAATAGGAGAAAGAAAAAAATAGATTTTATAATTTATATATATTTATGAATTTTAAAATTATAAATAATAAAAATATTTTAAATTAAATCAATTTTTCCGGTTGGGTCAATAGGATAATTTTAAAATGGTTGAAAAAATTACTAATAAAAAAATCACACAAATTGTTCAAACTGTTAAATAGTTATCTCGATTTTAACCGAAAGTTGTTCTCCCTTTGTCTTGAGTGCTCATCTCCACGGCATCAACAAAGCGCTAAATCAGCTTTTTTCTCGCAAACAGCTTCTCTATCCTTCATCTTCATCATATCCATATGGTTTTTAAGGGTCCCATTTTGGAGCTGCATGATTATGACTTACAGTGCTATTTGTCATTTCTTGCCCTTGCCACATGCACACACAATAATTAAGAAAAAAAAAAAAAAGAGATAAATAGTAACAAGGAAAAACAAATGACCAAAATGAAATCTATACAGATTTTGCTTTCAAAATCAACTTTCAAACAAAAAATTTTAACTAAAAAAGAGCTCTAAATTGGGTGAAAATAAACCAGCTGAAAAGCATATAGATCTTAGAACATATTTGATGGTTTTCCAAGTTAAAATTCAAAGATGCATGCAAAAGATCAGGGAATTGAGCCAGAAAACAAACCAAGGAGATGCATTTAGCGTTTACAAGCAAAGCACTTTGAATCTAGACATGAAAAAAATGAAGCGCCAAAGTTAGAGAAAGTAAGTAGCGAAAAAAGCAATGAAGAAATTACAAAGATTAAGAGTGGAAAATTGGGAAGAGGTGAGAAGTTGAAAGGAAAAGAGACAAAAATGCAAGCTGTTTTAGAGCTTACCAAACCACGGAAACGAAGAAAAAGGCGTCATGTTAAAGATGTAAAGGAGATGGGAAACTAAAAACCAGGTCCACACACTCACCAACCTTTAAGACAAAGCATCTTCCACATCTAAAACCCAGACCTTAACACACTTCAAAAATCACAACCCAAAGAAAGCGATTTGCACACTAACATAATTATGTAAAAAATCATAATA
This sequence comes from Gossypium raimondii, assembly GCF_025698545.1. NCBI lineage: Eukaryota > Viridiplantae > Streptophyta > Magnoliopsida > Malvales > Malvaceae > Gossypium > Gossypium raimondii. The sequence goes on from NC_068575.1 coordinate 756,903, forward strand.
ATAAAGAAAGAAGCAGACAAAAGTTGAAGCCAATGCCATAAAATAAAGTCAAACTAGGTTGAAAAGAACTAAGAGAAACAAAGCAGAAATGGTTGAACTTTTTGCTCCTTTATTTTTTCCTAAAAAAAGTAACTTACATTAGTAAACTAGGGTTAAAGGTTCAGACTTTTGAAAGTAGGAAGCTGCGAAGAAGATGGGTTTTTTAATTAACATTAAAAAGCAAACAAAACAAAACAAAACCCTAAAATATATCTGTCAGAAATATCAATTAAAAAAAAGAAAGAAAGAACATGATCAAAAAGATATAGAAAATGCCAAAATAAACTAAACACTTGCAAATCATTACCACTGATTAGATTTGTAAACATTATCTTCTATTATTGATCGAATTGTTCGAACTTCGGGTGTTTTCGAGCAATCTCTGCTTTGTCTCAGCTTCTGCTAAAGAAGTGTCCTTTAACTCACCCTTGAAATTCTTGATCAATGTCTTTGAGATTAGATCAACCTATAAAGTACCTTAAACAGCATGAGAGAGTGACATTTGAACCACACGAATTGACCCACTGTTTAAGAAGTTAAACAACCTCCATTGTTACCCGATGATAGCCAGGTGAACTCTATGTTAGCCGAAGCCAGAAAAGAAGCAAAGGAACTTATCGAAAACATCTTCACCGTTACATTATTTTGCCTTTATCCGACATAGAGTTCACCCAGTTATCATCGAGTAAAAATAGAAATTCGTTCGCGTGAAATTGTCACGCTCTCAAGCTGTTAGAGGTCCATCATAGCATATGTAACAAAATCCCCATTGTTTCTGTTGATCATCTTGTACAGATCTGGGAAATTTAACACAGATCAGATGATGAATCAAAAACAATCCAATCGAAAACATAAAGAACAAGTAAATTAACGACACCACATCCTGTACAGATCTGGGAAATTAAACTCAGATCAGATGATGAATCAAAAACAATTGAATCGAAAACATAAAGAACAAGTAAATCATCGACACCACGTCTTGAACAGATCTGGGAAATTTAACTTAGATCAGATATGAATAAAAAACAATCGAATCGAAAACATAAAGAACAAGTAAATCAGACACCACATCTCGTACAGATCTGGGAATTTTAACTCAGATCAGATGGTGACTAAAAAATAATCAAATCAAAAACATAAAGAGCAAGTAAATCAACGACACCGAAACGTTATTTCAAACAATGAATATAAAAAAATTATAAACTAACGAAACTCTAAACGATTATGAAACGAAATTTACCAGAGTAAATGAAAAATCACACGCAGTACAGGTAGAGAAGAGAAGTGCCAGCTGCCGAAAAGTAAAACGTAAGAAATGAAGCCATTCATTGGTAAGGATTTAATTAAGAAGAAGTAAGGCAAGAGAAAGCTCGAGAGATTTCTAGTTCGTCTATATATTTTGAAGCCAAAAGATATGGCGATGGTGAAGGGACGTTACAAAGCAAATTTAGGGTTTAGGAGCTCAATCTTATAGATTTTTTTATCAAAAAATGTATAAACATTATAAAATATAAAAATAGAAATAACTTTTTTAGAAAATATAAAAATCTAGAAAAGGAACATGTAAACTATAAAATATATGATAAATGAAAAGAAATTAGTTGAAATTAACAATATTACTATAAAATGGTAAAAGAAACTTATAAAAATTTGTAAAATATCATTTTAAATCTAAAATTTATTAAAATTATAAATATATATAAACTCTTAATATATATATATGAAATAATTAAATATATAAAATTCAGAAAGGAATATAAAATTATAAAATTTAATTTTTTTCTTTCTTTCTGCTTGTTAATTCTAAATATCTTCTCAGTTTACAGTGTATTCTTTTATTAATCAGTCAATAATTTATATTTTCATAAAAGAATTTGTTTTTATTAATTAATTGTGTGATTATCTGTCTTTTCTTTAATTAATAGTTCAAGAATCATTTTAGACCGATACAATATCGAAATATGATTGCATTGAGCCAACATTTATCTATTATTTATTCAGTAAACAAGTACAATCTATCATTGTTATATCACTTAAAATAAAATGGTCATTTTAGAAATAATAATTCTAGTTTGTGATTTATCAGGTTATTTATGAGGTTTGCTTTAATGTTCTGGTACCTTCAAAAGAAAATCATCTCCCATGTCATAATTCATTTTATAGGTTATCTTGGCATAATAATTTGATAATTTCTTACTATTTTGCATATTCTAATTTCCATTTTTAAGAAAATTATAATAATATTTTTAAAAAATTAAATATCTTGTAGTTTTCGCAAGTTTTAAAGAATTTTTACAATTTTTTTAAAATTAATGATTTTCACAATATTTTAATCATTTTAAAAATTTTAAATGTTATTTATATTATTTAAAATATTTAATGAACTTTAAAATATTTAAATAGTAAAAAATCAAAATTCATGTACGACATTATACATTACATAAAAATTTATGTATAATTTTGATATTTATCACTACAATAATAGTTGAAGTTAAGGTTAAGTTATTTGTCCAAATTTAAGAGTGACCATTTTACCAATAAAAGCCCATTTCCTATTTTATTTACGGAAATGGGCTAATTTTTTCATTATTTACCGGTATGGGCTGAAAATATTAAAACGCGTCCACGTAAGAGCATTTTAAGGGAAAATTCTAGAAAAACGTATCCCTAAGGGAGCGTTTGCCATGTCATCACATTTTATGCTGACGTGGATACACTTTGCTGACATGAACAAACCTTAAACTTTAAACCCTAATCCCATAAATTCTAGGCACTAAACATGCAAATAGCCCTAACCCTAGAAAGACACTGGCTAAAAAGCATTCTTGAGGGAGTATTTTGACATGTCAGCAAAGCGCGTCCACATAAGAGCGTTTTTGCTGACATGGCAAAACGCTCCCTCAGGGACGCGTTTTTCTAGAATTTCCCCCTTAAAATGCTTCTACGTGGACGCGTTTTAGTATTTCCGATCCATTCGATAAATAATAAAAAATAGCCCATTTCCGTAAATAAAGTAGAAAATGGGCCTTTATTGGTAAAATGGTCTTTAAGAGTGTATCCAATTTATTAAGCTTGAAAATGAGTTTTAAACAAAAAAAAAAATATTGAATATGATAATATATACATATATATGAATTTAATAATTTACAAATAAAGAAGAGTGTTGGAAAATAAATTATGACTTATATCTGAACAATTATGTATAATTTATACATTATTCTGATGAAGTTAGATTCGAAATATAAATACCTTTAGTTAACCATTATATCTTGAAATGAAAAAAAAAGTATATTTATTTTTTAAAGGGTTAATGTGCAATTTGGTATTGGGATTTGATAATTATTTTTATTTTGGGATTTGAATTTTTGTCTAAATTAAATTTAAATGTGAAAATAGTTACCAAGTTCAAATTTTAAGTTGGACAAAAAAATTACGACCACAAATAGTGGTTTAATCCAAAATGATTATAAGAGTTTATATGTTTAAAAAATGTTTAAAAATATTTTTAAAAAATGTTTATAAAATATTTTTAAAAAATTGATTATAAAAATTTATATGTTTTAAAAGGAGAGAAAAGGAGGAGGTGGGAAAATAAAAATTTGTGTGTGAAATCTAATTATTTTGGTAAATGTATTATGAAGGATACAAGGAGTAAGATTAATTTTTCTTTCCTTTTATAGAAAAAGGAAATTAGTCACTATACATTAAATTAAAGAATAAATTGATTATTTTATTAAAATTGCATCCATTTATACGGTTAAAGACTAATTCTCATAGATTAGAATGAAATACACATGACACACCACGTGTAACTATTGAGTTATTTTGTCAGTCTCGTTAGTTTTAATAATAAAATGAATGATTTTTAATATAAAAATCGATTTTTTATCTAACATACAATGATTAATTTACTTAATTTTAGGTAAAAAACAATATGCAATATAACTCTTAATACAAGGGCCTCCAAGATTCTTTTACCAATTATTTGATTGGGTTTTGGGAAGATGAACTTGGTTAATAGGTTTTAACATATTAAAGAAAATAAATAAATAAAAACAATTTTATTTTTAATTGTCTTTTAGAAAAAAATTATCATAGAAAATATGCAACACGTGTTGAAATCTAATTGTGTTATTTTTCGTTAGATCGGGTAAATTTTAGGTTTCAATATGGAAAGATAACAATATTAGATACATATAATATCAAATGAGATAACGGAAAGATAACACATCAATGTGAAATAGATCAATATGACATCTTAAATACAATTATAACTTAACAAAATAGACAAAACACAATACAAATTTAAGAACATTCCACATATCAAAAACCATAAAATTAAACCAAACACTACTAGGTATCATATGATACAAAATGAAACACGAAAAATAAAAATATCACGGAAGCTCTGTATTAGGAGTCAAATAATATTTTATCGTTATTACTTTAAAAAGAGTAAAAGAGTAAATTAGTCGCTTTTTTTTTTTTGTTAGATCAAAAACAAATTAATCCTTTCTATTATAAAATTCATCAATTTGTATCATTATAAACTAACGAAATGATAGAATAATCAGACAATGACACGTGTACCTTATATTAACATCTAGTGATAAGTTTTTAACAGTAGAAATGAAAATTTAAAAAAAAAATCAGTTTAATCTTTAATCTAATTTATAAAAATTAATTTATCTATTTTTAAAATAAAAAGATAAAATATAAATCTGACTCACATCAATGGTAGTTTTAAATAAAAATAAGAGCAACATAAAATATATCAATGTCTCAAAATCCATAAACATAAAATATAAATATAAATATAAAGCATCTCAAATACAATTATAACACAACAAAATATATGAATACAATTCAGATAAACCATAACACACAACAAAATATATGAATGCAATACAGATAAACAAGTTAAGATACCGAAAACCATAAAGTTTTAGATAGAGAACAAGTAAATATAGAAACTAAAGTCCATGAAAACCAAATTGAAGCTTATATGGAAGGTTGATTTACCAAATACTTTGCTGCAACTGCAAAAACACCTTTTGATGCACAACCATGAAAGCTCAGCCAATTATGATTCCAGAACCCAATAATTGAGTAGCAAAGTAGGCAAGCAACTTCAACTCCAACAGGTTATCAGCAAACCCCACTTGAAAACCATGTTCTTTGGCCTTATTAAGGGTGGCTCCCCACTTTCTCAACCTATCCAAGTCCAAATCCTTGACTAGCAAATTTTCCATCTCTTTAATTGCTGCGCAGACCAGAAGTTGACTACCGATTTGGGAAATTTCAGTGGCTTTTCCACGAGCTTCTTCGATTCGAATCGCAATAGGTTCAAGGTAATTTGGAAGTCTTCCCCAGCCAGTAATGTTATCTAATGCTTGTTGTAAGCCAAGGAAGTCTTCAACATCCACTTTGTTGTTGTCTTTCGCATAAATTTCCTTTTCCAATTCACTAAATTTAGATTGAATTTCTTCACGAGTTGGCAAACTTCCACCAACTTCTTTCATCTGTGAACATGCAGAATAAAGCTGAAATAACAAACACGAAAAACAAAGTAAATTTCAGTGATACGAGGTAAAAACATCACGGAGGCTCTTGTATTAGAAGTGGGATTGCTTTTTATCCTTTTTGTTAAAAAAATAAAGAAGCAAATTAGTCTATGTAAGTTAGATCAAAGAGCAAATTCGTCATTTTGTTAAAAATTTCAACAAAAAAGATTAATTTACCCTTTGATTTAATGTATAGGGGTTAAATACCTATTTTTTAGTAAAGAGAACAAAACGCAATCCATGCTAGCTTTTGGAAATAAGGATTTTGAAGTTAGAAATAGTGATGTTGTGTATATGATTATGTAGAAATAAATTGAGATTGAAGTGTGATTATGCATTTGGAAAATAAATATAAAAAAAAAACAAGATATTTTAAATTCATTATTAAAAAGCTTCGCATAAATTTATATTATGGATTTGAGAAATGATTACATTTATTTTATTGTAATGTTAATAGGGGTGCGAATGAGATATTAATGCTAGCAAGTTGACTCGAAAAAAATTCCAATTCAATTTAATAATTATCAAGCTGAGCTCAAGCAGCTCAAGCTATTGATCGAGTTGAATTCAAGCTTAATAATACTTTACTCGAACGACTCGTGAGCCTTATCGAGTTTTTCATATTTTTTCTAAATTCCATTATTTCTCCTAATTTATATATTATTAATTTTAAGCTTAATTATCGAGCCAAGTTCAAGCTCGAGTACAAAGATTAGTAAACGAGCTTAATCAAGCTTGAGGTCAAGTAACTCGATTATATCTCAAATCAAGCTTAAACGTAAAAACAAATGTTCAATCGAGTTCAAACAACATTCGAATTCAGCTCAACTCGATCACAACCCTAAGTTATGTTACATTATTTCAAATTTAAGTTTTCAAATATTTATGAGCGTATATAACATACCTTTTCTACCGTCTCCCCGTTGAACTCCTGAAATTTAAGAGAAAAATAAACAAATGATCAAGATGTAATCAAGGGCAAGTTTAATGACTTGAGACAATGAGACATGTCTGGAAAGATATGTATTTTTTTTTCTTTCAAGTTTATAGCTTCAACCATTTATAGTATTTTCAAAGCTTAGAAAGCTTCAACACTATGTATTGTTTTCAATGCAAATAGCCATGGGAGAGAATCCTAAATTGTAGGTTTATCAATATCATACTGGAAATTTATGTCACTTGAACTCTTCATTATGCTTGAAGCATTCATGTTTGATTCATGTTCGGACATCAGTTTAAAATATGACAAACTAAAATTTCTCGAAATATATGAAAAATTTTAAAAAAATTAAACACATTTGTGCTAGACTTGAACCGACACTTAACACACAAACTCGGGTCCAACTAAATAGTTGAAAATGACTATTTGCTAGGTCTAAAAAAAAAAGTTTACTGCTTGTAGAAAACATTATATTGTGATGTGATTTATAAATGAGTAAGGTATGCATATGACTATCCAAACTTCATCCAAATATAAGAGAAAACTTGAAAGTAATAGTTTAAAATTCCCGTGTTTGACATGAATATGCTTAATAGCTGAACATCGCTTTTTGCTATGTCTAAAAACATTCTAGAGGACAGACATTATAACTACAATAATGTCATTTGTAAATGAGAAATGTTCGTCTTATGCAAGAAATAATGATACGATATCAGTTAATATCAATCAACAAGGTTCTTTGCTTTGTTAAAGTCTTGAAAAGCCAAGTTAAATTGGAAATTTGGATCATAAAATCGAACTTAGTAATTGTATTTGTAAACATTAGCATACCTCTAGTTGATCAAATCGTTCGAGCTCCTTTTCTACTTGAAGCAGTTTCTGCTTCGCCTCAGCTTCTGATAATAAGCGTCCCTTGTGATTCTCCAGGATTTCCTTGATATTTTGCTTAACTTTCTGGAGATCAGACAGCACTGGCCATTGTGTTTCGATTTGCTCAAGGGACCCGAAAACTTGTGGGCAGAGCTGAGAGGCTTTCATCGCCATCATCTTGTATACCTTCCCATAAGTCTTCATGTCACCAAATATACACACAAAACAAGTGTTAGAAACATTGACAATGCAAGGATTTTCGGACTACCCGATTCAAGATACTACCTACATTCTTTTTCCTTGAAAAAAATAAAGAAGAAGAGGATAGCCTAAGCATTTACTGATTGATGGGCGATCATTGGATTCCTTCCCACTTATAGCACCATTTAAGGTATCGTTACCTTCAGGACCTTCTCACAATTGTATCCAGTGGGTAAGAATAACCCTTACTTTACAAAGCAGAGTCCAATCCAGTGAATGTGGGATTTTTTACCTTCAACATATATGTATAAAGCACAACAATAATTTGAATTGAATATGAAATACTACGTTAAATTAAGAGACTTACTCTATTTAATCTTCGGTCTATCCGATCCACTAAAACTTTCGCACCTTCCTTGATAGTTTTTCCCGAAATAAGCTCTTTCCTTTTCGGTTCTGGTTGTTGGAGAGTTGATGATTCATCGATAAAAAAGGTTCTCCGGCACTGCTTCTTTGTGACTCGTCCTTCAGCTACGGACAAGCGACAGGGGACTAATTCAAGGTCTCTTTTCATGCCCAAGTTAGCCTGATTACCATCGACCGAAAACAGCAGTCCATTGGCGCCATCTTTTACTTGAGGTGTCGCCCTCCCAAGCTGTAGAAGGTTTCCTGTAGATTCAAGGCTGGACAACGGCAGTCCGTTCGTCCCACCTTGTACTTCAGGCGTCGCCCTCCCAGGCTGTCGAAGGTTTCTTGTAGATTCCAGGCTGGACAACAGCAGTCCGTCCGCGCTAGTTTGTACTTTAGATGCCTCCGTATGAATTTCTACGGTAGGTCCCAGGATGGTGTTGCTCAGAGGGTAATCAGCAAAGATTTCGTCATAAGAACTGTCATAGTCGGTCATCTTTCACAGATCTGGGGAAATTAAAATCAGAACAGCGGAAATCATTGAGCCGAAAACACTAACGATGTTGCTGAATTCAGAACAAAAATAGAAAGAAAGAGATAGAAAGTAACAAAACCAAAGGATATGAAACCAGATTTCCTAAAAATCTACCATTAAAAGGAAACTCAGCAGCAAAATCAAAGCAAGACATAAATGGTTAGTAATTCAGTAGTTACTCACAGGTAGGGAAGAAAAAAGCCGGCTGCGCAAAGAAATGAATGAAACCAAATCAATTATAAGGAACTACGTCAAATGCCATTAAAGACAACTCGAGGAATTTGAAGTAGCTCGAGAGTCGAGACCGAGTATGTTTATTTGTATACCCCTATATGGTAGGTCCAAGGCCTTTTTTCGACACGTGTCCTTCGTGACTTTTTATACATTACAACTATTGTCTCCCAGTTCCCGCTAAGTATGCGGGGTTTTCAAATTTTATTATAAATTCATTTATAATAATAAATCATAGTTATTTAATTTTTTTTAATCATAAAATTTTATTTTATTATTTATTTAAAATGGATACAAATTTTAAATTAAGGATAAATTAACACCTAAAGAATCATTCTAAATATATTATTTAAAAATAGCATTCTTAATTAACCAACTTTAAATATATTATTTGTGTCGAAACCATTTTTTTGAAAACACAAATTTAGTTGTCGACTTTAAAAACAAAAAAATGGAGTTGCCACCGATTCTTTATTGAGGTGTAATCGGCTTACCTTAAAAATTATTTTGGTCTACGAAATTTGAGAAAACGGGTTCGGGAGTCAATTACACACGAGGAAGGATTAGCACCCTCGTAACACCTAAAAATCGATACCAAATTGATTATTTAATGTCTTAATATCGAGGGTTAAAAAGAATTTTTTAAAAACTCAAATGATGAAACTTGAAAAGGATAATCAATTGTTCAAGCTAGATAAAAAAATCGAAACCTAATACGTTAGGGTACAATTTCTCAAAATCCCTGAACTTTGAATATCGCTTTTTAGTTTTTAAAGAAAATCTTCATTTCGAAAAAGCAATATATTATACCCAATACATTAGGACACCACAAATTAAGTTCCCAAAAATGATTTTTATACTTATGCATTTTGAATAAAAAATATTCTCGGTTATTTAAGATTGACAAAGAAAATCAGAACCCAATACGTTAGGGCCCAATTTCCTTGAAAATCCCGAACTTCGAATATCGCTTTTATTTTATAAAGCTTTGAATCAAGAAAAAAATGATTTTAATGTTTTGTCGAAACCAAAATATGTTTTTTTTAAAAGATATGTTAAAAAATGTTGATGTAATATGAAACAAATATTTTAATTAATAATTTTAACACATTTGTAATAAAACACTAAGAAAATAAAAAGCACTATATTATTAAAGGGGTGAAAAAATAATTATGCACCAAAAGTATTTTTTTTAGGAGAGAAAAAGCTAAAAGTTTTATCTTCTCCTTAACTTTCTCCTTTTCAGCTAAAACTTTTGGAGATAGAAGTGCAATTTTTAAAGCACTACTAAATAGTCCCAAAACTCTAGGTTGTTCGGTTTCCAAAGTTTGCTTAAAGTGTCTGTTTGATGCATATTGTGATATGGGTATCGAATATGACCATCAAAGATTCTTCTAAATACATTAAGAAAACTAAAAGAACTAAAAAAGTTGAACTAAAGATTCATTATGAGGCATGAATCCTTTTTCGAAACTCACGACGACCAAATCAAAGTACTAATGTGATTTATAAATAAGATGGGTTTATAGTATTATAGTATAATGTGCATACCCATTATTAGTGAAGGTAGGTATAGCTCTCTTGCTTTTTTTTTTTTCAGCTCCTGAAAATTTAAGTCAAATAGAAAGTCAAATGAAGATACATATAATGAAATCAAACTAGGTAATTAAGATTTAGATTTAAACATCGACTGTCTCTGACCACGGTAGATCAAATTGTTCAAACTTCTAGTGCTTTTCGAACAATCTCCACTTCGACTCAGCTTCTGCTAAAAAATGAAGTCATTGAACTTGTTCTTGGAGATTAGTAGACCTACAAACAACTTCAAACAGCATGGAAGAGACATCTAAAGTACAAAGGAGACGAACTATCCGACCGACAGAAGCAAAAAAGGAAACCGGGAAACGATCTTGCTTCCTTCCAACACTAAGTTCATCGGGTATCAATGGAAGTTCGTTCGTCATTCTGTACTTCAGATGCCCCTCTCAAGCTGTTGAAGATCCAATCGTAGTTCCCAAATCAAAACCCCAATTGTTGCTAAGAGGCCAATCCGTGTTATTCAAAAAACTGCGAAGTTTACCATTGTGTACAGATCTGGGAAATTTAACTCAGATCAGATGATGAATCAGGAAAAAAAATCAAATGAAAATCATAGAGCAAGCAAATCAACAACACCGAAATGTTTTTTTTTTTTTTTCCAAACAAGTGATATAAAAAATTATAAATTAAGGAAACTCAAAGATTACGAAATAGAACCAATTAAAAGAAATTCTGCAAATTTCAGTAGTACTCACTGGTATAGGAGAGGAGAGGAGAGGAGAGGCAGCTGCCAAAGAGTAAAGCTAACGAAATGAAGCAATTTATTGATTTAGGGTTAAGATGGTTAATTTCATTAGTTAGTCCCCGAACTATTAGTCAGATTCTAAATGTATTATGAAGGATATTAGGACTAAGATTAATTTTTGTTTCCTTTTACAGAAAAAGGTAAATTAGTCACTATATATTAAATTGAAGAATAAATTGATTGTTTTGTTAAAAATTTTATCTATTTATACGGTTAAAAACTAATTCCCATGGATTAGAATGAGGTACACATGACACAAGACGTGTAACTATTGAGTTATTTTGTCGGTCTCGTTAGTTTTAATAATAAAATGAATGAATTTTAATATAAAATCGATTTTTTATCTAACATACAATGATTAATTCACTTAATTTTAGGTAAAAATAAAAATAAAATGCAATATAACTCTTAATACAAGGGCCTTCAAGGATTCTTTTACCAATTATTTTATTGAGTTTTGGGAAGATGAACTTGGTTAATGGGTTTTAACATATTAAAGAAAATAAATAAATAAATAAAATTTATTTTAATTTTCTTTTAGAAAAAAAATTTTATCATAGAAAATATGCAACACGTGTTGAAATCTAATTGTGTTATTTTTCGTTAGATCGTATAAAGTTTAGGTTTCAATATGAAAAGATAGCAATATTAGATACATACAATATCAAATGAGAAAACGTAAAGACAACACATCAACGTGAAATAGATCAATATGACATCTTAAATACAATTATAACTCAACAAAATAGACAAAACACAATACTAATTTAAGAACATTCCAGATATCAAAACCATAAAAATTAAACCAAACACTATTAGGTATCGATGATACAAAATAAAACATGATTAAAATAAAATAAAATATTATGGAGGATCTTGTATTAGGAGCTAAATAATATTTTATCTTCATTACTTTAAAAAGAGTAAATTAGTTTTTTTGTTAGATTAAAAACAAATTAATCCTTTCTATTATAAAATTCATCAATTTGTATCGTTATAAACTAACGTAGGTGATAGAATAATCGAGACAATAATATGTGTACCTTATATTGATTTCTAGTGATCGCTTTTTAACAGTAGAAATGAAAATAATTTTTTAAAAAGGATCAGTTTTAATCTTTAATCTAACTTATAAAATTAATTTATCCATTTTAAAATAAAAAATAAAATATAAATCCGACTCCACATCAATGGTAGTTTTACCTTGAAAAGTAACAGCAACATAAAATATATCAATGTCTCAAAATCCATAAACATAAAATATAAATATAAAGCATCTCAAATACAATTATAACACAACAAAATATACAAATACAATTCAGATAAACCATAACACACAACAAAATATATGAGTGCAATACAGATAAACAAGTTAAGATACTGAAAACCATGAAGTTTTAGATAGAGAAGAAGTAAATATAGAAACTAAAGTCCATGAAGACCAAATTGAAGCTTATATGGAAGGTTGATTTACCAAATATTTTGCTGCAACTGCAAAAACACCTTTTGATGCACAACCATGAAAGCTCAGCCAATTATGATTCCAGAACCCAATAATTGAGTAGCAAAGTAGGCAAGCAACTTCAACTCCAACAGGTTATCAGCAAACCCCACTTGAAAACCATGTTCTTTGGCCTTATTAAGGGTGGCTCCCCACTTTCTCAACCTATCCAAGTCCAAATCCTTGACTAGCAAATTTTCCATCTCTTTAATTGCTGCGCAGACCAGAAGTTGACTACCGATTTGGGAAATTTCAGTGGCTTTTCCACGAGCTTCTTCGATTCGAATCGCAATAGGTTCAAGGTAATTTGGAAGTCTTCCCCAGCCAGTAATGTTATCTAATGCTTGTTGTAAGCCAAGGAAGTCTTCAACATCCACTTTGTTGTTGTCTTTCGCATAAATTTCCTTTTCCAATTCACTAAATTTAGATTGAATTTCTTCACGAGTTGGCAAACTTCCACCAACTTCTTTCATCTGTGAACATGCAGAATAAAGCTGAAATAACAAACACGGAAAACAAAGTCAATTTCAGTGATACGAGGTAAAAACATCACAGAGGCTCTTGTATTAAAAGTGGGATTGCTTTTTATCTTTTTTATTAAAAAAAAAAGAAGCAAATTAGTATATGTAAGTTAGATCAAAGAGCAAATTCGTCATTTTGTTAAAAATTTCAACAAAAAAGATTAATTTACCCTTTGATTTAATGTATAGGGGTTAAATACCTATTTTTTAGTAAAGAGAACAAAACGCAATCCATGCTAGCTTTTGGAAATAAGGATTTTGAAGTTATAAATAGTGATGTTGTGCGTATGATTATGTAGAAATAAATTGAGATTGAAGTGTGATTATGCATTTGGAAAATAAATATAAAAAAAACAAGATATTTTAAATTCATTATTAAAAAGCTTCGCATAAATTTATATTATGGATTTGAGAAATGATTACATTTATTTTATTGTAATGTTAATAGGGGTGCGAATGAGATATTAATACTAGCAAGTTGACTCGAAAAAATTTCCAATTCAATTTAATAATTATCAAGTTGAGCTCAAGCAGCTCAAGCTATTGATCGAGTTGAATTCAAGCTTAATAATACTTTACTCGAACGACTCGTGAGCCTTATCGAGTTTTTCATATTTTTTCTAAATTCCATTATTTCCCCTAATTTATATATTATTAATCTTAAGCTTAATTATCAAGCCAAGCTCAAGCTCGAGTACAAAGATCGGTAAATGAGCTTAATCAAGCTTGAGCTTAAATAACTCGATTATATCTCAAATCAAGCTCGAGCTTAAAAACAAATGTTCAATCGAATTTAAACAACATTCGAATTCGGCTCAACTCGATCACAACCTTAAGTTATGTTACATTATTTCAAATTTAAGTTTTCAAATATTTATGTGCATATATAACATACCTTTTCTATCGTCTCCCCGTTGAACTCCTAAAATTTAAGAGAAAAATAAACAAATGATCAAGATGTAATCAAGGGCAAGTTTAATGACTTGAGACATTGAGACATGTCTGGAAAGATATGTATTTTTTTTCTTTCAAGTTTATAGCTTCAACCATTTATAGTATTTCCAAAGCTTAGAAAGCTTCAACACTATGTATTGTTTTTAATGCAAATGGCCATGGGAGAGAATCCTAAATTGTAGGTTTATCAATATCATACTGAAAATTTATGTCAGTTGAACACTTCATTTTGCTTGAAGCATTCATGTTTGATTCATGTTTGGACATCAGTTTGAAATATGATAAACTAAAATTTCCAGAAATACATGAAGAATTTTAAAAAAATTGAACACATATGTGCTAGACTTGAACCGACACTTAACACCCAAACTCGGGTCCAACTAAATAGTTGAAAATGACTGTGATGTGATTTATAAATGAGTAATGCACCGACCGACACATAGGTATGCATATGACTATCCAAACTTCATCCAAATATAAGAGAAAACTTGAAAGTAATAGTTTAAAATTCCCGTGTTTGACATGAATATGCTTAATACCTGAACATCGCTTTTTGCTATGTCTAAAACCATGTCTAGAGGACAGACATTATAACTACAATAATGTCATTTGAAAATGAGAAATGTTCATCTTATGCAAGAAATAATGATACGATATCAGTTAATATCAATCAACAAGGTTCTTTGCTTTGTTCAAGTCTTGAAAAACGAAGTTAAATAGGAAATTTGGATCATAAAATGGAACTTAGTAATTGTATTTGTAAACATTAGCATACCTCTAGTTGATCAAATTGTTCGAGCTCCTTTTCTACGTGAAGCAGTTTCTGCTTCGCCTCAGCTTCTGATAATAGGCGTCCCTTGTGATTCTCCAGGATTTCCTTTATATTTTGCTTAACTTTCTGGAGATCAGACAGCACTGGCCATTGTGTTTCGATTTGCTCAAGGGACCCGAAAACTTGTGGGCAGAGCTGAGAGGCTTTCATCGCCATCATCTTGTATACCTTCCCATAAGTCTTCATGTCACCAAATATACACACAAAACAAGTGTTAGAAACATTGACAATGCAAGTATTTTCGGACTACCCGATTCAAGGTACTACCTACATTCTTTTTCCTTGAAAAAAATAAAGAAGAAGAGGATAGCCTAAGCATTTACTGATTGATGGGCGATCATTGGATTCCTTCCCACTTATAGCACCATTTAAGGTATTGTTACCTTCAGGACCTTCTCACAATTGTATCCAGTGGGTAAGAATAACCCTTACTTTACAAAGCAGAGTCCAATCCAGTGAATGTGGGATTTTTTACCTTCAACATATATGTATAAAGCACAACAATAATTTGAATTGAATATGAAATACTACGTTAAATTAAGAGACTTACTCTATTTAATCTTCGGTCTATCCGATCCACTAAAACTTTCGCACCTTCCTTGATAGTTTTTCCCGAAATAAGCTCTTTCCTTTTCGGTTCTGGTTGTTGGAGAGTTGATGATTCATCGATAAAAAAGGTTCTCCGGCACTGCTTCTTTGTGACTCGTCCTTCAGCTACGGACAAGTGACAGGGGACTAATTCAAGATCTCTTTTCATGCCCAAGTTAGCCTGATTACCATCGACCGAAAACAGCAGTCCATTGGCGCCATCTTTTACTTGAGGTGTCGCCCTCCCAAGCTGTCGAAGGTTTCCTGTATAATCAAGGCTGGACAACGGCAGTCCGTTCGTCCCACCTTGTACTTCAGGCGTCGCCCTCCCAGGCTGTCGAAGGTTTCTTGTAGATTCCAGGCTGGACAACAGCAGTCCGTCCGCGTTAGTTTGTACTTTAGATGCCTCCGTATGAATTTCTACAATAGGTCCCAGGATGGTGTTGCTCACGAAATAATCAGCAAAGGTTTCGTCATAAGAACTGTCATAGTCGGTCATCTTTCACAGATCTGGGGAAATTAAAATCAGATCAGCGGAAATCATTGAGCCGAAAACACTAACGATGTTGCTGAATTCAGAACAAAAATAGAAAGAAAGAGATAGAAAGTAACAAAACCAAAGGATATGAAACCAGATTTCCTAAAAATCTACCATTAAAAGGAAACTCAGCAGCAAAATCAAAGCAAGACATAAATAGTTAGTAATTCAGTAGTTACTCACAGGTAGAGAAGAAAAAAGCCGGCTGCGCAAAGAAATGAATGAAACCAAATCAATTAAAAGGAATTATGTGAAATGCCATTAAAGACAACTCGAGGAATTTGAAGTAGCTCGAGAGTCGAGTCCGAGTATGTTTATTTTATATATACCTATATGGTAGGTCCAAGGCCTTTTTTCGACACGTGCCCTTCGTGACTTTTTTTACAACTATTGTCTCCCAGTTCCCGCTAAGTATGCGGGGTTTTCAAATTTGATTATAAATTCATTTATAATAATAAATCATAGTTATTTAAATTTTTTAATCATAAAATTTTATTTTATTGTTTATTTAAAATGGATACAAATTTTAAATCAAGGATAAATTAACACCTAAAGCAATCATTCTAAATATATTATTTAAAAATAGCATTCTTAATTAACCAACTTAAAATATATTAATTGAAAATAGATAAAAAGAATTGCAAGTAAATCAAGTACATATCTTTTAAATAAAACAATTTTTTATCTTTTTATAATTAGTCTAGTGTAAATTCTAAATTAATTTGTGTGTTTCAAAATATATTAAATTAAATAATAAAATATTTTTCACCTTGATAAATATATTGAGATACAATGTGAAAATGAAATAAAAATAATATGAATATCATAAAAACAAATAGATTAAATTATTAATATATAAAAATGTAAATCAAAAACCCACTTTTTATTTTTCTCTCTGTTTCTTTCCTTTTTCTCTTTCTTTCTCTAATCACCCCACCCCAAACCCATCAAAGTTAGGAATGACGTGATCCGGAAGAAACAGATTTTTGCCCACCTCGACTTCAACTCTGAATTCGATGTTTAAAAGTGAAAATTTGCCCCGATTTTAAAATTTAATGTGAGTTTGGATTGGTGATTGAGTGCAGTACAGTGCGTTTAGTTTACTTTTTATTTCACATTACAGTATAGTTACAGTATCTAATTTTATTATCACCGTTATTTTTACACAAAACGCATCGCCCATTTAAACTTATGCTTAATAAGAGATCCGAATAAAATTTTCCCTCCTCCAACCTTGCTATTAGTTACTGTATTGTATATATAAAAATTAATTTTTTATTATGTGGAAACTAAAACTTAAAATTTAACTTTTTTTTTTGAAAAGTTAAATCTTTTTTCCCAGCAAAGCTAAAAATTAACATGTATTAGTGGAATAGAAAAGACTTTAACGTAAACTCGATTCTAGTTTGGACCTGATTTTTTAAAAGATTTCACTCAACTTAAATCTAATTTCAATAAAAAAAATTCAACTCTAACAAAGCGAGTAGGGTCAGAATTAGAGGTGCTCATGGCCGGGCCGGGCCGGGTTCGGGCAAGGCCCAGAAAAAATATGGGCCTAGAATTTTACCCAAGCCCGGCCCGGGCCGTTTTTTAAATAAATACCAAAAATTTATTTTAAAAATTAAAACAAAAATTAAAAAAAGTATTTTAAAAATATTTTAAAATTAAAAAAATTAAAAAAGTATTTTAAAAAAATTTTAAAATTTAAAAAATTTTAAAAAAGTATTTTAATAGTATTTTAAAATTAAAAAAATAAAAAATAATAAAAATATTTATTATATTCGGGCCGGGCCAGGCCCGAGCCAAAAAAGTTGTGCCCGAGGCCCGGTCCGTTTTTAATCAGGCCTCGTTTTTTGCCCAAGCCCATATTTTGGGCCTATATTTTTATCCAAACCCTTCCATATTTTGGTCGGGGCCGTCGGGCCGGGCCGGGCCGGGCCGCCCGGCCCATGAGCACCTCTAGTCAGAATCTGTGTTTTGAGATTTTTGTCACCCCTAATAAAAAACCAGCTGTCAAGATGTTAGGGACCAAACATCGACCATACCCCCCGTATCTTAAAAGTATAGGGTTAATATACAAATTTCCCTACTTTAGATAAAAATTAAAAATTGTCATAATACTTTAGTTTTATTGATACTTGTCGTTGCATTAAAGTTAAATGTAAATTTATCACTTTTGTATGATTAAATTATGAAATTAAAGTTTGATTTTTAATTAAATTTTAGTATTCAATTTAATTTAATTTAAATCATTTTAAAATCATTTGTAAAATTAAAATTACATGTATAAAGAATATTAAAAACCGTGCTATAAGAATATATATAAACTTCTAAAACTGAAGACTTATTAATAAATGAAAAAAAACAAAAAAATATATAAAACTTAAGATAACATGGTCCCAAATTGACTTGTGAAATCATTTATTGTTCTAAAATACTCTCAAAACAGAAACAGATTAAGAAGTTGATGAAGAAACACCCACTTTTCATAAAAAAATAATTGTTGGTGATCGGTGAAATTTTAGCGAACGACAATCACCGCCATTTGTCCATCACAACTTGTGAAGACAATAAAAATACATATAAAATAGATTTACAAACTGAAAGAGAAAAAATATGTAGAGTGAATGAAAAAAAGAAAAAAAGAAAGGATTGATAGGAATGAGAAAGAGACAGGTGATAATCAGCCTAGAAGTAAGCACCACCGCTGAATAAAATAAAATATAAGAAACAAACTATTTAAAGGAAAAAAGTATAACTTTTTAATGTAGACTTTGTGTTTCTTATATAACTAAAACTAGATTCAATAAATGTTAAATTAAAAAATATATAAACTAAATATCAAATTTGAGATAACACTTTTCATTTCAATCCACTATCGCATTTTGCCTATTCATTCTCAAATTGATGGATTTTCCCGATTAATCTGTACATAACCTCAATCATTGCTCGGAACGGGATAAAATCGAAGATTATTTATCGAGCAGGAAAGGTTCTAAGAATTTAAGATAAATTATAAAAATAATTATCTCTATTTTTAATTTTATTTTGATCACTTAATTATTAATTTTTTCAATTTAATCATTCAATCTTTTAATAAAATATCTTTTTATTTTAGTCTTTCCGGTTAGCTTTTGTTAAATGAGTGAATCAAATAAATATAAGTTAAAGTACATAAAAGATCCCTATATTATAGAGATTAAATTAAATTAATTTTATTATTAAATAAATCAATTTAATCCTTATACTAAAAAAATCAAATAAATGCAAAATCATAATAGACTTAACGTATATAAAATATCTTGATTGTTTTTTCAATTGAAATTTAATTTCAACTAAAAATTCATTTACAAAACTACAAAAGTTTTAAAAATATTAACTTTGTTAAACTATAAATGATATTTTTTAAAATAATTTACATTAAAATTATTTCAATTTGGTATTATTTAATTTTTAAATTATCCGACTAAATTAATCCACTTGATCCATTGAATAATAAAGGGACTAATTTACCATTGAATAATAAAAGGACTAGTTTAATTAAATTCCTATAATAAAGAGAGGTCTCAAATACATTCACCTTTATATACACGACTTGAAGCTAGCTAGCAAGTAAACTCGAGGGCAGAGTGGACGTAAAATCAAAGCGTCCATTTTCTAGAACAAAAGTTGAAAGAAGCTTAAATTTTATATAAAGTATGAGTTTTTAGTAAAGTTGAGGAAGGGGAGAAGCTTTAACCACGGTTTCAAAGGGGGGGGGGTGTTAAATCAAGCTCAAACTTTAACTTCTAACCCCTTTTAACTCGACCTAGATTATACCCTACTAATAAACAAGCTCGTTTTTTTTGGGAAATGCCAATCAAGCTCAAGCGTATTGCACCTTTGATCAAAACCTTGAGCTTAGCCACACCTGGTTTCAGAATCCCTTTTTTCTTGGTCTCATTTGATATAATCTGCAAAAGCAAAAAGGGCATAACAGTTTTTCTCTAAAAGAATATCAGCAATTCGACTTCAAAGCCAAGCTTTTTACGCCTATCGAATGCAGTCCAGATTGGCACGCTAGGATGGACCAGAACATAGATACTGTTTTGTGACAAATTAGGGCAATTCTTCATTGCTTTAAAAAAAAGCTTTTTACTTCAAAAGTACTTTTCTTTTTAACTGAAATTTTTAACTTTTCAAAAATACTTTTCAAAAATTCTTCTGAGAGAGATAAGTTAAAAATTTTAAATTTTCCTCTTCCAAAAATACTTTTAGTGCTTAATTACTTTTCACCCTCTAATAACATAAATTTTTTGATACTTAATTACAAATGTGTTAAAATCATTAATTAAAATAATATTTCATATGTTAAAATATTAACAAGAAGTTATAATAATTTTTATATTCTTACTAAAATATAATAATATTAACTAATTTAAATATTATTTAAATATATATTTATTACTTAATAATAACATGTCTAAAATGAACTTTTATTTCTCAAAATACTTTTTGACAGCAATGTTAAGCACTCAAACTTTAAACTAAACTTTTCAAAAACACTTCTCAAAAATAATTTTGCACAACACTTTTCAAAAGTAATTTTTCACAACACTTTTCAAAGATATTTTTCAAAAGCAAGGAAGAATTTGCCCTCAATAGGTTTACCACAACCTTTTCTGATTCTGAATTCCCCCCGTTGAGTGTTTTTCAACGCATTTAAAGCCTTTGAAATCTGAAACATCCACTTTGGCGATGTCCCTTCCACAAAGTTGTTTGGGCAAATAATCAAAATTAGCATTTTCATTCTTCAATTGTTAGGGGCAAATCTCCTTGATCTTGATCAGGTGTAATAGGCTCATTAGTAGCAGATTCTTCTGAACAAAACCATGGAAAGGCTGCAGAGAGCTAAAACAACAAAAAATAGGCAAGTGTTGTAAGTTCGAAGCGATATATATATTGTAATAGAGAAATTACATCGATACCTCATTTTTTCAGAGTCTAGTTGCCAACCCTTGAAATGTACGAGAATATTAATAAACGATCGAAATGAAGAACCATGCAGAAAGGCAACCCCAGACTGATAACTTGAGAAATTAAGAACCCTTGATAGTGCAGAAGACAGAGATGCATCAGAGATACAGATGCACCACAAATTAATCAAGGTTGATTTTCCAGATCACTTTTTTTTGTCATTGCCATTAAGTTGGCTCTGATCATGATTTTCCAATGCATAAATATAAAAATTTGTATTCATGTATATCATACCCCTCTTCTTAAGGGCTCTAAGAACGACTCAAGGCATTGATGTAGGATATATACGGCAAAAAAACAGAGATCAAGACATGCATTTTCAAGTTTGTAGCTTCAAACGTATAAACATGCAAAAGCTTGTATATATATAGTGCTTAGAAGGACTCTAACAATATATACAGTTTTCAATGCAAAAGTCCATGCAGAATTGGAGAAGCAGGGAGAGTCCTGAACATTAGGTTATTAGGTCTGACATTAAACTTCTTGGTTGTTTGGATTCTACAGTTTGCTTAAAGTGTCTGTTTGACGCATACTGTGATACGGGTATCGAATATGACCATCAAAGATTCTTCTAAATACATTAAGAAAACTAAAAGAACTAAAAAAGTTGAACATGCATGTGTTGGGCATCAATCCTTATTCGAAACTCACCACAACCAAACCAAAGTACTAGTGTGATTTATAAATAAGAAGGGTTTATAGTATAATGTGCATACAATATTATTATTGAAGGTTGCATAGCTCTCTAGCTTCTTCTTTTTTCAACTCCTGAAAAATTACGTCAATTAGAAAGTTAAATGATTATTTATATAAAGAAATCAAACTTAAGTAATCAAGTTTGAAATTTAAACATCAAATACCTCTAATCATTGTAGATCAAATTGTTTAAACTTCTAGTGCTTTTCAAACAATCTCCACTTCGACTCAGCTTCTGCTAAAATGAAGTCAATGAACTTGTTCTTGGAGATCAGTAGACCTACAAACAGCATGAAGGAGGCATCTAAAGTACAGAGGAGACGAACTATCTCACCGACGGAAGCAAAAAGAAAAAGAAACCAGGAAACGATCTTGCTTCCTCCCAACACTAAGTTCATCGGTTATCAATGGAAGTTCGTTCGTCATTCTGTCCTTCAGATGCGCCCCCAAGCTGTTGAAGATCCAATCGTAGTTCCCACATCAAAACCCTAATTGTTGCTAAGAGGCCAATCCGTGTTATTCAAAAAACTGCCATTGTTTACCATTTTGTACAGATCTGGGAAATTTAACTCAGATCAGATGATGAATCGGGAAAAATAGTCAAATGAAAATCATAGAGCAAGCAAATCAACAACACCGAAATGTTTTTTTTTTTTTCAAATAAGTGATATAAAAAATTATAAACTAAGGAAGCTCAATGATTACGAAATAGAACCAATTAAAAGAAATTCTGCAAATTTCAGTAGTACTCACAGGTAGAGGAGAGGGGAGAAGGTGCAGCTGCCAAAGAGTAAACTAAGGAAATGAAGCTATTTATTGAGGTAGGGTTTTAATAAGATGGTTAATTTCATCAGTCCCCGAACTATTAGTCAGATTCTAAATAGTCCTAAGCTTTAAAATGTTTTGTCTCGATGTCTGCTTAAAGGTTAAATATCGGCTTGGATCAGATTCGGAGAAAGAAATACAACCAGCTACAATGAGTAAGGGCGATTTAACTAAGTAAAAACCAGTTAAATTAGAAAGGGATAATATACTATATGGTACATGTTTTGATTTAAATATTCAGTTTGGTACTTAACCTCCCTATTTTTTTCCAGTTCTTTACCGAGTTTGACTTCAATGTTCACTTTAGTACCCAAAATTTTTCCAATTTTACAGTTCATCCAATTTTTATAAGCCTTTTGTATAAATTTATTGAGTTTGAGCAAAAATTATGTATAGGGATAAATAAATTTGGATCAATCATTTATAAAATGAAAGAATTTGTATAAAATTTGTGACATATATTTTAAGTTAAATTGAGATTTAGTCCTTATATTTTAATTTGATATAACATGACCCTTTATTTTTACAATGACATTAGTTAACCCCAACTAGTATCTTTAATATTCTTGTTAAACTATTGATGTGAATTACTCTTAAAACACTTTTCTAATACACGAAAAAATAAGTTCAAATGAGTATTTTTAAAAATAAAATTAGCATCAGTATTTTAACAAGAGTAATCAAAACCGTGGGCTATTTAATACGATTATAAAAGTAAAAAAACTAAATTACGTGAAATTAAATATAAATATTGAATCTTATATTTAAACATAGTAGAGAGATCATAACCATAATTTAACACAATCATTTATCGTTTGATTTAATAAAAACATTTAATCAATAAAGTAATTATAATTATTTTAACAATTATATACAATTATATATTAAAGTTTTAATAAACATTTAATAAATAATTGTTATAACCCTACTTGGCTTGAACACGTGACATGGCGTGAAACTACTTGAAAGGCATTCATAGATGGCCCTCCGCCTCACATCATCCGACTAATACGCTTTATCTTCTAACAAATCATCCACTTTTTAGCAAAAACGCGTTTATCTCCAAGAGAGGACCACTAAAATATACCATCTTCGTACTATCTCAACAAAGAAAATGTCCTAACAACCACTCTACCACCTAACTGATCACACAAGCTAATCATCACTATCAAAACAAAGGCGTCCCCTGTAAATACCTAAAAGAAAATGAAGAAATGATCTATTCCCCTTTCAGCAACCATAAATGTAGGTACAATATACGAGCTTTAGATTTTTTTGTCTTCGGTGATTCGAAGGGCATAGATTTCAAAGCTTTCCTGTAGCGTAGCTTGTAAAAACCATTAATGGACATGCCAACACTGTTACTGTTCAACAATGAAAATGGAATAAAAAACAGTACATAACACCATAATCATCAACCTTGTACCCCCATTTTCATGGACATGCCAAAGTTCTTTCCAACATAAGCCTGAAAGTTCCACCATTAACGATTTCTTCTTGTCAACCCCATCTTCAACATCCTGCAAATGCATCTGCTCCATTGAGCTCAATTCTATGTTGGAAGCACCATTGGCTACTGGACTTCCATTAATTTCAAGTCCAGACGTGTCTACACTTCCACTCAATGTCTCAATCCCAACACTGTTATTTTCTCAATTTTCCAACCTTTGTCTAAAGCAAATTTACCCTCCTGTTTGAAAACCGATGATCTTCATCGGTTGATTGGGCTTTTGAAAAATATGTCTTTTTCTTTTTTGGTGCCTTTCAAAGTCCATTCGAGCAGCAAAGCAAACAAGCAACTTTTTCACAGATATTGGATCATTACGCATAATAACGGGATTTATTTGTGTTCATCGGATTGATCATTTAGCCCAATAGACTTTGAGCCCAAACCCAAGATCTGTCCTGAATTAAAAAACAACTGAAATTATATCATCAAATTTCCATTACTGCCACCAAGGCACCAATCAAGATTTGAACCCCCGTTCTTTTGGCATGGAGAAGGATGACTGTTGCAGTTAAAGTTCATCGCTTCACCATGACGAACCCCCCCCCCCAATTAAGACAAACAGTAAACCATCAACAATGAAAATGGAAAAAAAAATAGTACATAACACCATAATCATCAACCTTGTACCCCCATTTTCATGGACATGTCAAAGTTCTTTCCAACATATAAATTCAAGCCTGAAAGTTCCACCATTAAAGACTTCTTCTTGCCAACCCCATCTTCAACATCCTGCAAATGCATCTGTTTCATTGAGCTCAATTCTATGTTGGAAGCTCCATTGGCTACTGGACTTCCATTAATTTCAAGTCCAGACGTGTCTACACTTCCACTCAATCCCAACACTGTTATTTTCTCAATTTTCCAACCTTTGTCTAAAGCAAACTTACCCTCCTGAACTTCTGACCAGATCTTCACCGATCCCTGCTTCAATGTGGCGTATAAGTCAACATATGTTGAATACCCGTTTCCGAGTTTCATTTCTGGAAGCTCATCATCGTCGAGATAAAGGTTGCCTTTGGCTTGTGCTTCGCTAGCCCCGGCAGGGAAGGTTACTATAAGAGTAAATGGTGTCATTCTAGCTTCCTTGGAGATCATTCCTCCTTGCTGCATTGGTAGTATGGTGTTTTGATACAAATGTACATTGACCACATGCAACGGCGCATCGAGCATGAAGTACTGTCCCTTTGACACTATTGTTTGTGTCATATCAAAGAGATTGTACCAAGAACCGGGTGGGAAGAGTGCTTTGACTGATGTTTTCCCCTGCTCAAGCACTGGAGACACCATAAGACTGCTTCCGAGCAAGAATTGGGTGCTCAACCCATAGCACTCCTTGTAAGCAGGAAATGAGAAGAAAAGTGGCCTGGCTATTGGTGCTCCGCTTTTATGAGCCAAATAGTTGAGTGTGTAGAGGTAAGGAAGAAGTTTATACCTCATACCTAGTGCATTTTGAGCAGATTTGGTTACAGTCTTCCATTGATAAAGCTCCTGCCTTGGAGAATAGTAATTTGCATGATCCCTAGAGAAAGGGTAAAAAGCACCGACTTCAATCCAACGGTTACACAACTCTTCAGTTGGGGCAGGATAGAACCCACATATATCTGCACCAACCATTGGAACCCCAAAAATACCAAAGTTCAACACTGTAGTTATAGAATACTTCAAATCTTCCCAAGTGCCCTTATTGTCACCTGTCCAATGAGCAGCATATTTTCCCGAACCAACATATGTAGATCGTGACAATATAAATGGCCGTTTTCCCTCAAGCCCTTGGAGTGCCTTGTGAGTTGCTATGGCTTGTGAAAAGCCGTAAAGACTGTGAGCATCGTACTCTAGAACACCGTTGTAGTGAACTGCACTAGTGGCAATAGTTTTGAACCCAATAGGTACCTGCAAGCCTGAAGCATTGATCTTGTATGGTGGATCGTCCCATCTCGTCTTTGTTATGTTCTTGCAGTCCAAGCAACAAATCCAACCAGGGCCAGTCCCACTCGGGCACTGCTTGCCTTTCGGTATCGTGCACTTCCCAGAACAGAAGTTCGAAGCTTCATTCATGTCGATCCAGAGACCATCAACAGGGACCAGTTCATGGAAACGTCTGATTTCATCACCCCACCATGCAACAGTTTTAGGGTTGAGGAAGTCCGGGAAATTAACAGCCCCGGGCCACACTTGGGCCAAGTAAGGCTCACCGTCATACTTGATAAATACATCATTGGCAATGCCTCTTTGGTATACACCATAACTGGAATTAACACCAATTCCAGGATCAATAATGACAATGTATTTCATGCCTCTGTTATGTATTTTGTCCAAGAATGCAAGAAGCTTAGAACGAGGGTAGTTTACGGGGTTGAGGGTGAAGTCCTTATGGCCATCCATATGATCATCATCATTCCAGATCACATCAAGTGGGATCTGAGCCTTCCTGTAATTCTCAACTACATCTTCAACTACAGAGAGGTTATGGTAACCCCATCGGCATTGGTGAAACCCTGTAAATCAAATTTATAGAAACAAAGAGAAAAATGATTATATTTTATTCATCTCAACGTCATGGTAAGATACTAAGATAATCTTCAAGCATCCTCCTCTTATGAGTATCTCTAAACCAGTCAGAGGAAGCTTAACGTTACACAAAAACAAAATCTAATAACCAATATTATATATGTTGTTCACTTCTTTTAACTTGGTTCCATTTTCACAAGACTGAGAAAAGAAGACCATATCAAGTATTGGGGTGAAACACTACAGCAAAAGTTCATGATGGCATCGAAATGACAAGACATAAATGCGAGGATTCCTCTATAACTCAAGTAAATATATTACTATTCTACCTATAATCCATGACAAGCAGTGACAACTCCACATGCTATTGCCATAATACAAACTCGTCAGTCAAGATCATGGGGATATATAATATATCACATGTATGCTCTGTTTGCCCAAGCATTGTAAAAAACACAAGCCTCACAAGTGAGTCGTACCTGTTTATTATACGTTAAAAGGTACCTTTGTCGAGGGAAAAGTACTAGTTTTTAACTTTGATCATGCATCTACCGACACAAAAGGTGCTATAACATGAAGGTAGCACACAAAAGTTCACTTTACATACCCCATAGGCTAGGGACCATAAACTGACCATGTGTGGACACCAGACACACTACTTGAGGGTGCACTTAAGGTTAGCATCAAATCAGGGCCTAATAATTAATTGCCCAAAGCATTATGATAAGATGTCACAGTGCCCATTTGGTTTCTATCTAACTCACATAGTCAAGATGAAATATATATATATAGGAGAAAACTGGTAAAATATGAGGAAAAAACACAGTGCCTCATGGGGGCTTTTACTAAATTATTTATCTAACAATTAAAGACCTAAAGTGCCTAAAGTCATTTCATCATTGATTAAAGAAAAAAGATCTCTTAGATCTAGAAAGTTGGTTCTGCATAATTATTAGACACATATTGATGGGGACTTTAAACAAAGAAAATAAAGTAAAATGTGATATGGGACCAATCCACCTAACCATATTAAAATGGGAACAAAATATCTTCATCTTAAGCTGATTGATTAATGGATCATATCAGGGGTCTACATTGGCCAACAAGATATAAATCAAGTGGCCCAGGTTTCCCTACATCTCCTAATCGTCCATCCTCATCACATTTAAATCTGTGGTGTTGTCTTACACCGACATATTGCCCTATAATGATTCAACATTATGCAGCATATGGTTTATTTAATGCAACATTTATCATCAAAATCTAACCTTTTTCCGTATAAAAAAGGGAATATTAATCGTATCATAAAAGATTGTTTTTGAGTCAATTCCATTAGATTTGGCTTGAGGCTTTTTTTCTATTAAACCCAGCACAATTTCCACAGTGAAGAACATAAACAAATACTTGAAACAAAATAGGAAAACATTAAACCTAATGCAATGCAAGTGAGAAAATGAAAAGCATACCTAGAGACCAATAAGGCATGGGAGCAGGCCTGCCGATAAAAGAGGTGTACTGATCAACAACGTCAAGGGGAGTGGGGCCAGAAAAGAAGTAAAAGTCAAAAACACCACCAATAATCTTATATGTCAATGAATTCCCTTTGTAAAACACATCCATGCCATTGCTGTTCAACAAGAGAACAGCATGTGCAAATGGCTCACCACCCACATTCCTCAAGTCCATGTAAACAGGGTGGGATCCGTACAAATCAGTGTTGAGGTTAATAGCCGACACATCGGTTGTGTATAACGTGTAAGGATCATTGGGATACAGCTTAATGCCATGCGGTTGAGTGTTCTCTCCAAGTCCATACAGTGAAGCATCTTTAGGCAACTGTGTGGATATCTCCAAGTACTGGTCCTTAAACACCATTTCTCCGAATGAGTCCGACCCACCAGAGCTGGAATTGAAAAGGGTCTGCCCATTTGATTTCCTTTTCACCGCAAAGCTAAAAGGGTCGGCTGTGAAGCTGAATATGAGCTCAGACCCTGCAAGCTCCGACACTGTTAAAAGGTTCTTTCTTGATCTCCCAATCGTTTGCTTCAATGCGGGTGGTTGTTCCCTTGGTAAAAGATTATACGGAACTTCCCATCTCTGCTTCTCAGCATCTGTTATGTGTACCCTCAAACGATCTCCCGTATCATGCCTTTAGAAACAAAAAAAGGAAGAAATTTTGATTAAGAGGAATGTAAATGCAAAAGTGGCAAAGATTAAGAGTAAAACTAGACTGATGACTTACTTGACATAAAGTTGCAAGAGAGGAATATCAGGACCATAAATGTTGTTCTTTTGCTTGACCTGAAGGTGACCCAAAAAGCCACCATCAGAGGTCTCCTCAGCTGAGATCAAACGGTACCCTTTTCCAACCTTAGTGGGAACAGAAGAAACCCCTCCAAAGAAACATGATAATAAAACCAGAAGAACGTAGAGGGAACTCAAAGAAAGTAGTGAAGCTGGAGAGAACATTGCTTAAACAATGCAGAGAGCAAAGAGTGTTAAAAGGACTATATATAGGACTCACTGAATGAAGTAAGTGGCAATCATTTGATGCATGAATAGGGTGGTCTTAGACACGCTCAACAAAGCCTCCTCTCTACCGTTTTGCCTTCTCAAGAGAACCCAAAACGAAAACAAAAGAAAATCGAATTCGATACTGCTAGATCTAGCAGAAGAAAAAGAAGAAAAAAGGATTAGAAATCTATGGCTCTGATTTTTCTCTCTCGAACACTAAACCCCTAAGAAAAAACCAGCAAGAATAGCCTCTTATCGCATTGTTTCGAACAGTAATATAGAGCACACCACCAGAGTGAAAAACAGTGTAAAAAGACCGACTAACAGATTAAGGGCTAGTTCTTTATTATTTTTTAGAAGTGATTTTGGGAAATTTAATTTAATAGTTTTGAATTTTAACTTTAGAAAAAAATATTTATTAAAATAACGTAATTTTATTTTTTTATTCGAATTTTTGAATATTGTAAATTGTATAATTTATATTTGAATTAAATAAAAAATGTTAATTTTTTATTCGAGTTGATCTAAATAATTTAATTACCTTGAAAAACTCAAATTATTTAATTAAAATTTTAAATTTTTATCAAATTTTTCAAATCGAATCAGATTTTTCTCATTCTATCCTATTTTCCTAAAATTGAGGAAAAAATTAATATTTATTAGTTTACCTTCTCTCTCAAATCAACTACCAATCTTCCCATCTCATGCGGATCATGTTTCGCTGCCCTAATTTTTTTTTTTTTTGCACGGGGTTTTTTAACTAACACTTCTCACTCGCTATTGTGTATCCACGCTCGCATGCCGCCTTAGGATTGGTCTAGTTGATGGCGTGTTGAACACACGCCTTAAGTGAGAGAGGGGATAGAGCTTCTTATGTCCGCTTCTCTATTTTGGTATGAACGAAGCGCCGCGATTGGGCAACGTATTAGTGAAGGGTTCTTCAATTTTTGGCGTTTACAACAGGATTCCCTTCAACATTTGGGTCTAGGGCTCTACTAAATTACGATATAACCACTGACTTTCTTCTACGGTCTACGATTCCTTCGCCTTTACCTTTTCTTAATGCCCTTTTTATCACTTTTAATTCTTTAGGGAAAATCTCCCTGTTTTTCTGCTCTTTTACTGTTCTTAAGATGTATGTATCGTATGATGCATGTGATCATCACCATCATCCACCTAATAAACAAGGTCATGCATGGTCACGTGACTTGTGATGACAATTAGCAAGCAATGGACAGTATGCTGTTTGCATTCTTTTATAATAATTGGGGGTTGAATTTATTACGGTGTGGGCAGGCATTCACTGCTGTAGATTTCGATGCCAACATGATCACATGCCAAATAAAGTGGTTTTTTTTTAAATTTAAGAAAATAGCTCACTTTTAGAGAGAAAATATGATTCAAAGAGAAAGTGTACCCAATGAAACGAATTTTCTCATATTCTCTAAAAAATTTTTTTTAAAAATTAATTTATTTGACCGATAATTTTTTTTGGTCTATTTATGCACATAAAAAAATTATATTTTTCATAACTTGCTTTCTTTTTTCTTTTGGTGTTAGTAAGGGACAATGTTGGTGGTATACTTTGGTCCCAATTCTTGTTTTAACTGATTCGTTTTCTTTCTTGGATGGTTGGGAATCGATTTGTATAAACAAAGAGATAGCAAAAATGGAGAGGAATAGACACAAATATTTTTCGTAAAAAATCCTCAAAGAGGAAAAAATCACAGGTAAAAAAGGTATATATTTTTCACTAAATAAATAAATAAACAAAAATACAATATAGAGAAAATAAATATATATATACTAAACGTACAAACTCAAAACCCATAAAACAAAGTCCTAACTCAAGAACAAAACTATCTCCTTAGTTACCATGAAATTCTTACAAAAAGCTTGTTTGCAACTATATCTTGTCGCTCCTAAAAAGAAAAGTCATTGTTGATAGGCATGTCAAGGTAGAGATACAATGATCCATTTGAATAAGTTTAAATTAGAGTTTTAATCATACTAAAATATCCCTGTAATAATCAGCGTTTAATTGAGAGAAACAGTTCTAATTGAAGTTTAAACCGTGACTATTAAATAGGAGAACACATCCTGATGTGCCGACTTTTCTTGTCATGATGTCAATGCCGCAT
Organism: Gossypium raimondii; assembly: GCF_025698545.1. Classification (NCBI taxonomy): domain Eukaryota; kingdom Viridiplantae; phylum Streptophyta; class Magnoliopsida; order Malvales; family Malvaceae; genus Gossypium; species Gossypium raimondii. The sequence goes on from NC_068575.1 coordinate 788,179, forward strand.
TTGCCTGGGGTTTACATCACATTGTCCCGACGATCCGTACCTACATGTCATGATACCAAGCCTGTTTTGACTCTTCTTCAACTATTCATTATCATTATCTTAAGTACTTATAAATTTTCCGATAAATATTAACAACACCTAAAATGAATCAACAAATTCATTGATATTGTTGTTGATTCCTTTCTTGCTCTTACTATTTTTATTTATTTTACTTTGATGAAAGAGATGAGAAAAGACCAATGAGTAGGATGCAATAAGGGCTTGTGACCCTTAAATCATGTCATTAATTGCCCAAGTATGTCCACATTTTGCATGTCATATAATTACTCTAATCTCATCCTATTTTGTCCTTTTAAGGCATCCGCACGTGTTTTCTACCTATTATTACGAAGAATGAATTAATAATTAAATTTTTTATTTTTTTGATATAATGTCTAATATTATTTATAATATTTTTTTGAGCCACAAATAAAAAAATAATAGTTTCAACATACTCGAACTCACATTCCAAATGAACTAAATTTCAATCTACAATAACAATAATAATAGTTTAATACTAATGACGAGGTGTTAATAATAAATAATCTGAGATACGAAGCATTATTATTAAAATGCAATTACGTGCCTCGATTGTTTATGAAGATTGAGGAGTTACCGCCCCCTCCCCCAGATGTTTTGCAAAGTTCGATGTCTACTGTCAGCAAGAATCAAGCATTAGGATATTAGATGTGAGACAAAAATCTTCTTTGGCTTATGCACACTCCATTATTTTACTTTTTAATTTTAAAAATATGTTATTTGTTTTCAATTACATCCCACAAAAGAAATGTGAATTCTTTACTTTAGTTTTGTTATAATCCACGTCGACAATAGTAGTAGAAATGATCGCAAAGTAATAAGAAAATAAAATGAGAAAATATAGATTTTACGTGAAAAATACTTATCGAAAAAACTACGGGTAAAGGAGGAGAAATTCATTATGTTGAAAAACACACAATACAAGAGGAGTTCGACTACATCTATTTAAGGGTTAAACAAGTCTGTTATAATCAATGTTTAATAGAAAAAGTATAGTAGTCCTATACTAATTCAACCCTCGACTGTTCGTCCTCTCAGAATTTTTAATTTTGTCTCTCTATTTTATTTTTTTAACAAATGACGAGATTTGAGTCATATAATTCTAAAAATTATCATCTTATTTACGGATGAAATATAACGTTGAACCAATTGAAATTTTTTTAAAAAGTTCTGCCTTTTAGTTTTTTTATCTAACTCGACTTTTGATTTAATTGAAGTCCAATATAATTATCAAACATAAAACGATATTATAAAGAATTATATTAATTAAATAGTTTATATTTTTACATCCATAAAATGAACTTGACCGTTAGAATGCAAAGAAGCAAAAATAAGAGGATAACAAGCTTTTTAATTTATGATAATCGAGAATTGGGAAGACAAATTAGAACAGAAGATGTAGGAAAGTTGTCGAACATGTGAATATTGTAAGAAGATTAAGAGATTGTAGGGGGAAAAGCATTGGAAAATTATGGTAGATCCAGTATCTTCGGATCCCACTCTGGTTCTTAGGGGTTTATAATTTGGTTAAAATTAAATTAATCAATCGGTGATCAAATTTAATTTGGTCAGAGGTTGGTTAATAATTTTTTGGAATTTTGTTTATCGATTAATTCAGTTAGAAATCGAGTAATTAATCGAATTAATCAAAATAAATAATATATATATAAATAATATTTTTTTTATATTGACAAAGTATTTTTTGAACTATTATTTTTTATATTAATAAAAATATGTAATATGTTTTTTGAACTGTTAAGAAAAATTGAAAATTATTAAGTTTTATACTTATTTTAATCTAAAAATAAACGTGGTGAATCTAACAGATCTGAAGAAGAAGGTAGAGGAAGAGTTTTGTGATAAGGGGAAATGGGAACAGTCTAGGAAAAGTTGTTGTAGATGTTGGGTGTTACGGGCTATCCGATTCTCAAGGGAGTGGGCGATAGAGGTGCTCATGGGGCCGTCTTGCTCGAAATATGAGAGGGTTCGGATAAAAATATAAGTCCGAAATATGAGTTAGGGCAAAAAAAAGAGGCCCGTTTAGAAAATGGGCCGGGCCTCAGGCACAACTTTTTTAGCCTAGGCTTGGCCCGGCTCGGCCCGAATATAATAAATATATATTTTTTAATTTTTTTAATTTTAAAATATTTTTAAAATACTTTTTTTATTTTTTATTTTTAAAATAAATTTTTGGTGTTTATTAAAAATGGGCCGGGCCGTACTCAGATTTAGGAATTTTTCTCGGGCTGGGTCTAGATAAAATTTTAGGCCCATATTTCGGGCCGAGCCAGGGACATGGGCCAAATTTTTTGGGCCCGGCCCAGCCTATGAGCACCTCTAGACTTGGTGATTAATGTTGTTTATTATTAAGTCTGTTTCTTTTTAGTTTCCTTTTATTAATTTGTGGTTTTTATTTTAGGCCTGGGTTAGATTTGTTTTGCTTTGGGCCTGAGTTATTTTTGGTTAGTTTGTTGTATAAATTCTTACTTTGAATTAATAAAAACCTTGCTCATGTTTTATTAAAATATATATTAATTTCAGTTAATTCGATTATTCCATCATCTCCTTAAATTAGTTATGTGGCTGTGAAGTGGCATTTCCGACTCACATCTCGGAACTCGAAGCACTAGTATTAGATTTAAAATTTTATTTCTTACAAATAAAATTTACAAATAAAATTTATCAATTTTATTTCAAAAATATTATATTTGTTATATTAAAATCTTTATCAAATTAAAACTTAACTTAACAACTTCCCTTTTAATATAACAAAATATTTTGATAAATTTTGTTTTTTGAATAAAGTATTCCCTTTTAAAATCAATTTCAATTAAAGACTCGATTTTGTTTTTGAAAATTGGTCATAAAATTGTAGAAATTAATTATCAACAAATTTACTTTTTTCTCCCTTTTTGATATATCAAAACAAATCAAAGTAAAGCTTAAAGAGAAGGAAAATGGTTAGTCCAATAATATAAGCAAAAAAGTAATGAAGTAACATTTGAAATAAGAAAATAAACATTTAAGGATCTCAGAATAGTAAGCAAAACAATATAAAACATCCAAATAAAACATGGAAATCCATGAATGCAAAATGAGTCCTAGCTATCTTGAGGAGGCTGTGGTGGACAGAATTGAAACGGAAGATGAGCAATACGTTCCTCCAATGCAGACATCCTAGCACCTAAGCCTCGAACTTCATCACGGATGCCACTAATATCATCTCTCAAAGAGCCAAGTGCGTTGAGTATAGCTGAAGTTCCGGCAGAAAAAATTGGATATTGTGGTGGAGCTTCAGCGGGAGGTGGAACCGAATCACCTCCTTCAACATCTTCACCTTTATTATCATGGGGTTCGACTTGAACAGCCTTCACCCATGTGTCGTTGCCAGTGTCGAAATTCTTGTTCAATGCTTGTTGTAAGCCAATGGAGTCTCGAACATTCACTTTGTTGTCATTATTGGTATTAATTTCGTTTTTCAACTCATTAATTTTAGACGATACACCAACTTCCTTCATATGTGGACATACAGAATAATACTGAAATAAGAAACACGAAAAAACATGTCATAATTTAGTAAAAGTACCGTGGAGAGCCCTATACTAGGAGCGAAATTGTATTTTTCCTCTCTCTATTCAAAAAATGAGCAAATTAATCATTATGTGTTAAATCAAAGAGCAAACCAGACATTTCGGTTAAAAATTCCATTTATTTGTACTGTTAAAAATTGACATGGCTAACGAAATAACCATACAGTGACACGTGACGCGCCACATGTACCTCATATGGGCATATAGAAGCTAGTTTTTAAAAATAGAAATTGATAAAATTTTTAATAGAATTGCCAATTTCCTCTTTGATATAACTATAAGGATTAATTTGCCCATTTTTTGAGTAAGGAGGCAAAATGTAATCCAACTCACACCTCTATGACACTTTTACTATCATAATTTAAAAAATATGATAATACTAGTGTTACCTTTTTGGGAATATGGATTTTGTAGTTTGGATTTCTTTTACTACATAAAATTTTATAATATCGTTGTGTATATGATTATGTAGAAATCAAGCGGGATTCAATGTGTGATTTTGTACTTAAAAAAATAAAACATGAAGTTTTAAAACAATCCATATTACGGATTTTGAAAAGGTACATAATTTGATACTTGAATTTGACACTTTTTTCAATATAGAATTTGTGTTATTTTTAGTCTAAATTGATACTTGTATTTGACAAAATTTATATATTTTGGTACTTGAAATTACGATGTTAACTTTTTAATCTTTAATTCGGATTTTATGGTCAATTGATGAAATTTAATTGCTAATTATAAAATTTTATCAAATCATCTCTAAAATCCGAATTAAGCACTAAAAACTTAACAACATTACCTTTAGTACCTAAACATATAATTTTTTGTCAAATATGATATCAAATGCATCACAAAAATAACACGAGTACTATATTAAAAAATATTAAACTTATAAATAATATTTATGTCTAATGCTATTTTCGAAATTCAAGTTTTCAAATCTACCGATCATCACCTACCAATTTCATATATATATATATATGCCATACCTCTTTTCAAGAGTTTCCAAGTCACATTCCTGAAATTTAGGAGAAATATAAACAAATTATTAAAGATGCAAATAAGGGCAAGTCTAAGGATAACTTTAGATATTGAGACCTAAAAAGGAAGATATGGGTAGACAACAAATTGATCAAGAAAATATGATTCAACATATATAGTCTTTTCAAGCTATGTGACTTGATGTTGGTGTTTGACACATTTATAAATATTGGTTTAAAATATAACTTTTGAGATTTTTAAAATATATGATTTAGAAAAATTTAAATATATCAAGATTAAACGTGAATCCATATAAAAGCATTCATACTCGAATCCAATTAATATAATTGAAAATAACTTTTACTAAATCTAGAAAAGAAGTGTAGTAGATGAAGAAACATATTACATTGTGCTTAGGTTGATAAACGAGGAACGTACCAACATATATTTGAATATAGGTATATTTTCAAATACACAAATATGTATCTAATGCATAAATCCGAATCCAAACAAATAGCTGAAGAAAAATACTTTTTGTTATGTCTAAAAACAAGTTTAGTGGATAAGGACGTGGGACTTTATTGGTACTATGCCCTACTATATTAGTTAATATCAATGATAAGAAATGTGCATACCTCATTAAGGAACGTTGCCTCAAGTTTCTTTACTTCGTTCAACATCAGAAAAACCAAGTTAAATCGTTAGATCAAGAGGATATCGAACTTAGTAATTATATTGTTACTGTGCTTACCTCAACGTTGTTTGCTTTGTGCAACTCCTGAAAAACCAAAGTTAAATTGGACAATTAGATCAGGAAACCAAACTCAGTAATTCGATTGGTAAACATTAGCACACCTGTAGTTGTCCATCTACACGATTGAGCCTCTCTTTTAGTTCGTCCATTTTCTGCATCGCCTCATCCTCTTTTAAACGGCCTGCCTTGAACTCGGTTTGGATTTCACTATTTTTCTCCTTAATTTTTTGGAGATCAGATAGCAGTGGCCATTTCTCTTCAATTTGATTGATGATGGATATAACTTCTGGACAGTTCCTTAGCCAATCCAAAAGTTTTTCCTTCACCTTTATGCCACCAAATACACACAAAGCAAGTGTCAAAGTAAGAGACAAGAGAAAATCTTTCTCATGGTTTTTGCTTCAGTTGATGTGAATGGGTAAGTTCAGTTAAGAGAAATTACTTTACATATTCTTCTGTTGATTTGGTCAGTGTAGATTTTCCCACTATGCTGTACAGTAAGCTCTCCCACACTCTCTTCTCCACCGGTTACCCGGGGCAGGCACTGCTTCTTGATGCCTCTTCCTTTTCCTTTATCTTTCTGATTTCTTTTCTTTCCTCCGGTCATCATCGAGCTCGAGGAATTCACCTGATAATGATCGGCCGATGGTTGTCCATCAGCACCATTTGGCGCTCCAGGTGTGGGTATCATAACGATATCCCTATGGCCACTGAGACTAGACCAATTCGTCATCTTACACGGATCTGAAAATTTTAACTCAAATCAAATTTCTGAATCTAAAACAATCAAAAGATTTTCCTAATTCAGAACAAAAATAGAAACAAGCAAGCAAGTCAAAATCATAAACTAACAAAACTTAACGGATATGAAATTATAAATTTAGCAAAAATCAAAGCAATACATGTACAGAAAGTGAGGGGAAATGAGTTAAGTGAATTGAAATAGCAACTCACTGCTTTGATGTAGTGTGGAGAAGAGAAGAGAAGGAGCTGCTGCTGCGTTAATGGTGAAGAAATGATGAAATCCATTGGAGAAGAAGTTCTCAATTAAATAGAGGCTTAAAGTCGAAAGCAACTCGATTAAAAAGTTGGATCGAGAGAAAGAACACCAGGGATCGAGAGAAAGAACACCAGGGATCAAGAGAAAGAACACCAGGGAAGTGTCACATTTGACTTTTGGTTAATAAAATTACCATTAACATCCCTTTACTTTTTAAAATTTAAGATATTGAGACCTGAAAAAAGAAGATAAGGGTAGACAACAAATTCATCAAGAAATATGATTCAACATATATAGTCTTTTCAAGCTATGTGACTTGGTGTTTCACATATTTATGAATATTGGTTTAAAATATATCTTTCGAGGTTTTCTAAAATATATGATTTAAAAAATTTAAATATATCAAGATTAAACGTGAACCCGTATAAAATCGTGAATCTATCTAAAACATTCATACTCGAATCCAATTAATATAACTGAAAATGACATTTTACTAAATTTAGAAAAGAAATGTAATAGATGAAGGAACATATTACATTTAGATTGAATTTATAAATGAAGAATGTATCAACACATATTTGAATATAGGTATATTTTCAAATACACAAATACATATCCAATGCATAAACTCTAAACCCGAATCCAAACAAATAGCTGAAGAAAAATACTTTTTGCTATGTCTAAAAACAAGTTTATTGGTACTATGCCCTACTATATTAGTTAATATCAATGATAAGAAATGTGCTTACCTCATTTTTAAGGAACATTGCCTCAAGTTTCTTTACTTTGTTCGACTCCTGAAAAACCAAGTTAAATCGAACTTAGTAATTATATTGTTACTGTGCTTACCTCAAGGTTGTTTGCTTTGTGCAACTCCTGAAAAACCAAAGTTAAATTGGACAATTAGATCATGAAACCAAACTCAGAAATTCGATTGGTAAACATTAGCACACCTGTAGTTGTCCATCTACATGACTGAGCCTCTCCTTTAGTTCGAGCAATTCCTGCATCGCCCCATCCTCTTTTAAACGGCCTGCCTTGAACTCGGTTAGGATTTCACTCCTTTTCTCCTTAATTTTTTTGAGATCAGATAGCAGTGGCCATTTCTCTTCAATTTGATTGATGATGGATTTAACTTCTGGACAGTTCCTTAGCAGATCCCAGTGTTTTTCCTTCACCCTTATGTCATCAAATACACACAAAGCAAGTGTCAAAGTAAGAGACAGAGAAAATCTTTCTCATTGTTTTTGCTTCGGTTGATGTGAATGGCTAAGTTCAGTTAAGAGAATTTACGTTACACATCCTCCTTCTGTTGATTTGGTCAGTTAACTTTTTCCCACTATGCTCTACAGTAAGTTCTCCCACACTCTCTTCTCCACCGGTTACCAGGGGCAGGCACTGTTTCTTGATGCCTTAATTTCCTTTAGCTTTCTGATTTCTTTTCTTTCCTCCGATCAACATCGAGCTTGAGGAATTCACCTGATAATGATCGGTCGATGGTTGTCCATCAGCACCATTTGGCGCTCCAGGTGTGGGTATCATAACGATATCCCTATGGCCTCTGAGACTAGACCAATTCGTCATCTTTCACGGATCTGAAAATTTTAACTCAAATCAAATTTCTGAATCTAAAACAATCAGAAGTTTTTCTGAAAATGTTACTTGGGAGGATTATATTATAAAAAATCTCAATTTTCAGACTGACAAAAATCATTTGGAGACAAGGATATTGTTATGGATTTATGATGAAAATAGCCTATCAAATTTTTATCATTTTTAAGAGGATTAAAGTGAAATTTTATCTTTACTAATTTAAAATTTTAAAAAATTTAAAGGATATAAATGAAAAATTTTCCATTTTAAGGGAAGCTGAGTCTGCCAGCCCTCTGGCTATGCCCGTGACGAAGGTCTTTGTACCAGGAGTTAGATTTACTCATGGGTAAATTAATCAATATACGTTAAATCAAAGATTAAATTAGTCATTCTGTTAAAAAATTTCATTCATTTTTTATTGTTAAAAATTAGTCATTATACGTTAGTATGAGGTACACTTGGCACGCCACGTGTAATTGCATGATTATTCCATTTGTTATGTTAGTTTTTAATAATAGAAATGAATAATTGTTTTTATAAAAATGACTAATGTATTCATTTTTCGAGTAAAGATCACCGATACCCCACCTAGCAATAGAGGTTTAGGAGTTGGTTGAAACTAGGATGGAAATTAGCTGAGAAATTGGAACTGAGCCATGGGGTTAATGACAGAAAAATCTAATTAGCTGAGGAAAGAAATTGTTAGTGCATATGTGGAGAATTAGCTATATTTTAGAGCTATCAATTACCCCAAATGTCTCTCCATATTATGTAATGCAAATACCATGAATTGCATTATGAATGAAATTCTAGAAATCGTACTCTTTATAGTTAAAATTTCTGTTATTTTGTTGAACACTTCACCTGCACCATAAATTATGTGACAAAATATTAACCCATTGTAGGGTGACGAGCATCAAAGCCAGAACGCAAATGTTACAATCCAAGATCAAACATGCTATCAATACTTGGAAATGATAAATTTTATAATCAACCATTCAATTTTTCTAGCCTAAACCAGATAAAGGAAATAACACAAACATAAAACATACCAATTCATTAAAATTTATATAAAAGACAACATTCCTGACACAATACAAACTCACTGAATTCGAATACCGAAACCATTCACTGAGTTCTTATAATAAAACTAATTATAGAAATATAGAAAAACATATGAGCATCACACCCTTCCACTCGCAACCTTATGAACTGAACCATCCTCTCCATAAATCATTAAGTAAGCATAACAGGCAAGACAAATATTATTCAACATGTCATCAGCAAGTTTCACTTCAAAATCTTGTTCCTTACCCATATTGAGCGTCGCGGCCCACTTTTTCAACTGGTTATAGCCGGAATCCTTAGGTGTACGCCAGTCTTCCATCTCTTTGATTGCGGCACAAACCAAAACTTCAATATTTTTATGGCCAAACTTAGTAGCTTTTCCACGATCCACTTCGATTAGAGCCGCGATACCTTTGAGGTAGTCTGGTGTTTCCCCATAGCGAGTTTTGTCCAATGCTTCTTGTAAGCCATGGAAGTGTGCAACTTCCACACTGTTGTTGTCTTTGTTAAAAAGGCCGGATAGCCAGGAACTATAATTACGCTTCAATATCTCCCTAGCCAGCAAACTTCCGTGGTCTTGATCAACAGTAATAGTAACATCATTCATTTCAGTACCTTGTTGTACTCCAGCTTCTGAAACCCCGTCTCTTTTGTTGCTTCCACTGAGCATTAAGTTCATCTGATTATCACTGTGCGACAATGGTGGTGTGTTTGTATTGTATTGTGCTTCAGACGCCTCACGCCCACCCTTTTGAAGCATTCCACTAGTAATAGTGTTCCCCAATGGTATGAACTGAATTGAACCATCCCCTCCATAGATCATTAAGGAAGCATAACAGGCAAGACAAATATTATTCAACGTGTCATCAGCAAATTTCACTTCAAAGTCTTGTTCCTTACCCATATTGAGCGTCGCGGCCCACTTTTTCAACTGGTTACAGCCGGAATCCTTAGGTGTACGCCAGTCTTCCATCTCTTTGAATGCGGCACAAACCAGCACTTCAATATTTTTATGGCCAAACTTAGTAACTTTTCCACGATCCACTTCGATTAGGGTTGCGATACGTTTGAGGTAGTCTGGTGTTTCCCCATAACGAGTTTCGTCCAATGCTTCTTGTAAACCATGGAAGTGTGCAACTTCCACACTGTTGTTGTCCTTGTTAAAAAGTCCGGATAGCCAGGAACTATAATTACGCTTCAACATCTCCCTAGCCAGCAAACTTTCGTGGTCTTGATCAACAGGAATAGTAACATCATTCATTTCAGTAACTTGTACTCCAGCTTCTGAAACCCCATCTCTTTTGTTGCTCCCACTGAGCATTAAGTTCATCTGATTATCACTGTGCGACAATGGTGGTGTGTTTGTGTTGTATTGTGCTTCAGACGCCTCACTCCCACCCTGTTCAAGCATTCCCTGGTAATAGTGTTCCCCAGTGGTATGCCATGGGGACTTTTGTTCGATGCCACAAATTGGGATATCCATACCACCAAAAGTTGACAAACTTTCATGACCACCAGTTGCAGCAACTCCTTGCGTACTTGGCACTGCAGAAAAAAACTAAAACAACAAACATGGAAAACAAGTCAAAATTTCAAATTTCATTTACTACATTAATTGTCACGAAATTGTTGTGTATATGATTATATAGAAATCAACTGAGATTCAATGTGGGATTATGTACTTTGAAAAAAACATGAATTTTAGATTATTTACTAAACAACCATCCGATAATTTCAAATTATGGATTTGAGAAATAATTAAATTTATATTAGTGTGTACAAACTCCATACTTAACACATAAATATTAGAAAAAATATTAAACTTAAATATCAAATTATGTATTAAATCATTTGATAAATAATATTTATGTCTAATGCTATTTTCGAAATTCAAGTTTTCAAATCTACCGATCATCACCTACCAATTTCATTTATATATATATATATATATATATATGCCATACCTCTTTTCAAGAGTTTCCACGTCATATTCCTGAAATTTAGGAGAAATATAAACAAATTATTAAAGATGCAAATAAGGGCAAGTCTAAGATAACTTTAGATATTGAGACCTGAAAAGGAAGATATGGGTAGACAACAAATTCATCAAGAAATATGATTCAACATATGATGCAAATAAGGGCATATTTATGAATATTAGTTTAAAATATAACGTTCGATATTTTCTAAAATATATGATTTAAAAAATTTAAATATGTCAAGATTAAACGTGAACCTATAAAATTGTGAATCCATATAAAAATATTCATACTCGAATCCAATTAATATAACTGAAAATGACATTTTACTAAATTTAGAAATGAAGTGTAGTAGATGAAGAAACATATTACATTGTAATTGGATTTATAAATGAGGAACATACCAACATATATTTGAATATAGGTATATTTTCAAATACACAAATATGTATCCAATGCATAAACCCGAATCCAAACAAATAGCTGAAGAAAAATACTTTTTGCTATGTCTAAAAACAAGTTTAGTGGATAAGGACATGGGACTTTATTGGTACTATGCCCTACTATATTAGTTAATATCAATGATAAGAAATGTGCTTACCTCATTTTTAAGGAACATTGTCTCAAGTTTCTTTACTTTGTTCAACTCCTGAAAAACCAAGTTAAATCGTTAGATCAAGAGGATATCGAACTTAGTAATTATATTGTTACTGTGCTTACCTCAACGTTGTTTGCTTTGTGGAACTCCTGAAAAACCAAAGTTAAATTGGACAATTAGATCATGAAACCAAACTCAGTAATTCGATTGGTAAACATTAGCACACCTGTAGTTGTCCATCTACACGATTGAGCCTCTCTTTTAGTTCGTCCATTTTCTGCATCGCCCCATCCTCTTTTAAACGGCCTGCCTTGAACTCGGTTTGGATTTCACTATTTTTCTCCTTAATTTTTTGGAGTTCAGATAGCAGTGGCCATTTCTCTTCAATTTGATTGATGATGGATATAACTTCTGGACAGTTCCTTAGCCAATCCAAAAGTTTTTCCTTCACCTTTATGCCACCAAATACACACAAAGCAAGTGTCAAAGTAAGAGACAGAGAAAATCTTTCTCATGGTTTTTGCTTCAGTTGATGTGAATGGCTAAGTTCAGTTAAGAGAATTTACTTTACATATCCTTCTGTTGATTTGGTCAGTGTAGATTTTCCCACTATGCTGTACAGTAAGCTCTCCCACACTCTCTTCTTCACCGGTTACCCGGGCCAGGCACTGTTTCTTGATGCCTTGACCTTTTCCTTCAGGTTTCTGCTTTCTTTTCTTTCCTCCGGTCAACATCGAGCTCGAGGAATTCACCTGATAATGATCGGCCGATGGTTGTCCATCAGCACCATTTGGCGCTCCAGGTGTGGGTATCATAATGATATCCCTATGGCCACTGAGACTAGACCAATTCGTCATCTTACACGGATCTGAAAATTTTAACTCAAATCAAATTTCTGAATCTAAAACAATCAAAAGATTTTCCTAATTCAGAACGAAAATAGAAACAAGCAAGCAAGTCAAAATCATAAACTAACAAAACTTAACGGATATGAAATTATAAATTTAGCAAAAATCAAAGCAATACATGTACAGAAAGTGAGGGGAAATGAGTTAAGTGAATTGAAATAGCAACTCACTGCTTTGATGTAGTGTGGAGAAGAGAAGAGAAGGAGCTGCTGCTGCGTTAATGGTGAAGAAATGATGAAATCCATTAGAGAGGAAGTTCTCATTTAAATAGAGGCTTAAGGTCGAAAGCAACTCGATTAAAAAGTTGGATCGAGAGAAAGAACACCAGTGAAGTGTCACATTTGACTTGTGGTTAATAAAATTACCATTAACATCCCTTTACTTTTTAAAATTTAAAATTTAGTCTATACTTCATTTTTAAACTTTGAGATACTACAAAATGTACTACCTACCAGAACATATACGAGTCAAAATCCTCAAAATCATTGAGGAGTTGTAATTTAAAAAATATTTTTCTTAAATCGTTAAATCCAGTTTGGATTTTTGGATGGTTTTATAAATAATTTAAAATCATTTAAAAACAGTTTGAGGTGAGTTAAAGGTGTTCATAACTCGTATCGGGTCTCGAGACTTTGAAAAAGCTCAAAACTGTGTAGGACCATTCAGTAAGAAATTAGATTAAGTTTTATAAAATTTTAGGAAGTAGATAGATTCAATTTTAGGACTTTAATATCGTATTGAAATCATTTAAAAAATTAATTTCAGGCATTCGAGACTAAAACGGACTTTGAAAGGTTAAAAAAAGTTCAAAATAATATAGAGATATTGTGGTATCGGTCAGACATTGTGATGTCAAGAATGCAAATAAAAGTTTTAAATCACAGTAAATAATTAATTAAGAAAAATAACTAAAATAAATAATAATAATATTAGGAATTAAATTGAATAAATAAAACTGAAATTAAAGCCTTAATTGTATAGACCAAAGACTATGGAGGACTGAAACTGCAAGGTATGTACATTTGAAAGTGCGGAGACTAGGTAGGACCGCGCGGAAGTGAGCCGAGCGGACGAGTGCGGTTAAGTGTGGAATAATGTTACTTTAAAATTTTAAATACAATAAAAATACTTTAAATTTTCTATTAGTAAATTAATAAATTTTAATACTAATTATTGTAATAAAAATTATATTTAAAATATTAATTAAATATTAAACGTATAAAATCATATGTGATATTAGAAATTATTAATTTATGAAAATTCAAAAAGTTGATAAAATTTTTAAAATTTTTATCAATGTTAATAGTGAAATATCGTAAAATGCAGCATGAGTTACCACATCAATACCATTAAAATTTTAACATTTCAATTAATTTTTATTATCCAAGAGCAAATAAATTAATTAGATTTTAAAGATTACGGCTAAAATAACCTCAAAAGAATAAGATTCAAAATGATAAAAGATGAATAAAAGTTAGAGGCCAACATCTTTGGATATTTGTAATTGTTGTAATATTTAAGTGATAACTTTTGCATGAACTTTTATTTTATTTATCTCTTGCGTTTATTATGTCTCGACTCGAGACGTGACAAATTTAATGGTATTAAAGTCTAATTTTCGATTTTAAAACATATTAATCATGCTTTTATGTTGCTTGGTTGTAATTTTTTCTTACATATGTATAGGACTAAGCAAGAAAATTCACAAAATAAAAACACGATTTATATAATGTATGTTTAGAAAACACGATTTATATAATGTATGTTTAGAAAACACGATTACACGAAATTAATCCGAATTTTATTTTTCTATTTAATAATTAATTTTAATTTTATGATATAAAAATATTTTATATTTAAAATAGTAAAATTATCTAATGCTTCTTAAAAGTTATTTGTTTTTAAAAATATTTATAAAATATTTTAAAACTTGTCAAATAATATTCAAAATTATAAAATAAAACTCATTTTGTTAAAATGGATTTAAAATTCTAAAACTCAAAATTAATATAACAAATAGAAAAACCAAATCAATCGATAGCATTCTTACATGTGACACGTATGTCAAACCTTAGTCCAAACTCCAAGGCATGACATTATCCACATACAAATAAATTTTAAATTAAAATTTGACTATAAGACAAAAATTTATTTGTTTAAAAATGTTTTAAATAGAAGTAAAAGAATTAAAAAGGTTTTAATGTCTACATTTGATTCTTTTTAATTATAATGAATGGGCATAATTTAATTTCAATCTTGAATCCAGCTCAATATAGATAAGTTGATACTAAACTTCATGTAACTCAATTAAGCTCAATTGTACAGTTAACTTAGGAATTTTTTTAGGAAAAGTCGAAATTAAATTATAATTTTTACTATTTTAAAAATTAAATTAAATTTTATTAATTTTAAAGATAACTAAAGTCTAATTTTATTTTTTAATTTAAAATTTTAAAAAGTAAATAAAAGATTTAAATAGAAAATTTCCATGGCTGCCCTTACTCATAAATTCTTCAGATTTTTTATTAGATTTT
The DNA here is from genome assembly GCF_025698545.1 of Gossypium raimondii. NCBI lineage: Eukaryota > Viridiplantae > Streptophyta > Magnoliopsida > Malvales > Malvaceae > Gossypium > Gossypium raimondii. The sequence continues at coordinate 803,265 of NC_068575.1, forward strand.
AATTCCACAAAGTTAAAACCATAGAGTGTCATAGAGAAGATTAAAAATATATCAAACAATCCTTCAAAGTTGATTGTGTTCTAAAAGATAACAAAAGATGAGTGATAATAATGATAAGTTATCCTTCACAAGCTGCCAAACTTCCATGATCTTAATCAACAGCATAAAGATCATTATTTACAGTAACTTCTTCATATCAATCCATGGACATGCTGAAAGAAGCTACAACAACAACAAATATAGACAATAAATTAAAATTTCAATGTAAAGTTACTTTATGGAAACGTGAATTTTAAAGATTTAGATTTGTATTTCATTTACTATAAATATAAATTAGTTCTCATTATTATTTTTAAAATAATCATAAATATTACATTTATGTAGTAAAGGTTACAAACCAAAATTCATGTTTCGAAAATTGAGTTTCCGAATAGGTATATATAGAAGTGTTTATGGGCTGAATTGAATTTAAACATGTTATTAATACGTATTATGCTTGTTTAAAATTGGTCCAATGCGAAATATAAACCTAAAAATTTAGGTGAGGCTGTCATTATTTCTAAACAGCTAATCCAAGCTCATTTTAATAGTTATCTTAAATTTTTTTTAATATTTACATTATAAATTTTATAATATAATAAAATATTACAAATTTAAAAAACAAGCTTCGGCCTTAAATGTTCAAGCCCGAGCTCGACCCATTTTTAAAATGAGCCTAATTTTTTTTGCTCAAACTCATTTTTCGACCTAATATTTTTGTCCAAACCTTCCCATTTTTGAAATGAGTCTTTGGACTTGGATAGATAATGCAACTTATTTATAGATCTAGATACACCGTACCTCTTTCCTTAGTGTCTCCACGCTGAAATACTGAAATTTAAAAGAAATAAAACTTAATGATCAAGAAGAGATTCAAACAGGGGCAAGTTTAAGAATTAATTGGATATACTGCAAAAATAAAAATAAAAAAGACGAGATACAAGAGAAATGGACGGTGAACAAATTAATAAAGTAAGATATGCACTTTTTTTCATTCTCAAGTTTATAGCTTCTAATATATCATATGCTTAGAAAGATTCAACCACATGTATTATTATCATTTTGCTTGAAATGTCCATGTTACACATATATTCAGATATGGGCATGGAATATGACCGTCCAAGGTTCACCTAAATACATGAAAAAAAATTTTAAAAATTCTTACTAAAATATATAGCTTAAAGTGGTCGGGTGCGTGAGGAAAGATATTGCAATTGTAAATTGATTTTAAAAGATTAATGTAGAAACACATATTCAAATGTAGTAGGTATCACATATGATCACCAAGGATTCCTCTAAATGCATAGAAAAAATTGAAAATGACCCTTTTTTCTAAGTAAAAATATTATAGAGACTTTTGTATTATAAGTTAGATTATATTTTACTCATTTAATAAAAAAAAAAAGCAAGCTAAGCTTTTTCATTAAAATTATAGTCTATTTCTATAGTTAAAAATTGATGTGGATAACAGAATAACCAAACATGTATATGTAACGTGTTACATATACCTCATGCTAAGGTATAATGACTAGATTTTAACAGTAGAAATTAATAAAATTTGTAATAGATGGAGCCATTTGCTCGATATTACATATAAAGACTAACTGTCCATTTGTTTTAGAGGAGACAAAAAGTAATCTGATTTTTAATACAAAACCCTCCATGATATTTTTATCATTTTTACTATCTAAAAACAAGTCTAATGAATGAGGAAAGAAAAATATAATTATAATGTGATTTATAAATGAGAAATGTTCATTTTATTCAAGAATAATAATCTAGGTTAATATCAATCATAAGAAGCGTTTATGTGCATACCATATTATTAGTGAAGATTGCATCAAGGTTAACAGCTTTTGTCAAGTCCTGAAAAACCAAGTTAAAAAGTCAGAATAATATGTTACATCATGAAACTAAATGTGGTAATTAAATTTGTAAACAATACCATACCTTCATCCATTTTTTATCCAATCTCTTAAACTCCTCTTCTAATTCGAGCAATCTCCACTTTGCCTCATCTGTCAAACCAGTGTCCTTGAACTCGAGCTCGATTTCAAGGACCTTTCGCTTAATGTCATCAAGATCAGATCGAACTGGGCATTGCGATTTGATTTGCTTGAGGGAGCCGAGAACTTTTGGCAAGAGAGCAGAGGCTTTCATCTCTATCATCTGATGGAAAATCCAGATCACAGATTCCATATATGCCATGTCGTCCTACATTTCACCAAATATAAACAAGTATTAAGAAACATGTAATACGAATACACATTTCAAGATATTGCTTTTTATGGAGATAAACAATTCTTACAGCTTTTTCTTTGAAAAAAAAAAAGGGTGACTACTAGGTATTGTTAGTGTCTTCTACGGAGATAAAAACCATTCTCATGATTTTATCACCATTGTTAATGCAAGGGTTTTCGGACCGTACCCAGTATTTTTTCTGAAAATGTACTTAGCTATATTGTCAGTTGAGAAAAGGCACTTCAAGGAAGGTGTAAAGGGTTTTGTTAGTAAAGTGAGAAAACGTTACAATCTAACAAAATGAAATATCTTTAGAAATAGTGGAGAGGAAGATTAGGGCAAGCTCTAAACTGGTGGAGGTAATAGACTGAGAAAAATGAGAGTTCTAAATTTGCCACAAGGTCCAAAAGTCCCCTAACAAAACATTCAAACCCCTATAAGCTTTAGGTAAAAAGTTACTAAAGGACTATTAAAATGAGAAAGTAAGAATGAACATGCTAAATAGGGTAGTGAAATTAAAAGGGTTGCTTGAACATGGAAAAATGGAAAGCAATAATTGTATAGATAATGAGTATAATGGTGGCTACATAAAAGTTATAATCACTTAAAGCATTTCAGCAAAAAAAAGTGTTTATTCAATAAAGAAATGGGTAGCAAAGCACTTGTATTAAAAAAAAAAGTAAAAATTAAACTTATTGAACAATGATGCTCTCTAAAATATTGGTAAAAGTATTACAAAGTTACCTGTATTAAAAGTTGGATTGCACTTCATTCCTTTTACTAAAAATTGAGTAAATTAATTTACGTATTTTAGTTTAAAGTAGATTAAAGAATAAACTAGTACTTTTGTTAGAAATTTTATTTATTTTATTATTAAAATCGGTCATTTATATGTTAACTATGCCAATTTTTCATAATACAAATGAATGAGATTTTAACCAAAAAAATAGATTTTCTCTTGATTTAATATACAAAATTTTAATTTATCTAATTTTTTAAGTAAATAAAATAAAAAGCAAGGATAATTCTTCTTCATCCAAACTGTTGTTTCCCATTGTAAGAACAGATTCCTAGTATAAAAAAGAAAAGGCATCTACAGAAGGCTAAAAGCAGGGTTCAAAGCAGGGTTCTTGGCAGTGGATGCAGTATTTATCTAACTTCAACATATACTAACGGTGATGAGTATTTAATACTAATTTTTTAAATTCAATTAAGAAACATTACCATCTTTATCTGACTGTTAATACGATCCTTGAAAGCTTTCGCCATTTCCAGCTCAGATAAATCCTCTTCTTTACTTCCCGCTCCTCGTTGTTGCTGCGGATTTGATGATTCACCGATATAAAAGCCTCCTCGGCGCTGCTTTTTTTCTTCTCCTTTATCTCCCGAGAAATTATCGAAAACAAATTCCAGGTTTCTTTTCATTCTACTACTTGACATCAAGCTCAAAGAGTTGACCTGGTTATCATCGCTCGGCAACGGCGGTACGTTCGCGCCAATTTGCGCTTCAGTTGCCGGAATCCCAACCTGTCGAAGGTCTTCTCTAAGTTCCAGGCTATTTTCCGGCGAGGGATCAACAAACGTTCCTTTTATAAGTTTGTCCAAACTGTCATCGCTGCTCATCTTTCACAGATCTACTGACATTCAAATTGAAAACAGGTAAAAACATTACAGATATAAACTAACAAAAACGAAATGATATAAAGCAAGAGATTTCTCCAAATGAAAAACAAAACTCCGCAAAATCAAGTTAAGATATCATAATCAATTAGTAATTCAGCAATACTCACTGTCAGGGAAGATGAACGAAATCTTTAGTGGAGAGCTAATACAGAAAAGGAAATAAGGCAAGTGCTGCAGCCAAGTCCTTGAAGAATGAAGATATTATATATAACAAGGTTAAACTGTGCTATTAGTCACTTTATGGATGTTATGAATTTGGTCCTTATTCTTTTCAAATTTTAAAATTTCAATACTCACCAAATGATAACAGTAAAATTCATCGAGTTCTATTACTTTCAAAATTCGATGCGATAAACATATTATCATACGTGTAATGTCAAAATCCAATTAATGGATTAGCGACTATTATTTACATCAAAACTAGAATTTCAATTTGGAAACAAATATAAAGACCTAGAATGATCCAATTGAAGACCATAAACTAAATCTACAATTATGCGCGTAGTACATGACTAGTAATTGATTTTAACCAAACAAATTTAGCTTCTACTGTTTGGTTCAAAACTAAAAATTTAAAATTAAAAGTTACAGGGACTAAAATTAACTAATTTGAAAAGTATAGAGACCAAGTTTAATTAAAATTAAATATAGAAACTAAAGAAGCAACTTTCACAAAGTATAGAAACTAAATTAAACAGCAGAATTTTTACTTGGAATCTATATTAAGTGAAATTATGAATTTTATTTCCTCCATAAATAAATTATTAATGATTTTTTAAGGATTTAATCCTCTATATAATTTATTAATTTCTAGTCCCATTACTTTTCGAAACATGTATTTTCAGTCCTAAAGCCATTTCTGTTGTGCATTCTATATGTATTTTAAATTTTTTGTATAATTAGATAAATATTATACAATTTTCTTTTGTTTTCTAAATGTAAAAAAGTTATCTAGATATATAAAATAATAAATTATACATTTCATCTCATCTCATCTCATCTCATCTCATCATATGTTTTAAAAAAAAAAGTAATCTCAATATTGATTGAAATTACACATTTTAAAAAGTAAAAAGGCTGGAAATGACCAAATTATAGAGGAGAGACTAAATCAAAAAGAAAAACATAGTGCAGGTACTGAATATGAAATTTGACCTATTTTGATCATTGCTTGAACCGAAAGGAACGGGAAATATTAGTTCAAGGAACGGGAGGACAATACCTTTAAGAATTTAAAGGCCGGAAATACAATTCCAATTAAACCCTAAAACTATTCATGGGTTTACAAATTACACCCCAGAATTCGTAGGCGTAAATGTACCATTTAGCCTTTGAATTAACCATTTTTTCACATTAGTACCTAAACATTTTTTCTTACTTTTGTACTTAAAAATTTAATTTCTTCCATCGATTTGGTACACATATTTTTGTTTAATTTCATTACAATTTTAATGGTAGTTATAACTTATGATGGATAAATGTATAGCTAAAGGGTAAGACAAACAAAATACTGAATTTAAAATATTAAAACCGTAGGCTTTAGAGATATAGAAGAAAAAATACCATAACCATATCGAGTTAAAATAAAAGTAACTATAGGTAGAACTTAGAGCAATTGTTGATGGGCTGGAAACGGCTTGGGAGAAGGGGGTGCGTTGGCTGCTAATTGAGAGTGATAGTAAAACAATAGTGGACTTAACACTAGGAGCCAAAGCAATGGGATTGTTGAGATTGGCATTGGAGGTTCACAGCTGGATGACGAAGGGTTGGCAAGTGAAGATTCAACATGTACCACAAACAACGAATATGGTTGCTGATGCTATACACAAGGCGATTAAAAAGTTGGATCGAGAGAAAGAAAACCAGGGAAGCGTCACATTTGACTTTTGGTTAATAAAATTACCATTAACATCCCTTTACTTTTTAAAATTTAAAATTTAGTCCTTACTTTATTTTTAAACTTTGAGATACCACAAAATGTAATACCTACCAGAACATATACGAGTCAAAATCCTCAAAATCATTGAAGAGTTGTAATTTAAAAATATTTTTGTTAAATCATTAAATCAAGTTTGGATTTTTGGATGGTTTTATAAACAATTTTAAATCATTTAAAAATGGTTTGAGGTGAGTTAAAGGTGTTCATAACTCGTATCAGGTCTCGAGACTTTGAAAAAGCTCAAAACTATGTGGGACCATTCAGTAAGAAATTAGATTAAGTTTTATAAAATTTTAGGAAGTAGATAGATTCAATTTTAGGACTTTAAGATCGTATTGAAATCATTTAAAAAATTAATTTTTGAATGTTCAGAGGCATTCGAGACTAAAACGGACTTTAAAAGATTAAAAAAGGTTCAAAATAATATAGAGATATTGTGGTATCAGTCAGACATTGTGATGTCAAGAATGCAAATAAAAGTTTTCAAATCACAGTAAATAATTAATTAAGAAAAATAACTAAAATAAATAATACGAATAATAATAGGAATTAAATTGAATAAATAAAACTGAAATTAAAGCCTTAATTGTATAGACCAAAGACTATGGAGGACTGAAACTGCAAGGTATGTACATTTGAAAGTGCGGAGACTAGTTAGGACCGCGCGAAAGTGAGCTGAGCGGACGAGTGCGGTTAAGTGTGGAATAATGTTACTTTAAGGGTCTGTTTGATTGCCAGTAAAATATTTTCCGTAAAATGATTTCTGGAAAATGTTTTACTTTTCTGTAAAATGATTTACTGGAAATATTTTCTAGTGTTTGATTGAATCTGTAAAATATTTTTCTACGCTTATGATTTTTTGAAAATATTTTTCGGAAAAGTTGTTTTACATATATTAATAAATTTTATATTTTAAATTATTTTTACATATATTGCAATGATTTATTTATAATAATACTCAATTATTAAGCTACAATATTAATCGTTATAAATTGAAAAAACTAATATCAAATAAATCATTTGTAATTGTGTTAAAAAATAAGTATTGAATAATTAAAAAACAAGTTCTTGGAAAATCGATAAATGTAAGCGGTTTTCACCGGAAATGAAGGAAGGAATGAAGGAGGCGATAGAGAGGAGAGCACGGAAAATGTTTTACGGAAATTGAAAGGGTAAGACATTTTCCCTAAAATGTAACCCATTTTCCCTTGTTTTAGAGTTCATTTTCCAAATGGAAAATATTTTCCGCCAATCAAACGCTGGAAAAGTTGGAAATGATTTTCCGGAAAATCAATTCCGTCAATCAAACAGACCCTAAAATTTTAAATACAATAAAAATACTTTAAATTTTCTATTAGTAAATTAATAAATTTTAATACTAATTACTGTAATAAAAAATTATATTTAAAATATTAATTAAATATTAAACGTATAAAATCATATGTGATATTAGAAATTAATAATTTATGATAATTCAAAAAGTTGCTAAAAATTTTAAAATTTTATCAATGTTAATAGTGAAATATACATAAACTGCAGCATGAATTAGCATATCCATACCATTAAAATTTTAACATTTCAATAAAAGCAAATAAATAAATTAATTTTAAAGCTTAAGGCTAAAATGACCTAAAAAGAACAAGATTCAAAATGATAAAATGAATGAAAGTTAGAGGCATGAGCTTTTATTTTACGTATCTCTTGCGTTTATTATACCTCGACTCGAGACGTGACAAATTTAATGGTATGAATGTCTAATTTTTCGATTTTAAAACATATTAATCACGTTTTATGTTACTTGGTTGTACTTTTACATATTTGTGAGATTTTCTTTTCTTATATATGTATAGGACTAAGCAAGAAAATTCACAAAATCAAAACCAACTCAAATTAAAGTGTTTGAGTGATTTATATAATGTATGTTTAAAAACACGATTACACGAAATCAATCTGAATTTTATTTTTCTATTTAATAATTAATTTTAATTTTTATGATATAAAAATATTTTATATTTAAAATAGTAAAATTATCTAATACTTCTTAAAAAATATTATTTTTAGAAATATTTATGAAAATATTTTAAAATTTTGTTAAATAATATTCAAAAATCATAAAAGCAATTTCATTTTGTTAAAATGTATATAAAATTCCAAAACTCAAAATTAATATAAAAAATAAAAAGCAAATCGAATGGATAGCATTCTTACATGTGAGACGTCTGTCAAACCTAAGTCCAAGGCATGACATTATCCACATAAAAATAAATTTTAAATTAAAATTGACTATAAGAAAAAAAATATTTGTTTAAAAATGTTTTAAATGGAAGTAAAAGAATTAAAGAAGGTTTTAATGATGTCTACATTTGATTCTTTTTAACTATAATGAATGGCATAATATAATTTTAATTTTGAATCCAGCTCAATATAGATAAGTCGAAACTAAACTTCAAATCTAAATTTCGAACTTCATGTAACTCAACTAAGCTCAGTTGTACACTTTTATTAAGAGGTGAAGTCGGAAAATCTTTTTAGGAAGAGTCGAAATTAAATTATAATTTTACGATAATAAAAGTATAACTTTTAAATGATTAAATTAAAATTTTATCATTTTTAAAGGTAACAAAGAATAATTTTACTTTTATTAATTTAAAATTTTAAAATTATATAAAAGATCTAAATAGAAAATTTTCATGCCTGCCCTTACTCATAAATTCTTAAGATTTTTTTGTTTTTGTTTTGGAGTACCACTTTTTATTAGATTTTAGTTCCACAAAGTTAAAACCTTAGAGTTTCATAGAGAAGATTAAAAATATATCAAACAATCCTTCAAAGTTGAGTGTGTTCTAAAAGATAACAAAAGATGAGTGATATCCTTCACCAGCTGCCAAACTTCCATGATCTTAATCAGCAGCATAAAGATCATTATTTAAAGCAATTTCTTCATATCAATCCATGGACCTGCTGAGAAAAGCTACAACAACAACAAATATAGACAATAAATTAAAATTTCAATGTAAAGTTACTTTATGGAAGCATGAATTTTAAAGATTTAGATTTGTATTTCATTTACTATAAATATAAATTAGTTCTCATTATTATTTGAAAAATAACCATAAATATTTCATTTATGTCGTAAAGCTTACAAAACAAAATTCATGTTTTGAAAATTGAGTTTCCAAATAGGTTTATATAGAGGGGTTTATCGGCTAAATTGAATCTAAACATGTTATTAATACGCATTATGCTTGTTTAAACCTGGTTCAATTCAAAATATGAACCTAAAAGTTTAAGTAACGTTGTCCATATTTGTAAATAGCTAATCCAAGCTCACTTTAATAGTTACCTTAACTTTTTTTTTTAATATTTACATTATAAATTTTATAATATATAATATAAAATATCACAAACTTAAAAAACAAGGTTCGGCCTTAAATGTTTAAGCCCGAGTTCGACCCATTTTTAAAATGGGCCTAATTTTTTTTTTTTTGCTCAAACTCATTTTTCGACCTAATATTTTTGCTCAAATCTTCCCATTTTTGAAATGAGTTTTTGGACTTGGATAGATAATCCAACTTATATATATAGACCTAGATACACCGTACCTCTTTCCTTAGTGTCTCCACGCTGAAATCCTGAAATTTAAAAGAAATATAATTTAATGATCAAAAAGAGATTTAAACAGGGGCAAATTTAAGAATTAATTGGATATACTGCCAAAAAAAAAAAAACCAAGAGATACCACAGAAATGGATGTTGAACAAATTAATAAAGTAAGATATGCGCTTAGAAAGATTCAACTACATGTATTATTATCATTTTGCTTGAAATGTACATGTTCCACATATATTCAGATACGGGCATGGAATGACCGTCCAAGGTTCACCTAAATGCATGAAAAAAATTTAGAAAAAACTTACTAAAATAGCTTAAAGTGGTCGGGTGCGTGAGGAAAGATATTGCAATTGTAAATTGATTTTTAAAAAGATTAATGTAGAAACACATATTCAAATGTAGGTATCACATATGATCACCAAGGATTCCTCTAAATACATAAAAAAGAAAATTATATGTAGCGGGGCATGCAATAGTATTCTCTAGTCACACTCAAATCCATGAAAAATAGTTGAAAACGACTTTTTTCTAAGTAAAAATATTATATTAAATTGTATTTTGCCCATTTAATAAAAAAAAAAACCAAACTAAGCTTTTCTGTTGAAATTATCGTCTATTTTTATAGTTAAAAACTGATGTAGATAACAGAATAACCAAAACAGTTACATGTGACGTGTTACGTATACCTCATGTTAAGGTCTAAGGACTAGATTTGAACAGTAGAAATTAATGAAATTTGTAATAGATGGAGCCATTTGCTCTGATAATATAAGGACTAATTGTCTATTTTTTTAGTGGGGACAAAAAAGTAATCTGACTTCTAGTACAAGACTCTCCATGATATTTTTACCATTTTTACTATCTAAAAAACATGTCTAAGAGGAAAGAAAAATATAATTATAATGTGATTTATAAATGAGAAATGTTCATTTTATTCAAGAATAATAATCTAGGTTAATATCAATCATAAGAAACGTTTATGTGCATACCATATTATTAGTGAAGATTGCATCAAGGTTCCCAGCTTTTGTCAAGTCCTGAAAAACCAAGTTAAAAAGTCAGAATAATATGTTACATCATGAAACTAAATGTGGTAATTAAATTTGTAAACAATACCATACCTTCATCCATTTTTTATCTAATCTTTTAAACTCCTCTTCTAATTTGAGCAATCTCCGCTTTGCCTCATCTGTCAAACCAGTGTCCTTGAACTCGAGCTCGATTTCAAGGACCTTTCGCTTAATGTCATCAAGATCAGATCGAACTGGGCATTGCGATTTGATTTGCTTGTGGGAGCCGAGAACTTTTGGCAAGAGAGCAGAGGCTTTCATCTCTATCATCTGATGGAAAATCCAGATCACAGATTCCATATATGCCATGTCGTCCTACATTTCACCAAATATAAACAAGTATTAAGAATCATGTAATACGAATACGCATTTCAAGATATTGCTTTTTTTGGAGATAAACAATTCTTACAGCTTTTTCTTTGAAAAAAAAAAAGGGTGACTACTAGGTATTGTTAGTGTCTTCTACGGAGATAAAAACCATTCTGATCATGATTTTATCACCATTGTTAATGCAAGGGTTTTCGGACCGTAGCAAGTATTTTTCTGAAACTGTCCTTAGCTATATTGTCAGTTGAGAAAAGGCACTTCAAGGAAGGTGTAAAGGGTTTTGTTAGTAAAGTGCGAAAACGTTACAATCTAACAAAATGAAGTATCTTGAGAAATAGTGGAGAGGAAGATTAGGGCAAGCTCAAAACAGGTGGAGGTAATGGACTGAGAAAAATGAGAGTTCTAAATTTGCCACAAGATCCAAAAGTTCCCTAACAAAACATTCAAACCCATATAAGCTTTAGGCAAAAAGTTACTAAAGGACTCTTAAAATGAGAAAGTAAGAATGAACATGCTAAACAGCGTAGTGAAATTAAAAGGGTTCCTTGAACATGGGAAAATGGAAAGCAAATTGTATAGATAATGAGTATAATGGTGGTTACATAGAAGTTATAATCACTTAAAGCATTTCAGCAAAAAAAGTGTTTATTCAATAAAGAAATTGGTAGCAAAGCACTTGTATTAAAAAAAGGAGTAAAAATTAAACTTATTTAACAATGATGCTCTCTAAAATATTGGTAAAAGTATTACAAAGTTATCTGTATTAAAAGTTGGATTGCACTTCATTCCTTTTACTAAAAATTGAGTAAATTAATTTATGTATATTAGATTAAAGTAGATTAAAGAACAAACTAGTACTTTTGTTAGAAATATTATTTATTTTTATTATTAAAAATCGGTCATTTATATGTTAACTATGCCAATTTTTCATAATACAAATGAATGAGATTTTTAATTTAAAAAAATCCATTTTCTTTTGATTTAATATACAAAATTTTAATTTATCTTTACTTCTTCTTCATCCAAACTGTTGTTTCCCATCGTAAGAACAGATTCCTAGTATAGAAAAGAAAAGGCATCTACAGAAGGCTAAAAGCAGGGTTCTTGGCGGTGGATGCAGTATTTATCTAACTTCAACATATACTAACGGTGATGAGTATTTAATACTAATTTTTTAAATTCAATTAAGAAACATTACCATCTTTATCTGACTGTTAATACGATCCTTGAAAGCTTTCGCCATTTCCAGCTCAGATAAATCCTCTTCTTTACTTCCCGCTCCTCGTTGTCGCTGCGGATTTGATGATTCACCGATATAAAAGCCTCCTCGGCGCTGCCCTTTTTCTTCTCCTTTATCTCCCGAGAAATTATCGAAAACAAATTCCAGGTTTCTTTTCATTCTACTACTCGACATCAAGCTCAACGAGTTGACCTGGTTCTCATCGCCCGGCAACGGCGGTACGTTCGCGCCAATTTGCGCTTCAGTTGCCGGAATCCCAAGCTGTCGAAGGTCTTCTCTAAGTTCCAGGCTATTTTCCGGCGAGGGATCAACAAACGTTCCTTTTATAAGTTTGTCCAAACTGTCATCGCTACTCATCTTTCACAGATCTAGTGACATTCAAATTGAAAACAGGTAAAAACATTACAGATATAAACTAACAAAAACGAAATGATATAAAGCAAGAGATTTCTCCAAATGAAAAACAAAACTCCGCAAAATCAAGTTAAGATATCATAATCAATTAGTAATTCAGCAATACTCACTGTCAGGGAAGATGAACGAAAGCTTTAGTGGAGAGCTAATACAGAAACGGAAATAAGGCAAGTGCTGTAGCCAAGTCCTTGAAGAATGAATATATTATATATAACAAGGTTCAACTGTGCTATTAGTCACTTTACTTTATGACTTATTCTTTTAAAATTTTAAAATTTCAGTACTCACCAAATGATAACAGTAAAATTCATCGAGTTCAATTACTTCCAAAATTCGATGCGGTAAACATATTATCATACGTGTAATGTCAAAATCCAGTTAATGGATTAACGACTCTTATTTACATCAAAACTAAAATTTCAATTTGGAAACAAATATAGAGACTTAGAATGATCCAATTGAAGACCATAAACTAAATCTACAATTATGCGCGTAGTACATGACTAGTAATTGATTTTAACCAAACAAATTTAACTTCTACTGTTTGGTTCAAAACTAAAATTTAAAATTAAAAAGTACAGGGACTAAATTTAACTAATTTTAAAAGTATAAAGACTAAATTTAATTAAATTAAAATATAAAAACTAAAGCAGCAACTTTCACAAAGTATAGAGACTTAACAGCAGAATTTTTACTATTTTATTTCCTCCGTAAATAAATTATAAATGAATTTTTAAGGATTTAATCCTCTATATAATTTATTAATTTCTAGTCCCATTACTTTTCGAAACATGTATTTTCAGTCCTAAAGCCATTTCTGTTGTGCATTCTAAATATATTTTAAATTTTTTCCATTTAGCCTTTGAATTAACCATTTTCACATTAGTACCTAAACATTTTTCTTACTTTTGTAATTAAAATTTAATTTCTTCCATCGATTTGGTACACATATTTTTGTTTAATTTCATTACAATTTTAATGGTAGTTATAATTTATGATGGATAAATGTATAGCTAAAGGGTAAGACAAACAAAATACTGAATTTAAAATACAAAAACCGTAGGCTTTAGAGATATAGAGGAAAAAATACCATAACCACATCGAGTTAAAATAAAAGTAACTATAGGCAGAACTTCGAGCAATTGTTGATGGGTTGAAAATGGCTTGGGAGAAGGGGGTGCGTTGGCTGCTAATTGAGAGTGATAGTAAAACAATAGTAGACCTAATACTTGGAGCCGAAGTAATGAGATCGTTGAGATTGGCATTGGAGGTTCACAGCTGGATGACGAGGGATTGGCAAGTGAAGATTCAACATGTACCACGAACAACGAATATGGTTGCTGATGCTATACACAAGGCGATAAGGTGTTGCCAAACGAGTTTTTATTTTCTCACAACTTCCTTCGGCAGTGCAAAATGTAATGTCAATGAATAAGTGTTAAGTAACTAGTCTATTGTTATCGATAACATTATAGTTCAACTTCCTTTTGTAACTAAAAATAAATAACTATAGAAACCCCAAATTCTTTGACTGAGTTCAAGTACCAAACCATTGTGAGTTCAAACAAAAGTATCCTTAGAAGCCCAAGTACAGGACGACAACTCAATTGAAGCTCATCTCCGACGGTAACTGCAACAAAAACATACTCTTCCACTCATAACTTGATTTCGCAAACTTTTTTTTCTTTGGTCAACCCTCTCCAACAGTTTCTGACTAAGTCCTAGCCAGGCCCAGGAAAAAAATCCTAACAATAGATTATTAGGCCCATGAGCACCTCTACTTGTAGGTCCTAGGTCTTCTATAATAGATGTGTCGGGCTCATCAAGTTCCCAACAATAGATTATTAGCAAATCCCACTAGAAAGCAATGTTCTTAGCCTTGTTGAGCATCAGCCGCCCACTTTTTTCAACATGCCCCAGTCGAAATCCTTAGGTGTCACCTCTTCCATCCCTTGGATTGAGGCACAAACAAGAAGTTGAATATTTTCATGGAAATTACTCAGTAGCTTCTCCACGAACATTTTGGATTTGTGCAGCTATATGTTTGAGGTTGTCCAGAATACAAACATTTTCTTCTGGTGCTTATTTTTAAGGCAAGGTAATCTGCAACATCCACTTTGTTGTTATTCTTGTTAAAAAGTTGGGATTTCAAGGAACTAAAATTACGTTGTAACTTCTCCCGAGTAAGCAAACTTCTACGGTGTTGATCAATAGGAATAACAACATCATTAATTTCAGTACCTTGTCCTCCAGCTTATGAAAATTTGATGATAACCAATTCCTCATTTCTGTTCTTGCTTCCACTCAACGAGCTCATCTAGTTATCATTGAGCGAAAATGGTAGTCTGTTCGCACTATATTGTGCTTCAAACGACTCACTCCCATACTGTTGAAACTTTCCCTAAGTAATAGTGTTCTGGTTTTCCAAACATTCATGATCATCAGTTGCAGCAACTTCTTTGATACATGACACTGCAAAATAAAGCTAAAATAACAAATATGGAAAACATAAACAAATGATGAAGATGTAATATATATACAAATACAGAACAAAGTAATCAGGAAAGATATGCACTTTTTTCTTTCCAAGTTTATAGCTTCAGCCATACATAGTATTTTCAAAGCATAGAAAGTAACACTATATTGTTTTCAATGCAAACAACCATGGGAGAGAATACCAAAGCATTAGGTTTTTCGATCTAATCATACTGAAATCTATGTCGCTTGAACTATTCATTTTGATTGAAGAATTAGTAGTTGATATATGTTCGAACATTGGTTTAGAAGATGACCTATGAGGTTTCTCAAAATATGTGAAAAACTTAGAAAAATAATTAAACATATCAAGGTTAAAGGTGATCCCACACGCGTCACTTAAACCAAATAACTGGCCAAATCAACAAAATGATGACTAGAGTAAATTATCTTAATTGAACCTAGTCATTCAGAAAAAAATCATGAGAAAGATTCTCTTTGTCTGTTCCTTTAACAGTTGCTTTGTGTGTGTATTTGGCGACATGAAGGTGTAAGGAAAAACAATGAGATTAGCTACATAACTACCCACAAGTTTCAGCCGCTATCAGCTAAATCTTAAGAAAAATGCCAACTTCCCACGCTTGTAGTTAGGGGTGAATATTCGATCGAGTCGAATCGAGTAAAAAAAAATTGAGTTAGTCGAGTTGACGAATTTTATTTTAACAATCAAACTCAATTTGAATTTTTTAGAACCGAGTCAAGAAATTTCGAGTCGAGTTATATGAGTGAGTAAAATAGTCTCTGTGTTCAAATTGTACCATTAAATGTATGCTTTGGTGTTTATATATGGTATAATAACAAATTTAGTCTTTTAACGTTTACATATTTATTCAATTTGACCCTCCTCTTTTATTGGAAGTAAATTAATTTTTTGAAACTAATAAGACTAAAGAGCCAACAAAAGCACTAAATTTTAAAAATAAATTAAGTACTTTAAAATTTTAAAATTATTAAAACTCATAAAACTCATAATAAAATTATAAAAAAATTATAAAATTATAAAATTTTATTAAAAAATAACAATACCTTATTAAGACATATTTGATTACCTTATTTACCGCAAAATAATAATAATAATAATAATAATAATAATATTATTATTATTATTATTATTATTATTTTGATAATAAAAAAGAGTTAAAAATTACCAAAAATTAATTCATATTTGACTACAATATACATGTTAAGAATTGGTAATAACTTATTTATGGAACGACAATTAAGGCTATTTAAGTTAAAAAAAATTGTTATTTTAGGTAAAAGTTTGATACTTTTTTTGTAAAGGCGAAAACAAGCTGACAACTAAGCTAATTACACAAGAAGACTCTGAGTAAGATTATCTATTTTATTGCCTTGTGATTTAAGAATGTTGCTAGCTCTGATTATTACAACCCCTTCTTACTCTTACAAGTAGGGACAGATTCAAGATTTTACTTCAAAGAGGAGTAATTTTTAAATTTGAATGATTTTTTTCGTAAAAAGTACCAATTCTTCTCGGATACTTTTTATTCTCTTATCAAATAAATCAATTTAAATCATCAATGATAGAATCATTGAAAATTCTTCTCAAATACTTTTCGATATGCAAAAATAATAACTAATATTATACTAAAAGTTTCATAAATATCATTATAATTCCAAAAATTAAATTAAAAAACTTATCCTTAGTCGTATTTCTCGGTACTAGGCATCTTAAATTGCACACTCCGCTTTTTCATAAGATTGAACTCATCAATAATAGAATTTGTTGAAAATTTTCGAGTTATCTCTTTTTCGATGTATGCCATCAAGTTAGTTGAAAGAAAATTATCCTCCATTTTGTTGTGAAGTTTTGTCTCCACAATTTTTATGGTTGAAAATGCTTGTTTGGTTATTGTAGTAGACATAGGAATAGTTAGCACAAGACGAATAATTTGTTGACAATAATTTAATTGAAAAACTTGAAAGTTGTAATAATATTAAACAATAACATATTAGGAAAAAAAGTCAAATAAATAAATAACATAATTTATGCAAAAATATTTACCGAGAGATTTTTTACGCAAGGAGCCGAGAGTAAAGATAATTTTTATTTTTTTACTCTATGACATCAAACTCCTTTCTTTTTCTTTTGGCAGTGTCGGCACCTTACCAGAAATACAAATCAAAATACAAGAAAGTCACTAATCTAATATATATGGGTATGGGTCAAATCAATTAATTCTAAAATTTGGCTTTAAAGTCCACATTGGGCCTCTAAGTTTAGTCTCCTAAGGCCCATCACACATTAATATTAGATTTATATTATTAATGTTATATAATTAATAATTAAAAAATACTTTGTTAATATAAAATATAACCTTATGACTTAATGAGACGAAATTATCGAAATACAATTATATATTAAATCATTTTAGAAATAAAAAACTTAATTACGATATAATAAAAGAAATTAATATTATGAGGTGACAAATTTGAGAAAATAAATGAATTAAATAAATAGAAAAGACAAGGAACATATTTTTAACTTAAAAAATAAAAAATAAAAGTCAAACTCTAAAAATAATGGCCCGACCCCACTTTTATCCCTTATTCCTTGTTTCCATTTTGGTTTTTTTGTCTTATTTATTCTTTCATGCCCTAAAATTAAAATTTCCATTCCTTAAATTCCTACCCTTTTTACCATTGCCACCCTCATCAATTCTGTGTAAAAATTCCCAATAAGAAGCCATGCAACAATGTCTAGTTGACAACTTTTCAAAGTTAACTGTTAATGTCGAAGCAAAGACACCACCACCAGCTGATGATTCACTTTTCGACCCTGAAATTTGTCGGACTCCAACTTCTGAAGAACATCGGATCCCTGAACTCTTGTCTTGTCCTCCTGCTCCTAAGAAACGTAAAGGTTCTTTCTCAACAGACGTGAATGAATCCAAGAAAATTGTGGAAGATAAAGAGATTATTCAGATTATTTTTCCACCCCACCAAGATTCATCGTCTTCTACACTACCACCTAAGCCGTCTTCTTCCATGGAGTGATGATGGGGTTGGCTTCTGTTTCTTTTTTCCTTACCTTTTAATCTGTTAGAAAATTGAAGGAATTTTAGGGATGTATATTTGATTGTTTTTTTATAGAAAAAAGAAGCAGCCAAAAAAAAAAATCCCAATTATGAGATATATTAATCTAATTGAATAGTTTTAGGGTTTAGAGTTATCCACAATGAATCTAAGATTTTGTTTGATACATTGGCGGTGAGATTTTTAATTTTATAAAATAGTCGATATGATTAATTAATATTTAAAATTTAAATGAATGAATGAAAATTTTAAATCTATTTGTGAAATTAAAACCGTCGTTATTAATGTATCGGATAATAATCTATAGTAATATAAGTGTTAAATGATTTAATAGATACAAATGTTTGAATATTGGTAGCCTTATGTCAAAAACTTAATAAAATATTTTGTTAATTGATGCCCCATAGCAGTTTTTGTGTATTTTATGATGTTTTTTTGTTATGTAATGTCTGTTCTTTTGTTATTCTTGTGTATGATTTGTATGATTTTCATAATGATATCATTTTGGTTGGTTCAATCTTCATTGGCTATAAAGTAGTTGGGACTAGAAAATTTGTTGGTGAATATATATTAGAAAGGCTTTTTGGGAGCATTGATGTAGGACCATGTTATTTGGGAATTAGGAAGTCAAAAAAGGTTTGCTTTTGAAAAAAAAAATAAAGTATTTGGTTCATTTTAAAGGAATGGAACGTAGATTCGGATTTTAAAGATAATATTATTGTCTGAATATATTTATAGATATTTTTAGATATGTGCAAGATTTGTGTACTAATGATTTTAATGGTTATAAGGAATTTTTCATTTAAAATTCTCTCTCAAAAAATATTACTTTAAATTTATTTTGTATCGTATATACCAATATTACGTGAAATGAATTTGGATTGATTGCCTTTTAGCATGTCACAGCAAAATATTGTTCTTAATTTATCTTGTATTGTACGTACCAATATTACACAAATAAAGACATATTTTTACCAATTTAATTACTTAGTTTACTTTCATGATTTAAATCTCTAATTTAACTCTCTAACTTTGTTCAAATGCATGTTGGTTTTAATTAACATAATATAATTATTATTTATTAAATAAAATAATTTTTAATTTATAAATCATATTGCACTAGAGTTGTTATTGGACATAGCAAAAAAGTCATTTTTCCACTATGATATCCTATCATATGTATATATAATCTACAAGGTTCTTTGTAAATGGTAAGAAGCAACATTTTCACACTCTAATAATTTGACATTTAGTAACATATTCTATTGACACGTGGAACTATAATAATTAAATAAGAAGGTAATAAAAATCGTATTATTTGATAGATTTTGCTTAAATTAGTCCCTACATATTACATGAGTGAGTGAGCAAAACAGTCTCTTTATTAAAAGTTTATATATGATAAAATAATAAATTTAGTCCTTAATGTTTACACATTTATTTAATTTGACCCCTACTCTTTTTGGAAGTAAATTAAATTTTTTAAACCAATAAGACTAAAGAGTCAAAAAGGCATTACTACCAAAATTAAAATTATAAAATTAAGCACTTTTAAAATTTTAAATTATTAAAAATTATAAAACATTATAAAAACATTATAAAATTATAAATTTTTTATTAAAAATAACAATACCTTATGAAGGCATATTTGATTACCTTATTAAGGCATATTTGATTACCTTATTTACCACATATTGAACATAATTTTATTATTATTTCATATTTGAATACAATATACATGTTAAAAATTGGTAATAACTTGTTTATGGAACGACAATTAATGCTATTTAAGTTAAAAATTTTGTTATTTTAGGTAAATTTTTGTTATTTTGTTATTTTAGGTAAATTTTTGTTATTTTGTTATTTTAGGTAAAATTTTATTTATGGAACGACAATTATTTTTTTTTTTAAAGCAAAAACAAGCTGGCAGATAAGCTAAGAGCAAGACTATCTCTTCCCTGAACAACAACAGAAATAGCTATCACCTTTCTTGAAATTTCTGTGAACACCTTTAAGCTATGTTCCGTATCAAATGCCATTCTAACAATACAATCAGCAATTTTATTGTAGTCCCAGGGAATATCCTATGTTAGCCTACAGATAATGAATAACTCATCAAAAATATTGATTTTCTTAAAAGCTAGTCGAGAACCAATGAAAAATGTGATCTAAGCAGGGAGATAAGGAGAGAAACAAACTACTGATTTTCTTAAAAGAGATGAGTGAGAGGCTGTATAAGATTAGCAGCTCTATGTCTAACCTTCAAAAATATGCAACCAGTCCAACAATTAAGGATGCCCCAATAACAAAACATTAGAAGGTATCCAAGCATGCTATTAACACATGAGAAATTATGAATAGTATAAGAACAAAATAAGGAAATTAACTCATCATTACGTACAAAAACAGAGGAACAAGCGTGGAGGGGGTTCTTAACAATGAACAAAGAAGATTAAGCCAATTAACAAAATTCACAAACAAATATATGAAGATCCATTTACTAATTCTTGAAATGTTCTTTTCAAACAAAATTATCAACTAACAAAACTCAAGTAATTAAAGAAAACGGATATGAAATTCTAAATTTAGCAAAAATCAAAGCAAGAAGTGTACAGAAAGTGAACTGAAACAACACTTACTGCTTTGATGTAGTGATGATGAAGAATGATGGAATTCATTGCTGGTAAAAGTAAATTTGATGCGCGAAGAGCAGGGAGTCCGCCCTATCCAGGGAGAAGCTCCAAAGTGGGAATCTCGTATCCTTTCTTATTAATACTTTGGCACATTGTTTATTCACTCACCCAACACTTCCTACACCTTTCTTTCCCAATCAATAACATGACAGTGGCATTATAAAAAAATGGTTGTTCCTTGAGTTGGCTTTAACAATGTAGATATAAAGAATTACAGACGAGGACAGGGAGAGATGACAAAAGACATCTTCGGGAAGTACACTTCAGATATTCGCTTGTTAACTTAAAAGCTTCTCAACATTTTATTTAGTACCAAAACATATCTAAAGGGCACAAGCTTGTTCCTAGAATAAAGAAACCTTTAGCACTAGTACTGGAATGGGGGCATTCAACTAGGAATACCCTTCCAAAAATTGGCGTATGCCGCTTATAGTGACGAGCACACGGTATTCTTTAGTAAAAGGCGAAAGAATAGTTCGCTCTGTGCTCATCACACGGCTCCGTGAAATGCAATCAATCTACAAGTTGCTTTATAAATACGAGGAGAAGCTGCTGCTTGCTTTTCCGGTGCGATGTGGGACCTGACTTTATGGTAGCTTTATCCACTGTAATACTGAATACATTCTGCTCTCACTGATACTAGATATGGGAAGTCTCAAATTTTTCACTAGATTGGTATTTTTTTTTTAATCAATTTCCAATAGACAGCTGAGAGTCTAGTTATTATTCAATGATTCCTTTTGAAAAGGAAGAGAGCTAAGAACTTGGAACCAACTTTTGTGCAGGCTAGAGGGAAAATTTAACAGTAACCAGTTCTTTGCTTTAATACTGCTGATGTCCCCCAAATAGAATGGCAAATGGCAATTAATATCACAACATCTACGGTAGCAAACTTCAGAGATTGAGACTGCAAAACTTGCACATCAGGAATGAGTAGAGCAAACCCAATCAAATCCACTAATAGATAGTAGCCAACATGGAAGTTCATCATAGCTCATGTATATCATCCATTCAAAAACTTTATTTGTTAGATTAAGAATTGTTAGGATAATTATCATTATTGGCCCACACCCTTCTCAAGTTTGTGCCTGGGTCAAACCCTAATGAGTTCGTAGGCTTGATCCAAGTACTAAGCTCGCAAGGTAAGTACGCAAGTTGACCAATCAGACTTGGTCTCTAAATTACAAGGTTCAATATTGCGAAGCTGCATTTGCATGAGCTCGGAACCATGAAGACGCATGTTTAGGCTAGAATAGGGAACATGTCTTACGTGCATAGAGTCTATCTATCGATGAACAGTATCCTATCGTATAAATAGGTAGACCACATTTGAAGGACATATAGAAAATACTCAACAATGTTAATTTTTTTACTTTTTAAATTTAAATTAGAAGAAAACTACTTACTTTATGCATTTGGTTTTAAGTCTAATAAAAGTATTTATCCGATGCTTTATCATATAGTTTACCTGTATGAATTATTAAAATTGAAATCAAATTGGTGTGGCTAAAATCTTTACCTTTCTTAAGCTTACTAAAGAACTTTCATTGTTCTTTTTAAGTATTTGCTAGCAAACGTTAGCTTTCTTTCTCTAGATACATCCTTGATTTCGTATACAGAGAGTAGACTTTTGAAATTGAGTTCCTCATTTCAGTCTATATATATATATATATATATATTATTTAACAACTGAAAAACTGTCAAAAAACTTATGTTAAATTGGATTATATATCGTTTTCAAAATAAAAGTTGTTCATGTGGCCAATTTAAAGCTACGTAAAAACCATGTAAGCAAGGATAATGTATCTACCTTCACTTCTTTGTAATAGTGCTGAAAAATCTTCCAACACTCAGTCGAAAACCTTATGACACCAACTTAACATTTTTTTTGCTTGACCTTCCATGCTTATAATATTGATCACGTGAACAATTTTTTTTGATTAAAAAAAATCACATCATCTAATTTAACGAAAGATCTTTGACAATATTAATTAGAACTATATAATGTAATTCAAATAATTTAATATGTAAACATAAACCTCAATTGAATCCACACCAATGGTTAAAAGAGAAGTTTAGGTGAAGACCTCACTCACAAAAAATATCAGTTAGATTAGATAATAGTCTGATTGCATAGCATCATGTAACATATCCACAATGTCTAGGGATGTAAGAAATGGCATCTGTGTACTCAAAATATCAATGAGGCAAAGAATTTAAACTATAAAAATCAGGATGCAGATGTCCTTTTTATCTCCCTCAACTGCACTTATTCATATACTTTTTATCATGCTGCTGAAAAGTAGGTTTCTTGTCAAAATTTTCCCAATAAACTTCGATTTTGTCTAACATTAGTATCCGACACATTCAAACATGACCCTTCTTTGAATATATGAAAAACCCGTTTCGAAATGATTAAACAAGAAAACAGAGAAGCAGAAGAAACAACTCAGGAAAAGCAATAATCCTCTCTTATTTCCCAAAATGTTCAGTTGACATTAAGTGTTAAAGAAAGAGTCATTACTAAAGACACCAAACACAAGTAATTATACATTGATTGAAATATCTGCTTTTCTTGTAGGGAGCACAACATTTTTATTTCCAGGGAAGGCATTCCGGGAAATGTCTACGAGAGCCTTAAAACTGTATGGTTCATGCATAGATATTTCAGACAGTACTTTCCTGTTCAATTGTATGTTCTCTTTCATCAGTCCATGCATGAAGTTACCATAGTTTACCTGTAAACAAAAGCAAATCACAAAAAAAAAAAAAACCAAAGCATTAATGCATGTGAGCAGTTAAAATTTACCAATTGTAATTAGTTTATTCCTAACTCATGTACTAAAACGTGAGAAAAAAGTATAGCATTCATGCACTCAATTTGGTATTTGTTAAGAGAAAGATAACACATTGGATACAATTATAATTATGGTTGAAAGTATCCCAAAAAAATAACTACATACTGATATTAAAAAAAACTTCATAGATCAAATAATATGTTAAGACTTGACACTCCAGCAATGACAGATTTATGTACCATAGAGAAATAAAGTTCTGGTCTATGTTACTGGGCTTGGAGGCGAGGTCAGGTAGAAGTATGTATTCGATACCGGTATGCACAATCTTTTTAAAAAATTCCCCACATTTGAAGGATCATACCCCAAGAACAATGTCTGACTACGTGTCAGAAAAAGGTAATTTAGGAAAAGTGAAGAGCAGGAGTAGCATTTTGTGGTTAAGTTTTCTATACTATAAAGTTATGGGCTTATAAATTTGACTTATATACGGTTGAGCGTGAGTGACAACAAAGAAACAGGTATAAAAGGGCATTGTACTCAGCAGCACATGTCCATAGTCAACAACCAAGGCAGTACATGCATAGGCATCATTTGAATGACACATCAGGCCAAGGTGCCCAACAATCATGCTTACAGCAGCAAGCTCATACCCCCAAAATATAGCACACTATTCATGCAAGGCAAGCAAAATAAGGAACTTCAAATTCAATAGATAATCAGAAAATAAACCAACAATAAAGCTGGCCTAGTATTGGTAAATGGTTTTAGCTTTCCACACGCAGTTTATGAGGGGTATATTTAGACTCCAAGAAAACAAAAGTTTAATAATCCAAGAAATCTCATGAGAGCATATTGGATGAAATGAAGCAAGTGCATCCATGGAAGAATATTAAAAAATAAAGGTAATTATGGCTGATATTAAGCGAGCGAAACTTTTGGAGAGAATATAACTTGCATGTGTGAAAGGAGATGTGATAATTAAAAAACCATTCATGAAATCATTATTACTTACTCATTTCTCTTTTTCTTTTCCAGTCTTTTCCAGATGGCAAACATGAGAAAAACAAGAAGACCAAATCTATGATCATAATAAGCATTAATCTATCTATTATCTTTACGCAAACCCTACACCCCCAAACAACTAGAGTTAAGCTGAGTTGTTGCGATTACTTCCAAATTCATTTCACCAATACAAACTTATTTCCGCAGTTGTATTATATACAAAAAGGTCTACTATGTCTTGGTCAGGGGAACCTTATTTCTTGTTTTCAAATATTATAATGATCAATGAGAGGAAAGAAAAATGGTTAAATAATAAAATTCAATTGCTGGCCTCTTTTGATATAACAGACCTCCAAAAGGTAGTATAGAGATTCCAAAAGATTATGTTAAATGAAATGCTTAGATATCTTTATTGACAATCATAAAATATTAACTCAACCTACTAGAATTCCTTTAACGATCAAATGCAGGTTTCTTGTGTAAACTACTTGAACACTGACTATATAAGATTTTGATCCTATATGATTAATCATGGTGTTTTTATTGTCACCAAACCATAGGCACCAAAAGAAAAAAAAAAACACTTATTTATGCATTCTGTTACATGATATAAATACAATATAGTATGCTCAATTCCATTCCTAGCTTTGTGAACTTCAAACAATGGATCAAGATGTTAGAATCTATAAGAAAAAGCAAAAATCACACATGCCATGTGAAGAAAAAACCAGACTGATCAATTAAACCCGGAACTGGTGGCCTGTCTGGTCTGGTACATCCCCAAGAATTGAGGAAGCAATGAACCGGGAAAAGACAGGTAAAAAACCAATCTCTTTCAAGATTTGAACTTTTAAACTCAAGATGATATATTAAAAAGCATATCATTAAGCCAAATACATATTCTTATTAACATTTAACTTATATTTTAATTGCATAATCCCGTTTAACTTGTTGTTTGAACTCTAATCCGGTTTTTAATTCATTGATAAGAACTAACTAGTTGGTGTGCAAAAATGGCATCTACAAGTCACAACCTATATCAGTTATCTTTCAGTAAAGCTAATAAAATCAAAACCATAACAAGATTCAGAAGGACATTACAAAAGATGATTCAAAAAATGAAGGAATAGCAACATCAAGAAAGTTTGAATTAGAGGAGGAATACGGTAAGCAAATAGAAATTTCAGATTCAAAACGGCCAAGGGGAGGAAAAGAGAGATTACCCCATGTTGACGAGTGCCAGCATTGATGCGTTGAATCCATAAAGAACGCATGTCACGCTTCTTGTTTCTGCGATCTCTATAGGAATACTGCAAGGCCTTCTCAACCCGTTCTCTTGCTATCCGTATACAGTTCTTTGCCCTTCCCCTGAATCCCTTGGCCAACTTTAATATCTCCTTCTTGTTCATTTTTTCACTTTTCAGCTATCTGTACAAAATTTTATACCACTATTTTCATTCCTTTCGACATGATATGTGTTTATAATAAACTAAAAGACAGACATGAAAATGATACGATTATTGCTAACCTTGACTTCGACTATAATTCTATGATGCTCGTACTCGCCTGAACGGCGGCCACACCAGTTTCGACACGATGCCGATAAGGACACCGCTATTGGCTTTTGAAGAAGAAGTGGTGGTGGCCGATCAAAAGAAAAGCACAGGAAAAGAATAAAAAATTAAGCTGTGCGGCTGAGGAAAAGAGAAGAGGAAGAAGCTAGGGTTTATGGGCACACTTGTATGGGCTGACGGTTTATGTGCTTTGGTCTGAGCCATATTTGGGTTTTAATTAGATAATAAGACATTAGCCCAAATATATTTCAATGTTTAATAAGAAAAAAAATAAACTATTAAAATAGTCACTTTTGTACGTTATCACGTTGTAGTATTTTAGTTACTGGGCTATTAATTATCGCTAATGGTGTAACGGTAAGTTGACGTGGCACATTAAATTGTTAGTTCAAACAAAAATTTTAAATTAAATTATACAATTGATCCCCATATTTTTTAGTTTTGAGCAATTTAATTTTTTTAAATGTTTTTTAACTTGAGTTTCGAGTTTGAGTCGAGTTGAATTTCATAATTCGAATCATTCAAATAATAGATTGGTGTAATTCCCTTTGGTCCCTGACAACTTTGAAAGTGAGCAAATTAGCCTCTCTCAACACAAATTACAAAATAATCAAAATAATCTTCTTTTTGAGCAATTTATTTTTTTCTTTTATGTTCTTTTAACTTTTTTTATTATTTATTCTCCATTCTATTCTACTTCTCCCTTTATTTTCCTCCCTTCTTCATCTCTTTTAACGTAAAAGAAAAAAAAAATTGCTCAAAACAAAAAAAAGTATAAGGTCCAATTGATAATTTAACCTAAAATTTTAGTTTGAAATGATGATTTAACGTGCCAAGTCAACTTACGTTACACCGTTAACGACAATTAACGCTCAGTGACTAAAATGTTACCACACCATAACGCAAGTGACTAAAATGTAACATTTCAAACATAAGTGACTATTTTGATAGTTTACCCTTAAATTATTTAAATTACTTATTAAATAAGTTATTATTCTATTCAAATTTTGTTTGATGTTCATACCTATTAGGATCATAATTAAATTGTACACTAAGCTTATACATCACAAAGATAAGAAAAGTAGTATCATATATTTTTATATATACACAAATATGTACTTTTTTTTAGAGTCTCCGTACTGAATTTCTAAAATGTAAGAGAAACATGAACAAACGATCAAGATATAGGGAAAGCTTAAGAATGAGAAATGTTTTGTTGCTTAATATCAATGATCAAGATATACACCATGCCTCACATTTTTCACCTCCCATATATTAACCTCTCTATTAGGGCCTGTGATAGATATCAAGCTCGATGACGTCAGCTAGCAACCGCGGTTGGTTCGCACCTACTCTGCTTCGAATGTCAACGTAGTTCATCTTGAACGGATAAAGGGAAATGTAAAACAATCAAAAACACTAACTAACAAGCAAGCCAGCCACACCAAAATTCAAACAAGAAATAAAATTTTGCTCAAGTAATTAAAGAAACCTGCATTGAAGGGAAATTATTAATACGTAATACGTAATAAAAAGCTTTAGGGTTAAACCAGAAACCAAAATTTCCTTTAAGAATTGAAATTAAATTGTAATTTGCACGATAATACAAATACAATTTTATCATAATTTATATATTTATAATTTTTAAAATTAAATTAAATTTGTATATTTTAAAGAGATTAAAGTGTAATTTCACCTTTATGTTTCCAATACTTTACGCTTCACTGCTCAAGTTCCTCTTTGTGGTATAAACTTACATTTTAAACCCTTCATGTATACAGAAACTTCTTTTTATATGTAAGGGTAAAAACGTAATTTTATTTAGATAAGTAATCCAAATTACATCACTGAAGATAAGTAATCCAAATTACATCACTGAAGACTTAACAACAAGCTTAGAGACCGAAAACAACAGCATATGAGCACAGCAGCATCGAAGGCGCAGTAAGTTGCTATACCAATTTAATTCATTCATTTTTCCTCAGTTTCCGTACATTTATTTGCTTTGGTTTTTGCTGAACCTATAATTTCATATTTATTATTGTACGTTTTGTTAGTTTATGATTTTCATTTCCTTTCTTTGAAAGAACACTTCGATCGCCGTTCACTTGCTTGCTTGTTTCTATTTTTGTTCTGAATTAGCAAAAACTTTGATTGTTTTAGATTCAGAAATTTGATATGAGTTGAAATATTATGAACAGCAGGCATCTGAATATCGCTATGTTACCTACACCTGGAGCATCAAATAATGCATCACCAGATAATAATCAGGTAAATCCGTCAAGATCAATGTTGACTGGACGAAAGAAAAGAAATCGGGAAGCTATAGGAGAAGGCATACCGAGCCAGCTCCAGCTAACCCGTGAATCACCAAATGTAGGAGAAGAGAGTTTGGAAGTGCTTATTATGGTGAAATCTGTAGAGCAAAGTGGGAAAACCTTAAATGACCAAATCAATAGAAGGATGGCTAGAGTAAATTCTCTTAATTCAACCTAGCCATTCATATTCATTTACATTTTTGTTATTTATTATATATAGATAATAAATCTTACATTCTCACTGGAGCAAAATCCATATTGAGAAAGATTTTTTCTATCTGTTCCTTATCACACTTGTTTTGTGTGTATTTGGTGACATGAAGGTGAAGGAAAAACATTGGGATCAGCTACGTAACTATCCAGAAGTTTCAGCAACTGTCAGTCAAATCGAAGAGAAATGGCCACTGCTACCTTATCTCCAAGAAATAAAGGAGAATATGAAGAAAATACTGGCCGAGCTCAAGGCAGGCCGTTTAAAGGAAGTTGACGCAAAGGAGAAATTGCTCGAAGTAAAAAAGGAGCTAAATCATATAGATAAACAACTACAGGTGTGCTAATGTTTACAAATCTAATTACTGAGTAAATGTCCAATTTAACTTGGTTTTTCTTGAGTTGAACAAAGCAAACAACCTGATGGGATGTTCGTTAATAATATAGTATGCACAGTAACAGCATCATTATTTCTTGAAACATTTACCATTTACAAATCATCACATTATTATTATGTCCGTCCTCGTGCACTAGAGTTGTTTTTGGACATAAAAAAGCCATAAACTATTTCATTTGGATTTGGGTTTAAGTGTTAGATACGGATTCATGTTCATGTTGGCACATAATTAAATTAATCTTGTACAAATAAATTATGAAAAGTTAGAAGAGTAAAGAGACTTGAATATGAAGAGTGAAGAGACTTGAAGATGAAAAGTTACACACATTATGAAGAGTGAAGAGACTTGAATTTGAAAAGTTACACACATGCATGGATAGTCATAACTCTTATAGTATTTAAGTTATATAAATGATTAGTCACAACTCCTAGCATTTACTGATATAGATGAATAGTCACTTACAACTCCTATATAAAGAGTTGTATGTGATGAAGAATTTTGTAGAGTGATTGAAATAAAAGTTTATTAGAAGGAATTTTATTTCTTCATATACAAAATTATTTCTCTTTTCATTATATTCTTTATCATTTTCTTTGTTTTATTTCTCCAAATATTGTTCAATTTTCTACAAATTGATATCAGAGCCTTGTTCAATCGAAATGAATAATTCTATTCCTCTTTCTTCCGTTCCCCAATTAACCAAAGAAAATTATGGCAAATGGAGTATCCAAATGAAGGCTCTTCTTGGATCTCTATAAGTTTGGGAGATTGTTGAAAAAGGTTATAATGAAGTTGAGGCTGAAGTGGAGGAAGGATTAACACAAGTTCAAAAAGAGAGTCTAAGAAAATCAAGGAAGAAAAATCAGCAAGCCTTATTTTGGATATATCAAGGAGTTCAATCATATGGCGACTTGGGAAAAAATAGCTTGTGCCACCACGGCAAAACAAGCATGGGAATTTTTACAAAATTCATTCAAAGGAGATGAAAAGGTGAAAAGAGTTCGGTTGCAAACTCTTCGAGGGGAGTTTGAAAGATTGCAAAAAACAGAGTCAGAATCAGTTTCTGATTACTGTTCATGGGTTTTGTCCATAGTCAACCAATTAAAAAGAAATGGTGAAACTATGGATGATATTCGTGGTGTTGAGAAAATCCTCCGTTCTTTAGATTCCAGATTTGACTACATTGTGGTAGCCATTGAAGAATCAAAGGACTTGAGTACCATGACTATTGATGAACTCACAGGTTCGTTGCAAGCCCATGAAGAAAGATTAAACAAGAAGAAAAAGGAAGTAGATCTAGATCAAGCACTCCAGTCAAAGTTGTCTCTAAATGAGAAGAAGGGAGATTTTAAAAATCAAAGAGGGAGAGATCGTGGTCATGGAAGAGGAAGAAATTTTAGAGGAAGAGGCTCAAATGCTCGTGAAAGAGGTGAAGATGCAAGCACGGAAAATGGATGGAAAGAAGCCAACCAAAGTCAAAATGTTAGAGGATCACAAAGAGGACATGGACGTGGAAATCAAAGAGAAAGAGGTCGTGGCTATTTTGAATGTTATCATTGTCGCAAACCTGGTCATTTGACAAGTGAATGCTGGTACAAGAAAGAAGAAAAAAATGAAGCTAATATAGTACAAAATAATCAAGAGCAAAAGCAAGAAACTTTGCTACTCGTATCTCATGGTGGAGAGATTGATGATGTCTGGTACATAGACAGTGGTGCTAGCAAGCATATGATAGGTAACAAAAATTTATTTTCGAAGTTATTTGAATCTGATTGTGGAGAAGTAAAAGTAGGAGATGGCAAAGCTTACAAAGTTAGCGGTGTTGGTGAGTTGGAGTTCAAAACAAAGCAAGGAATGGTAGAGAAAATGTCTGAAGTTTATTTTGTTCCTGGTCTTAAAAATAATCTGCTTAGTGTTGGGTATCTCTTGAAGAAGGGGTATGATATTCATTTCCGTGACATGGCTTGCCATTTGTCAAAGAAAAATTAGGTTGTTACTAGAGTTGGAGTGGCATCAAATAATCTTTTCTCTCTCACCCTTCAAAATCAGAATATGTCTTGCTTTATTGGTGCTCATAAAGGAATTTCAAAGTTATGGCATGATAGATATGGACATTTGAACTATGGAAATTTGGAGATGCTTTCAAGGAAGACGATGGTCAGAGTTTTACCAAAAATCGATCGGCTTGATAATGTTTGTGAAGCATGTCAACTTGGAAAGCAACACAAAATTGCTTTTCCTTCTCAATCCTCGTGGAAAGCAAGAAGACCATTGCAACTTATTCACTCGGATCTTTGTGGTCCAATGACAGTTTCATCTTTGGGAGGTAATCGTTACTTTATCTCTTTCATTGATGATTACTCAAGAAAGTTATGGGTGTATTGTGTCAAAGAAAAATCAGAGGCTTTTCAGAGATTCAAAGATTTCAAGGCAGAAGTGGAGAACTTTACTGGGCTGAAAATTAACACCTTACGGACAGATCGTGGAGGTGAATATTTTTCAAAAGAATTTGAGAAATATTGCCGAGATAGTGGCATCCGGCATGAAATGACAGTCCGCCACACACCTCAGCAAAATGGTGTGTGTGAAAGCAAGAACAGAACAATTATAGAAATGGCTAGGTGTCTTCTTAAGAAGAAGAGGTTATCAAGAAGATTTTAGGCTGAAGCTGTTTCCTGTGCAGTTTATCTTATAAACAGATCACCGACAAGAAGCTTGGAGAATTGCACACCACATGAGGCGTGGTATGGTATAAAGCCTAGTGTTAGTCATCTTAGAGTATTTGGGAGTGTTGCTTACTCTCATATTCCAGATGCAATGAGAAGCAAGTTGGATGACAAGTC
This sequence comes from Gossypium raimondii, assembly GCF_025698545.1. NCBI lineage: Eukaryota > Viridiplantae > Streptophyta > Magnoliopsida > Malvales > Malvaceae > Gossypium > Gossypium raimondii. The sequence continues at coordinate 835,258 of NC_068575.1, forward strand.
AGAGAAATGCATTTTCATTGGCTATAGTGAAAGAAGTAAGGCATACAAGTTGTACAATCCGGTGACAAAGAAGATTGTGATAAGCCGAGATGTTCAGTTTGATGAAAATTCCATGTTTGAAGATATGGAAGTTGAAAAGGAAAATTTGCCAATTTTTCCTTTTAAACTTGAAGAAGAAGAAGAGGAAGTAATTGAGAATGCTGAAGATGATGCTCAAGTAGGAAATCCTCCTGCTTCCTCAAGTTCTTCATCAAATTCTTCTTCATCCAAGAGTTATATGATGTAACGGATGAAGTTGTGCAAAATGATGTATTCTTTGCTTTCTTTGTAAGAGAAGATCCAATTTCTTTTGATGGTGCATATCAAGAAGAAATATGAAGGAAAGCCATGAAAGAAGAGATTTGCTCAATTGAAAACAATGATACACGGAACTCATGATTTCTGCACGACAAGAATTCAATTGAGTCAAATGGGTGTACAAGACAAAGATGAATCTGAATGGCTCTATCAACAAGTACAAGGCAAGACTGGTTGCAAAAGGATACAAGCAAAAGGAAGGGGAAGATTTTACAGATGTATTTGCTCCAGTTTCAAGACTTGAGACAGTTCAGTTACTTATTTCTCTTCCTGCCCAAAACAATTGGAAAATGTTCCAAATGGACGTAAAATCTGCGTTTTTGAATGGTGTTCTCAAAGAAGAAGTCTATGTTGATCAACCACCAGGGTTTGTCAAAAAAGGAGAAGAAAAAAAAGTTTACAAGTTGAAGAAAGCTTTATGCGGGTTGAAGCAATCACCCGAGCTTGGTACAACAAGCATCGATTCTTATTTTCAAAAGTGTGGATTCCAGAAATCTGCATATGAGCATACTCTCTACATCAAAGGAAATTCTCAAGGAAGATTCATGGTTGTAAGTCTCTACGTTGATGATCTTATTTTCACAGGAAATCATGTGAAGATGTTGAAAGAATTTCGACACTCAATGATGGCAGAATTTAAGATGACAGATTTGGGAGAACTTCATCATTTTCTAGGCATTGAAGTTCATCAATCCGAGAAATGAATTTTTATCTCACAAGAGAGCTACGCAAAGGAAGTTCTAAAAAGTTCATGATGGAAAATGCGAATCCAGTGTCTACTCCATGCATTATAGGTCTGAAGTTATCTAAAGAGGGTGAAGGAAAGCTTATCAATTCCACCATATTCAGAAGTTTGGTTGGGAAGTTGATGTATCTGACTTCGACAAGGCCTGACATCGTGTCTGCTGTTAGCTTGGTGAGTAAATTCATAGAGAAACCTTACTCCAATCACTGGGAGGCTGCCAAGAGAATATTGAGATATGTGAAGGGAACCATTGATTATGGAATTTTCTATAAAGCTAATACATTAGTTAATCTCATTGGTTATACGGATAGTGATTTAGCAGGAAGCATTGATGATAGAAGAAGCACTTCTGGTTATGTTTATCACCTTGGTAGTGGTGCAGTTTCATGGAGTTCAAAGAAACAATCAGTTGTGGCGCTTTCGACTATAGAAGCTGAATATATCGCTGCATCTTATGCAGGATGTCAATTGATTTGGTTACGTGGAATTTTGGAGAGTCTTAAGCAGAAGCAGAGCAAGTCAACGATTTTGTTTTGTGACAATAGTTCTACTATTTCGGTCACAAAAGATCCAGTTCTTCATAGAAGGACAAAACACATTCGCATTCGGTATCACTTCTTGAGGGAACTAGTGAATAATGGTGATATTCAAGTTGAATATTGCAAGATAGAAGATCAGATGGTTGATATCTTCACAAAGCCGCTTAGTGGACAAGTCTTCAAGAAAAATGTTGAAAGGTTGGGAGTTCGAAGCAAGTTTAATTTAAGGGAGGCATTGTTGGCACATAATTAAATTAATCTTGTACAAATAAATTATGAAAAGTTAGAAGAGTGAAGAGACTTGAATATGAAGAGTGAAGAGACTTGAAGATGAAAAGTTACACACATTATGAAGAGTGAAGAGACTTGAATATGAAAAGTTACACACATGCATGGATAGTCATAACTCTTATAGTATTTAAGTTGTGTAAATGAATAGTCACAACTCCTAGCATTTAGTGATATAGATGAATAGTCACTTACAACTCCTATATAAAGAGTTGTATGTGATGAAGAATTTTTGTAGAGTGATTGAAATAAAAAGTTTATTAGAAGGAATTTTATTTCTTCCATATACAAAATTATTTCTCTTTTCATTATATTCTTTATCATTTTCTTCGTTTTATTTCTCCAAATATTGTTCAATTTTCTACAGTTCAATATAGGTATGTTAATTTTTTTTAATTTTTCTCATGTAATTATATTCAAAATTGTGCCGATACATTACTCATTTATAAATCTCATCACAATATAATGTCTTTCCTCATACATTACATTTCTTTTGTAGACCTAATAAAAAGTCATTATTTAGGTTCGAGTGTTGCATTTGGGATCACATCTAACTTTGATTTGTTTAATTATTTTTCTAAAATTTTCATATATTACAAGAAATCTCAAAAGTCTTATTCTGAACCAATGTTCAAACATGTATCGACCACTAATCTTTCAAGCAAAATGAAGAGTTTGAATAACATAAATTTCAATATGATCGGACCAGAAAATATAATGTTTTGTATTCTCTCCCATGGTCATTTGCATTAAAAACGACATGTACAGTGTTATTTTCTAAGCTTTGAAGATACTATATATGGTTGAAGCTATACACTTGGTATATACTTAGAAAGAAAAAATTCATATCTTTCTTGATTAATTTGTTCTATATTTGTATATCTCGGGTTTTTTTTTCATGAACTCTAAAAACAAGATATGGTATATGTGTATATATGATAGGTAGTGAGCAGTAACAATTCAACCAAATAGCATTTGAAAACTTAAATTTCAAAAATAGTGAAAAGATAGCACTAATATTATTGTATTTCTCAAAATTTGACTTGTCTTTCATGTTTGTTGTTTTAGCTTTATTATGCGGTGCCATGTATGAAAGAAATTGCGCAACTAATGATCATGAAGTCGAGGACAATGTCTTGAAATGAATGATGTTACTATTCTCATTGGTCAAGACCACGGAAGTTTTACGGCTAGGGAGATGTTGTGTTATTATAGTTCACGGCAATCCGGACTTTTAACAAAGACAACAACAATGTGGAAGTTGCACACTTCCATGGCTTACAAGAAGCATTGGACGAAACTCGCTATGGGAAACACGGACTACCTCAAGCGTATTGCGACCCTAATCGAATTGGATCGTGGAAAAGCTACTAAGTTTGGCCATAAAAATATTGAAGTTCGGTTTGTGCGCAATCAAAGAGATGGAAGATGGCGTACACCTAAGGATTCCTTTGTAACCGATTGAAAAAGTGGGCATGACGCTCAATATGGGTAAGGAACAGGATTTTGAAGTGAAATTTCTTGATGACATGTTGAATAATATTTGTCTTGCCTGTTTTGCTTACTCAATGATTTATGGAGAGGATGGTTGAGTTCATAAGGTTGCGAGTGGAAGGGTGTGATGCTCATATGGTATTTGGTATTTAAACTCAGTGAATGGATTGGGTATTTCAACTCGTGAATTTGTATGGTTATTTTTCTATATTTGGTTGTAATCTTTGAACTCAGTAAATCGTTTTAGAATTTGGTATTTGAACTCATATGTGTTGATATTTGGTATTTTGAACTCAGTTAAAGAACTTGGGATTTTTATGGTTATATTTTTATAATTGGTTTTATTATAAGAACTCAGTGAGTTTGTATTGTGTCAGGAATGTTGTCTTTTATATGAATTTTAATGAATTGATATGTTTTATGTTTGTGTTATTTCTTTTATCTGGTTTAGGTTAGAAAATTTGAATGGTTGATTATAAAATTTTTCATTTCCATTGGGCATGGATAGCATGTTTGATCTTGGATTGTAACATTTGCTTTCCTGCACAATGGGTCAATATTTTGTCATAGAATTTATGGTGTAGGTGAATTGTTCAACAAAATGACAAAATTTTAGGTATAGAGAGTGCGATTTCTAGGATTTCATTATTCATAATGCAATTCATGGTATTTGCATTACATAATATGTAGATTACGATTTATAGTTAATTTTAAAAGTAAGAGAAAAGGTAAAAATTATTATTTTAAATTTTTGGGTGTTTCTATTTTTGTATATTTTCAAACATATTTGTATAGAAAAGTATCCAAATCACATCACTGAAAACTTAATTAACAACAAGCTTAGAGATCACAATCAACATCATATGAGCTCAGCAGCGTCGAAGGCGCAGAAAGTCGCTATCTCAATTTATTTCATTCATTTTCCCTCAGTTTCTGTACATTTATTTGCTTTGGTTTTTATTGAATTTATAATTTCATATTTATTATTGTAAGTTTTGTTAGTTTATGATTTTCATTTTCCTTTCTTTGAAAGAACACTTCAGTCGCCGTTCACTTGCTTGTTTGTTTCTATTTTTGTTCTGAATTTGAAAAAACTTTGATTGTTTTAGATTCAGAAATTTGATATGAGTTGAAATATTTGAATATCGCTATGTTACCTACACCTGGAGCATCAAATAATGCATCACCAGATAATAATCAGGTAAATCCGTCAAGACCAATGTTGACTGGACAAAAATTTTAAATTAATTTATACAATTGATCCTCATATTTTTTTGTTTTGAGCAATTTAATTTTTTAAAATGTTTTTCTAACTTGAGTTTCGAGTCTGAATTGAGTTGAATTTCATAATTCGAATCATTCAAATAATAGATCGGTGTAAATCCCTTTGGTCCCTGACAACTTTAAAAGTAAGCAAATTGGTCTTTCTCTGAACACTAATTACAAAATAATCAAAATAATTTTCTTTTTGAGCAATTTATTTTTTCTTTTACGTTCTTTTAATTTTTTATTATTTATTTTCCATTCTCTTCTGCTTCTCCCTTTATTTTTCTCCCTTAATCTCTTTTAACATAAAAGGTAAAAAATTGCTCAAAACAAAAAAAAAAGTATAAGGACCAATTGTATAATTTAACCTAAAATTTTCGTTTGAAATGATGATTTAACGTGCCACGTCAACTCACGTTACAATTAACACTCAGTGACTAAAATGTTACAACACCATAACATAAGTAACTAAAATGTAATATTTCAAATATAAGTGACTAAAATATAACTGAGAGAAAATAAAAGTAACTATTTTGATAGTTTACTATTAAATTATTTAAATTTACTTATCAAATAAGTTATTATTATTTTCAAATTTTGTCTGATTTTCATATATTTAAATATATATATATATATACACACACACATACGTACCTTTTTTTTGTCTCCGTATTGAAACCCTAAAATGTAAGAGAAATATAAACAAATGATCAAAGATATAGGGAAAGTCAAAGAATGAGAAATGTTTCATTGCTAATTAATGATCAGCTAGCAACCCTTACATGGTTCATTTATTTATGAATATCTATCTTTTGGTTTCGTCGCTCAGATTGGGCGCTACAGGTAAATTTAAAACAATAAAAAGCTAACTAATTTTGCAAAATTCATAAATATATAAGTAACAAGCAAGTCCGCAAAACCAAAAGTCTAACGAAGAAACCCGAATCAAAGGAAAGTTATTAATGTAATAAAAAAAATTTAGGGTTTAAACCGGAAACCGGATCTTTTTTTTAAGAATTCAAACTTAAGAATACAATTTTAAACCCCTCACGTATAAGCAAACTTATTGGGTAAAAATGTAATTTTATTAGCTTCACCGTTCTCGCCAAAATCACATCACTGACAAACTTAAAAACGAGCTTAAGAGAAGCAAGCAACAGCATATGAGCACAGCAGCATCGAAGGCGCAGTAAGTTGCTATACCAATTTAATTCATTCATTTTTCCTCAGTTTCCGTACATTTATTTGCTTTGGTTTTTGCTGAACCTATAATTTCATATTTATTATTGTAAGTTTTGTTAGTTTATGATTTTCATTTCCTTTCTTTGAAAGAAAACTTCGATTCACTTGCTTGCTTGTTTCTATTTTTGTTCTGAATTAGCAAAAACTTTGATTGTTTTAGATTCAGAAATTTGATATGAGTTGAAATATTATGAACAGCAGGCATCTGAATATCGCTATGTCACCTACACCTGGAGCATCAAATAATGCATCACCAGATAATAATCAGGTAAATCCGTCAAGATCAATGTTGACTGGACGAAAGAAAAGAAATCGGGAAGCTATAGGAGAAGGCATACCGAGCCAGCTCCAGCTAAACCGTGAATCACCTAATGTAGGAGAAGAGAGTTTGGAAGTGCTTATTATGGTGAAATCTGTAGAGAAAAGTGGGAAAACCTTAAATGACCAAATCAATAGAAGGATGACTAGAGTAAATTCTCTTAATTCAACCTAGCCATTCATATTCAATTTACATTTTTGTTATTTTTATTATATATAGATAATAAATCTTACATTCTCACTGGAGCAAAAAACCAGGAGAAAGATTTTTTCTATCTGTTCCTTATCACACTTGTTTTGTACTACTTATTTGGTGACATGAAGGTGAAGGAAAAACATTGGGATCAGCTACCTAACTATCCAGAAGTTTCAGCAACTGTCAGGCAAATCGAAGAGAAATGGCCACTGCTACCTTATCTCCAAGAAATAAAGGAGAATATGAAGAAAATACTGGCCGAGTTCAAGGCAGGCCTTTTAAAGGAAGTTGACGCAAAGGAGAAATTGCTCGAAGTAAAAAAGGAGCTAAATCATATAGATAAACAACTACAGGTGCGCTAATGTTTACAAATCTAATTACTGAGTAAATGTCCAATTTAACTTGGTTTTTCTTGAGTTGAACAAAGTAAACAACCTGATGGGATGTTCGTTAATAATATAGTATGTACAGTAACAGCATCATTATTTCTTGGAACATTTACCATTTACAAATCATCACATTATTATTATGTCCGTCCTCGTGCACTAGAGTTGTTTTTGGACATAAAAAAGCCATAAACTATTTCATTTGGATTTGGGTTTAAGTGTTAGATACGGATTCATGTTCATGTTGGCACATAATTAAATTAATCTTGTACAAATAAATTATGAAAAGTTAGAAGAGTGAAGAGACTTGAATATGAAGAGTGAAGAGACTTAAGATGAAAAGTTATACACATTATGAAGAGTGAAGAGACTTGAATTTGAAAAGTTACACACATGCATGGATAGTCATAACTCTTATAGTATTTAAGATATATAAATGATTAGTCACAACTCCTAGCATTTAGTGATATAGATGAATAGTCACTTACAACTCCTATATAAAGAGTTGTATGTGATGAAGAATTTTTGTAGAGTGATTGAAATAAAAAGTTTATTAGAAGGAATTTTATTTCTTCATATACAAAAATTATTTCTCTTTTCATTATATTCTTTATCATTTTCTTTGTTTTATTTCTCCAAATATTGTTCAATTTTCTACAAATTGATATCAGAGCCTTGTTCGATCGAAATGAACAATTCTATTCCTCTTTCTTCCGTTCCCCAATTAACCAAAGAAAATTATGGCAAATGGAGTATCCAAATGAAGGCTCTTCTTGGATCTCTAGAAGTTTGGGAGATTGTTGAAAAATGTTATAATGAAGTTGAGGCTGAAGTGGAGGAAGGATTAACACAAGTTCAAAAAGAGAGTCTAAGAAAATCAAGGAAGAAAAATCAGCAAGCCTTATTTTGGATATATCAAGGAGTTCAATCATATGGCGGCTTGGGAAAAAATAGCTTGTGCCACCACGGCAAAACAAGCATGGGAATTTTTACAAAATTCATTCAAAGGAGATGAAAGGTGAAAAGAGTTCGGTTGCAAACTCTTCGAGGGGAGTTTGAAAGATTGCAAAAAGCAGTCGAATCGGTTTCGATTCATTGTTTCACGGGTTTTGTCCATAGTCAACCAATTAAAAAGAAATGGTGAAACTATGGATGATATTCGTGGTGTTGAGAAAATCCTTCATTCTTTAGATTCCAGATTTGACTACATTGTGGTAGCCATTGAAGAATCAAAGGACTTGAGTACCATGACTATTGATGAACTCACAGGTTCGTTGCAAGCCCATGAAGAAAGATTAAACAAGAAGAAAAAGGAAGTAGATCTAGATCAAGCACTCCAGTCAAAGTTGTCTCTAAATGAGAAGAAGGGAGATTTTAAAAATCAAAGAGGGAGAGATTGTGGTCGTGGAAGAGGAAGAAATTTTAGAGGAAGAGGCTCAAATGCTCGTGAAAGATGTGAAGATGCAAGCACGGAGAATGGATGGAAAGAAGCCAACCAAAGTCAAAATTTTAGAGGATCACAAAGAGGACGTGGACGTGGAAATCAAAGAGGAAGAGGTCGTGGCTATTTTGAATGTTATCATTGTCGTAAACCTTGTCATTTGGCAAGTGAATGCTAGTACAAGAAAGAAGAAAAAAATGAAGCTAATATAGTACAAAATAATCAAGAGCAAAAGCAAGAAACTTTGTTGCTCGTATCTCATGGTGGAGAGATTGATGATGTTATTTATTTTTAAGACAGTGGTGCTAGCAAGCATATGATAGGTAACAAAAATTTATTTTTGAAGTTATTTGAATCTGATTGTGGAGAAGTAAAAGTAGGAGATGGCAAAGCTTACAAAGTTAGCGGTGTTGGTGAGTTGGAGTTCAAAACAAAGCAAGGAATGGTAGAGAAAATGTCTGAAGTTTATTTTGTTCCTGGTCTTAAAAATAATCTGCTTAACGTTGGGCATCTCTTGAAGAAGGGGTATGATATTCATTTCCGTGACATGGCTTGCTATTTGTCAAAGAAAAATCAGGTTGTTGCTAGAGTTGGAGTGGCATCAAATAATCTTTTCTCTCTCACCCTTCAAAATCAGAATATGTCTTGCTTTATTGGTGCTCATAAAGGAATTTCAAAGTTATGGCATGATAGATATGGATATTTGAACTATGGAAATTTGGAGATGCTTTCAAGGAAGATGATGGTCAGAGGTTTACCAAAAATCGATCGGCTTGATAATGTTTGTGAAGCATGTCAACTTGGAATACAACACAAAATTGCTTTTCCTTCTCAATCCTCGTGGAAAGCAAGAAGACCATTGCAACTTATTCACTCGGATCTTTGTGGTCCAATGACAGTTTCATCTTTGGGAGGTAATCGTTACTTTATCTCTTTCATTGATGATTACTCAAGAAAGTTATGGGTGTATTGTGTCAAAGAAAAATCAGAGGCTTTTCAGAGATTCAAAGATTTCAAGGCAGAAGTGGAGAACTTTACTGGGCTGAAAATTAACACATTACGGACGGATCGTGGAGGTGAATATTTTCAAAAGAATTTGAGAAATATTGCCGAGATAGTGGCATCCGGCATGAAATGACGATCGCCACACACCTCAAAAAATGGTGTGTGTGAAAGCAAAACGAACAATTATAGAAATGGCTAGGTGTCTTCTTAAGAAGAAGAGGTTATCAAGAAGATTTTAGGTGAAGTTGTTTCTGTGCGGTTTATCTTATAAACAGATCACCGACAAGAAGCTTGAGAATTGCACACCACATGAGGCGTGGTATGGTATAAAGCCTAGTGTTAGTCATCTTAGAGTATTTGGGAGTGTTGCTTACTCTCATATTCCAGATGCAATGAGAAGCAAGTTGGATGACAAGTCAGAGAAATGCATTTTCATTGGCTATAGTGAAAGAAGTAAGGCATACAAGTTGTACAATCCGGTGACAAAGAAGATTGTGATAAGCCGAGATGTTCAGTTTGATGAAAATTCCATGTTTGAATATATGGAAGTTGAAAAGGAAAATTTGCCAATTTTTCCTTTTAAACTTGAAGAAGAAGAAGAGGAAGTAATTGAGAATGCTGAAGATGATGCTCAAGTAGGAAATCCTCCTGCTTCCTCAAGTTCTTCATCAAATTCTTCTTCATCCAGCCCGATTCGAAAAACGAGAAGCATCCAAGAGTTATATGATGTAACGGATGAAGTTGTGCAAAATGATGCTGTATTCTTTGCTTTCTTTGCAGGAGAAGATCCAATTTCTTTTGATGGTGCATATCAAGAAGAAATATGAAGGAAAGCCATGAAAGAAGAGATTTGCTCAATTGAAAACAATGATACATGGGAACTCACAGATTTACCACCGCACAAGAATTCAATTGGAGTCAAATGGGTGTACAAGATAAAGATGAATCTGAATGGCTCTATCAACAAGTACAAGGCAAGACTGGTTGCAAAAGGATACAAGTAAAAGGAAAGGGAAGATTTTACAGAGGTATTTGCTCCAGTTTCAAGACTTGAGACAGTTCGGTTACTTATTTCTCTTGCTGCCCAAAACAATTGGAAAATGTTCCAAATGGACGTAAAATCTGCGTTTTTGAATGGTGTTCTCAAAGAAGAAGTCTATGTTGATCAACCACCAGGGTTTGTCAAAAAAGGAGAAGAAAAAAAAAGTTTACAAGTTGAAGAAAGCTTTGTACGGGTTGAAGCAATCACCCCGAGCTTGGTACTGCCGCATCGATTCTTATTTTCAAAAGTGTGGATTCCAGAAATCTGCATATGAGCATACTCTCTACATCAAAGGAAATTCTCAAGGAAGATTCATGGTTGTAAGTCTCTACGTTGATGATCTTATTTTCACAGGAAATGATGTGAATATGTTGAAAGAATTTCGGCACTCAATGATGGCAGAATTTAAGATGACAGATTTGGGAGAACTTCATCATTTTCTAGGCATTGAAGTTCATCAATCCGAGAAATGAATTTTTATTTCACAAGAGAGCTACGCAAAAGAAGTTCTAAAAAAGTTCATGATGGAAAATGCGAATCCAGTGTCTACTCCATGCATTACAGGTCTAAAGTCATCTAAAGAGGGTGAAGGAAAGCTTGTCAATTCCACCATATTCAGAAGTTTGGTTGGGAAGTTGATGTATCTGACTTCGACAAGGCCTGACATCGTGTATGCTGTTAGCTTGGTGAGTAGATTCATGGAGAAACCTTACTCCAATCACTAGGAGGCTGCCAAGAGAATATTGAGATATGTGAAGGGAACCATTGATTATGGAATTTTCTATAAAGCTAATACATTAGTTAATCTCATTGGTTATACGGATAGTGATTTAGCAGGAAGCATTAATGATAGCAGAAGCACTTCTGGTTATGTTTTTCACCTTGGTAGTGGTGCAGTTTCATGGAGTTCAAAGAAACAATCAGTTGTGGCACTTTCGACTATAGAAGCTGAATATATCGCTGCATCTTATGCAGGATGTCAATTGATTTGGTTACGTGGAATTTTGGAGAGTCTTAAGCAGAAGCAGAGCAAGTCAACGATTTTGTTTTGTGACAATAGTTCTACTATTTCGGTCACAAAAGATCCGATTCTTCATAGAAGGACAAAACACATTCGCATTCGGTATCACTTCTTGAGGAACTAGTGAATAATGGTGATATTCAAGTTGAATATTGCAAGGAGAAGATCGATGGTTGATATCTTCACAAAGCCGCTTAGTGGACAAGTCTTCAAGAAAAATGTTGAAAGGTTGGGAGTTCGAAGCAAGTTTAATTTAAGGGAGGCATTGTTGGCACATAATTAAATTAATCTTGTACAAATAAATTATGAAAAGTTAGAAGAGTGAAGAGACTTGAATATGAAGAGTGAAGAGACTTGAAGATGAAAAGTTACACACATTATGAAAAGTGAAGAGACTTGAATATGAAAAGTTACACACATGCATGGATAGTCATAACTCTTATAGTATTTAAGTTATGTAAATGAATAGTCACAACTCCTAGCATTTAGTGATATAGATGAATAGTCACTTACAACTCCTATATAAAGAGTTGTATGTGATGAAGAATTTTGTAGAGTGATTGAAATAAAAGTTTATTAGAAGGAATTTTATTTCTTCCATATACAAAATTATTTCTCTTTTATTATATTCTTTATCATTTTCTTTGTTTTATTTCTCCAAATATTGTTCAATTTCCTCAGTTCAATATAGGTATGTTAATTTTTTTAATTTTTCTCATGTAATTATATTCAAAATTGTGCCGATACATTACTCATTTATAAATCTCATCACAATATAATGTCTTTCCTCATACATTACATTTCTTTTGTAGACCTAATAAAAGTCATTATTTAGGTTCGAGTGTTGCATTTGGGATCACATCTAACTTTGATTTGTTTAATTATTTTTCTAAAATTTTCATATATTACAAGAAATCTCAAAAGTCTTATTCGAACCAATGTTCAAACATGTATCGAACACTAATCTTTCAAGCAAAATGAAGAGTTTGAATAACATAAATTTCAATATGATCGGACCAAAAAAAAAATAATGTTTTGTATTCTCTCCCATGGTCATTTGCATTAAAAACGACATGTACAGTGTTATTTTCTAAGCTTTGAAGATACTATATATGGTTGAAGCTATACACTTGGTATATACTTAGAAAGAAAAAAATTTTCATATCTTTCTTGATTAATTTGTTCTATATTTGTATATCTCGGTTTTTTTTTTTCATGAACTCTAAAAAACAAGATATGGTATATGTGTATATATGATAGGTAGTGAACAGTAACAATTCATCCAAATAGCATTTGAAAACTTAAATTTCAAAAATAGTGAAAAGATAGCACTAATATTATTGTATTTCTCAAAATTGACTTGTCTTTCATGTTTGTTGTTTTAGCTTTATTATGCGGTGCCATGTATGAAAGAAATTGCTGCAACTAATGATCATGAAGTCGGAGGACAATGTACTGAAATGAATGATGTTACTATTCCTGTTGGTCAAGACCGCGGAAGTTTTCTGGCTAGGGAGATGTTGTGTTATTATAGTTCCTGGCAATCCGGACTTTTTAACAAAGACAACAACAGTGTGGAAGTTGCACACTTCCATGGCTTACAAGAAGCATTGGACGAAACTCGCTATGGGGAAAAACCAGACTACCTCAAACGTATCGCGACCCTAATCGAATTGGATCGTGGAAAAGCTACTAAGTTTGGCCATAAAAATATTGAAGTTCTGGTTTGTGCCGCAATCAAAGAGATGGAAGACTGGCGTACACCTAAGGATTCCGGCTGTAACCAGTTGAAAAAGTGGGCCGCGACGCTCAATATGGGTAAGGAACAGGATTTTGAAGTGAAATTTGCTGATGACATGTTGAATAATATTTGTCTTGCCTGTTTTGCTTACTCAATGATTTATGGAGAGGATGGTTGAGTTCATAAGGTTGCGAGTGGAAGGGTGTGATGCTCATATGGTATTTGGTATTTAAACTCAGTGAATGGTTTGGATATTTCAACTCGGTGAATTTGTATAATTATTTTTCTATATTTAGCTTTAGCCTTTGAACTCAGTAAATCGTTTTAGTATTTGGTATTTGAACTCATATGTGTTGATATTTGGTATTTTGAAATCAGTTAAAGAACTTGGGGTTTTTATGGTTATATTTTAGTATTTGGTCTTTTATATGAATTTTAATGAATTGATATGTTTTATGTTTGTGTTATTTCTTTTATCTGGTTTAGGTTAGAAAATTTGAATGGTTGGTTATAAAATTTTTCATTTCCATTGGGCATGGATAGCATGTTTGATCTTGGATTGTAACATTTGCTTTCCTGCACAATGGGTCAATATTTTGTCATAGAATTTATAGTGTAGGTGAATTGTTCAACAAAATGAAAAAATTTTAGGTATAGAGAGTGCGATTTCTAGAATTTCATTATTCATAATGCAATTCATGGTATTTGCATTACATAATATGTAGAGTACGATTTATAGTTAATTTTAGAAGTACGAGAAAAGGTAAAAATTATTATTTTTAAATTTTGGGTGTTTTATTTTGTATATTTTCAAACATATTTAGTTGATAAATTTTTTAAAAAATTTAGGTGAAAGGTTTATAAAGAACAACAAAATTACATAAAAAAACTAAATTACACAATGAATAAACGTTGAATGTGAGATTTTTCAAAACCAAGACTAAATTGACACGATGTATAAATATTGAGAGTTAAAATTGCTATTATGTCAATTTTAAACGTTGTAACCAAAAAGATAAAATTGAATAGGTGAATGACCATTTTGTAAATTTTCATAATTAGGTGATCAAAAAACGAAATTTACTAATAGTCGGGTGACAATGTTGTAAGTTTTTATAGTTGTCCTACAAAAAAGAACTACTAATAGTTGGATAACTACTAGTGTAGTTTACCTAATTTCAAAATTCAAAAAACACAGGACTAACCCATTTGAAAAGTCGAGAACTAAAATTGATGAAATTAAAGCATAGAAACTAAATCATAATGTTTACAAAGTACAAGGACTAATAACAGAGCTTTTACAAAGTCATAATTGGATAACTACTAGTTAGTCCAGATGTACAAATGATGTGGAAAAGAAAATGATATGTCCTTTTTTAATTGGACGGGACCATAAATGATTTGGTTAAAAATGTTTGTAAAATAATATCTCGAAGAAAAGAATGGCCTCATTTGTTTTAAGTTTTAGATAGGTAATATAGATAAAAATAATGTTTAGTTCAAATTTAATATAGCTTTGATTTTGACAAATGTTAACCATTTTAAAAAATCGATTAAACTCCCAAATTTAAAAATTAAAACCAATTTTAAAAATAATAGATAAAAACATTTATGCTGAAAAAGAAATCTAAAAAAATATTTGAAATATTCAAACAACAGATTTAAAACTGACAAAAAAAAATGAAATGAAAATTTGCTCAAGTAATTTAAAAGAAACCAGAATTAAGGTAAAATCATGAACTAGTAATGCAGTAGCACTCACTATCACAGAACTCAGATCAAACTCAGATCAAAAGAAATTATTGAGCTGAAACCTATCAAGAAAACACTGAAGAGTTTTCCGAACTCAGAACAAAAATAGTAAAAAACCGAGAAAGTCAACGCGTATATGGAACTTACAAAACTAGATGAAAACGAAAATTTCCTCGTGTAACTAAAGAAAAAGAAACCAGCGTTATTAAAGGAAACCTGTATATATATATATATATATATATGCAAAATCAAAGTAAGATATGATCATGAACTCACAAGAAGAGAACAGAAGAGAAGCGCGGCCTGTATCGAAGCGTTAAACCGGAAGAAATGAAGGCATCATTTGTGGTGTGAGTTCATTATAAAGAGAAAGAAAAAAAAAACTCTAGCTGGTTTTCATCGACAAATACTCAAGCTTGCTAGAGTGAGAATGAGTGTGGCTTAACCAGTTTAAATAACTGAAATAAATTTAACCAGACGATTTAAGCAATTAAGCTACTGTTTGGTGGTATTAAAATTTTAAGGATAAACTACGTAGAGTTGACCCAATTTTGGTTTTTTTCTTTTTTAGTTACCTCAACTATGAAAAATTATAAAATTGTCAACTAACTATTAGTAATTTATTTTTGGTCGCTCAACTATAAAAAGTTACAAAATAATCGTTCAACAATTAAATTTTATCTTTTTGGTCACTAGTTAGTAGGGGTGTAAACGAGAAACTGGTATTAGCAAGCTACTTGAGTTCGACTCAAAAAAAATTCAAACTCGATTTGGTAATTTTCGAACAGCTCAAGCTATTGATCAAACAGAATTTCAGCTTAATAATACTTTACTCAAATGACTCGTGAGCCTTATTGAACTTTTTATTTTTTTATATTATTAAATTATGTATATATTATTTCCCTTAATATATATTATTAACCTTAAGCTTAATTATTGAACAGATCTCAAGTTCGAGCTCAAGCATGAGTACGAAAACTGGTAATCAAGCTCGAGCTCAAGAAGCTCGATTATATCTTAAGCGGAGCTTAAGCTTAAAAATAGATGTTCAATCAAGCTTGAGCCGTGTATCGAGCTCCGAATTTCAAGTTGAGCTTGACAGTATTTGGACTCAGCTCAATTACATCATTACCAGTTAGCTAACGTAAAAATAGAAACACCCAAAAATACAATATGTCTGGGTGACAAAAAAGATAAAATTTAATAATTGAGTAATCATTTTGTAACTTTTCATAGTTGAGTGACAAAAAAGGGAAAAGAAAAACCATAGTTGGGTGATTACTAAAGTAGTTTACCCAAATTTCAAATTTCAAAAAGTACCGAGATTAAAATTGATCAATTGAAAATTTTAGGGACTAACCTGATCAAATTAAAGTAGAGTAAATTACACTCATAGTTATCCAATTATTACTAAATTTCTTTTTAGTCACTCAATTATGAAAAGTTGCATAATGATTACCCAACTATTAGTAAATTTCTTTTTTAATCACTAGCGAGCTAACAGTGACATCTTTTAAAATTGACATGACAATTTTAGCTCTTAACATTTATAAATTAAGTCAATTTAGTCTTGCTTTTAAAAATTTTAACGCTCAACGTTTACTCATTGTGCAATTTTATCCTTTTATAATAGTTATTTTTTTGTGATATTGAAGATTAATTTTAAAAGTACGAGAAAAGATGAAAATTATTGTCTTAGACTTTTGGGTGTTTCTATTTTGTATATTTTCAAACATATTTAGTTAATAAATTTGTTTTTTAACTTTTAGGTGAAAGGGTTACAAAGAACAACAAAACTACATAAAATAAAATAAAATAAAATAACTAAATTACACAATGAGTAAATGTTGAATGTGAGATTTTCAAAATCAAGACTAAATTGACACAATGTATAAATCTTGAGAGTTAAAATTGCTATTATGTCAATTTTAAACATTATCACCAAAAAGATAAAATTGAATAGGTGAATGACCATTTTGTAAATTTTTATAATTATGTGATAAAAAGAAACTTACTAATAGTCGATAACAATATTGTAACTTTTTATAGTTGTCGACAAAAAAAAACCACTAATAGTTGGATAACTATTAGTGTAGTTTACTTAATTTCAAAATTCAAAAAGCACGGGCTAACCCATTTGAAAAATCAAGAATTAAAATTGATGAAATTAAAGCATAGAGACTAAAGTCATAATTTTACAAAGTACAAGGACTAATAACATAAATTTTACAAAGTTATAGTTGGATAACTACTAGTTTAGTCCAAATGTACATATGATATGGAAAAAGAATGATGTGTCCTCTTTTAATTGAATGGAACCATGAATGATGTGATGAAAAAGTTCATAAAATAATTTCTCGAATAAAAATAAGAATGTTTAGTTCAAATCTAACATAGCTTTGATTTTAAAAATGTTAACCATTTAAAAAATTGATTAAACTTCCAAATTTAAAAATTAAAACCAATTTTGATAAAAACATTTATGTTAGAAAAAAATCTAAAAAAATTTTAAAATTTTATTTAAGCACTGAAAAACTAAATACATTTTCACATTCACGATGTATTTTTAATATATTTATATTATGGTAAGTTAAGTTGATTAACCGACTGAACTGATCAATTTAAATTTGATTCGGTTATATCGATTCTTTAACTCTAATTCAGTTGAGTCGAAATTTGTATATTATGACGGGTTAAGTTGGCTTAATAAAAAAAATTAATCGATTATTTCGGTTTCAATTTAGTGGGGTGGAGCGGGTTGATTGGTTTCAATCTCGATTTAATTGGTTTGTCGTTCGATATTTAAAATATATTTAGTTTTTAAATATATTACTGTATAAACACTAAACTCAACTCAAAAAATTTGGATTGATTAACTGGAAAAACCGACTAATTCAATATCAGTTCAGTTTGGTAATTTTTTTAATTAAAAACAAGGAACTGATTTTTTTTTCATTTTAAAGTTAATTAAATCGGTTCAAGAAAAAAAAAACTCATTAAACCAATTGCTCTGTCCAACTTCCAGCTTTCATCCATTGTTTCATGTTAGTCTTGTGTAGAGGTGTTCATGGGCCGGGCCCACAAAAAATTTTAGCCCGATTCCTAGGCCCGGGCCCAGCTCGAAATATGAGCCTAAAATTTTGCCCAGGCCCGACTTGAGAAAATTATAAGCCCGGCCCGGCCCATTTTTTAATAAAATACTAAAAAATTATTTTAAAATTTTAAAAAATTTAAAATATATATTTTAAAAAAATTTTAAAATTAAAAAAAATTTTAAAAATTTTAAAATTAAAAAAATTTTAAAAATAAATATATTTATTATATCGGGCCGGACCAGGCCGGCCCCGGGCCTAAAAAGTTGTGCCCGAGGCTCGGCCCGTTTTCCAAACGGGCCTCGTTTTTTTGCCCAAGCCCATATTTCGGGCCTATATTTTTACCTAAACCCTACCATATTTCGGGCGGGCCGTCGGGCCAAGCCGGGCCGCCCGGCCCATGAGCACCTCTAGTAATGGTCACAGGGTTGAGAAATGATTGGCAACCATTTGCTTATCATTCTTACGTACAAGACAAACGAATATTAAAGAACAACAATCAGGCAGTAAACTCAACTTTTGGTAGTGTGGTTGAATACGTAATTGAAAATAGGGATCAAGTCAGAAATTCTTTTAAAGATAGAAATTAAATTATAATTTTATGATAGAAAAATATAATTTTATTCTTTAAATAATTTATATTTTATAATTTTTAAAAGATTAAATAAAATGTTATTATTTTTAGGGAGATCAAAGTACAATTTCACTTATACTAATTTAAAATTTTAAAAGCTTTAAAAGACCTAAATTATATTATAAAAATCTCAATTTTCAGACTTCAATCTTTGGAGACAAGGATATTGTTATGGATTTATGGTGAAAATGAGTTGAAGAAAAATACATCAAATAGAGTAAAAGTATTAGGGTTGAAGGCAAAAAATTTTGTTAAGGGGCTGAAATTAAAATTTAATTTTTATGATAGTAAAAAAATAATTTTACTATTTGAATAGCCTATCAAATTTTTATCATTTTTAGGAGGACTAAAGTGCATTTTTATCTTTACTAATTTAAAATTTTAAAAAATTTAAAAGATATAAATGAAAAATTTTCTATTTGAAGGGAAGCTGAGCCTGACAGTCCTCTGGCTACACCTCTGACGAAGGTCTTTGTATTAGGAGTTAGATTGTATTTTGTCTCATTTACTAAAAAAATGAGTAAATTAATCAATATACGTTAGATCAAAGAGTAAATTAGTCATTTTGTTAAAAAATTCATTCATTTTTTATTGTTAAAAATTAGTCATTATACGTTAGTATGAGGTACACTTGGCACGCCATGTGTAATTGTGTGATTATTCCATCTGTTATGTTAGTTTTTAAGAATAGAAATGAATAATTTTTTTTATAAAAATGACTAATTTATTCATTTTTCGAGTAAAGATCACCGATATACATTTACCCCAAATAGCAATAGAGGTTTAGGAGTTAGTTGAAACTAGGATGGAAATTAGCTGAGAAATTGGAACTGAGCCATGGGGTTAATGACAGAAAAATCCAATGAGCTGAGGAAAGAAATTGTTAGTGCATATGTGGGGAATTAGCTATATTTTAGAGCTATCAATTACCCCAAAAGTCTCTCCATATTATGTAATGCAAATACCATGAATTGCATTATGGTACTCTCTATACTTAAAATTTCTGTTATTTTGTTGAACACTTCACCTGCACCATAAATTATGTGACAAAATATTTACCCATTGTGGGGTGACGAGCATCAAAGCCAGAACGCAAATGTTACAATCCAAGATCAAACATGCTATCAATACTTGGACATGATAAATTTTATAATCAACCATTCAAATTTTCTAACCTAAACCAGATAAAGGAAATAACACAAACATAAAACATACCAATTCATCAAAAATTCATATAGAAGACAACATTCCTGACACAATATAAACTCACTGAATTCGAATACCGAAACCATTCACTAAGTTCTTATAATAAAACCAATTATAGAAATATAACCATAAAAACCCCAAGTTCTTTAACTGAGTTCAAAATACCAAATATCAAAACATATGAGTTCAAATACCAAATACTAAAACGATTTACTGAGTTCAAAGACTAAAACCAAATATAGAAAAATAACCATACTAATTCACCGAGTTGAAATATCCAAACCATTCACCGAGTTTAAATACCAAATACCATATGAGCATCACACCCTTCCACTCGCAACCTTATGAACTGAACCATCCTCTCCATAAATCATTGAGTAAGCATAACAGGCAAGACAAATATTATTCAACATGTCATCAGCAAATTTCACTTCAAAATCCTGTTCCTTACCCATATTGAGCGTCGCGGCCCACTTTTTCAACTGGTTACAGCCGGAATCCTTAGGTGTACGCCAGTCTTCCATCTGTTTGATTGCGGCACAAACCAGAACTTCAATATTTTTATGGCCAAACTTAGTGAGTTTGAGGTAGTCTGGTGTTTCCCCATAGTGAGTTTCGTCCAATGCTTCTTGTAAGCCATGGAAGTGTGCAACTTCTACACTGTTGTTGTCTTTGTTAAAAAGTCCAGATTGCCAGGAACTATAATTACACTTCAACATCTCCCTAGCCAGCAAACGAATAGTAACATCATTCATTTCAGTACCTTGTACTCCAGCTTCTGAAATCCCATCTCTTTTGTTGCTTCCACTGAGCATTAAGTTCATCTGATTATCACTGTGCGACAATGGTGGTGTGTTTGTGTTGTATTGTGCTTCAGACGCCTCACTCCCACCCTGTTGAAGCATTCCACTAGTTATAGTGTTCCCCAATGGTATGCCATGGGGACCTTTGTCGATGCCACAAATTGGGATATCCATATCACCAAAAGTTGACGAACTTTCACGACAATCAGTTGGTGCAACGTCTTGCATACTTGGCACTGCAGAATAAAACTAAAACAACAGACATGGAAAAGTCAAAATTTCAAATTCCATTTACTACATTAATTGTCATGAAATTGTTGTGTATATGATTATATAGAAATCAACTGAGATTCAATGTGTGATTATGTACTTCGGAAAAAAACATGAAATTTTAGATTATTTACTAAACAACCATCCAATAAATTCAAATAATGGATTTGAGAAATAATTAAATTTATACTAGTGTGTAGAAAGCATACTTAAAACATAAATGTTAGTTTAAAATAACATACAATAAATAATAATAATAATAAGTAAAATAAATTGCGAGTAAATATTATTATTTTTATTGATTTAGCAGTAAAATTAATATTTTATTCATATTTTTGTTGTTTTTTAAAGTAAAAAATTAAAATACCCTCATACCTAGATCCAATTAACATAGTTGAAAATGGCTTTTCGCTAAGTCTAAGAAAAATTCTAGTACACGAGGAAAGACATTATACTTAAAATTTCAGAGAACAAAATGGAAAACAAGTTAAAATTTCAGAGATACGATAATATTAGTGCTACCTTTTCAAAACATGAATTTTGAAGTTTCAGTATTTCATATGTTGTGTATATGATTGTGTAAAAATCAACTGAGATTCAATGTGCAATTTTATACTTAAAAATATAAAACATATTATAGATTTGAGAAATAATTACATTTATATATTACACTATTTTCGTAATTCAAGTTTTTAAATGCTATTCGGAGAAATTGTTACCGTGCACCACCTACCAATATCATATATACACACATATACCATACCTTGTTTTTTGAAGTCTCCTCATTGTATCCCTGAAATTTAAGAGAAACATAAACAAACAATGAAGATGTAAAAAAAATGAGATATACAGATACAGAACAAATTAATCAGGAAAGAGATGCAATATTTTTCTTTCCAAGTTTACAACTTCAGTCATATATAGAATTTTCAAAGCTTAGAAAGTAACACAGTATCGTTTTCAATGCAAACAACCATGGGAGAGAATACCAAAACATTAGGTTTTATGGTCTAATCTTACTGAAATCCATGTCACTTGAACACTTCATTTTGCTTGAAGCGTCAGTGTTCGATACATGTTTGAACATTGGTTTAGAATATGACCATTTGACGTTTCTCGAAATATATGAAAAATTTAGAAAAATAATTGAACATATCAAGGTTTGAGGTTTCACCCAAATAAGCTCTTCCGAATTATCTTGTCCCAAATTTGATGATTCACCGGTTACCTGGGGCCGGCACTGTTTCTTGATGCCTTTTCCTTTAGCTTTCTGATTTCTTTTCTTTCCTCCGGTCAACATCGAGCTTGAGCAATTCACTTGTATATCATCGGGTGGCAACGGTTGTCCATTAGCACCATTTGGTGCTCCAGGTGTAGGTATCATAATGATATCCCCATTGTCGCGGTGAGCAGACCAATTCGGTTCCACCATCTTGAACGGATCTGAAAATGTTAACTCAAATCAAATTTCTGAATCTAAAACAATCTAAGTTTTTCCTAATGACAAGCAAGCAAGTGTGAGAATCTAAAACAAGCTAGCCAAAAGCCAAAGGAAAATGTGATTTAAGCAGGGAGGTAAGGAGAGAAACAAACTATTGATTTTCTTAATAGAGATAAAGAGTAAGAAGCTGTATAAGATAGCTGATCTATGTCTAGCCTTCAAAAACTGAATTTCAGAAAATAATTTATGTAACCAGTCCAACAATTAAGAATGCCCCATAACAAAAATTTTAGAAGGTATTCAAGCATGCTATTAACACTCAGCATAGCAGTTACATATGAGAATTTATAAACATTACGCTGTAACTTCTCCCGAATCAGCAAACTTCTGCAGTGTTGATCAATAGGAATAAAACATTATTAATTTCAGTACCTTTCCCCATCTCCCCATCACTGTGCGACAATGGTGGTGCGTTCTTGTTGTATTGTGCTTCAGACGCCTCACTCCCACCCTGTTGAAGGGTTCCATTGGTAATAGTGTTCCCCAATGGTATGCCATGGAGACCTTTGTCGTTCTCATAAATTTGGAAATCCAAATCACTAGAAGTAGGTGGTAATGCTGCACTAGATGGCAAACGTGCATGATCATAAGTTGCAGCAACTTCTTTCATACATGGCACTGCAGAATAAAGCTAAAACAGCAAATATGGAAAACAAATCAAAATTTCAAAGATATGATTATGTAGAAGTCAACTAAGATTCAATGTGTGATTATGTACATGAAAAATAAAAAAGAAATATGAAATTTTAAATTCATTACTAAACAACCATTCTATAAATTCATATTATAGATTTGAGAAATAATTAAATTTATACTTTGTGTGTAGAAACTCCTTACTTAAAACACAAATGTTAGTTTAAAATAATATACAATAAATAACAAAACATGTAGATATTAAAATGGAAAAAGTAAATTAATTTGTGAGTAAATATTATTGGTTTTTATTAATTTAGTGGTAAAATTAATATTTTATTGATTCTAATAGCATAGGATCAAATCCAACCACATTCATATATTTTGTTGTTTTTTGAAGTAAAAAATTAAAATATTCTCGAATAATATTACTTATTTTAATTACAAAACACATTTCCGTAATTTCTCTATTTGAGTAGTATCATATATATATATATATACACACACATATATGTACCTCTTTTTCTAGAGTCTCCGTGCTGAATTCCTGAAATTTAAGAAAAATATAAACAAATGATCAAAGATGTAAACAAGGGCAAGTCTAAGAATGACTTCAGACATTAAGACTTGAAAAACAAAGAGGAAAAGAAATATGCATTTTGTTTCCTTAAAAAATGTAAACAAGGGCAAGTCTAAGAAATATTGTTTTCAATGCAAACGGCCAAAGGATAGATTCCTAAAAATTAGGTTTTACTGGCTCCAGCTCTTCATTTTGCTTTTAAGTGTTCATGTTTGACATATGTTTGGACTGGCCTTTTGAGGTTTCTTGAAATACATGAAAAACTTATTGAAAGTTGAACTTATTCGTGTTAGACATGTACCCACACCCGACACTCATATCTAAATCCAACTAACATAGTTGAAAATGGGCTTTTCGCTAGGTCTAAGAAAAAGTCTAGTGCATGAGAAAAGACATTATATTGTGATTTATAAATGAGTAATGCACCGACACATATTTGAATATAATTATGCATATACCACCTAAGCTTCTTCCAAAATTGAGAAAACTTAAAAAGGTTTAAAATACTTGTGTTGGACACAACCAGAAACCGGTATCTGAAAATGGCTTTTTGCTATGTCTAAAAGCAAGTGTTTATTATGACAGACATTGTAATTATAATAATGTAATTTGCAAATGAGAAATGTTTAGTTGCTTGATATCAATGATAAGAAATCTGCGTACCTCATTATTAAGGAAGATTCCATCAAGCTTTTTTGTTTTTTCACGGACCTGAAAAACCGAGTTAGATTAGAGATTTATATCAAGAAATCAAACTTAGTAATTAGATTAGTAAGAGTTGGCGTACCTCTGATTGTTGTTGGCGTACCTCTGATTGTTGCTGGCGTACCTCTGATAGTTGTTGTTTGCATTCCTCCAAGTCCATTTCTACTTGGAGCAGTTTCTGCCTAGCCTCTGGTTCTGGCAAACTCCGGATAATTTTGATGTCTTCCTTTATAATTTTGAGTTTAGATTCCCTTGACTTTAGCTTTTCAATTTGCTCAGGCAAGTCATTAGCTTCTAGAAGCACCCTCGTAAGAGACCGTATGGCTTCTAATTGTCTCAAGGCTCGATTCTTTAAAAGATTCACACCATACCTCACATTTTCCACCTCCAACATATTAACCTTTCTATTCTTGCCCCTATCCATACCAGAAAGCCAACTGTTGCTGAGGCTGAGAGGAAAATCTTTTAAAATGTTAGTAAAAACTGTCAACATAAACCTGCATTAAAAGGAAACCATACAAAATCAAAGAAATTAGTGATTCAGTAGCACTCACTCCTACAGAATTCAGATCAGAAGAAATCATTGAACCAAAAACAGTAAAAAAGCACAAACTAGCTTTTCCAATTCAGAACAAAAATATCCAAACAACAGACATAAAACTGACAAAAAAGAAATGAAATTTTGGATCAAGCAATTAAAGAAACCTGCATTAAAAGGGAAACTCTACAAAATCAAAGTAATCAGTGATTCAATAGCACTGATTGGTACAGAACTCAGACCAGAAGAAATCTTTGAACTGAAAACAGTAAAAAAGAACTAACTAGTTTTCCCAATTCAAAACAAAAATATTCAAACAACAGATATAAAACTGACAAAAAGAAAAAAGAAATGAAATTTTGCTCAAGTAATTAAAGAGAAAACAGTATGCAAAATCAAACCAAGATACGATCATCGATTAGTAATTCAGTAGTACTCACTAGTACAGAACGCAGATCAAAAGAAATTTTTGAGCTGAAACCTATCAAAAACACTAACGAGTTTTCCGAACTCAGAACAATAATAGAAAAAACCGACAATTTCCTCATGTAACTAAAGAAAAAGAAACCAGCATTATTGAAGGAACTTATATATATATACGCAAAATCAAAGTAAGATATAATCATGAACTCACAAGTAGAAAATAGAAGAGAAGCCTCGTTTGTATCGAAGCGTTAAGCCGCAAGAAATGAAGGAATGATCTGTTGTGAGAGGTCATATAAAGAAGAAAAAAGCTCGAGCTGATTTCCATCGACAAATGCTCGAGCTTGAGCGAGTGTGGCTGAACCAGTAAAGAAAATTAAATTTAACCAGACGATTTAAACTAATGTTTGGTCAGGTTAAAATTTTAAGGATGAATTGCGTAGAGGTGACCCTGATTTTTTCTTTCTTTTTTATCACCTCTATGAAAAATTATAAAATTGCTTCGTAATTATTAATATTTTTTCATTCAAATTTATCTTTTTGGTTATCAGTTGATAGGATTGTAAATGAATCATTAATGTTTGTAAGCTATTCGAGTTCAACTCAAACAAAATTCAAACTAGAGGTGCTCATGGGCCGGGCTGGGTTCGAGTCTAGGCCCAAAAAAAAATTTTAACCTGATTACTAGGCTTAGCCCAGGCCCGGCCCGAAATATGAGCCTAAAATTTTTCCCAGGCTCGGCCCGTGGAAAAAATATGAAGCCCGGGCCCAGCCCGGCTCTTTTTTTTAAAGGTGCAGTATTTATAACAGTATATTACATTAAAAATTAAGGTGCAGTATTTATAACAGTATATTTGTAACAGTATATTAAAACATTATATTAAAACAGTATATTTATAACAGTATATTTATAACATTATATTAAAACAGTATATTACAAATTAATTATTTAGTTAATAACATTATAAAAATATAAGCACCAATTTATGTTAAAAATAAAGTATAGAAACTAAAATTTAATCATTTTGTTAAAAGGATATAAAGATTAAAGTTTAGTTGTAACTTGTAAGCATAATAGAGGATAAAATGATATTCGACCATTTTCATATAAAATAAATACATATTACATAATTGTATGATACCAAACTCATATATTGCACGAGATAATAAACTAGTTATTTAACTATGCTAGCCTTGTGATACAAGATCAAACTTGTCACATGTCTTTAAATAATACTAAAAGAACACGCAAAATTCAAATGAAAAGTCGCTAAGGTTGATTGTTTTGAAGGAAAGGGTGTGAGATAGTGATAGTAGCAACCTGCCCAGGCCTGCTGTTTTTTCTGCCTCACTAAATAGCTTGTTTCTGCAATAAAACAAAGCAAACACAAAAAAAAAAAAGAAAAAAAAAGAGAGATTAAATGAAGAAACTAAGCTTCTGATCTCAATGTCAAGAGAGAGACTGGTGTTTTTTCTCATACTTGACAAAATCAAACTGTATTATAATTTCATACTTGATTTCAATACAATAAATTATACATGTACATATATACATATTCGAAACTAACATATACATATATCAATTCATACTAGAGCATGGGGTGTTGGCAATTGAAAACAATGGAGCATCTTATATTAATGTGAAGAGATGAATCGAAGACCCTCAAGAGTAAATTTTTAAGCAAAGTCAGAATAATTTTTTATTAATAAATAATTTTAAGCAAATCACAGAGCTCAAGAACCAAAATATAAAACATATGTCAAACCAAAACAGATTACTAAAAAGACCCTCAATTTCTTAGACATGGTCAAACTAATACAACTACTATATAATATTGTTATACTTCTTTACAATATGCCTCTTGCCTGTCTAATTACATATGGATGTTGTCATAACATACAGCAGTGTTAAATCAGGCGGAAATTGAATTTTAAGCATTTCTCTCTTTGTCCTTCAAAGGTACCAACCAAAACCAAAATTGATCAAGATGACATGAGTCATGATTTCCAACATCAGTTCATGTTCTACATGCCCATGTATATCCTTACATAATACTAGACCCACTACAGCATGTATAAATAACCCACTTTATCAAACTAATGAAAACAACCGTAAAAGAAAGAAAAAAACAAAAACATCATATTCCAATTCGTTTGAGATTTTCCATTCATTGTTACTGGTTCGTCATAGCTTAAACACTGACAATTTCGATGGCCTTAAACTCATTTTCTCAATCTCATTTTGTGTTGATACCATTTATGTGCCAGGGACACCTTCAAGCCATAAATATGGCAACATTCCAATGTCATTGGTGTCGACACTAAAGATAAATTCAAGCCATATATCTTTGACCTTTTATAAGATATATAATTGTTTTCAATGCAGCAAATAGCCAGTTGCTTTTCTCCCACTAATTCAAGCCGTATATCTTTGACCTTTTATAAGATATATAACTGTTTTCAATGCAGCAAATAGTCAGTTGCTTTTCTCCCACTGATCTGTTCAATATCTTCGATTCATCTCTTCACATTAATATAAGATGCTCCATTGTTTTCAATTGCCAACACCCCATGCTCCATTTCTCTTCTCCTTCTCCTCCATCCATTATTTTAGAACTAATTCGCATATCTTATTCTCTCTGTTATATCACTCCATTTTAAAATGGTTGCTTTTATGCATTAAGATGATAACCAAAGTTGAATTATAACGAGCAAGTGCCACAGATGATTCGAGAACACAATCAAAATCAAAATCCCCCCCGGATATGTAAAGTGTAAACACAATCAAAATCACCCCAAGATTTAGTGTCTCAAAATCAAAATCAGAACACCATTAACAGCAAAAATCAAAATCACAACCAACATCAAAAAGTAAAAAAGGGAGAAGACGTTAAAAAATTAGGAAACCGTTAACAGGAAATAGGGTTAACACTTAACAGATAACTCACCTTTGAAGACATTGAAGGCTAGATTCGCTGAAAGCACAGTTAGAGCGGAGGTGGAGTCGTGGAGGACCGGTCACCGGAGGTGGAATGGTGGGTCAGGCGAGGTGGGTTTCCGATTTGGGGGAAAAAAAGGGAAGGGAAGGCGTAGGGATTTATCAGAGACAGATAAAAAAGGGAAGGGAAGGGCGTCGAGGAACTGGGGAGGAGAATTGGGAAATGTTAATCTAATAATAAATTTTAAAAATAAAAAATATATATTATTTAGATCCAGGCCGGGCCCAGGCCAAAAAAAATTTACCCGAGGCTCGACCCGTTTTCTAAACGGGCTTATTTTTTTGCCCGAGCCCATATTTCGGGCCTATATTTTTACCCAAACCCTCCTAAATTTCGGGCGAGCCGGGCCGCCCAACCCATGAGCACCTCTAATTCAAACTCAATTCGATAATTTTCGAGCAGCTCGAGCTATCAATTAAATTGAATTCGAGTTTAGTAATACTCAACTCGAATGACTTATGAGCCTTATCAAGCTTTTTGTATTTTTATATTATTATATTATGTATATATACTTTGCCATTAATATATATTATTAACCTTAAGCTTAATTATTGAATCGAGCTCAAGTTCAAGTTCAAGTATGAGTACAAAAATTGGTAATCGAGCTTGAGCTCAATTATATCTTGAGTCAAGATCAAGTTCAAAAATAGATGTTCAATCCAGTTCGAGTCGAGTATCGAGCTCCAAATTTCAAGTTGAGCTCGAGCTTGACAATACTGGGGCTCAACTCAATTACCCGTTGGCTAATGTAGAACTGAAAACACCCAAAAATACAATATAGTTGGGTGACAAAAAAAAGTTGAGTGATTATTTTGTAATTTCTTATAGTTCGGTGACAAAAAGAAATCATAGTAAAGGGACTACTAATGTAGTTTACCCAAATTTTAAAAATAAAAAAAATACCATAATTAAAATTGATCAACTGAAAATTTTGGAATAAAAATTGATCAAATTATAATTGAGTAAACTACACTAGTAGTCATCCAATTATTAGTAAATTTCTTTTTAGTCATGTAATTATGAAAATTACAAAATAATTATTCAATTATTAGTAAATTACTTTTTATCTTCAACAAGCTACCTGTGGCATCTTTTAAAATTGGCATAACAACTTTAACTCTCAATATTTATAAATTAAGTTAATTTAGTATTGGTTCTAAAGAATTTCTTGCTCAACATTTACTCATTGTGTAATTTTATCCTTTTTCTATAGTTTTTTTATATTGAAGATTAATTTTAAAAATTGAGAAAAGGTGAAAACTATTATCTTTCACTTTTGGGTGTTTCCATTTTTGTATTTTTCAATAAATTTAGTTGATAAATTTATTTATTTTAGTTGTTTAGGTTAAAGGGTAATAAAGAAAAGTAAAATTGTAAAAAAAAAGAAAAAAAAGAAGAAGACTAAATTACACAGTAAATGTTGAAGGTTAAATTTTTTAAAATGAAGACTAAATTGACACAATGTATAAATATTTACGATTAAATTACTATTATGTCAATTTTAAAAGTTGCTACTAGTCAAAATGTCAAATTGTGACAAAAAATAACTAAATTTGAATAGATTGATGATCATTTTGTAACTTTTTATAATTACGTGATAAAAAGAAATAATTAGGTGAACATGTTGTAGCTTTTTCAAGTTATATGACCAAAAAATACTAATTGTTGGATAACTACTACTGTAGTTTACGCAATTTCATAATTCAAAAGTCAAGGATTAAAATTGATGAAATTAAAGCATAGAGACTAAAGTCATTATTTTTACAAAGTACAAGGACTAATAACATAATTTAACCAAAAATTTAAAGGGCGAGAAATTCACACCCAGGCTTAAACCCTGGTACTATTCATAAATCTCATAAATTCAGCTCTTGAGTTTCTTTTTTATTTTCCGAAATACCACTTTATTTATTTTTATTTTTTTACTTTATTTATTTTTATCAACTACAACCTGACAAAGGAATTTCACCTAGCTAAAGCCAAAAAGAGCTTCAATTTAAGCCCTGAAATATAAAAATTACAAAATAAAATATATAAATATAAAAGAAAAACCCCTTTCCCCTTTCTCCCATTTCCAGTGGTAACTTCGTTTTTTCTATTATCTTGGACTTTGCATCTCTTTCAGGTATTTTCCTTTTCTTTCCCTCTTGCTCTTTTAAGACCCAGATTCCATTTTCTTTTTCTAATTTCTATTTGCATTTCATGTAATTAATACATTTTTTTTAATTTTTTTGTTCTGGGTTTTAGCTGCAATTTTTTGAAAGCTCTTTTTACTCTTCAATTAGAGAAGTATAGCCGTTTTAGAATTTATCTTTGGGTTTGAGGTTTATTTTTTTATTTTAATTTTGTAGTTTTAAGCTGATACTGCAAAGTGAGTTACAGTTTGAGCTAATGGGTCTTTTTTTATTATGAATCTTTTTGAATATAGTTGTTTATTTTATTCTATGTTTTATGCAGGCACTGAAAGAGGACTTGGCCGTGGAAAATTGAACTTCAAGCTATTTAGGAGTCTTTAAATTTTCTAGTTTGTGTCATAGTGCTGGGAAAATGGCGAATGCTATATCGATATCGCCATATTTTAGACCTTCAGATACTAGATCAATGGGGGTACTTAATGTTCTTGGTGGGAGAGTATTAATGGAGAATCCTTTAGGGAAACTTAGGTGCAGGTCTTCAAGTCCGAGCCAAAGGTCTAATATGCCTCATTTTAGATGTTCCAACAACTCCCATAGCGTTAGTCCGTATCAAAATAAGGACCCTTTTCTGAATATGCACCCAGAAGTTTCGATGCTTAGAGGTGAAGGGAATCCTATAGTAACAAACCCGAGAAAGGATAGCTCCAGTCCCGAGAGCTTAGGGGGCATGACGGGTTCAAGTAATTATAGTGAAGCTAAGATCAAAGTCATTGGTGTCGGAGGCGGTGGGTCAAATGCTGTTAACCGTATGATAGAGAGTGCGTTGAAGGGTGTAGAGTTCTGGATTGTTAACACTGATATTCAAGCTATGAAATTGTCACCTGTCTTTCCTGAGCACCGTTTGCAAATTGGTCAGGAGCTAACTCGGGGTCTTGGTGCCGGTGGAAACCCAGAGATTGGTATGAATGCTGCCAAAGAAAGCAAGGAGTCAATAGAAGCGGCTCTTTATGGTGCTGATATGGTTTTTGTTACTGTAAGTCTGCATCCTTATTATTTAGTTAGAATTTTAATTATTACTTGTACTGTTACAGTCTGATGTCATGAGTGATTTCAATTTAAAATTACCTCTGCTTTTAGGCTTTTAAAGAACTTACTATGAACTAGACCCCTCTATGAAACTAGTCAAGAATATATGTCAATGAAAATGTTTCAAGCTTCTTATTTATGGTGAATATTCATTGATCATATGGTAAATAAAACTAATCTTGCTACTTATACGCGATTTCTTGTCTCATGGAACTTATTCAATTGACTGAATTCGAAATGAAAGTCATGTCTTATCTCTGCAACTGCAAACTGTTATTACATGCTAAGCTTCGGATGTATGTTTGTAGCCATTTAAGTTAGCATTGTTATATCTAATCATACAATTTCCTGGAGTTTGATTCGTCTCGTATTTTGATGGTTCATGAACTAATTTAATCATGATTCATTCTTGCTCCTGATACTTTCATTCTTTAAATTGCCATTAGAAAAACCTTTTGTTCTGGTACTATTGCATGTGCCGTTTTCATAGATTGATATTTGCTGAGCTAAAAATTATGATGAACACATAACATCTTGTTGTTCTTTTGTCTTCTAGTGTCTTTCTTTAACAGTTTTACTTAGGACTTAAAGCTTGCATTTGCAGGCCGGAATGGGCGGAGGGACTGGAACTGGTGGAGCTCCCATAATTGCAGGGGTGGCAAAGTCCATGGGTATATTAACTATTGGTATTGTCACTACCCCTTTTTCTTTCGAGGGAAGAAGGAGGGCCGTTCAAGCACAGGAAGGCATTGCAGCTCTGAGAGAAAACGTTGACACACTAATTGTTATCCCAAACGACAAGTTGTTGACTGCAGTTTCACCGTCTACTCCAGTAACAGAAGCATTTAATCTGGCTGATGATATTCTTCGTCAAGGTGTTCGTGGAATTTCCGATATAATTACGGTATGGAATGCTTCAAGAAACTATTAAAAACCTCCTAATCTAACTATATAGTTTCGTGATAGAGATGAAACCCAAATTTTTAGATGAAAGCAACATAAATGTAATGCCATTTCTTCCTTTCTTCTCACATAGTGCTTAAAAATCAAGACTGTCCTTCCATTTTTATTGATGATCATATAGGAACGTTCTTATGATATATTACAATCAATTGGTGGAAAATTAGTGCACCTCCAAATTTGGGGCTAAATTTGTTTTAATTTAGTTACTGCCCTAGTTTATTAGATGGCGAGGAAGAATTAGTAGTTTGGTGCTGATTTTTCCATAGGCTTTGGGGGGTTATACTTGTGGTGTGCAAATTTTGATGAAATATCTCGCGCTTCTTTTTTCCAGTAAATAATTACTATGATTCGTTATCAAGCTCTTTATTCTAAGGTTACCGATATCTTCCGGTGTCTATATGTTATCACAACACAGCGGTAGTAAGTGTCTTTGTGTGTTATTTACTCATTGGTAATGCTAAATGTATCGATTCCCATGTTCTAGAATGGAATCTCGGAGCCTGTAAAGTTCAGTATATCAGCATTACTATCCATTCATATCTGTGATGTTGTGGACAGTAAATAACTTGAAGCATTATGAGCTCTGGGGGCGACCATACTTCTGCACTTTAATTTGGTTATGTGTTTCCTTATTGCAGATTCCAGGGCTAGTCAATGTGGATTTTGCAGACGTGCGAACTATAATGGCAAACGCTGGTTCTTCATTAATGGGGATCGGAACTGCAACTGGTAATCAAAGAGACATTAGCATTTATATTTGAGGCTTTGACTTGGAACGCATAAAGTTTCTACCTCATTTTTTTTATCCAACAGAAATAGAAATGATTGCAGTCTGTCTATTTTCTTTCCTTATATTGGAATTAAATATTGATGTTTTTTCTCGAAATAAAGAAATTTATGCATGTCATATGGGCTTTGATATCTTCTCATTGTTGAGAACTTGGTTCTGAAATGGTTATTATGTTCTAATTTTTTTTTTTTTCTGATTTTCAGGGAAAACACGGGCAAGAGATGCTGCGCTAAATGCTATCCAGTCGCCTTTGTTAGATCTTGGTATAGAAAGGGCTACTGGAATTGTTTGGAACATAACTGGTGGAAGTGATTTAACCTTGTTTGAGGTAACACGCCATCTCCACTCTTTTAGTGTGTCTGTGTTTTCTTGCGGAGACTTTATATTTTATCTTGATATTGAGCGCAAAATTGTTGATTATTCGTAAATGGAGCACTTCCCTGCAGGAGAAGAGTTATTGAAGCCTGAGCGGCCCTACCATATCTGATATGTGCATTCTTGAGTAACAGACAAGTGAATAATTGGAAATAATATAGTAATGAATACTACTTTGTCATTGAAATGTTATACATAGGAGACCTTGATTATATTGACTGCTCCGCTAGTGTTCGAGCATGCCTTCATGTTTTATTTCTCTTTTTGATATGCATGATTTGACATCTGATATTTTTCTGTAGGTAAATACTGCAGCTGAGGTTATATATGATCTAGTGGATCCAACTGCCAATTTAATATTTGGAGCTGTGATCGATCCGTCAATTAGTGGCCAAGTAAGTTAGTTTTTGTTCTAACGTTCTCGTGCCAAAGTTTAGACTCACAGTCATCCGCATACCCCTTATCCAAGGATATTTGAACCAGACCGGACCGTTGGACTGGAAACCGGCTGGGGTACCGGTCCAGAGAAGGGCATTGAACTGGTTGGACCTAGAACCGGTACGGACCGGTTGAACCATTGGTTTTTTTGAATTTTTAATAATTTTTTAATAGAACCAGTCAGAGCAATGAACTGGTGGCCTGACCGGTTCGATCAACAGTCCAGTTCTAAAAACATTGCCCTTATCTCGATTACCATACTTTTAGTAGGCCGGCTATTTAACTGTAGTTTTAATCAACCATGTATTATAACATTCTATGGATCATATATTCTGAAAAGTAGGATTAATACCTTCAATAGATGGACTTTATAAATGAACTTTACTATCTAGGCTACATGTTGGTCCGATAAGAGATGCTTTTGTGTTTACATCGGTGGATGGTTCTCCTGTATCAAATTTGTGGTATGAGATAAGCATCTCAGCTTTGTCTAGCAATGAGATTGGCGACGGGATCGTGTCTCTGCTTCCTATAGGCTTATTTTTGTTGTTCTCGAGTTCTTGGTATGGATAAAAATATGCCTATGTAGAATTAGGTCGAATTTAGATGAAGAATTCACATTGGCATTAATGATAACTTTTGAATTGATGATAAAAGCTTATGTTACTCAGATTCGGATGTGAGTCTTCGGTAAGGGTATGTATTTGATATAACATGCTCATTTTTTAATAAATTATTCCATATATTTAAAGAATCAAACTCCCATTCCCATGTCTGAATATACGTAGGATATGGTTATTCGATACATATACTTTTACGGAGAATGAAGTCATTGCGATATAGCTGAAAGCCATATAGACCAGTCTTCTCTGTTGTATTTTTTCATTCACCAAAGTTCATGGTCCTCAATATGAAACATTAATTTGATGAAATCAATTTTGATCTTTATATAGGTAAGTATAACCCTAATTGCGACAGGATTTAAACGGCAAGAAGAAACCGAAGGAAGGCACCTTCAGGTATCGCCTCAACTATCTCTTCCTCTCTCATTCATACACGATTTATACCAAATTCCGTTAAAAATGCAGGCAGGTCAGCTAGCACAGGGAGATACCGGTCTTGGAATCAATCGGCGACCTTCTTTCAATGAAGGCAGTTCATTCGACATCCCGGAGTTCTTGAAGAAGAAAGGACGTTCACGCTATCCGAGAGCTTAAATACTTCTCTGCATAGCGTTTCGGTTCCTGCTTGGTTCCCTTGTGGTTCTCTTTTCCGTTTCTTCCGTTCCGGGCTATTAACGTGTACAGAATATAGCATGTTAGTAGTTGGTTCCATAACAACTATCTTTGTTTTCTTTCAATAAGTTGGGAGTAAAATTTCTTGAAGTTTAGGTTAGTGAATGCTTTTTAAGTAACATGTTTGAATAAAACCTAAAGTAGCTTTGTATAGAGTGAAAATTTGATGAAAAAAGCGAAGATGAGATTATTCAGTGTGATTTAATCAGTGAAATACATCATATATATATATATATATATATATATTCGGTTATTTCAATTTAGATAAGACCATTTACTTTTAGTTCAACTGATTTGACCGTTGATACAACAATAAATTTAAAACATTTAAAAATTTATAAATCGGTTCAATCGTTGATTTTATCTTAATTTCTTACTTTTTACAGTTCTGAACAATTTGTATAAAGATTAATTCAATCCCTTTTTATTGATACCAACTAATTTATGGTCCAATAAGGAAAACATGTATGGGAAGGGTTTTCATTAGCATTCAGCATAGGTAGCTCTTAAGTGCGCTATTATTTCAGCACTTTCAAACATTTGCATCCCCCGTGTTTGGATACTCTAAGTGAGGTACCTGTAATTGTCAAACAGTGAATGTCGAAAAATTGTTATGAAAACTAGTAATCTACCTGAAAATGTCCGGCTTTCTCGTAAAGGATATGCCGTTTTGGGCTGCCTTGAGGACAACTGATGGAACATAGAAGAAGAATGATTAGTACAAGTGTCTCAATTGAACCCTTTGAAATTCGAGTGAGTAAATGAACACTGATAATGGCACACCGATGAATCAGATCATTGCAAAAAATGATGGAAATCGAACATGACGAAATGATCACAATTCATATTGCAAACAGTTGACTCGATATATCTAATCTTTTGCAACTTCTTTTAGTGCATATGCAAATACTAAAGTCTACAATGAGGATGACGATGATCATGGTTTCACATTTGCAAGGATTTTCTTTTAACCTGAAGCATTTATCGAACTAATGGCTCAAACTAGTTGATAAACTTGATTTGACAAATTATCAAACCGAATTCGAACTTAGTAATACTTAACTTAAACAATTCACAAGTTTTATTAGGCTTTTTATATTTTTATACTATTAAATTACATTATTATTCTTAATATATATTATTAACTCTACACTTAATTATCAAGCCATGTTTAAATTTAAATACAAAAATTAATAAACAAGCTCGAGTGGAGTTCAAGCAAAGTAACAAACTTTCAATTTCGAATTGAGCTCAAACTAGACAATTCTCAAGCTTAATTCGACTTGATTACACTCTTACATATGCATATTTGAAAACAGTGTCTTTGAAATTCAACAAAATAAAATTTTCATATCTGTTTTACCTCTCCCAAGCGACCAATCATGGCAATGGCTTCGATCAATGTCTACAATAACTTACCTTACTATTAAAAGGTTAATATCACATACACTCATATTCGAAAGAGATTTACAAGTAAACATCCATTAACCATCAAACTAATTATTAAAATTCTTAAAATATATTTTTAAAATTTAAAATTTCAACATTATAATATAAATAATTTGTTAACTGCATTACGGTAAATTAAAATATTTTTAAAATTTTACATGACAAATAAATTATTAGATAAAAATATCATATCAAATTACTATTTCACATATTACTTCCAAAATAACCATTAATAAGATATAACATTTATTATTGAATAACATAAATTAAACCTATAATTTTACATAAAAGTAAAAAATTAATAACCCATGATTAAAATTTTAAAATTCAAAATTATTAAAATTAAAATTCATCAATTTTAAAAATACAAAATTTAAAATTAATCAAATTAAAGCAAAAAAAAATTACATAACTAACAATACTCAGTATCCCATCTAATTAACCCGACCAATTAGCTAGCTAAGCCCAAATCAGAAAACATAAAATTTTAATATA
Organism: Gossypium raimondii; assembly: GCF_025698545.1. Taxonomy (NCBI): domain Eukaryota; kingdom Viridiplantae; phylum Streptophyta; class Magnoliopsida; order Malvales; family Malvaceae; genus Gossypium; species Gossypium raimondii. The sequence continues at coordinate 872,501 of NC_068575.1, forward strand.
TTCTTTTTAATAATGAAACATGTTACAAGCTTCCAAACTTAACCTAGACTTAGGCAAGAGAACTAAAAGAAAACTCAAAGCACTACTCAATATGAGTCTGATTCAAAACCACACCTTTGAATAACAAGCACCATGAAATAACAAAAATAAAAATAAAAAACCACATCAAATGAATCTTTAACCACAACTTTGTTATGGCCAAATGTTCAATTCCACCTGTTGTTTATCTTAAAATATTCGACATATAATTTAACACAAGTGTAATAAGATATTAAAATAGAGACATAACTCTTCAAAGATCCATTAAATATATATATAAAAAATTTAATATTTAAACATACCCGTATTAGAAACACACTAATGTCCGGTGCCATATAATACCTAGTACATTGTTAGCTAAAAGCACTTTGATAAAGACTATGTGAAAGAAACTACAGGAATAGGTGTTTCAACTCCCCATTTGCCAGCTGACAGAGCTGATCATAGTTGGATGCATCTGCCATTGTTGAAAATGTAATGGAAATATTTTTCAGAGGCAAAATAAATTAAAAAAAACCATTAAAATGAATTGAAGGTTAAAAAAAAAGGAACAATTAACAAGAACATTTGCATAGTAAAACAATTATAAACAATTCAACTTCCACCGCTTCAAATAGACACAATGTAAACTTTCATTATAATACTTATCCATCGAACAGTTCATTTCCTGGCTAAAAATAACAGATTTTGTCAAGCAATGAAAACTTGGTATTTTAGTTCAGCATATTCGCTCTATGCCCATTTTCATGTTAATCAGCAAGCATTTACATTTTTGCAACTTTACTATTTGGCTTAATACTTGTTTTGACCCCTTTACAATAGTGAAATTCTCACTTTGGCCTTTTTTACTATTTTTTTGGACTTTGCCCTTCTACTTTGATTCCATCCATCACATTAGCCCCTTGATCATGTGGGAATTTTCTTTAAAGAAAATGATCAAGAGACTAATGTGATGGACAAAATGAAAATAGAGGGGGTAAAATGACCAAAAAAATAGTAAAAAGACCAAAGTGAAAGTTTCACTATAGTACAAGGGTCAAAACAAGTATCAAGCACAAGTATTTTGTTCTTCTAAATTGCATAGATAATAAATCCCATCAACATTGTGAAAAACAGGCAACTTTTGTCAGAAAGCTCAAGCAGAGACCTTTATGTAACACCCAAATCACAAAGTTTAAAACCTAAAATGCGTTGTTCAAAAAGATATTTAATTATTTTCATACGGAGTAGAAAGGCATACCAAATGAGTCACCAAAGTTGGTCCATAGTTCAGCTCGGATGGAATTTTCATTCTCAGCAACACCAATAACCTCAACATAACTTGTAAGAGGAGCAGGAGGAGAGCCTCTTACAACAAGTTGACAACCATCGGTAGACTTTCCCATCACAGATCCGGCATCAGATCGAGTAACCTGAATCACCGTTCGCACCTTACGTCCAACATGCATGCGTAGCAACCCTCCGTTGACAAAAGCTGCAGGGCTTGAAGTATCCATATCTTGCATGGCAAATAAGAGAGCATCCAAAATACTTTTATTTTACTAATGTGAAAAGTAATTTCCAATCACAATTGTTCTTTTTTCTAGATATAATAGCAAACCAGAAAACAAACAACTTTAATCCAAACCAAAAGCTAAAAACATGGATTTCTAATTGAAAGATGACCAAATTGTTATCACTGATTACAAGGGAAAAAGTCAAAACATGATAGGCAATCTACAATCTTCTCACATTACAACCATTCGCAAATAGGGGCAAAGCAAGAAAATATTTTTAGGGACTGAGATAAAAATATAAATTGTCCGAGGCAAAAATCAGAAACTCTATACCCAAAGGGTTTTAATTGAATTATAAATTTTAACGAGGCCAAAAGTGAAATTTCACCATTTTCTACAAAAATTAAATACCCAGAACGTTCATCGAAGGTCAAAGAAATCAAGCAAGGAAGCTAATTAACCATAACCTAAGGATGCTCAACAAAATCGACTCTTCATAAAACAATTTCTAGGAAATAAAAAATAATTTAAATAATCTAAATATGAGTCAACGTTGTGCCAGTGCGGATCTATTCATTTCATATAATCATAAGCGGGTATGAAAATTCTTTTCGTTCTTCACAATGAATAGTATTAAACAAAATTATAGAAAAAAATAAAAAGAAAAGAAAGGCCGTGATATAGGACGTACAGTATCAAACTACTAGTGAATTCAGTGAGGATTGAATTTGATTATGGTGAACAGTTAACAGCTGAGGAAAAACCTAAAAGAAAATTGACATTTCAAAAGAGATTTAATTGACTTTCTTAGGAAACAATCAAACAAACAGATCGTAATGTAGAAAGAAAAAATTACCTGATTGAGCGATAAGAGGATTCCTTTTTTTTAGATTTAGGGTTTAAGGAAAAGACAATAGCAGAAGGCTTAAAAAGAGAACGACAGGTTTTTTATGGCGGCAAAATGAAATAATGGAGGGAAAAGTAATCTGAGCGCATTGCGCACCCCGTTTTCAAAACGACAACTTAAATTTGCCGTTTTTCCCTTTTAAAAAAAAAGTTTTACTGTAGGGGTGCTCCGAGAATCGAACTCGGGACCTCTCGCACCCGAAGCGAGAATCATACCACTAGACCAAGCACCCAGTTGTTGATAACTTCCTGGTAAAGTTATTTTTAACTTATAAGCTTTTCAAGTAGAAATATAAACATTTATATTATAAATTATTAAAAGATATGGTATAGAAATTTAATTGTTTTTATCGAATTAACACTATTTTACGTTGATATATTACATACACAAACAATTATATTAATCCAATATGAAAATAAATATATGCATCTACTTCTTTAAATTTATACTATTGAATCAAAATCAAAGTATCATATATTCACAAGAACTACAATTCAAGTTTCATGTGTATAATTACACAAAATTAAAAGATATTTATCCTTTTGAATTTAAATGAAATGATGTGATATCTTCTTAGGCTTTATATAAAATGAAAAAAAGATTTTATAATGATTTAAAATATCCAGTTGATGGATTTGTTTGTTTAACCTTGCTTGTCTAGTTGTTGACTAGTTTCTCTTTTAAGAACTGCGTGTTATAAATGCACTATATATTGCATGATAAAACTGTTTCATCGGGATTACAGCTCTAATATTATAAAGTAAAAACATTGAAAGCATAATAACAACATTTTGTGCATATTATTGCAACCCAAAAGAGGACTAGCCCAAACATAGTCAAAAAGTATAATTTTTAACCTCAATTATAACTCAAAAACTTCTCAACAACAGCCATATCCAGCTATGACATAAACCACCATAGTCAGTCATAGTTTACTTGATCTTCTTCTTGGGCCTCAACTGCAATAAGAGAAATGAACAATTAGTTCACTGCAACGAGCTCAAACCCGAAATACAGGTTCTATACACGAGCACATACCTGATTGCTATGACCACATTTCTTCTTGCGACAGTTCACCGCTCTCGGATGCAACCGAGCATAACACCTAGCACGCAGAAAATAAGGAGATATATTATTTACAATGATGCACAATGCAAAGTTTGCATTTCAGGTTCGGGTTTTTTCGGCTTTTGGTCTAATCGGGTCTAGGGGAATTAGGAGTCTTGGGTTCATTTTGCCATCCATAAAGGAAATAGAGCAAAGCAGCAATCAGTGCATATCCGAGTTAAGTAGTTCTTGCCACTAGGCCATTCAACTTATATCAAACATGAGCACAGCATTTTCATGTCCCACACTAGAACATCAACTGCAAATAAACTTTAGATCAGTTGACATGGTTAACAGAGTGGGAATTTTAGTTTTGGGAACTACGATGCGAGTTTTTTTAAATAATATAAAAAATAATTAATTACAAAAATAGTATTAAATTTAAATTATTTACGAAAATGAGATGTTTTCTACAATAACTTTTAAGTGTCGACTGACACATTGGTAAAACAGGTGAATTTTAAAAAAATCTGATAGGAAAAGGAAAGGCTGAAAAAGTGAAAAAAAACTGGTTTATCGTTCCAACACCAAAATACCACTCACCTCACTTTACCGAAAACCATTTCTACTCTCAGGTTTTAAGTGCCTTTTCTCTGCATTTTCATTTACCAAACCAGACGAGTTGAAAAGAAAAAGAGAGGAAACCAACTTTTTTTTATTTAAGCAAGCAGGTGCCGCCTGAAACATTGGCGGCACCAATTAAAAAACATTTTTTCTTTATTTTTTCAGCTTTTTTTTCCTATCAGACCTTTTTTTCAAATTTTCAAAAAAACACCAATGCCACCAATGTGTCAAGCGGCACCTAAAGTTACTGTAAAAAAAGACACCCCATTTTCATAAATAATCTAGATCCAATTATCATTTTCGTAATTAATAATTTTTATTAAAAAAACCCCTAGGATGCCCTCCTCTTCATACTATACACTTCAAAAGAGGGTTCAACTTGTAGTCCCACCGTTCAACAATAAAAACACTAGAAAAATCAAGGAATTAATTTCTTACATCATTTCATTGTGCCATTCATGAAAACCAACTGCCTGCAAAATTAGATCAGCTGACAAAGTAGACGAATGGTTTAACAATCACTTTTGGGACCTCGTATGACCTCTATCCCATTTGAAACAATTGGTAGAGGTTAAGTTAGGTCCCCTTAACAGTTCATGTGTTCATATCACGTTCTGAGTTCTAGATATTGCCAAAGCACATTGACAACTAGTGTATTCATGTCCCGTTCATATTGTTGTTATTCTTTCACGTGTATTCATCTTATGTTCGACATCTGCAGGCAAGCAAGGGCACTGACCCCCCAAAATTCTTAATATCTTAAGTTAATATATGATAAAATTATAATTTAGCCCCCCCAAATGTTTGAATTTAAATTTAGTCCTTTTAAAAACCACAAAGATATAAGCCAATACAAAGATAAAATTACATTTTAACTCTTATAACAATATATAACTTAATCTTGCCCCCTCCAAAAAAAATTTCTAGCTTCACCCCTACTTAACAATTAGTGTATCCATGTTCATTCACCAATACCAAACACAACAAATCATGAAATTAATTTATTTGCATCATTTCATTGTACCATTCATGAAAATCAACTGCCTGCAAAATTAGATCAGCTGACAAAGTAGAGGAATGGTTTAACAATCACTTTAGGGACCTTGTATGACCTCTATCCCATTTCAAATAAACAGTAGAGGTTAAGTTAGGTCCCCTTCAAAATTCGTCTATTCACATCATGATAGGTTCTAATTACCATTTCCATTGCAATGTTCGATATCACCAGGCCTCCTTAGATCCATTTGTGCATGTCCTGGTAGTATTTTAGCTATTCTTCGCCAGGTTCCCTTAACAATTAGTGCATTCATGTCATATTCCTACTTTGGTTACTATTTTCAGTGTCAATGTCCAATAATCAAGCTGTGTTTGATATTGCCAGCTTTCTTAACAATTCGTATATTCATAAACATTTGTGTATTCATGCCATATTCATATGATCAGGTAATTCCGACATTACTAGCCAAATCCATTAAAGAAAATAAAAAAGGGGCTTACTTGCGGCAAATCATTTTGTCTTGGTTGTATTTACGAGCCAAAGCCATTAAAGAAGGCTCAATAATTCCACCTCTCAACCTTAAAACAAGATGAAGCGTTGATTCTAAACCAAAAAGAACAAAAATCCAGTTAAAACATTGTAATCAAATATAAAAGAACAAAAAAAAAGTACTAAAATTATTTTTAAAAAATCCAATAGAGAAACCTTTTTGAATGTTGTAATCAGCCAATGTACGGCCATCTTCAAGTTGTTTACCAGCAAAAATTAAACGTTGTTGGTCCGGGGGAATTCCTGTTAGTTCATCAAAGTTAGAACTTATTTAAAAAGACCAATTTGTGATTTTTAAGAAAGAAATGAAACCTTTGGGAACGAACAGGCAATGGGTGAAAGTTACCTTCTTTGTCTTGGATCTTGGCTTTGACGTTATCGATGGTGTCGCTGCTCTCGACCTCGAGAGTTATGGTCTTGCCGGTTAGGGTTTTCACGAATATCTGCATCTTTTTTTCTTTCGATTTAAGCTGTGCTTAGCGGCGGATTGTTAGGGTTTTATACTGGTTTTTCTACGGCTTTCGAAGTGATGAAGTATTAGGTTTTTCCTTTTAGAAGGACGATATAATGGGCTTTTAATGGGCTTAATAAACCCAATTTTATGATTAGACTTATTTTATAATAGATTATTTTTATAGGTGTCCATGGGTCGGGTGGCCCGGCCTGGCCCGACGGCCGCCCGAAATATGGGAGGGTTCGGGTAAAAATATATGCCCGAAATATGGGTTTGGGCAAAAAAAGAGGCCCGTTTATAAAACGGGTTGGGCCTCGGGCACCATTTTTTGGCTCGTGCCCGGCCCGGATATAATAAATATATATTTTTAATTTTTAATTTTTAATTTTAAAATATTTTAAAAATATTTTTATTTTTTATTTTTAAAATATTTTTTTGGTGTTTATTAAAAAATAGGCCAGGCCCGGGCTTAGTATTTTTTCCCGGGTCGGGCCTAGACAAAATTTCAAGCCCATATTTTGGGCCGGGCCAGGCCAAAAAAATTCTGGGTCCAGCCCGAATCTGGCCCGGCCCATGGACACCTCTAATTATTTTGTTTGATTCAATTTTTTTTAATGTTCATATTAGGGATTATTTGATTCGTTTTTCTTTTGTATTTTTTTATATTCGTTTCACTGTGAGTTATTTGATTTTTCTTTTGTATTTTTATGTTCGTTTTAGTGTAAGTTATTTGATTTGATGTTCATTTCATGGTCCATATTAGAGGTTATTTGATTTACTTTTTGTTTTATCTTCCATATCCGTTTTATGGTCAATATTTAGAATTCGTGATTACCCTTTATGTTCAAAATTCGTGATTGCTCCTCTTAATTACTTCATCTTTAATATACAAATCAATGTTCTTCCTTGAAAGTGTAATATATTTTACTATTACACCAAACAATTATTGATTGTTTGATTCTTATTAAATTTTATTTTAACCACAAATGGATGACAAAATACTTGTCCTTAACTAACCTTAATGTAAAATTCAATTTTGGACACTTTTTTAACACTTTTATTAATAAAATATTTAACATTAATTATAAAAATAAAAATAATGTTATTTATATTAATTTTAAAGAAATTGTTTTGTTGATTTTATTTTTCAATATAAATTTAAATTTAGGGTTAATACATTTAACTTTAATGTGTATCCGAATCAAATGACATCATGTCTTGTAATAAAAAAAAGACATAAATATTTAATTCCCTAAAAAAAGTACCAAATTGACATTTGAAGAAAATTCACAAATTCTTAAGTACTAAATTGGAAAGAAAAAAAACCTCGAGTTTCAATTGAATATTAAAACTAAACTAAGGTAAATTAAGATAAAAATTCAAGTACCAAATTGAACATGAAAACCAAACTTAAATAACAAAAAGTATATTAACCCTTAAATTTAACTAAAGCCACTTAAACTTGACTCAATAATGATAAAACAAAATTCAAAATTTCGTGTGTCAAGTAAGATCAAAATCTACCAAGGAACTACTTTAAAGTGTTCAACAAATAAATAAATAAATAACCTCCGAGCGTTGAAACAGCCAGCCCCGGTGGCAACAACGGGCTCGGTAGATTCACAGCCGTCTTCCACGTCTGCCACCCTTTCTTCGGGTACTGTCAGTGGGAATGGGGGTAACGTCCTCTTCAGTAAACAAAAACGTTACATGTCAGTTTACATGAGTTTGAAGTGAATCGACAAAATAAAACCGAGAGAAATAAGATGAAAGAATTGTACCGATGCGACCGATTTTCATGCCAGATCGAGCAAGAGCTCTAAGTGCGGACTGGGCACCAGGACCAGGTGTTTTTGTCTTGTTCCCTCCGGTAGCTCGGAGCTTTATATGAAGGGCAGTAATGCCCAATTCCAGCGGATAACAAACATGGAAACAACTAAGTTATCACAGCGTAGAACAGTATATTGCACCACAATTCGAAGGGTGAGATAATAGGAACTTGCACCGTTGAGAAACGTCTTGTGCTGCAAGCATCGCTGCGTAAGGGGACGATTCATCTCTATCGGCTTTCACATTCATTCCACCTGTGGCAGGAATAAGTTGGAACATTACTCTTTGTATATCAAAGCAGGTTGCAACGTTTAATTAACCATTTTTAATATAAAGTTCCAAATGGCTTTCAAATTACTTGTCGCAGTCTGTCATAAAACCGAATCTAGAGATGCCGATGACACCAACAACCCAATGTAGCAAAAAGAAACCATACCCGTAATGCGAACCATTGTTTCCCTTCCAGACAAATCAGTTACATGCTGCGAAATCAATGATAGTGAATTAAACATAATGAAGTAGTGGGAAGAAAAATCAATGTAAAACAAAGGTGATTTGCTTACAATAAATGTGTCGTTAAAGGAAGCGAAAATGTGAGCCACCCCGAAAACATGCTCACCGTCTCGTACAGCAGGTCCAAGGGTAGTAGTCTCCTCCTTGGGCTCCCTAACCTTCCTCCTCGACTACAAAATACCACAAATCCATGAATCCCTCAAATATCACTGCTTAAACTTAATTCGATCAAAAAAAATGTCTTATACTAATAAAAACTATTTAAAGAAAAAAACGCAATTGGATGGGTCGATTTCTTCCAGTCATTTCAGGTTTTGGCCAATTTCGGGTTGTTTTGGGTTCAATCATTCAGAATTTCAGATATGGAGTTCAAGTTTTTCAAGTCCTTCATCATAAGCTCAGAACATTCCGGATTAGTCGTTCAGGTCAGGTTGGATTGCTTTTTAGGGTTTGGGAAATAATTGATAGCTTCACTCCATTTCAATCTCAAAAAAGAACACCTTCAGCAGCTAATACAAGTTTAAAACTAGTCTAATCTAATTAGTAAACAGTTCCAATTTGAAAATTTTCCATTTAATACAAAGAAAAAGCATCGCACATTTCTGCTTTCTAGTCCTTTAGCTTCAGTTTTTCAAGCATGGAAACATAATTTTTTTAAACAATAAAAAACCCTGAGTTGATTACATTACTACATTTGAACTTCACAATTTACTGTAACAAAAACCTAAACTTTTTTTCTCAGCAACCAAACAAGATATAGCTTAAACATAAGGAATCGAAATAGATGTTCAGAGAAACTTACCATGGCTTGTGAAATTAGGGCTTTTTCTGAGAGCGCTTTTGCTTAGAACGATTCAAGCTATCGAACTGATGCTAAAAAATCAATTATATTAATTTATAGTTAGGGTTTTTGAATTTGATAACCCCCGGAATTAAATGACGAAAAGGAGCTTTTTTTTTTTTCACAACTGACCCACAACAAAATTAATTATTTACAAAATTAGTAAGCTTAAATGGAAACACCAGGGTATATATTAATATTAAGAATTTTATATACATATAGATATACAGCTCCTTTCAGCTTGGATGTATACATCATGCTCAGCAAGCACCATGCATACCATTAAGCAGCAATTACAGAAGAAAATGGCAGGAACTGAGTTCAGTAACATTTCCCTTCTGCACCATGTTGAATTTCAAGTTAATCACCTCTGCTATGAACCCACCACAAGAGATTAGTAAGTGAATTCCCATCATCAAGGCCGGACAAGTTCCTTATCTTTTCCAAAGCACTCTCTTCGTCATAAATTGCTTCCAAGGCATATACAAACCCTTTCCATCCATCTCCTACAACATCCCTTCCCAGTGCTGGCAATGTCCAGTTCGCAAGCTGTCTGGTATACTCAATGTCAGAGAACAATATCTCACTGATAGGCAACAGTGGTAGCAATTGGATTCCAAGCCTGCATTCTCTCCAGTCAGGAGGAGCAAACCAAGACCACTGTCCCTCTTGTTTGCCCACAAAACGCTTACAACTCTGTTCTCTCTAGTGAATTCTTCTCCATATAGATTATCTCCTTCCTTAACATGCCACCATGTTTGTGCTGCTTGAATCACATGTGCAGTAAGTGTTGAACCAGTTGCAACAAGATGGGTGTCTCCATAGGCTAACCCCATTAGTGCAGCAGAGTTTAATCCATTCACAGCTTCACTAGTGCTTTCTTGATTCCTTCCATCTGCAAATTCAGCCAACCCTCCAGCCCAAGAATGGAGCTTGTAGAAATCAAAACACCTCATTCGTGGATAATTCGAATTCGATCGGCTGCCTAAGTTCATAAAACCTGCCACAAGTGAATAAGCTTGGGGCTTATACCTCCTTCCCCATGCAGGGTCAATCTTGGTCAAGACAGCTATTCCATAAAGGAGTGGTCATTGTAAACTCCAAACCCGAAATCTGCCTCTGAATCCCTTGACCCTTGTTTACTCACAATTCCACCCCATTTCGATTCATACAGAAAACCGTTCCCATTAAAAGTCCCATCCAGCCATGGCTCAATTGTGTCCTTCAAGAACTTTCTTATAGCTGGAATCACATCAAGAAAGCACACTTCTTCAGCAATCAAAGCCAGCCTTGCTGCTCTTGCAATCAACTTGCTATAAAAATACACTGATTTCGTCGTTATAGCCGATGAATCCAAGGCATCAACGTCCATAGCATGATTTTAATTTACCATTACAATTTGATATAAAATATTTAACCTTAACAAAAATATGATTTTAATTTTTTTAAAATTAATATTTTATTAAATAAATTTTAAATTCACATATTTTAATAATTTCTAATCAGATGTCTTTAATATTAAATTAATAAATAATAAATGATTTGGTTTAAAATCATTTAATAGAAATTTGGGTTCATAGAGTAGAAATACAAAATGAAAAATTAATATACGAACAAGCATGAGAAATATAAATAAAAATAAAAATTCAAGGAAAAGAGTTATTGAAATACGATTATCAAACTTTTATAAGTTCAGGTCCTTTAATTCACTTTTCGTAAATTTTCGATAATTATGTAACTTTGGTACGAATGGCATATGCATAAGGTTCGTTAAGAAAATATCATGTGTTCAAGAAAATAGTTGATCTTTAATGGTAGATTTTATATTTGTATATTTGTAAACATGCAAATTGTCCCAAAAACTTGAAATTTCTTATTCCTGAACTTCGAAACTCAAATTCCTATCGATATTAGGATAGGGGTATTGATACTTTAAGTAACTGTATCGATACCTATAAGGCAGTAACGACATTTTTGTCCTGATTTATAATTAGTTGTCGAAACAAATTTTGGGTAATAATTTTAATAGATTTTAGTAAAAATCAAGATGTTTCTTTTTTTTTTTTGTAAAAAGTTATGCTTATTTATTGAAGTACAATTATGGTTGCTCTGGCAACAAATGTAGTATTTCTATATCCTTACTCGATAGTTGGGTTGAGTATAGGAGTAATAATTGTCAGTTTAGGCCTTAATTTGAATAAGAGAAAAATCCATGCCTCAATGTAAAAATAATTGTCAAATTTAGAGTCCAAGCTAGACAATGTGAGAACAATTGTCAAATTTAGAATCTAACTTAGACAAAAAAAAAACTAATGCAAGAATAAATTCCCACCTATCAATCCAATTAATTCGTTCAATTCAATTAAATAAATAATTAAAAATTTTAAAAATATTTAAATAATTGATTCAATTGCCCAATTCAATCAAATTTTTGCTCGATTCAATCAATCTATACTAATTTCTAACTCCACCAATTTAATGGTTATTTTCAAACCAATACCCAAGTCTATTACTAATTTAATCGAACAATCAAGTCCAACCAACCAATCTCGGTCATTAAATTTGATCATATTTGACTCCAATTTTAATTGAGGCTTACTTGTATATCAAACAAAGAGATCTCAAGTATTTGAGGTAGTGTAATGTATTCATGTGCAAGAATGTACGTAAGTATTGTAGGATTGTCTTAAAAAGTTAATTAACGCGAAAGTGATTCTCATACTTGGTATTTCCTTTTCTCTCAACCATTACAATGTTGCTTCTTTGAACAATAATGGAAAAATAATTTTCCCATATATATTTGAGACAAAATTATCATTTTTTTTTCATTATTTCGATCAATACTATATCGTTCGGTCATGTCATGCGTTGGTTTTCTCTGGTCCATCAAGGTCCAAGGTGGGTCCAACGGCAAAGACCTCCGATTAGGTGCTATATTTTGAATACGAATGAGGCACAACGTGTGACAATGTGTTTGGCCTCTACCGGAGGTCCATTGCAAGATACCAATGGTGCTTAGGTGCATGGCTTCATGTTGAAGGCTAGAATGATGGATAGTGTATAAACAGAATTGTCGGAGATCCGGGGAGGCCTCCAACCGGCCAAGAGCATTGATATTTCGAGTCTTATTGTCGGGCTCAATGCACCGCTAGTAGTTCGACTGTTATCTCGTCCTCTTGACATCGACCATCCCATGAATACATACGTTAGGAACCGTTAGCTTTGGTAAGTGAAGGGTGGGTTACAAGGATAAGCCATATCATGCGGGAGGAAAATAGGAGGCGGACCACATTGCAAACTTGGCCCAGGAGTCATTCGATGAGTTGATGCTACTAGGCTGCTAGCAAAACTCATCAACCACCTTGGTACCACTACTGTAGGCAGATAAAACAAGCCACAGTTGTTTGCATGCATAATTTTGTTAACTGTTCCATAGTACCAAAAAAGAATAAATTTTAACTTAAATACATATTAAATATTTATTTTAAATTCAATTATAAATATAATTTTTAAAATTATTAAAAAAATCCAAATTTAACAATTACATTAAAATTCTAAATATAAATTATATAAAAATTAATTTGCACAAATCTGAAAATTTTTAATTAAAACTAAATAATAACACTATTTTAATAGCTATTAAGACCACAAAGTATCTATCCTTTTTAACTGCGGCAAACATGTAAAATTGCAGTAGCCTAGAAACCCAAGCAGCATAGCTGAATACAGATAAATAAAATCAAATGGGTATTTTAAATTTTGAAATATTTATTTTCTAAATTAAAATCAACTGTTCTGATTTTTTTTAAATATGGAAATGAAGATAACAATGGCAAGTCAGACAAATTATTATGCCTCAAAAAACTAAGTTCAAAATGGGAAATTAAAAAAAACTTTTCAACCCCCATTCACACATCTAATTGATTCATCACTCTTGCCATTCCTATTTTTTCCAACAATTTTTTTCAAGAAGAAAATCACAAAAAAATCAAATCAATAGAAGATTGTCTCCCCCCTCAAATAGTTGAGAGCATATAAAATTCTCAGTTGGAATTTGATCTTTTTTCTACCCATATCTGATTCCAGAATATGAGAAAAAAAAAGAGAGAACAAATCCAAAAGAAAGAAACGCCTCAAGAATAAAAAACCCAGGAGGGAAAAAAAGGGGAGAATCTCGATAGGAAAACCCTAAAGAGAAAAACCCAAAACATTTGTTATTGCGCAGCTATGACTCGAAACGCTTCCACTGAATTTGAAAAGGAAGGCGATCTTAAGGGGCTGCGCTTTTGATTTTATAAAATTTTACTCGAATCATTAGTAAGAAAGGTAACGATGGAGAGAGGCGGCGAGGGAAGAAAACCCTAATTTGTAATTTGGAACAGCCATGGACGAGTGAGGGAAGAAAAGGAGGGTATTTATAGCCTTTTTTTTTTGTTATTTTCTTGGGGGCGATATTTAGGGCTACTTAATAAGGTGGGCTAGCCCATGGTCGACCGACCCGACCCGGCCTACCGACCGACCCATTACACCAATCCGGGTCTCGTTCTCTTTGGTACCCATCGAAACACCCCCTTTCAAACGCCTAAGGCCACTTTCCCACACTTCTCTTTCTGAGAAAAAAAAAAGAAAAGAAAAAGAGAGGGTGCCCCGCCATTAAAGCTCCCATTTTTATTTCCCCCTTTCTTTTATGAATACACCATGAAGAAACACCTTTTCTTAATCTAAAGCTTACCGTTTTTATTCCTTTTTTCCTTAAACTCGACTAACCCATTATTATTCATAAACTACACCCACATTTTTCTCTTATCCTACACCCTTCTTTCAGTTTTCTTTTGAGTAGTTTATGGCATTAGATATGCAGTTTTAGTTTGGAGTTGGCGAAGTTTGGTTGCTTCAAAGTAAGTGTTAAATTTTTGTTCTTGTTCTTTTGCTTGTTGGGTTTATGAAGTTTTGTTTTTTTAATTAGAAAGTGGTTTTTTGTTTGGTTAAATGTTTAGGATTTTAGGGGGGTTTGGATTTTTTTAGTTTTTTTTTGTTAGGGTTTTAATGTTTAATGGGATTTGATCAGTTTGCTAAAAGGGAATGGTTGCCTGGATTATTTTTTTTATTTATCTAGGGTTTCAATTTATGTTCTTGAAGTGATCAAAAAGCTGAAAAGTCATTTTTTTAATAATTTAATTGATATTCTTTAATGCAAAGAATTGTTTTTCTTTAATGGATATTTCCCTTCAAATTTCTTGTTATACATGTTTGATTTAATCAAATTCTTAGTAAGCATTAAAAGATTATACATACAATGCCAGTCGAGGTCTCACATTACTGGTTTTGAAGATTAATTTTTTCTGTTTTTGATTATATTTGTATAGAAAACTGAGAACATATAGTTCTATATAGATGGCCTGGACTGTAAAAGATGTAAATGAAAGAGACAAGGACCTGGTTGTAGAAAATGGTTTTGTAAAAGAACCAAAGTCCTCTCCTGGTTCAAGTGTTTCAACAGCTGATGTGATTCCATCACAAAAGGCATTAGAAGGGAAAGATTCTCTTTCTTATGCTAACATTCTTCGGTCCCGTAACAAATTTGCCGACGCTCTTGCTATATATAACGATGTCTTGGAGAAAGATAGTGGGTGCATTGAAGCTCACATTGGTAAAGGAATATGCCTGCAAATGCAGAACATGGGAGGGCCGGCTTTTGAGAGCTTTTCAGAAGCCATTAAGTTGGACCCTCAGAATGCTTGTGCTCTTACTCATTGTGGTATACTGTACAAAGATGAAGGTCGTTTGGTAGATGCAGCTGAGGTATGCTCCTGAGGATTTTAATCATTAATTTTGTTTGGCTCAATGATAAGTGTTCCGTTTGGTAGATGCATTGAAGTTCACTTGTTTATTTGTGCAGTCTTATCAAAAAGCTCTGAGTGCAGACCCTTCATACAAACCAGCTGCGGAATGCTTAGCCATTGTTTTAACTGATCTTGGAACTAGCTTAAAGCTAGCTGGCAATACACAGGAGGGAATCCAGAAGTATTATGAAGCTCTTAAAATAGATTCGCACTATGCTGTAAGCTATTCTCTCTCATCCTCCATGTTAAACTTTGTTGTAGCTTGGTCTTTCTAATTCCCATTTTCCCATATTGTGCTGTTATATGGTCTTCCTTTTTAGGTTGAACGAATATTTATATCCTCATACCTCATTTATACAGCCTGCATATTATAACCTCGGTGTTGTCTATTCTGAGATGATGCAATATGATACCGCCCTTAGTTGCTATGAGAAGGCTGCACTAGAGAGACCCATGTATGCTGAAGCATATTGCAACATGGGTGTCATTTATAAAAACCGTGGTGACTTGGAATCAGCCATTGCCTGTTATGAGAGGTTATATGCTTTAAGTTGCTTAATATGGTTGCCCGTTGGGCCTCAATTGTAGTTGGTGTATTTGAGTGGCACCTCTATCTCTACTGATGCTCTATTTGCTTAACTATTTTATTGCCAGATGTCTAGCTGTGTCTCCTAACTTTGAGATTGCGAAAAACAATATGGCAATTGCATTGACAGATTTGGGAACAAAGGTTCTTTCTATCCCTCGTTATTGTAGCATCATTTGTTTGCAAGATGCTTATTTTGTTGAAAATTGAATCGTGTTTGTATCCACATGTCCTATACTTGCATGGACATTTATAGAAAGAACTTAGCTTTTTGCATGGCCAGTGCATTTTATTGATGAAATTTACATAGAATTATTAATTTTTCTAACTTCATCATCATCTATGGTTTCAATTTGGACATTTGGTGGTTGCTGAAGATCAGTGTTTAACATGATAAGATTTAGTTACATAATATATAGTCTCAATATTCTACATTTTTGTAGTTCTCTTCAACATGTGTTATAGGTGTCTACCAGAAGCTTAGAACGTAAAACCTTGTTTTCAGCTTTATGACCATCAAGGCATCAAATACATGTAGATGTCCATCAAAGTACATGGAGCTTAGAATGAGGATGCTCCATTACATATTTGTAACAGAATAATCGAGTGACTCTACGTTAAAATATTTCAACAGAGCCCTTCTAGTGATTGTTATTTCCTTCTACAATCAACAAGCTCAAATACCTTAGTGTACTATTTGCTCGTGACACAATACAATTTGTGTTGACATGCATAATTTTTTGTGGAATCTTTTATCATATTACCTTCATTCTTTAACCAACACCAACACTTGTATTAGATCAACAAACTTTTTCGTGTATTGGTCAACTCTTATTTACTTGTTCGTGGAAGTCGCCTTGATTGTTCTTTGAAATAAGTTGTTCTGTCCCTGATCTTGCATTCAGTGATATGTCTGTTCAGGTTAAGTTGGAGGGAGACATTAACGAAGGTGTAGCATATTACAAGAAGGCTTTGTCTTATAATTGGCACTATGCTGATGCAATGTATAATCTTGGGGTTGCTTATGGTGAAATGCTGAAGTTTGATATGGTAAGTTATTATTTAGCTAAAAGCACCATGGAGGCCCCTGTACCAGGAATCATATTGCATTTTTCCCCCTCTACTAAAAAAGGGCAAATTAGGCCCTTTATGTTAGATCAAAGAGTAAACTGGTTCTTTTTGTTACGAATTCATATGGATGGAATTTTTAATAGAAGGACTAGATTTCTCTTTATCTAACTTACAGGGACTAATTTTCCCATTTTTTGTGTAAAAAGGGTAAAATGCAATCCGACTCCTAGTACAATGGCCTCCACGGTACTTTTACTATTATTTAAGATGTATTTGCTTAGAAGTTAATTTTCTTTGAGGAACTCAAATTCTGTTTGTATGGTAAAAGATTTTTTAAACATTCTTTATACGTAGGTTCTGCAATGATGCCATCATATCGCGATTTAACTATCAATTTTTGTTTGTGCAGGCAGTTGTTTACTATGAACTCGCTTTCCACTTCAACCCCCATTGTGCCGAAGCCTGTAACAACTTAGGAGTAATATACAAAGATAGAGACAACCTTGATAAAGCCGTAGAGTGTTATCAAGTAACATTTGATGCTCGTATAACATTTTGAGCTTTCTTTATTTCTTTCCATGGTCTTCATTGCTTATTATAATAGCTTCTTGCAGTTGGCTTTGTCAATCAAACCAAACTTCTCTCAGTCATTGAACAATCTTGGTGTTGTCTACACAGTTCAGGTTTGATGTTGATAATGAATATAACTATTGGATTCGAGTTTGTCTCGAACAATGATTGACTATGTGCTTGCTATTGACAGGGTAAAATGGATGCTGCTGCTAGCATGATCGAGAAAGCCATCATTGCCTGTCCCACATATGCCGAAGCATATAATAATTTAGGTATTTCCCTTTAATCTTTATGTTGTCTCCAAATCTATATTGTTGTGAGATAATTTGGCACCCCTTGGCCGTATGGGAAAATATCATTAGTAGTCCCTCTCAAGTCTAAATTAGTCATTTTAAGTCCTTTAATCATTTGGATAAATGCAATTTTTTTTTTTAATTTTGGCCCTTCCTAAAAATTAATTACATAATCTAAGCCCTTTCAAAATAAAATTTTTAGCTTCGGGCCCCTCAAAAATTTAAAATTTTATCTCGGCTCCCCCAAAGAAAATTTCTGGCTTTGTCCCTGCGTAATTTCTCTTCTTTTTTTTTTTCTCCCCATTGTATGTATATTTTTCGTTTATTCTTTATATCCTTTTTCTTCAGGGGTTCTTTACAGAGATGCTGGCAATATATCCATGGCTATTACAGCTTATGAGCAGTGCCTTAAGATAGATCCCGATTCTCGTAATGCAGGACAGGTACCATTTCATAAATCTTGTATCAGATTAAATGGTAATTGCTTTTTTTGTTTTTTGATCGATCTCTTTTGTTATTTCAAATTATTTTTGCAGAACCGACTGTTGGCAATGAACTACATAAGTGAAGGAGATGATAAACTTTTTGACGCTCACAGGTTTAATTGAATTCGTACCACCCTAACTTGCATTTAAGGTCGATTTTCTATTAGCATCATGTTAATATCTGGCAGTCATTACAAATAATTTGTGGCATTTGTCTGAGCATCTAAGAATGATCAGAGGGATTTGCATCACCCAAATTTCCTTTTTATAATTTTGTCCTGACGAGTAAAACTTGTCTTGAAAGGCTTAAGTTGATATAGAATTTTGGAAAAGAAATGGATGATTAAAATGGTAGCTATTTCGAGAATTTGATCTTAAGTGTTGTGATGATATCTCCAATACCCTGAGATGTATGCACTAAACAGATTCCGAAACAAAAGAAATGGATAATCCTGTTTTGATTCTATGGTATAATTTGGATTTTTTTTAAACAGGGACTGGGGAAGGCGATTTATGAGGTTATATTCGCAATACAATTCATGGGACAATCCAAAAGATCCGGAACGACCTCTAGTGATTGGATATATTTCTCCCGATTATTTCACTCATTCCGTGTCTTATTTCATCGAAGCCCCTCTTATTTATCATGACTATCGGAACTACCATGTGGTTGTTTATTCTGCGGTAGTGAAGGTACTAAATCTACAGCATCAAGGATACTGTAGGATCAAGACTGTTTCATTAAATTTACTCCTATCTTGTCAACTATTGATAGTAATCACCTTGATTAAACCCGATGCGGGTTCATCTGTTGGAAGCCTTTCATTGAAATTATTTTCTCAACAGAGTTTGTGATTATCTTCAAATAATCGTGATTCTCTATTTGTTCTTTAATTATCACTAGGTGGTCCTCATTGATAATTATCGTGCCAAATATTAGGAGCTATGATTCGATGTTCTATTGCTATTATAAAACAACCTATTACCTTTCTTTCTGAACTCACATTCTTATGATTTTGCAGGCAGATGCAAAAACTATTAGATTTAGAGAAAAAGTCTTGAAAAGGGGTGGGGTATGGAGAGATATATACGGTATCGATGAAAAGAAGGTTGCAAGCATGGTTAGAGATGATAAAATTGACATCTTGGTAGAGCTTACTGGTCATACAGCCAACAACAAATTGGGAACAATGGCATGTCGACCTGCACCCATCCAGGTATGCTTAGGGTACCATATTTTCGGGTTTTAACTGTTTCTTCCTTTACGTTCTTCTGTCATCAATGGCACAAAAAGAATTTTCGTGTATAGAAGAACTCTTTTAGAATGGAACTTGAGTTGATTTTCAGATGTCTGGTTTTGGTGATTTTGCTTTGGTTAAATTCTGCTATTAGTCTCTGTACTTTGTAAAAGTTGTGGATGTAATCTTGTACTTTCCAAAATTTAAAATTTTATTCCTCATCATGATAACTGCCAAATTCATTAAGTTATGTTATTTCCAGAATCTAATGTGCAAACTTGTTATCATATACGTAATGCCATGTTAGCTTATTATTTTCACATATTAAAAATTCAGTTAATAGATTAACGATTGTAATTTGTGTTAAGACTAAAATTTCAAAATAAAAAAGCATAGGGACTTAAAATGACACAATTGGAGAATATGGACCATATTTACAACTGTACACATGGTAGAGGACTAGTAATTGAATTTAACCTAACAGATTTAATTTCTACTGTTTGGGTTAGGACTAAAATTTCAAAATTCAGAAAGTAAAGGGGCCAAAATTGATTAAATTAAAGTACAGGGACTAATAGAAGAATTTAATCTTTTGCTTTTATGGTAAGCTTCATTTGATAGACTAGGAAATTTCGAGTTGTCTTTGATTTCTTGAATGTCTTTTACTGTAGGTAACTTGGATTGGCTATCCCAATACTACCGGTTTGCCTACCATTGATTACCGAATCACTGATTCTTTCGCAGATCCTCCCGATACAAAGCAGAAGTAGGTCTTGATTTTACTTTAGCCATTTCCGTTTTCAATTAGATGAGATATGATAAATGATTCTATACGGTCGATAATCATACCTAATGGCAGGCATGTTGAAGAGTTGGTTCGATTACCGGAATGCTTCCTTTGTTATACCCCTTCACCTGAGGCTGGACCTGTATCACCAACTCCTGCTCTTGCCAATGGTTTTATTACATTTGGCAGCTTTAATAATCTGGCAAAGGTACTGTTTGGTAACCATGACCAAAAGTTAAACCTTGTGTTTTTACTAATGGCGTTGGTAGTAAACCTATTATTGGGACCTTTTATCAGATAACACCCAAGGTATTGCAAGTTTGGGCAAGGATATTATGTGCTGTTCCAAATTCCCGTCTCGTGGTAAAATGCAAGCCATTTTGTTGTGACAGTGTTCGGCAGAAATTTCTATCAACATTAGAGCAGCTCGGTTTAGAATCGCTTCGTGTCGATCTTCTCCCTCTAATTCTTCTTAACCACGACCATATGCAAGCTTATTCTCTTATGGATATTAGGTAAACTTTTATCATGTTCTTCATGTTGCAGATTCTTATGTTGCTTGGATTTTAATGCTTATTTTATTGTAAAAGTTCCAAGTTTTGATATTTGAATGCACTCTAGATGTTTGACCCATTGGCTTTTATGAGTCAAGTTTACTTGTAAAAGTTCTAATGCTTGTTGCATATCTCTATGTATAGTTTGGACACATTTCCGTATGCCGGAACAACGACAACATGTGAATCTCTATACATGGGAGTACCATGCGTTACCATGGCTGGTTCAGTACATGCTCACAATGTCGGTGTCAGTCTTCTCAGCAAAGTTGGTAAGGAACTTCATATTTACTTGTTAATCTATTATTCATGTCGTTTTTTTCGTTGGCTTCTCTTAATCCCCTTTGGTCTTTGCATTTTTTTCTACTGGTTTTTCACTTTGATGTTTAAACATTTTGGGTAGGACGCATCTCTTAATGTTTGTGAGGATGATTTTATGTTTGTTTTATCATGGAGGTCCTGTACTAGGAGTCAGATTGTATTTTTCTCTCTATTCAAAAAATGAGTAAAATAGTCTTTATATGTTAGATCAAAAAGCAAGATGGTATTTTCTGTTAAAAATTTCATCCATTTTTACTGTTAAAAACTGGCGTAACTGACAGATAATCAAATACATGTGTATCTGAGGCTGACTTACAAAGATAAGTTTTTAACAGCGAAAAGGATGAAATTTTTAATAGAAAAGATGAATTTGCTATTTGATCTAAATGACTACTTTGCCCATTTTTTGAGTAGTGGGAACAAAATGCAATCCGATTCCTAGTACGGAGTTTCCATGGAACTTTTACCATGATTTTTCATACCATCGGCTAACTTATTTAGCATTCCGGGTACTTACAATGTAGGGTTACAACATCTAATAGCTCGAAATGAAGACGAATACGTCCAGTTAGCACTAAAACTAGCTTCGGACATCACTGCTCTCCAGAACCTAAGAACGAGTCTTCGAGACCTTATGTCTAAATCACCTGTCTGTGACGGACAAAACTTTATCAGCGGTTTAGAGGCAACATATCGGAACATATGGCGAAGGTACTGCAAGGATGATGTCCCATCTTTACGGTACATGGAAACACTACAAAAACAAGATATACCAGACGAGTTAACTACTAAAACCTCTGACCCGGAAAAGATCAGTGTCTCAGGCGACACTTTCCCGAGTACAGTCAAGTGTAATGGATTTAATCAAGTCCCATTGCCAATTTCGAATAACACTACTTCAGAAGAGAACGGTGATGAATCAAACCAAACTACAAATTCAAGCAAGCCGAGCTGATACCAAAATTTCCGGTACTTATATGGCACTTTTCGGTGGTATGCTAAACCCTGAAACAAATTCGTTACCTTCGTGGGGGACAAACTAGTATTCGTATTATTTTCTGGGAGAAAGTAATGCCGGTGTAAGCTAGGTAAAACTATGATTTTATGGTGGTCTCGTTTCAGAAGAATAGCAGATTGGGAAAAAAGATGATGCTATGAGCTACTACCGATATCGAAATCGATTAGAAATTTAGCCTTGGATTGTATATTACGAGGATGGTCATTGTTTTTTGGTTTAGCATCATTGCATGGCGTTTGATTTTTACTGGTTTTTTGATATTTTGTAGTTTTTCATGTATTAATGTCCATCCTTTGAACTCAAAATTTTAATGAATCAAAAACAATCAAATTTGATTTGTCATGTTTCTTGAGGAGTTCATTTTTTTTTTGTTGATTATCGTTAGGGGAAATGATAAATGTTGTTGAGTTCGGTGGTTGAATCGGCCAGGTCATAATTTTTGTCTGGTTGTAGACTAGCTTATGTCCTGGGTTACCCGGTTTGATTGGAAGGAAAAGTGAGAGGGTTTGGATAAAAATATATGCTCGAAAAACGGGCTTGGGTAAAAAATATGGTCTGTTTAGAAAATAGGTTGGGCCTTACGTAAGCTTTTTTTAGCTCAAACTAGCCTAGCCTGAATTTGTTTTTAATTTGTTAGGAATATTTATTTTAATATTTTTATTCTTTTTAATGGATTATATTTTAAAAATAATATAAATATTAATACGGGTTAGGCTGGGTCTGAGTTTTAGCATTTTTATTCGGGTCGAGTTTGGATAAAATTTTAAGCTCATTTTTGGGTTGAGCATAGCAAATGCGCTTAAAATTTTGATTGGATATGGCCTGAACTTGGTTTGGCCTGACTCATGAGCGTCTCTATCCAGTTGTTCCGTTTAGTTCAAATTAAATAAATAGCTAAAAATTAAAAAAAATTGATTCAATTGATATGCTTGTATTGATTTGCGGGTCAAATTTTTTTTTTTTACACTTTGTTCCAGATTAGTGTACATGTTGATTCTTAGTTTGATTGGTTTATTTGGTTTCATTTTGAAAATATTGGAGATGATTGTTCAATTTGGAATAAAGTATCGTGGTTATTATAATCAGGGATGACGATAGCTCGTGAGCTTGATAAAGTTTTTCATTTTAATATATTTTTATATTATAAAATTATATTTTCACCTTCATTGTATAGATATAGTTCGAGTATAAAAATTGGTATACTAACTTAACCAAGCTTGAACTTAAGTAACTTGAAAATTGATGTTGGTTAAGTTTGAGTCGAGCTCAAGTTCAATTTTATTACTATTCAATTCAACTCAATTTGATTAAACCCTTAATTAAAATGTTCATAAAGATTTTTTTACTGAAAACATTCTTTCAACTCATTAAGTTGAAATGAAATTTTTTGTTGGAAACGTATGTTCTTAATAAAAATCAATGTCAACATTTTAACAATAATTAAATTAAGGATTAAATTATACCAAATCAAATATAAGGACTAAATCCCAAATTAAAATATAATAAAGAGACTAAAGTTAGAATTTGACCATTATATGATGACAAAATACCGTACTAAAGTGTAAAGGATGATGATAATTTAATGGAAGGTTTTAGGCAATGATCCATTTTGAGTGTATTGTTGGATTTTGGGGGTAAGTTGGGTTTTAGTTGACTCTTTATTATTTTTAATTACGTATTTTAATAAAATACATTTATTTTGGTGTGTGTTGGTATTTTCTCACACTCTTTATTTTATTATTATTTGACTTTATAACTATAAAATCCCAATATTTTATGTCATATTTAAGTCAAAAAAGCTATAGTTGTAAGTGACCAAAATTCAATTTATGTAACACAATCATAAAAAAAATTTTGATTTCAAATTCTTTGCTCTCATTTTTCTTATAAAAAAAACATATATATGAAATTTATATTATTAGATTTGATAATTTGGATAGGGTAGAGATAAATAATTATTATTTTTATATAACTTCGAGAAAAGAAAAGCAAAAAAACATTATGTAGTCTATTGGGTCTTAACTTGATTGGTATTGGCATTGTTGTCATTGTAGGAGGATGTGGGTTCGAGTACACTGAAGCACATTATTCTCCCATTTAAGAATTGAGGAGAGATTGTGAGTAACGTATAAATTAACATACATAATGCGTATAGAATTTTGAATAATTTTAAGAATTTTTAACTATTTATTTATCATAAAAAATCAACCGTTACATATGCTAATAAAAATAATATTCTCGATCGATTATCATATCGATCTGAAATTTTATATCAATAACAAATATAATTATATTGATAAATTTAACCATCAAATTATTAACATTTACCAGTAAAAATAATTTTGTAAGTGTATATATAAAACTAAATTAGTTTTCTTGAATATTATATATTTAAAATAATATTAATTTCTAGGGTTAATATATTATTTGATACTTGAGTCTGATTTTAATGTTCAATTTGGTATCTATATTTTTTTCTCAATTTTGAGTTTTGATTTTTTTCTCAATTAAGTATCTATATTTTTGGGATAATATAATTTTTGGTCCCTATACTCTTTTTTTTGTCCACTTTGATACTTGAACTTGGTAACTAGATCCATTTTGGTTCTTAAAATTGGTTCCATCAAAACTTAATGATGTGACCAATGTTACGGAATATGATCGAATTAGTTGATCGGATCGACTGGATTGAGAAACAGTATAATGACCTGAACAAAAGGATTGAATTGAATCTGCTTGAAATTGGTAGTTGAATAGGTTGAATCATATTAATAATTTTTTTAAATATTTGTATGAGTTTTTAATTATTATTGGTCTAACGATTGAACTGATTGAATCAGGAACTGATGATCTGACTAGTTTAACCACCTTTCCATTTGTTAAAACATTGGATGTGAAACTCTGGGATTGTACCACATCGATACTTGAAAATTTATATATATTTTAAATTCTTAAGTGATGATGTGGTGTAATATTAAAGTGCGTATTATATTTTTCAAGTTTAGGTACCAAAATAGACTTAGTTGTCAACTTCAAGGAGTAAAATCGATAAAAAAAATACATATACCAAAATTGGCCTAATTGCCAAACTGAATATCCATTTTTTTACTACTACACATATGTCAGGCCACGTGATGTCATTTAGTCTATGTACCAAACTGAATATTTAAGCTAAACTCAAATGCCAAATTGAGAAAAAGCTTAGATATCAAATTGAGAAAAAAACTCAGATACCAAATTGAACATTAAAACTAAACCCAGTACCAAATCACATATTAATCCTGATCTCTAATAATATTTGAAGAAAGTAGTCAACAAATTCCTAACCAACTATTCTTTCTCTTTTTCTCAAAACCCTCTATATAAACTTTCAATCATCCATTAATTATCACAAACAAAGCTTCAACTTCTCTTCTTTAGCTCTACGTATCAAAGAAAATTTTCTCTCCTTTTTTTTTTTTTTCTCTCCAACCAAACAAGAAAAAGAAAATGATGAAGAGCGATGATAATGCAAGCATTGATGTGGAGTCCAGTGCTGAATCGAAAGGCAAAGCACCTTTGATCGGTAATGGGAAAGAGAAACCGAATAAGTTGAAGAAAATAATGGGCGTTGTGGATTTTGTTCTGAGATTAGCCGCCATAATTGCAGCTCTGGCCGCCGCAGCCACCATGGGTACCAGCGATGAAACCGCAACTTTCTTCACTCAGGTCTTCCGGATTGAAGCTAGCTATGATGATGTTCCCACTTTCACGTACGTCATTATATATACACAAATACATATATATATATATATATACACGCATATTCTAACTAGATCATGCACTTAAATTAGTCGTTATTTTGAGATCTCGATCGGTTGATTCCGTTAATGTTGATATTTTCTTCGAAAGGATTCCAACAAGTAACTATTTTAACTATCTAAATATAAAGTGATCAAAACTCAAAATGTAAAGACATAAATTTATGAATTAAAATTGAAATATAAATTTTGAGAAGTAAAATATAATTTTATAATGAATTAATTTATGATTTTATTATTTTTGAAAAAATTAAATATATATATTTTTATTTTTAGGAGGTTAAAATGAAATTTTATCGAAATTAATTTATATTTTTCATATTTTATAAAGGATTTGAATTACAATTTTTCTATTTGAGAGGACCAAAGCCCTTCTTTGATTTGTTTTTGCCGAAATAATTTAAACTTTTCTGATTTCACCTAGAAAAAAATTTACTCCTTGAACACGAATGACCGAACACGAAAAACCACCACCCTTAAATCTTCATAACCCAAACCTAAAACAATCCAAATTCAGAATCATCTAAACTCAAAAACCAATACTCAAACTTGAATGACATGACCTAAAAATCAAGTTTTTCAGAATTAGATTAGTGGTCGAGCTAATCAAACCACCAGTGATCATTAGTTCAACCGTTTCGAGTAAAAATCATAAAAAATAGAAATATATATATAAATAGAAACTAATTTTTTAGTCAAATTCAATTGATCTGTACTCATTTACGGCTCGACCGACCTAACATTTTGTTCCAAATCAATACCTCAACTAATTACCAATTCAACTAAAAGTTGAGTTTTAAAAACTATGCCAAAAACAATCTTAAAATCCTAATTCCCCAAACTTAAATTTGTCAAACCCAAAATAACCACCAAACTTTAAATTGACGAAAATAAAATAAAACTTAAATTAACTTAATCCAATTTTACCTATTCCTCAAAACACTTGGTAATATTTCACCTGTAGAGTTTTTTAACTCAACTGATCATGGACGGAATAATTTCTCTATATTATGATTATTTTACTGTCTCAAACATACATACATACATACTTACTTACTTATATGTATATTAAATTTGTTTGCAGGTTCTTGGTCATAGCAATGTCAATAGTTGCCGGCTACCTCGTCCTTTCCCTTATGTTCTCTGTCATCACCATCATCCGCCCTAACTTCGCCATAGCCAGAATCCTCTTATTCATTTTCGACATCGTAAGCATTCTAACACGAAAAAAAAGCATTATATAAATACGATACGAATATACGAACATATTAAAAATACATATTAATTAACATTCTTTTTGTATAAATGACAGGTGGTGTTGGCACTAGCCACGGCGTCTGCTGCGGCAGCGGCTGCCATAGTTTACTTGGCTCACAATGGCAACCGTAACACAAACTGGCAAGCCATTTGCCAACAATTTGGACATTTTTGCCAAAAAGTGAGCGGAGCTGTGGTGACATCTTTTGTTGCTGTTGTGCTCCTCATGTTGTTGGTTTTATTGTCTGGTTTTAATTTTATTTTAAAAAAGAAGTGAAAAAAAAAATATTTCTCAAAAGATCAGAGAAATAAAAAGAAAAATGAGATATAGATATTGTTAATTATTTCCTACAATTTTCATAAGTGTGTTGTCTTAATTTATGGTGTCTTTTTATTTTTATTTTTTGTGTTAAGTTTATTCATAGTAATTGTTAAAATTATCATTGACATTGTGATTATGTTGTACTTGAGGAAATTGCAATTAATGAGAACAAAATGTTTAAAGGTGTTATGATGATTAGTAAATGTGTCTTTTAAAGGATTGATTTTGGTTTTAATGTTTTTGATATGGTGAAATTTGAAATTTAATCTTGTAATTTGAAGTTTGGTGTCAACTAAGATTTCATTTCAACAAAAAAATTTTGTCATTGTATCTAAGAGCGGGTTGGCGGGCCCCGGCCCCTTAAAATAATTTTTTTTATTTAGGTATTTTAATTAAAATTTTAAATTAGTGAAGATAAAATTATACTTTGACCTTCTTAAAAATATAAAAATTTGATTTAATCATTTAAAAAATATAAAGATATAGGCTATTAAAATAGTAAAATTGTATTTTTGCTATCGTAAAAATTAAAATTTAATTTTGACCCCCTAAAAAAATTTCTGGTTTCACCCCTGATTGTACCACATGTTCGATTGACATTGTAAACTGTAACACCCCTAACCTATATCTGTCGCTAGAATAGGGTTACAGAGCATTACCAGAGTTACAGATCAAATACAGTTATTTTATATCATTTAACATCCATATCAGAAATCAATCATGTTCAATCATTTTGTCCCTTACATGAGCCCTCGAGGCCCAAAATATGCATTGAAAACAAGTCAGGACTAACCGGGTACTCAGAGAATTTTTCGCAAAATATCAAAATTTTTCCTAAGTGCAGGAGCACACACCCGTGTGGGCCAGGCCATGAGGATAATTTTGAGCATTCTGTTTCTCAATTTTTAAGATACATGGGACACACGGCCAGATCATACACCCATGTGCTAGGCCGTGTGCCATACACGGCTAAGACACACGCCCGTATGGACAAAAATAGGTCATTTCCAAGGCCACTTTTTCTCATCCAAATTATCTTCCACCTACATCAACGCTTTAACACATTCACAAGGCAATACCAATCATTCAAATCAAGCTAAAACCAAGTTCAGTACATGTTATAATATATCCTATATGTCTAAGTATTCAATTTTCCCTAATAAACCCAATTCACATACATGCATATCTTACCAATTATACTAATTCAAATCAATTAATTATGAACCTATATAATCTCCCTCATTTAACCAATTCAAAGACTCATCAAACACATTAAGATCATATATAAACACATCAAAATATGTCATTCACAAGCCATTCCAATGGCTAATTACAACCAAACATTTATATTACCATTGTTGGTCATATTTAGCCTATACATGCCATTATAACCAAAATTAGTTTTCTATATATACTGAAGAGTCCGAGGGATAGTGTGATGTAGCTCCGACCAGCTTCCAACCTTTACGAGCCTTCGAGTTCTATAAGACAGAGGAAATAAAACAGAGTAAGCATTTATTGCTTAGTAAGTTCGTATAACGAAAAATTAACTTACCATTTATTTTCATTAAAATAAACATACAAAATGCATCCAAGTAATTTGGCTAATAGCCTAAACACACAACTTCATCGAACATGTTAGTCATTTATTTCACATGAATATCAAGAGTTATATATGAGCTCATCAACATCAAATTTCCATGTATTTCATGTATATACAAATAATGTTTCACTTTGAATTCATATATTTTCTCATATAAGGATTTTGCCCGTTGAATCATATAAAATATCGATGGATACCTAGGTAGTACACACGAAGTGTATAAATTTGAGATCTGTCAATTCATATTTTGGAATGCTTATATGAGCACATAAACGGGAAGCTCTTTCGAGCCACATAACGGGAAGCTCATATGATCTATGTAACGGGAAGCTCCGGAGAGCCATTAACGGGAAGCTCATACGAGACAATAACGGAAAGTTCAAGCGAGCCAATATCGAGAAGCTCCGAAGAGCCATTAATCAGGAAGCTCATAAGAGCCTTTAATCAGGAAACTTTGATGAGCCATATATCGGGACGTTCATAAGAGTTGTGGTGTGTCCACAACACATGTAAGATCACAACCAATCGGGATGCTCCGAAGAGCTATTAACGGGAAGCTCGCACAAACCATATAACGGGAAGCTCATGAGATCTAATAATGGGACGCTCTTTCCAGCTGTGGCGTATCCGCAACACATGCAGGACTACAACCAATGCGGGAACCCTGTATCCATCAAATTTCACTTATTCAAACGAGACTTAATGCTTGTCAGTTATCATCGGATATGTAATTAATTTCATATACATGACAATAATACAATTACATACATACAATTCAATTAATACATATAAATTCTCACATTAGTTACACGAACTTACCTCAACAAATGTTCGTGTATGCAAAATCTACTAATCCAATATTTTTTCTTTTCCTCGATCTAACTTCGTATTTGATCTATCCGGATCTATATAAATGAATTTAATATCAATTTGATACAATTCATACTCAATTCAATCCAATTTACATATTAGGAAAAATTACCATTTTACCCTATACTTTTAATTAATTCTAATTTAGTCCCTAGGCTCGGAAAATGAAATTTAATCTTCATTTCAAGCCTAGAAATTTTCATATATAACAATAGAAACCCATGAATTCCATAAAATTTAGATTTTTCTATGAATTCAACATCTTTTCAATTTAATCCCTAAATCATGATTTCATCAAAAATTTTAATAAAATACTTTTAAATACCCATCATCATCTCAAATTCATCATCTACTAACTAAAATCATATGAACTCATCAATGGTAACTTCCAAAATTTTCAATAAAATAAAAAACTAAGATAAATGTTAATTAGACCTAATTGTAATAATCTCAAAAATATAAAAATTTTAAGAAACGGATAAAGATTTGACTCACATGAAGCAAAAATTGAAAGCCCAGCTCAAGCCCTCTTCAATGTTTATTTTAGAACCGATATTGACGGTGAAAATGTCTAGAAACTCTTAATTTCCAATTTATTTACAATTTTGCCATTAATTTGGCTTTATTTTATTATTTTCACATGTTATGCCGCCCCATTCATTCACTTTAGGCATATTTATGCCCTAAGTCCTCCCTTATTTATTAGTTAAACTATTTAGTCACTTAACTATCATAATTAGTAAGTTTTGTACCTTTTTCAATTTAGTTCTTTTTATCAAATTACACATGTAATAGGTAAAATTTCTTAACGAAATTTTCATTTGATGTTCCTATCCTACCATAGGCTATAAAATAATATTAAAATAATTTTTTTTCAGGACTAAAATTTGTGGTCTCGAAACCACTGTTCTGATTTCACTGAAAATGAGTTGTTACATAAACTACCACCATTATAATGTGATGATGTGAATTTTTAATGAAACTATTAATGTTATTAACTTTGTTATCGCTTAACAGTTAATAATGCTAACACATTAACGGTGTTATAAATTTAGACTTACTAATAATATTATAAAGAGTGAAATTATTATTTGGACTTGAATTTGGCAACAACTTTCACATTGGGGCCTAAATTTTGTTTTGGTCCAAGTTAGCCCCTAAACTCGGTAATTATTCTCGTATTAGAGCCTAAACTAGGCAACTGTTCCCACATTGGGACTTGAACCTTTTTTTTGTCTAAATTAGTCCTTAAACTTGACAATTGTTTCCATGATGGGGCCTAACTTGGACTATAAAAAAATTTAGGCTCTAATGTGGGAACGACTGCCAAGTTTAGGGACTAACTTGGACAAAAAAAATTCAAACTCGAATGTAAAAGTAGTTACTAAGTTCAAACCCGAAAAATAATTTAACTCTATTGTAAAATAGAGGATTAAATTATATTAAATTAAGGTTAGTACAATATATAAATACTAAATTTAAGTCATAATTATTCTTTTTACAATTTCTTCAATTGAGTTCGTGAGCTATTTAAAATTCCTAATTTGTTACAATATTATAGTGTTCTCAATGAATTACTAAATTCTTTATAATGTAATTAGATTACTGAATATTTTCCAAAATTATTTATAATTGATTATGAATCTCTTACAAAATTACTGAAATTTTTTTGCAAAATTCTCTTAAATTAATCTGAATCGATTTTAAACCGAATTAGTATTAACTTTCTTTAATTGTTAATCGAACCGAACTTTTTCAAAAAATTAATCAAACCAAAATATTTTGGTTTGAATTAACCAAAATTTATATGTTTTTATTTTTTGTTAAAACAAGTATAAAAAATATATATAAATAAATTGATAATGTTCATTTAACTGAATTATCTGAATTAACTAAATTAAAACTACATATCATTTGTATTATTAATTATTAAGTTTGATTAATTCGGTTAATTATCCAATTTCGAACCGAATTAACCGATAACCGAACTTCCAAAAAATCATTAATCAACTTCTGATCGAATTAGATCGGTTAACTGATCAATTAGCCGAATTAGGTCAATTCGGTCGGTTAATTCGGTTTTAACCGAAATTTGAACACCTCTAATAATAGACACGAACAATACTTGCACATAATGAAACTTAAATTAAAATAAAATCAACGCTAAACATGCATATTTCATTTGGTTAAAAAAAAAGAATCATTGGCTTGAATCCCTATTATCATTTTTTAGATTAATACATCATTTGATATTTAAATTTGATTTCAATGTTCAATTTCGTACTCAAATCAAATATCTTGTGGCTCAATAAATATTTGACACGTATACTCTATTAAAAAAACATAAGTACTTAAATGAAAAAACTCATGTGCTAAATTGAATCTGAAACTAAACTCAAGTACTTAAATGAGATAAAGTAAAACACAAGTATCAAGTGAAGTCATTGAAGCAAAACTCATGTACCAAATCAAACATTGAAGTTAAACTTAGGTACCAAATAGTATATTAATCATTATTTTTGGTTAAATTCTGCTATCAGTCCTCATACTTTGCAAAACTTGTGGATTAATTTATATACTTTTGTTTAGTCATTTTAATCCTCGTACTTTTCAAAATTTAAAATTTTATTTCTCACAAAATAATAATTGTTAAATTCATTAAGTTTTGATATTTCCAAAATCCAATGTAACATATTATAATATGTGTAACGCCGTATCAGATTATTATTTTCACATATTACTTACTAAAAATCCAGTTAATGGATTAATGGCTATCATTTGAGTCAAAACTGAATTCGATCAAACGTATTTGACTGCTATTCTTTGATCAGGACTAAAATTTCAAAATTTGTAAAGTACAAGGACTACAATTGATCAAATAAAAGTACAGGGACTAAATACATAATTTTCTCAAAGAACAGGGACTAATAGAAGAATTTAATATATTTTTTTGCCTAAAATTCTGGAGGCTATTCTGGTCATTTTGGGAATCAACATTCAGTAAAGTAAACTGGTAAGTGGCTAACTGCCGAATATTTAGAGAAAATCGATTGACGATTGTAATGTTCAGCATTTCCCGGGAAAATCATTAAGAAAAATTGGGATTTAGGGTTTAGGGATTTCACATAATTTGGATTCTGGAAAATGTCTCAGACTGGAAAATTGATGCCGAATATCGACCAACAAAGCACGAAGATGCTCAATCTCACTGTTCTCCAAAGAATTGATGCTTTCATTGAAGAGATTTTGATCACTGCTGCTCACGTCACCTTCTACGAATTCAACCTCGATAGTAATCAATGGGTTCGCTTTGTCACAAATCTGATTTTTTAAAAGTTTTTGGAATCTTTTTTTGCTTTTGATTTTGTTTTAAAGTTTGGATGATTAAAATATTTTATTATTATTTTGTTTGTTTAGAGTCGAAAAGATGTTGAAGGATCTCTCTTTGTTGTTAAGAGGTAAAAATAAGTTAATATTTTTTAAGCTTTTTTATTATTTATTTTTAGCATTAACGTGGTTAGAACTTAGAAGCAAGTGATTTACTTTGGGGATTTATTTAGCTTATTCAAATGATTGATGATGATTTTCCTTGGGTTTTTTTTTTTTGTTTTCTTTTAAGGAATACACAACCTCGGTTCCAGTTCATTGTAATGAATCGTCGTAACACAGGTCGAAATTGTTAATTTTAATGAAAGATCTCACACTGCACACCCTTTTTTTCTTTTAGCCTGATTTGATGTGAAAGTTGTTTTTAACAAGCAGATAATTTAGTGGAGAATCTATTGGGAGATTTCGAGTACGAGGTTCAAGGTCCGTATTTGTTGTATCGAAATGCTGCGCAAGAAGTTAATGGTATTTGGTTCTATAATCCGCGTGAATGTGAGGATGTTGCAAACCTCTTTAGTAGGTATGTCTGTCTTGTTTTTTTCCGTTTCGCTAGGTTGTAAATAATCAACTTCGAGCTCGGTTATCCCAAGTGATTTTGAACATGGAGCTTCAGGTCTTTCATATATTGTATTTTGTACCTTATTTGTTACAATTGATTTTCCTCGAGAGGAAGGGTTTAGTAGTTGAAGGCATCCTTTGTCATGTAGTTTTAATTCGAATACAATCTTATGGTTATTGAAGTTTCAAGTATTCATAATGGCAACAAGGTTCTAGATAACGGGGGTCAATGCACTTTAATCTGTTGAACAGATAATGTATGTTTTTTTAGCTCTACAACTATCAAGTGGTATACTGGTTCATGATATGCATTATGGTATTTTGGTCACGGAATATAAAACAAAAGTTTCCTTGCATTACAATAAAACCTTTAAGCTTTCGTAATTTAAGGAAAAAAACATGAAAGCACTCAAATAAGATTTATATCAGTGTGTTTTTTGAGATATTGTTTTGATAAAGAGAAGTTCTTGGTCTGTTTCTGCAGGTGGTTTTAAATTCTAACATTATATATGTTGTCCTCTTCTCAGAATACTTAATGCATATACAAAAGTTCCTGCAAAGCCAAAGACATCTGCAAGCAAAAGGTAATTACTTTGATGAAGCATCTATTAGGAAGTTATTGCTTTTCTGAAGCCTTGGAACATGGTTAAATATTAAATTTGCCCGGCAGTTTGTGAGAGGTTTCTATTATTAAACTGCTTTTTGGTACAATATGCCATTTTGAACAAAAAATGTCTTGTCAATTGACTTTGTTCTGTGTTTAGGGGGTCTTTTGGGTGTGGTTGAGGTAGCATCGTAAACAAGAAAAGGGTTGAGGCAAAAGTTGGTTGAGAGTTGGACTAGAGTGGATTGTGGGGTGCCATACTTGTGACATATTACTAAATAGCTGGAAGTGGAGGGAATATTAAGTAAGAACTGTAGAACTGTAATTGATAGTATACGCAAGGAGGAGGTGAGTGAGGCAGGAGCTTTATGTGCAAAAGTATATTGTTATAACAATTAGCCTAAACTCCCATATCTATAGGTTTTGAGCTGCTCCCATCAATAGATAATACTTTCAAGACCTGCTAATTCATATTGGTAAATTTGTATTAATGATTAGCCATACATAAGTATTTGGTATACTAGCAGTGTAACTTTTTTATTCCACAAGCAGCCTTGAAAAATTTCCACTTCTCTTTTTTTTTTAAGCATTTGTTTTTTTTTAATATTTTACTATATCTCTATAGGACACTTGTCAAACCCCCTGACCCTGCTTGTGGAGAAAAAAACTCCATTGGCAGTATACCAAATATTATTCCAAAATAAAAAGCAAACCGAATTTGATGATTTATTATGTTGATCCTTGGAAGTCACTAGAATTTTTTTACTTCTGCTGCTGTCTTCCTATTTTGTCCAAGTTTTCTAAGCTTGTGTTATTATGGTGTAGTGAATTTGAGGAACTAGAAGCTGTTCCTAGCATGTCTGTAATAGAAGGTCCCTTGGAGCCACCAGCAACTGCCTCTCGTGCTACTGATGCTCCTCAAGATTCATCATTTGTTAACTTCTTTAGTGTGTGTAGACTTCCAATACTTTCCTTTTGGCTTTTCAAGGCCTAATAATGTCTCTCATCTCAAAGCTTATTTGGCTTACTGATTTCAGGCTGCTATGAATCTTGGAAGTAATGCTCCAAATGGTACAAAACCAACACAGCCTTACCATTCTATCTCGACCACCCCTCTGTCTTCTCATGCTCCAACTGCCATACCCACTCCTACTCCTGCTCCATCAGTGTCATCCCTTCCACTTTCTGCTGCACCTTTGGTTGATTCAGCAAGTAGCAGCAACCGAGTGACTAATCTCGTAAAGCCTTCATCCTTTTTTGCACCCCCTTCCTCTTCTTCATCCTCATTGATGATGCCACCTCCCTCTTCATCAAATCCAACCGCCTCTGCTCTTCATCCACCCCTCAATCCGCAACATCCCTACGGCACTCCAATGCTTCAACCCTTTCCTCCATCTACTCCACCTGCATCTCTCACTCCAGGTGCCCCATCTTCTTTGCACAATGGATCTCTTATTAGCAGGGATAAAGTCCGTGATGCTCTACTAATGCTTGTTCAGGTATTTATATTATTCTTTGTCAGTAAAAGTGTTATAGAGGCCTCTGTATTAGGAGTTAGATTGCATTTTGCCTCTTCTACTCAAAAAATGAGTAAATTAGTCTATTTACATTAAATTAAAGAGCAAACTAGTTCTTTTAGTTGAAATTTTCATTCATTTTTACTATTAAAACTTTGGCGTGCCAACGGAATAATTAGATAATTACATATGGCTTGCCATGTGTACCTCATATCTATGAATAGGGACCAGTTTTTAACAGTAGAAATAGATGAAATTTTTAACAAAAAGATTAGTTTGCTCTTTGATCTAACTTAAAGGGACTAATTTGCTCCGTTTTTTAGTAAAGGAAGCAAAATGCAATCTAACTCTCAGTACAAGAGCTTCTATAGTACTTGTACCTTATTCGTCTCATTTTCGCTTGGAATGTTAATTAACAGCTCATAATGGTTCAAGTATACTGGCTAATTAGCATTTGGCCAAAAGATGAGTGATGCTGGTTTTGCATTTCCTCCTTTGGTGAAGGCTTCTAGTTGTTGACTTTTTTCTTTTGTTTCTTATTCCAGGATGATCAATTCATTGATATGTTCCACCAGGCATTGCAAAAGGTGCATCATACCTGAATGTGCTAAATTCGATCCTCAAAACTTCATGGCAATGTTCAATGTGCACTGCACACTTTTATTTTCTTCAGTTTGGTATCTAAATCTAAACTTTGAAACTCGATTTGATCTACACGCCAATTGTTTACGGAGGACAAGGTGTTAATGCATACTACATTCAAGCTTATATAGCCGGAGTTAGTGCATAAAAAAAAAAGAATGTGAATCAAGTTCATCGACATACATGAAAAGCTCTACACATGCATCAACAGAACATTAAATTTTAGGGTTGAGAGAAGAAAGAGTAAAAACCAACAACGATTCCTCAACCAATGTCTTTGCCTTCGCCTCCTATCACCATTCTCTCTACACCTTTAAGTCGCACTTTCAGGAGGGAGAGATCTGTCATTGTTTGGCATTCAGAGCGTGTTTTTGTCCACTTTCTGAGACGTGCATTATATTACTACAGTAGTCTTGATCGGGAAATTCAGGTAAGTTTATGGTAATGTTTTGTTGACTCTAATTTGTTATGGTTTTCGTTGATCGAATCAATTATAGATCATCGGATTTGGGATTCAACAAAGTACAAGTAGGACGTGTGCAAAGGACATTGACAGAGAGTTTGAGGGTCTGAATTTGTTGTTAAGTCTTAAACTAGTAATGGATTTTCCTTTTGCCTGAGTTCTTTGATAACTTAATTATTGTAAAATGGATGTGAACTTATATGAGAAGTTGCTGCTGTTAGCTCTTTCCATAAGCATTGGAAGCTTAAAAGGTTAGTTTTAACCTGTTTATTATCTTTTCTTTTGGACTGTAATAGTATGAATATGACTTTTCATTGTCTTTAAATGTTATTTTATGCATGATGTAAGCTCCTTTTAGATGTTTAGGACTATGCTACCATATGGTAGACTCTGATAATGTGATTTTATTGCAATAACCCTACCATTTTAGGCACCTGAGAACTGTAGGCTTTTTTGTTCCAGTTCTTCAATTTAGTTACTCATGTTTGATATATTGGTAGGTAAAAGTACCGGCCCATGTACTATGAGTCGGATTGCATTTTTTTGTCTCTATTTAAAATATTAGCAAATTAATTTCTATATGTTAGATCAAAAGATAAACTTATTTTTCTGTTAAAAATTGGTCTATTTATGTCAACATGAGATACATGTGACACGTCAAAGTGTAATTATTTGATTATTTCGTCAATCATGCTAATTTTACCGATAAAATAGATAAAAATTTTAACTAAAAGGTTTAGTTTACTTTTTGATTTATAATATAAGGGTTAATTTGTTTATTTTTTTGAGTAAAAGGGACTAAAAAAAAATTTTTAACTTTTAGTCCAGGGATTTTTATAGTACTTTACCTATTTAGTTGAAGTACTTGTTACACACATTTGTTCTATTAAACCACCTTCGCTAAAACACCACAACCATCTCTTTCCGTCCAATATACCTCTTCCGCCGTTGAAACCGTTTCTCCATACCGTAGGGAACAGGCAAGTCACATACTTCAGACAGGTCATTCCGACAAGACATCTATCACTTTGGTGTCTACATATCTTACAATTTAAAAGACCAGCAACTTGTCAAGAGACCAATGTGTGGCTAGGAAAGAAAGACTAGTCCATCTAAATATTCTTTTGACCTCGAAGGTGGGGATAATGTTGACACCTCACTCTGAAACCCCTACAATACCTTCTTCCTATACTCTGTCCTCCCTCGCAGCTCCTCTGCTCCACTAAGGGCCCGTTCAGCTGTGCCTTTGAGAAGGACTTTCCGCCCAAACAAAGTGAACAGACACTAGTGTCTTTTTAACCTCCTTTGGCATCAAAAGTACTCGCATTTGATATCAGTGATACAAGGTGACGCATCAAATGCAATCACCAGTGAATTTGAAGGGGCAGGCAGAGCTTGGTCCCCTCTGATTAAGTAAAAAATTAAGTTATGAAAAAAATTATATTTAATTCATTTTAATTATATATATCCTCTCTCAATCGAAGATAATACAACTCGAAACTACATCGCTAAAACTTAATCGACAATATAATTTTGAAAAACATAAAAAAAAAACAACAAAATTTTCGTATTTAATTTGAATCCATATACAAATATATGAATCAATAAGGAGAAAACTTAAACGAGGACTCGTCTCATTCGCCACTAAAATTTACCGTTTAGTAAAGTAAAAAATCACCAAATCTTTTTTTCGTTTACAAATCAAACAAAAACCCAGGATTTTATTTTTCCCTTACTATCTTGGATCTTCTTTCTTCTTGAGCGCCGATTAATCGTCGAGCATCTTTCGAAGCCGGTCTTTGACGTATTGGCTACGAGCTTTAACACGTTCTTGTTGAGGACCAATATTTACAAACGAAAGGTAAGCTCCGGCGGCAATGAACGAAGCTCCAGTGAGGCAAAAACCGATCGTCACTGTTAGTTGCTTCGCCGTCGGTGGATATGACCAAAGCACCATTTCTTATCTGGTTTTCGTTTTCTTCTTTAAAGAAAAAAGTGGTCACTCTTACGGCTTGGCTTGGGTTTTTTATTTGGACGTTTTGTTTCGGTCTATACGCTGTCGTTTGATATTTTGGTTCGGGTCGGGTCGGGTCGGGTCAAGTTAAATGGGCTTTCATTGTTTTAAATTGGTAAAGGCTTTGCTTAAAATTTTGTATCATAGATTGGGCCTTAGATAAAATTTAGAAAAAAATAAAGGACAAAATTTGCCGGTAGTGATTCAACTATTAGTAATATTTTTTGGGTCATCTAACTATAAAAAGTTATAAAATGATCATCTAACTATTATAAATTTCTTTTTTTGATCACTTAACCATGAAAAGTTATAAAATGTTGACTCGACTATTAAATTTTGTTTTTTGTTTTTGTCACCAACTAGTTAATGTAAAAATAAAAACACTCTAAAATCCAAATTAGTTCTCCTTCCCCTTTTCTTTTACAGTCCAGTATCTTTTTTCATAAAGTAACTTTGAACGTCACGAATCTGAAAATCAAAATTCAAACAACTTTCTTCTTCGATATTTGACATTTTCTGTCAGATGGACTTGTATCTAAGGTAGGCTATTCTAGTCATTAATAGACATTGATCCATTATATCGATAATATATAAATTTAAAAATTATCAACCAATAAGTATTGAATACAGTAGTACAACACATTGCACTTTTAAGGGAGGCGTAAAATTGAATATTAAGGACGATATTGTTGGGAGGGGTTGTCACAAACCCTGAATACAGACGATAAAACGGACATAGAGAAGTCATCATATGGCACTACAAATTTAATGCTTACGCAATTTAATTATGGCTTTTTTAAAGTGTTACTAGTATAAAGTACAAATATAAATACATATTTGAATAACTTCATATCATGGAACTCAGAGATCCATGTATATAATCTCGCATGGTAGGTCTCAAGTGTGGATACTCAAGACTAGACCTAATCACAGGTCAGACCGAGCCGGTGTAAAATTTTAGGCCTATTTTCTAGGTCCGAACAAATCTCAAAAAATGGACCTAAAATTTTACCTAAGTTCGACCCAAGTAAAAAAATGCTAAACTCGAGCTCGACCCGACCTTCTCGTATTAATTTTTTTATATAAAAATATATTTTAAAAATATTATACATTAAATAATCTAAAAACATAAAAATAAATTATTCCCAACAAATTGAAAATACATTTAAAAAGTCTTTATTGTAAAATAGCACTAAGATAGTTGGAACTTAACAAGCAAATACCTCTAAAATAAGAGTTATACAATATCCAAATAATAACAACAAAATAGTAGCAACATATTAGCAAAATGACAACAAAACAACAACAAATAACAGTAGAGAAAATAATTTAGGCAAAATTGGGCCAAGTCTAAGCCCAAAAAATTTTACGCGAAACCTGGCCTATTTAAAAAACGGGTCTTGTTTTTTGTTTGAGTCCATTTTTTTTATCTATATTTTTTCCAAACCTCCCACATTTTTCGAATGAACTTTTAAACCTGAACAGATTATCCGACCATGATTAGCTAAATTATAAAAGTTTTAAAATTTAAGAAGTGAATAAAACACATAAAATGTGATATTGTATCTATACATTCTCTTCTTAAAAGCTTGATATTTATTTAATTATTTCAACTTATCGTTTCTTTTGGGCCAAATCTACCAATTAATTATTTATAATATCATCCTTAAACATTATCATTAAATTATTTACCAATTAATTTTGATTATAATCTTAGCCTCCACGATTTCAGAATCGTCAAGCATTACAATAATTTTAAAATTTTAAATTAATAAAATTATAATTATAATTTGGTCCCTAAAATGATAAAAATTCAATTTAATCTTTTAAAATTATAAAATATAGACTCTTCAAATGGTAAAATTGCATTTTACTATCGTAAAACTACAATTTAATTTCGGTCTTCCTAAAATATTTTCCAACTTCGCCCTGAATACAAATACTTTGATTGTATAAAATAAATTAGTAAAGTATCAAATTTTAAATATATAATACATTAAACATCATTATTTCAAAACAATAGACATGTATGACAGTTTCGGAACGAAACCAGAATTTTAAGGGTTGAGATAAAATTTAAAAAACTAGAGGGGCCAAAGTTAAAATTTTTATGTTAAAATGACTTAAATTGATTAACTAATTTATTGGAGGGGTTGAAAATGCAAAATTTTCATTTATTTAAAGAGCTAAAAGATAGGGCCAAAGCTTTTCCTTGCCCGTTGGCAACTCCATTTGACCTAATAATTTTGGACAAGATATATAATTACATAATATAAAAATTAAATTATAAAAAATGCAATTATATTAAGAAATAAAAAAAATGGTCAAGGGTGTTCACTGTCTCAGGTTTGGCCTAGGTTCGAGTCGCGTTTATTATTTAGGCTTTACCTTGTTACTGTAATTCATAAAAAAAAATGATACAAACACGAGAACTCATACATTTATTTATGGCCATTCAAACTTGAGATCTTAGATTTTTTAAAGTCTCGACATTATCATAGGGTCCAACTCCTCCCCACCCCTTAAATGAGAAATTCAATTTTTTGGCCATTTGAAATTTATAAAATTTTAAGTTTTTATAATTTGATTCCTTAAAATAATAAAATTTTAATTTAATCCTTTAAAATTTATAAAGATATAAACTACTAAAATAGTTAATTTATATTTTAACTCTTACAAAATTATACAACTTAATTTCACCCCAAAATTTTTTATACTTCACCTCCGAACCGATACCTCAATTGTTATAAAAATACAACACAAATACACGAATTATTAATACGTAAAATCATATGAATACAATAAAACACACAAATTATTTTATAAGATATATCAATTAAAACTCATCTTAATGTTCAAACCCAAATAGATGATTACAATGCCATAAAGGTGATATTAACAATGAGCTACTTTCTTTTTTAAGCACATAATGACCTCATGTATTAATTAATTAATCCCACTTTCCAACTAAAATTAGTTAAAATATTATAGCTTGATGTATCATTTGAGTTTGACCACTTTTTTTAGTGGGGTAATTTTGTTATTTTTGGTTCAATACAATGTATCTGATAAAATTATATATTTTGGTATTTAAAAGTAATAGTGTTAACTTTTAGTGTTTAATTTGGGTTTTAGGGTTGATTTAATAAAATTAACTATTAGGATTGAAATTCTCATGATTTTGCTAATAGAATAAACTTAGTGTTAAATTGAATTTGTTTCATTTCACGCTTTTATTTGTCAAATACAATCGATGGATGTGATTTAATTTGGGTTTCAGAGTTGATTTGATGAAAGTTAATTACTAATATTATTAACTAATTATGAGTTTTCATTAAATCAACTTTAAATCCCAAATTACACTAAAAATTTAACATTGTTACCTTGAAGTACCAAAATGTATAATTTTGTCAAATATGCGTACGGCATTGGACCAAAAAATAACACATATATCACATTAAGAAAAATGTCAAACTCAGGCACCAAATAATATATTAAGCTATAATATTTTAAAGCATATACCTATGTGCTACAAAAAGGGTATGCCATTGGTTAAACTAAATTCATTTTTATTTTCTTCTATAAATACCCTAATCATCAAATTGTCCAAAAACATAATACAAAGGCAATTGCTGCAACTAAATTCTAGGGGTTTTTTCTTCAGTGCAAAGATGGGTTCTGTAAAAAGGTAAAATTCTAGCAGTCTCGTCCTCTTGATTGTCAATTCATCGATATTACGAGCCTAAATCTTTAAATTAGAGAATATTTTACATTTAAACATGTGGAGACCCATACTATTCATATTGTTATAACAATATGATAGAGTTAAGACTCAATCAACATCGATATTACTTTAAGCCATGAAAAATTTGTTATTCTATCATCATTATAAGTTTTTTCCTCGATCGATAAAACCTCATTACCTTATAGTCAAGGTATTTTTTCGTCGGTTTAGATTCGTTTGTCACTAAAAATTGAGATTTACTGACGGTTTTATTTTCCTCGAGATAAAGATTTGTAAGATCACTATGCGTAAGTTGTGTATACGTCTTGGTTAGTATATGAAATTTTTGGTTAAATTTTACTATTAATCTCTTTACTATGCGTAAATTATGTATTTAGTCCATGTATTTTTAAATTTGTCAAATTTAATTCATATACTTTTGAATTTTAAAATTTTAGTCTTAGCCCAAATCATAGCAATTAGATTTGCTTGGTTAAATTCTGCAATTAGTCATGTATTATACGTAAAGTTATAGATTTAGTTTATGTTCTCTAGTTGGATCATTCTTAGTCCTTATATGTTTGAATTTTTCAATTTTTATTGACATAAACGACAATAGTTAAATCCATTAATCAGATGTTTTGCAATTAATGCATTACGCATATAGTTAAATACTAGAACTTATTAATGAATTTAACGGCTAACATCTGATCAAGACTGAAATTTTAAAATTCAAAAATTATATGGACTAAAAAGAGCTATATTAAAATTTAGGGATTAAATCTATAACTTATGTATGGTAAAGGGACTAAGAGCAAAATTTAACCAAAAAGCTTAGAGTTCATGTCAAATGCATTCGTATCTCGACAACCATACCTGAGGCCGAGTAATCAATTTGATGATTTTTTATAGGCTAGAAGGTAAAGTGGCCTTGATAACAGGGGGAGCCAGTGGAATTGGCGAGAGCACGGCGAGGCTTTTCGTTCAACATGGAGCCAAAGTTGTCATTGCGGACATTCACGATGATCTCGGAAGCTCAATCTGCGAACAACTTGGCGGCCATGGAATAATTTCTTATGTTCATTGTGATGTTACTTGTGATTCAGATGTTCGAAATGCAGTGCATTTAGCTGTTTCAAAGTACGGGAAGCTCGACATCATGCTTAATAATGCTGGAGTAGGCAATTTGGCGACCGATATAGTGGATACAAGCAATGAAGATTTCAAGAAAGTTATGGATACCAATGTATTTGGCGGATTTTTGGGTGCCAAACATGCCTCTAGGGTTATGATCCCGGCCAAGAATGGATGCATTCTTTTCACCGCCAGTTCGTTGTCGGTGTGGGCTGGTTTTGCCGGGCATTCGTACGTGGCGTCGAAGCATGCGGTGGTGGGATTGGCCAAGAGTTTGTGTGTTGAGTTGGGACAATATGGGATTAGGGTCAACTGCATTTCACCGCATATGGTGGCGACGCCAATGTTAACGAAAGCCATGGGGGTGGAGAAAGAAGCAGTGGAAAGCTTGGCTTCTAAAGCAGCGAACTTGAAAGGGAAGGTTTTGACGGTGGAAGATGTGGCGGCGGCGGCGTTGTATTTAGCTAGCGACGAGTCACAATATTTGAGCGGCGTTAATTTAGTGGTTGATGGAGGGTATAGCGTTACTAATACTTCGTTGTCAATGACAATCGAAAGCCTTACGTCTTAACACCCTCAGATATTCCCGTCATGTTTATATTATGCATTCCTGTCGCATGAATTCTATGCTTCGATCCAGGAGACTCCCAACGCTCAACATGTGATTACTTACATTCCAATTAAAAAAACACTCATTTCATCAGATTTTTTTTTTAATTTATATTCAATTCGGTTCGGTTCGATTCGATTCGATTCGATTCAGTTCGGTTCGATTCATTTATTTATTTAAAACATGAGTGATTTTTATTACGATTTTACACTCAATTATTTATGTTTGGTGTTCAATCTTTGAATAAAATTTTCTATTCCGATAACTTGTGTTGCTTAAACTCTACTCCAATAACGCCAATATTTTTTGAATCGAACATTTTGCTCCACTCCATTTCAATTT
Organism: Gossypium raimondii; assembly: GCF_025698545.1. Classification (NCBI taxonomy): domain Eukaryota; kingdom Viridiplantae; phylum Streptophyta; class Magnoliopsida; order Malvales; family Malvaceae; genus Gossypium; species Gossypium raimondii. Next base: position 917,414 of record NC_068575.1, read on the forward strand.
CGACAATATAATTTCTAAAAGAAAAGGATGGTAAATGAACCGAGTTTGAACTAATAAACTTCTTTTATATTTGTTTGTTTATTGTTTAACTTATCCGTGTTCTATCTGTATTCGTTAATAATTTCAAAATTGTATTTGAGTTTATTTATTTTAAATTGTGTTTGTTTATATTATTTTGTTTAATGTTTACAAACAAATTCACGAATATTGATAAACATACTCTGCATTAGATTCGAGTTGGTATTTAACCTTAAAGTTAACGGTTAATGGTGAGGTTAAAATATTTTGAAATTTCGGATCAATTTAAAATCCAACTCGGAATTTGGGGACTTCAAGTGAAATTAACCCTCTCTTATTATTATTTCCCCAGCAAAGTTCTTCGCCTAAAATCGCTTCGCTCACAGATTTTTTCTTTCTTTTTTTCAATTTCTCAAAAATCTCCAAAAAATTAAAAAGGGGGAAAAATTAGATTCAAGATTTGGGTGTTAAATAAATTTGATGTCGAGGCCATGGCTACTAGTTTTTATAGTGTTTATAGTAATGCTCACTTCTCAATTCGAATGGAAGCAGCAATTTGGTGAAGAAATTGAGCCAACTTCCACTGTTTCTCTCAAAGATCAATCTCTTTCCAAACGCCAAGAATACGTCAAAGAAAAGGTTTCGCCTTTCCCCCAATCTGTTCTTTATATATATATCTTTATCTTTTTTAATAAAAAATCATGAATTAGATTGTTAATTGTTGTTAATTTGCAAATTTATTCAAATTCCTCCTCCCCCAATTTGTTGGCTTGCAAAGGGTATAATTTACAGCAAGTGAAGTGATTTTTTTGCTTGTTTTCTATTTTAAATGGCTTTTTCTTTTTCATCTTTCTTGCATGTAGACTAGTGGATTAATTACTCTCATTAAAATGGCTTGTAAATGGACTTGTTTGAATTGGTAATTCTATGGGTTGATTGCAGTGTGATGATCTGGTTGGAATTATATGAGGTTTTAGATTCTGAGAATGTTGAATAGATTTTCTAGTTCGATTAGCTTAATTTGATATACTCAAAGGAAGGGTGTGAAACAGTAAATTACTTCCATGAAGGTTCAAATCTTTTTGGTCATTTTGATGAAGATTTCAGTACTTTAATTTGTGCTCAGTTGGATTATTTTCTAGTGTTCCATTCTTGGCTTTATTTGGTAGGGTGGAAAGAAAATTAGAGGATGAAAAATTGAAGGAGGAAAGTAGGAGATAGGATATTTATTTTTCATTTCATTGGCTTAGTTGGAAAGATGGAAAATGGAAAGAAAAAATAATAATTTTCTTTTCATTAATTACTTGTTACTGTAAAAGAATGGAAGGAAAGAAAATTAATTCTTTTTAGAAAATGAACAATATTTGTAGAAGCTTTGAGCTAGTGATCACTGGTTAAATATGAATGCGTTGCCATTTGCCACCACTAATCCGAGTTCACTGTTGTGGGGTTCTAACTGGGTAAATTCCTTTTAGTTTATGCTTGCAAACGGTACGAGTATGGTTAGATTCTTTTTACGTTTTCCATTTCTTTTAAGCTGAGGATCCTTAGAGGTCATATTCCCATATCCATGCGTGAGACATGAGTGTCAAATAGATATACTTCAAGAAAAATAGAGTCCAAGCAACATAGCTTATATCTATATTTCCAGCCAATGTCAATGTGTTTTGTGTAGATAAGAATCATGAATTGGTACATCTCACTTTTGGACATACAGCTCTGTTTTGGTCTGTCTCAGTTTCTTGATTTTTTATTTCATTTCCCCAGATGCAATTCCATAAGTGGAAACCTTAAGTAGCAAGGTTTTGCTTTAGGTTTTGCCCCCTTCCACCTTCTAATTCTGTTTATCACTTGACTTAGAAGCAGTAAGTGAAATATTTGAGTGTTTTTTGTTGCAAATGCCACAAATAATATCAAATTTTAAGTTAGGTAGGATTTATTCGGTAAAAGCACCATGGAGGCCTTTGTACTAGGAGTCGGATTGCGTTTTGCCCTCTCTACTTAAAAAATGGGCAAATTAGTCCCGGTACATTAGACCAAAGAACAAACTGGTCCTTCAGTTAAAAATTCCATCCATTTTTACTATTAAAAGTTGGTTCTTGTACATCAGCATGAGGTGCACGTGGCATGCCATATGTAACTATTTAGTTATTCCATCAACTATGCTAGTTTTTAACATTAGAAATGGATGAAATTTAAATAATAATAAAAAGGACCAATTTGCTCTTTGATCTAATGTATAGAGGAAAAATGCAATTTGACTCCCTAGTACAAGGGCTTCCATGGTGCTTTTACCAATTTATTTCTTTAATCTAGAAATGCTTCTGAATTACTATTTGTTTTGGCAGGTACCTTATATATGATTCTCTTATTGGAAGTTTGTTTGCCTAAGTTCCCCACCTAATATGACTTCTACAACATTGTTTGAAATTGCCTTAGTTTCCATTTAAAAATACCTTGATATATACATAATGCTAATAGTGCCATATTGTTTAAAATTTCTCCCAATTGAGCATGTCTAGTATATTTTTCACAGCCGGATCGCTATAACTCACCCCGTTGAGTTTGCCACCATGGAACTCAACAGTTACACCTACTTGTTCGACACTATACGTAGATTCTGCCCTTCTAAAAGGGACATCCTAGCAAGCAAGTCCTTCCCCATCTACCAAAACAACCATAAATGTTTCAAAAAAAAAAGGTAGGCATACATTGTACAAAATGTTCACGATAGGGTGCCCTAACCACCCAACAGCTAATCCATTCCCATTGTCCGTTGAACCCAATATGACCCAATTTGCCTATATCTTACTTATTTGTTTTGTTTGAGGCTGCATTTGTTGTTTCCTTCTGGTGTAGTTGCTTGAACTAAACTGAAATTCCTCGGTTGTTTTAAGATGGCATACATCATCTTCATCTCCTAGTATTAAGTGACTGTTCAGAGTGATATTTTATCAACTTTGTCGCAGATCATACTTTCTCAAGAAAGGAATATTCAGAAACTGAACGAGCAAGTGAGGAATCTTCGTGAACAATTGCTATGGTGTAAGGCTGAAACCGAGATTAGTAACGGCTCTGCATTTGCTTTGAGTGAACATTTAAGTGAGATTGAGCAGCAGCCAATGTTAGATGACTAACATTATTGGGTCACTGCCAATAGAATCACAATACTGCTTGCTATGTGCAAGTACATAAACCTTGATTTCTTTCTTTCCTCCTCCTTTGTAGCTTCATAATGATCATTGATTTACTTGACTTACAAGTCAGAATACATTACATGCAACTCTTTGAATATCTCTTGTCAATATTTCATGGATGCTTTAAGTTAATACGCTTTATAGGGTTATGGAATAAAAGTGTCCTTCTCAATGTGATTTTGTGGTTGGAACTAGACATGTCATTTGTTATGCAAACCTGGAAACTCAATCCAATCAAACTCTACTCGAACCCAAATTGACTCAAACACAAAAGCAACATGAAATGGAAACGATCTAAACTTAAAATGGTTTGAACAAATAATACAAAATGGCTAGAATTTAAATGACTTGACTTGAAAAACTAAAGTCATAAATCTGAATGACTTTAATCCCAAACAACTTGAATCCAAAATTAAACCGAAAATTTTAAAACTTGAATTGATTCTATCTAAATTATCCCAACCCAAAATCAACCGAATTCATCCAATTGGCAAGTCTAGTTGAAACCAAGACACAAAAAGGGAAGCTTGTTTGATTGCATATGGAAGGAATATGTGAAATGAATAGAAGTTGTATGAAAATAGAGTGGGATTATTGCTAAGTATGATCACTAAATTGGGGATAAATATAAAAACTATACACGAATCTTGACTTTATATGGTTTTGTACATAAAATTTTGATTTGATTTTCACAAATTACTAATAACATTTTGGAATTAGCACTAATTTATGTCGATGCATTGCATACACAATCAATTATACTAATTCGATATGAAAATAAATATATGTATTTATTTCTTTAAATGTGTATAAATAATCAAAATCAAAATTTTATGTATATCTATAATCACAATTCAGATTTCATATGTATAATTATGCCAAGTCAAAATTTTTATATCAAACTTAACCAAAATTCATTAAAGTAGAGGAATATGATTTTATGCCTAACTTAAAATTATATTACTACAATTATAAGCAACTTTTATAAGGTCCCTCCATTTCCAATCTCCATACCAAGCTAAAATTATACATCTTTGTTTAAATTGACTTGACTTGAAACATGATATTAAAATTTTACTTAAATTTATTTGTATTTAGACATGGCTAATTAAAATATGTTTAAATTAGTTTTTATTATTTTGAAAATAATATTTAATAATTCTGTAATATTTATTTTAGTAAAATTTTAAGGATAAATAACAAGACATATTTTTAAAATATATATATTTTTATGATATAGTATTAGGGCAGTGATTATACATATTGCACTTTTAAGTAAAGAACTCGAGTACAAACCTCGAAAAAAATTTGGGAAGAACAAGCACAATGAAAATTTTAATCTTTGTTATCGGTTTAAGCCACATTTTATACTAAAAACATATATATTATTATGGAGATACTTTTATTTTTATATTTTCATATAAAATTAATATAAAATTTATTTTATTTTATATAAATTTTAAATAAATATATTTGCAATATAATTTTTTTACTCTTATCGTTATTGATACCCTTATTGTTTTTTATTTGAAGGTCCATTTTTTCTTTTCTAGAATAATTTACATCCAAATATTTGATTATGACACATATTACGGGTATAATTTTTTATATTAAAATGTATTTATAGATGAGGTTTTGGTTGAAATGTATTTTGGGTTTATAAATTCAATATAAAAGATAAAAATACTCTTAAAATAAATTTTATTTCCTTTTAAATAAACGAGATTTTAGTCATTTTTAATTGAATTAATATCCGATTGACTTATGATTAGTGACTCAAAGGCGTAAAGAATGACATGTGATTGTAAGATCTGTAACAAAATTTAAATATATAAAAAGAATATGACACGTGACAATTATTAATATCATTTGTGAAATTTAAATATACATATCTCATTTTCAAAAGATTTCTCTAAATAGCAAAAATCAAATTCAATTTTTCCTTTGAAATTTGTCAAAGCATGGAGGAATGAGTAGCAATAATTTTACGTCATAATCTCAATACTTGATTGAAAGGTACCAATTATATAAAGGTGACAATTTTTCCTTTTATAGTATCTTTATATTCATATCTCGATTAAATTTAAAATCGAGTTAAATTTAAATTTTAAATAAAAGAAATTTTTATTTAGAAAATTATAAAAGTTAAATCAATAATATTATTTTAAAATCATCAAATTTTTTACCATTCGATTCAATTCGCGTTTATGATATGCGGAAAATGAAATTATGAAAGAAAAAAAACCCCGAAAAAAGGAATATTGGTTTCAGTAAATATGTCGGTCGAATTAGGTAGACTGTCTTTTCTCAATGCTGAAGGGTAAGCAAAACAAAGAAACAATATATACTCAAGGTATAATTATCGTCTTACTACATTATTTATGGTTTCTTTTCAGCAATTTTTTATGTGATTGGTACATAATTTTGATAATTTTTTATAATGAACTCAGAACCCCAAACCTAAAATTTTGAACCTTAAACACGAACCCTGAACCTTAAATTCGAATTCCTGAACTTTGATCTTTGAGTTCATGGTTCGAGATCTGAGGTTTAGGATAAAAAAATTACTGAAATGTCATTAAATAATTGGAAAGATAACATGGATGATGTGGTAGGAAGGGTCTATAAATAATGTATTGACAATGTTAAAATTATATTTATAAATATTTTATTTTTGTTTATTTTTGAATTTTTAAAAAAATTGATCTCAATTATTTTAAAATTTTAATTAATTTAATTTTATAAAAATATTAAAACTACTTCATTGAATTTTTATAATATATTATCATATTTTATCCATAATAATTTTTAAAAAAGGTGAATGTTAAAAATCAAATTTATATAATATAAAATACTAGATTAACAAAACCCAATAATTAAATTTTATACTTTTAAATTTGATAATAAAATTATAAAAATATGGATAATTAAGAGATTATTGTTATTGGTTGAAGCATCAAAATATATGGTGGTCAATGTTATTGTTTTTTGTGGAAAGAGGCTTTAACCAATGTTCAAAAGGGTTGAATTTATTCATACTTATTTTCTTTCTTTATTTAATGAAATTCATAATTATTTTCTAAATAAAGATGTTGAAGGATTTGACTATAAATTCTACTTTCAAAAAAATTATAAATACTAATATTTTTCTAACCATTGGATTCAATATTTTCTTTCATGATATTATAAATAATTAATTACCTTGTTTAATAAAAAATATATTATCATAAATGGTTAGAGTTAATTTCACCGGACGTCCCCAAACTACGACACCCGTTTAAATTGGTCCCCAAACTTTTAAAAATTCTTCCGGAAGATTGATGGATCCATTAATTTAAATTTTCATTCTTAAAACATTGATGTTATATCAATAAGGTTCTTCCATTACTAAATCATTAATTTAATTGTGATATAATTTAAAATAAATTTTCAATTTTATTTTATTTTTAGTTTTAATTTTATAGTTATGGGACAATATTTTACTTTCTTTTAATTTTCATTTTAAATTATATGTCATATAAGATTTTACATGTTATTTAATGGTTAAATTAACGATTTCAATTGGTAGCAAATGATTGATATAACACCAATAGTTTGAGGATGTAATCGAACATTTTAAAATTTGGAGACCAATTTAAAGTGAGAGACATAGTTTAAGAATGTTTGGTGCAATTAGTTCTTTTATTAATATGTGAATAGGACCCGACCTTTGTACCATTTTAATATTTAATCCTAAAAGCTATTGGAGGGGTTTTTTTTTTTTTAATGACCAATGTATCATTAATGTTTGTTTTATAGTTTACGAAGACTAATACTTTTGAAATTCATGATTGCTGGGGAAAAATGTAAAGGAAAGGCAGGGCTGTCCCTCCCCCTAAAATAGAAAATTACAGTTTAACTCCTTCAAGAATTTGTTAAATTGTCTATTTTAACCTCTCAAAATTTATAATTCAATTTCAAATCCTCCTAAAAGTTTTTCTAAAAATCGTCATTGGTGATTGCCCTTCTTAATAATATCATTTTCAAAGTTCAAACATAAGTTTTCCTTTTAATAACGTAATGTATCTTATCACTATATCTAATATTTTTCAGTAAAACAACTTTACTTTGCATGGTATGTATTATTTACATGATACTCGAATATATATATATATATATATATATATATATATATATATATATATATATCACTATAAGATAAAGTAATGAATGTACAGCTTTCCTTCTTCATGGTACAAAATATTTATTGCCGGTTTCCATTTTTATTTTTTTGCATAATTTTCATGGCATTAGGTGAGAGGAGGCTACCAAATTTAGAAGAGGTTATCCAGTCGATTTTACGTAAGGTTGAATGAAACTCGAATGTAAATAAATAAATAATTTTAATTTTACTTTTAATCCCTTCTAAAATTAATTTTATAATCCAAAACCTTTTAAAATAAATTTTTAGCTTCAACCCTCAAAATTTTAGAATTTATTTCATCCTCCAAACAAAATTTCTGGATTTTGCTCACCAAATCAGATTACCCTAATACTATTTGAATATATATGTGTGTATATATGTATATATATATATATATATTCTTTCTTGAACCAATTATTTTCAAACTCCATTTAAAGCCATCTCTCTCCCAGCTTTATATGTATTCCTTTTTTTTGGTTCCCTTCAATATACCCCCATACTCACCAACCTCACTAGCTTTGATTCTTCATCAAGGTATCAAAATTTTCAACACAATTCAATCCTAAACCTAAGATCAAATGATCAAAAAAGGCCCCTTTTTTGGTTATATCATGTCGAAATAACTCTTTTTTTTCTGGGTTTTCTTGTATATTTCATTTCAAGTTTGATTTTATACGTAAACCCTAGTGAAAACTAGTCAAAAAAGTTTTTGTTTTTATGGTTTTTTTTGTTATATATGTTGAAAATCACTAGTTTTTCTTCTGGGTTTTCTTATATATTCAAGTTTGATTTTATATATATACATACATAGATAATTTCACTAACTTTTTATTTTTATGTTTAATTTCAGGTTTGACTTTTATACGTAAAATTCTAAGAGAAACAAAAAAATGAGTGGTGGAAATGGTCCCAAGCTGGAGTTGAAATTGAACCTATCGCCACCGAGGGTTAACCCCCCAGAGGAATCGTTGACGACGACGGAGAATTCTTCTCCTGCAAGTTCATGTGTGCTGTCAGAGACTAACCAGATGCATGAAGTTGAAACTACCACCGATACTGTGGCGGATGTGGCGGCGGCGACACCCATGATGCTAGTTGGGTGCCCAAGGTGCCTCATGTACGTGATGCTGTCAGAGAATGATGACCCTAAATGCCCTAATTGCAAGAGCACTGTCTTGCTTGATTTTCTCCACGCCATTAAAACTAGAAAGAGTTAGAGATTTATGGTTTAATTATGATATCAGCCTCTGTACTTTTTAATTTTATAAATTAAGTCCATTTTTCTTTTAGTTAAAGGAATTTAGTCCTTTGCTTGTCTGGTTAAATTAGATCTTCAAATGCTTAAACGTCAGATATTCGAATTTACTGTAAGTTTATTGATAGCTTTACTAATTAGATTTTAATTTTTTAATCAGACAAATGAAGAGAGAGAATATATTTATATTTCCGAGTAAATTATGTTGTTTCAAGTCCATGTTTTAAAAATCGGATCGGTAGTCAAATTATCCAATCATCAATTCAATAATAATTAAATAAAATAACATAAAATTAAAATTTACTAATTAATTATAAACCGGCTCAATTATCGATTTCTTGTCTCGATAATTTACTGAAATTTTACATAAATATCCCAAGACAAAAGTTAGGTTTTGCTGTCTTCTTGGCTTAAGAAATATGAACACGGATACGTAATATGAGTACGATATGAATATGTAATGCAAGATTTTTCAAAAGTTAAAACACGGGTATAATGAGACACGACAGTAAAAATACTTTTATAAAATAATATAATAAAGGGATAAATATTAAAATTATACCTGAATTTTGATTTAATATGCAATGTCATATGTGAACTTTGATTTTGTGTAATTTTATACATAAAATTTTGACTTGATTCAATTTTAGAAATCATTGACAACATCATCGAACTAGCACCTTTTATGTTAATTTATTGCATATACAAATAATTATATTAATCCAATATGAAAATAAATGTATATATTCATTTTTTTAAATGTGTATGATTCAATCAAAATAAAATTTTACGTAAATTTAAATCGGTGAGAAGTCAAAATTTTTTTAGGAGGTCGAAATTAAATTGTATGTTTTAAACGTAAAAATACAATTTCACCATTTTAATATCTATATATTTATAATTTTAAAAGATTAAATCAAATCTTTTTTATTTAGGGGTCAAAGTGTAATTTTATCTTTGCTAGTTTAAATTTTTATAAATTTTAAAGGTAAATGAAAATTACCCCTGGTTACGTAACAACAATTAAAGTTTCATATATATAATTGCACAAAATCAAAGTTTGTATATCAAGTTGCACATCGAATCAAAATTCACAAATAAATTTAATATTTATCCTAATATAAAATAAAATATAAAATTAATAGTTACCGATTAAACATAAACTCAAATCTCATCATACACGATTATCATATGCAATTTGCACGTATAAATTTAAAACATTACTGTGTGTTTGGCCCTTTTATCTCGACCTTGTTTTGATCCTATCCCATTTTTAAAATTTTTTTTTTTTACATATTTTTACATATTCAATCGTGTAAAAATTGTAATCATGTCCAACGTATATTCGATGGTTAAAACAAAAGTGTACGTGCTTCTTATATAGGTTTTGGCCCACCATGTTACGAGTGGTATCGACACAGTGAGTCAGTTCTCAGTTAGGTTTAGTTGCAATTAGAAATAGAAAATGGGGGCATAAATGGCTAAAATCAATCACCCTGAATTAAATTGGTTTGCGGGACTTTGCCACAATCACTATTTAAAACATTAAATCCCTTATTTAGACCTTCCTTCGAATTTAAAAACTCGATTCGATTCGTCGTAATAAATTAATAATTTAAACTTAAATTTGAATCGATTTAAATATAAATTTATTTAAATTTGGTATCATTTTAAATCAATCTGAAATGATTCAAATCACTTAAAACAACTTAAAACTGAATAAGCTTGAACATAAAATGACCCGTATCTAAAAGTAACTCGAAAACCCTAATTACTGAAAAGTTTTTAAAATCTAAAGTAATTGAATTAAGATCGATTTGACCCAAAACCAAAATGACTAGCCAACTGATAAGATAGTTGAATTGAAAATCAATGGTCCAACTATTCAACTGGTATCACAAAACTGGAGAAGGATTGAACTAGTATATAAAACTGATTGAACCTGTAAAAGATACGTTGAAAAACTTAGTTTAAGTTATTAATTTTGTTATCTTAGTTTATAAAACAAATATTTATATTATTATTTTGTGTTTTTTTTTTTTGAAATTGTAATTTTTTAAAATTTATTGTCAAACTGGTTTTTTTCAACCTATCATATCAAAGCAGGTATCTATGTGGTAGGTATAATACACATGTTTACAATTTGATGTACATGTTTTCAAATATGTTCCACGTCAATTTGAACTAGCTTTTAACACTTAAGCTAATGATTATATTGAAGAAAATATCTGATTGATAGTACCATACCGATATTTTGAGGACTTATTTAGAATGTCTTGAAATTCAAGGTTAGTTTAGAATCTGACTCCAAAATGGTAAATTTACTTTTAAAATCCTTTGAAAATTTATAAAATTATAAAATAGTGTAATGTTAAATTTACTTTTGACCCCAAAATTTATAATTCAATTTTGACTCTTTAATTTTTTTTTTACGTTTACCCTGAATCTAAATGATAATTTAAAGATATTTGATGAAATTAACTCGAAAAAAGAAAGAAAAAAAGGGTAATTAGGTAAAAGAAGAAAGTTGGGTAGTTTGAGCATTAAAGAGAATGTAAGTAATTGAGACAGTTGAGAATAACGCGGAGGTATATTTATCATATGATAATAAATAAAATATTCATGTGGAGAAAAAAAATCTCAAACTTTTTTTTTAAATTAAGTCATTATTATTTTTACTCAATTGGGTATTTGAACTTTTAAAATGCACTAAAATTATTTAAACTTAAAAAAACAATTAAGCCTCCTTTTTTGCACTCAATTGGATATTTGAACTACCAAAATGCATAAAAATGCTATTTAATTGTTAAAGTTAACGATTGGTCCCTATATTTTTTTTATTTTGAGCAATTTAATTTTTTCTTTTATATTTTTAACTCTTTTTCGCTTCTTCCATCGTTTTTCTCCTTCTTCATTTCTTTTAACGTAATTCTTTTATGTTTTTCATTATTAAAACTAGTCCAAAAGGTCACCTCACTCGAAAAATTTAATTTGTTCAAAAAATAAAGTATAAGAACTAGTTTTAACAAATGGAAAAATAGAAAATTACATTAAAAAGAAATAGAGAAGGAAGAAAACAGAGGAAGAAGAAGAGAGTGAAAAAAAGAAAAAAAGTTAAAATAACATAAAAGAAAAAAATTAAATTACTTAAAACGAAAAAATATGGGGACCGATCGTATAAATTAACTTAAAACTTTTATTTGAAATTATGATTTGACATACTACATCAGTTTGCCGTTAATCCGTTAATAATAATTAACAACTCAAGAACTAAAATATTACAATGTGATAATATAAGTGACTAAAATGTAACTTTAGATAAACAAAGATGACTGTTTTAATAATCAAATATGACATTAATTTGCTTCAAATTTTGTTGTCTCTTTCATTCTAACTCTTATTAAATATGGTACTCGTCTAGGGAATGTAAAACAAAGACAATTCACTTTCACTCCATAATGTCACATACACGTAATGATGAAACCACAAATAATTTAGATATTTTCCAAAAATAATCTATCGGGAATCAAAAGGTGAAAATCGAAAATTGATTCATAAGGTAATATTTTATTGGAATAAATATTAAATTTATACGTAAATTTCGGTTTAAAATATAATTTGATAAATAAATTTTAGTTTGATGTAACTATATACGTGAAACTTGATTTGTGGTTCATATATATGTGTTAAATCTTGATTTTGATTCAATTGTACATTTAAAGAAATTGATACATATATTTATTTTCAAATGTTGTTAGTGATTTATAAAAATTTGAATCGAATAAAAATTTATGTATAAAATCGCATAAAATCAATGTTATTGTACGGCATTACATATTGGATTAAAGTTCATATGTAGTCTTGTCACATCCCAAAAATTTAAAATGGTTGAATTATTTTTGTGGATTTTTAATCTAAAATAATTAAAATACTTTATTTAAATTTACATATAAACTATGGATCACGTGAGGCTCATTTACCTGACAAAAAAAGTATTCGTGTGTCGATTTAAATTTTAATCTAAAAAAATTTAAAATCTTTAGACAAATTTAACAAGTAGCTCGATCGATGCAAAATTTTAGTTCACAGTCAAAGTGTCAATAAATCAAATCGACTTGCAATTCAATACTCTTAATTTTTTTTACATAAATTTATTAAACCAGATCAGACCGAACGGAACGTGTTTATCGAGCAATCTTATACAAGTTTAAGAGCCAAACATAGCAATGTTTTCAAGCAAATAAATATTATTTTCACCCAATTAAACATTATTAATTAAATCTATATTTCGAATTTTAAGATAATTGAGTATTATTCAATTGGCAATAATGTTATAATTTTTTTAAAGTTATATTTTAACTTCGGTTATTATTAAAAAATTAAGACATAAAACGAGGGTTGAACTACATGTTTGACCAAATAAACTTGACTTGATTTAGATCAAATTTGAATAAGATGGTTTTAAATCTATTTTATTAAATAATCTCGTTATAGATTCTGATTATATCTGTTATTTTTAATACAATGTCTAAAACTACCCATAGCCCTTTTTCAACTCATAAATAGGAGGATAATGTGCTTCAGTGTACTTGAATCCACGTCCTCCTACATTGACAATAATGCTCACATGTTAATTGAGCTCTCAATTGACCATTATAAAAAATTAAAATTTTAAAAATAAATAAAACACATAAAATATGATATTGTATCTATACATTTTTGCACCTAAATAGGGCATTATCTTTAACAAGTGAAAGAAAATTGAATTATATTCAATAATTTATTTAGGACTAAATTGAAAGTTAAGTTAAAGAGAGTACAAGTATTTATTTAAGTATACAAAAAGTATAGGAGCTAACCAAATTTTGAATGATTAAATTTTGTTATTAGTTTCAATATTTTTGTGGAAGTCGTCGATTTAATCTCCGTACTTTAGTTTAGTTATTTTCAATCCTTATCCTTTTAATTTTTAAAGTTTCAGACTCACCAAACGATAAATATTAAATTCATTAAGTTAAGTTCGTTATTTTTAAAATCGATGCTCCAAATATATTATCATATATATAATGTCATGTCACTCGCTTTTTTTCTCAACATATTACTCACTAAAACTCAATTAATGGATTAACCATTTTATGTCAATATTGAAATTTTAAAATTCAAAAGTATAGGGACCTAGAACGATCCAATTAAAGAATATGGACCAAATCTACATTTGTACGTATAGCACAAGATTAGTGGTTGAATTTAACCAAACGAATTTAATCGTTATTTTTGAGTTAAGACTAAGATTTCAAAAGTAAAATGTTCAGGGACTAAAATTGACTAATTTGAAAAATATAAAGATTAAAATTTATCAAATTAAAGTATAGTGACTAAGTCCATAACTTTTGCAAAGTTAAAGGACTGTTAACACAAGTTATCCATTCTAATTTGACTTCTATTCATGTTTTATTTCAATAAAGAATAAAAAATCGATTTAACCACTAAGTCGATTTATTTTAGTCAATTAATAATGGCAAGAAATAAGTTGATTTAGTTAAACCGATTAATAATGGCGGGTAGTAAGAGTTAGAGGGGCCTCGATCCTAAAAAGTTTAAAAGTTTATCATTAAATCATTCGATTAAAGCTCTAATCACATTTTCATTTTTTTTCAAAAATCTAATTGAACTTTATAAAATAATTGAAAATTTTAATTAAATTCTCTAAATAAATTCTCATTAGTCCTCTCAAAATTTTTAAAAATTTTCATTATCTCTTTCAAAATTTAATGTCTCGTTCTGCTACTATAGATTAAAGATTTGATCAGAAAAATGGTTAATTAAGTCGATTGTTCAGTAATTAACCACGCCACTAATTCATTTAAAAAAATTATTAAAAATGAAAAAAAATTCGATTCAATTGACTTTTTAGTTGGTTCAATCAGTTTGTACCAATTCTCAATCCAATCAGTTCAATACCATTATTCGAACCAAATCTCCAACTAATTTCCATTTCAACAGATCGATTCGATTTAAACATTATTTAAGCTTAGTTTGGATGGGCGGTGTGTTTACCTCCAGTGAGATTAAAAACAACAATGGAGTGTATGTTTGGATTCAAAAGCAGCTGTAACGGTATGGTGATAATAAAAAACGACTATTAAGGACATTAGATTAAAAATGATATATAATAGAAGTTTTTTAAATTATTTTACTTTTATGAAATTATTAAAAATATATGAATTTATAAATTCATTTAATAAAATATTAAAATGTATCTTATGATATTTTATTATAAATATTTTAATTAATTATATAAGTATTTTTTTATAAAATCCACTTAAAAATATTATTTATTATCATGAAAATACAAACAATATTATTATAATGAAACATTATTTTAAATTTAATAAAACTAAATTTTGAATATAAATGAGATTGGGATAAAAGATAAAATGAGATATATTTTACCCAAAATATATAAATTATAAAAAGAAAAAACACATGACAAAGATAAAATGGTAAAAGCATACATGCATTGAACTCACTGTTAATTTTTTTTATTAGTAAAAAATTTCATTTCTATTTATATTGTGTAGCGTTTAACGAATTGATACTGTACAATTCAAACAGCTTTCACTAGCACGATTACATTGAAATAACACTCAATCGCACCACACAAGAGGAAAACGGGCATCCAAAGGAGCCATTAACCCACTACGCTTTCCTATCACGAACACTTCTAACCAAAATCGATTTGGTCCAAATTTAGCATATACTTATCCAAACCCGGGTTAAGCCCAACGAGTAACCCGGCTCAATAATCATTGAACCGGCCATAAACTCCTCCAATAGCTTTAAAGCATTGCCTTTTGCCTTTAGTCGCCCAACTTTCACCAGATCCCCCCATTGACTCGTTGCTGTCTCTCTTTCCCTCTCTCTAATGACGCTTAGCTCTGGAGGATCGAGTGTCGTGGGTTAGCCCTTCGATCCCTTTCTTCTCTTTATTTATATTGCGTTTCATTGATCCCATTCATGGATTTTATAGATTTTTTTTTGTTTTTTTAATCATTTCTTTCATATTTAATCCTTTATAATTTGTGGGTTCGGTGAATTTCAATGGATTATTGTGAGGAATTTATGGGGTTTTAATTTTTAATCTATTTGAAGTTTTGGGTAGCTGTTAATTCGTTCTTTTTTTGTAGTTTGAAGAATGTTGTTGAGGTTATCTTATGATTATCACTAAAAAGTTATATCTTGAAGATTCATACATGAAAAAAGTTTATGTTAATGTTTGATGATTTATGCTTCAATTGTTGTTGGAGCATGTTTTGCATGTAAAATCTTGAACCAAATAATAGGGGTGTAAATAAATTTCTGGTGTTCTCTAGCTATTCGAGTTCGACTTGAAAAAAGAACTTGACTGCAGTTCGGTAATCATTGATGATCGAGCTGAATTTGAGTACCATAATACTTGATTCAAACGGCTCGCAGGCCTAATTGAGCTTTTCATTTTAATATATTTTTACCCTTATTATATATAAAGGGTTTAAGTACGAATGAGCTCAATCTTGAATATGAAAGAGCTTAATTGAGCTCAAGTAGCTTGATTAAGTCTCGACTCAAGCTTGAGCTTAGAATTTGATGTTTGGTCAAGCTCAAATTGAGCATTGGGTCTTGAATTTCGAGTCATGTTCGAGCTCAAGCTTGCTACTATGGGTTTAGCTCAGCTTGATTACATCCCTACCAAAGAATATACAAACGCATATGTCTTTGTGTAATTGCTACCCTTTTTTGCCTTTTACAATTAAGCGATATAGGCATTGATGATTACGTTCTTTTGGAGTATAAAGTTGTTGCCTGCTTTAGGCTTACAGTTCTTTTGGAGGTTTTATGGCTGTCAGATAAGTTACCTTTTGGAAATTTTGTGGCATTAGGCCCAATGCTCGATTATATATGGTGTTAGCGTAACAAATCACGAGTATGATTCAGTAATGTAAGTTTTTTTTTGCAGTGCCTCGGAACTTCCGATTGCTGGAGGAGCTTGAACGTGGAGAAAAAGGTATCGGAGATGGTACTGTCAGCTATGGAATGGATGACGGAGATGATATTTACATGCGCTCTTGGACCGGCACCATTATCGGTCCTCTCAATGTAGGTTTCTAAGTTTCTTCCTCCCTTCAACAAATTATATATTTTAATGTTGTTCCTTTAGATGACATTTTATGTTTGTTGTGAATAATCATATATATATTGTTGCTTGTCTCCGGGATTGCCCTACTTGCCTTCCTTTTGAATGGAAGAGGGGTTCTCTGGGGTGATTTTGGAAAACTATTGTATAAATGCATTTCTGTTTTTTGGTTTTCAGACCGTACATGAAGGTCGAATCTATCAGCTGAAGCTGTTCTGTGATAAAGATTATCCGGAGAAGCCACCGAGTGTCCGTTTTCATTCAAGGATCAACATGGCTTGTGTTAACCATGACACAGGGCTGGTATGCTATTAACATTACATTCATTTGCAGTGCAAATAATCAGTTTATTTTATTTCATAACAGTTAATGTTTTTAATCGGTTCTTCTTTTTACTATTTGATGACAACAGGTCGATTCAAAGAAGTTCGGACTTCTTGCAAATTGGCGAAGGGAGTATACTATGGAGGATATATTGACACAGCTCAAGAAGGAGATGGCTGCCTCACATAATCGAAAGCTGGTCCAACCTCCCGAGGGTACCTATTTCTAGTTCTCGAGCTCGCATCAATATTCTGGATTTAATTTCATTTGTGGTTATGCAATATATAGTTTGTAATGCTTGTTAATCCTTTATAAGAACAAACTGTGGAATCGGTGAAAATGCTTCTCGATTACTTCTTGGTTTCATGTTCTTGAACGGAGATTGTTTCTCTAATGGAATTTGATCCATGTTTGAAAACATTTTCTAAATACCCTTTTGGTTATTGTTTTAGTTTTTTATTGTTTTTCCTTGTTCGGAAAATTCTTCTTTGTTGATCTCTTTGTTCCTCCTTGTACACCGAAAAGAATGAAAAACAGCTTGTTTTTTTTCCTACTCCTACGGTAAAACTGCTGTGGTTGCTTCCTCAAGGCGTTACGGATTGTAGATGTTAGGACTCGAATTTCACCCTTACGAAATGGTGATACCACCGCGTAAGGATGACTTCATGAATTATTCGAGTTCAAATTCAGGATATCATGCAACTTTCTTGCCAAAGATCCAGATGAGAGGATGTTCCGAATCGAGGACGCTTTGCCGCGCACTCGGAGTTCAGTTCCAGGTTCCGTGCAGATATTTTCTTTTTATTCTAGTATTGGTTAAAATGTGCCATAAGTCCTTTTTTTTTTTAATTTGGAATTTAGTTCATGTATTTTTATTTTTAGAAATTTAGTCCCTTTACTTTTTAGATTTCAAATTAAGATTTAACTGTTAGCACTGTTAAAATTATTTCATTAAATTCAGGTTCATTACAACATTACATTGTAGCCAAGTGAATATTTTTATTTTTCAAAATGTTATACCAATAAATTTAATAAAAATAAGTTAACAGTGCTAATAATTTGATTTGAATTTTGAAATTTTCAAAGTAGAGGATTTATGACATATTTTAATTAATTATAATATAAATATGATTGAAATGAATGGCATTAATTTCGGGGTTCTCTGGTTAAATGCTAACAGGAAAAGAAAAAAAATGAAAGGTTAATTTATTAATATTTCTAAGAATTTACTAAAATTTATAAAATTTTATCAAAATATCTTAAGATTTATTAAATTTTTAATACTTTACTAAAAATCAAAATATTTAAGAATTTACTAAAAATCAAAATATCTAAGGCTTGAAATTAATTTTCGATTTTTTTCCAAATTATTTACCTTTTTTATTTACCAAAGATTATTTTTGAAAAATATCTAAATTATTTCTGATTTCGCCATTATTTTTATGCGATATTAATGAGATGAAGTGAATTGTCGTTTTATAATCCCTAGGCCACTATACAAGTACAATATTTAAAAATAGTTGGAATAAAGAGAGACAAAAAATAAATCTCGTATGGCTTGATGGTTAAAGATGTTTATTGTCTTAATTATGACCTAAGTTCAGGTTGCACTAGTCACGGAATTTTGTCCAGTTAGTGTAATTCACCAAAAAAAGAAGACTAAAAATTGAAGCAAATTAATATCATTAATTCCACTCATATAATGTATCCCAAGTTTTTATATTTTTTTATATATTTAAAATTTAGTCTTTTTTTAAATTTAATTTCTATTTTTAAATTAAAGAATTCAAGTCTAATTATTAATCCAATTCAAATTTATCTATTAAATCGTGATATTCTAAAATTAAAAAAAACACACTCAATAATCTTTTGACAAAAAATAAAAAACATTATAGTTTACCTGAATTTAACAAAAAAAATTAACAACAATCCTAAAATTCAAGTTAGTATTATATTTATCCTAGCTAATGGCGTTATAAATATCGAGATACTAAATTACGTTAAAACTTATAGTATAAAGATTAAAACCTCGAATTGAATTTTGACTATTTTTATATAATCTAAAAATAGAAGGATCAGAATTGAAATTTAACCATTACTATTTAATAATGTAAAAAATATTATAATATACCACATTCCCCTGTACTCTTTACGAATTTAAAATTTAATCCCTAGAAGAGTATATTTACTTATGTCATTTTAACCAATACTAAAATAACAAACAAAACAACAAGAACAACATAGATTGCTATTCATATTGTACCCCCAAGAAAATATCTGCACGAAACCCAGGACTGAACTCCGGTAGTGCGGCAATGCGTCCTCAATGTGTTCTACGTCCTCTCATCCAAATCTTTGGCAAGAAAGTTGCATGGTACCCGGAATTTGAACTCGAATAGTTCATGTAGTCATCCTTACGAGATGGTATTACCATTCAATAAGTGTAAAATTCGAGTTCCAACATCTACAATCCATATTCCTATCCTGCGACTAAAGTTTTCACGAAGCAACCCGAGCAGTTTTTACAGCATAAGTAGGGGAAAAAGAACAAGCTGTTTTTCGTTCTTTTTGGTGCATAAGGAGGAACAAAGAGATCAATGAACAAGAATTTTCCGAAACGATAATAGAACAAGTAAAACCTAGCGAGAACTAAAACAATAACCAAAAGGGGATTTAAAATGCTTTGGAACATGGATAAAATTGCATAAGAGAAACAGCTTCCATTCAAGAACATGAAGCCGAGAAGTAATCGATAAGCGTTTTGACCAATTCCACGGTTTGTTCTTATAAAGGATCAACAAGCATTACAAACTATATATTGCATAACCACAAATAAAATTAGATCCAGAATATCGATATATGAATTTGAGAGCTAGAAGTAGGTACCCTCGGGAGGTTGGACCAGTTTTCGATTATGTGAGGCTGCCATCTCCTTTTTCAGCTGTGTCAATATATCCTCCATAGTATATTCCCTTCGCCAATTTGCGAGAAGTCCAAACTTCTTTGATTCGACCTGTTGCCATCGAATCAGTTAAAAGCATTAGAGATTATGAAACAAAATAAACTGACTATTGCACTGCAAATGAATGTAACATTCATGGTATACCAGCCCCGTTTCATGGTTAACGCAAGTCATGTTGATCCTTGAATGAAAACGGACGCTTGGAGGCTTCTCTGGATAATCTTTATCGCAGAACAGCTTCAGCTGATAGATTCGACCTTCATGTACGGTCTGAAAACCAAAAAAATGAAAATCACAAGATGGAAGAAATAGAAATGCATATATACAACGATAATTTTCAAAATCCCCCAAGAAGGAAAGTAGGGCAATCCTGAAGACAAGCAGCTATATATATATATGATTGTTCATAACAAACATAAAACGTCATCTAAAGGAACAACATTAAAATATATAATTTGTTGAAGGGAGGAAGAAACTTAGAAACCTACATTGAGAGGACCGATAATGGTGCCGGTCCAAGAGCGCATGTAAATATCATCTCCATCATCCATTCCGTAGCTGACAGTACCATCTCCGATACCTTTTTCTCCACGCTCAAGCTCCTCCAGCAATCGGAAGTTCCGAGGCACTGCAGAAAAAAACTTACAATACTGAATCATATTTGTGATTTGTTACGCTAACAACAGATAATCGAGCATTGGGCTTAATGCCACAAATTTTCCAAAAGGTAACTAATCTGAGTGCCATAAAACCTCCAAAAGAACTGTAAAAGCCTAAAGCAGGAAACAATTTTACACTCCAAAAGAACTTCATAATCATCAATGTCTACATCGCTTAATTGTTAAAGGCAAAAAGGGGTAGCAATTACATAAAGACATATGCGTTTGTATATCGGTAGGGAACTATGGATGTAATCAAGCCAAGCTAAACCGAAATAGTTGCAAGCTTGACCTCTAACTTGACTCGAAAGTCAAGGCTCGATGCTCAATTCAAGCTTGATCAAACATCAATTTCTTAGCTCAAGCTCAACTCGAGACTTAATCAAACCACTTGAGTTCAAGCTCAATTAAGATTGTTCATCAATTTTCGTACTTAAGCTCAAATTTGAGCTCGATTAAGCTCGTCCATACTTAAGCTCTTTGAATCAAGCATTATGGTGCTCGAATTCAACTCGATCAATAGCTTGAGCTCAATAATGACCAATTTGAATTAGATTTTTCTTCAACTTGAACTCGAGCACTAATATCTCATTTACACCCTATTCTTCAAGATTTTGCATGCAAAACATACTCAAAACAGCAATTGAAGTATAAATCATCAAACATAAATATAAATTTTTCATAAAAGAGTGTTCAAGGTATAATTTTTAGTGATAATCATGAAATAACCATTAACATAACATTCATTTTAAAACTAGAACATCATAAGATAGCCACAACATGTTTCATAGCTACCCAAAACTTCAATAGATTAAAAACCCATAAATTCCTCACATTAATCCATATAAATTCACCGAACCCACAAATTATAAACGATTAAATATAAAAGAAATGATAAAAAAAAACCATGAATGGAATCAATGAAACGAGAAATGAATAAAGAGAATAAGGGCTAACCCACGACACTCGATCCTCCTGAGCTAAGCGTCATTAGAGAGAGGGAAAGAGAGATAGAAGTGAGTCAATGGGGGGAGGCAGGGGGGGGGGGAATATGGTACAAAATAGGCGACGAAAGGCAAAAGTAGCGGCCCGACGGCCCGCCCGAAATATGGGAGGGTTTGGGTAAAAATATAGGCCCGAAATATGGGTTTGGGCAAAAAAACGAGGCCCTTTTAGAAAACGGGCTGGGCCTCGGGCACCACTTTTTCAGCCCGGGCCTGGCCCGGCCCGGCCCGATTTAATAAATATATTTATTTTTTTAATTTTAAAATATTTTTTACATACTTTTTTTAATTTTTTTAATTTTAAAATATTTTTAAAATATATTTTTTAATTTTTTTAATTTTAAAATATTTTAAAAATATTTTAAAAATACTTTTTTAATTTTTTAAAAATTTTAAAATAAAAATGGGCCGGGCCGGGTCGGGCCCGGGCTTATGATTTTTTCCCGGGCCGGGCCTGGGCAAAATCTTAGGCCCATATTTCGGGCCGAACCCGGCCCGAACCCGGCCCGGCCCATGAGCACCTCTAGGCAAAAGGCAATGCTTTTTATTGATTATTGAGCCGGTTACTCCTTGGGCTCAACCCGAATCGTGTCAAATTTGGATAAGCATATGTTACATTTAGACCGAATTAACTTTGATTAGAGGTAATCAACTTAATTAACTACTCGTCGAATCAACTTTTTAATTGTGACCGAATTAATTTTACTGTTATAATTTTAAAATTTTGTGGGGTTTAAATAAAAATTTTCCATTTTAAGGGAGGTCGAGATTCTTGTCAGCCCCATGGGTTAACCACTGAACCCAAAAAATTTGAAAAAAGAACTATTTAGTGTTATTTTTATTATTTCAATTTAGTTAGGTGAGATAGATTGGTCGGTTTTAACTCATTTAATCGGCACCAATATTATTAAACATTTTGAAAATTACAGAATTAGTTAGATTTAGACACGTAATGTGTTCCTCGAAGAAATATAATGATTTATAGGATTTGGATAATATAAAAATATACTAAAAGAATATAAATTTCAACATTTGTTATTTATTTTCATATTTTATATTTTGACTTAAGAAATTAGGGCATAAAAGTATAGGTTGGACTACATATTTGACCTAATAAGCTTGACTTGATTTAGACTAGGCTTGAAGAATATGATTTTTAAATTCTATTTTATTAATAAAATTAACTTATTTTTATATTTAATTTTAATTATAAAAGGCTAAAATAATAATAAAACCGCTAAAACCACCATTTATTTAAATAATCACATTCAAGTGAAAAATGAATTATATATTAAATAGTTTATTTAAGTATAAATTAAAATTAAAGATTTATTGGTTTAATTTAAGGACATTTTCGTTTATAAAGACTATAAGTAGTTATATAAAAGAACTTAAGCTAAATAATTTACAAAGTTAAAATAATTAAGTATTTATTCTAAGCATAATAAAATATAAGATTTTATATTTAATCAAATTCTAAAATTATTTCTACGTATTTTATTCATCGAAAATAAATAAAAAATAATTTAATCGTTAAATTGATTTAGTTAAGTTGGTTAATAATCGCGGATAATAAGAATTAGAGCCTTAACCTCTTAAAAATTAAAAAAAATAATTAGACCTTCGCTTTTCTTTTAAAAATTCTAATTAAATATTAATTTTTTAAATAATTTTAATTTTCTCTCTCTCTCGTTCCGCTACTATTAATCAAGATTTAATTAGTTGGATAATCAATTAAGTCGATTTTTCAATATTTTAACCGATTTAACTGATTAAAACTGATTTCGGTCTAAATTCAACATATGCTTATCCAAACTCGGCCCGATACGGGCTGAGCCCAACAAATATCCCGGCTCAATAATCATTGAACCGGCCTTAAACTCCTCTATTCGACTCATCTCATGGCTTTAAAGCATTGCCTTTTGCCTTTAATCGCCTTTTACCAGCCCCTCATTGACTCATTGCTACCTCTCTTTCCCTCTCTCTAATGACGCTTAGCTCAGGAGGATCTAGTGTCGTGGGTTAGCCCTTTTTCTCTTTATGTATCCCTCGTTTCATTGATTCCATTAATGGGTTTTTATAGATTTTTGGTGGGTATTTTTTGTTGTCATTTCTTTCGTATTTAATCGTTTATAATCTGTGGGTTCGGTGAATTTATATGGTTTAATGTGAGGAATTTATGGGTTTTTAATCTATTTAAAGTTTTGGGTAGCTGTAAAACATGTTCTTGTGGCTATCTTTTGGTGTTCTGGTTTTAAGATGAATGTCATGTTAATGGTTTCTTCATGATTATCACTAAAAATTATACCTTTAAGATTCTGTTATGTTAATGGTAGCCCAACATGTTCTTGTGGCTATCTTTTGATGTTCTGGTTTGATGATTTATGCTTCAATTGCTGTTTTGAGTATGCTTTGCATGTAAAATATTGGAGAGTAATGTGAAAATGAGATATTGGTGCTCGAGTTTGGTTTGAAAAAAAATCTAATTTAATTGGTAATTATCGAGCTTGAGCTATTGATCAAGTCGAATTCGAGCATCATAATGCTTTATTCAAAGAGCTTAAGTATGTTCGAGCTTAAGTAAGGAAATTAATAAACAATCTTAATTGAGCTTGAACTCAAGTCGTTTGATTAAGTCTTGAGCCAAGCTTGAGCTTAGAAATTGATGTTTGATCGAGCCCAAACTGAATATCGAGCCTTCAATTTTGAGTTGAGTTCGAGCTCAAGCTTCCTAGCAGTCAGGATCAACTCGGCTCATTACATCCCTACCAAAGAATATACAAATGCATAAATCTTTGTGTAATTGGTACCCTTTTTAGCCTTTTGCAATTACACAATATAGGCATTGATGATTATGAAGTTCTTTCGGTGTATAAAATTGTTTACTGTTTTAGGCGTTTACAGTTTGTAATGTAGACTTTATTTTGACAGCGACAATTGGAGTTTTTATAGCTGTCCGATTAGTTACCTTTCCTTTTGGAATTGGAACTCTTTTGGCATTAAGCCCAATGCTAGATTATATATGTTGCTAGCGCAACAAATCACGGGTATGATTCAGTAATGCAAGTCTTTTTTTGCAGTGCCTCGGAACTTCCGATTGCTGGAGGAGCTTGAGCGTGGAGAAAAAGGTATCGGAGATGGTACTGTCAGCTATGGAATGGATGACGGAGATGATATTTACATGCGCTCATGGACCGGCACCATTATTGGTCCTCTCAATGTAGTTTTCTTCCTCCAACAAATCATATATTTTGAAAAATCACACACACACACACACATATACATATATGTATATAGGTTAAGCCAAGGAGCTAAAATATCCTATCACTACTTGCCTCCAGGATAGCCCTACTTGCCTTCCTTTTGAACGGAGGAATGGGGTTTTCTGGGGGAATTTTGAAAACTATCGGTGTATATATGCATTTCTGTTTCTTCCTTCATGTTGATTTTTGTTTTTTCGGTTTTCAGACTGTACATGAAGGTCGAATCTATCAGCTGAAGCTGTTCTGTGATAAAGATTATCCGGAGAAGCCACCGAGCGTCCGTTTTCATTCAAGGATCAACATGACTTGTGTTAACCATGAAACGGGGCTGGTATACAATTGATGTTACATTCGTTTGCAGTGCACTAATCAGTTTATTTTTATTTCATGTCTGTTTGTTAGTCGTTAATGCTTTTAATCAATTGTTTGTTTTTACTATTTGATGGCAACAGGTAGAATCAAAGAAGTTCGGAATTCTCGCAAATTGGCGGAGGGAGTATACTATGGAAGATATACTGACCCAGCTGAAAAAGGAGATGGCAGCCTCTCATAATCGAAAGCTGGTCCAACCTCCTGAGGGTACCTACTTCTAGCTCTCGAATTCGTATCGATATTCTGGATCTAATTTCATTTGTGGTTATGCAATATATAGTTTGTAATGCTTGTTGATCCTTTATAAGAACAAACTGTGGAATTGGTCAAAAAACTTCTCGATTACTTCTCCTTGGCTTCATGTTGTTGTTCTCAAACCGGATGCTGTTTTTCTAACAGAATTTTATCCATGTTTCAAACCATTTCAAATACCCTTTTGGTTATTATTTCAGTTCTTGCTCGTTTTTCCTCGTTTTATTATCATCTCAGAATATTGTTGTTTGTTGATGTATTTCTTCCTTATGCACCAAAAAGAACGAAAGAACAACTTGTTTTTTCTACTTTTGCTGTAAAAACAACTCGGGTTGCTTCCACAAGGCCTTCTACCCCAGACTTCAGTCTCGGGATAGGAAAATGGATTGTAAATGTTGGGATCCGAATTTCATTCTTATTGAATTTGAATATCACCTCATAAGGATGACTTGCAAGAACCATTCGAGTTCAAAATCCGGGTTTCATGCAACTTTCTTGCCAAAGATCCAACAAGAAGACGTAGTCCAGATTGAGGACGCTTCGCCGCACTACCCGGGTTCAATTCCGGGTACCATGCAGATACCTTCTCGGGGTACAATATCAAAATGAATGGCAATCTATGGTTGTTTTTCCGCATTTGATGTTTTCTTATGAAATGGTGCTAGATTTGGTAGAATTACACGGAGGTTATTGTATTAAGAGTTAGATTTCATTAGATAAATTTATTTCTATTATTAAAATTTGGTCTCTGTATGTTAAAATGAGGTATACGTGACACATCACGTGTAATTGTTTGATTATCTTGTTAGTAACATTAGTTTAAAATTGTAGAAATGAATGAAATTTTTACTGAAAGAATCAGTTTGCTTTTTGGTCTAACGTACTGAGATTAATTTGTCCATTTCTTAGTAAAGAAGGCAAAATACAATCTGACTCGTGGTCCAAGAACCTCTATGATTATTTTACTTGCTAGATTTCATTGATTGGTGGGTGATTTCATTATTTAGAAAAGTTGGATATTATCATGCTTGAATTCATTTTTACAACAATAATGATGTCAATTGAAGTGATATTCAACGATGGTATCAATTGAGTTAATAGTTAATTAGTTTTTTTAAAAAGTTTAAATATACTTGTTGTAGTGTAATTTTTTTTTAAAAATTATCCTTAAAATCTTTTAAAACGCCATCAAGAGTAAGGATGCATTTTATTTCATTTTATTTTCAAAAATAAATTTTATTTTTATTTTTTAAAATTAAAAATACGTTTGATAAATAAAAATAATTTTTATTTGTAAAAATAATTAAATAAAAGTATAATTTATTAAAATGCAATATAATTTATTAAAATGCAATACAATAACAAAATCAAATGTAATTAAATAAAAGGATTTAAAAGTTATAAATATAAAAAACTGCTTTTAAAGTATTCAAATCAGAGTAAATTTAATGTATTGAATGAAACTTAAAAAAGCCATCGTTTTTAATTTTTTTTTTCATTTTTCCAAAAGAATTTTATCGAAAATAATGAAAACATATTTTTTTTCAAAATTTTTAATCAAAACATGTTTTCTTCACTATTTTATAAATTTTAAGAAAATTAGAACGATTCTTGTTTCCCCAAACTTCTCCCATGCTAGCTTTTGGCCCTTAAAGTCCCCTCATAGCTCAGCTCCAAACACAGGGTAGATCCCTACACTGCGAGAGAAACCCTAAAGCCATCGCCCAACACTGGCCCTGGCCATTCCTCCGATCGCGACAATTGACAAACCATCACACAGAGCCGCATCAGTATTCACCTTGACGCACCCCTTTTCAGGCACCTCCCACCTCACTCCCTCACCTCCTCTGTTTGCATTCACCAACCCTTGCCGGTACAATCACTCAATCATACTAACACCATCAACAAACCCAAAACATCAATTATACACATAAAACTTTGATTTAGTGCAATCATACACATTTAAAGAAATAAATATATCAATTTATTTTCATATTGGATAAATATAATTATCTGTGTATGCAATACATAATCATAAAATAATGTTATATCAATAATTGTATTAATAATTTACGAGAATTGAATCAAATCAAAATTTTAAGTATAAAATTGTATAAAATCAAAGTTCGCACATTAGATTAAAGTTCATATATAGTTTTGAAATTTATCGTTTTTAATTGTTAAAAAAATGACATTTTGTCATTTTTCTAACATACAAAATAATTTATTCATTTTAAAAGTACAGGATCAAAATGAACTATACGCTGCAATATAAGGACCTATTCAGTAGTTTTACCTTATTAATAATTAATTTAAATAAAAAATTTAAAACGAGAAACCGCCTCTCTATAAATACCGTTCTAATAACCTTACTCAGATCTTTTCCCCAGATTCAAACACTAAAGGCCTAAACCCTAGACAAAAAGAAAATCAAAATCAGAGAATTTGAATCCAAGAAAAGGAAAATTGGAGGATCATATTGTTCTCTTGTTGCGTCGATTTTCTTCGATAAAGAGATCCAAGAAAATGTCGAATAAACCGCGAGAGTCGGTCGTGATCCGATCCGTTTGGTCGGAAAATTTGGATTCCGAATTCGAGATAATCAGATCCATAATCGACGTTTTCCCGATCATTTCAATGGACACAGAGTTTCCAGGAGTTGTCGTCCGATCGGAGGGCGCCGGCGGCTGCCATCGCTCCCGTCGAATTGACGCCACTGAGAATTACCAAAGCCTCAAAGCGAATGTTGACATACTAAAGCTTATCCAAATCGGCCTAACGTTATCAGACGCTGACGGGAATTTACCAAATCTCGGCACCGAGAACCGGTACATTTGGGAGTTCAATTTCAAAGATTTCGATGTGGGGAATGATGTACATGCGCCTGATTCCGTCGAGCTTCTCCGTCGCCAAGGCATAGATTTCGAGAAGAACCTGGAACTTGGGATCGAGTTGGTCCGGTTCGCGGAACTGATGATGTCATCGGGACTCGTATTGAACGACGCCGTTACGTGGGTGACTTTCCACTGCGCGTATGATTTTGGATACCTCGTGAAATGCTTAACCGGTGGGTTATTGCCTGACCAACTCACTGAGTTTTTGGAACTCGTGCGAGTGTTCTTCGGAGACAGAATCTACGACGTCAAACACTTGATGAAATTCTGCGCTGGATTACATGGAGGGCTCGATCGTGCGTCTACAGATTTGGGAGTAAAGCGTGCAATTGGGAAGAGTCATCAAGCTGGTTCTGATAGCTTGTTAACATTGCACGCTTGGTTGAAGATAAAGGAAAGGTATTTTGCAAATGGGGACCCAATTGAAAAGTATGCTAATGTTCTTTATGGTTTAGAAGTTGACTAAACTTGAATTCTAGTTAACTTCTTTTTATGTCTTCTTGTTTGAAAGAAATTATCATTGCTTTTGTAGATTCTTTGGGCAATTGTTTTTAGGTAGGTAGATTTTTGTCAAACTTTATGGGTTATTGATCAATCATCAATACTAAAAGTAGTTCAGTTCAATAATTTTAATTTCACATTTTCTCCATGTTGCAAATTTACATTTGTTGCCTTCTATAATGGTAAGAAAATGCAAAAGAAAGCATTTGGGTTAGACTTAGGCGGTTCAAGGAACTAAAGTAGGAGTGTAGGACCTTGTGGGAATTCAGTTGCATTGCATTTGATGGTTTACTTTGGCTACTGTGGCAAGGTGGAATTTGTAAATTTCTTCTGGATTTCACTATTAGTGGTTGAAAGGTGAGTTTCGTTTACCCCTTGGGATAAACATGAAAGTGAGAATTTTATGTCTGTTGAAATTTATTATTAGTTAGTTTGAAATGAAGCTTTCTGGCTGCCCTTTGGAGGAAGAGGAAATAAGGGCCTGAAATTATAGCCTTCATAGTTCAGTTCAGGAAATAAGGGCCGAGTTTGGGAGATTAAAACTTAAAAAGTGTTTTCTGATGATTTAATTTACTGAACTGAACTAACTGTAGTTCACTCTGTTTCTGTTTGAACTTATTGAGAAGATCAAAAGATTTAGTTGGTAACTGAAGTTCAATCAAACTTCTGGTTTCAACTTTAAGATTCTGAAACTGTCCAATATCAAAGTTGAAGTTTAGATTGTTCCGAGTAATGGAGGAGGCTAGTTAGCTAGAAGACTGTTGTTGGTTTAAGGCTGCAAAATTTTTGGTTTAGAATAATAGCCAATTGCTTTTTTCCTTGTTTAGAGACTTGTTGTAGGAGAATTTCGTAGTGGTCTCCTTGGCTATTGAAATGGCTGTAATATGTTCCATTCTCTGATATAGTTATCAACTTAGAGTTTCCTAATTATTAACTTGGTTAACTTGATTTTCTTCACGGTGATCTGACTGGATGAGTATTTGGTAGTGCTTCAAGCTTCTTGTTATATAAAATAGGAACCTTAGAGGGAAAGAGGTAATCCCTTTGTTCATTGTTGAGTGACCTAAAGGATAAATTCATATTAAGAACCAGAGATAAAGTCAAGTGGATTAAAATGAATTTGTGATACCAACCATATTGGTGTTGTGTGTCACCAAGGGATATTAAAAAAGGGACTTTCCTCATCGAGCCTAGTTCGTAGCTATTGTAGGTTCATAGCTGATAATATAAGGTAAGAGTATACTAATCTTAGAAGCATCACGAACAATGGCGAGCATGGAGGAGAGCCCTGTCTGTTAGGTATCATAATCCATGTATCTTTATTTGTAAAATTTCTGTAGTTCTTCAAGTGCTTATATACCGGTTAACATGTTTCTCACTGCTAAGAGTGCATATGGGTCGAGTGGCTCTGATAATGGTCATGCTTATGAGAGGTATGTATTTTCATGATTGTTGCTTCAATTTAGTTGATTGCTCGTACTCCATGCTTATCTTATGCATTTGAGTCCTACAATCTAACCAATGGAAGTCGTCCAAAAAAAGAAAAACCAACGGAAGGGCATTTCATTATTGTAAGTTTTTAGCTCCCGAATAGAGATACTCTTATCTCATTTATGATGATACTTTGATGGTTGATCTTATATATGGTGGATTGAATTATGTGTGTAGCTGTAAGAGCTTACATTTCCTCCAATTTAGAAGTTTACCGATGATCCCTCTCTCTCTCTCTCTCTATATATATATATATATATGTATGTATATATAAATCGTGATTTGATTGTAGTATCATAGGGTTGTCTTTCACTGATAGTATCTATGTCATTTAGATTTAGATGTGAGTGCTTGACACAAGTATGTTCAATTTTGGTTAAAATGTGCCACAAGTTCCTGTATTTTTCGAAATTTAGGTTCAACTGATAACATAACTTTTTTTGGGTTAAATTCAAGTTAATTGCAAAGTCGTTTTTTTAATTACATGGATACCAAATGAGTATTTTTTTTTATTTCAAAAATGTCGCAGCAACAAATTTCTGAATGTTAGCAGTTTGACTTTACTTTTGAAATTTGAAAAATAAAGGGATTAAATTTTATGAAATAGAAGCGTAGAGATTAAATTCTTAATTTTTGAAAAGCACACAGGGAGTTATGGCATATTTTATCCTTCAATTTTTTTTCTAAATTTTCATGTATTTGGCCAAACTACATTTTCCTCTGATCAAGGGCAAGGAGAAGGGGTTGTCATGGTTCGAACTTGATATCTGTTCTTAACGAAGACTTAAGCAAGGTTAGAAATTTGCAACTACACTAGGAAGCTAAATGTTTAGTCAAATTTTTAAGTGTAATGTGTCATCTTTTGATTGGAAGTTGGTGGTTAGTGGTAATGGCCAACGAGCCGAGGCGGAGTGGATTATCGCTCATCCCCGACCTCATATTCAAATATTCTTGCCCCATACCACTTACAACTCGAACTTGAGTTTTAGCATTCGAGTCCAAACCCGAAATGAAAAAACCCACCACCCCAAATCTCCAGCTATATTTGAGAAAATCTATTATGACAACCAAAGATGCATAATGAAGTCCAGTACAAATTAAAGATTCTTAATTAAAAAAAAATATACATTATAATTATAAAATTGAAGGTGTACATTTTAGTTAACATTTTGGCTCAAGGCGGGATAAATTCGTGCATCATTGCAGCTGCAATCTTAAATTCAACAGTGATTATCTTTGTGCTTCATTAAATAACATATTTGCGAATATATTCATTATAATTGAAAAATAATTAAAAATCTGTTTATAAATAATAAGTAAACAAATAAAAATCAAACATATTTCTTATTTTTCCAGTGTTACATGTATATTATTTTTATATAAAATGATAGAAAAATAAATACCAATAATTATATTTTAAGTAAAATAAACACAAGCAATAATATAATAGTATTAATGATTATATAATCAAACAATAAAGATTAGATTATTTCGAGTAATCAGAATCTTAAACTAATATAAACACATTTATTCATGAACATCAACAAACTGAATATATTTTATTTGTGCTAGGTTCTTTCATTAAATGAGTGTCAAAATTTTCCTTATATTTATTTAATTTGATAAATTAAATAAATATAAATAAATAAAGAATAAAGTATTTAAGAAATTTTCATGGAGTTTATTTACTGCCAAGAGTTGAAATCACTTTTTTCCAACCTTGGAAAACGACAACAATATCTTTTGTGCATTGAATCACATGATAGAATGGGATAAGGTTTGATTCTAAACCTAGTTAGGCGTCATATCGATTTGAAAGAAGGAGGAGGAAAAAGAAAAATTATTGCAAAATTTACCCTATTTTCAATCGTTTGCTTTTGTTTTGTATGCCCTCTTTCCGGTTTATGTTTGGGTACGGCTGTTGTTGTTAATGATGTTGTTTTTAAGGTTGGTATTTTATTCTTTTATCGAGAGTGTAACGTGTTATGTTATTGCACTCGATACTCGTTAGTTTTATTTTTTTTTTTTTGACGGCGGATATTTTATTAAAATTATTCTCATAATATGATAAAATTAACATGCAATATTGTTATAGAATTGTAATAAAATATATCATAATCCAACCTGAAGTACAACTCATTTTGATGACTCGGAGTCTGACTTAAAAACTCCATTTATATACATTTTTGAAGACCCTCTTTAAGAGAGTCTGCTCTCAAGACTCTCCATGTTCATCCATACTCTAACCACCCATATCAGGAAGAAGACGGACTGGCTAATTGAATCTTATATCAACATACATAAACAGATATCATCAAAATTTATGCAAAAATA
Source organism: Gossypium raimondii (assembly GCF_025698545.1). NCBI lineage: Eukaryota > Viridiplantae > Streptophyta > Magnoliopsida > Malvales > Malvaceae > Gossypium > Gossypium raimondii. The sequence goes on from NC_068575.1 coordinate 950,296, forward strand.
TAAGTATCATAGCATAAAAATTATTATGAATATAATATGTAGTTGGGTTATCTAACATAATGTTGATGTTGATATTTTAAGCTATCAAGGGACAAACATAATTATCCTATATATGGGCTATGGCTTAGTTTGAGCCCTGAATATATGTGTCGTTTTGTGTATGATAGTCCCTTCATGCCTTCTACTCTCTAAATTCGTGGCTTGATTGTGGGTATCCAAAGACATAATAAAAAGATTGGGTATTGAAAATATGATCTTTTATACCTATAAATTAGGTAATAAGCTATTTATAATTGGTGGCTAAATACCCAACTCATCCAACTTTCGATTAGGCAATTGAGCTATTTGGCATGATAAGTAACTATCAAGACTCTAGGAATCTTGTTAGGAAGGACTTTGAGTAACCAAGGTTACAGGGCAAACAAACTGGTCACTAAGCAAATTGGGTAAGCTATCGCACTGGTATGGTCAGAAGGTAGTTGATAATCATACAACAGGCAGCTCTCTATAGACAGTCTAAATGTTAATTCTCACCTTAGAGATGGACACTTTCAATTTCTTATGCGTTTTGTTGACTTATGTATCATTGTATATTTTGGAGCACAAGCTCCAACGCTCCCAAGACTTGTGTTCATTTTGCACATATATCTAATCTCCAAGTCACTATTGTCATGTACCTTTTATCGGTAAAAGTATCATGATGGTCTCTATACTAAAAGTCGGATTGTATTTTGTCCCTTCTATTAAAAAAATAGGCAAACTAGTCCCTATATGCTAGATCAAATAACAAACTAATCATTCTATTAAAAAATTCATCCATTTCCATTGTTAAAAAAATGGTCTATGTACATCAACATGAAGTACACTTGACACACCATGTGTAACTGTCTAGCTATTTTGTCAACCGTCCCAATTTTTACCAGTAGAAATAGATGAAATTTTTACCGAATGACCAATTTATTATCTGATTTAATGTACAAAGATTAATTTACTTGTTATTTATCTCTCCAAATCTAATCCTTGACAAAAATATATTTTCAAATATATAAAAACTTAAAAACAAAAAATACATTTAATTTGACATATACCCATATCTTACATTCACTTTTAAATCAAGATTAGTTTAAATGCCAAAATTTCCAATCATCCATATCCTTTGCTAGTTTTGGAATTAGATATTTGGCAAGTATTTGGACCATCAAGTTTAGCAATGTTTCCCCAACTAGCCAATTTGTGGACTCAAGGTTCACTTGTATAACTCCAAGAACAAAGGAGAAAAAACCCCCATAAGATAGAGCCTTAGGTTGGAATATCTTTTTCATTGCAGGTGAAAATGTTTTGCAATGTGGGCGCCCCAAGATGGTGACATATGGTCCAAAAGCTTCAACTGTTTGTTGAATTTGTGGCCTACATTAAGAATCTATCTAAAAACCCTTCATTCTTAGCCTTTGATCTTGATATATATATGGGTGAATCTACTTGGTAAGTCCCATTATTATATGTATCAGATCAAATTAGTCCCTTTATTGTTAAATGAATCAATTTAGTCCATGTACTTAGTGGAGAGCAATCGGTTTAATTGGTTGGTTTAGTCAGCTCTTTTGTAATTGACTTTAACATGAGACAAGTGATCTGACAGACTTTAGTTGAGAAAATTGACCGAACCAAACCAACTTCAATTTAGTTGGTTTTTACAGTTAACCAACCTTGGGTTTTTGGGTTGGGTTTAGGGTTATTAGGTTGTGTTTATGTGGTTATATATTTATTGTATATTATAAAATGTAAATATATTTTAAATAATTTAAAAACAATATAGAATAAGTCGGTTTGATTTTGGGATTCAAAAATCGATAATCAATCGAATTAACCAATTATACCGTGATCAAAACCGATTAACCAATCCTACTTGACTAAATTGAAACCAAAAAAACCAAATGGATCGGTTTTTTAAACCGTAAATATTAACTCTATTACAATTTGACCTTATTTAATTCTTTTTAACAGTACATGAGTTTTTTTCTGCTCTTTTTAATATAACGTCTAGAATTACCCATAGCCCCTCTCTTACCCATAAATAGGAGGATAATGTGCTTCAACGCACTCGAACCACGTCCTCCTGCATTGAAAACAATGTTCATACCAATCAAACTAAGATTCAATCAACTAATGGTACATGAGTTAAATTAATACATTTAATAGTAGAAGGAATAATAAATTAATACATGACAAGAATACGATAATGAACTATTTGCACACAACATGTTGGTGAGAAGTTGACATGTGGGGATAGTCCACTAGGCCAAATTATGCAGTATAAATGGTGACTGGCACATGTATTTGTGCCCTTAACAAACAACCCTACGAAAATGAAATATTAGTTCATCAACATATAATCCATATATATATATATATATATATATACTTTTTAACTTAGACAAAAAAAATACCCTTTACTTTATTAGATTAGTACATTAAAATTAGAGTAGTGTCTTGTTTGTTGACTAAGTCTTAACTTGATTGGTATCAGTATTCTTGTTAGTGCAGGAGGACTTAGGTTCGAGTTTACTGAAGCACATCATTCTCTTAAATAAGGGTTGAAGAGGGGTTATAGGTAGTTTTATGTATTGTATAAAAAGTACAAATATGATTAGAGGTTCTCATGGGCTGAGTTGGGTCAGGTTCGGGCTGGGTCTAAGCATGATATTAACATACTTTATGCTTACCCATGCCCGACCCCACCCGGAATCTAGGCCTAAAATTTTGCTCAAACCTGCCCATATTTACAAAAGACTAACCTAACCCATTTTATGTCCGCCCATATTATTATTTAAATTTTTTATTTTATTTTAGTATTTAATAGTTTTTTTACATTTTTATTTATTGAAATTTTTTATATAGTCATCTTAACATTATCTTAATGTTTACATTAAAGTAGTATTATATATTTAGTATAAGTTTATTTTTTTAATGTGTTCTAAATTACATAATAGATAAAAATAATATAATATAAAGTATTATAAACTTAAAATGGGTTGGGTCAGGCCAGGCTTAAACCTTGAATGTTCAAGCTCGAGCTCAACCCATACTTTAAACGGGCCTAATATTTTTGCCCAAGCTCTCTCAAAATTTAGGCGGACCTTCAAGCTTAAACAGATAACCTAGTCCATAAGCATGTCTAGATATGATCAAAAACGATAATGAGATTATTAGAAGAAAAGTAGTTTTCTTTTAAAGTTGAAATTATAGTATGTTAAATTACACTTTTGCTATTACTTTAAATTATTCAAATTTGGGTGTAAAACTATGACATATCGTATAAAATAGATGCATTAACCTTTTACATTTAGATATTTTCGTTCCATTGGTAGTTAAAAAAAAAAAATCTGAATTTTATTATTTTCATTTAAACTTTAAGGATAAACTATCAAAATAGTCACTTTTATTTATTTTGGATTACATTTTAGTCGCTTATGTTTGAAATATTGCGTTTTAGTCACTTACGTTAACGTGTTGTAACATTTTAGTTACTGAGTCGTTAACGGTGTAACGGTAAGCTGACGTGACACGTTAAGTCATCATTTCAAACAAAAATTTTAGGTTAAATTATACAATTGGTCTTTTTTTTCGTTTTGAGCAATTTAATTTATTTCTTTTATGTTCTTTTAACTTTTTTTTTTTCTTTTTTCATTCTCTTGTACTTCTCCCTTTGTTTTCCGCCCTTCTCCATCTCTTTTAACGTAGTTTTTCTATATTTTCCATTTGTTAAAACTAGTCCCTATACTTTTTTTTTTGAAGAATTTAATTTTTTTTATTTCTTATTTTCCTTTTCTTCTTCCCTTTAGTTTTAACAAATGGAAAACATAAAAAATTACATTAAAAGAGAGGAAAAGGGAGGAAAGCAGAGGAGAAGTAGAAGAGAATGAAAATAAAGAAAAAACAAAGGAAAGTTAAGAGAACATAAAAGAAAAAAAATTAAATTGCTCAAAATGAAAAAAAAAGGACCAATTGTATAATTTAATCTAAAATTTTATTTGAAATGATTATTTAACGTGCCACATTAGCTTACCGTTATACCATTAACAGCAATTAACGACTCAATGACTAAAATATTACAACATGTTAACGTAAGTGACTAAAACATAACATTTCAAACATAAGTGACTCAAATGTAACTTGAGATAAACAAAATGACTATTTTGATAGTTTACCCAAACTTTAATTATGGTATGAAGCTTTTTATTGTTGCAATATTTTTATTAATTCAATAATTTAAAAGTGTTGCTTTACATTACTTACATAAAATATATTATTTAATGAATTAAAAAATAAACATCGTGTAACGCATGTTACATTAAAATAAAAATTTGTAGGAAAAAATTGTCCATGATTTGTTGATTAAAACTTATATAATTTAAATGTATTATTAAATCTTTTTAATGGAATATGAAAATTCTTATTCAAGACTCCTTCAAAAAATCTTATAAATTTTCTACACTTGTTCATGGGACGGGCTATTCATCTAGACTTAAAGGCTTGTCTTCAGGAAATACTATTAATAAAATATGGGCTGAGGTCGGGTTTGAACATTTCAAGGCTCGAGCCTGGCCTGACTCGACTCACTTTTAAGTTTATTATACTTTATATTATGTTATCTTTATATATTATGTAATTGATAACACATTAAAAAAAACATATACTAAATATATAATACTACTCTAATGTTAACATTAAAATAATGTTAAAATAATTATATAAAAAATCTAAAATTTTTAAATATTAAATTAAAATAATATAAATATTTTTTTAAAAACAATATGGGCGAGCCTAAAATGGGATTAGGTTAGTCTTTTGTAAAAATGGGCGGGTTGGACAAAATTTCAAACTCATATTTCGAGCCGGGCAAGGCTTAACCAAACAGAAAGTATATTAATATCATGCTTAGGCCTGACCTGACCCATGAGCACCTCTAAATTCTTCTCCTCTTACATGTAATTTAAAATAGATGATAATAAACAAATTAAATTTCATAGTTCAAATACAGTTACGTACATATTAACTTTCAGTTTAAAGGTTTGAAAGGTTTATGAATAATTTAAGAATTACATTTAAAATCATATAAAAAATATATATATATATATATATATATATATATTAAGATAGAAAATAAGGGTATGGTCCCAAACAAATGTTAAAAACAAGGGACATCATGACACATCTTTGTCTTTGAAAACGATCATCTTATGTTGGATTTAAACTCAATAATTCCTACATTCCAACACCATATTTATCTTCCATACCATGTGGCCTAAATCAAAAGTTTTTTTTCATCTACTATAAGGACTTCATTTTCGATATATCTCTTTCATTACAAGAGAAAAATATTATTATATATTTTTGATAAATCATAAACATGGTTCGATATTTGAGAAGATTTAGATACATAATTTCAATTCCTTCCCTATTATGTATGAACAAAATGAAGCTTTTCCTAAAATTATAAAGTTGAAGGTTTCATAATGTGAGAGTTTTTTATTGGTTTATAAAAATATAAAACAAATAAAATAAAATCACGATCGTAATAATATAACTTACTTTGTGAAAATAATTGGTTTTTTAATCATTTCTAATTGAGTTAGTGCACGGTTAACTCGTGATACTAACTCAGTCGGGAAGTTTAAGTGTAGTATAGATAAAGGCCTTTTATTGCATGACGACTAAACTTTATGGTTAAAACTTCTCAAGGGATTAGGGGAGGTTAGAATGTTAGTTACAACTTCATTACAAAACAGTGGGGAAGCTAGCAATTCTTTTTAAGGGTATCGAAATTAAATTATAATTTTTACAATAGTAAAAATACAATTTCACCATTTTAATAGCCTATATCTTTATACATTTTAAAGTATTAAATAAAAATTTTATTATTTTTTGGGGGGATTAAAGTATAATTTTATCTAAATTTTCCATTCAAGGAGACCAAGACCATTGCCAGCCCCCAGCTACGCCCCTGTTACAAAGGGTGGATTTACCTCAAGTGACCAAAATTTTTAATTATACAAGTTCATTGAAATTAAAGATCTATCCTCTACATGAAAGTTAATAGATTTAGTGGACTTGAAATGTAAATTATCCAAAAATAAATCAAAATGGAATTGCTTTCAAATTAAGAATTTAGGGTTTAGTTATGATTAATGTAATTAATTTTTAAAAAGTAATATTTAATTAACAATTTCTTTTTCAAGAAAAATAGGATTATCAAAAGCGAAGGTGACAAAAATTACCTAGTTTAATCAAAGCAACAAGCCACAAGAATTGTGTGTGATTCATAGGAGATTGGGGGTAAAAAACAAAATCTATTATTTCAATTTTAGATTTTGAATGGATAAGGATGGACCCACCAACAATATATATTAAATAGAAAATGGACTTTTTTTAACATTATATATTTAATTGTACTTAATACAATGTCTTCTTCACCCATATGATTAGGTCATTATTAAATATTTATGTTCCAACTAAAGGTGTTTAGGTTTCTTAAAAGTAGAATAATGATATGTTTGAAAATATAGATGAATATATGTATATGTTAGAGGTGTTGGATTCAATCATATCGAATTTATGTATGGTATTAATATATGTATACGTTAGATTAAAACAGCGGTAGTGATGAAATTACATATTGTAATGTGAGACAAAAAGAAAGCTAAATGCACCGAACTGGAGGTAAAGGCTCATCCAAAAGGGCTCTAAAATCACATTTGACGTTTTAAAATTATAAAAACGGTGTTAGAATATTTTAACTTAGTTAGGGTGTCATCTATTTAAAGATCACATTACGAGATCCTTTTTAAATCAACAGTTGAAATAAAAGGAAGAGAAAAAGAAAGATTAATTTATCATTGATCATATACCACATAGGATTTGCATTGAAAAACATGAGTTTACATTTTAACCAATTCAATCGATTTCAACACTTAAGAATGAAAGAAACAAATTCCAGATAAAAGTAACGTATTCGATAATCGATTAAACAACTATAATCTCCTCATTTTTTATCTTTTAACCACGATCGTTGATTTAAAAAGAATTTCACATGATCCCATTAAAATAAGATCTCACACCTGAGACATTACCTTTAGCTACCACTAGTTTTATACTAATTTACTATTATTTTTTTTCAAGGAGGCATTGATTCAATGCCAAAATTGTGATCCTGAAATTTTTGAGATTCAAAATTTGAATCCTTCCATGTGTAAATAATCTCAAAACTACCCATAACCCCTTTCAACCTGTAAATAGAAGGATTATGCGCCTCAACGTACTTGAACTCACGTCCTCTTACATTGACGACAATCCCCATACTAATCGAGTTAAAATTCAATTGACCTAACTAATTATTCTCGTAATAATTTACTATTATTTTTAAAGAGAAAAAAAATGGGACGACCCGAACCGTAGGAAAATCTGTAAAAGAAGAAACAAATAAAATTGTCTCTCTCAAAAGGGGTCCCAATTTCTTCACTGGAAATCAGAAGGAAAGCACATGATTTTTTATCCCCCATTGGTCACCATTTCTTTTTAATTATTTTTGTTTCTTATACTTTCAATTTGGGGGCTTTCTTTTAAAGAAAAATAATATTTTCCCTCCAATGTAACTTTCCCAGAAAAATCCTATTTCAAAAGGAAAAAAGATTTTAAACGTACACTCAATTAAGAACAGCAATAAAAGAGCAGTTCATATATTTACAGTGCATTGAAGTTCCCAACCCCCATATTTGCAATGAAATTTATGGCACTTTCATCTTAAATTTTCTTTTTCCCACTCAAACTTTTTTTTCCCAATTTGAATTCACTATTTAATAAGTTTGGGACTTAATTTTCAGTATACGTTGTTTTCAAAAAAAGAAATTAAATCCTCCAATTAGTTGGATTGAATTGAAAATTAATGATTTGTATAGTATTGAATTCGAGATGTTTAGGTTTAGTTTTAGTTAATACAAAATTAAATGTATTTTAAGATCAATAAACTCCTTCAATAGGTTCGATTTTCTTAGTGGATGAAGGTGTTTTCCCTCTGTAAATCCTTCACGGCTCTTAGTGGAGATGAGATGCAAATTTGAGGATAAAATCAAACACATACACATTGAACCCCAATACCAAACTTGTTGAGGAGATTTATCGATTCCTGACAAATGACACTTCGCAAACTTTTTTCCGAACAGTCAAAATCCCATTAACAGAATGAAATCAATGGAAATAGTCTTCTATAAATTTGAATTTGAGAATTGAAAGCTCGATCGGTTTTCTATAAATTTGAATTTGAGAATTGAAAGCTCGATCGGTTTTATCTCTTATCCAATTTTTTTAAACGTTAGTTTAATTTGTTCTTTTACCTCCAAAATATAGTTTCTATTATTAAAAAGAAATTATCTTTTCCATGTTTGTTTTATAATCTATGTTCGGGTTTGTGGTTATCTCTTTCAACACTGTCATTTTTTAAATTCGAACCCTCTCAAATCAAATCTCTTTGAACAATTTCATTATAAGTTTTGATCATGTATGCTCTTTTTGAGACAATGCTTAGAGCTACTCATAGTCACTCTCTAACCCATAAATAGGAGTATAATGCGCTTTAGCGTACTCAAACTCACGTCCTCCTATATTGACAAAAATATTCATGCCAATCAAACTAAGACTCAATCAACTTTTAAATTCCAACCAACATAAAACCCTATTAGCTTCAACTATAAAGGCATTTATATTTAGTAAATGGTAATCAATTCCACAATTTGCTAAATAAAAATAGCCAAACCAACTATTAAAGCTCTCAGCTATTTTTTAACATTGTTTGTAGGCAAAATCTGTCATGCAATACATAATTGAAAGATTTGCAAGACAGAAATAATTAGGAGCACCCAAATTTAAATTTCAAATTAATAAGCCATTTCCATAATTAAATTATTGTAACAAATAAAATAAAAGCTTTAATTAATTGTCTTTTGCCAAAAGCTCTTTTACTAAAATTCACCGTATAAAGCCAATCGAGTCATAACTCGATTAGTATGGGTTTTGTTGTCAATGCAAAAAGACGTGAGTTTGAGTGCGTTGAAGCACATTTTTCTCCTATTTATGAATTGGAGAGGGGTTATGGGTAGTTCTAGATATTGCATCATAAAGAGTAAATATAATCAGAATTTATAATGACATTGTTTAAAAAAAAAAAGTCATCATATAATATATATTAAGTCAAAATGGTAGATTTTCCATTTAGCTCCATAAATTTTATAATGGTAAAATTGCACTTTACATTTTCCAATAATTTACGATTCATCTCTTGTCTCTTAAAACATTTTTCTAGCTTCGTTGTTGTTTAAAGTCGTAATGTTCCTTTTTTAAGTGAATAAAAATAGTTTCTTAGCTAGGCCTAGGTTTATTAAAAGTTATCCCATGAAGTTTTTTTAAGCAAACAATATAATGCTGGAAGTACTATAAATTAAATAAAAAGTATTTGTACTCAAAATATAAAATAAAAAGTAGTAATAAATGAATTCAACTAAAACAATAAATTTTGAAGTTGAAATAATTAATACACCTAACAGTACACAGCATTGCATCCCAAAAGAAAACAATAAAGAGCAAAACTTGAGCTATCTTTAAGAAAATTAACATAAATGCTTACAGGTAAAAACATAAAAATATGTCAAATTTTATATAGTAGGAAAAATTTTTAAATTACTTTTTAGTGCTAAAAAAGTAATTTTACCATGTTGGTTCAAGGCCGTTACCTATTTTCCTTGTTTCCACTCCGAAGAAGTACATAACTAATCACAAAATATGTTCATTCCCATAAGTGGAGATCAAATCCCTAAATGCACGATTTAGCGACTCATTTTTTTTATTGGGTAGTCACATGCAATCCCGATTATTTCAAAGTTGAGCCAAGTCAAAATTTCTCTTAATTCTGGTTCTTTTTCTACCATTACAAGATTTAAAATTGAAACCCTGCTTATAGTGCATTGACTTCTTTACCACTTGATCCAACGGATGGTAATCAAACCTATCCTTTTTTTTTCTTAATCTAAGAGCCCTAGTATCGAATAGCCTTATTGAACCCGAACTATTCTATAGAGTCGACATAAGTTGAAGCTCAAACAATGAAAAGCTCTCCCAATGTTTATTTTTTCATTTACAAAATCAAAAACTTTCTTACCACTCTACCCAACAATTTTTGTCCCTTAAAAGAAATTTTGAATTCAGTCTTACCTGATTTCGAGTAACCTTATTGAATCCAACTATTCTAAAATAAAATTTAAAGCTCAATCAATTAAATTCTTTTTTTTTAACATTTAGCTTCTTATCACTCGACTCGACTTAGTGGAATATTGATACTAATACTCATTCATTAATAATCACAAAAAAAAAATCACTTTCAAATTTCCAACCTTTAACTTTTTGAAAAATGGATTAAGTTTTAGCTTGATTAATATGGACATTATTATCAATATAGGAATATGTTGGTTTGAGTATGTTAACGCATTATTTTTATATTTATGGGTAAGAGATTAATAATAATTATAAAAAAAAACCGTTTGAAACAAGCAAAACCGGACCAAAAGTTTTGTATTTATCATATAAATGTAAGTGAAAACTAAACCAGAATATACCATAAACCTTTTCACATGGGGAACAAACCAAAGCTCCCTTTCTTCTCCAAGCACAACAACAATGGCAGACATTCAAAACCTTCATGGCGATGGCCTTCATGTCACCAACCCAAAACTCACTCTTTCCGAACCGACGAAACGCCCGAGTCATGGTTCTCAAACTCATCCGAGTCACCAAGTTTCTCAACAGCCTCAGATGAGTCAAGAACCGGAGCTGGTACTGGTGGAGTCGACTCAGTTGAAACAGTCATTCAAGGTGTAAGGTTAAGATCCGAGAGGTTGTTTTACGAGCCAAGTGAACCTAAGTTAGGGGCTGAGTCAGAAACTGAGTCACCATACAAAGAAACAACCGTTTTATCAATGGAATCAATGGACCCTTTTGTTGATTTTAGAGATTCCATGGAAGCAATGGTGGAAAGTCATGGATTAAAAGACTGGGAAAGCCTTGAAGAGCTTTTGGGTTGGTATTTAAAAGCTAATGGTGAAAGTAGCCATGGATATATACTTGGTGCTTTCATTGATTTGCTTTTGAAGAAGAAGATGAAGCTTGTTGATGCCGGTTCGTCCTTAACACCTAGTTCACCATTGTCGTTTTGTAATTCTTCATCGTCTTCTTTATCGTCTTCTTCTTGTTATGAAGATACTTTAATGGTAACTCCATGTGAGTCTTCATTAAAAGGTAATGGAAATAATAATAATAATGATAATAATAGTAACCATTGTTTAACAGAGAAGAAGATCATTGTAGATGATGATGGCGTTTCTTCTTGCTTAAGTTAGATTTTCTTCTCTTTTCTTTGGGTTTTTTTGTTTAAATATTTTTAATATTGTTTATACCACTAATTTGCAGAAATGAATACAGTGCACTTTATTTATTTCTTGGTTCAAGTTCTTTGTCAATTCATTTTCCATCTCTTTCTTGGTTGCCAAACAGGTTTCCTACACAAATTTACATGCTAACGTGTGTGTAATTAATAGGAGGATTATTGCATGCATTTAATATTTTTTTACCATTTAAAATTTTTATTATATATTATTTGAAAAGTGTATATATATCATTTTGCTAGGTATAAATTAGTATTTTGCCACCGTATAATATTTCTTATATAATTTTTTATTTTTGAAATATATTGGATAATTTATTTTTGTTAATGAGAAATTATTTTCTTTAATCAATATAACATGGGAGGGTGCAAAATTTGAATTTATGTCGTTTAGGTCCTTAATGAACCCGACCTTAATGATAAGAAGTTATTTGATAAAATGTTCGAATCCACGTTATTCTGCATTAATAATAATATCGGTGCCAATCGAGTTAATACTCAATCGACTTACGTATTCTTAAATAATGTTAATAAATTAAAATAATACATATAGTTCATTTGTAAAATTATTTAGTTCTCTACATTCCTTCGAAATAAATATTTTTTTCTCTCATAATACGATTTAATTAAAATTCATAATAGACCCTTTCTGTAATTTCATACAAATACAGTACCAGGTAACGTGCAAAGCAAATCACGAACGTACACGTGTGGGGCTATGGTTGACCCCGTTGGGTTTATTTCACCTGATCAAGTTGCTGACATATGATGGAGAGAGATCACAGCCGTAGATTTTCCAATTGGATAGTCATTATTATTTGATGGGTACAATTCCAGCCAGGATTTTGGCTTTGGCCTAAAATCCTACCATCTAATTAATTAATTAATTAAACATCTTATTTATTTTTTAAAAATCATATATATAATAACCACACGAGCTAATAAAGTCTCTTCTACCTTAACTAGTTTTGGCTTTAAAACTCGTAACCAATATCTACTTCCTTAATGTGCCTATCGAGCCTATCAAATACATATGATTAGTTACTAGACTCGTTTCAGTGGATACCTTAGGAAACTATATTCAAATATATTCCTTTTATTAGTTTTTATTGTACTTTGTAACAGAGGAGAATCTAGAGAAGGGCAGACAAGGGTCGTGCCTCGAAAATTTATCTTTCTGGTCCCTTTATAAATGATAAAATTAGATGTCAATATTGGATAAAATTATACTTTAACTTCCCCAAATAAAAAGATTATAATTTAATTATTTCAAAAATAATAAAATTATAAATTAATACAAAATAAAATTACAGTTATTGACTTCGGTTTTAAAATTTTATATTTAAATTTTAGCAGTCAAATTTGGCTGCCGAATTATATATTAAGTAAATTATTGCGAGAAAAAACTTGTTTATTAATTTTTTTGTGTATATTAAAAATATATAAAATAAATTTCAAATTTCTGAGTGAAACAAATCCTTTTCCAGGTTGTAACTCAGCTTTCTAATAACTTTACAAAATGATTCCCGGGTAAAGTGAATTAAAAAGTTAATTTACTTTTTTTTTTCTGAAAAAAGTAGAAGAAAAGAAATACAAAAATAAAAGTGTGGGGCTGATTCATAATTTTGAGGGGCTTATTTATTTTTGTCTAAATTCAAAATTGGGACTAAATGTTGAGAGAAAAAACAAGAAATACAGATATTCTCTAGTTGTTTAAAAGGAGAATGTCTCTCTGTTCCCATTCCATGAAAGGGAAAAAGTGTGGTGCTTGAAAAGCAAGGGTCCATTCTAATTTTATCCTCATTTTATATAAATTTAATTCAATTGATTCATGTCGCGATTGTTATCTCGAGTCTCGACTATAATCTTAGAAGTTAAAGCGAGATTAACTTTTAAGGGTGAAATTAAAAACTTTATGTTAAGGGTCTGGGTTAATTTATAAATTTTGAGGGGTTAAAGTATAATTTTAGCTTTGTTCTTTTAGTTTATGATGACTAAAGGGGGTCAAGATCCTTGCTTGTCCTCATTTTTTGAATTATCATTACAATATTGGGAAAAGAGAAAGGGGATGATTGGGTTTGAATTTGTATCATCCAAGTGTTAGACAAGAGTTTTAATCATTGTTCTAAACAAGTTTAACCACCAGTTCGTCAGTTCAGGCAGTTTAACTGATTCAATTATAAAATATTTTAAAAAATTCCTCTGTTGGTTTAACCGGTTTACATCGGTTCTCGGTCCAACCAATTCAACACTATTCTTTAAATCAACACCCAACCAATTTTCAATCTAACCAATCTAATTCAATTCAAATATCATTACTTAAAATTTCTTAAAATTATAAGATGTCGGTCCAATTTTTTTTTATTCTAAGCGGATGATACTTTTTTTCCTTAAATTATGTTGATATAATAAGTTTAGAATTCAAAATTAATTCATTTCAACCTCAAAATTTTTAAATATTATTGATTGAATTTTAGTTTGATAGGCATTGTTATCAGTGCAGGAGGACGTGGATTCGAGTGTACTAAAACCCATTATCCTCCTATTTAAGGGTTGGGAGGGAATATCTATAGTTCTAGACATTATATTAAAAAGAGCAGATATGATAAGAACAATAATATTAAAAAAATATTTTAACAAGAAACTTTTAAATCAAGAAGAGTTTTGGAGTCTACTTGAAGGGGTCCATTGGACCTTTTGATTTAATTGGGCTATGATTTAAAATGAGCTCATTGACTCTTATTGTTATATAGAGAGACCATTTTAGACATTATACATATTTTGAACATTCCCCTTCCTTTTCATAAAGCCCAACCCAATATGAGGAGTCAAACATGATATTCTTTTATATGAAGTCAATACTTTAATCGATCGAATAATTGTCCAATTAAGGTTTGAGTTGATTTAACCGAACTGACTTAACATTGATTGGTTTAACGGATAAGTCGGTTAAATCTTTCTTTTTTTTTTCTTGTTTCCTTCCAAGCATATGCAATGCGATATAAATAGAATTTGGTTCGAGTTTAGGTTAAAATTAAATATATTTATTGTATATTATAAATATATTTAAAAAAATAATATGTATATATGAATTAAAATTTGATTAAGTCTGTCAATTTAGTTATGAAAATTTACAATCGATAACAAATAAACATGACCAATTTTAAGCGTGTATAAACCTGAATTAAGCGTCATAAGTATTGATTAAATCGGTTTAAACCGACTTCATATTTAACGTGACAAATATAAATAAAATTTTACTGCATGCTTTTCTCAAATCTCTTTTAATATTAATCTTGTTCGTAAAATCTAAAATAAATCTCATTGGTATTTACAAATATAAATATCATTTCTGACGTATATAATTTTCATTTCTACCAATGAAATTTGGGTTGTATTTACAAATTCAATTTCACTTTATATAAATTATGTGTGTGTCATATAGACTGAGTTCGACTTTATCCTTATATAATATTTATAATAATTAATGAGTATGATTGCTATTATTATATATATATTTACAAACCCATCATTATAAAAATGTATATATATATATAAACATGCAAAGGGTAATAACTCTATAATTATTTAGATCCATGAATTGAGGGTTTAAGTATGAATTCTATATTATTGGTTTAATAAAAATGAAACCCAAATAGGGTCTTGATGATTGACATATGGAATAAGCATGGAAGCAAGTAGTGGAAGAGTCCAAGTTTTAAAGTTAAACTACTCCCAACCAAAAGCTAGACCAACTCCATGAAATTTTGTGCTTATAATAAAATTCATGAAGACTTTGGTATTTGGATCTTCATGCTATAAAATAATACACATTGACCACAAACTCAACTTTACTCACATCTTTTTTATTCTATTTATTATTTTCATTGGTTGGTTAAAGATGTTGACCTACCATAACCATCCAATTATTCAAAGTAAAAATATATATTATATTATTTTTACATAAAAAATATTATTTTATAATGAATTTGATTTCAACTTGAGTTACTATATGGTAAAATATTCGTTAGTCTCTTCTCTATTTTGACTTTTATTGTTAGATGATAACGGAATCTTGATTGTGTATTTTCATGGAAAAATATAAAATTTTCATTTAAAATTAAGTAAATTGTCTCGTTAATCACTCTAAAGAAGGGTCGTTTTGTTTTGATCACCTAAAAATGAGAATGCATAGTAAATTTATAGGATGATCAAATTGCATTTTAATCTCTAAAAATTATTATTTAATTTTGATCTTCCATTAATTATAATGTAAATAGTTTTGTTTAAGGAATTTATTTTTATTATTTATTTAAATTTTTATAAGTTGAGTTAATATGACTCGTGTTATTAAAATTAACTAAAAGTGTTATTAATAATAGATAAGGTAACATCATTAATTTAAAATAGAAAAAAAAAAGAGTAAAAATATCAAGGAAGCTCCTACACTTAGGGTGGATTGCATTTTAACCCTCTACTGAAGAAATTAGCTCTTATACATTTCAAAATGTACAAATTAGCCCCTTTGTTAAATTTTATCTGTTAAATGATGACATGGACATGCTGAATTTTTTTATGGCTAAGCTATAAAAATGTCACTCAACTATGTTTTTGGTTCTATTTCGTTATATTTAATCACTAAGCATTAGAGGGTTTTTTTTATTGGTCTAGTAACAAAATTAACCTTCTAAGGTTTACGCATTCTATCAATTTGATCCTAAATATAAAAAATTTAATAAATTCAGCCTTCAATGTTTACAAAATTTATTATTTTAGTTTTAATTCTAAAAAGTTAACAAATTTGGCCCCATTTACAAAATCTATCAATAAGTCCTAACTCTAAAAATTAAAAATATTTTTCTTAAAATTCATTTTACCCCTTTATAACCCATTGACTAACCTATGTAAGATATTGAAATAAGAAAAATAACATCATCTTTCACATCACTTTCAACAAAAAAATTTACTATAATTTAGGCTTCACACTAGACCAAACCAGTTGATTTGGAACATATCTGAAATAATTGGTTGCATTACTACCCAAAAAGATAACGTTTTTAATGCCTTTATTTTATTTTGGATCTTAATTTTTTTTTTGTGAGTTTTATCCCAACTTTTTAGAGTTCTTTGCAGGTGACTTGAAAGAGTGTATACTCTTTTTCTTATTTTAATATCTTACATAGGTTAGTTGACGGGCTATACATGCTAGAAATGATTTTTTTTAATTTTCAAATTTAGGACTAAATTGATAGATTTTGTAAATATTGAGGTCAAATTTATTAATTTTTAGAATTAGAACTAAAATGAAAATTTTTGTAAATATTGAGGGCTAAATTTTCTATATTTAGGATGAAATTGATAGTATGTGTAAACATTTTGTTACTAGACTAATAAGAAAACCGCATAGCAGCTCAAAATTGACTAAAATATTTAATTTTGAAAAGTATAGTGACTAAATTGAAAAAACTAATAATTGAGTAACCAAAATAGAATGAAAGCCATAGCTGGGTGATTGTTTTTAAAGTTTACCCATAAAAAAATAATTTTCAGCATGCTCAAATCATCATTTAACAAATGAGCTAATTTACACATTTCAAAATATATAACAGTTAATTTACCCGTTCTTTTGATAAAGGGTTGAAATACAATCCAACCCTAAATACGGGCCTTCCCTGATATTTTTACCAAGAAAAGAGCAATGAAATAGTGTTGAAGTTTATTCCAATAAGCCAGCCTTGAGTGGTCCAAAAGAAAAGGTTGTCAAGATTCATGAAGTATCATGGAAACCACAAAATGTCCATTTATAATATTCCAAGGGCTTTGATAAAATCTAGAAGCAAGTATTTTTGGCTAGTCAAATGCTTACATATTAAGATCCTGAAATTTCAAGTTCTATTTTTAAATTTAATTTAGTAAAATAACTTATTTTTCTCTCTTAAATGCAACAATTAAAAGAACATTATAAATGAATTAAGATTCTTACATGTGTCTTATAAATATAATAAATTTTAAAAATATTTAAATATATAAATAAACAAGACATCAATCATACGATGTATCAAATAATTACTCTTAATTATAATATTTTATTATTAAAATTTTCGAGTTAAAGATTGTAATTTGAGAGTAAAGAAAGGGGTTTATCAGTTGAATTTTTTTATACAAATGTTTAGAATTATTTACAACTCCCAGTCCTTAATTAAGAGGATAAACGCGTTTTAGCGTGAGTTTAAATCCATATCCTCTCACGTTAGCAATAATATTGTTGCCGTTTTTCTAAATGATTAAATAAAAAAATAAAAAATCTACTAATTTTAATTATAGTTTTCAAACTTGATCTCACAAATATTTTTTAATTTAATAAATTAAAAATCTCAAATTAAATTGACAAATATATATATACACTAAAATAAAATAGAAGTTTGTCACATGTATGACATGCACCGAATTTATTAAAGATAAAAAAATGGCAAAATGTGAACTTTTTAACATTACACGAAATCATTTTTCCGTTTTTGAAAATTATTTATTTGTTTATTATTTAAAATTAGAACTTGATTTAAGTTTGATAAAATTTTCATATTTATATAAAAACAAAATTGAATAAAATTGGAATTTTGTTCATCTAAATACTATTTTTATATTAATAATAGAATTTAGTTTATTTAAGATTCGAATATTAATAAATTTAATTTTTATTTTGAATAATAATAATGTTTACCAATCATGTGACAGATATTTTATAATAGAATGAACGGCACTTGATTCATGCATTAATTCAATGAAGAATCTTATATTATAATTTGTATTGATACATCAATAATTATTTTTATTTTTAAATCTATAAAATATTTTGATTTTTATTAGTTTTTTATAAAAAATTATTTACATAAAAATGAGGACAAAAGTGGCATAAATGATATATTCCACGCGAAATATAATATAACGTGGTGAGTACGATATTACTTTTTAAATATTATTCAAAATACACCATGATGCGACTTACCTTCCAAATTCATCTTCTAGATTAATTTTAAAAGGGTTAATTTTACAATATCCTCACACCATGGCACAAATTTTAAATTGATGTTCAAACTTTAAAATACTTTAATTAAGTCCTTAAAATATTAATATCGTATTAATTAAGTCATTTCGTAAGCCGAGGCATTACCAATTACCATGCTAGTTAAGATTTGACTTAAAACATATTTAAAATGTGTAAATCGAATTTTGAATATGTGTAAACCTATCTCATTGAAAGTTCAGATTGTCATTATACGTCACATTCAGATTGTTCATGTAATAAATATATATGTGTTTATAATTTAGTTCGTGTATTGAATGTGCTCCGTGTCATATTTGAACGGGCATTTAACTTCCAAGCTAATAGCTATATTGATAAAAGAACTCGATCAATACGATACTAATATTTTGAGGATTTAATTAGAACATCTTTAAGTTTGAAAGAAAATTCAAAATATGGGTAATAATTTGAGGATATATTATGAAATTGCTCAAAAATCAAATAGTTTCTGTTTATACGAAGTATATATAGATTTCAATTTGATTTCAAAGTTTTAGACTTTATTTTATTTTAAAAAGGTTAATTTGCACCAAACGTCTCGAAATTATTGTTTATTCTATGTTAGTCCTTAAACTTTAAAACATTCTAACCAAGTTTTTAAAATAACAAAATTATGTCATTCAAGTCCTTTTGTTAGTCCAATCCTCAATTTATCATTAAATGTTGATTAGGACCTGAAGTGAAACGTATTTAAAAGACATAAATTAAATTGTAAATACGTGTATATATGTATTGGTAATTAAAATTTAAGAGAACTATTTTTGATACATCGATCTAACTTATCCGGATAATAAGTACACACTTATTTGCAATTTTATCCACGTTTTAAATACAGTTGACATCAAATTTGAACTAATATTTAACATCCAAACTAGTTATTAAGTTGATAAAACGACTTCATTGATACAACACTGATACTTCGAGACTTAATTAGAACATTCTAAAATTTAAGGACCAAATTATAATTTGACCCATAATTCAAGACCCCCAATTCAATTAACCCCAAAACAAAAAAAGAATGAATCCCATAGTTTGTATTTATTATAACAGGTACAGATAATAATAACATATAAACTATATTTATATGAACAATGATGCCAAACATATTTTCCTTTGATCTCAAGTTTCATCCCCCCACCCTTCAAAAGAAAAACCCCTTACTCTTTGCTTTTTTTCTTTCTCTGTCGGTCACTCAAACACATTTTCCTTGCACGATTCAAATACATCTCATCATTTTTAATTTAATCCCATAGTTTCTTTTAGCTTTTTCAATTTTATCCCAAATTTTCATTCAAAAGAATCTTGACAATCATTGCTTTTTCATCAATTTGTTTTCTCTTTTTCTTCTGCTCCATTCTTTCTTTTTGCAGTGTTTTTGGGTACTTTAAAGCTACCATAGATTAAGGTACTTCATTTATTTAGCTTACCATCTGTTTCAAAAGGTTTTGAAATCTGGGTTTGCCTTCTTGTTTATGAAATATTATTGGTTTTTTTTTTCCAGGAAACTTTTAAGAAGGAAAGAAGAAATGTTGGGTGAATTCATTACTAGAGTGCTTGTGTAAGTCACCTTTTTTTTTGTTTTATTTTAGTTTTCATTGGTTTTTAACTATAATTAAAGTAAATTTTAGTTTTGATTTCTGGGTTTTTCTTGATCATTTGTAATTTGTGTTGATTTTGGGGTGTTTCAGGTTGGTTCTTGGATATGGATTTCCAGCTATTGAATGCTTTAAAACAGTGGAGAAGAACAAGGTTTCAATTGAAGAACTCAGATTTTGGTGTCAATATTGGTATAGAAACAAGTCTTTGCCTTCCACATTTTCTTGCAGTTTTAGTTATTTTCCTAAGAGGTCCCTCTATTATTGAGAAATGATCAAATTAGTCCCTCTACTATAAAATGGATTAATTTATTCACTATACTATTTAAATGAATCAAAAAAGTTATTGAAATAGAGTTAACATATATTGTTTAAAAATACCATTTAATATTTTAAAAGTTTTTATGGTTCCGTAAATGAAATCTTTTATTTCAAATTGAACTATGATTGAAAAATAAATTTTAAGATATTTTTATATAGTAAATGCTAGCTATGATACAATTTGGCCTTATTTGTTCCTTTTTAATAGTGTATGGACTAAATTGATCTATTTAATAATAGAGGATTAATTTGATTCAATTTTATAATATAGGGACCTCCCAAGTATTTTAACCCTTTTATCATTGATGCATAGCATTTGGTCAATATTGTATTATTATCATTATTATTTGATCCTTCTAATCTTGACTCTTGAGTAATTCAACCTTAGGTTCTAGTCTTTCCAAATTAAATACATTTTAATTTAATTGTGATTAAGCTTTTGAATTAGTCAAACTTCGGCTAGAAAATTGTTTGAACTTTAAATTTTAGGGAAGGGGTAAAATGCGATTTTACCGTCGTGTTAGTTTGAAATTTCACAAAATTTGAAAGGATTATATGACAATTTTACCATTTTTGCAGGATTGTGGTGGCGCTTTTGACCGTATTTGAGAGTATTGGTGACACTGTGTTTTCATGGTATACAGAGCCTTCTAAACTGTTATATATATATATATATATATGTAAATATTTATATAAATTATGACACCATAGACGAATACATGGATTAGTAAGGCTATTTTTATATGATTTTTTTGTGTGGATTACTGATGTTACATTTCAACTGTTTTCAAGGTTACCTGTCTATGATGAGCTGAAGCTGGCACTCTTAATCTACCTATGGTACCCTAAAACCAAGGTAAATATCAAAAGCTCATGATATGCTGCAAAGTATACGTGTTTTGACAAAATTTGAGATTTTTCTATTTAAATATCCGAGCTTAATTATCAGCACCGTTTATGTTTTATCAAAATTTGCCAACGCGTATAAATGGTGTCATGTTTTGACAAAATCAAAACGTAAGGAATTTTCCTTTTCATTTTCTGCAAAACTTGGAACTTAACAAGAAGGTTTTTGGTGTTGGTGATGAAGGGAACTGGTTATGTGTACGACACGGTGTTGAGGCCATTCATGGCAAGACATGAAACAGAAATGGAGCGTAAAGTGGAAGAATGGAGGGCTAGAGCATGGGATTTTGCTTTGTATTATTGGCAAAATTGCACTGACTTGGGGCAGACTAAATGGGCCGAAATGTGGCAGATCTTGTCTGGTCAATCTTCCAGGTTAAAACAACAAGGCAAACTGGTAAATCTTCAAAGCCCTTTTCAGATTTGTTGATTCAGCTTATTCAATTCGATTTGATCATAAAAGTCTAACTCCCTAAATGTAAAACAACTTGAACCCAGAATAACCCAAACCTAAAGTAACCAGAATCCGAAATAATTTAAGCCCGTAATGATTGGATCCGGAACCTAAATCCGAAACAACTTGAACTCAAAATTGACCCAGAAAACGACATGACCAAAATATTTTAAATTAACCCGAGCTGGATTGATCAAACCTAAATCCAACTCGATCTACATCTACATGTAGGTCTAAGCTAAATTGTTCTTAAAACTATGGTTTATCAATGGTGTTCTTACATATATATGGTGTATAGCTTGAAATGATTAGCAGTTTGAGATTTTCTAATTCTTCAATGGTTTCTGTAGACAAAATTGGAAGACTTACAATTGGACTTCGATGACGACAAGCGGAGCCGTCGGAAAATAGCCGGAGGGAAAAATCATAAAGGTCGAACCTGATAGTGACTCCAAGCTTCAACAAGCTTCTTTTTTCTTTTCTTTAACAAATTGAAACAAGCAAACACACTTTGTAAAAAAAAAAAAAACACAGATTTGCAAACTCAATAGAAGAAAAGGAGAAACACAGAATTTGTTTCTTGAATAGGTAGTGTGAAATTCAATTTATTTATTTTTTCTTTTTTTTTTTTGGTCCTTTTGTAATATTAATTATGTTTGTATAAAAGTTTTTATTATTATTAGGGCTCCTTTATATTCTACTAAAAGTTTTAATTATTTTAATCAATTTGATATAATTTATTTTTTAATACCATAGTTGCTGTGTTAAATAATTGCATGGGATTTAAAAAAATTAAATATTTGATTGAGAATTAATGAATATAATCGACTAGATTTTTACTTAATTTTATCTATTTGATAGAATAATAAAATTTTACATCATTACTTTGGTAGTGATTAACGGTGTTATCAATTTGTATTTGTTAAGAATATTATAAAAATCAAAGGATTAAATTTTAATTTTAACATTATAGTACAACTAAAATCATAATTAGTCACATGACGCAAAAGAATGATATCTTTTGAGTGAAAGGCATGAAATAGATGTGGTTTGGAGGGAAAACTCAAAGTTACGGGTGTTAAGTTTTAGCTTGACTAAAAATTTAAAATCCAATATTTAATTTAAACTCGGTTCAACATTTATTTTTAAGCTCGAATTGATTATGTTCGTTTTCTAATTTTTGCATTCAAGCTTTGGCTCAATAATTAAACTTAATATTAATAATATATATAAGAACAATAACATGATTTAATAATATAAAAAAATGAAAAGATCAATATGGGTCACAAGTTGCTTGAGCAAGTACTACTAAATTTGGATTTGACTTGATTGATAGCTTACGCTTGAGCTCAGCTCGATAATTACCGAGTTAAATTTAATTTTCTTCAAGTCGAACTCAAGTAACTTGGGAACGCTAGTATCTCATTTATACCCCTACTCAAGGTCAAGCGCAACAAGGCAGTAGATAGGGGTTCGAAGGAGGTTTTCCGTTAGGAGAGTTGGCTTTGCGGGGACTTTTACTGTGGGTGTCATGGAGTAGCTGGGAGTTGAGCAAGACAATATTTGCTTATGAATAGATTCATAGAGGTGTAATTCAACCGAGCTCAACCAGTAAAAAGAAACTAATAGATCACAATTTAAAGTTTAAAACTCAATTCGAACTCATTCAAGTTTACTTTCAAAAAATATTTTGAAACTTGATTCGACATAAAAATCAACTGATTTGCTTACCTAGCAAAAGATGAACATGATTCTTAAACTAAATCCAAGGTTTTCGAAACTAGACCGATGATCGAACTGATCAAGGCACTGATTTATCAGTCCAACCATTCCAGTTAAACAAATTATTAAGAAATTCATAAAAATAAATAAAAATAAAAATCTGATTCAACCACCAAGTTCAACTAGTTTTTGTCCTGTACAATCGATCCATACCGATTCCCAAACTAGTCGGTTCAAACAACCTTGACTAAACCTAAAAACCTATTTCTGTTCAAGTTCGGATTTCAAGTGGTATTTTCAATACTAGTTCAAAAAAAACCCTTAATGTAGACTTACAAACCACTCTAAGTTGAACATTAAAGTATTCAAATTCGGCTTACTCAATAGCTCAAGCTCAGCTAACCAATGATTAAACCGAATTCCACTAACATTAGCAAAACCAAAACTTGAAAATTTCTACTATAAATATGTTAGAGATTAAATTCAACCACAAAGTGAAAAAACTTGAAGGAAGCAATAGAAGTAGAAAAATAATTGGATTCCTATAATCATGTGATTATTTATAGATGCCAAGGTCACAACCTCAAATATACAATGGATCGAATTCGTACAAACAACAAGATTGATCCAATGATTATCATCTCGATGCACCAATTCTACACATCTACATTTAGTAAGGCTGCTTTTTCGATTTTGATATGTAAAAAACTAATGACAAATTAAGCAACTCAGATCAAGAAAAGGATGTTGTTAATGTGCATATATAACCAGATTAGATGGACCAGAATTCTGATGCCGACACTTTTTATTTCTATAGTTAAAACCATGGGATAGGAAAAATAGCTCAACCCTGGAGTAAATTGGAATAACCCCTAGCTGGCATTTGTTCTGCAGAATTTCGTCAGGAAAATAATCTTACCTATCGAGTTGATTTAAAATCAGAAGATGGCACTTCGGTCATTCTAGAAGGTGGACTTTCTGGCCTTGGGGTACCGACCTCAGCCATTCCGAAGTCTGAATGAAGCATATCTACTCCGCTCCATTCAACACCTGTCATTCTAGGAGTTAAGGATCACACATTCACCTGTTGTACCTCTGAAAGTATAAATAAGTTTGTGTGTGCATTTTCCTGCCTATGGGGGGTTAAGCAGATAGATTAGCTAAACTTTATAGAAGGATACAATCTGTCTTCCACATATCTGTAATGCTAACATCGGCATCTGATAGAAGCCAATAATCCGCATCATTCTGAAAACAAGGGCAAGAAAAGTTATTAGTCAAAATTATCAATTTTGGTACATGATGAAGTCCTAGGGGGAGAAAGGTGTTTGAATCTTGGACCTTACCCTCCTAAAGAGGGGTAACCGAGGCTTCTAATGAATTATTCCAGATTACCTAAATTCATAAATTATCTTTGACATGAACCACTGTCCATTTATTTGATGTTTGTAAAGCTTGGCTAGTGTAATAACTGGTCAAGAAAAATGGCACTTACGTCAATATCCGATGGAACAATTCTCATCATTCCCCCAACAGACTCTTGTGTAGCATTTATATCAGAGCAGATTTGATGAGTTTGCTGAGCCTGTAGTTCAATCTCCTTTTGGATGCTCACTGTATTGACCAACTCAACTTGGTTTTCATTAGAGCCAGAACTTGAAGCAAGTGGGACTCTCAGAGGTGGTTCAACGCCATTCATCTCTTCAAACTTTTCCTCAAATTGGCTGAGGAAGCAACAATAGAAAAGAAAGACATTAAAACAACCTATCTTGTTCTGATCAATTAGACTTATTTCAAAAGAACATGTATGGATAAATGGTTTAAAATATGTAAAGAAGGGAATAACACCTGACTAGGTAAACATCAATCGGACCCATTGTGCTTCTAAGGATTATCCTGTATCTCCTTTGTCGATAATCAACATCCTGTAATATATAGGAGCAATCCCACAATGCGTTTAAATCATGAAAGTGGAAAATGGTAATAACTCATTAAATTTCTCTATGCCATCTTACTTCATCAGGATCAGGTACTTCGAGAGTTGTTCCATGTGGAGCTTTAATTGCTATCAGGGTTTCATTCTGCCAAAACCAAGGTGACTTGAAGATTAGTATCAAATGCAGAATATCATTGCATTAGAGGCATGAAATAAACGAACCTGAAAACAAGGTATACCCTTGATGTCCTCTTCAGTCACAAAAAGCAACCTGAAACAGTGTGAAGATATGTAAATGTATAATTTTTTTGCAAACAATTAGCAGTTAAACTTCAATTAATTGGATTACAGTACAAGGCAGACAACAAAATCTTACTTCTGATTGTTCTCATTCTCACTCAAATCCCTCAACCTTTCCTGCATTTCTCTGAAATATTTTAGAAGCATCAGCATTCCTAAACAGGTTCAAGATAGTAACAGTTGCTACTTTAACAAGAGAATAAGCCATGCACAACCTTATTTGATCATCTAATCTCCTCTCTTCCATGGAAAGGTTCTCAATTTCCTCCTGCATTAAAGAATAGAAATTAAGCTCATAGGTATGAGAAATAAACAGCACAAATCAATCAATCGGCAGGGATTGAAATTCTCTTGAAAGTCATTACCAAAAATAAAGAAACAGAAAACATTCTAATGAACCATAACAAGAAAATTTGTTGGCTGGATGTCAAAGAAAAGAAAATTGACATTACTTTCACGTACCTGTATTACAGAGACATCGCCATCTGTTTCTCCTGGCTTTGAAGCACCAACACCCCTAGTAAATTTGATTAATCCTCAAATAAGTCCCACATTTTTCAAAGGTTAACCAGAATGACAAACCAATTAAGACATCAAATTCTTGAAAAATGATTAACATCATCAATAATTACTTCCACTGTATTCTGTTTTTGAACTTCTTTTCGATAAGACCAATGCCCTCCAAGACATTTGTTATATCATATATCCTCCTCTTCTGCACCTGTTACAACATTTACAGGGAAAAATAAAGGACAAAAGAACCCTTTAAGTAACATGAAAAAATACTCAACAAACACCCAATGATACATAAGCTCACTAGTATGTCATTACCTCCAATGTTTCTGCAGCCTTATTTAGGTCAAGGATACCATCTTCAGCATGCTTCATAAGATTGACAAACTTCTTCGTCAACAGACCTAAAAATGGTGACTGCATTATTGTCGTTCTCACCATCCATAGAAGGTTAAGGAGCTAAAACAGACCATGTTAAAAGGAAAAAGAATGGGTACTAAAGATTACCTAGAGAACTATCATACCGGCAGCTGCCAGCAGGTGTAAGAGGAGATGGACAACCTGCCAATTATCATATTTAATGTCAGTGATTCCTCTTCTACAAAATCCATCCCTCTTAATTCGAGCAATGAAGTATTGATGATAGAGCTGTGGAGTGAATCATATTCTATGGACAAAACCAGTAGGAAATAGTCTCGCACCAGCATTTGACACAGGTGTTTGAGGCATTGATTTGTTGGCTTTTGAGGTTTTTGATCTATTATCTATCCTTCCTCCTTTAGCAGATACGGGTGTCTGGAAGGGACTGTTGGATATGCTGGTAACTCCTGGACTGCTTGTCCATTGGCTAGACTCAACTTCATTTTTGTCTGCTGCGCTTTTCCTTTTTAATTGCTGAGAAAAATCAGCAATATTTCAAAGTAGTGCCAATATATTTCAAAGTAGTGCCAATGGCAGGCAAAAATTACAAGGTCCCTTAGTATTTGTGCATGGTTATATCTACATTAACAACCAATTGAATTGAAGAAAATAAAATAAAAAAGAGCATAAGTTTAACAGATGCATATGTAGGAGAGCTTGTATAAGAAAACTTACTGTTAGTCATAAGAACCATCAGAAATGCTTCACAACTTGAAGACAATAAGAAAAAGGATATAATATACGAACATAATTTTGCCTGACAAACTATCAGACATATTATAAATAAGGGGGAAATATGGATATCAACTGAATCATTTTTCAAACATCCACAAAGACAAAACATCAAAAGAACTAACACCCATCAAGCTTTCTTCATATAGAGCATGGCATTAAATGTTTGGCTTTAAACCTAGAATGGAGTAGCATAACATAACCTTCCTCTCTTACTATAACATTTATATTACATAAAACTAACATACTATCAATTGCAATTATATTTGATAGTACTAAAACTTAGCTTTCTCAAATTAAGGCATCAAAATATTCAAGTCATCAGGTTTTGGACATTGGATGAGGCCAGCATTCATTAAATTTCAACTTAGTTCAGCAAACGAGCACTTTAATCATCAAATACATCATCAAAAACGGAAATAGATCACATATTAAAATACAGACATCACAATATCACTGCAGAAACGAATAATGCTACTGATAATTTATCCCCTAAGAAACTTACCCACCATGAAAAGCTCTATTTATGAACAGATCAAAAGATCACACAAAAAATTAAGCAAACGACATTAAGCGTTAAGTAAGAGTACAATTCTCATCAAAATTGAAATAATATACTACTAATTACATGATAGCCACCATTTTCAAAAGAGAATTTTTGAACTCACTGGAAATCTCACAACAATTGCTTCAACTTCTTGATCGGCGACGATTCCACGACTATTACTAGATGAAAATCTGTGATAATCATCGGGATGAACAAACGGCGGCTTCGTCGAAGCGAAGGCCAGGTGACGACGTATCGGCGGAACAACCGAAGGAACCGTCGAAGCTGGTGCTGTTGAAGCCGTGGGAGAAGGTTGATACGGCAGCGTGGGACCATCGGAGGCTCCAGCCCCGCCGGACATGGAGGTATATGATTTCTAGGGGAAGGAGGTGGGGGTATAATTGGAATTGGGGGAATAGGAAGAGAGAGAAAGTGAGGGTTTTAGTTTAGACGTTAGAGAGAGAGTAGAAAACGAGGGAAAAGGGAGGGAATCTTTTGTTCGGATAAATGTGGAGGGAAGTATTTTGTATGTAATTACAATTTATTTTTACCTTTTGAACTCTTATCTTTTTCAATTGTTCAATTTCATCCAAAATATGATTCAAATACATATATAAGGGTGAAAGTACCTCTATTATAGGAACTACATCAAATTAGTCCCTCTATTATTAAATGGTCAATTTAGTCTCTATACTATTATTAATATTTTAATTATATTTACACATTTTATAATTAAATATAAATAAAATGCTTTTAATTAATAAAGAGTAAATCAAGTTGTATTAAGTTTGCCCAAAGCAAATAATAATAATAATAATAATTTATCAAAGAATAACCTTCAATCTGACCAAATTGAATGGGTTACATTACTATTGGACAAATGTATAAATCAAGCAAGTAATTATATTTTATTGTGTCAAATAATAAAGTTTATGTCTAAATAAGTTTTTATAGTTTTATTTGTATTTAGATAAGTTTATGGTTTTCTTTGGATGTATAATTGGATGAATTCTAGTGAAATTAAAAGTAACGTTGGTGGTGAGATTAGTTGTTGTAATAATGAGACTGAATGCCATAGTAATGTGATAATAATGAATTTGGTTTGATTTCGGATAATTGTAAATTTTTAATTTGTATCAATAAACCGTCTAAACACCTTGATTTGGATTGATTTTCAATTATTTTGTTTTGTTTTTTTTTACTCGGCCCTACTCACAAGAGGTAAATGATCATACAAAGGAGCGCTAACATGTTTAATAGAAGTTGAACAAATTATATTTAGGCTCTCTTTATATAGACAGTGAGATTAGCTCTAATGAGATCGAAAACATATATAACAATAATAAGATTAGAAACTATTCCACACCATCTTGAATTTTAGCACTAAAAATTACCAAAAAAAAAAAAAGAAAGAAGAAAAACAACTATTTTTTGCCATAATGATTCTTGTAGTCTCCAACTTTATAGAAAAAGTTATTTCAACTCTCTATTTAATTTTTTATTTTTTTAGTTCTTAAATTTGGAATTTTTGTCAAATCACCCTAGAATGAGTGAAAATTTAATGCCTGTTGATTTTGCTGATGTAACATACACGCAGATTGCTACGTATATGCCACATAAGCAATTAATTATTTTTTAAAATTTTAAAAATTCAAAAATATTTTAAAAATTAAAAAATTATAAGAAAATATTTTTAAATGTATATTTTTAAAATAATTAATTGCTAACGTGACATACACGTAGTAATCTATTTTGGATGGTTTAACAAAAAATATAAGTTCAAAGACTAAAAGAAAAGGAAAATAAATAGAGAGGTAAAATAATTCTTTTATAAAGTTGGAATGCCAAAAAGTTGTTATACTTTTATTTTTCAAAATAATAAAATTTCCATTAATAACACTTTAAACATAAGTGCATCTGCATTTGTTTCAGACTTGTTCTTTCTATAAATTCACCATAATCATGTTAAACAAGTAATTTAGTGAGGTTAATTATTGTAATAGTGAGATTAAAGTTAATTGTAGAATATGTATTTGAATTCAAATGTAAATATACTGATAAAATGAGAATAAAAAATCACTATTAAAGCAGAATTAGATGCCCTCATCGATGGTTTTTGGCTTGCTCAATTTCTTAAAGCCGATGATGTCATTTTTGAAACATATTGTGCTAGCTTTGTCAACTGCTTTAGTTTTCACAATGAGGACATTATAATCTTTGATCACTGCATCAAAGAGCTCACAAGATGCTTGATTCTTTTGTTTCTACCGAGGTCAAATGGGTGAAACGTGGTTGTAACAAATTAGTCGATTCTCTTTGCAATTGGGATCTATCTATGTGTTATAATTTGTCTTTTGGGATGGATTATCCTAGCGATATCCATAACATTGTAATTTATGATGCAACTTAAAATGAGGTAGTGACCTTTGGGTCTTTTTTTTTATAAAAAAAATCACTATTAAATATATTAAGTTAAAATGCATGTATATGTAAAATAAATAATTAAGAATATATTTAAAAATAAAATATCTTAAATAAACAAACCAAAATCATCCAACTCACAATAAACAAATTTATGTGTATTAAAATAATTAAATAGATATGAGGATCGGAAGCTATAACAAAATGTTTTGGGATATGCCGATCAACCTCTTACATTTTACTTTGATATATTGTATAGACAAACAATTATATTAATCCAATGTAAAAATATATATATGTATGCATTTTTTACATGTGTACAGTTGAATCGTAATTAAAATTTAATGTGTATATATATGACTCACAGTATAAGTTTCATGTAAAAATTATATCACATCAAAATTCATGTATCAAATTACTCATTGAACTAAAATTTATGTATAAATTTAAATTTTTCCCTAATAATAAACAAATCAAAAGCTGCGATCATTTCTTAATAAATATATGTATATTTAAAAGAAAAATAAAATGATACTACTATTAATAACAAATATGTCTTGACTTGCAAGGAAGCAGTAGTTAAAATTTTGTCAATACCTATTTGACACGGATTCAAATAATGTTACCTCCATCCCTACTCTTAATATTATATAAAAAAATTAATAGCAAATATAATTAACATACCCATTAATATAAAAAAACATTAATAATAAGAGTATACTAAAGTAGTAATAGACCGTAACTGTTGTCGTAATATATAATTATAAACACCAAGTTACCTTAAAAGACGAAATAAAAGCTGAGTATGTGAGTGAGAAAAATGACATGATAATCATTCGTAAGTTAATTGAATTCGATTTGAAAAAATTTAAATTTAAATTAATAATCATTAAATTATTGATTTAATTCGGATTGGAATTAGCTCAATTACACAAAGTAAATGGGAAGAAGGAAACACCTTGGATGCCATGGGATTTGTCTCCTTTTTCACTTTTCTTTCATAGCTTTTTCATTAATTTCAATTATTTGTACGGCTCCACATTGTGCACAGCACCCCACGTGTCATCATCCCAACTTTGTCTTCATTGAGAAGTTTGACAATTTCCCACCAATCAACATGACTTTAACATGGAGGGACCATTTCCCACCAATCAACATTACTTTTTATTTTATTATACTACTTGCTGGGTGGATGGATCCACATCTGTGTTTCATCTTGTTGGAATCATTCTCATTTTAGTCCTCCTCTTTCACTAATCAAACACTTCTTGCCTTGATTTCAGTTTGAACCAGCAATGGCCGAAGCAATTGCTTTCGACATTGCCGCAGAGCTCATTATTAAGTTGAGCTCTCGTGCTCTCTCTCAAGTTGGGCTGTGGTGGAATCTAGAACATGACATCCACGACCTCAAACGCACTGTCTGTCAAATCAAAGCTGTGCTTCTTGACGCTGAAGAGAAATCGGTGACCGACAATCTCGTCAAAGTTTGGCTTGAAGAGCTGAAAGATGTGCTTTATGATGCCGACGACTTGCTCGATGATTTCTCTACTGAAGCTTTGCGGAAAGATGTATCGGGTGGGAACAAGCTGACGACAGAGGTACGCCTTTTCTTCTCAAGCTCAAACCAATTTCCTTATGGTCTCAAAATGGGTCGGAAAATGAAGGCCATTAAGGCGAGATTAGCTTCAATTGAAAGTGGGACCAACACTTTTCACTTCATTCCGCGTGATCGCCCCGCGGAAACCTCTTTCATGACTAAAAGGAGGCAGCAAACGCACTCTTTTGAGCGTGAAGATGACATAATAGGGAGGGATGATGATAAAGCAGCTCTTCTAAAACTCGTGTTGGAGTTTCAAAGTGAAGAGAATGTTTATATCATTCCAATTGTGGGGTTTGGAGGGTTAGGGAAAGACTGCTTTGGCCCAACTTGTCTATAACCATGAAATGGTCAAAAATCATTTTGCCTTAATGATGTTTGCGTCTGTTTCAGATGATTTTGATGTGAAAGTTATTGTAGCGAACATTATCAAATCTGTGACTAATCAAGCACCTGATCAAAATCTTGAAATGGATCAATTGCAAAAACAACTTCGAGATAAAATTGATGGGAAAAAATATTTGCTTGTTTTGGATGACATTTGGGATGACGACCCAGAAAAGTGGTCTAGGCTAAAGAAGTTATTGATGGGTGGGGCTAAAGGGAGTAGGATAATAGTAACGACTCGATCTCTAAGGGTAGCGGAGATAACTAATAAATGTCCATCTCATGTTTTGAAATTGAAAGGCTTGTCTGATGATGATGCTTGGTCTTTGTTCAAAAATATAGCATTTGAGCAAGGATATGCAGACTCAACAAATTCAGCCTTTGTGGAAGTAGGGAGACAGATTTCGGAAAGGTGTGGTGGGGTTCCCTTAGCCATAAGGACGATAGCTGGTACATTATCTTTGAAGAAAACTGCAAATGAGTGGCATTCTTTCAAAGAAAATGAACTTGCTAAAATTTCACAAATTGAAGGAGAACTTCTACCTATCCTGAAATTGAGTTATGATCATCTCCCGTCTCATTTGAAGCATTGCTTTGCTTATTGCCGATTGTATCCAAAAGATTACAGAATTGAAGTAGAAGAGCTTGTTCAATTTTGGATTGCACAGGGTTTCATAAAGCAATTGAATCAAGGTCAATCTCTCGAGGAGATCGGATTTGGGTATTTTAAAGATTTAGTTGAAAGAAGTTTCTTTCAAGAGGTAGAAGGAGACTTGATGGAAGAAATGACATGTAAAAATGCATGATTTAATGCATGATGTAGCTGAATCAGTAGCAGGGATGGAGAGTAGTATTGTAGATTCAAATAAAATTGCAAGTGATGTTGGTGAAAAATGTCGCCACATATCAATTAAACCTTCATTAATTCCTTTGTTTAAGGGAAAGAAGTTGCGAACCTTGTTACATTTTCATGACAACATAGATAGAGAATTGAGTGATGATTTCAGCTATGAAACTTGGGATTTGATAATTGCAAATTGTAGATGCTTGCGTGTATTGAAATTGACTAATTTGTTAGATATTCAGATGATTTCACCCTCCATTTACAAGTTGAAACATTTGAGGTACCTTGACCTTTCTTGGAATGACAATATTAAGATTCTCCCAAAGAGTATTTGCAAGATTCAGAATTTGCTAGCGCTGAAACTTGACAGATGTTATAGGCTTAAAGAATTGCCAAAGAAGATTGAAAAATTGGTGAATCTTACCCATCTTGGGTGTAAAGATTGTTGGGATTTAACTCATATGCCACGTGGAATAGGGAAGCTGACTTCACTTGAGAAGTTAAGCATGTTTGTAGTGGATAAAGATGGGTCCCATGGCGGTGCAGATCTAAGTGAATTGAGACTGCTTAACAACTTAAGGGGACATCTACAAATAACAAATTTGGGATTCGTAAAAAATGCAAAAGAGAAGTTTAAGGCTGCTAATTTGAAAGAGAAGCAACATTTGAGATCGTTGCTTTTAGAATGGAAATTTGATTCTGATGATGATTATGATGATGATGATTATGATGATGATGAGAAGTCACTTGAAAACCTCCAGCCCCATTCTAATCTCAAGGAGCTCTGTATTCAAGGATGGAGGGGTGATGCTGAGTTTCCAAGTTGGCTTCCTTTGCTCAGAAATCTTGTCAAAATTTTATTAAGTGGTGATAATTTCAAATATTTACCGTCCTTTGCTCAATTGCCCTGTCTTGAACGGCTGGATATTAGGTTTTGTACTATGCTGAGGTACATGGATGATAATAGTCTAAAAGGAAGTCAAGGAGAACCACAATCATTCTTCCCAGCACTTAAGCATCTTTCGCTCTGGGACTGTCCGAATATGAAGAGTTGGTGGAGGACGACAAAACCAATCGATGATGATTCCAACGAGGACGACACAACAGTTATGGGAACATCAACCATGGCATTTCCTTGTCTTTCCTCTTTAACAATTCAAAATTGCCCTTTGACTTTGATGCCACTGTATCCATCACTCGATGATAAGCTAGAGTTGAGGAATACCAGTTCAAGGCCGTTAAAGCAGACTATCAAGATGAACATCAATGCTAAGGCCCCATCAACTTCAACCTCTTCTCTTCCACTCTCCAAATTGAAATCTTTCGATGTACACAACATTGAGGGGTTGTACACTCACACGCTAGATGAGTGCCTGCAACATCTCACCAGCCTCAATAGATTAACAATAGGAGATTGCAAGGAGGTTGATTTAGAGGGCATGCAATGGGAACCCCTTAAGAATCTCTCTCATTTGGAGATTGATAATATTCCAAAGCTGGTGTCTCTCTCCATTTGGCTTCAACATCTTGTTCAATTGCAAACATTAAAAATTCATAACTGCAATGGATTGAGGTCACTGCTTCCTGTGTTCCAACATCTCACTTTCCTTGAAGAGTTCGAAGTAAAGGACTGCAAGAAGCTGGAGTTATCTGGAGCTGGCATCCAAATATTCCAAGATCATACAAGCCTACGCTCTCTACGGCTGGAACATATTCCAAAGTGTCGGCATCTTCCGAAGTGGCTTCAACATCTAACAAATCTGCAAGGGCTTTATCTCGTTAATTTGCCCAATTTAACATCTCTTCCGGACGAGATGCGTTGCCTAACCAAATTGCAAATTTTATACATAAATGGAATTCCTCAGTTGGAGGAAAGATGTCGGAAGGACATTGGTGCTGATTGGCATAAGATTGCTCACATCCCCCACATTTGGTAGTAAGAGGTTGGTCTGTCTTTGTTAGTTATTTATTTTGATGACCTTATTTTTTTTGAAGAAAAATAAGAGTGGTATATTGAATCTCCAAGTCAGGGGTCTGATGCCATTTTTCGTTGAAGTTGGATACTGTTAATTTCCTTGTTAAAATCCCTTTGTTTTCATCCTACTTTTTACTTATCATCTTTCATAATATTTTTGCTGATTTGTGCAGAAAGGCATTGGAGAAAGGCATTAGTGAACTTCAATCATTTTATA
This sequence comes from Gossypium raimondii, assembly GCF_025698545.1. NCBI lineage: Eukaryota > Viridiplantae > Streptophyta > Magnoliopsida > Malvales > Malvaceae > Gossypium > Gossypium raimondii. The sequence goes on from NC_068575.1 coordinate 985,752, forward strand.
TGCATAAAAAGAGGTGCTAATTTATCTATTTGCTTTTTACTTTTAAATCATAAGAATAACTTGACAATTGCTTCTAATAATTTAATTCTAAAAAATCATTGATGTGGAGAGAGAGGCCTATGAAGCCTTCAAATTGGTTGTACTATATGCTCTGCTTTCTTCATTTAAGCACTTACTTATCATATCTTTATTTCAGAATATTTGGTGGTGAGATTGAAGTTGATAAAATGTTTCATTACTTATATATCAACAGCATTATACTAAACACACATATGTGCAAATATAAGGCTGATAATAATGGGATTTGTAACATATTCTATGTTGGCATTTATAATTTTCAGGTTCATTGATGCTTTTGGAAGAGTCGTTGTTCAAGCATGACAATTGCCAGACATACTGCATTTGAAAATTTATTATTTCACCTTACATGGAGCTTATTAAGAGCTTGATTCATAGTAGGAAAACCATCTGAGCGTTGAATGTGAATTTTCACTTGCATAGCTAAAATGAGTTGGGAGAGAATTTACTTAATTGTACAAAAGTGAGATTGCATCAAGTGTTTGAGGGGTTAAGCTTAAATCATTTCTTTGTACTATGAAGTTCATAGTGGATTTATCTTTGGGCAAAGCCCCGTAGACGTAGGACAAGTTCCGAACTGCGTAAACATCTTAATTGTGTTCTTTATTTTCCTTGTTGCATAATATGTACCAACTCAGGAAAAAACACATTTTAAATGTTCCAAACAGTATTCAAATGCAGGGATGCACAATTGATTATGAGACAATAATTGTTTTAGACGGTATTTCACATTGTTCAATTATGATGCTTCCAAAAGATGTCGATGTCCTGGCTGTATATACATGACTTGTCTGTTGATGCTTATGTTGGCACACATCAAATTACAAGTTGAATAACACCTTATAAAGGCCTATCATGGCACAAGCCAATATTCCAAGCATCTAATTGTTATTTTTCCCATTGTTTTCGTTATCAAAATACAAGTAATTTTCAACAATGTAATTAAAATGTAATTTTCAACAAGGTAGCGAAATGTGGAATTAAATTTTTCAAAAATTTTAAAGAACCTAATGAGAATTTCAAAAAAAAGGGTCTAATTAAAACTAATAAGACTATTAAAGGGCTTAGTGAAGATTTTAAAAAAATTGAGGAGTTTAATTAAAATTTTCAAAAAAATTGAAGGCTTAATTCGAATTTCCCAAATTTGGAAAGGGGGAGGAGTATGGAGAGCTCTGGCTCCCATTGCCTTCTGCCTCGAGTAATTTTTGAAACTATAAAGAAAGTGTTGTGATCTGTTCATGGCATTGTAACCTACGCTCTCTATCACCGGCAAAAATTCCAAAGTGTCGGCATCTTCCGGAGCGGGTTGCAATTTCTTTATCTCTCTGATTTGCCCAATTAAGATCGCTTCTGAGATGACCAGTTTGAAATCTTTACATATACGACAAATTCCTCAGTTGGAAGGACATTGGCGCTGATTGGCATAAAATTGCTCACATCCCACGCATTTGGTTGTAATCAGGTTGATGGAAAGGCATTTGTGCAGTAACCCAATGGAGAAAGGCATTTGAGAACTTCATAATTTGCACGAGTTCCTCAGTTGATGGAAGGACATTGGTGCCGATTGATTTGTTGGCTTTTGAGGTCCTTGATCTATTATTTATCCTTCCTCCTTTAGCAGATACAGGTGTCTGGAAGGGACTGTTGGATATGCTGGTAACTCCTGGACTGCTTTGTCCATTGGCTAGACTCATCATTTTTGTCTGCTGCGCTTTTCCTTTTTAATTGCTGAGAAAAATCAGCAATAATTCAAAGTAGTGCCAAGGGCAGGCAAAATTACAAGGTCCCTTAGTATCTGTGCATGGTTATATCTACATTAACAACCAATTGAATTGAAGAAAATAAAATAAAAAAGAGCATAAGTTTAACAGATGCATATGTAGGAGAGCTTGTATAAGAAAACTTACTGTTAGTCATAAGAACCATCAGAAATGCTTCACTACTTGAAGACAGAATGAAAAAGGAATATAATATACGAACATAATTTTGCCTGACAAACTATCAGACATATTATACATAAGGGGGAAATATGTATATCAACTGAATCATTTTTCAAACATCCATCAAAAGAACTAACACCCATCAAGCTTTCTTCATATAGAGCACGGCATTAAATGTTTGGCTTTAAACCGAGAATGGAGTAGCATAACATAACCTTCCTCTCTTACTATAACATTTATATTACGTAAAACTAACATACTATCAATTGCAATTATATTTGATAGTACTAAAACTTAGCTTTCTCAAATTAAGGCATCAAAATGTTAAAGTCATCAGGTTTTGGACATTGGATGAGGCAAGCATTCATTATATTTCAACTTAGTTCAGCAAACGAGCACTTTAACCATCAAATACATCATCAAAAAACGGGAATAGATCACGTATTAAAATACAGACATCACAATATCACTGCAGAAACAACTAATGCTACTGATAATTTATCCCCTAAGAAACTTACCCACCATGAAAAGTTCTATTTATGAACAGATCAAAAGATCACACAAAAAAATTAAGCAAACGACATTAAGCGTTAAGTGAGAGTACAATTCTCATCAAAATTGAAATAATATACTACTAATTACATGATAGCCACCATTTTCAAAAGAGAATTTTTGAACTCACTGGAAATCTCACAACAATTGCTTCAACTTCTTGATCGGCGACGATTCCACGACTATTACTAGGTGAAAATCTGTGATAATCATCGGGATGAACAAACGGCGGGTTCGTCGAAGCGAAGGCCAGGTGACGACGTATCGGCGGAACAACCGGAGGAACCGTCGAAGCTGGTGCTGTGGAAGCCGTAGGAGGTTGATACGGCAGCGTGGGACCATCGGAGGCTCCAGCCCCGCCGGACATGGAGGTATATGATTTCTAGGGGAAGGAGGTGGGGGTATAATTGGAATTGGGGGAATAGGAAGAGAGAGAAAGTGAGGGTTTTAGTTTAGACGTTAGAGAGAGAGTAGAAAACGAGGGAAAAGGGAGGGAATCTTTTGTTCGGATAAATGTGGAGGGAAGTATTTTGTATGTAATTACAATTTATTTTTACCTTTTGAACTCTTATCTTTTCAATTGTTCAATTTCATCCAAAATATGATTCAAATACATATATAAGGGTGAAAGTACCTCTATTATAGGAACTACATCAAATTAGTCCTCTATTATTAAATGGTCAATTTAGTCTCTATACTATTATTAATATTTTAATTATATTTACACATTTTATAATTAAATATAAATAAAATGCTTTTAATTAATAAAGAGTAAATCAAGTTGTATTAAGTTTGCCCAAAGCAAATAATAATAATAATAATAATATCTTATCAAAGAATAACCTTCAATCTGACCAAATTGAATGGGTTAAATCAAGCAAGTAATTATATTTTTACTGTGTGAAATAATAAAATTTATTTTTCAATTTATGTCTAAATAAGTTTTTTTATAGTTTTATTTGTATTTAGATAAGTTTATGGTTTTCTTTGGATGTATAATTGGATCAATTCTAGTAAAATTAAAAATAACGTTGGTGGTGAGATTAGTTATTGGAATAGTTAGATTGAATATCGTAGTGATGTGATAATAACCAGTTTTGGATATATATTTGGATTCAATAACAATTGTAGTAGTGAGGTGAGGTTAAAATGGATAAAACACCTCTTCCATCCCTCTTTAATTCAATATTTTTAAATTGGCCCTTCTAAAAAATAGAGTAATTTAATCCCTATCAATTTCAAAGTGAACTAAGGACAATTAACAATAATGTTAATATTTTTGTCACTTGTATATAATTTTGATTAGTATAATAACAAATTCAGTTCATACATAATGTGTAAATGTTGCAATTTGATTTAGTTAAACTAGAACTAAATTGATGAATGTGTAAACTTTTAGGGTTAAAGTTATTATTATACCAATAAAAATGTGTACAGATGACAAAAATATTAACGTTGTGATTAATTATCCTTAGCTACTATATTTCAAATTAACAATGATAAAATTGCTCTAAATTTTTAGAAGGACCAATTTGCTTGAGATCAAAATTGAAAGGGACCAGAAAGGTGTTTTCACCTTAAATTGATTATTACAGATGTTAAATTATTTATATTTAACATTAAATAATATAACATATACTAAATTTGCAAACATGGTAAATAATAAATTTATTAATAAATATATTTTTATTAATTTTTTATTTATTATTACATATCTACTTATTTAGATTTAATTCATATAAAATTTGATTATGAAAATTATATTTTTCTTTGAAATTATTATAAACTCAAAATTCTATACTTTATATAAATGAAAATAATAAAATATAATAAAATTATTTATATTAAATAATAATTAAAAATATATTTATGATAATAAATTTACATGTATTCAATATATCATTATATAAATATTAATTTGTAATATATTTAATTTTTATAACAATTAAATAATTAAATTTATAATTATCATATGATATGTACTTATATAACACCTCTGTAAGGTTATAGTGAGAAAAACAATCTCATTGCAAGTTAAATTTTTAAGAAAATCTTTTATGTCCAGTTTGGTGCAATAAAATCAAGTGATACTTACCTCAATTCAATTCAATCATGATACTTACCTCAGTTTGCTTATCATGTATATTAATTTAAATTTTAACAATTAATAATTAAATTTGAATTATAGTAATACTAACCGAAATTTCTCTCGAGTCACTCCTTGTCCACCTTCACCTTTCCTTTCTTGGTTAATGACTCTTGCACGACATTAGCTACGTAATTAAACAATTAAAAATCATTAATACACAATTTCATCAAAATATTTCTATTTATACCTAAACTTTACCTAAATTCTAATTTAATCCCTTATCAATACTAATTTTATTTTCCCAATCTAACTCCATATTCTTTCTCAATTCTTACTATAAACTCATTTTAACTCTTCAATTTCACCATAAATCCCTAATTTCAGGATTCTTTCAATTTAGTCCCTACTAATCAAAACTTACGCTTTATTTTACAATTAAATCCTTTACTAACTTCTAACTTGAAATTAAATTAATTTAACCCTAATTCATTCATTTATTCAACATAATCAATGTCTAGAAATCTAATAACTTCCAAAATTTTGACATAAATTCAATAATACTTTGTTCTAGGATTCCAAAAACATCAAAACTAAGAGAAAAGGGATTAAATTGACTGACCAAATTTTCCTTTTTTCTTTTCTTTCTCTGTTTCGTTCTACTTCTCTGTTCTTTTCTTTCTTTATTTCCTTGTTTCTTTTATTTCTTTACTTTATATTATAATAATAATATAATTACAATAAATATCTAATTAATAACTAATGCATATATTTTTTACACTTGTACTTAATCTATACCCTACACTTGTCACAAATTAATTTATTAATCACATAAATATCTTATAATTTAATTATTTATCTAATAAATATCTATTTAATAGACAATATAAATATTACAATTGTATATATTTATCTTTTACACATTTATTTATAATTACCACACTTGTCACCTTTTATTGTTTAATTATTAGTTTAGTCCTTTCACCTTTCTAACTTTCACACTTAATTCAATTTAGTCCTAATACATAATTAACTTTAATTCAACTAAATTCACTTAACTAAAATCCAATTGGTCTTATAACTAATTCTATACATATTTTTAATAATTATTTTAATAGTCCATTTTACCAAAACAGAGACACGATAATTCACTTTCCAATACCGCACTTTTTAGGTCGTTTCAAAATTAAAATCCCCAAGTCCTATATATTTTTGTAAGTTTAGAATTTAGTTCCTATATTTTTAAATTTTAAAATTCAAGTCCAACTGTTAACATTTATTAAAATTATTTTATTAAATTCGGGTTCATTAAAATGTCATATTCTTAGTTACATGGCTACCAAGTAAGTAAATTTTTTTAAATCAAACTGTCACACTAACAAATCCAACAAAAAAAAATTTAACAGTATTAACAATTGGACCTGAAATTTGAACTCTGAAAGTAAAAAAATTAAATTCCTATAAATACAAGTATAGAGACTAAATTTCAAATTTATGGTGAGTACAAGGACATATGGCATATTTTAACCTAAAAAAGGGTACCCTACTTTAGTAGTCATCCAACTAAGTTTTTTTTCTTTTTCGGTCACTCAATCATGAAAAGTTACAAAATAGTCTCCCAACGATTCAATTTTATCATTTTTATCATCAGTTGGCTAATGAAAAAATAGAAAACACCAAAAAATCCAAGATAATTGGGTGAAAAAAAAAGGAAAAAAATAATAGTTTATTGATTATTTTGTAACTTTTCATAATTAGGTAAAAGAAATTACTAATAATTTGGTGATCATTTCGTAACTTTTTAAATAGTTGAATGACTTTTAATATAGTTTACCCAAAAAAGAATATTAACGGCGTCAAATAGAAAATGAGAAAACAAATTTAAAACAAAGATAAACAAAACGATGTATTTAACGATGTTACTCCCTTCTTCTCCAACCAAAACGCCGTCACTTTGTTCCTCAAACGTAAAACATGGTGGGACCATTTCCAACCATATTCTCAATTTATTAATTAATTTTTAAAATTAATTTATAAATTCTAAAATATTTTAATTAAGTTTTGAAAGTATTAATGTTATATCAATAAAATCATTCTATTTTTGTAGTGTCAATTTGGTTTTAAATTTCGGTTCTCATTTGACATGGATTAAATTGTAAATACTTGTGTACTCATCATATTGATAACTTGATTCTAACATATTAAAAACACGAAGAGATTATAAAATTTAAGAGGATTATTTCTTCTTCTTCTTCTTTTTTAACACATTAGATTAAACAAAATGCACACTTTTAAGATATTAAATTAATGGATTTTTATATTTGATGTATCAAATAATTATATTATACACACAATAATATCACTTCATTAAAGAAAATAAAATTCACATGCTGATGTGGTTCTGGTCAAGGTTTTCAAAACTAGATAGGTGGTCGAACCAATCATATTAATTGATTTTTGGTCCAATTTGTTTGTTCGATTCAATTGAAATAGTTTAATTTAATTTAGGGTTTTTAGATATGGAAGTTTCATATTACAATAATTGAATTTTGAAAATTTTTATAGATTTTTTATATTATATATATTAATTTATTTAAAATGTTTTCAAATTTAACTAATCATGGTTTGACATGTGTCATATATTAGTAAAAATTGTCAACACCAATCTTAATTGTCCTTATTTATTAACCTTTGAAAACTACATGGTTTCCATTAATCTGTTTTCACCGGCCTCAAAAAATTGACAATAGGAGATTGCAAGGAGGTTGATTTAGAAGGCATGCAATGGGAACCTCTTGGTTGGTGATTGGTAATATTCCAAAGCTGGTGTCTCTTCCCTTGGGCTTCAACATCTTTTTCGATTGAAAACATTGGGAATTCATGAATGCCATGGATTGAGGTCACTCTTTCCTGTGTTCCAACATCTCTCGTTTTCAATAAGTAACTGCAAGGAGCTGGAGTTATCTGCACCTAACTTCCAAATATTCCAAGATCATACAAGCCTGCGCTCTCTGGCGCTGGCAAAGATTCCAAAGTGTCGCCATCTTCCGGAGTGGCTTCAACATCAAACAAATCTGCCAAGGCTTATTCTCTGTGATTTGCCTAATTTAACATCGCTTCCGGACGAGAACCAGTTTGGAAGAGTTCTTTATGAAACGATTTCCTCAGTTGGTGGAAAGATGTCGGAAGGGGATTGGTGCCGATTGGCATAAGATTGCTCATATCGCTGCAGGTTGGTATATTGACTCTCCAACTACAGCCTCTTTTGCCAAAATAGAACAAGCTTTTGGTGCAATTTCTTCATTTGTCATTTTATTTGGCTATTTTGTGCAGTAAGCATCGAAGACTTTTAGTGAAACGAATTTGGCAATTTCAAGAATTCAAATGCAGAAAAAAAAAGTGGTAATCTAGCTAATTGCTTTACGCTTTTAAATTATATTAATCTCAGCATCGCAATGATCTGATGAAATCCTATTGTGTATACACATTTGAAAATGCAGCTTACACCAAATACCAACAAGGAATGACAGGTAATTCATGCCATTCATTTATTTTCTATTTGATTCAATAAAATAAAATTGAATAATTTAGATTTAGTGTGATGTATTTTGGTGGTTCATATCTATCATTTCATAGCTTCTAATACTTTAATTCTAAAAAATCTTTATTGGTACCCAATGGACATTTTCCAAAATGCTTGCATGCCAGCCTTCAATATGCTTCTACTTCATGCTCTGCTTTGTTCATTTTCCAATTTTAAATCTTAATCATATGTATATACAATTTTATGTTTTATCTTGAAATTTTTGATCTTTTTACCCTTATTTTTGTTAGCTTTTGGCTCTATTCTTCTGCAGAGCATAGCATGCAATACAAAAAGCAGAGACCATACTTTCTACCCTCACATGTTTATCTGCCCACATATTCGATTGGCGTGTATTTTTCTGAAAGGTGTAGAGCCCAAATTCTGCCCGTGGCCCAATAGAACCCGAAACAGCCCAAATTAACAAAAAATAATCAGTCCAGTTACATTAGACACAACAAACCTAAACCCTAGCCCAGGAAATTAAAAAATTTCAGCAACAGAGAACCCTAGCTGCTGCTTGCCCCCAAGCCTCCAAGCGCCGCATGCTGCCAGGCTCACTCATGCACGCTTCTGACCACAGCCGTCGGCCTCGTCTGACACCTGCAGAGAAGAATGAATGCAAGCAACAGAAGAATACAAAGAAATAAAGAGCAAAAAACAAAAAATGAGAATGAACAGTTGTAATAGGGCTATAAAAGCCAAGATCTAATCGTTGTATTTTTTTTTTTACGAAGGCACATCAAGAAATCAAAATAGAACAGAGTTTTCAAAGGTTGAATCCTTGCAATTTCCTCTTTGTTTTCTCTTACTTATTTGTTTTATCTTATTTTATTTTATATTTTTTTTCTTTTGCAAATCTATTTCAAATAACTAAAAATCAAAAAGCAAAAATAAAGGGGAGGGGAACCCACCGGGTGGCCGTGGTTGCGCCGTCGGAGGATCTCTCCTCCGTCGCCCGAATCGGGTCCAAGCGGTCGTGAACCTCCTTTGTTTTCGACTCCCGTGGGTTGAGAGAGCTTTGGCTTTCAAGGATACCGTGAAACAGGGGCTAACGGGACCACTTTCCGGCACCGGTCGCCGACCACGTTGGTGGCGCGACGGAGGTCTTGGGAGGCCGTCGGCCTAGCAGAGAAAGGGAGTCTCCCTTTTGTTTTATTTTTATTTTTATTTTGTTTTTTGTGTATTCTTTGCAAAAGAATGAAACGGCAGGAGTAAAAATTGTTGCTTTTATGGTAATTATTACCCTAATGGGTATTTTGCGCAATTAGTCCTTCCAGTTCTGGGGCACATTCGATGCACTTTTCTATTTACTAAATTTCGGCCACAGAATTTTGGCGCTTGTTCCAATCTGGTCCTGTGCAAAACAGTGCGCATGGAAATGGGAATATTTCTTTCTTCAGTCCTCACGCCCTTGCGCATGTCTTATTTTAGTCCCTGACCTTTTGACTCTTTTTTTATTATTTAAAATTTGCTTTTGTTTTTTTAGTTTTCATGTTTATTTTGATTGCGTTTTACTTTTTAAACGGTTTAGATTTTTATATATATATTGTTTCATTTAAACAGTTCAATCATTATTTATTTTAAGATTTTTGTGTATTATTTATATTAAACAGTTTTGGTTTATATATATTATCCTAAGTTTCTTTTCCTATATTACATTTCAAATTTTTATATATATAAGATACTGACTTGCTTTTATAAATTATTTATTATTACTATTTATCTTTTTATGATAAGATGTATTATATGTCAAATATTATAAACTGCTTTCTGCAATTTCCTTTTAAATTGTCATTTTATCTTTATTTTGATGTTCATTTTATGTATTATTTAGTTAAAATTATTTTATTATTTAAAATTGTTTTATATATCTTTAAACGCAAGTTATTTATCAAAATGTTTTATTTGTTTTTTTCGTTACAAAGATTTTTCCTTCACATTACTTATCTTATACTTTTATATATACATTATTTATTTTATCTTATATATATATATATCATTTTTTTGTATATTATTTACCTTAAATTTCTTTGTTTGCATTATCTATTTTAATTTCATCATTATCATTTTAAAATTTTCTTTTACGTTTTATTTAATTTTAATTTGCTTTATACCTTTTAAATTATTGTTTAAATTATTGGTCTTTATTTATCGATGTTTGAATTTGAATGATGAATCTTTGTATGATTATCGCTTTGTGTAAGTTAATTCGTTTATTCGTTTTCATGTCGTTGGCGTCCACTTGCATGATATTGTATTCGTGTATTATTGTCTCGTGTGTGCTACCATATCTCATTTCATGTCATTGCATCGTGGACTATTCAAAATAAATGTATGTCTTTAAGTGTTGTACCCGCAACTATTCAAGAATTTTTTTTAAAATAAGTCAGTATTTTGCATTTTGGAATTTTGAGAAATTGTACCCTAACTTACTGGGTCTCGATTTTCTCGTTAAACCCAAATAGCAAAATATCTTTTCAAATTTTAAATACATAAAATTTCAAAAAATAAAGGCAATATTCTATATTTAGAAAATTCGAAAAATTGTGCCCTAACTTACTGGGCTTCGATTTTTCTCGTTGATTCTAAGTAACTGAATATCCTTTTAAAATTAAAATAAATGAGGTTTAAATAAAAAGTGAAATGCAAATTCACTCTCAAAATATGAGATGTCGGGTCCTAACTTACTGGGTGTGACATCTTGTTACTTCGGGATAAGGAGGCATTTTCTATTTTTGATTTAATTAAAGCATTTTTAAATCAACATTAATAAACGAGGATCGTATTTTAAATCTTTTCAAACTTTCAGCTTTCGACATAAAGACATTAAATAATTAACTAGGTACCAATTTTGGGCGTTACGAGGGTGCTAATCCTTCCTCGTGCGTAATCGACTCCCGAACCCATTTTTTTGAATTTTGTAGACCAAAATCGTTGTTTTAATAAAAATTAAATCGTTTATTAAAAACAACCACTTTTTAAGGTGATCCGATCACACCTCATCAAAAAAGATTGGTGGCGACTCCCATTTTCGTTTTCATTTTCAAAACCAAGTTAATCCTGTTTCATCAAAAAAAGTGGTGTCAACAAAATGCATTTGACAACTTTAAGAATTTAGATGCAGGCAAATAGGTGGTAATTACTTAATTGCTTTACATTTTTAAAATCATAATAATCTCATAATTTCAAATGATCTAATAAAATCTCGTAACTAAGCTGCTTCTTTTTCAGCATGAGTTCAATGGAAGAGCCAAAAAGCAGGACATGCATTCTTCATCAGCTGATCTGTCCATGGCATTGTGCTCCCATGAAATCCTTCTCTCTATGCACATTTGTTCTTTCTTTTTCTTTGTTGAAGAGTCGATCTGTATGCATTCTTCATCAGCTGATCTTACTGTATTGTTTATCCAAAACAATAGGGAAAGAAAAGGGAAAGAGACTTAATGTTCTTTGTCAAGCTCAGAGGCTCATTTGAAATTTTAGAGTATTTGGTAAAACTATTAAATTCAAAAAATAGGCCCGTTTAAAATAGGGGTCAAGCTTGAATTTGAATATTCAAAGCCTAAGTTTGGCCCGACCTAATTTTTAAGTTTGCAATATTTTATATGTTATGTAATTTGTAACAAATAAAAATAAAAATTGTAATACTATTATAATCTTAAGATGACTATATATAAAATTTTAATAAAAATGTAAAATTATTAAATATTGAGTTAAAAATAATATAAATTCATTTAAATTTTTTTAAATAGTATGAGTGGATTTAAAATTAGTTTGAGTTAACTGTTTACAAATTTGAAGAGACTTTAAGTTTATATTTTAGACTAGGCGAACTTAAACAAATATAAAATAAAATATAAATATTTTCATTTTTTAAATTCTCTATTATATTTTGGCAAATGATTTATTTAACCTTCTAACTTTATGAAAAAAATCAATTTAGTCCTTAAACTTGCATGGCATACACATGGATGCCACGTTAGCAATTAACTAATGTTTTAATAAATATAAAAATTTAAAAAAAGTATACAACTTATTAAAAGTTTTAAAAAGTATAAAAATTATTAAAAACTATTTTAATTTTTTTTTAAAAATAATCAATTGCTAACGTGGCATACACATTGGCTTCCATGTGGAAGCCACATCAGCAAAGTTAATAAATGTTAACTTTTTTATTCATTTTGGGGTTGGTTCAATAAACAATACAAGTTTAAAGACTAAAAGAGACAAAAATTTAAATGAAGGGCTAAAATAATTTTTTATTGTAAAGCTGGAGAGCTAAATAAGTGATTATGCCTAATTTGTTAGTATAAAAATTTGACAAGCGAAGAATCAATCTCTACCTTTCATCGCTAGATGTTAAAAATTCAAATTGAAGCTTCACCTTACGATATGTTTGGCTTAATGGTTACTCATCCTTAAGAATCTATTCCAAAGCTGCTAATAAGATGAAATGCCAGCATTGCTTCTACATGCTTATGCTCCCATTACTACCATCCATATATTCGCTACAATTTTCTTTTTCAACTTTAAATTTAATTCCTTTATTTAAGGGTTGGGTTTAGACTTGAACATTTAAGGACTATATTTTATATAAATAAAATAATAAAATATAATAAAATTATTTATATCAAATAATAATTAAAAATATATTTATGATAATAAATTTACATGTATTTAATATATCATTATATAAATATTAATTTGTAATATATTTAATTTTATAACAATTAAATCATTAAATTTATAATTATCATATGATATGTACTTATATAACACCTCTAGTGAGAAAAACAATTTCATTGCAGGTTAAATTTTTAAGAAAATCTTTTATGTCTAGTTTGGTGCAATAAAATCAAGTGATATTAGTTTAATTCGATTATATTTTTTATCCATCCATTATAATTTAGTTTAGTTCGATTTTTATTATAAATTTTATAATTATTTTAATAAAATAAACTTCATTTTACGGCTTTTAAATGTCATTTGACAAATTTTCAAAGTTTTTTCATAGATTTTTTAAAATTATTTTAAGTAGATAAAAATAATTAAATACTTTTTCACCCATTTTGGATGGTTTGACAAAAAAATATAAGTTCAAAGACTAAAAGAAAATGAAAGTAAATAGAAAGCTAAAATAATTCTTTTATAAAGTTGGAATGCCAAAAAGTTATTATACTTTCATTTTTCAAAATAATCATTAATAAACACTTTAAACATAAGTACATCTACATTTGCTTCGTGATTGTTCTTTCTATAAATTCACGATAATCATGTTAAACAAGTAATTTAGTGAGGTTAAGTATTGTAACAGTGAGATTAAAGTTAATTGTAGAATATGTATTTGAATTCAAATGTAAATATATCGATAAAATGAGAATAAAAAATCACTATTAAAGCGGAATTAGATGCCCTCATCGATGGTTTTTGGCGGCTTTCTCAATTTCTTAAAGCCAATAATGTCATTTTTGAAACAGATTGTGCTAGCATTGTCAACCGCTTTAGTTTTCACAAGGAGGACATAACGATCCTTGATCACTGCATCAAGGAGCTCACAAAATGCTTAATTCTTTTGTTTCTTTCGAGGTCAGATGGGTGAAACGTGGTTATAACAAATTAGCCGATTCTCTTTGTAATTGGGCTCTTTCTAAGTGTAGTAATTTGTCTTTTGAGATGAATTATCCTAACGATCGATATTCATAACGTTGTAATTTATGATGCAACTTAAAATGAGATAGTGACCAGTATTAAATATATTAAGTTAAAATACATGTATATGTAAAATAAATGATTAAAATATATTTAAAAATAAAATATCTTAAATAAACAAACCAAAATCATTCAACTCACAATAAAACAATTATATGTGTAATAAAATAATAAAATAGATATGAGCAGTGGAAGCAATCTTCATGATGGTATAAGTAATGATTTTTCCTTCAATACCAATTAAATACACATTCCCATGGAGCTGACATAAATCCAATATCTTTCCACATGTTCAAAAACGAAATTAATTTTTTTTTGTTGGCAATAGTAGCCGAGCTAAAAAAATTTTACTCGAATTAAATTATATATTTTATAGTAATGTATCTTTATAATTTTTAAAGAGTTAAATTAAATTTTTATAAATTTTTTAGATGAACAAATTATAATTTTATCATTATTAATTTAAAATTTTATAAATTATAAAATGTGTAAATTAAAAATTTATCATTTTAGGAGTCTCTACTAGGCTTCGCAGGTGATAGCGCAACTTGTCAAGAATGACCATCCAAGCTATAACAAAATGTTTTGGGATATGCTAAATCAACCTCTTACATTTTACTTTGATATATTACATAGACAAGCAATTATATTAATCCAATGTAAAAAAATATATGTATGCATTTTTTACATATGTATAATTGAATCAAAATTAAAATTAATAGCAAATATAATTAACATACCCATTAATATAAAAAAATTTAATAATAAGGGTATACTAAAATAGTAATGAACAGTAACTATTGTCGTAATATATAATTATAGACACCAAGTTACTTTAAAAGACAAAATCAAAGCTAAGTAGGTAGGTGAGAAATGTGAACATGATAATCACTTGTAAGTTAATTGAATTCGATTAAAAAAAGATTTAAATTTGATTTAGTAGTCATTAAGTTATGTTTAAATGAGTTTTATTGAATTTTTTATTTTATATATTCAACCAAAGTTAAACTCAAAAATAAAATATTGAATTTAAGTTAAACTCGCGCAATTACACAAAGTGGGAAGAAGGTTTAGAAAGACTTCAATCAAAACACCTTGGATTCCATGGGATTTGTCTCCTTTTTCTCTTTTCTTTCGTAGCCTTTTCATTAATTTCAATTATTTGTACGGCTCCACATTGTGCAGAGCATTACAGAAATTTGTGTCAAACAGTAAACATGGAGGGACCATTTCCCACCAAACAACATGACTTTAACTTGGAGGGACCATTTCCCACCAATCAACATGACTTTTTATTTAATTATACTACTTGCTGGGTGGATGGATCCACATCTGTGCTTCATCTTGTTGGAATCATTCTCATTTTAGTTCTCCTCTTTCACCAATCAAACACTTTTTGCCTTGATTTCAGTTTGAACCAACAATGGACGAAGCAATTGCTTCCGTCATTGCCACAGAGCTCATTATTAAGTTGAGCTCTCGTGCTCTCTCTCAAGTTGGGCTGTGGTGGAATCTCAAACATGACATCCACAATCTCAGACGCACTGTCTGTCAAATCAAAGCTGTGCTTCTTGACGCTGAAGAGAAATCGGTGACCGACAATCTCGTCAAAGTTTGGCTTGAAGAGCTGAAAGATGTACTTTATGATGCCGACGACTTGCTCGATGATTTCTCTACTGAAGCTTTGCGGAAAGATGTATCGGGTGGGAACAAGCTGACGAAAGAGGTACGCCTTTTCTTCTTAACCTCAAACCAATTTGCTTATGGTCTCAAAATGGGTCGGAAAATGAAGGCCATTAAGGCGAGATTAGCTTCAATTGAAAGGGAGGCCAACACTTTTGGCTTCATTCCGCGTGATCGCCCCGCGGAAACCTCTTTCATGACTAAAAGGAGGCAGCAAACGCACTCTTTTGAGCGTGAAGATGACATAATAGGGAGGGATGATGATAAAGCAGCTCTTCTAAAACTCGTGTTGGAGTTTCAAAGTGAAGAGAATGTTTATGTCATTCCAATTGTGGGGTTTGGAGGGTTAGGGAAGACTGCTTTGGCCCAATTTGTCTATAACCATGAAATGGTCAAAAATCATTTCGACTTAACGATGTTTGCGTGTGTTTCAGATGATTTTGATGTGAAAGTTATTGTAGCAAACATTATCAAATCTGTGACTCATCAAGCACCTGATCAAAATCTTGAAATGGATCAATTGCAAAAACAACTTCGAGATAAAATTGATGGGAAAAAATATTTGCTTGTTTTGGATGACATTTGGAATCAGGACCCAGAAAAGTGGTCTAGGCTAAAGAAGTTATTGATGGGTGGGGCTAAAGGGAGTAGGATAATAGTAACTACTCGATCTCTAAGGGTAGCGGAGATAACTAATAAATGTCAATCCCATGTTTTGAAATTGAAAGGCTTGTCTGATGATGATGCTTGGTCTTTGTTCAAAAAGATAGCATTTGAACAAGGATATGCAGACTCAACAAATTCAGCCTTTGTGGAAGTAGGGAAACAGATTTCGGAAAGGTGTGGTGGGGTTCCCTTAGCCATAAGGACGATAGCTGGTACATTATCTTTGAAGAAAACTGCAAATGAGTGGCATTCTTTCAAAGAAAATGAACTTGCTAAAATATCACAAATTGAAGGAGAACTTCTACCTATACTGAAATTGAGTTATGATCTTCTCCCGTCTCATTTGAAGCATTGCTTTGCTTATTGCCGATTGTATCCAAAAGATTACAGAATTAAAGTACAAGAGCTTGTTCAATTTTGGATTGCACAGGGTTTCATAAAGCAATTGAATCAAAGTCAATCTCTGGAGGAGATCGGGTTTGGGTATTTTAAAGATTTAGTTGAAATAAGTTTCTTCCAAGAAGTAGGAGAAAGATATTCAAGGGAAGGGCTAACATGTAAAATGCATGATTTAATGCATGATCTAGCTGAATCAGTAGCAGGGATGGAGAGTAGTATTGTAGATTCAAATAAAATTGCAAGTGATGTTGGTGAAAAATGGCGACACATATCAATTAAACCTTCATTAATTCCTTTGTTTAAGGGAAAGAAGTTGCGAACCTTGTTACATTTTCAAGACAAAATAAGTCAAGATTTCAGCTATGAAACTTGGGATTTGATAATTGCAAATTGTAGATGCTTGCGTGTATTGAAATTGAATTCTATAGGTATTCAAAAGATTTCACCCTCCATTTGTAAGTTGAAACATTTGAGGTACCTTGATCTTTCTTGGAATTTCAATATTAAGATTCTCCCAGAGAGTATTTGCAAGATTCAGAATTTGCTAGCGCTGAAACTTGACAGCTGTCATAGGCTTAAAGAATTGCCAAAGAAGATTGAAAAATTGGTGAATCTTACCCATCTTGGGTGTGAAGGTTGTAGGGGTTTAACTCATATGCCACGTGGAATAGGGAAGCTGACTTCACTTGAGACGTTAAGCATGTTTGTAGTGGATAAAGATGGGTCCCATGGCGGTGCAGATCTAAGTGAATTGAGACTGCTTAACAACTTAAGGGGAGGGTTAGGAATAACAAATTTGGGATTCGTAAAAAATGCAAAAGAGAAGTTTAAGGCTGCTAATTTGAAAGAGAAGCAACATTTGAGATGGTTGGGTTTACAATGGAAATTTGATTCTGATGATGAAGATGATGATGATGATGATGAGAAGTCACTTGAAGACCTCCAGCCCCATCCTAATCTCAAGGAGCTCTGTATTGAAAGATGGAGGGGTGATGCCAAGTTTCCAAGTTGGCTTCCTTTGCTCACAAATCTCGTCAAAATTTTCATAAGTGGTGGTAATTTCAAACAAATCCCGTCCTTTGCGCAATTTCCTTGTCTTAAAGGGCTGACCATAGATGATTGTACTAAGCTGGAGTACATGGATGATAATAGCCCAAAAGGAAGTCAAGGAGAACCACAATCATTCTTCCCATCACTGAAGCATCTTTCGCTCTGGAACTGTCCGAATATGAAGAGTTGGTGGAGGACGACAAAACCAATCGATGATGATTCCAACGAGGACGACACAACAGTTATGGGAACATCAACCATGGCATTTCCTAGTCTTTCCTCTTTAGACATTCAAAATTGCCCTTTAATTTTAATGCCACTGTATCCATCACTCGATGAAGGTCTAATGTTGTTCTATACCAGTTCAAGGCCGTTAAAGCAGACTATCAAAATGAACATCAATGCTAAGGCCCCATCAACTTCAACCTCTTCTCTTCCACTCTCCAAATTGAAATCTTTCCATGTATACAACATTGAGGGGTTGGACACTCACACGCTAGATGAGTGCCTGCAACATCTCACCAGCCTCAAAAGATTAACAATAAGAGATTGCAAGGAGGTTGATTTAGAGGGCATGCAATGGGAACCCCTTAAGAATCTCTCTCATTTGGAGATT
Organism: Gossypium raimondii; assembly: GCF_025698545.1. Classification (NCBI taxonomy): domain Eukaryota; kingdom Viridiplantae; phylum Streptophyta; class Magnoliopsida; order Malvales; family Malvaceae; genus Gossypium; species Gossypium raimondii. The sequence goes on from NC_068575.1 coordinate 1,004,117, forward strand.
GATAATATTCCAAAGCTGGTGTCTCTCCCCATTGGGCTTCAACATCTTGTTCAATTGAAAACATTAAAAATTCATAACTGCAATGGATTGAGGTCACTGCTTCCTGTGTTCCAACATCTCACTTCCCTTGAAGACTTTTTAGTAATGGACTGCAAGGAGCTGGAGTTATCTGGGGCTGGCATCCAAATATTCCAAGATCATACAAGCCTACGCTTTCTACAGCTGCAAAATATTCCAAAGTGTCGGTATCTTCCGGAGTGGCTTCAACATCTAACAAATCTGCAACGGCTTTTTCTCGTTAATTTGCCCAATTTAACATCTCTTCCGGACCAGATGCATTGCCTAACCAGTTTGAAGTATTTACACATACAAGAAATTCCTCAGTTGGAGGAAAGATGTCGGAAGGACATTGGCGCTGATTGGCAAAAGATTGCTCACATCCCCAACATTTGGTTGAATCAGGTTGGTCTGTCTTTGTTATTTATTTAATATGATGACCTTATCTTTTTTTGAAGAAAAATAAGAGTGGTATATTGAATCTCCAAGTGAGGGGTCTGATGCCATTTTTCATTGAAGTTGGATACTGTTAATTTCCTTGTTAAAATCCCTTTGTTTTAATCCTACTTTTTACTTATCATCTTTCATAATATTTTTGGTGATTTGTGCATTAAGGCATTGGAGAAACGCATTAGTCAACATCAATCATTTTACATGCATAAAAAGAGGTGGTAATTTATCTATTTGCTTTTTACTTTTAAATCATAATAATAACTTGACAATTGCTTCTAATAATTTAATTCTAAAAAATCATTGATGTGGTTGTATTATATGTATTTATATATATATTTATGTTTTCTCTTAATATATGCCAACTGAGTATTATCTTGGATGGTACCTGTGATATTGACAGGCTTTTGGAGGTATTCAAATTCATAATATTCATTGATGCAGGGCACTCTTTTAGCTGTTTAGAATTCCAGCCAAATTTGTTATTGAAGGTCCAAACAAGAAAAAAAGGAAGATGCTTCAGACGTATAATTAAGTGTTTGAGGGGTTAAGCTTAAATAATTTCTTTGTACTATGAAGTTCATAGTGGATTCATCTTTGGGCAAAGCCCCGCAGACGTAGGACGAGTTTCGAACTGCGTAAACATCTTAATTGTGTTCTTTATTTTTCTTGTTGCATAATATATACCAACTCAAGAAAACACACATTTTTAATGTTCCAAATAGTATTCAAATGCAGGGATGCACAATTGATTATGAGACAATAATTGTTTTAGACGGTATGTATTCCAAGGCTATGTTCAATTATGATGCTTGGACTAGGACTCTTCCAAAAGATGTCGATGTCCTGGCTGTATATACATGACTTGTGTGTTGATGCTTATGTTGGCACACATCAAATTATAAGTTGAACAACACCTTATAAAGGCCTATCATGGCACAAGCCAATATTACAAGCTGAAGCTTTGACTCTTGTTATGTTCTGCCCCGAGTAAATTTTTTAAAGAGAAATTTATTAATTCATTCAATGAATAAATGAAAAATTCAAAGAAAAAAAATAACAAATACTCGTATGCGCTAAATAATAATAAAAATTTATTATTTTATAACTTTTCATAATTAGGTAAAAGAAATTACTAATAATTTGGTGATCATTTTGTAACTTTTTAACTAGTTGAATGACTTTTAATATAGTTTACTCAAAAAAGAATATTAGCGGCGTAAAATAGAAAACGAGAAAACAAATTTAAAATAAAGATAAACAAAACGATGTACTTAACGACGTTACTTCCTTCTTCTCCAACCAAAACACCGTCGCTTTGTTCCCCAAACGTAAAATACGGTGGGACCATTTCCAACCAAACAACATTATTTTCATTTAATAATAAATGTGTTATAATTATTTATATTCATATAAGAAGTTATTTGTATTAAATATTCTCAATTTATTAATTAATTTTTTAAAATTAATTTATAAATTATAAAATATTTTAATTAAGTTTTGAAAGTATTAATATTATATCAATAAAATCATTTCATTTTTGTAGCTATCAATTTAGATTTTAAATTTCGTTCTCATTTGACATGGATTAAATTGTAAATACTTGTGTACTCATCATATTGATAACTTGATTCTAACATATTAAAAACACTGAGATTATAAAATTTAAGAGGATTACTTCTTCTTCTTCTTTTAACAAATTAGATTCAAGTTGCCTATATAGCATGTACACATGTGTTTTAAGTATGTCCCCTATCATATTTGAGCGAACATTTAATGCTCAACCTACTTGCTAAGTTAATAGGAAAATGGGATAAATCTCAAAACTACATATAAACTTTGGCATAACATATAATTTTATACATGAAATTTTAATTTGATCTAATTTTCATAAATTATTAATATGACATCATTTTATGTTTATATATTGTGTAAATAAATAATTATATTTATCCACTACAAAAATAAATTCATGTATCTATTTCTTTAAATACCTCGCATATTAAAATATAGACATCACAAATTCGACTAATGGATCATAGGGCAAAGTCGACTAGTGCGAGGTTTGTAGGAACATGTAGTTACATTATTGCTACTTAGTTGCAAACAAGCATGATCAAAGATAAATTGTGACTTTCATTGAAGCATACAATATTCTTTTAATTGTGATTTTTTTTTCATAACACGAGTTAGACAATAGTTTGATAACATCCATAAGTGTCCAAATCTATTTTCATTTTTTATTTTACTTTTTTATATATTTTTTCTTTCTCATATATATTGATTATAGATTCGCTCATGATATTGCTTCAATAGAAGGAACTCCTAAAAGCTTGAGAAAATTAGTGAGAGCTTACCCTATATATTTATGAAACAAAATATGAACATAAAATATCTAAAATTTTAAATTTTACACAATCCCAATATACAAAAACTAAAGAGAATATGAAAACTATTAATATGTGCTAACCAAATTAAATAAATCTGAAATTAAATTCACATACCGATGTTGTGCTGGTTAAGGTTTTAAAACTAGATAGGTGGCGAACCAATCATATTAATTGGTTTTCGGTCTAATTTGTTTGTTGGATTCAATTGAAATAGTTTAATTTAATTTAGGGTTTTAGATATGAAAGTTTTATATTACAATAATTGAATTTTGAAAATTTTTATAGATTTTTTATATTATATATATTAACTTATTTAAAATGTTTTCAAATGTTTTCAAAATATTAGTAAAAACTGTTAACACCGATCTTAATTGTCCTTATTTATTCACCTTTGAAAACTACAAGGTTTCCATTAATCTTTTTACCCTTCATTTTTGTTAGCTTTTGGCTCTATTCTTCGGCAGAGCATAGCATGCAATACAAAAAGCAGAGATCGTACTTTCTACCCTCATTTGTTTATCTGCCCACATATTCGATTGGCATGTATTTTTCTGAAAGGCATTTGACAACTTTAAGAATTTAGATGCAGGCAAATAGGTGGTAATTACTAAATTGCTTTACATTTTTAAAATCATAATAATCTCATAATTTCAGATGATCTAATGTAACCTCGTAACTAAGCAACTTCTTTTTCAGCATGAGTTCAATGGAAGAGCCAAAAAGCAGGACATGCATTCTTCATCAGCTGATCTGTCCATGGAATTGTGCTCCCATGAAATCCTCCTCTCTATGCACATTTGTTCTTTCTTTTTCTTTGTTGAAGAGTCGATCTGTATGCATTCTTCATCAGCTGATCTTACAGTATTGTTTAGCCAAAATAATAGGGAAAGAGACTTACTGTTCTTTGTCAAGCTCAAAGGCTCATTTGAAATTTTGGAAGATTTGGATAAAACTATTAAATTTAAAAAATAGGCCCATTTAAAATATGAGTCGAGCTTGAATTTGAATATTCAAAGCCTAAGTTGGGTCCGACCCAATTTTTAAGTTTGCAATATTTTATATTATGTTAATTTTATATGTTATGTAATTTGTAACAAATAAAAATAAAAATTATAATACTATTATAATCTTAAGATGACTATATATAAAATTTTAATAAAATGTAAAATTATTAAATATTAAGTTAAAAATAATATAAGTTCATTTAAATTTTTTAAAATAGTATGAGTGGATTTAAAATGAGTTTGAGTTAACTGCTTACAAATTTGAACAGACTTTAAGTTTATATTTTGGACCAGGCGAACTTAAACAAATATAAAATAAAATATAAATATTTTCATTTTTTAAATTTCTATTATATTTTGGCATAATGGTTTATTTAACCTTCTAACTTTATGAAAAATCAATTTAGTCCTTAAACTTACATGACATACACATGGATGCCACATTAGCAATTAACTAATGTTTTAAATATAAAAATTAAAAAAAAAGCATACAGATTCCTACTCATCCTTAAGAATCTATTCCAAAGCTGCTAATAAGATGAAATGCCACCATTGCTTCTACATGCTTATGCTCCCATTACTACCATCCATATCTTTCTCAACTTTAAATTTAATTCCTTTGTTTAAGGGTTGGGTTTAGACTTCAACATTTAAGGACTATATTTTATATAAATGAAAATAATAAAATATAATAAAATTATTTATATCAAATAATAATTAAAAATATATTTATGATTATAAATTTACATGTATTTAATATATATTATATAAATATTAATTTGTAATATATTTAATTTTATAAGAATTAAATAATTAAATTTATAATTATCATATGATATGTACTTATATAACACCTCTAGAAGGTTATAGTGAGGAAAACAATCTCATTGCAAGTTAAATTTTTAAGAAGATCCTTTATGTCCAGTTTGGTGCAATAAAATCAAGTGATATTAGTTTAATTCGATTCTATTTTTTATCCGTCCATTATAATTTAGTTTAGTTCGATTTTGTTATTATAAATTTTATAATTATTTTAATAAAATAAACTTTATTTTACGGCTTTTAAATATCATTTGACAAATTTTCAAAGTTTTTTCATAGATATTTTTAAAATTATTTTAAGTAGATAAAATAATTAAATACTTTTATATAATATTTTTAAAATATATTTATTTATTTTCACTATTTTTAAATATAAAATATTTATTTTTATATTATAAAATAAATTTATTTATAAATTAAAATAAAGAATATAATTTGGTTCGGTTTCAATAATTGTGATTTTTTAATTTGTATTCCATAAACCGTCTAAACACCTTGATTTGGATCAATTTTCAAATATTTTTTATTTTATTTACTCAACCTTACTCATGGGAGGTAAATGATCATACAAAGGAGCACTAACTTGTTTAAAAGAAGCTGAACAAATAATATTTAGGCTCTCTTTATATAGACAGTGAGATTAGCTCCAATGAGGTCGAAAACATATATAACAATAATAAGATTAAAAACTATTCCGCACCATCTTGAATTTTAGCACTAAAAAATACAAAAAAAAAAGGAGAAGAAAAACAACTATTTTTTTTGCAATAATGATTCTTTTGGTCTCTAACTTTATAGAAAAAGTTATTTCAACTCTCCATTTAACTTTTCGTTTCTTTTAGTTCTTAAACTTGTAATTTTTGTCAAATCACCTCAAAATGAGTGAAAAATTAACGTATGTTGATTTTGCTAATGTAACATACACGCGGATTGCCACGTATATGCCACATAAGCAATTAATTATTTTTTAAAAAAATTCAAAAAAATATTTTTAAATATTTTTTTAAAATAATTAATTGTTAACGTGACATACACGTGGTAATCTACCTATATGTCATGTCAACAAAGTTAACAAATGTTAACTTTTTCACCCATTTTGGATGGTTTGACAAAAAAAAATATAAGTTCAAAGACTAAAAGAAAATGAAAGTAAATAGAGAGCTAAAATAATTCTTTTATAAAGTTGGAATGCCAAAAAAGTTATTATACTTTCATTTTGCAAAATAATTAATAAACACTTTAAACATAATGTCATTTTTGAAACAGATTGTGCTAACATTGTCAACCGCTTTAGTTTTCACAAGGAGGACATAACGATCCTTGATCACTGCATTAAGGAGCTCACAAGATGCTTGATTCTTTTGTTTCTTTCGAGGTTAAATGGGTGAAACGTGGTTATAACAAATTAGCTGATTCTCTTTGTAATTGGGCTCTTTCTAAGTGTAGTAATTTGTCTTTTGAGATGAATTATCTTAGCGATCGATAATCATAACATTGTAATTTATGATGCAACTTAAAATGAGGTAGCGACCTTTGGGTTTTTTTATTATAAAAAATACTATTAAATGTATTAAGTTAAAATACATGTATGTGTAAAATAAATATTTAAAATATATTTAAAAATAAAATATCTTAAAAAAACCAAAATCATCCAACTCACAATAAAACAATTATATGTGTAATAAAATAATAAAATAGATATGAGCAGTGGAAGCAATCTTCATGATGGTATAAGTAATGATTTTTCCTTCAATACCAATTAAATACATTCCCATGGAGCTGACATAAACCCAATATCTTTCCACATGTTGTGTTCAAAAACTAAATTAATTTTTCAATAGTAGCCAAGCTAAAAAAAATTTTAGTCGGAATTAAATTATATATTTTTATAGTAATATATCTTTATAATTTTTAAAGAGTTAAATTAAATTTTTATAACAGGGTTAACAAATGTTAAACTCTTATATTTTACTTTGATATATTGCATAGACAAACAATTATAACAGTAACTATTGTCGTAATATATAATTATAGACACCAAGTTACTTTAAAAGACAAAATCAAAGCTAAGTAGGTGGGTGAGAAAGGTGGACATGATAATCATTTGTAAGTTAATTAAATTCGATTCAAAAAGATTTAAATTTGATTTAGTAGTCATTAAGTTATGTTTAAATTATTGATTTAATCGGATTCGAATTTAATAATATTTGATTCTAATGGCGAATGAGTTTTATTGAATTTTTATTTTATATATTCAACCAAAGTTAAACTCAAAAATAAAATATTGAATTTAACCGAGTATTGAGACTCACTCAATTACACAAAGTAAGTGGGAAGAAGGTTTAGAAAGACTTCAATCAAAACACCTTGGATTCCATGGGATTTGTCTCCTTTTTCTCTTTTCTTTCATACCTTTTTCATTAATTTCAATTATTTGTACGTTGTGCAGAGCACCCCTAGTGTCATCATCTCAACTTTGTCTCCATTCAGAAATTTGTGTCAAACAGTAAACATGGACGGACCATTTCCCACCAATCAACATTACTTTTTATTTAATTATACTACTTGCTGGGTGGATGGATCCACATCTGTGTTTCATCTTGCTGGGATCATTCTCATTTTAGTCCTCCTCTCTCACGAATCAAACACTTTTTGCCTTGATTTCAGTTCGAACCAACAATGGCCGAAGCAATTGCTTTCGACATTGCCGCAGAGCTCATTATTAAGTTGAGCTCTCGTGCTCTCTCTCAAGTTGGGCTGTGGTGGAATCTAAAACATGACCTCGACGACCTCAAAAGCACCGTCTCTACAATCAAAGCTGCGCTTCTTGACGCAGAAGAGCGATCCGTGACCAGCCATCTCGTCAAAGATTGGCTTGAAAAGCTGAAAGATGTACTTTACGATGCTGACGACTTGCTCGATGATTTCTCTACCGAAGCTTTGCGGAAAGATCTAATGGGTGGGAACAAGCTGACGGAAGAGGTACGCCTTTTCTTCTCGAGCTCAAACCAATTTGCTTATGGTCTCAAAATGGGTCGGAAAATGAAGGCCATTAAGGCGAGATTAGCTTCAATTGACTTAACGATGTTTGCGTGTGTTTCAGATGATTTTGATGTGAAAGTTATTGTAGCAAACATTAACAAATCTGTGACTAATCAAGCACCTGATCAAAATCTTGAAATGGATCAATTGCAAAAACAACTTCGAGATAAAATTGATGGGAAAAAATATTTGCTTGTTTTGGATGACATTTGGAATGAGGACCCAGAAAGGTGGTCTAGGCTAAAGAAGTTATTGATGGGCGGGGCTAAAGGGAGTAGGATAATAGTAACTACTCGATCTCTAAGGGTGGCGGAGATAACTAATAAATGTCAATCCCATGTTTTGAAATTGAAAGGCTTGTCTGGTGATGATGCTTGGTCTTTGTTCAAAAAGATAGCATTTGAGCAAGGATATGCAGACTCAACAAATTCAGCCTTTGTGGAAGTAGGGAGACAGATTTCGGAAAGGTGTGGTGGGGTTCCCTTAGCCATAAGGACGATAGCTGGTACATTATCTTAGAAGAAAACTGCAAATGAGTGGCATTCTTTCAAAGAAAATGAACTTGCTAAAATTTCACAAATTGAAGGAGAAATTCTACCTATACTGAAATTGAGTTATGATCATCTCCCGTCTCATTTGAAGCATTGCTTTGCTTATTGCCGATTGTATCCAACAGATTACACAATTCAAGTGCAAGCGCTTGTTCAATTTTGGATTGCACAGGGTTTCATAAAGCAATTGAATCAAAGTCAATCTCTGGAGGAGATCGGGTTTGGGTATTTTAAAGATTTAGTTGAAAGGAGTTTCTTTCAAGAGGTAGAAGAATATGGATTTGGGGATATGAGATGTAAAATGCATGATTTAATGCAAGATCTAGCTGAATCAGTAGCAGGGATGGAGAGTAGTATTGTAGATTCAAATAAAATTGCAAGTGATGCTGGTGAAAAATGTCGCCACATATCAATTAATCCTTTATTAATTCCTTCATTAATTCCTTTGTTTAAGGGAAAGAAGTTGCGAACCTTGTTACACTTTCCAAACAGCATAGATCAAGATTTTAGTGAAGAAAGTTGGGATTTGATAATTGCAAATTGTAGATGCTTGCGTGTATTGAAATTATATTCTATAGGTATTCAAAAGATTTCACCCTCCATTTGTAAGTTGAAACATTTGAGGTACCTTGACCTTTCTTCCAATTACAATATTAAGATTCTCCCAAAGAGTATTTGCAAGATTCAGAATTTGCTAGCGCTGAAACTTGACTGCTGTTTTGGGCTTAAAGAATTGCCAAAGAAGATTGAAGAATTGGTGAATCTTACCCATATTGGGTGTCGTAGTGTTTTAGTTTAACTCATATGCCACGTGGAATAGGGAAGCTGACTTCACTTGAGACGTTAAGCATGTTTGTAGTGGATAAAGATGGGTCCCATGGCGGTGCAGGTCTAAGTGAATTGAGACTGCGTAACAACTTAAGGGGACGTCTACAAATAACAAATTTGGGATTCGTAAAAAATGCAAAAGAGAAGTTTAAGGCTGCTAATTTGAAAGAGAAGCAACATTTGAGATCGTTGCTTTTAGAATGGAGCCTTCGTTTTGATGATGACGATGAGAAGTCACTTGAAGACCTCCAGCCCCATCCTAATCTCAAGGAGCTCTGTATTGCAGGATGGAGGGGTGATGGCAAGTTTCCAAGTTGGCTTCCTTTGCTCACAAATCTCGTCACAATTGACATAAGTGGTAGTAATTTCAAACAAATCCCGTCCTTTGCGCAATTTCCTTGTCTTAAAGGGCTGGAGATATATGATTGTACTAAGCTGGAGTACATGGATGATAATAGCCCAAAAGGAAGTCAAGGAGAACCACAATCATTCTTCCCATCACTTAAGCATCTTTGCCTACGGGATTGCCCAAATATGAAGAGTTGGTGGAGGACGACAAAGCCAATCGATGATGATTCCAACGAGGACGACACAACAGTTATGGGAACATCAACTATGGCATTTCCTTGTCTTTCCTCTTTAGAAATTAAAAATTGCCCTTTGACTTCAATGCCACTGTATTCATCACTCGATGAAGATCTAATGTTGTCGAATACCAGTTCAAGGCCGTTAAAGCAGACCATGAAGATGAACATCACTAGTACGACCCCATCAACTTCAACCTCTTCTCTTCCTCTCTCCAAATTGAAATCTTTCGATGTACACAACATTGAGGGGTTGGACACTCACACGCTAGATGAGTGCCTGCAATATCTCACCAGCCTCAAAAGATTAACAATAGGAGATTGCAAGGAGGTTGATTTAGAGGGCATGCAATGGGAACCCCTTAAGAATCTCTCTCATTTGGAGATTGATAATATTCCAAAGCTGGTGTCTCTCCCCATTTGGCTTCAACATCTTGTTCAATTGAAAACATTAAAAATTCATAACTGCAATGGATTGAGGTCACTGCTTCCTGTGTTCCAACATCTCACTTTCCTTGAAGAGTTTGAAGTAAAGGACTGCAAGGAGCTGGAGTTATCTGGAGCTGGCATCCAAATATTCCAAGATCATACAAACCTACGCTCTCTATGGCTGCAAAATATTCCAAAGTGTCGGCATCTTCCGGAGTGGCTTCAACATCTTGTTCAATTGAAAACATTAAAAATTCGTAACTGCAATGGATTGAGGTCACTGTTTCCTGTGTTCCAACATCTCACTTTCCTTGAAGAGTTTGAAGTAGAGGACTGCAAGGAGCTGGAGTTATCTGGAGCTGGCATCCAAATATTCCAAGATCATACAAGCCTACGCTCTCTATCGCTGCAAAATATTCCAAAGTGTCGGCATCTGCCGGAGTGGCTTCAACATCTAACAAATCTGCAAGGGCTTTATCTCGTTAATTTGCCCAATTTAACATCTCTTCCAGACGAGATGCGTTGCCTAACCAGTTTGGAGTATTTACACATACGAGAAATTCCTCAGTTGGAGGAAAGATGTCGGAAGGACATTGGCGCTGATTGGAAAAAGATTGCTCACATCCCCAACATTGGGTTGTATCAGGTTGGTCTGTCTTTGTTATTTATTTATTATGATGACCTTATCTTTTTTTGAAGAAAAATAAGAGTGGTATATTGAATCTCCAAGTCAGGGGTCTGATGCCATTTTTCATTGAAGTTGGATACTGTTAATTTCCTTGTTAAAATCCCTTTGTTTTAATCCTACGTTTTGCTTATCATCTTTCATAATATTTTTGGTGATTTGTGCAGTAAGGCATTGGAGAAAGGCATTAGTCAACTTCAATCATTTTATATGCATAAAAAGAGGTGCTAATTTATCTATTTGCTTCTAATAATTTAATTCTAAAAAATCATTGATGTGGAGAGAGAGGCCTATGAAGCCTTCAAAATGGTTGTACTATATGCTCTGCTTTCTTCATTTAAGCACTTACCTATCATATCTTTATATATATTTATGATTTCTCTTAATATATGCCAACTGATTACTATCTTAGATGGTACCTGTGATATTGACAGGCTTTTGGAGGTATTCAAATTCATAATATTCATTGATGCAGGGCAGTCTTTTAGCTGTTTGGAATTCCAGCCAAATTTGTTATTGAAGGTCCAAACAGGAAAAAACGGAAGATGCTTCAGAATATTTGGTGGTGAGGTTGAAGTTGATAAAATATTTCATTATGTATATATCAACAGCATTATACTAAACACACATATGTGCAAATATAAGGCTGATAATAATGGGATTTGTAACACATTCTATGTTGGCATTTATAATTTTCAGGTTCATTGATGGTTTTGGAAGAGTGGTTGTTCAAGCATGACAATTGCCAGACATATTGCATTTGAAAATTTATGATTCCACTTTACATGGAGCTTATTAAGAGCTTGATTCATAGTAGGAAAACCATCTGAGTGTTGAATGTGAATTTTCACTTGCATAGCTAAAATGAGTTGGGAGAGAATTTGCATCAAGTGTTTGAGGGGTTAAGCTTAAATCATTTCTTTGTACTATGAAGTTCATAGTGGATTCATCTTTGGGCAAAGCCCCGCAGACGTAGGATGAGTTCCAAACTGCGTAAACATCTTAATTGTGTTCTTTATTTTCCTTGTTGCATAATATGTACCAACTTAGGAAAACACACATTTTTAATGTTCCAAACATCAATGCTTGAGCTAAGGAAATCAAAGTCTCCTAGGAGGATTCTAGCCCATCAATTCCCTCCATATATCAACAATGAACCTGCAAACTGTAAATATCAATATACAGTATGATAAAATTGATCTCGTATAGACCGAGCAGTTTCCAAATGTAGAAGAAGCACTTACTGTTACTAAAAACATAACTCCATATTTTGTGCACAAATGGTGGCCAAACACATATCCGTTGTCTATGCTTTTTGATTCCAAGTTTAAGAAAGGGCCAAACATTGGGCATCCTCATCCTCATCTGTAATAGTAACAAATTCACATTCCCATTTGTGTTCGCACCTCAAAACTCAATTCCAACTTGATCAAGTTTACTTTAAAACATAACTTGATTCAAGATAAAAATCAACTTGGACTTCTTTACCTAGCAAAAGATGAACACAATTCTCAAAAATTCAAGGTTTTCGAAACCGGACCAATAGTAAAATTGATCAGGCCACCAATTCATTGGTTCAACCGGTGGTCATTAAAAAATTTATAAAAAATAAAAACTTGATTCAACTGCCAGGTTCAACCAGTTTTTCGCCCAATACAATCGTCCATACCGATTCCTGGGTCAATCTATTCAATGCCCTTCTTCGAACCAAGATCCTGATCCGGTTCAAACAACCTTGACTAAACCTAAAAAACTATTTGTCTTAAGTTCTGATTTCAATTGGTATTTTCAATATTAGTTCAAAAAAGAAAAACCATTCTAAGTTGGACATTAAGGTATTTAAATTTGGCTTACACAATAGCCCAAGCTTGACTAACCAATAATTAAGCCGAATTCCGCAAACATTAGCAAAACCAAAACATGAAATCTTAACCGTAAATAAGTTAGAGATCAATTTCAACCAAAAAGTGAAAAAAACATGAAGGAAGCAATAGAAGTAGAAAAACAACAAGATTGATCCAATGATTAAGTTAAAATTTATGTATATGTAAAATAAATAATTAAGATTATATTTAAAAATAAAATGTTTTAAATAATAATTAAGAATATCAAAACTATGTTTATATTAAAAATAATTAAAATTATATTTTATATTAAATTATAAAATATACATAAGAATTGTGTGTTTGAATTTTTATTGTTGCACTATTTTAATTATGTACCACAATTTGAATAATATTATTTTGTATTAATTACATAAAATAAAAATATAATATTCAGTGAATAAAAATAAATATATAAAATCAATAAAGAAAAAACAATAAACTAGTAGAGCAGTCGTATTATACGTAAGGGGGACACTAGTGATAGACATTATGGATATCAACTGAATCATTTTTCAAACATCCATCAAAGACAAAGCATGAAAAGACAAAGCATGAAGAGTCGTTGTTCAAGCATGACAATTGCCAAATAGACCTGTCCATGGGCCGGGCCGGGCTGGGCTCGGAAAAATTTTGGCCATACTCTTAGGCCCGGGCCCGACCCGAAATATGGGCCTAAAATTTTGCTCAGGCCTGGCCCGGGAAAAAAAATAAGCCCGAGCCCGGCCCGGTTTTTAAAAAACACAAAAAAATATTTTAAAAATAAAAAAATAAAAAAATATTTTTAAAGTATTTTAAAATTAAAAATTAAAAATTAAAAATTAAAAATTAAAAATTAAAAATTAAAAATTAAAAAATAAAAATAAAAAATATATATTTATTATATTCGGGCCAGGCCAGGGCCAAAAAAGTTGAGCCCGAGCCCGGTCCATTTTTTAAACGGCCTCGTTTTTTTGCCCAAGCCCATATTTTGGGCCTATATTTTTACCCAAACCCTCCCATATTTCGGGCGGGCCGTCAGGCCGGGCCAGGCCGCCCGGCCCATGGACAGGTCTATTGCCAAACATATTGCATTTGAAAATTTATTATTCCACTTTACTTGAAGCTTATTAAGAGCTTGATTCATAGTAGGAAAACCATCTAAGTGTTAGATGTGAATTTTCACTTGCATAGCTAAAATGAGTTGGGAGAGAATTTACTTAATTGTACAAAAGTGTGATTGCATCAAGTGTTTGAGGGTTTAAGCTTAAATCATTTCTTTGTACTATGAAATTCATAGTGGATTCATCTTTGGGCAAAGCTCCGCAGACGTAGGACAAGTTCCGAACTGCGTAAACATCTTAATTGTACTCTTTATTTTTCTTATTGCATAATACGTGCCAACTCAAGAAAAAACACATTTATGTTTTTTTAAGGTTCCAAACAGTGTTCAAATGAAGGGATGCACAATTGATTATGAGACGACAATATTTTTAGACAGTATTCCAAGGCTATGTTCAATTATAATGCTTGGATTAGGACCCTTCCAAAAGATGTCGATTTCCTCTCTTCCATGGAAAGGTTCTCAATTTCCTCCTGCATTAAAGAATAGAAATTAAGCTCATAGGTATGAGAAATAAGCAACACAAATCAATCAATCAGGAGTAACTGAAAATTCTCTTGAAAGTCATTACCAAAAATAAAGAAACAGAAAACATCCTAGTGAACCATATCAAGAAAATTTGTTGGCTGGATGTCAATGAAATGAAAATTGACATTACTTTCACGTACCTGTATTACAGAGACGTCGCCATCTGTTTCTCCTGGCTTTGAAGCACCAACACCCCTAGTAAATTTGATTAATCCTCAAATAAGTCTCACATTTTTCAAAGGTTAACCAGAATGACAAACCAAATTAAGACATCAAATTCTTGAAAAATGATTAACATCATCAGTAATTACTTCCACTGTATTCTGTTTTTGAACTTCTTTTCGATAAGACCAATGCCCTCCAAGACATTTGTTATATCATATATCCTCCTCTTCTTCACCTGTTACAACATTTACAGGGAAAAATAAAAGACAAAAGAACCCTATAAGTAACATGAAAAAATACTCAACAAACCCCCAATGATCCATAAGCTCACTAGTATGTCATTACCTCCAATGTTTCTGCAGCCTTATTTAGGTCAAGGATACCATCTTCAGCATGCTTCATCAGATTGACAAACTTTTTCGTCAACAGACCCAAAAATGGTGACTGCATTATTGTCGTTCTCACCATCCATAGCAGGTTAAGGAGCTAAAACAGACTATGTTAAAAGAAAAAAGAATGAGCAGTAAAGATTACCTAAAGGACTATCTAAACAGCAGCTGCCAGCAGGTGTAAGAGGAGATGGACAACCTGCCAATTATCATATATAATGTCAGTGATTCCTCTTCTACAAAATCCATCTCTCTTAATTCGAGCAATGAGGTACTGATGATAGAGCCGTGGAGTGAATCATAAGTTTCCTTCTATGGACTAAGCCAGTGGGAAATAGTATTGCACCAGCATTTGACACAGGTGTGTGAGGCATTGATTTATTGGCTTTTGATGTCTTTGATCTATTATATATCCTTCCTCCTTTAGCATATACATGTGTCTGGAAAGGACTGTTGGATATGCTGGTAACCCCCGGACTGCTTGTCCATTGGCTAGACTCAATATCATTTTTGTCTGCTGCGCTCTTCCTTTTTAATTACTGAGAAAAATCAGCAATATTTCAAAGTACTGCCAATGGCAGGCAAAATTACAAGGTCCCTTAGTATTTGTGCAGGGTTATATCTACGTTAACAACCAATTGAATTGAAGAAAATAAAATGAAAAAGAGCATAAGTTTAACAAATGCATATGTACGAGAGCTTGTACAAGAAAACTTACTGTTAGCCATAAGAACCATCAGAAATGCTTCGCTACTTGATTCAAAAGTTAATTCACAAAGGCCAAAACTCAAAGAGATAAATGGCATGACAAAATCAAGTAAAGTAACTGGTAATTCACTTGTTATCGCGTTGAAGACAATAAAGAAAAAGAACATAATATACGAATATAATTTTGTCCGATAAACTAGCAGAGCAGTCGTATTATACATAAGGGGGAAACTATAGTGATAGATATTATGGATATCAACTGAATCATTTTTCAAACATCCATCAAAGACAAAACATCAAAAGAACTAACACCCATCAAGCTTTCTTCATATAGAGCACGGCATTAAATGTTCAGCTTTAAACCGAGAATGGAATAGCATAACATAGCCTTCCTCTCTTACTATGGCTTTATATTACATAAAACAAACATACTAGCAATAGCAATTTTATTTGATGGTACTAAAACTTAGGTTTCCCCATACTATCAATTGCAATTATATTATATCACTAGATCTATGCCTCATCAGCATTCTTAGAAAGTTTTATAGTACTCTAACTTAGTCTTCTCAAATTAAGGCATCAAAATGTTGAAGTCATCAAGTTTTGGACATTGGATGAGGCCAGCATTCATTCAATTTCAACTTAGTACAGCAAACGAGCACTTTAATCTACCAAAATTCCACTATATCATCAAATACATCATCACAAACGGAAATACCTCACACATTAAAATACAGACATCACAATTTCAATGCAGAAACAAATAATGCTACTCATAATTTATCCCGTAAGAAACTTAGCCACCATGAAAAGTTCTGTCTATGAACAGATCAAAAGATCACACACAAAAAAAAAAAAAAAAAGGAAAGAAAAGAAAAAGCGAATGACATGAAGCGTTAAGTGAGAGTACAATTCTCATCAAAATTGAAATAATATGTACCAACTCAGGAAAAAAACACATTTTTAATGTTCCAAACACATTTATTTTATAAAAATATATTTTGTAAGTTAATGTGCTAATTTCATTTGTTTTTACTTTTGAACTCTTACTTTTTCAATTTTCCAATTTCATCCTAAAATAAACTTCAAACATATATATAAGGGTTAAAGTACCGGTACTATAGGGACTGCATACAAATTAGTCCTCTATCATTAAATGGTTAATTGATCCATTACCTGTACTGTTAAAATTGATCAAATAAAGTTAAATTATAACAAAGTCAACATTTATTTTATAAAAATATATTGAAATTTGTTAATTCTATTAATGTTAAATCTGTTACAATTTAACCTTATTTAGTTCTTTTTAATAGTACTGTGATAAAATTGGTCCATTTAATAATAGAGAGACTAATTTTAAACTTTCCAAATATTTTAACTCTTATATAAGCTAAAATATTATTTTTAAAAATTAATCAATAGCCTTGTCTATAATTTGGTTAGGTACAATTTTTTTTAAGTTTTCTTCACGCTGACCCTATTTCATTGTTCTTTAATATTAAAATTGATAATTTAGTAATATTTATATATATTTTATAATAGTGTTAAATAAGTAATTTAGTGAGTTTGAATATTGTAGCGGTGAGATTAATGTTAATTGTGAAATATGTATTTAAATTCAAATGCAAATGTAGCAATGGAATAAAAATAGAAAATTACTATTAAGAACATTAAGTTAAAATGTATGTATGTGTAAAATAAATAATTAAGAATATATTTAAAATAAAAATTTTAAATAATAATTAAAAATATCAAAACTATGTTTATATTAAAAAATTAAAATTATAAAATTATAAAATATACAGAAGAATTGTATGTTTTAAATTTTTTATTAAATTAGTAGTTAAAATAACTAAAAATTTATTTCATTATTATTTACTTTCAAACTTTTATGTTTGAATTTGTTATTGTTGCACTATTTTAATTATGTACCACAATTTGAATAATATTATTTTGCATTAATTACATAAAATAAAAATATATTATTTAGTGAATAAAATAAATAAATAAATCACGTACAATGCATGTATATTAATGAAACTTTGAAAAGAAAAAATTTCTCAAGAAACATTATATGGAAATGTAACTTTTTAATCTCTAAAATTGTATTGCTAAGTGGACCTTAATCGAAGATGCAAGAATTGAAGAAATAAGGTTTAAATTCTGCTATAAAAATTCTGAAAAAATTTAACCTTAATGAATCGAAAAATAATTTCTATTAATCACAAAATTATCTAGAAATTGCAAACATGTAGATTTTGTTCACATATTAATTGCCTTTTTTTTCTCTATTTCCTTATTTACCATAACAAAATTAAAATCCCCAAGTCCTATATATATATATATATATATATATATATATATTTTTTTTTGTAAGTTTAGAATTTAGTTTGTATATTTTTATTTTAAAGAATTTAGTCCCTATACTTTTAAATTTTAAAATTCAAGTCCAACTGTTAATATTGTTAAAATTATTTTATTAAATTCAGTTCATTAAAATGTCATATTCTTAGTTACATGGCTACCAAGTAAGTTTTTTTTATTTCAAACTGTCACACTAACAAATTCAACAAAAAAATTAACAAGATTAACAATTGGACCTAAAATTTGAACTCTGAAAAGTAAAAGAATTAAATTCCTATAAATACAAGTATAGAGACTAAATTTCAAATTTATGGTGAGTACAAGGACATATGGCATATTTTAACCTAAAAAAGGGTAACCTACTTTAGTAGTCACCCGACTAAGTTTTCCTTTTCTATTTTGGTCACTCAATTATGAAAAGTTACAAAATAGTCTCCCAACGATTCAATTTTATCATTTTTATCATCAGTTGGCTAATGAAAAAATAGAAAACTCCAAACAACATTATTTTCATTTATTAATAAATGTGTTATAACTATTTATATTCATATACGAAGTTATTTGTATTAAATATTCTCAATTTATTAATTAATTTTTTAAAATTAATTTATAAATTCTAAAATATTTTAATTAAAATTTGAAAGTATTAATATTATATCAATAAAATTATTTCATTTTTGTAGCTGTCAATTTAAGTTTTAAATTTTTGTTCTCATTTGACATGGATTAAATTGTAAATACTTGTGTACTCATCATATTGGTAACTTGATTCTAACATATTAAAAACACGACGAGATTATAAAATTTAAGAGGATTATTTCTTCTTCTTTTTAACACATTAGATTAAACAAAATGCACACTTTTAAGATATTAAATTAATGGATTTTATATTTGATGTATCATATAATTGTATTATACACACAATAATATCACTTTATTAAAACAATAAAATTATTTATTCATTAAACATATAATAATATGATATCGTTTGATTCATTAATTGTTAAATAAAATTCTTAAATTATTTAGCTTTATCCCCTGACATATATTTTAGTTGTATCTCGCCCCTCCATCAAGCCATATTGTGTACATTATGTGGACTATGATTTAATGAAAGGGCTTCACGGAACACCCATTGAGCAATTCCAAGAGTAATGAATGCTTAGCTTAGCTCCATTCAATTACCAAGTGTTGAGGATATGACAATATGGATGCCCTGCAACAATTACAACCCTTTTTAGCTTCTTACAAAACATCTATACCCTTCTTTTATCTCCTACTAATTTACTAACTTTATTTTCGTTGTGCATTAGTTTCTATATTGAAGAAGAAAATTTTGGGTATTAATTGTTTCATTTTGGTCTTGTCAGTTATTTTCAATTTTTGTTACAGTATAACTTGGAACTCACACACTTCGTACACATTTACTTAAAGTATAAAAAAGGTAAAACTGACAAATCAATCGGATAAATACCCTTGACTAATGGATCATAGGGCAAAGTCGACTAGCGCGAGATTTGTAAGAACATGTAGTTACATTATAGCGGTTTAGTTGCGAACAAGCATGACCAAAGATAAATTGTGACTTTCATCAAAATATACAATATTTTTTTAACTGTGATTATATGTTTTCATAGCATGAGTTAGACGGTAGTTTGATTATTTTAGCCATTTTACTTGAACTTATTATAAATTTAACATCCATAAGTGTCCAAGTCTATTTTTAATTTTTAATTTATTTTATTTTATATTTTTTTCTTTCTCATATATACTGATTATAGATTTGATCATGATATTGCTTCAATAGAAGGAACTCCTAAAAGCTTGAAAAATTAGTGAGAGCTTACAATATATATTTATAAAAGAAAATATGAACATAAAAATATCTAAAATTTTAAATTCTACACAATCCCAAAAAACAAAAACTAAAGAGACTATGAAAACTATTAATATGTGCTAACCAAATTAAATAAATACTGAAACTAAATTCACATACCGATGTTGTCCTGGTCAAGGTTTTAATTTTAATAAAACTATTAAAAATAAAATTATTAATATTAAGATGACTATATAAAATTTTAATAAAAATATAAAATTATTAAATATTAAGTTAAAAATAATATAAATACATTTTAATTTTTTTAAAAATAGAACGAGTGGATTTAAAATGAGTTTGAGTTATTGCATTTACAAATTTGAACATGATTTTTAAGTTTATATTTTGGACCAGCCGAACTTAAACAAATATAAAATAAAATATAAATATTTTCATTTGTTTTAAATTCTCTATTATATTTAACTTTATGAAAATCGATTTAGTCCTTAAACTTGCATTATTTATCGATCACTCTAAAATAGATAAACATTAATGCAAGGTTAAGGACTAAAAGAGACAAAAATTTAATTGAAGAGCTAAAATGATTTTTATTGTAAAGTTGGAGAGCTAAATAAGTGATTATGGCTAATTTGTTAGTATAATATTTTGACAATCATCGCTAGATGTTAAAAATTCAAACAGTCGTAATTGATATGACTTCCAAAAAAGAAGATTGTCAGCAAACCAAAATTGAAGCTTCATCTTATCTTACGATATGTTTGGCATCCATTTTCCTACTCATACCTAAGAATCTTTTGTATATAATTACAATTTAATGTGCTAATTTCATTTATTTTTACCTTTTCAATTGTTCAATTTCATCCAAAATAAGATTCAAGCACATATATAAGGGTGAAAGTACCTCTATTATAGGGACTACATCAAATTAGTCCCTTTATTATTAAATGGTCAATTTAGTCTCTATACTATTAAAAGAATCAAATAAAACCAAATTACAACAAAGTTAACATTTATTGCATAAAAATGTATTGAAAATTGTTAACTCTGTTAATGTTAAATTTGTTACATAAATGTTAATTTCATTACAATTTGATATAATTTGATTCTTTTAAATTGAGAGACTAACTTGATACAGTTTATAATATAGGGACTTCCTAAATACTTTAACCCTTATAAGTTGACCTTATTTCACTATTCATTTAATATTAAAAATAATATTTTAATAATATATACACATTTTTATAATTAAATATAAATAAAATGCTTTTAATTAATAAAGAGTAAATCAAGTTGTATTAAGTTTGCCCAAAGCAAATAATAATAATAATATCTTATCAAGGAATAACCTTCAATCTGACCAAATTGAATGGGTTAAATCAAGCAAGTAATTATATTTTTACTGTGTGAAATAATAAAATTTATTTTTCAATTTATGTCTAAATAAGTTTTTTTAATAGTTTTATTTGTATTTAGATAAGTTTATGGTTTTCTTTGGATGTATAATTGGATCAATTCTAGTAAAATTAAAAATAATGTTGGTGGTGAGATTAACTCATTCTTCCCATCGCTTAAGCGTCTTCACCTCGAGAATTGCCCAAATATGAAGAGTTGGTGGAGGACAACAAAACCAATCGATGATGATTCCAACGAGGACGACACAACAGTTATGGGAACATCAACCATGGCATTTCCTTGTCTTTCCTCTTTATGGATTGTAAATTGCCCTTTGACTTTGATGCCACTGTATCCATCACTCGATGAAGATCTAATGTTGTCGAATACCAGTTCAAGGTCGTTAAAGCAGACTATCAAGATGAACATCAACGCTAAGGCCCCATCAACTTCAACCTCTTCTCTTCCACTCTCCAAATTGAAATCTTTCCATGTACACAACATTGAGGGGTTGGACACTCACATGCTAGATGAGTGCCTGCAACATCTCACCAGCCTCAAAAGATTAACAATAAGAGATTGCAAGGAGGTTGATTTAGAGGGCATGCAATGGGAACCACTTAAGAATCTCTCTCATTTGAAGATTGATAATATTCCAAAGCTGGTGTCTCTCCCCATTTCTCTTCAACATCTTGTTCAATTGGAAACATTAAAAATTCAGAACTGCAATCGATTGAGGTCACTGCTTCCTGTGTTTGAACATCTCACCAGCCTCAAAAGATTAACAATAAGAGATTGCAAGGAGGTTGATTTAGAGGGCATGCAATGGGAACCCCTTAAGAATCTCTCTCAATTGAAGATTGATAATATTCCAAAGCTGGTGTCTCTCCTCATTTCTCTTCAACATCTTGTTCAATTGAAAACATTAGAAATTCGTGAATGCCATGGATTGAGGTCACTCTTTCCTGTGTTCCAACATCTCACTTTCCTTGAAGAGTTTGAAGTAAAGGACTGCAAGGAGCTGGAGTTATCTGGAGCTGGCATCCAAATATTCCAAGATCATACAAGTCTACGCTCTCTACGGCTGCTAAATATTCCAAAGTGTCGGCATCTACCGGAGTGGCTTCAACATCTAACAAATCTGCAAGAGCTTTATCTCGTCAATTTGCCCAATTTAACATCTCTTCCGGACGAGATGCGTTGCCTAACCGGTTTGGAGTATTTACAAATACGAGAAATTCCTCAGTTGGAGGAAAGATATCGGAAGGACATTGGCGCTGATTGGCAAAAGATTGCTCACATCCCCAACATTCGGATGTATCAGGTTGGTCTGTCTTTGTTATTTATTTATTATGATGACCTTATCTTTTTTTGAAGAAAAATAAGAGTGGTATATTGAATCTCCAAGTCAGGGGTCTGATGCCATTTTTCATTGAAGTTGGATACTGTTAATTTCCTTGTTAAAATCCCTTTGTTTTCATCCTACTTTTTACTTATCATCTTTCATAATATTTTTTGCTGATTTGTGCAGTAAGGCATTGGAGAAAGGCATTAGTGAACTTCAATCATTTTATATGCATAAAAAGAGGTGCTAATTTATCTAATTGCTTCTAATAATTTAATTCTAAAAAATCATTGATGTGGAGAGAGAGGCCTATGAAGCCTGCAAAATGGTTGTACTATATGCTCTGCTTTCTTCATTTAAGTACTTACATATCATATCTTTATATGTATTTATGTTTTCTCTTAATATATGCCAACTGATTACTATCTTAGATGGTAACTGGCTTTTGGAGGTATTCAAATTCATAATATTTATTGATGCAGGGCACTCTTTTAGCTGTTTGGAGTTCCAGCCAAATTTGTTATTGAAGGTCCAAACAGGAAAAAAAGGAAGATGCTTCGGAATATTTGGTGGTGAGGTTGAAGTTGAGATTGCATCAAGTGTTAGAGAGGTTAGGCTTAAATCATTTCTTTGTACTATGAAGTTCATAGTGTTTTCATCTTTGGGTAAGGCCCCGCAGATGTAGGACTAGTTTTGAACTGTGTAAACATCTTAATTGTGCTCTTTGTTTTCCTTGTTGCATAATAAGTGTCAACTCAGAAAAAAACACATTTATGTTTTTTTAGTGTTTGAAACAGCATTCAAATGCAGGGATGCACAATTGATTATGAGACAACCATTTTTTTAGACAGTATTCCAAGACTATGTTCAATTATGATGCTTGGATTAGGACTCTTCCAAAAGATGTTGGTTTCCTGGCTGTATATACGTATGACTTGTGTGTTGATGCTTATGTTGGCACACATCAAACTACAAGTTGAATAGCACATCTTGTATTATGTTGGCTAGACAAAACTTCATTTTTGTCTGCTGCGCTCTTCCTCTTTAATTGCTGAGAAAAATCAGCAATATTTCAGAGTAGTTCCAATGGCAGGCAAAATTACAAGGTCCCTTAGTATTAGTATTTGTGCATGGTTATATCAAGATTAACAACCAACTGAAATGAAGAAAAGAGCATAAGTTTAAGAAATGCATATGTAGGGGAGCTTGTATAAGAGAACTTACTGTTAGTCATAAGAACCATCAGAAATGCTTCACTACGTGATTCAAAAGTTAATTCAGAAAGGCCAAAACTCAAAGAGAAAAATGGCATGACAAAATCAAGTAAAGTAACTAGTAATTCACTTGTTATCGTGTTGAAGACAATAAGAAAAAGAACATAATATACGAACATAATATTGCCTGACATACTAGCAGTCATATTCTACATAAGGGGGAAACTATAGTGGTAGACATTATGGATATCAACTGAATCATTTTTCAAACATCCATCAAAGGCAAAACATCAAAAGAACTAACACTCATCAACCTTTCTTCATATAGAGCACGACATTAAATGTTCGGCTTTAAACTCTCTTACTATAGCATTTATGGTACATAAAACTAACAAACCATCAATTACAATTATATTAAAACTCCACTACATCATCAAATACAGAAATAGATTAAAATATAGACATCACAATTTCACTGCACAAACAAATAATGCTACTCATAATTTATCCCCTAAGAAACTTAGCCACCATGAAACATTCCATTTATGAACAGATCAAAATATCACATACAAAAAAAATTAAGCAAATAATAAAATGGAAGGGGCTACATTACCTTTGAGCAAATGTATCAATCAAGCAAGTAATTACATTTTAATTGTGTCAAATAATAAAATTATTTTTCAATTTATATCTAAATAAGTTTTTATCTTTGTATTTGTGTTTAGATAGGTCTATGACTTTCATTGGATGGACAATTCCATCAACTCTAGTGAAATTAAAAATAACAGCGGTGGTGAGATTAATTGTTGTAATAGTGAGCTTGAATACCATAGTGATGTGATTGAAATTATTGTTGGATACGTGTTTGGATTCAATAACAATTGTAGTAGTGAGGTGAGGATAAAAATGGGCAAAAACACACCTTTTGTTCCTCTCAAATTCATTATTATGCAAATTGGCCCCCCTAAAAATAAAATAAGTAAGTTAATCCCTATCGATTTCGGAAGTGAACTAAGGACAATTAACCACAATGTTAATATTTTTTATCACTCGTATATAATTTTGATTGGTATAATAACAAATCGAGCTCATACATAATGTGTAAATGTTGCAATCTAATTTTGTTAAACTAGAATCAAATTGACAAAATGTGTAAATATTGTAGGCTAAATTTATTAAATCAAAACTAAATTGACAGAATGTATAAACTTTGAACGCACTGAAAAAGCATGGACAATGGGTTTGCTGTGAGCCACCATTTATGCACATGATATACAGTAGCGTTTAGTAACAGTAAGTGTTTCTACATAGGTCCAGTGATATTGCATTTGAAAATTTGTTATTCCACTTTACATGGAGCTTATGTAAAGCTTGGTGCATTTTGGAGCTTATATATAGATGATTTGTTTAGTGGATGATGTGTGGATTTAAAGGAGTACATGCGCTCATAGCGAGGAATTATTATTGAGTGTCATTGTTATACACCTTTTGAGTGTTGATTTTCAATTGTATAGCTAAAGTGAATTGGGCGAGAGTTTACTTCATTGTACAAAGGTGAGGTGACACCAAATGTTTGAGAGTTGGGCATAAATCATTTCTTTGTACTAGAAAATATATAGTGGATTTATCTCTGAACAAGGCGCTGCAAACGTAGGACAAGTTTCAAGCTGCGTAAATATCTTAGTTGTGTTCTTTAGTTTTATTTATATATGTGTCCACTCAAGACAAAACATATTTTTCTCTTTTGATGTTTCAAATAAGGTTCCAACACAAGCACAACTAATTATCAAGCAATTTTGAGTACATTATGTAGATCTACTATCATTTAATGGAAGGGTTTCACGCAAGAACCATTAAGCAATTTGAAGATTGAGTTGTACAAAATTGAAGACATTGCTAGATTGAGTAATGAATCCCACATCTTCATCTTATGATTGGTTGAATGCTTAGCTGAGCTCCATTCGATTATCAAATATTGAGGATACGAGAATGCGGGAGCCCTGCAGCAATTACGACCCTTTTTAGGTTGTTACAAAACAGCTATACCTATATCCAATGTCTTCTTTTATCTTCCACTAATTTTAATATTTTTAAAATTTTATTTTCTTTGTACATTAATTTCTGTATTGAAGTAGAAAATTTTGGATAAAATTAATATTTTATAAGAATAAATTAGCTCAATAGCTTAAATTTGCATGGAGATAAGATGTTGACACACATTTAATTTTGGTTGTTTTTTGTACAATATAATTTAGAACTCACACACTAGCGTACACATCCACCTTAACTATAACATAAACAAAGCTTACAAATCTATCTCATGACTTTGGGGGATGGGATGAATACCTTTGGCTAATGAATCATAGGGTAAAGTTTGTAGGAAAATGCACTTACAGTACATAGTCGAGGTCTGATTTTTAATTTACTAAGTAGCTCAGTTGCGAACAATCATGATCAAAGATAAATTGTGATTTCTATTGAAGCATACAATATTCTTTTCAAGAAGTTCTAACAAAGTGAAATGACATATTCAATGTATGAAAATAATTAGAAATAAGATTTTATTAACATTTTAGATGCTTCAAAATTTAGACTTATTAAATAAATAATATTAAACAAATTCACATATTGATGTTGTCCTGGTCAAGGTTTTTAAAATCGATTGGTAATCCAACCAATCATATCAAATGATTTTGGGTCGAGTTTGTTTGTCCAATTCAATTGAATTAATTTAATTTAATTCAGGATTTTTAGATATAAAATTTATAATATAATGATTGAAATTTGGAATTCTTTTATAGATTTTTATATTATATATATTAATTTATATATTATGATAAAATATTTTAATTAATAATTAAAATGTCAAAACTATGTTTATATTAAAAATAATTAAAATTATATTTTATATTAAATTATAAATTATACATAAGAATAGTATGTTTTAATTTTTTATTAAATTAGTAGTTAAAATCACTAAAAATTTATTTCATTATTATTTACTTTCAAACTTTTATGTTTGAATTTTTATTGTTACACTATTTTAATTATGTACCACAATTTGAATATATTATATTTGTATTAATTACATAAAATAAAAATATATTATTCAGTGAATAAAAATAAATATATAAAATCACGTATAATAATATTCAATGAATAATATATTTATGATAATAAATTTACATGTATTCATTATATAAATATTAATTTGTAATATATTTAATTTTTATAACAATTATTTAGATAAGTTTATTGCAACACCTCTTACCCGTATTCATCGTCGAAACAAGGCGAGAAGTGTTATCAAGCGATCAAATTTTTTTTTTCTTTTACAAAAATTTTGACATAGTTTCTTTTCATAAATATTCAATTCCTCCTGCAAATTTTCGAAACACAATCTCAAGCAACATCGATATTTCAACCAAACACAATCATATGTTCTGACATGATTAATTCATCCATAACATCCTAAACTATATGAACAAAAGATTTAAGGAAATAATTCATCAATTATAGATACCGACATTTTAAACCAAACGATATTTTATACATATATATATATATATATATATATATATATATATATAAGTTTAAACTACATTGCATTAAGTCATCTATACATGCCATTTTTCAAAAGTATTGATTGCAAAATACCCAAAAGTTGATGATGATAGTGAGGATGATGTTCTAACTCCGTCCAATTCCCGAGTTGATTAATATCACTATAAAACAAAGGAAAAATAAAGAGGGGTAAGCTTACAGCTTAGTAAGTATGTATGTAATCGATAAATAAATTTCTAAGATAGTATCATATATTATATCATTTCTATCACACATAAATCTATCATTTAGTCAACTTCCAACAAACTGTTTTTCTGCATCACAGTCGGTAAATTATTTTTATCCGGAGATACAGAACTCCGAATTGAGATCCGTAAATTTTCTCTGAAACTAGACTCACATATATTCTTACCATAAAATTTTCAGAATTTTTTTTAGCCAATTAGTACAGTTTATTCTCTAAATGTTCCCCTGTTTCACTCTTTGACACTTCTGACCTCTCTTCACTAAAATTTATTTAACTCTTTGTACAAAATTCAAACAATGTTCTTGTTTCTTTCTATTAAAAATAGACTCATTAAGGAATTCAAGAATATAAATTTCAAGCCATAATTATTTTTTTACAATTTTTGGTGATTTTCCAAAGTTGAAACAGGGGATTTCGAAATCAATCCAACCCTGTCTCAATAAAGTTTAAATATCTCCAAACATACAACTCCTTTGCTTGCTTTGTTTCTTCCATATGAAAATAGATTCATTCAGCTTCAATCTCATATATTATTCAACCTCTAACTCAATTTTTATAGTTTTTGGTGATTTTTCAAACTAACATCACTGTCACTGTCCAAATCTGTTCTATTCCAACATTCCTTATTCACATAGCACTATAACCACTTATTTTATAACACAACGCAAATTTCATCACTTCAATCGATTTTCACAACTTATTACATTCCGATCACATACTCAAATTTCATCATCATGACGGTATATATAAAATAATATTCGGAGCTTTTCACATAGTACTACTCATATTATTTTTATCATTCGATACACGTAGTAGTCTTCACATAGTACTACACACGTGATCAGTTTTACAATTCACGTAGTAGCCTTCACATAGTACTACACACGTGATCAAGTTTTACGGCTCACGTAGTAGCCTTCACTCAGTACTACACACGTGCTCAAAGCTTCTTGGTACACATAGTAGCCTTCACTTAGTACTACACATGTGACCGTAGTTTACCGAGACACGTGGTAGCATTCACACAGTACTACACACGTGCTCAAAGCTTCTTGGTACACATAGTAGCCTTCACTTAGTACTACCCATGTGAACATTACTTATCGATACACGTAGTAGCCTTCACACAATACTACACGCGTGTTCATCGATACCTTACTCAAATCTTTAGCATTACGACATTTCCACAAAGATTCTTACTTTCCAAATATATTTACAACTCATTCAAAACACATTATAATATCAACCCTTTCACGTATATTGTCACAAAATATAACGAAAACAATTATAACAATATTAATTACATACAACTTACCTCGATACAAAATGTAAAGATTTTGCAATTTAATCCTCAATCTTCTCTTTTCCCCGATTAAGGTTGATTTCTCGTCTTTCTTGATCTATAACAGAAAATTGAGCTTGTTTAATATTCACATTTATTAAAACAAGCTTCGACTCAACTTTTATAAAATTACGATTTTGCCCCTAAACTTTTGCATAATTACATTTTTGTCCCCAAGCTCGAAAATTAAATTTCACACCTTATTCTTATGTTTTACAACATGCTGAACACTTTTCCCTTATATGGCAACATCAAATTCTCACTCTAACATACACTTATGAACAATAAATATTTTTACCGATTATGTCGATTTACTCGTTTTTGCTTAAAATCACTTAGCAAAAGTTGTTTAACATAATTTCTAGCTTCATATTCTACCATAAAACAGAAAAATAAACACATTTCACCTATGGGTATTTTTCCAAATATGAACCCTAACATGAATTATTGATAGAATAAGCTAAACCGAGCTACGAGGATTCCAAAAATGCGAAGAACATTAAAAACAGGGCTAGGATGCACTTACTATGAGCTTGAGAAAGTGAAGAAACCCTAGCTATGGTGACTCTTCAAATTTGACAGCAACTTATGGAGAAGATGATGATTTTTGTCATCTTTTTCCCATTTTATTCTTTTTATTACCAAATGACTAAAATGCCCCTACTTAAAAAAATATATTTCACCCATTTCTTATGTCTATTTTTGTCCATCAATTAACTAATGGTCTAATTACTACATAAGGACCCCCAACTTATAATCTCATAACAATTAGACACTTCTAACATGTAGAACTCAACTTTGGCACTTTTTACAATTTAGTCCTTTTGACTAAATTGAGTGCCCAAACGTCGAAATTTTCGAACGAAATTTTTACGGAATTTTTCCGTAAAATTGTGACTTCCATTGAAGCATACAATGTTCTTTTAAACAAGTTCTAACAAAGTGAAATGACATATTCAATGTATGAAAATAATTAGAAATAAGATTTTATTAACATTTTAGATGCTCAAAATTTAGACTTATTAAATAAACAATATTAAACAAATTCACATATTGATGTTGTCCTGGTCAAGGTTTTAAAATTAGATTGGTAATCCAACCAATCATATCAAATGATTTCGTCAATTTGTTTGTCCAATTCAATTGAATTAATTTAATTTAATTCAGGATTTTAGATATAAAATTTATATTATAATAATTGAAATTTGGAATTCTTTTATAGATTTTTATATTATATATATTAATTTATATATTATAATAAAATATTTTAAATAATAATTAAAAATATCAAAACTATGTTTATATTAAAAATAATTAAAATTATATTTTATATTAAATTATAAATTATACATAAGAATAGTATGTTTTAATTTTTATTAAATTAGTAGTTAAAATCACTAAAATTTTATTTCATTATTATTTACTTTCAAACTTTTATGTTTGAATTTTTATTGTTACACTATTTTAATTATGTACCACAATTTGAATAATATTATATTTGTATTAATTACATAAAATAAAAATATATTATTCAGTGAATAAAAATAAATATATAAAATCACGTATAATAATATTCAATGAATAATATATTTATGATAATAAATTTACATGTATTCATTATATAAATATTAATTTGTAATATATTTAATTTTTATAACAATTATTTAGATAAGTTTATGGTTTTCTTTGGATGTATAATTGGATGAATTCTAGAGAAATTAAAAATAACGTTGGTGGTAAAATTAGTTGTTGTAATAGTGAGATTGAATACGTTAGTGATGTGACAATAATCAGTGTTGGATATATATTTGGATTCAGTAACAATTGTAGTAGTGAGGTGAGGTTAAAATGGATAAAAACACCTCTTCAATCCTCTTAAATTCAATATTTTGCAAATTGGCCCTCTCAAAAAATGGAGCAATTTAATCCCTATCAATTTCAAAAGTGAACTAAGGACAATTAACAATAATGTTAATATTTTTTGTCTCTCGTATATAATTTTGATTAGTATAATAACAAATTCAGTTCATACATAATGTGTAAATGTTGCAATTTGATTTTGTTAAACTAGAACTAAATTGACAAAATGTGTAAACTTTTAGGGCTAAAGTTGTTATTATACCTATAAAATTATGTATAGATGACAAAAATATTAACGTTGTGATTAATTATCCTTAGTTGCTCAATTTCAAAATTAACAATGATAAAATTGTTCTAAATTTTTAAAAGGACCAATTTGCTTGATATCAAAATTGAAAGGGACTAGAGAGGTGTTTTCACCTTAAATTGATTATTAAGGATGTTAAATTATATTTGTAAAATGAAAGATTATATTTAACACTAAATAATATAATATATACTAAATTTGCAATCATGGTAAATAATAAATTTATTAATAAATATATTTTTATTAATTTTTATTGATTATTACATATCTACTTATTTAGATTTAATTCATATAAAATTTGATTATGAAAATTATATATTTTTGAAATTATTATAAACTTAAAATTCTATATTTTATATAAATGAAAATAATAAAATATAATAAAATTATTTATATTAAATAATAATTAAAAATATATTTATGATAATAAATTTACATGTATTCAATATATCATTATATAAATATTAATTTGTAATATATTTAATTTTATAACAATTAAATAATTAAATTTATAATTATCATATGGTATGTACTTATATAACACCTCTAGAAGGTTATAGTGAGAAAACAATCTCATTGCAAGTTAAATTTTTAAGAAAATCTTTTATGTCCAGTTTGGTGCAATAAAATCAAGTGATATTTGTTTAATTCGATTCTATTTTTAATCCGTCCATTATAATTTAGTTTAGTTCAAAGTTTTATTATAAATTTTATAATTATTTTCATGAAATAAACTTTTTTTACAGTTTTAAATATCATTTGAAAAATTTTGAAAGTTTATATCAAAGATATTTTTAAATTTTTCTAAGTAAATAAAAATAATAAAATACTTTTATATAATATTTTTAAAATATATTTATTTTCACTATTTTAAATATAAAAGATTTATTTTATATTATAAAAATAAATTTATTTATAAATTAAATAAAAATAGAATTTGATTTAGTTTCGGATAATTGTGATTTTTTAATTTGTATTCGTAAACCGTCTAAACACCTTGATTTGAATCGATTTTTAATTATTTTATTTACTCAATCCTACTTACGGAGGTAAATGATCATACAAAGGAGCACTAACATGTTTAAAAGAAGATGAACAAATTATATTTAGGCTCTCTTTATATTGATAGTGAGATTAACTCTAATGAGATCGAAAAAAAATATATATATATATATATATATATAACAATAATAAGATTAAAAACTATTCCATACCATCTTGAATTTTAACACTAAAAAATAACCAAAAAAGAGAGAGAGAGAGAGATGAAAGGCAACTATTTTTTGCCATAATGATTCTTTTGGTCTCCAACTTTATAGAAAAAGTCATTTCAACTCTCCATTTAATTTTTCGTTTCTTTTAGTTCTTAAACTTGTAAATTTTGTCAAATCACTTCAAAATGAGTGAAAAATTAACGTCCATTGATTTTACTGATGTGACATACACGCGGATTGCCACGTATATGCCACATAAGCAATAAAATATTTTTTAAAATTTTAAAAAATTTTAAAAAATATTTTAAAATTTATAAGAAAATATTTTTTTAATATTTTTTAAATAATTAATTGCTAAAGTGACATACACGTGGTAATCTACCTATATGTCATGTCAACAAAGTTAATTAACGTCAACTTTTTCACCCATTTTGGATGGTTTGACAAAAAATGTAAAATGAAAGACTAAAAAGAAGGAAAATAAATAGAGAGCTAAAATAATTCTTTTATAAAGTTAGAATGCCAAAAAGTTATTATACTTTTATTTTTAAAATAATAAAATTTTCATTAATAACATTTTAAACATAAGTGCATCTACATTTGCTTCGTGATTGTTCTTTCTATAAATTCACCATAATTATGTTAAACAAGTAATTTAGTGAGGTTAAGTATTGTAACAGTGAGATTAATGTTAATTATAGAATATGTATTTGAATTCAAATGTAAATATACCGATAAAATGAGAATAAAAAATCACTATTAAAGCAGAATTAGATGCCCTCATCGATGGTTTTCGGCTTGCTCAATTTCTTAAAGTCGATAATGTCATTTTTGAAGCAGATTGTACTAGCACTGTCAACTGCTTTAGTTTTCACAAGGAGGACATGATAATCATATTCGTAAGATAATTAAATTCGATTCGAAAAAGATTTAAATTTGATTTAGTAGTCAATAAGTTATGTTTAAATTATTGATTTAATCATATTCGAATTTAATAATATTTGATTCTAGTGGCCAATGAATTTTAATTTTAATTTTATATATTTAACCGAAGTTAAACTCAAAAATAAAATATTAAATTTAAGTTAGAACCGAGTATTGAGACTCACTCAATTACACAAAAGTAAGTGGGAAGAAGGTTTAGGATGAGTTTGGATTGGCGGTGCGTTTATGTGCGGATAGTGTAAAAACAGAGGTGGTGGTGAGATTAGAATCTTGTAGCGATCTCACAGCGTGACACCAAAAGTAAGTTAAATTTAAGTTAGCATCAAGTATTCAGACCCAATCGCCCATCCAAACCCATCCTTAGAAAGACTAGAATGCATGGGCGTCAATCAAAACACCTTGGATTCCATGGGATTTGTCTCCTTTTTCTCTTTTCTTTCATAGCTTTTTCATTAATTTCAATTATTTGTACGTTGTGCAGAGCACCCCTAGTGTCATCATCTCAACTTTGTCTCCATTCAGAAATTTGTGTCAAACAGTAAACATGGAGGGACCATTTCCCACCAATCAACATTACTTTTTATTTAATTATACTACTTGCTGGGTGGATGGATCCACATCTGTGTTTCATCTTGCTGGGATTGTTCTCATTTTAGTCCTCCTCTCTCACGAATCAAACACTTTTTGCCTTGATTTCAGTTCGAACCAACAATGGCCGAAGCAATTGCTTCCGACATTGCCGCAGAGCTCATTATTAAGTTGAGCTCTCGTGCTCTCTCTCAAGTTGGGCTGTGGTGGAATCTCAAACATGACATCCACGACCTCAGACGCACTGTCTGTCAAATCAAAGCTTTGCTTCTTGATGCTGAAGAGAAATCGGTGACCGACAATCTCGTCAAAGTTTGGCTTGAAGAGCTGAAACATGTACTTTATGATGCCGACGACTTGCTCGATGATTTCTCTACTGAAGCTTTGCGGAAAAATCTGTCGGGTGGGAACAAGCTGACGAAAGAGGTACGCCTTTTCTTCTCAACCTCAAACCAATTTGCTTATGGTCTCAAAATGGGTCGGAAAATGAAGGCCATTAAGGCGAGATTAGCTTCAATTGAAAGTGGGGCCAACACTTTTGGCTTCATTCCACGTGATCGCCCCGCGGAAACCTCTTTCATGACTAAAAGGAGGCAGCAAACGCACTCTTTTGAGCGTGAAGATGACATAATAGGGAGGGATGATGATAAAGCAGCTCTTCTAAAACTCGTGTTGGAGTTTCAAAGTGAAGAGAATGTTTATATCATTCCAATTGTGGGGTTTGGAGGGTTAGGGAAGACTGCTTTGGCCCAACTTGTCTATAACCATGAAATGGTCAAAAATCATTTTGACTTAACGATGTTTGCGTGTGTTTCAGATGAATTTGATGTGAAAGTTATTGTTGCAAACATTATCAAATCTGTGACTCATCAAGCACCTGATCAAAATCTTGAAATGGATCAATTGCAAAAACAACTTCGAGATAAAATTGATGGGAAAAAATATTTGCTTGTTTTGGATGACATTTGGAATGATGACCCAGAAAGGTGGTCTAGGCTAAAGAAGTTATTGATGGGTGGGGCTAAAGGGAGTAGGATAATAGTAACTACTCGATCTCTAAGGGTAGCGGAGATAACTAATAAATGTCAATCCCATGTTTTGAAATTGAAAGGCTTGTCTGGTGATGATGCTTGGTCTTTGTTCAAAAAGATAGCATTTGAGCAAGGATATGCAGACTCAACAAATTCAGCCTTTGTGGAAGTGGGGAGACAGATTTCGGAAAGGTGTGGTGGGGTTCCCTTAGCCATAAGGACGATAGCTGGTACATTATCTTTGAAGAAAACTGCAAATGAGTGGCATTCTTTCAAAGAAAATGAACTTGCTAAAATTTCACAAATTGAAGGAGAAATTCTACCTATACTGAAATTGAGTTATGATCATCTCCCGTCTCATTTGAAGCATTGCTTTGCTTATTGCCGATTGTATCCAACAGATTACACAATTCAAGTACAAGCGCTTGTTCAATTTTGGATTGCACAGGGTTTCATAAAGCAATTGAATCAAAGTCAATCTCTGGAGGAGATCGGGTTTGGGTATTTTAAAGATTTAGTTGAAAGAAGTTTCTTTCAAGAGGTAGAAGAATATGGAATTGGGAATATGACATGTAAAATGCATGATTTAATGCATGATCTAGCTGAATCAGTAGCAGGGATGGAGAGTAGTATTGTAGATTCAAATAAAATTGCAAGTGATGTTGGTGAAAAATGTCGCCACATATCAATTAATCCTTCGTTAATTCCTTTGTTTAAGGGAAAGAAGTTGCGAACCTTGTTACATTTTCAATACGGATTAAGTCAAGATTTCAGCTATGAAACTTGGGATTTGATAATTGCAAATTGCAGATGCTTGCGTGTATTGAAATTGAATTCTATAGGTATTCATAAGATTTCACCCTCCATTTGTAAGTTGAAACATTTGAGGTACCTTGATCTTTCTGAGAATCCCGTTAGGATTCTCCCAAAGAGTATTTGCAAGATTCAGAATTTGCTAGCGCTGAAACTTGACTGGTGTACTGGGCTTAAAGAATTGCCGAAGAAGATTGAAAAATTGGTGAATCTTACCCATCTTAGGTGTAAAGATTGTTGGGAATTAACTCATATGCCACGTGGAATAGGGAAGCTGACTTCACTTGAGACGTTAAGCATGTTTGTAGTGGATGAAGATGGGTCCCATGGCGGTGCAGATCTAAGTGAATTGAGACTGCTTAGCAACTTAAGGGGAGAGTTAAGAATAAGAAATTTGGGATTCGTAAAAAATGCAAAAGAGAAGTTTAAGGCTGCTAATTTGAAAGAGAAGCAACATTTGAGATCGTTGCTTTTAGAATGGAGCCTTCGTTTTGATGATGACGATGAGAAGTCGCTTGAAGACCTCCAGCCCCATCCTAATCTCAAGGAGCTCTGTATTGCAGGATGGAGGGGCAAGGCCAAGTTTCCAAGTTGGCTTCCTTTGCTCACAAATCTCGTCAAAATTTTCATAAGCGGTGATAATTTCAAATATTTTCCGTCCTTTGCTCAATTGCCCTGTCTTGAACTGCTGAAGATTGAGCGTTGTACTAAGCTGGAGTACATGGATGATAATAGCCTAAAAGGAAGTCAAGGAGAACCACAATCATTCTTCCCATCACTTAAGCATCTTTCGCTCTGGGACTGTCCGAATATGAAGAGTTGGTGGAGGATGACAAAACCAATCGATGATGATTCCAACGAGGACGACACAACAGTTATTGGAACATCAACCATGGCATTTCCTTGTCTTTCCTCTTTATGGATTGTAAATTGCCCTTTGACTTTGATGCCACTGTATCCATCACTGGATGATAAGCTAGAGTTGAGGAATACCAGTTCAAGGCCGTTAAAGCAGACTATCAAGATGAACATCAATGCTAAGGCCCCATCAACTTCAACCTCTTCTCTTCCACTCTCCAAACTGAAATCTTTCCATGTACACAACATTGAGGGGTTGGACACTCACACGCTAGATGAGTGCCTGCAACATCTCACCAGCCTCAAAAGATTAACAATAGGAGATTGCAAGGTGGTTGATTTAGAGGGCATGCAATGGGAACCCCTTAAGAATCTCTCTCATTTGGAGATTGATAATATTCCAAAGCTGGTGTCTCTCCCCATTTGGCTTCAACATCTTGTTCAATTGAAAACATTAAAAATTCATAACTGGAATGGATTGAGGTCACTGCTTCCTGTGTTCCAACATCTCACTTTCCTTGAAGAGTTTGAAGTAAGGAACTGCGAGGAGCTGGAGTTATCTGGAGCTGGCATCCAAATATTCCAAGATCATACAAGCCTACGCTCTCTACGGCTGGAATATATTCCAAAGTGTCGGCATCTTCCGGAGTGGCTTCAACATCTAACAAATCTGCAACGGCTTTATCTCGTTAATTTGCCCAATTTAACATCTCTTCCAGACGAGATGCGTTGCCTAACCAGTTTGGAGTATTTACAAGTACAAGAAATTCCTCAGTTGAAGGAAAGATGTCGGAAGGACATTGGCGCTGATTGGCAAAAGATTGCTCACATCCCCGACATTCGGTTGTATCAGGTTGGTCTATCTTTGTTATTTATTTATTTTGATGACCTTATCTTTTTTTTGAAGAAAAATAAGAGTGGTATATTGAATCTCCAAGTCAGGGGTCTGGATGCCATTTTTCATTGAAGTTGGATACTGTTAACTTCCTTGTTAAAATCCCTTTGTTTTAATCCTACTTTTTACTTATCATCTTTCATAGTATTTTTGGTGATTTGTGCAGTAAGGCATTGGAGAAAGGCATTAGTCAACTTCAATCATTTTATATGCATAAAAAGAGGTACTAATTTATCTATTTGCTTTTTACTTTTAAATCATAATAATAACTTGACAATTGCTTCTAATAATTTAATTCTAAAAAATCATTGATGTGGAGAGAGAGGCCTATGAAGCCTTCAAAATGGTTGTACTATATGCTCTGCTTTCTTCATTTAAGTACTTACCTATCACATCTTTATATATATTTATATTTTCTCTTAATATATGCCAGCTGATTACTATCTTAGATGGTACCTGTGATATTGACAGGCTTTTGGAGGTATTCAAATTCATAATATTTATTGATGTAGGGTACTCTTTTAGCTGTTTGGAGTTCCAGCCAAGTTTGTTATTTTGAAGGTCCAAACAGGAAAAAAAGGAAGATGCTTCAGAATATTTGGTGGTGAGGTTGAAGTTGAGATTGCATCAAGTGTTAGAGGGGTTGGGCTTAAATCATTTCTTTGTACTATGAAGTTCATAGTGTATTCATCTTTGGGTAAGGCGCCGCAGATGTAGGACTAGTTTTGAACTGTGTAAACATCTTAATTGTGCTCTTTGTTTTCCTTGTTGCATAATACGTGTCAACTCAGAAAAAACACATTTATGTTTTTTTAGTGTTCGAAACAGCATTCAAATGCAGGGATGCACAATTGATGATGAGACAACCATTTTTTTAGACAGTATTCCAAGACTATGTTCAATTATGATGCTTGGATTAGGACTCTTCCAAAAGATGTCGGTTTCCTGGCTGTTTATATGTATGACTTGTGTGTTGATGCTTATGTTGGCACACATCAAACTACAAGTTGAATAACACATCTTGTATTATGTTGGCTAGACTCAACTTCATTTTTGTCTGCTGCGCTCTTCCTCTTTAATTGCTGAGAAAAATCAGCAATATTTCAGAATAGTTCCAATGGCAGGCAAAATTACAAGGTCCCTTAGTATTAGTATTTGTGCATGGTTATATCAAGATTAACAACCAACTGAAATGAAGAAAAGAGCATAAGTTTAAGAAATGCATATGTAGGAGAGCTTGGATAAGAAAGCCTACTGTTAGTCATAAGAACCATCAGAAATGCTTCACTACGTGATTCAAAAGTTAATTCAGAAAGGCCAAAACTCAAAGAGATAAATGGCATGACAAAATCAAGTAAAGTAACTAGTAATTCACTTGTTATCGTGTTGAAGACAATAAGAAAAAGAACATAATATACGAACATAATTTTGCCTGACAAACTAGCAGTCATATTCTACATAAGGGGGAAACTATAGTGATAGACATTATGGATGTCAACTGAATCATTTTTCAAACATCCATCAAAGGCAAAACATTTATTTTATAAAAATATATTGAAATTTGTTAATGCTATTAATTTATTACCTGTACTATTAAAATTGATCAAATAAAGTTAAATTATAACAAATTCAAGGTTTATTTTATAAAAATATATTGAAATTTGTTAATTCTATTAATGTTAAATCTGTTACAATTTAACCTTATTTAGTTCTTTTAGTAGTATTGGGATAAAATTGGTCCATTTAATAATAGAGGGACTAATTTTAAACTTTCCAAATATTTTAACCCTTATATAAGCTAAAATAATTTTTTTAAATTAATCAAATACACTTGTCTATAATTTGGTTAGGGTACAATTTTTAATTTGGTTAGCTAAAATATTATTTAAAATGTTTTAAAATGTTTTCAAAATATTAGTAAAAATTGTTAACACCGATCTTAATTTTCCTTATTTATTCACCTTTGAAAACTACATGGTTTCCATTAATCTGTTTTCACCGGCCTCAAAAAATTGACAATAGGAGATTGCAAGGAGGTTGATTTAGAGGGCATGCAATAAGTAACTGCAAGGAGCTGGAGTTATCTGCACCTAACTTCCAAATATTCCAAGATCATATAAGCCTGCGCTCTCTAACGCTGGCAAAGATTCCAAAGTGTCGCCATCTTCCGGAGTGGCTTCAACATCGAACAAATCTTCCAAGGCTTATTCTCTCTGATTTCCCTAATTTAACATCGCTTCCGGACGAGAACCAGTTTGGAAGAGTTCTTTATGAAACGAATTCCTCAGTTGGAGGAAAGATATCGAAAGGGGATTGGTGCCGATTGGCATAATATTGCTCAGATCGCTACAGGTTGGTATATTGACTCTCCAACTACAGCCTCTTTTGCCAAAATAGAACAAGCTTTTGGTGCAATTTCTTTATTTATCATTTTATTTGGCTAGTTTGTGCAGTAAGCATCGAAGACTTTTAGTGAAACGAATTTGGCAATTTCAAGAATTCAAACGCAGAAAAAAAAAGTGGTAATCTAGCTAATTGCTTTACGCTTTTAAATTATATTAATCTCACCATCGCAATGATCTGATGAAATCCATATGTGTATACACATTTGAAATTGCAGCTTACACCAAATACCAACAAGGAATGACAGGTAATTCATGCCACTCATTTATTTTCTATTTGATTCCATAAAACAAAATTGAATAATTTAGATGTAGTGTGAAGCATTTTGGTGGTTCATATCTATCATTTCATAGCTTCTAATACTTTAATTCTAAAAAATCTTTATTGGTACCCAATGGGCATTTTCCAAAATGCTTGCATGCCAGCCTTCAATATGCTTCTACTTCATGCTCTGCTTTGTTCATTTTCCTAATTTAAATCTTAATCATATGTACATACAATTTTATGTTTTATCTTGAAATTTTTAATCTTTTTACCCTTCATTTTTGTTAGCTTTTGGCTCTATTCTTCGGCGGAGCATAGCATGCAATACAAAAAGCAGAGATCATACTTTCTACCCTCATTTGTTTATCTGCCCACATATTCGATTGGCATGTATTTTTCTGAAAGGCATTTGACAACTTCAAGAATTTAGATGCAGAAAAATAGGTGGTAATTACTTAATTGCTTTACATTTTTAAAATCATAATAATCTCATAATTTCAAATGATCTAATATAACCTCGTAACTAAGCTGCTTCTTTTTCAGCATGAGTTCAATGGAAGAGCCAAAAACCAGGACATGCATTCTTCATCAGCTGATCTGTCCATGGCATTGTGCTCCCATGAAATCCTCCTCTCTATGCACATTTGTTCTTTCTTTTTCTTTTTTTCTTTGTTGAAGACTCAATCTGTATGCATTCTTCATCATCTGATCTTGGAGCTTGTATAAATTGATGATTTGTGGACTTAAAGGAACATTTAGTTAGTAACTATTAGTTGAGTGCCACCTTATGAGTGTTGATTTTCACTAAGTTGGAAGAGTGTTTACTTAATTGTACAAAGGTGAGGTTGCACCAAGTTTGGAGAGTTGGGCATAAATAATTTCATTGTACTGTAAAGTTTATAGCGATTTTATCTCTAGACAAAGCTCACAAATGTAGGATGAGTTCTGAACTACGTAAACATCTTGGTTGTGTTCTTTATTCTCCTTTATTTTTACTTTTGTGTGTGCCATCTTAAAAAAAAATACAATTTTCTCTTTCGGGGTTTCAAATAATAATCCAACACATGGAAACACAACTAACTATCAGGCAATCTTGTGTACATTATGTAAGACTATCATTTAATGAAAACGTTTCAGTACCTAATGATTGGTTGAATGTTTAGCATAGCTCCCATCAGTTACCAAATGTTGAGGATACAAATATGGATGCCCTGCAACAACTGCATTTTAGCTTATTACAAAACAACTAAACCTAGATCCAATGTCTTCTTTATCTTCCATTAACTTTTGTATTTTAGGAATTTTGTTTTCGTTGAAACGGAAAATTTTGGGTAAAATTAATATTATATGAATAAAGTTAGTTTAGTTCAACAACTCAAGCAAGGGGAGAAAAGATGTCTATATATGTTCAATTTGAACCTTGTGAGCTATTTTCAATTAAACTAAAGTAAAGTCCACTAACCCCATTGAAAAATTTTGACTTTATAGATTCAAAGCTCGGCTCAGAACAATCGATAAAATTCAATTTTACTTTTATTTCAGATTGATAAATCCTGGATCGTGCTCCAGTAAAAACGAAACTGTGAACTATATTCAAAGATGTAAAGAAGGGGAGGTGCTATCTTTTAAAGTAGATTTTGAAAAAGTAGACAACTGTGTGGAGTGACAATTTCTTGACTTGGTTATGAATAAAATAGCTTTGTACATTCATTGTCAAACTTTAATATATAATCATCCTTATAAAATTAATTTAGTCCTTAAACTTGTATTATTTTTCAAATCGAAAGAGGTACGCCTTTTCTTCTCAACCTCAAACCAATTTGCTTATGGTCTCAAAATGGGTCGGAAAATGAAGGCCATTAAGGCGAGATTAGCTTCAATTGAAAGTGAGGCCAACACTTTTCGCTTCATTCCGCGTGATCGCCCCGCGGAAACCTCTTTCATGACTAAAAGGAGGCAGCAAACGCACTCTTTTGAGCTTGAAGATGACATAATAGGGAGGGATGATGATAAAGCAGCTCTTCTAAAACTCGTGTTGGAGTTTCAAAGTGAAGAGAATGTTTATATCATTCCAATTGTGGGGTTTGGAGGGTTAGGGAAGACTGCTTTGGCCCAACTTGTCTATAATCATGAAATGGTCAAAAATCATTTTGACTTAACGATGTTTGCGTGCGTTTCAGATGATTTTGATGTGAAAGTTATTGTAGCAAACATTATCAAATCTGTCACTCATCAAGCACCAGATCAAAATCTTGAAATGGATCAATTGCAAAAACAACTTCGAGATAAAATTGATGGGAAAAAATATTTGATTGTTTTGGATGACATTTGGAATGAGGACCCAGAAAAGTGGTCTAGGCTAAAGAAGTTATTGATGGGTGGGGCTAAAGGGAGTAGGATAATAGTAACTACTCGATCTCTAAGGGTAGCGGAGATAACTAATAAGTGTCAATCCCGTGTTTTGAAATTGAAAGGCTTGTCTGATGATGATGCTTGGTCTTTGTTCAAAAAGATAGCATTTGAGCAAGGATATGCAGACTCAACAAATTCAGCCTTTGTGGAAGTAGGGAGACAGATTTCGGAAAGGTGTGGTGGGGTTCCCTTAGCCATAAGGACGATAGCTGGTACATTATCTTTGAAGAAAACTGCAAATGAGTGGCATTCTTTCAAAGAAAATGAACTAGCTAAAATATCACAAATTGAAGGAGAACTTCTACCTATACTGAAATTGAGTTATGATCATCTCCCGTCTCATTTGAAGCATTGCTTTGCTTATTGCCGATTGTATCCAAAAGATAACAAAATTAAAGTACAAGCGCTTGTTCAATTTTGGATTGCATAGGGTTTCATAAAGCAATGAATCAAAGTCAATCTCTGGAGGAGATCGGGTTTGGGTATTTTAAAGATTTAGTTGAAAGAAGTTTCTTTCAAGATGTACAAGGAGAAAGATATTTATGGGAAGGGCTAACATGTAAAATGCATGATCTAGCTGAATCAGTAGCAGGGATGGAGAGTAGTATTGTAGATTCAAATAAAATTGCAAGTGATGTTGGTGAAAAATGTCGCCACATATCAATTAAACCTTCATTATTTCCTTTGTTTAAGGGAAAGAAGTTGCGAACCTTGTTACATTTTCAAGACAGAATAAGTGAAGATTTCAGCTATGAAACTTGGGATTTGATAATTGCAAATTGTAGATGCTTGTGTGTATTGAAATTGAATTCTATATGTATTCAAAAGATTTCACCCTCCATTTGTAAGTTAAAACATTTGAGGTACCTTGATCTTTCTTATAATCGCGATCTTAAGATTCTCCCAAAGAGTATTTGCAAGATTCAGAATTTGCTAGCGCTGAAACTTGACTGGTGTACTTGGCTTAAAGAATTGCCAAAGAAGATTGAAAAATTGGTGAATCTTACCCATCTTGCGTGTTATTCTTGTCATAGTTTAACTCATATGCCACGTGGAATAGGGAAGCTGGCTTCACTTGA
This sequence comes from Gossypium raimondii, assembly GCF_025698545.1. NCBI lineage: Eukaryota > Viridiplantae > Streptophyta > Magnoliopsida > Malvales > Malvaceae > Gossypium > Gossypium raimondii. Next base: position 1,047,708 of record NC_068575.1, read on the forward strand.
GACGTTAAGCATGTCTGTAGTGGATAAAGATGGGTCCCATGGCGGTGCAGATCTAAGTGAATTGAGATTGCTTAACAACTTAAGGGGACATCTACAAATAACAAATTTGGGATTCGTAAAAAATGCAAAAGAGAAGTTTAAGGCTGCTAATTTGAAAGAGAAGCAACATTTGAGCTCGTTGGCTTTAGAATGGTATGATGATGGTGGTGGTGGTGGTGATGATAAATCACTTGAAGACCTCCAACCCCATCCTAATCTCAAGGAGCTCTGCATTCGAGGATGGAGGGGTGATGCCAAGTTTCCAAGTTGGCTTCCTTTGCTCACAAATCTCGTTTATATGACAATAGATGGGGTTAATTTCAAACAAATCCAGTCCTTTGCGCAATTTCCTTGTCTTAAAGGGCTGGAGATACATGATTGTACGAAGCTGGAGTACATGGATGATAATAGCCCAAAAGGAAGTCAAGGAGAACCACAATCATTCTTCCCATCACTTAAGCATCTTTCGCTCGGGGACTGTCCGAATATGAAGAGTTGGTGGAGGACGACAAAACCAATCGATGATGATTCCAACGAGGATGACACAACAGTTATGGGAACATCAACCATGGCATTTCCTTGTCTTTCCTCTTTAACAATTCAAAATTGCCCTTTGACTTTAATGCCACTGTATCCATCACTCGATGGTAAGCTAGAGTTGAGGAATTCCAGTTCAAGGCCGTTAAAGCAGACATTGAAGATGAAAATCACTAGTATGTCCCCATCAACTTCAACCTCTTCTCTGCCTCTCTCCAAATTGAAATCTTTCTATGTACACAACATTGAGGGGTTGGACACTCACACGCTAGATGAGTGCCTGCAACATCTCATCAGCCTCAAAACATTAACAATAGAGGATTGCAAGGAGGTTGATTTAGAGGCCATGCAATGGGAACCCCTTAAGAATCTCTCTCATTTGGAGATTGATAATATTCCAAAGCTGGTGTCTCTCCCCATTTGGCTTCAACATCTTGTTCAATTGAAAACATTAAAAATTCATAATTGCAATGGATTGAGGTCACTGCTTCCTGTGTTCCAACACCTCACTTTCCTTGAACGGTTTGAAGTAAAGGACTGCAAGGAGCTGGAGTTATCTGGAGCTGGCATCCAAATATTCCTAGATCATACAAGCCTACGCTCTCTATGGCTGCAAAATATTCCAAAGTGTCGGCATCTTCCGGAGTTGCTTCAACATCTAACAAATCTGCAAGGGCTTTATCTCATTAATTTGCCCAATTTAACATCTCTTCCGGACGAGATGCGTTGCCTGACCAGTTTGTAGTATTTACAAATAGGAGAAATTCCTCAGTTGGAGGAAAGATGTCGGAAGGACATCGGCGCTGATTGGCAAAAGATTGCTCACATCCCCAACATTCGGTTGGATCAGGTTGGTCTGTCTTTGTTATTTATTTATTTATCTTTTTTTGAAGAAAAATAAGAGTTGTATATTGAATCTCCAAGTCAGGGGTCCGATGCCATTTTTCATTGAAGTTGTATACTATTAATTTCCTTGTTAAAATCCCTATGTTTTAATCCTACTTTTTACTTATCATCTTTCATAATATTTTTGGTGATTTGTGCAGTAAGGCATTGGAGAAAGGCATTAGTGAACTTCAATCATTTTATATGCATAAAAAGAGGTGCTAATTTATCTATTTTCTTTTTACTTTTAAATCATAATAATAACTTGACAATTGCTTCTAATAATTTAATTCTAAAAAATCATTGATGTGGAAAGAGAGGCCTATGAAGCCTTCAAAATGGTTGTACTATATGCTCTGCTTTCTTCATTTAAGCACTTACCTATCATATCTTTATATATATTTATGTTTTCTCTTAATATATGCCAACTGATTACTATCTTAGATGGTACCTGTGCTATTGACAAGCTTTTGGAGGTATTCAAATTGATAATATTCATTGATGCAGGGCACTCTTTTAGCTGTTTAGAATTCCAGCCAAATTTGTTACTGAAGGTCCAAACAGGAAGAAAAGGAAGATGCTTCGGAATATTTGGTGGTGAGGTTGAAGTTGATAAAATGTTTCATTATTTATATATCAACAGCATTATACCAAACACACATATGTGCAAATATAAGGCTGATAATAATGGGATTTGTAACATATTCTATGTTGGGATTTATAATTTTCAGGTTCATTGATGCTTTTGGAAGAGTCGTTGTTCAAGCATGACAATTGCCAGACATATTGCCTTTGAAAATTTATGATTCCACTTTACATGGAGCTTATTAAGAGCTTGATTCATAGTAGGAAAACCATTTGAGTGTTGAATGTGAATTTTCACTTGCATAGCTAGAATGAGTTGGGAGAGAATTTACTTAATTGTACAAAAGTGAGATTGCGTTAAGTGTTTGAGGGGTTGAGGTTAAATCATTTCTTTGTACTATGAAGTTCATAGTGTATTCATCTTGTGGTTGCAATTTCTTTATGAAGTTCATAGTGTATTCATCTTGAGGTTGCAATTTCTTTATCTCTCTGATTTGTCCAATTTAAGATCGCTTCCGAGATGACCAGTTTGGAATCTTTACATATCCTCAACTCAAAATGATCATTGACCACTTTATTGACAAACTGTGCCAATGTAGTCATCCCTAACCCTCCAAACTCCACAATCGGAATCACATAAACATTCTCTTCACTTTGGAACTCTAATATGTGTTCTAGAAAAGCTGCTTTATCATCTTCCCTCCCTATTATTTCATCTTTACTCATAAAAGAGTGTGTTCGCTGCCTCTTCTTAGTTATGAAAGAGGTTTTAATGGGACGGTCACACTCTACCAAGTTGAACATCCTGGCCTTAATTTGATGACCCATTTTGGCACCATAAGCAAATTGGTTTGAGCTTGAAAAGAAAAGGCATACTTCTTTCATTAGCTTGTTCCTGCTCAGTAGATCTTTCTGCAAAGCTTCAGTAGAAAAATCATCGAGCCAATCATCGGCATCATAAAATGCATCTTTCAACTTTTCAAGCCAATCTTTGACAAGAGTGCTGGTCATGGATTGTTCTTCGGCATCAAGAAGCGCAGCTTTGATTGTGGAGATGGTGCTTTTGACGTCCTCGAGGTCATCTTTGAAATGCCATGACAAAATCAAGTAAAATAACTAGTAACTCACTTGTTTTCGTGTTGAAAACAGTAAGAAAAAGGAATATAATATACGAAGACCGATAAACTAGCAGTCATATTACGCATAAGATGGAAACTGTAGTGATAGACATTATGAAAATCAACTGAATCATTTCTCAAACATCCATCAAAGATAAAACATCAAAAGAACTAACAACAATCAACCTTTCTTCATATAGAGCACCAATTTAAACCGAGAATGGAGTAGCATGACATAATCTTCCTCTCTTACCAAAGCATTTAAACTACCATACTATGAATTGCAATTATATTAGATCACTAGATCTTTGCCTCATCAGCATTCTGAGAAAGTTTTATAGTACTCTAACTTAGTCTTCTCGAATTAAGGCATAAAAATGTTGAAGTCATCAAGTTTTGGGCGTTGGATGAGGCCAGCATTCATTCAATTTCAACTTAGTACAGCAAACGAGCACTTTAATCTACCAAAACTCCACTACATCATCAAATACGGAAATACCTCACAGTTTAAAATACAGGCATCACAATTTCACTGCAGAAACAAATAATGCTACTAATAATTTATCCCCTAAGAAACTTAGCCACCATGAAAAGTTCTGTTTATGAACAGATCAAACGATCACACACACAAAAAATTAAGCAAATGGCATTAAGCGTTTAAGTGAGAATACAATTCTCACCAAAATTGAAATAATATACTACTAATTACATGATAGCCACCATTTTCAGAAGAGAATTTTTGAACTCACTAGATATCTCACAACATAAGTGCATGTATTTATTTATTTAGTCCATGTATTTAAATATTGTTTCATTTTAATTAAATTAGCATTTTTAAACAGCCTTTTAGAAATATTTCATTTACAATTTTTAATTTAAATAATTTCAATACCTAAGTCAACGAACCGATTTAGCATTAAGTCATTGATTTCACTGCTATGTTGGGTGGATATCATTGATTTTTGTTAAATACGGAACGCCCTTCTAAAAATTAAAAAATTTAAAAATTCTCTCATTAAAAATAAAATCTTTATTTTTATTCAGTAAATTATCAGTATTTCATTCTAAAATATATACAATACAATAATATGTGATTTATCAAAATTCTCATTTTTCAATCGAATCATGATTAAATATTAAATTGAATTCGTATTTTTAAAATTTAAGACAACACGCGTTTAATGGGATATCGATTTTGGGCGCCACGAGGGTGTTAATACCTTCTTTGTGCATAACAGACTCCCGAACTCTAATTTTCTTTGGATTTTGACGCAGACCTAAAATCGACTTTTTTTAAAGAGAATTTTAAAAATAAATTTTCTTTTAAAAAGAGAATTTAGTAGGTGTCTGATCTCACTTAGAAAAAGGACCGGTGGCGACTCGTCTCTTTTTAAGTAAAATTGAGACCTTTTCCGAATTTTCAATAATCGTCAACCCAAGATTTCCTTTCGTAACGACCTTAACTAACTCGCAAAAATTTTAGGTCGCTACTATTATATTAATCCAATGTGAAAATAAATATAGGTATTCATTTCTTTAATGCGTATAATTATATCAAGATCAAAGTTTTATATATATATGAACCGAATTCAAGTTTCATGTAGATAATTGCACCAAATCAAAATTCATGTATCAAATTATACAATTGAACCAAAACTAAGGTATAAATTTGATATTTAACCCTAATAATAAACAAATAAAAACTTCAACCCTTTCCTAATAAATATATGTACATCTAAAAGAAACATAAAATGCTACTACTCTGAGTAATATAATTACAGCGCCATCCAAAATTGAAATTTCTGCACAACTTTTGATTTCTTTATTCACTGCATCATCAACACACGTATCCAATAAACAAATATATGTTAATAATAAATAAAATGCTACTACTCTTAATAATATAATTGCAGCGCCATCCAGAATTGAAATTTCTGCATAACTTTTGATTTCTTTATTCATTGCATCATCAGCACGCATATATTGAAAACTAACCCAAAGAGACACAACCCCCAAAACAAACACCAAAACGAAGCCAAAACATCAAAGGGGTAGCCAAACCAACGCCATTTTATATGGTTATTGCATTAATTGTTTGAATTCAAATCATACGATAGGAGTTTCAACTACATCTATTTATAGGTTAAAAAAAATTTAATTCTAATCAATCTCAAATATATTATGCTAATAAATGCTAAACATATATATTATATTAATAAATATTAAATTTTCTAAAAAATATTTTTTTTACTTGACTTACCAACAATCTCTTAAAATTTAGATTATACAACCCTAATACTCCAAACATGTTTATTCAAACTCTTTTTCCAACATGACATGGAACAAAAGAATGAAACAAAATTTCCAAAATAAACAAATAAAATCATCAACCCACTTACAATAAACAAATAAATGTAGAATAAAATAATTAAAATGTTACTACCACTAACAACAAATATTAACACGCTCAGCTACATCAACGATACCAATAATTAATAATAAGACTCATAACACATTTAGAGAATTTTGTGTTTACGTTTTTAGGGTTCTTTGTTTTCGTGTTTTCGGGGTTTAGTTTTTATCTCCATCTTTTATGCTCTTCGTTCTTTTACCATTATAGTAAAATTATATTTGTTCGTGGTTTTTAATCCTCTTTAAAGGGATTTTTCCACGTTAAATTTATGTGTTCAATTTCTCAATTTATTCCGCTATTTTATTTACTTATTGCTTAATTGGATTGATCCTAACAATTAAGTAGTATCAGAGTTAATTTAATTTTCATAGATCAGCCCATTCAGATATGACAGCAACAATGTTTGAAGTCATCGAGGTTATCTTTGAAATTCCACCATACTCCAACCTGAGAGGGAGCTCGCGAGATCAACTTAGTAATGAGCTCTCCAGCAATATCGAAAGCAATGCTTCAGCCATTGATGGCACGCAAAAAGTGTTTGATTATTGCAGGAGGAAGAGTGAAATGATTCGAACAAGATGAAAATACAAGCGTTAATACATACATACATCACCCGTAGAGTCAATATTGTATTTTAAAGATGTCACCATCCACCCACTAAGTAATAATTAAATAAAAAGTTACTAATTTTTTATTAAAAACTTTGTTAACGGACGGCCTTTCTTTATAAATTTTCTGCAGCTTTCAATGTATTTTTCTTGAATAGCACCACATGACATGATGCTATATATGAATAAAGAACGACAAGTTGGGCAGAATTATCAATTGCAACATTATTGTATATATTTTTTAAAGGGTAAAAGTGAGATTGGCCCACTCTTTTTTAAAGGGTGATGATTTTTTTTTCTTTATTATTGGAAAATTTGCCCTCTTTTATTCATACTTGTTTATCACTTCTCTCTTCCATGCGCAATCCTATTTCCATATTTTTTAAATTTTATTTATACTTTTATTTCATATATTTTCATTAGTAGCTAAATAAATAATCCAGTAGACAGCTGTGAGATCTAAATTTATACTTAAAAACTTTTATTTCGGTATTTGTTGTTTCTCTGATTTAGGAGATAGATATTGGCATCTCACAAAGTTGTGTTGACACAATGTTAAAAATAGCTCATTGATTCGGTGTTGATAGACGTACAATTGGAAGTACCGGATTGAGCATTTGTCGTATTTGATCTTCCGAAGAACACATTAGCGTGTCCAACTAAGAAGTTAGCAATCGGATCTAAACGACTCACGTAATTGACGTTGTTGGTTCGAGATGGACCCTTTTAGCTCACAAGGCTACCAGAGAGCTAAATCGTGGATGCGTGTTTTGTGGTTGTTCGTTCGATAAGGATTAATTGTTGGGCGTTCTCGTAATTAATTTACATATGGAAGGGTTAGTGGTCTGAGGCATCCTCGATCACTATAACTGGCTTATCGGTTGAAGGAGAAGACTTGTTATCGTGCATTGGTTTGAAATTGGAACAAAATCGAGCTTAAAGCTTGAATTCCATCATATTAGTTTATTTAATTTAATTTCCTTTTTGCTTATTTTTATCTTTATTATTTTTACTTTTATTACATTAGAATTTTTCTTTTTATTTTTGCACAGACAGTCACACCTCGTGGGCAGGATAGGAATCTAGACGTGCAACTTGGTTGAAGCAAACAACAAATGTTGATATCTCAATTTCTGTGGATTGACCCTACTCCTTATATTATTTTTTACATCATTTTTAATGAATTTGACACTCATTAGAATATTGTATGGAACACTGAAAAATATAAATGTGTTTAAGCTCTCTCGAACATGCCTCCAAGAGTCCGTCAACAGCATAGATTCCATCTAGTACTCAGTTGGGCATATATATTATACAAGTACTCTTGAATATAGTTACACCATTTATATCAGATCCATTGGAAATTAGAAGGAAATTGATGACATTTATTACCATATTCGTTTTGTTGGAATATGTGGGCGGATAAACAAATCATGGTAGAAAGGATGGTCCCTGCTTCTTGTACTGTACGCTACATTCTGCTGAAGAAGAGAGCCAAAATCTAACGGAAAAGTATGGTGAATTTACTTATTTTAACAACTCAAGATGCTAAATTTGGGGTTTTGTTTGAAGCAGAACTATGCCCCTCCCCTTCTTTTATGTATCAACCTTTAGCCTCCAACCTCTATTGAATTTACTTACTTGGCGAGGACATTGCACGCTCTAGAAGGTTTTAGTGAGAAAAACAGTCTCATTGCAGGTTAAATTTTTTAAGAAAATCTTTTATGTCCAGTTTGGTGCAATAAAATTAAGTGATATTAGTTTAATTCGATTGCATTTTTTTATCCATCCATTATAATTTAGTTTAGTTCGATTTTTTATTATAAAATTTTATAATTATTTTAATAAAATTAACTTTATTTTACTGCTTTTAATTATCATTTGACAAATTTTCAAAGTTATTTTCATAGATATTTTAAAATTTTTTAAGTAAATAAAAATAATCAAATACTTTTATATAATATTTTTAAAATATATATATATATATATATTTATTTTCACTATTTTTCAATATAAAAGATTTTTATGTTATAAAAAATTATTTATAAGTTAAATAAAGAATAGAATTTTGTTCGGTTTCGGATAATTGTGATTTTTAATTTGTATTCCATAAACCGTCTAAACACCTTGATTTGGATCGATTTTCAATTATTTTATTTTATTTACTCAACCCTACTCACGGGAGGAAAATGATCATACAAAGGAGCACTAACATGTTTAATAGAAGCTAAACAAATTATATTTAGGCTCTCTTTATATAGACAATAAGATTATAGCTCTAATGAGATCGAAAACATATATAACAATAATAAGATTAGAAACTATTCCACACCATCTTGAATTTTAGCACTAAAAGATACCAAAAAGAAAAGAAGAAAAGAGAAGAAAAACAACTATTTTTTGCCATAATGATTCTTTTGGTCTCTAACTTTACGGAAAAAGTTATTTCAACTTATCATTTAATTTTTCGTTTCTTTTAGTTCTTAAACTTGTAATTTTTGTTAAATCACTCCAAAATGAGTGAAAATTTAACGTCTGTTGATTTTACTGATGTGACATACACGCGGATTTCCATGTATATGCCACATAAGCAATTAATTATTTTTTAAAATTTTAAAACATTTAAAAAATATTTTAAACATTAAAAAAATTAAAAAATAATAAGAAAATATTTTTTGATATTTTTAAAATAATTAATTGCTAATGTGACATACTGTGGTAATCCACCTATATGTCATGTCAACAAAGTTAACAAACGTTAACTTTTTACCCATTTTGGATGGTTTGACAAAAAATGTAAGTTCAAAGACTAAAAAGAAGGAAAATAAATAAAGAGCTAAAATAATTCTTTTATAAAGTTGGAATGCCAAAAAGTTATTATACTTTTATTTTTCAAAATAATAAAATTTCAATTAAAAACACTTTAAACATAAGTGCATCTGCATTTGCTTCGTGATTGTTCTTTCTATAAATTCACGATAATCATGTTAAACAAGTAATTTAGTGAGGTTAAGTATTGTAACAGTGAGATTAAAGTTAATTGTAGAATATGTATTTGAATTCAAATGTAAATATTGTTAGTACAAAACTCCGGTGAGAAAAATCTCAAACACACGAACAGAACTCGAACAAAAAAAGAAGAAAAAGGACAATGCTCCAAGGTGTGTATTAAGCCACTATCTTTAAGGTTATATTCGCCCCCACCTATCTTTGATGTGCAAATGAGTTCCAAGCAAATTAACCTCGAGGATACAATGAAGCCAATGACTATTTGCGTTTTGCACTGACGAGAATAGTCCACTACGCACTAATCAATGTATATCAAAAACTCAATTTCTACAAAGAATTTCTGCAGTAATACTTTATAGAATAATCTAATAATATTAGAAAATGAAGGAAGGAAAGAAAGAATATTTGAAATTTTTTGGTATGTTTTCCAAATGAAATCTCATTCCTATTTATAGGAATTTTCATGTCTCTTCATAGAGACATCTTTCATCAATAGGTGTCTTTCCAATAATAATGTCTTAAAAATAAACACATAATTATTCATTTATAACTATTCAAATAATATTATTTAAATAGTTATAACTCTTTTCAAAAATCAAATAATATAATCTTTTGATTAATTATACCCATTCATTTATAGTTATTGGAACACTATAAATATTTGAAAATGCTCCAACAATCTCCCCCATTTTCAAAATATTTTAGATTTTGATATTCTTGGAAATCAATTTGCATAAATGAATGTATCTTACAATTGAACCTTCACTTAGTGAATATATGTTAAAGTTAATAAAAAATGCACGGTAGACAAAGCTTTGAACCAACTATTCCATTTGATTAACTGAACACATCTCGTACAATGATTTCAACATCGGCCAATGCATAGTATCTAGAGACACTATTATGGCCATATGTCTGTGTCCTCTTTTCATGAGTGCTGTCAGAGTCAAACCCTTAAGCTCCTAGAAGCGGCCGCACTTCCACTCACATAGGTAGATCCCATCAAGAGTGTTCCCGTAATTATAACACTCTAACATATTTCTGTTATGGGTCCATTAAGAGTACATTATTCATCCTTTCCTTATCATTATGGATACCTAGCACTTTAATCTTAGGATGGATTTATTTATAGTGCTAACAGTCACATACTAATGATGTACTTTGTCTCATTGAACTCAAGACTTGACGTTATACCAAGCATTGATTTGAGTTTCCATCATGGGTGACTCTAATTAATGGGCTTGAGTTCCATCCCTTTTGAGGTCCTTTTTATTATATCTCTAGCAAGACTTTTTGTCAAAGGATCTGCCAAATTTTCACTTGACCTCACATAATTAATAGTGATCACTCCATCAGAGATTAATTATCGGACATAACTATGTCTTAATCCAATGTGTCTAGACTTTCCATTATATACTTGGCTATATGCCTTTGCTAGAGTAGCCTCACTATCACAACGTATAGAAATAGGTGAAATTTGCTTAGGCCATAAAGGTACATTATAAAGAAAATTTCTTAACCATTCTGCTTCTTTAGATGCAGCAGCTAATGCAATAAATTCTGCTGCCATGGTGGAATCAGTAATACATGTTTGTTTCTTGGAACCCCAAGAAATGGCTTATCTACCAAGAATGAAGATCCATCCACTAGTAGATGCATGATCTTCCAAACTTGTAATCTAACTAGCATCCGAATAACCTTCTAAAACTGGAGGATATCTGTTATAACACAATCCATAGTTAATAGTTTTCTTTAAGTACTTAAGTACTCTATTCAAAGCTTGCTAATGCAAACTACTTGGATTACTTGTGTACCTACTCAATTTTCCAACAACATATGAAATATCTGGTCTTGTACAAGTCATTATGTACATAAGACAACCAATTAGACTTGCATATTTCAATTGATCAATTTTCCTACTAGCATTAGATACTAATTTTATTTGAGGATCCATGGGTGTAGATGCTGGTATACAGTTGAAAAGATCAAACTTTTTAAGCACATTTTCAATGTAATGTGATTGTGATAAAGCTATAGTGCTTTCATCTCGGGTTATTTTAATCCCAAGAATAACATCTGCTACACTCATATCCTTCATAGCAAAGTTGTTTGACAAGAATTTCTTTGTGTTTTCTATTTGTTCCAAATCCGTGCAAAAAATGAGCATGTCATCTACATATAAGCAAATTATGACACCTTTTCCATTTTCAAATTTGCTATATATGCACTTATCAGATTCATTTATTTTATAGCCATTAGCTAAAACAACCTTGTCAAACTTTTGGTGCCATTGTTTTGGTGCTTGTTTAAGCCCATATAAAGATTTAACAAGCTTACATACCTTATGCTCTTGTCCTGGAACAATAAATCCTTCCTGTTACTCCATGTACACTTCCTCTTCTAATTCACCATTTAAAAATACAATTTTAACATCCATTTGGTGAAAAACTAAATTATATATAGAGGTAAGTGATATTAAGAGTCTAATTGTAGCAATTCTTGCTACTGGAGCATAGGTATCAAAGTAATCAATACATTGATTTTGTATAAAACCTTTGGCTACCAACCTTGCTTTAAATTTATCAATGGTTCCATCAACCTTCATTTTCTTTTTGAAGATCCATTTACAACCTATTAGTTTGGAACCTGGTGAAAGATCAACTAAGATCCAAGTTTGATTTCCCATTATTGAATCCATCTCATCATTTATTGCTTCTTTCCAAAAAGCAGAGTCTTGAGATTTCATTGCCTCTTCAAATGTAATAGGATCAGATTCTGTATTATAACAATAAGGTATCTTATTGCATATACTTTCACCTTTTCCTTTTACAAGAAACATAATAAAATTTGGTCCAAAATCTTTGACATTTTTAATTCTCTTACTTCTTCTTAATTCTTGACAAGATTCATTATTATTATCAATTTGTTCCAATGGAATCTCATTCTCATTTGAAGAATGAATCAATTGTTGTGGTGTAATTGTCTTGATATAGAATTAAATCTATTTTCATCAAAAATAGCATATCTTGATTCAATAACATTATTAATTGAAATTGAATCATTTGGTTCAATTACCATGAACCTATATGCCTTGCTATTATGTGCATAACCTATAAATATGCATTCAATTCCTCTTTCACCTAACTTTTTACGTTTAGGTGTTGGAACTTTTACAATAGCTCTACAACCCAAAACCTTCAAATAATTAAGGTTTGGTTTCATTTTCTTCCATGGTTCATAGGGGGTTATTTTAGTTTCCTTATTAGGAACTTTATTCAATATATGACAAGTTGTTAGAACAGTTTCGCCCTAAAACCTTGTCCAATACCTGAATATGATAACATTGAATTTACCATTTCAGTTAAGATTCTATTTTTCCTTTCAGCTACACCATTTTGTTGTGGTGTGTAAGGGGCTAAAACTTGATGGACAATTCCAGTGGATTCAAAATAACTTGGATTATAATATTCTTCACCTCTATCTAATCTTAAGCACTTGATAAATGACTCACACTGAAGTTCAACTTCAGATTTATAAACTTTAAATTTATTAAGCGCTTCATCTATTGAATGCAATAAATATACATAACAATATCTAGAACAATCATCAATAAAAGTAACAAAATATTTCTTTCCACCTAATGTAGGAGTATTATGCATGTCACATAAATCACTATGTATCAAATCAAGCAATTTTGTTTTCCTTTTAACCTTAGGGAAAGGGTTTCTTGTAATTTTAGTCAACATACATGTATTGCATTTTTCAATGTTATTATTAAAATAGGAATTAAATCTAACTTATACATGTCATTCAATTTTCTATAATTCAAATGACCTAATCTATAATGCCACAAACAAAAAAATTCAACCATATAAGTAGAAATAGTATTTTTATTTTTATTAATAATATTGAGTTTGAACATGCTCTCATACATATACCCTTTCCCCACAAAAATTCGTCCCTTAGACAAAATAAACTTATCTGCCTCAAAAACAAGTTTGAAACCAAACTTATTCAACAGACTTCCAGACACTAAATTATTTCAAACTTCTGGTACATAATATACATCATTTAAGGTTAAAACCTTTCCAGAAGTGAATTGTAGTTCAACAGACTCTTTGCCTTTGATTGCTGCGGTGGAAGAATTTCTCATGTACAAGACATTGTCATTTTTTCATTGTGTGAACTTTGTGAACATGCTTTTGTCTTTGCACACATGTTTGGTTGCTCCGGTATCAATCCACCATGTACTTTCATGTTGTGCCATATTAATTTCAGATATCATTGCAACGAATTTTTCGTTATTATCAGCCTTAAAAGATGATTTCTTCTTTAAAAATCGACATTCATTCTTGAAATGTTCGGGCTTTCCACAATGATAGCATGAGCCCTTTTGTTTCTTTTTGAACTTTGGTGCTCTATCAGTCTGTTTAAACTTTCTCTTGAATGGTTTAGTAGTCTGTACTTCCTCCGTAACATGCACTTTGGCAATTTCTGAATTTAGGTTTTGATCTTGTTTTCTATACTCTTCTTCAATACGAAGATGATTTGCCAAAGCCTCAAGAGATATTTCCTCTTTCTTATGTTTTAGACTTCTTTTAAAGTCTTTCCAAGATGGAGGAAGTTTGTCTATTATGGAGGATACAACAATCATTTCATCCATTTTCATACCATATTGCTTGAATTGATTCAACATCTTTTCAATATCACGAAATTGTTCCATAATAGAATGACCATCAACCATTTGATAATTATTGAAATGACTGACAAGAAATTTCTTACTTGTACCATCTTCGGTCATGTATCTTGTCTCCAATTTGTCCCATAATTCTTTAGCGGTGACCTCGTTTTGGTAGGTGTCAAACAAACCATCAGATAAACCATTCAATATGTGGCCCATGCACATGTAGTCAGCATTGTCCCATTTTTATCTTTCTCAAGTTGCAACAACAGATTGGTTTTCATTCTCTTCAGGTCTTAGAGTATCCAAAACATAAGCAATCTTCAAAGTTGATAATAAGAAGTGCATATTTTTCTACCATCGTCGAAAATTACAACCATCAAACCGATCAAGTTTAACAAAGTTGGAAGCCAACTCCCTTAGTGTTCCACTTTCATGTGTTGTGGTAGTCATCATGAATTATAACCTTAAAATTGTTAGTACAAAACTCCAGTGAGAAAAATCTCGAACACACAAACAGAACTCGAACAGAAAAAGAAGAAAAATGACAATGCTCCAAGGCGTGTATCAAGCCACTATCTTTAAGGTTATATTCACCCCCACCTATATTCGGTGTGCAAATGAGTTTCAAGCAAATTAACCTCGAGGATACAATGAAGCCAATGACTATTTGCGTTTTGCACTGACGAGAATAGTCCACCAAGCATTAAGCAATGTATATCAAAAACTCAATTTCTACAAAGAATTTCTGCAGTAATACTTTATAGAATAATCTAATAATATTAGAAAATGAAGGAAGGAAAGAAAGAATATTTAGAATTTTTTGGTACGTTTTCCAAATGAAATCCCATTTCTACTTATAGAAATTTTCATGTCTCTTCAGCAATAGGTGTCTTTCTGAATAATAATGTCTTAAAAATAAACACATAATTATTCATTTATATCTATTCAAATAATATTATTTAAATAGTTATAACTCTTTTTCAAAAAATCAAATAATGTAATCTTTTGATTAATTACACCAATTCATTTATAGTTATTGGAACACTATAAATATTTGAAAATGTTCCAACAAATATACCGATAAAATGAGAATAAAAAATCACTATTAAAGCAGAATTAGATGCCCTCATTGATGGTTTTCGGCATGCTCAATTTTTTGAAGCCGATAATGTCATTTTTGAAGCAGATTGTGCTAGCATTATCAACCGCTTTAGTTTTCACAAAGAGGACATAACGACCCTTGATCACTGCATCAATGAGCTCACAAGATGCTTGATTCTTTTGTTTCCGCCGAGGTCAAATGGGTGAAACGTGGTTGTAACAAATTAGTCGATCTCTTTGTAATTGGGCTCTTTCTAAGTGTTGTAATTTATCTTTTGGGATGAATTATCCTAGCGATATCCATAACATTGTAATTTATGATGCAACTTAAAATGAGGTAGTACCTTTGGGTCCTTTTTTTATAAAAAACAAAATCACTATTAAATATATTAAGTTAAAATACATGTATATGTAAAATAAATAATTAAGAATATATTTAAAAATAAAATATCTTAAATAATCAAACCAAAAGCATCCAACTCACAATAAACAATTTTATGTGTAATAAAATAATTAAATAGATATGAGCATTGGAAGCAATCTTCATAAGGGTATAAGTAATGATTTTTCCTTCAATTCCAATAAAATACATTCCCATGGAGCTGACATAAACCCAATATCTCTCCACATATTGTGTGGAAAACGAAATTTATTTTTCTTTTATAGGCAACGGTAGCCGAGCTAAAAAAAATTTTAGTCGGAATTAAATTATATATTTTTATAGTAGTATATCTTTATAATTTTTAAAGAGTTAAATTAATTTTTTATAAATTTTTAGAGGATTAAATTATAATTTTATCATTATTAATTTAAAATTTTATAAATTATAAAAGGTTTAAATTAAAAATTTACCATTTTAAGAGTCTCTACCAAGCTTTGCCAATGATAGGTAACTTGACAAGAATGACCATCCAAACTATAACAAAATATATTGGGATATGCCAAATCAACCTCTTACATTTTACTTTGACATATTGCATAGACAAATAATTATATTAATGAATCTCTTAAAATTACTTTTTATTTAATTATACTACTTGCTGGGTGGATGGTAACATCTATAAATATACTTCAGTCTCCGCGTGTATGGATCCACATCTGTGTTTCATCTTGTTGGAATCATTCTCATATTAGTCCTCCTCTTTCACGAATCAAACACTTTTTGCATTGATTTCAGTTTGAACCAACAATGGCCGAAGCAATTGCTTTCGACATTGCCGCAGAGCTCATTATTAAGTTGAGCTCTCGTGCTCTCTCTCAAGTTGGGCTGTGGTGGAATCTAAAACATGACATCCACGACCTCAAACGCACTGTCTGTCAAATCAAAGCTGTGCTTCTTGACGCAGAAGAGAAATCGGTGACCGACAATCTCGTCAAAGTTTGGCTTGAAGAGCTGAAAGATGTACTTTATGATGCCGACGACTTGCTCGATGATTTCTCTACTGAAGCTTTGCGGAAAGATGTATCGGGTGGGAACAAGCTGACGAAAGAGGTACGCCTTTTCTTCTCAACCTCAAACCAATTTGCTTATGGTCTCAAAATGGGTCGGAAAATGAAGGCCATTAAGGCGAGATTAGCTTCAATTGAAAGCGAGACCAACACTTTTGGCTTCATTCCGCGTGATCGCCCCGCGGAAACCTCTTTCATGACTAAAAGGAGGCAGCAAACGCACTCTTTTGAGCGTGAAGATGACATAATAGGGAGGGATGATGATAAAGCAGCTCTTCTAAAACTCGTGTTGGAGTTTCAAAGTGAAGAGAATGTTTATATCATTCCAATTGTGGGGTTTGGAGGGTTAGGGAAGACTGCTTTGGCCCAACTTGTCTATAACCATGAAATGGTCAAAAATCATTTTGACTTAACGATGTTTGCGTGTGTTTCAGATGATTTTGATGTGAAAGCTATTGTAGCAAACATTATCAAATCTGTGACTCATCATGCACCTGATCAAAATCTTGAAATGGATCAATTGCAAAAACAACTTCGAGATAAAATTGATGGGAAAAAATATTTGCTTGTTTTGGATGACATTTGGAATGAGGACCCAGAAAAGTGGTCTAGGCTAAAGAAGTTATTGGTGGGTGGGGCTAAAGGGAGTAGGATAATAGTAACTACTCGATCTCTAAGGGTAGCGGAGATAACTAATAAATGTCAATCCCATGTTTTGAAATTGAAAGGCTTGTCTGATGATGATGCTTGGTCTTTGTTCAAAAAGATAGCATTTGAGCAAGGACATGCAGACTCAACAAATTCAGCCTTTGTGGAAGTAGGGAGACAGATTTCGGAAAGGTGTGGTGGGGTTCCCTTAGCCATAAGGACGATAGCTGGTACATTATCTTTGAAGAAAACTGCAAATGAGTGGCATTCTTTCAAAGAAAATGAACTTGCTACAATTTCACAAATTGAAGGAGAAATTCTACCTATACTGAAATTGAGTTATGATCATCTCCCGTCTCATTTGAAGCATTGCTTTGCTTATTGCCGATTGTATCCAAAAGATTACAAAATTAAAGTACAAGCGCTTGTTCAATTTTGGATTGCACAGGGTTTCATAAAGCAATTGAATCAAAGTCAATCTCTCGAGGAGATCGGGTTTGGGTATTTTAAAGCTTTAGTCGAAAGAAGTTTCTTTCAAGATATAGAAGGAGACTTGATGGAAGAAATGAGATGTAAAATGCATGATTTAACGCATGATCTAGCTGAATCAGTAGCAGGGATGGAGAGTAGTATTGTAGATTCAAATAAAATTGCAAGCGATGTTGGTGAAAAATGTCGCCACATATCAATTAAACCTTCATTAATTCCTTTGTTTAAGGGAAAGAAGTTGCGAACCTTGTTACATTTTGAAGACAAAATAAGTCTAGATTTCAGCTATGAAACTTGGGATTTGATAATTGCAAATTGTAGAAGCTTGCGTGTATTGAAATTGGATTCTATAGGTATTCAAAAGATTTCACGCTCCATTTGTAAGTTGAAACATTTGAGGTACCTTGATCTTTCTTATAATAGCGGTCTTGAGATTCTCCCAAAGAGTATTTGCAAGATTCAGAATTTGCTAGCGCTGAAACTTGATGAGTGTTGCAGGCTTCAAGAATTGCCAAAGAAGATTGAAAAATTGGTGAATCTTACCCATCTCGCGTGTTATTCTTGTCGTAGTTTAACTCATATGCCACGTGGAATAGGGAAGCTGACTTCACTTGAGACGTTAAGCATGTTTGTAGTGGATAAAGATGGGTCCCATGGCGGTGCAGATCTAAGTGAATTGAGACTGCTTAACAACTTAAGGGGACGTCTACAAATAACAAAATTGGGATCCGTAAAAAATGCAAAAGAGAAGTTTAAGGCTGCTAATTTGAAAGAGAAGCAACATTTGAGATCGTTGGAATTAGCATGGGCCTGTGGTAATGGTGATGATGAGAAGTCACTTGAAGACCTCCAGCCCCATCCTAATCTCAAGGAGCTCTGTATTGTAGGATGGAGAGGTGATGCCAAGTTTCCAAGTTGGCTTTCTTTGCTCACAAATCTCGTTTATATGAGAATATATCGGGGTAATTTCAAACAAATCCCATCCTTTGCGCAATTTCCTTGTCTTAAAGGGCTGGAGATACATGGTTGTACTAAGCTGGAGTACATGGATGATAATAGCCCAAAAGGAAGTCAAGGAGAACCACAATCATTCTTCCCATCACTTAAGCATCTTTGGCTCTGGGACTGTCCGAATATGAAGAGTTGGTGGAGGATGACAAAACCAATCGATGATAATAGTCCAAAAGGAAGTCAAGGAGAACCACAATCATTCTTCCCATCACTTAAGCAACTTTGGCTCTGGGACTGTCCGAATATGAAGAGTTGGTGGAGGACGACAAAACCAATCGATGATGATTCCAACGAGGACGACACAACAGTTATGGGAACATCAACCATGGCATTTCCTTGTCTTTCCTCTTTAGGTATTAAAAATTGCCCTTTGACTTTAATGGCACTGTATCCATCACTCGATGAAGATCTAATGTTGTCGAATACCAGTTCAAGGCCGTTAAAGCAGATTATCAAGATGAACATCAATGCTAAGGCCCCATCAACTTCAACCTCTTCTCTTCCGCTCTCCAAATTGAAATCTTTCCATGTACACAACATTGAGGGGTTGGACACTCACACGCTAGATGAGTGCCTGCAACATCTCACCAGCCTCAAATTCTTAACAATAAGTGATTGCAAGGAGGTTGATTTAGAGGGCATGCAATGGGAACCCCTTAAGAATCTCTCTTTTTTGAAGATTGATAATATTCCAAAGCTGGTGTCTCTCCCCATTGGGCTTCAACATCTTGTTCAATTGAAAACATTAAAAATTCAGAACTGCAATGGATTGAGGTCACTGCTTCCTGTGTTCCAACATCTCACTTTCCTTGAAGAGTTTGAAGTAAAGGACTGTAAGGAGCTGGAGTTATCTGGAGCTGGCATCCAAATATTCCAAGATCATACAAGCCTACGTTCTCTGTGTCTGGAAAATATTGCAAAGTGTCGACATCTTCCGGAGTGGCTTCAACATCTAACAAATCTGCAAGAGCTTCATCTCTCTTATTTGCCCAATTTAACATCTCTTCCGGATGAGATGCGTTGCCTAACCAGTTTGGAGCATTTACACATACATGAAGTTCCTCAGTTGGAGGAAAGATGTCGGAAGGACATTGGCGCTGATTGGCAAAAGATTGCTCACATCCCCTGCATTTTGTGAATCAGGTTGGTCTGTCTTTGTTATTTATTTATTTTGATGACCTTATCTTTTTTTGAAGAAAAATAAGAGTGGTATATTGAATCTCCAAGTCAGGGGTCTGATGCCATTTTTCATTGAAGTTGGATACTGTTAATTTCCTTGTTAAAATCCCTTTGTTTTCATCCTACTTTTTACTTATCATCTTTCATAATATTTTTGCTGATTTGTGCAGTAAGGCATTGGATAAAGGCATTAGTGAATTTCAATCATTTTATATGCATAAAAAGAGGTGCTAATTTATCTATTTGCTTTTTATTTTTAAATCATAATAATAACTTGACAATTGCTTCTACTAATTTAATTCTAAAAAATCATTGATGTGGAGAGAGAGGCCTATGAAGCCTTCAAAATGGTTGGACTATATGCTCTGCTTTCTTCATTTAAGCACTTACCTATTGTATCTTTATATATATTTATGTTTTCTCTTAATATATGCCAACTGATTACTATCTTAGATGGTACCACTGCTATTGACAGGCTTTTGGAGGTATTCAAATTCATAATATTCGTTGATGCAGGGCACTCTTTTAGCTGTTTGGAATTCCAAACAGATTTGTTATTGAAGGTCCAAACAGGAAAAAAAGGAAGATGCTTCAGAATATTTGGTGGTGAGGATGAAGTTGATAAAATGTTTCATTATTTATATATCAACAGCAATATACTAAACACACATATGTGCAAATATAAGGCTGATAATAATGGGATTTATAACATATTCTATGTTGGCATTTATAATTTTCAGGTTCATTGATGCTTTTGGAAGAGTCGTTGTTCAAGCATGACATTTGCCAGACATATTGCATTTGAAAATTTATTATTCCACTTTACATTGAGCTTATTAAGAGCTTGATTCATAGTAGGAAAACCATCTGAGTGTTGAATGTGAATTTTCACTTGCATAGCTAAAATGAGTTGGGAGAGAATTTACTTAATTGTACAAAAGTGAGATTGCATCAAGTGTTTGAGGGGTTAAGCTTAAATCATTTCTTTGTACTATGAAGTTCATAGTGGATTCATTTTTGGGCAAAGCCCTGCAGACGTAGGACGAGTTTAGAACTGCGTGAACATTTTAATTGTGTTCTTTATTTTCCTTGTTGCATAATATGTACCAACTCAGGAAAAAACACATTTTTAATGTTCCAAACAGTATTCAAATGCAGGGATGCACAATTGATTATGAGACAATAATTGTTTTAGACGGTATTTCACATTGTTCAATTATGATGCTTCCAAAAGATGTCGATGTCCTGGCTGTATATACATGACTTGTCTGTTGATGCTTATGTTGGCACACATCAAATTACAAGTTGAATAACACCTTATAAAGGCCTATCATGGCACAAGCCAATATTCCAAGCATCTAATTGTTATTTTTCCCATTGTTTTCGTTATCAAAATACAAGTAATTTTCAACCATGTAACAATGTGAAAGCCTAATTCCAAGCATTCAAATAAACTAAAGCTATCAGAGACGAAAGGTAGCGAAATGTGGAATTAAATTTTTCAAAAATTTTAAAAAGATTGAGGAGTTTAATTAAAATTTTCAAAAAAATTGAAGGCTTAATGAGAATTTCCCAAATTTGGAAGGGGGAGGGGTAAGGGGAGTTGTGGCTCCCATTGCCTTCTGCCCCCGAGTAATTTTTGAAACTATATAGAAAGTGGAGTTGTGATCTGTCCATGGCATTGTAACCTACGCTCCCTATCGCAGGCAAAAATTCCAAAGTGTCGGCATCTTCCGGAGTGGGTTGCAATTTCTTTATCTCTCTAATTTGCCCGATTTAAGATCGCTTCCGAGATGACCAGTTTGGAATCTTTACATATCCTCAACTTAAAATGATCATTGACCACTTCATTGGCAAACTGTACTAATGTAGTCATCCCTAACCCTCCAAACTCCACAATCGGAATCACATAAACCTTCTCTTCACTTTGGAACTCTAATATGTGTTCTAGAAAAGCTGCTTTATCATCTTCCCTCCATATTATTTCATCTTTACTCACAAAAGAGTGTGTTCGCTGCCTCTTCTTAGTTATGAAATAGGTTTTAATGGGACGGTCACACTCTACCAAGTTGAACATCCTGGCCTTAATTTGATGACCCATTTTGGAACCATAAGCAAATTGGTTTGAGCTTGAAAAGAAAAGGCATACTTCTTTCATTAGCTTGCTCCTGCTCAGTAGATCTTTCCGCAAAACTTCAGTAGAAAAATTGTTGGTGTTAGGAACAAAGAACAGACAAGTTCAGCTTATGGCTTGAGCTGCAAGGCTCAATGCTTGCTGAAGAAACAAAAGAAATCGAGAGAAAATGAAAAGAAAAGAAGAGAAAAGAAAGCAAAGAAAGTGAAGTGTAATAGAACAAAAAACTGATGGATTTCATTCATTTTGATCAATGGCATAATGCCAATACATAAATCAAGTAATTTGCTTATCAAAATCGGTATGTGGTCACCTAATTGCTACCTACTACCACTAATACATTGAAACTTGAAAAACAAAACTTGTAAGCATGGACAAAGCTGAGTTTACAGCTCATTCATCATCTAATTACATCATTCATTAACCTAACATAGTTCAAAATGAACTAAAATACATTACATCAACTTAAGGTTACAAAATGAACAAAAAAGGAACAGTTGTGCTTGCTGCAGCAGCTTCTGCATGGGTCAATCTTCATGACCTGCTTGTTGTCTGCTTCTTTGCTACATGCTTACCAACCTTCAACAAAAATCATCGAGCCAATCATCGCCATCATAAAATGCATCTTTTAACTTTTCAAGCCAATCTTTGATGAGAGTGCTGGTCATGGATTGTTCTTCGACATCAAGAAGCACATCTTTGATTGTGAAGATGGTGCTTTTGAGGTCCTTAAGGTCATCTTTGAAATGCCATGACAAAATCAAGTAAAATAACTAGTAACTCAGTTGTTATCGTGTTGAAAACAATAAGAAAAAGGAATATAATATACGAAGACCGACAAACTAGCAGTCATATTATACATAAAGGGGAAACTGTAGTGATAGACATTATGAATATCAACTGAATCATTTTTCAAACATCCATCAAAGACAAGACATCAAAAGAACTAACACCCATCAACCTTTCTTCATATAGAGCACTGATTTAAACCGAGAATGGAGTAGCATGACATAATCTTCCTCTCTTACTAAAGCATTTAGACTACCATACTATCAATTGCAATTATATTAGATCACTAGATCTATGCCTCATCAGCATTCTTAGAAAGTTTTATAGTACTCTAACTTAGTCTTCTCAAATTAAGGCATCAAAATGTTGAAGTCATCAAGTTTTGGACATTGGATGAGGCCAGCATTCATTCAATTTCAACTTAGTACAGCAAACGAGCACTTAAATCTACCAAAACTCCACTACATCAACAAATACGGAAATACCTCACAGTTTAAAATACAGGCATCACAATTTCACTGCAGAAACAAATAATACTACTAATAATTTATCCCCTAAGAAACTTAGCCACCATGAAAAGTTCTGTCTATGAACAGATCAAAAGATCACACACACAAAGTATTAAGCAAATGGCATTAAGCGTTTAAGTGAGAATACAATTCTCACCAAAATTGAAATAATATACTGCTAATTACATGATAGCCACCATTTTCAGAAGAGAATTTTTGAACTCACTAGAGATCTCACAACAATTGCTTCAACTTCTTGATCGGCAACTATTCTACGACTATTACTAGATGAAAATCTGTGACAATCATCGGGACTGTATAATGTTTTTGAACTCTAACCTTTTTCAGTTGTTCAATTTCATTCCAAAATAAGATTGAAATACATATATAATGTTGAAAGTACTTGAGAATTGAGAAGTCCCTGTATTATAGGGACTTATCAAATAACCCTCTCGGTCAATTTAGTCCCTATACTATTAAAATAGATCAAATAAGGTTAAATTGTAACAAAGTTAACATTTATTGTCTAAAATGTATTGAAAATATTTAACTATGTTAATGTTAAATGTGCTATAGTGAATGTTAACTCCGTTACAATTTGAACTTATTTGATATTTTTTAATAGTATATGGACTAAATTGATTCATTTAATGTTAGAGGGACTTCCTAAGTACTTTAACCCATATATATGCTAAAATATCATTTTAAAAAATTTCTCAATAGACTTGTCCATACAGTAAAATTCAGATTTTATTTATTTATTTATTGATGCCCACCCTATTTTATTATTTATTTGATGTTAAAAATTTTTACTATACCGAAAATTTTTGACTAGATAGATTCAAAGCTTCATTCAGGACCATCAATGAAGGTCAATTTTGCTTTTATTTCAGATTGTTAGATTCTGGATTGTGCTTTAGTGAAAATGAAGTTGTGGACTATATTCAAAAAAGCAAAGAAGGGGAGGTGCTATCTTTTAAAGTAGATTTTGAAAAAGCATACGATTGTATGGATTGACAATTTCTTGACTTGGTTGTGAATAAAATAGCTTTGTACGATCATTGTCTAACTTTAATATATAATCATCCCTATAGGAGCAATAAAGTTTTAATAGATATGTACTATTAACCCAAAATAATAGGGAAATAAAAGGGAAAGAATGTAGTAAATTTAGTTCAGTCTAGATCTGTTTATGGATAGGGTTTTTCGTCAAGTCCAAAAGCTTGTTCAAAATTTGTGAAAGTTTAAATAAATATATTACGTTTAAAAAATAGGCTCCAGCAAAAAAAAAAAAAAAGGTCCGCTTAAAATATAGGTTGGGCTTGAGATTGAACATTTAAACTGTAAGTTTGGGCTGACCTAATTTTTTAGTTTGCAATATTTTATATTACATTATTTTTTATATGTTATGTAATTTGTAACAAATAAAAATAAATTTATGTACTATTATAATGTTAATATGACTATATATAAAATTTCAATAAAAATATATACATAATTATTAAATATTAAGTTAGAAATAATTCAAATATATTTTAATTTTTTTAAAAATAGTATGGCGGGTCTAAAATTGACATGAGTTAACTATATACAAATTTAGACGAACTTAAAGTAAAATTTTAAACTTATATTTTGACTCAAACCGAATTTAAACAAATATAAAATGAATTAATATTATACTTAAACTCAACTCATGATAAACTCTAATTTAATCTTACAACTCTGCATTTTGAAAAAATTGGGCCACACATTTTATTTTTGTTTCAATTTGGTCCCTTGCTGCGTAGCGTTTTGGAAGGAGGAGATAATCTCCCTTTTGGTCCTCCACACTTGCGCGCGCACTCAATATGGTCCTGTTTTATTTTATTTCGAATTTCACTTTTTTTTTCTTTTTTAGTTCAATTTAATTTTTTTAAAATTTGTTTCACTATTCTTATTATTACTATTATTATTTTTGTTATACTACTCTATCATTGATATTATTATTATTATTATTTTATAACATACATGCATCGTTTTATTTAATACATGTGTGCAATTTTTTTATCTAGTATACTGGCATGGTTTTTATAGTATATATGTATGCATGTTACAGGGTACGTCCACTCATACATGCTTTATACGTATGCTTTTATTTTTATTTTTATTTCTTAGTTTCTATATCTATACATATGCTCATTTTATATTTTAATTTCAGATTTTCTTTACTTTTGTAATATGTATATATGTTTTTTTATTATCCTTCATAAACTTTTTTTACAAATACATGTATATGTACACATACATGTTTTAAATACACATGTTTTTTCATATTTTATAGTTCAAAATACGCATTTTATAATAGACCTATATACTATACATTTTATTCTGTAAATATATACATGTGCATATTTTTATACTTTTATTTTCTTTTCACTACATGTTTTTTATATTGTTTATTTGATTTATTCCATTCCTTCTTTTTACATGTATTCCTGTATATGTGTGTTAGATATATATGCGTATACATATTTGTAAATTTATTTGTATATTATACCTAATTATATATACATTCGTAAATATTTATTCATATATGTTTGAAATTAGAATATCCGTTTCATGTTATACCTTAACCCTTTTTAGCATCCCTTTTAAACAATATATCTTTTGATTTTCTCAAAGTATTTAAATCATCCTATTTTATAAATTCCAAACTATTTGGCATTCATGATTCTCGTGAAAGATCGTGTCCTAACTTACTGGATCGCGATTATTTTTTGATGAATTTAGAAAGCCAAGTATTCGTTTTGCGATAAATTCACAAATTTCAAATGAAGCTTATTCTCGGGGATTTAAAATGTTGGGTCCTAACTTACTGGTCCTGATATTTTGACTTCTCGAAATAAGAATTTTCAGAAACAAAAGGCAATATTCGGGTATTTTGAAGATTTAGAAACATTGTGCCCTAACTCACTGGGTGTGGTGTTTTATTTCTTTGAAATAAGAATGTCTTATTATTTTGATTCATTCATGAAATAAAAAGTTCCCTTTTAAAATCTTTTCAAATTTTCGACATCAAGGCATTAAAAAAATCAATTTGGTACCAATTTTGGGCGTTACGAGGGTGCTAATCCTTCCTTGTGCGTAACTGACTCCCGAACCTATTTTCTCAAATTTCGCAGTCTAAAATTATTTTTAAGGTGGGCCGATCACACCTTAATAAAGGATCGGTGGCGACTCCAGTTTTATTTTTTAGAGTCGACAACTAAAATTTTTGTTTTCAAAAAAGCAGTTTCGACAAGCAATATTGATGATGATATAAGTAATGATTTCCCATTCAACTCCACGATAGCCTAATCACAACACATCCCTATGACCACATGTTCTTTGCAAAATTAAAGCCAAAAAATAAGTGATTATGCAACTCCTCAACAGCTCTCTGTGCCACATTTGCAATCACCCTTGATATTAAGTCCAAAAATATTAACTTTTTCTTTTGTAGGCAACTTCTCCTGGGATATGCCAAATCAACCTCTCATTTTATTTTTTTATATATTAAATATATAAATAATTATAATAATCTAATATAATATATACAATTGAATTAAAATCAAAGTTTCATATATATATATATATGAACCACAATTCAAGTTTCATATAGATAATTGCATATTAAACCAAAATTCATGTATAAATTTGATATTTATCCTTAATAAAAAATTTGATCCTTTCCTAATAAATATATGTATATTTTAAGGAAAAATTAAATACTACTATTAATAGCAAATATGTCTTGACTTGTATGTGATGGAAAATTATCAAATATTTATCTTGTCCCAATAATTATAAATAAAAGAGTATAATTAATTAGAAATTATATTTTTGGTTATTGATCAAGAGTTATAACTATTCATAATAATAAATTAAATCTATTAAATATAAAAAGTACATATCACTTGATTTTTCGACAAAGAATTATAACTATTCAAGCAATATTATTTGAATAGTTATGTTTATTTAATATATTAATTGAATAATTATGTATCTTTTGAAGATATGATTATTAAAAAAAACACACCTATTGAAAGTTAATGTCTCTTGAATTCTTATAAAAATTCTTTCTACCATTCTTAGATTGTTCTATATAAAAATTGATTTTCTTATTATACTCTATTTAGTCCTTAGCGGACTATTTTCGTTAATATAAAACGCACATAGTCACTGGGGTTTATGTATCCTCGAGGTTCATTTATTTGAAACCCATTTGCACATCGAGTAAGGGGTGAATAGAACCTTAAAGATAGTGGAGCCTTGTCCTATTGCTTCTTTTCTCTGTTCAAATTGTTGTTCATGTGTTCAAGATTTTCGTCATCAAAGCTCCACACTGATAGTATGGAGCGATGGCTAAAGCTTTTATCATACACTTATTTGACACGAATTCGAACCATGTTATTTTATTCCTATTCTTAATATTGTATAAAAAATTAATGACAAATATAATTAACAAGACTCATCAATAAAAAAATATTATTATTAAGAGTATAGTATAATAGTAATGGATAGTGAGAATTATAATTATATATAATTATAGACATGATAATAATTGTTTCCAAGTTACCAAAAGAAAAAATCGAAGCTAAATTATATTGGCGAGAGAGGCTTAAATAAGATATTAATGTTCATATGTTAACTGAATTCAACTAAAAAATTTTAAATTCGATTCGATGATTATTGAACTGAGTTTGAACTATCAATCTAATTAAATTTGAGTTTAGTAATATATATTATATTATTTTATCTTGTTAAATTAAATTACGAACTTAATTCCAACTCAAATAGAAATAAAATATTCAATTTAACTTCAACCGAGTGATTTTTTTAAAAATAGAATTTGGTTTGGTTTTGGGCGGTTGTGATTTTTTAACTTGCATGCTATATATTTTCTAAACACCTCGAGCCAGATCAATTTTGAATTTTTTAGTTTTTTTTATTCAACTCTACTCATCGGAGGCAAATGAGCATTTAGAGGAGCCCTAATATATTATAAGAAGTTGAATAAATTATATTTAAGCTATCCTTGTTTGGACAATAACATTCGCTCTAATGATATTAAAAACAATAATGACCACGATGATAATAATAATAATAATAAGATTAGCTGATGTAATAATTCCACACCATCTTGAATTATAGCACTAGAAAATGACCAAAAAGAAAATTATTATTTTTTGGCATAATGATTCTTTTGGTCCTCCAATTTAATAGAAAAAGTTATTTTAGCCCTCCATTTAATTTTTCTCCTCTTTTAGCCTTTAAAGTTGCATTTTCTGTCAAATTACCTCAAAATGGATGGAGAAGTTTGAACTTACATTCTCTGTCAAATCATCTCAAAATGGATGGAAAAATTAAATAGGTGCCCATGAGGTGCGACGGTCTATGCAAAAATAAAAAGGAGAATTTAAATCTAATAAGAGTAAAAATAATAAAGATATTGGAACTGAATAACAGTAAAAATAAGTAGAAACGAAATTAAATTAAGTAAACCAATATGATTAAATTCTAGCTTCAAGCTCGATTTTGCTTCAACTTTGAATCAATCCTCAATAACAAGTCTTCTCCTTCAATCGTTAAGCCAGTTATACGAATCGAGGAAGCCTCAGACCGTCAACCTTTCCGTGTGTAAATTAATTGCGGAATGCCCAACAACTAATCCTTACCGAATGAACAACCACGAAACATGCGTCCACAATTTAGCTCTCTAGTAGCCTTGTTAACTAAAAGGGTCCAACTCGAACCAACGGCCTCAACTGCGCGAGTTGTTTAGATCTGATTGTTATTTCCCTTTATAAAATTCAACTAACTCCTTACTTGGACATGCCAATGTATTCTTCGGTAGATCGAATACGACAAATGATCAATTCGTTACTTTCAACTGTATGTCTATCAATACGGAATCAACAAGCTCTTTTTAACTTGATGTTAATACAACTTTATAAGATGAAAATTCCACTCTCCTCTGTCTCACTCAAGTGAATTGGTTTCAAGAGCATTCCGCCAGTTTTTGGCGACTTTCACTTTCAACCCAATTCACCGCCTACGTGCCCTTTAAGCCCAATCATACTGAAGAACACTTGCCCCCCCTCCAGTCTTACCGCGACTGTTAGCATGAAGTTAGCCAGGGCTTCTTCCTTGAGTCCTGTCATGATCGCGCACTTGACGAAAGAGCTTTACGAGCGAGCCTTGCCCTTCTTCACTCACGCGATATTGCTGGATCGGGCTTTCGCCCATTGTCCAAGATTCCTCACTGCTGCCCACCGTGGGAGTCCGAGTTGTGTCTTAGTCCCAGCGTGGCTGATCATCCGAAAAGACCAGCTAAGCATCATTGGCTTGGTCAGCCTTTACCTGACCAACTACCTAATACAATGCAGGCTCATCAAACAGCGCAATGTCTATCTCTTAAAAAAAAAAAACCAAAATAAAGATTTTTAAATATAAGTTTGGATCTCACAACCCTCTATCAAGTTATTTATTTAGCAAAAGTATAAATAAAATTTAACAAATATGGCAATATGATTGCGCATGGAACAGAGAAGTAATAAACAATTATAAATAAAAGAATGGGGCCAAATTTCCTATAATAAACAAATAAAACTCATCACCCCATTTACAATAAACAAATAAATGTATATTAGAATAATTAAAATGCTACTACCCTTAATAACAAATATTAACACGCTCACCTACATCACCAATATCCGTAATTAATAATAAAAATATAGTATAAACTATATTTGGAAAGATAAAACTTGTGATTGAATTTTCAATTAACACTAAAATTAAATTGGATTCTCAGCCAATCCCACTTTTACCCTTTAAAAAAGATATACAATTGATAATTCTGCCCAACTTGTCGTTCTTTATTCATATATAGCATCATGTCATGTGATGCTGTTCAAGAAAAATACGTTGAAAAGTGCAGAAAATTTATAAAGAAAGACCGTCCCTTAACTAAGTTTTTAATATAAAATTAGCAACGTTTTATTTAATTATTACTTAGTGGGTTGGTGGGTGGTGGCATCTTTAAAATATTATATAAACTCTACGGGTAATATAGGTGTGTTTTAACATTTGCATTTTCATATATACAATTGAATCATAGTTAAAGTTTTATTTATATAATTATACAAAATTAAAATTTATGTATCAAATTACAAATCACACATCACAATAATGTTCATAAATAATTTTGATATTTACTCTAAAAATAAAAATAATAAAAAGAAAAACACATAAACACTAGAGTATTAACAATAAAAAGTATCTCACCATAACAATTCATAAACACCACTAGGATTAACAATAATAAAAGTTAAACTAATAAAAGAACTGATGATAAACACATTTCACCTATCTCAACAATTTTAATAATAAGATAAACTGCACGTGCATTAAATAAAATTTAATAATTAAAATATAAATTTATTAATAATTTAGTGATATTCGATACAAGCATAATTTAGGAATATTTTACCATATTTTACCATTCTTAGATTGTTCTATAAAATAATATTGCTGAAATTTTTTATAAAAATTGATTTTCTTGTTATACTCTGTTTAGTTCTTAGTGGACTATTTTCGTTAATGTAAAACGCTCATAGCTACTAGGGTTCATGTATCCTTGAGGTTCATTTACTTTAAACTCATTTGCACATAGAGTAGGGGGTGAATAGAAAGATAATTGAGCCTTGTCCTATTTCTTCTTTTCTCTGTTCAAATTGTTGTTCATGTGTTCGAGATTTTCGTCATCAAAGTTCCACACTAATAATATAAAGAAATGGTTAAAACTTTTATGAGACACTTATTTGACACAAAATCAAATCATATTATTATTTTATTCTTAATAGTATATAAAAAATTAATAACAAATATAATTAAAAGACTTATCAATATAAAAACATTATTAATAAGAGTAGAGTATAATAATAATGGATATAGTAACAATTGTCATTATATATGGTTATAGACATGATAATAATAATTGTTACCAAGTTACTAAAAGGAAAAATTAAAGCTAAATTTCATGGGGAGAGGCCTAAATGAGATTTTAATGTTAATAATTTAACGATTATAAATAAATTTAAATTGATTCGATAATTATTGAGCTGAATTTGAACTATTGATCGAATTAAATTTATGTTTAGTAATATATTATATATTTTTATCTTGTTAAATTAAATTACGAACTAAATTCCAACTCAAATAGAAATAAAATACTTAATTTAAGACTCGAATGCATTGGCCTCAATCGAAACACCTTGGATTCCATGGGATTTGTCACTTTCTTCTCTTTTCTTTCATAGCTTTTTCATTAATTTCAATTATTTGTAGGGATCGAGACTCACAAATTTTGCCCAAGTTGATGTAATTGTGCGAGCACCCGAAGTGTCATCATCCCAACTTTGTCTCCATTTACAAATTTGTGTCAAACATTTCCCACCAATCAACATTATTTTCATTTAATTATACTACTTGCAGGGTGGATGGTAACACCTATAAAAATTCTTAGTCTCCGCGTGTATGGATCCACATCTGTGTTTCATCTTGTTCCAATCATTTTCATTTTAGTCCTCCTCTTGCAGTAACCAAACACTCTTTTGCTTGATTTCAGTTTGAACCAGCAATGGCCGAAGCAATTGCTTTCGACCTCGCCGTAGAGCTTATTACTAAATTGAGCTCCTTTACTCTCTCTCAAATTGGACTGTGGTGGAATGTCAAAGATGACCTCGACGACCTCAAAAGCACCGTCTCCACAATCAAAGCTGTGCTTCTTGACGCAGAAGAGCGATCTGTGACCAGCCATCGCGTCAGAGATTGGCTTGAAAAGCTGAAAGATGTACTTTATGATGCCGATGACTTGCTTGATGATTTCTCTACCGAAGCTTTGCGGAAAGATCTATTGGGTGGGAGCAAGCTGACGAAAGAGGTACGCCTTTTCTTCTCAAGCTCAAACCAGTTTGCTTGCAGTCTCAAAATGGGTCGTCAAATTAAGGCCATTAAGGCGAGGCTAACTTTGATCGGAAGTGAGGCCAAGATGTTCAATTTGGTAGAGCGTGACCGCCCCATGGAAACCTCTTTCATGACCAAAAAGAGGCATCAAACGCACTCTTTTAAAGATAACATAATAGGGAGTGTTGAAGTTGGTCAGCATGAAGCCAACACTCGATTCCATACAGGCCATGAAGACCAAGCAAAGCTGGAACAGATGCAAGGGCTGCTGATGCAAGCTCATTTTGTTCATTTTGTTATATTTAGTTGATGAAATGAGTGTTAGTTCATTTCTAACTAAGTTAGCTTTCGATTGATGTAATTAGCTTATGTATGAGTCAGTAAACACGCTTTGTATAAGTTTACAAGCTAAGATTTCAAGTTTCTATGTAATTAGTGGAGGTAGGTAATTACTTGTTGATTTTGACAAGCCTTATGCTTGAGTTATGTCTTGGCTTCAAGCCATTGTTTTATGCATGAATCAAATTAGTTTTGTTCATCAATATTCTCTCAAATTTCCCGACTTATTTTCTTCTTTCTTTAACTCGAAATTGTTTGTTTGCTCAAGAAGATTCGAGGCTTGCTCGACAAGATACTTCTTGAGTCTCGCTTGATTCTATTGTTGCACCAACAATTGGTATCTAGAGCTTATTTCTTAAGGGACTGTTATACAAATCCATGGCTTCATCAAGCTTTTCACCATTTGCACCTCAAGTATTCAATGGAGAAGGCTATCACATATGGGTGGTCAAAATGAAGACTTACTGCAGGCTTATGATCGTGGGAGGTGGTCAACTCGGATGTTGAACCGGAACCACTTAGAGGCAATCCAACAATGGCTCGGATCAGCAAAGATCTTGATGAGAGGACCAAGAGGCACAAGGCCATGTCTTGCATTGAACTCAAAGGTCGGATGTGATTTTCACAAGGATTATGGCCTGTGAATCACCAAAACAGCTGGGATAAGTTGCAAGAAGAGTTTCAAGGGACAGAGAGGACAAGGCGAGAATGATTCTTGAATTTGAGGAGAGATTTGAGAATTTAAAGATGAAAGAAGAAGAAAGCATCAAGCAATATTCGGCAGGATTATGGTCGTGGTTAATAGCATCGAGCTCCTTGGAGAGCAGTTTAATGAAGCTAGGATAGTGGAGAAAGTAATAGCAACTCGCTGAGAGGTATGAGGCAAAAATCTCATCTCTCGAGGACTCAAGGGATCTGTCCACCATTTCCCTGACTGAGTTGATCAATGCTCTATATGCTCAAGAGCAGAGGAGAGCAAGTAGACTGGAAGAGCATCAAGAAGGTGCCTTTCAAGCAAGGACAAATACTGCCTACAAAGGCAAGAAGGCCTGGAGAGACAAGCCAAAGAATGATGCTGCGAGAAGAGAAGGTCAAACTTGCAAGCACTGCAGAAGGGCTGGTCATCCAGAAGAAAAATGCTGGTTCAATCCAGATGCTGTGTGTCAGCATTGTAAGAAGAAGGGTCATGTTGAGAGAGTTTGCAAGAGCAAGACCAAAACAAGACAGAACCAGTCTCAACAGATGAAAGCTGAGGCTCGAGTAGCTAAGGAGGACAGTGACCAAGAGGAGCAAGTCTTTGCTGTGTCATGCTCAGCTGCTCAGGAAAGGCTCTCATCTGGTTGGCTCCTAGACAGTGGATGCACCAATCACATGACACCTGATGCTGCAATCTTCAAGTCTTTAGACAGAAACTGTAGAACCAAAGTCAAAATTGGTAATGGGCACTTTATTCAAGCTGAAGGCAAAGGTGATGTGCTGATATGCACTCCCACAGGTGCCAAAATGATCTCAAATGTGCTCTGGTGCTCGAAATTGATGAAACCTACTCAAAGATAGCTCAATTCTTTGGAGAAAGGTTACTCTATGGTGTTCAAGGACAAGCGATTGCCAAATCGGTGATCCAAGTGGATCCAAAGCGATGGCGATCCCTATGGTGATAAGAGCTTTGTGGTTGATCGGACAAAGAAGTCGACATTGCCTACACAACCACATCGGATGAATCTAAGTTGTGGCATCAAAGGTGGGACATGCCAACTTCGGATCGATGGCCCTAATGGTCGAGAAGACGGCTGAAAACTTCATCAACTCGGTGGACCATGATGATGTGTGTGAAGTGTGTCGACTAGGAAAGCGAGCCGATTGCCATTTCCATGAATCAAGCACGGAGAGCCTCGAAAAACTCCAACTGGTGCACACCGATGTGTGTGGCCCTATGAGGACTAAGTCACTAAGTGGAAACAGTACTTCATCTTGTTTGTTGATGATTTCTCTAGATATTCTTGGCTTTACTTCTTAAAAAGTAAATCGAAGTGGCCCTTGTGTTTTGGAAGTTTAAAACTGCTGAGAGATGTAAACAGTGCAAGTCAAGACCATAAGGTCGATAATGGGACCGAGTACACCTCATTTCGGTTCCAAGCCTTCGTGATAAGGCGGGCATCAAACACCACTTACCAACACTTATACACCTCAATGAATGGTGTAAGTGAAAGGAAGAATAGGAGCTTAATGGATATGGCGGTGCTTAATGATTCGAAGAATCGCCTAAAGCACTATAAGCGTAAGCGATTAACACTGCAACATACATTCAAAATAGACTTCCAACCAAGGCTTTGGATCAGAAGACTCCATTCGAGGCCTGGTTTGGCTTCAAGCCATCACTGGCTCATCTGAAGGTCTTTGGATGCATATGTTACACACATGTACCTGCTGTTAAAAGGGACAAATTGTCTGAAAGGGCTCGACCTGGTCTTCTGGTGGGCTACAGCACTGTTAAGAAAGGCTATAGGATCTTGGATCCTTCAACAAACAAAGTGTCAGTAAGCAGGGATGTGGTATTTGATGAAAGGTCATGTTGGAACTGGGAAAGGCATGAACCTGAGGAAGTTTCTGAAGAACTTACAACAAACCAAGCTGAGCCAGAACAAAGTGTTCCTGAAATGGACATTGATGATGAACCAGTCAGAGGAACAAGATCAATGACTGAGATTTATGAAAGGGCTCATATAGCCATAGCTGAACCAAGTAACTTTGAAGAGGCTGAAGCTCAGCAAGAGTGGAAGCAGGCAATGGCTGAGGAGATCAGCATGATTGAGAAGAACCAGACCTGGGAATTGGTTGAAAGGCCAGTCAAAAGGAAGGTGATTGGGGTGAAATGGGTGTACAAAGCCAAGCAAAATGCTGATGGTACCTTGAACAAACTGAAAGCAAGGTTGGTTGTCAAGGGGTTCAGTCAGAGGTATGGCTTGGACTACCTGGAGACCTTTGCACCAGTGGCCAGGCTCGACACCATCAGACTGCTGATTGCCTTAGCAGCCCAGCTCGAATGGAAAATTCATCAACTCGATGTGAAATCAGCCTTTCGAATGGTTTTTAGATGAAGACATCTATGTTGAACAACCACAAGGGTTTGAAACAATGGGAGAGAGCATATGGTCTACAAATTGAAGAAGGCCCTATATGGCTTAAAACAGGCTCCAAGGGCTGCATGCAATGAGAATCGATGGATACTTGGTGATCCGGGATTCAATCGAAGCAAGAGTGAGCCAACATCAGTATGTTAAGAAGCAAGGGACACAAACACAACTCATTGTGTCCCTATATGTTGATGACTTCTTGGTGACAGGAGGAGATCGGCGATCTTGGTTAATTTCAAGACCAAGATGCAAGAGGTGTTTGAAATGTCGATCTTGGGGAGATGTCCTATTTTCTTGGAATGGAGGTGACTCAAGCACGAATGGGATATTTTTAAGTCGAAGAGCTTTGCCACAAAGATTCGACCAAGTTCTCCATGCAAAACAACAAACCAACTAAAACACTGTTCTGTTGTTGGAGAAAACTATCGAGCCAAGGAGACTTTGAGAAGGTATGTGAAACTACCTCTGTGAGTCTAGTTGGTTGTTTGCTATACTTAATCGCCACTAGACCGGACATAATGTATGCTGTAGGATTGCTCTCAAGGTTCTTGCATTGTTGCAATGAGAAGCATTTCAGTCGCCAAGAGAGTGCTCGAGATATGTCAAAGGCACTTTGGACTATGGCTTAAGGTACAATGCAGAAAGGAAATCTAAATCTAGTTGGGTACACCGATAGTGACTAATTTGGATCGATAGATGACATGAAAAGCACCTCGGTATGCTTTCAACCTTGGTTCACTATGTTCTGCTGGAGCTCGAAGAAGCAAAGTCCGGTGGCACAATCTCTGAAGCGAGTATGTGGCGGCACAAGTCTCATCAACCAAGCCATTTGGCTTAGGAAAATCTGGTGATTTGAATATGGATCAAAGGGAAGCAACAGAGATCTTCGTGACAATCAATCTATTGTTGCAATTGCCAAAATCCTGTGTTCCATGGAAGAACAAAGCATTTTAGCATTAAGCTATATGTTGTTCGAGAAATGGAGCAAGCTCAGAAGTGAAGCTAATTCACTTTGCAATTAGAGGACCACTTGCGACATTTTGACTAAAGCCCTTAATGTCACAAGGTTTGAGCATTTAAGAAGAAAATTAGGTGTTTGCACCATGCTAACCAAGGAGGAGTGTTGAAGTTGGTCACATGAAGCCAACACTCGATTCCATCTGAGCCATGAAGACCAAGCAAAGTGGAGCAGATGCAAGGGTTGCGATGCAAGCTCATTTTGTTCATTTTGTTATATTTAGTTGATGAAATGAGTGTTAGTTCATTTCTAACTAAGTTAGCTTTCGATTGATGTAATTAGCTTATGTATGAGCTGTAAACACGCTTTGTATAAGTTTACAAGCTAAGATTTCAAGTTTCTATGTAATTAGTGGAGGTAGGTAATTACTTGTTGATTTTGACAAGCCTTATGCTTGAGTTATGTACTGGCTTCAAGCCATTGTTTTATGCATGAATCAAATTAGTTTTTGTTCATCAATATTCTCTCAAATTTCCCCAGCTTATTTTCTTCTTTCTTTAACTCGAA
This sequence comes from Gossypium raimondii, assembly GCF_025698545.1. Classification (NCBI taxonomy): domain Eukaryota; kingdom Viridiplantae; phylum Streptophyta; class Magnoliopsida; order Malvales; family Malvaceae; genus Gossypium; species Gossypium raimondii. Next base: position 1,084,878 of record NC_068575.1, read on the forward strand.
ATTGTTTGTTTGCTCAGCAAGATTCGAGGCTTGCTCGACAAGATACTTGCTGAGTCTGCTTGATTCTATTGTTGCACCAACAGGGAGAGACGATGATAAAGCAGCTCTTTTAAAACTCATGTTAGAGTTTGAAAGTGAAGAGAATGTTTACATCATTCCAATTGTGGGGTTAGGAGGGTTAGGGAAGACCGCTTTGGCGCAGCTTTGTGTATAATGATGAAATGGTCAAAATCATTTTGAGTTGATGATGTTTGTGTGCGTTTAGATGTTTTTGATGTCAAAATAATTGTAGAAAACATTATCAAATCAAGAATCGCCAAGCACCAAATCAAAAACTCGAAATGGATCAATTGCAAAACCAACTTCGAGGAAAAATCGGTGGGAAAAAATATTTGCTTGTTTTGGATGACATTTGGAATGAGGAGTGGGAAGAATGGGTTAGTTTAAAAGAGTTATTAGTAGGTGGGGCTAAAGGAAGTAGGATCATAGTAACTACTCGCTCTTTGAGAGTAGCAAAGATTACTAGTAAATGTCAGCCTTATGTTCTGAAAGGCTTGTCTGATGACGATGCTTGGTCTTTGTTCAAAGAAATAGCATTGGAGTAAAGATCTATAAACCCAACGTTTGTAAAAATAGGGAAACAGATTTTGGAAAGATGTGGGGGGGTTCCCTTGGTCATAAGGACGATAGCTGGTGTGTTATCTTTCAAAGAAACTGAAAAGGAGTGGCGTTCTTTCAAAGATAACGAATTTACTAGAATAGCTCAAAACGAAGGTAAAATTCTAGCTACACTTAAGTTGAGCTATGATCATCTCCCATCCCATTTGAAGCATTGCTTTGCTTATTGCCGACTGTATCCAAAAGATCATGAAATTCGTGTACAAACTCTTGTTCAGTTTTGGATTGCACAAGGCTTTGTAAAGCAATTGAATCCAAGTCAATCTCTCGAGGAGATTGGATTTGTGTATTTTAAAGATTTAAACGAAAGAGGTTTCTTCCAAGAAGTAGGAGAAGGATATTCGTGGGAAGGACTAACATGTAAAATGCATGATTTAATGCATGATCTAGCTGAATCAGTAGCAGGGACGGAGAGTAGTATTGTAGATTCAAATGAAATTGCAAGCAAGGTTGGTGAAAAATGTCGCCACATATCAATTGATCTTTCATTAATTCCTTTGTTTAAGGGAAAGAAGTTGCGAACCTTGTTACACTTTCCAAACAACATAGATCAAAATTTGAGTGATGAAACTTGGGATTTTATAATTTCAAATTGCAGATGCTTGCGTGTATTGGAAATGAATGGTTTAGATTTTAAGATGATTCCACGCTCCATTTATAAGTTGAAACATTTGAGATACCTTAATCTTTCTGTGAATTTTAGTATTAAGAGCCTCCCAAAGAGTATTTGCAAGATACAAAATTTGCAAGTTTTGAAACTTGGTTTATGTTGGGAGCTTGAAGAATTGCCGAAGAAGATTGAAAAATTGGTGAATCTTACCCATCTTGCGTGTGGAGATTGTTATAGTTTAACTCATATGCCACGTGGAATAGGGAAGCTGACTTCCCTTGAGACGTTAAGCATGTTTGTAGTGGATAAAGATGGCTCACATGACGGTGCAGATCTAAGTGAATTGAGTGGGCTTAACAACTTAAGGGGACAACTAGAAATAACAAATTTGGGATTCGTAAAAAATGCAAAAGAGGAGTTTAAGACTGCTAATTTGAAAGAGAAGCAACATTTGAGATCGTTGGTTTTAAAATGGAATAATGATGATAATGATGGTGGTGATGATGATGATGACAAGTCACTTGAAGACCTCCGGCCACATCCTAATCTCAAGGAGCTCTTTATTGGAGGATGGAGGGGTGATGCCAAGTTTCCAAGTTGGCTTTCTTTGCTCACAAACCTCGTCGTGATTAGAATACGGGGTCCTAGTAATTTCAAACAAACCCCGTCCTTTGCGCAATTGCCTTGTCTTCAAAAGCTGTCAATTGTTGATTTAACTGAGCTGGAGTACTTGGATGATAACAGCCCAAAAGGAAGTCCAGGAGAAACGGAATCATTCTTCCCATCGCTTAAGTCTCTTTGGCTCGAGAATTGCCCAAATATGAAGAGTTGGTGGAGGAAAAGGTCGATTGATGATGATAACGAGGATGACACAACAGTTATAGGAACATCAACCATGGCATTTCCTTGTCTTTCCTCTTTAGAAATTGCAAATTGCCCTTTGAATTCAATGCCGTTGTATCCTTCACTCGATGATGATCTAAGGTTGGTGAAGACCAGTTCAAGGCCGTTAAAGCAGACCATGAAGATGAACATCACTGGTACGACCCCATCAAGTTCAACATCTTCTCTTCCTCTCTCCAAATTGAAAGCATTCCATGTACACAAAATTGAGGGATTGGACACTCACATGCTAGATGAGTACTTGAAACATTTCACCGGCCTCAAAAAATTAACAATAGAAGATTGCAAGGAGGTTGATTTAGAGGGCATGGAATGGCAAGCCCTTAAGAATCTCTCTCATTTGGAGATTATTAATATTCCACAGCTGGTGTCTCTCCCCCTAGGGCTTCAACATCTTGTTCAATTGAAAAGATTAGAAATTCGGAATTGCAGCGGATTGAGGTCACTCTTTCCTGTGTTCCAACATCTCACTTTCCTTGAAGTGCTTGTAGTAATGAACTGCGAGGAGCTGGAGCTATCAGCAGCTGGCTTCCAAATATTCCAAGATCATACAAGACTACGCTCCCTAGCACTGGAAAATATTCCAAAGTGTCGGCATCTTCCGGAGTGGATTCAACATCTAACAAATCTGCAAATTCTTTCTCTTGTTGATTGGCCCAATTTAACGTCGCTTCCGGATGAGATGCGCTGCCTAACCAATTTGCAACAGTTAAATATACATAAGGTTCCTCAGTTGGAAGAAAGGTGTCAGAAGGACATTGGTGCCGATTGGTATAAGATTGCTCACATTCCTTCAGGTTAGTATTTTCATTAATTTCCTTACTGAAATACTACTCATTTTTCATAATATTTTTGTTAATTTTGTGCAGTAACCCATTGGCCTAGTGCTGGATATTTCTGAAGGCATTTGACAACTTTAAGAAATTAGATGCAGAAAAAGAGGTGGTAATTACTTAATTGGTTTACATTTTTAAATCATAAAAATCTCACAATTTCAAATGATCTAATATAACCCCCTAACTAAGCTTCTTCTTTTTCAGCATGAGTTCAATGGAAGAGCCAAAAAGCAGGACATGCATTCTTCACTGCTGACCTGTCCATGGCATTGTACTCCCATGAAATCCTCCTCTCCATGCACATGTGTTCTTTCTTTCTTTGTTGAAGAGTCCCTCTGATGATCGAATCCTAATTTTTGCTAGATTTTGGCTCTCTTCTTCGGCAGAGAATAGCATATATTACAAGAAGCAGAGGCCATACTTTCAACTACCATTTTTTCATCTGCCAAAATATTCCAACTCAAGAAAAATGGTAATATATGTCATCAGTATTTCAAGAGTTGCAATTTATATGTCAAGAAAAATGGTAATATCTGGTTCCTATGCTGTTGACAGATTCTTGGAGTCGTGTTGGAGAGAGCTTAAACACGCAATGTGGTTGTCAAGTAAGTAAATTAAATAGGGGGTAGAGGTTAAGTGTTGATGAAAATGGAGGGGGAAGAAGGGGATATTTCACAATATTCTTTGATGCAGAGCACCCCTTTTAGCTGTTTGAATTTTGAAGGTTAAATCATGGAAGGATCTTGCTTCAGAATATTTGGTGGTGAGGATGAGGTTGATGCTCTATGTTTGGGAATGGGAGTTTGTTACTATTACAGATGATGATGCCCTATGTTTGGCCCTTTGTTGAATTTGAACTGGAAAAGCATAGAAAATGGCCATTCATGCACATAAATAAAGTTCCGTTTAGTAACAGTAAGTGTTTCTACACTTTGGACACTGCTCAGTCTAAATGACATCAATTTTAACATATTCCATGTTGGCATTTATAATTTTCAGGCTCATTGTTGCTTTTGGAACAGTCTTGTTGTTCATCATGATAATTGTCGGAGATATTGCATTTGGAAATTTATTATTCCACTTTACGCGGAGCTTATGAAGGGTTTGACCAATCCTAAAGCTTATATATAGATGATGTGTGAATTTAAAGCACATATGTCATAGTAGGAACTATTATTGAGTGACATTGTCATACACCGTCTGAGTGTTGAGTGTTGATTTTCATTTGCATGGCTAAAATGAGTTGGAAGAGAATTTACTTAGGAGTAAAACTTAAATCACTTATTTGTACAGTAGGACAAGTTCCAAACTGTGTAAACATCTTGATTATGCTTTTTATTTTACTTGTTACATGATACGTATCAATTTGAGAAAAATACACATTTATGTTCATTTTAATGTTTGAAACAATATGTCAATGCATATGGAGTAGAGTGGTGTGGATGGATGAGCTCATGAAGAATGCATGCCTCATTTTGCATCTTCCATTTAACTAATGCTGACAAAACTAAGCATTAATTATGCGGTTCTAATACATCAGTTTATTACATCAGAAAAATTACCAAATTCGTTTAGATTCATGAATTTGCCAAATACGTTTCACTAAAAATCTTCGATGGTTACTGCACAAATTAGCAAAAGAAAATGATAAATGAATTAACGAAGTAACTTCAATTTACAAAATATGGTATTGATGGGGCCAAAAAGCTTGGTCTATCCAATCGGCACCAATGTCCTTCCTAGTCCGACATCCATATGTAGGATTTAAATACATATACAAGGCTGAAAGTAACTGGGAAGTCCCTATCCCTGTATCAGTCCCTCAATAATTAAATGATCAATTTAGTCCCTGTAGTATTAAAAATGATCAAATAAGACCAAGTTGTAATAGAGTTAACATTTATTGTATGAAAATTGTATTGAAAATTGCTAACTCTGTTACAATTTAATTTTATTTAATTCCTTTTAATAGTATAGGGACTAAATTGATCCATTTAATAACAAAGGGACTAATTTGATGTAGTCTATAATATAGGGACTTCCCAGCCTTAACCCCTAATGTGTGTAAATGTTTTAAAAAATTTGCAATTAAGCCCATGTAAGTTGTTGCACCATATCAATTAAAAAAATTGATGTTTGTGAACCTTAATTTTTGTATTTTCTTTTAAGAAAAAAAGGATTTTTGAGCCTCACTTTTTGAATATAAATCATGCACTAACTAGTGGACCAAGTGGCAGAATGCTACATTTATGTACTCATTATTTTGAAATTATTAATTTTTATTTTGTTTTTAAAGAAAAAGGAAAATATAATATTTAGGTAAAAAATTGGAGTTTAGATTCCCTAAATGCACACTTTTAAGATATTAAATTAAAAGATTCTTATATTTAATGTATCATATAATTATATTATACACAAATAATATCACTTTATGAGAAAAAAATTATTTATTCATTAAAAATATAATAATATGATATCATTTGATTCATTAATTGTTAATTGTATAACATTAAATAAACTTCTTAAATTAATTATAAGAAGGAAAAAAAAAGTAGGTCCAAACTATAATTGAAAAAGAAAATATGTAATGCATTGCTTCAACCCATCATTTTCTTTGTTTCTTTTATCTATTTTATGTCAGACCACTCATTTTAAAATTAGCCATTATTTTAATTTATGGGTTAAATTTTACTATTAATTCACAGATTGTTTTTCTAATTTTATATTTTAATTTAGTTATTTTTAGTACTTATTAAAATGATAGTTGTTAAATCTATTAAATTAAATTAAATTATTTTCATAATTTTATACGAGAAATGTATTATCACATTTAATGCCATGCCAACTTAATATGTGGACATAATACTTGCAAAAAAAAAAGCCACAATATTTTAATTAATGAATTAAATGGTATAACATTGAAATTTAAATTTTAGAAAATTATATGGATTAAAAAGTATTAAATTGAAAACTAAAACCGAACTCACAATTTATGCATAGTTTGAAACCAATAACAAATTTAGACATAACAGATTTAACATTGTTGTTTTAGTTAAGATTGAAATTTCATAATTCAAATTTATGCTAAATTAGAGCACATGAGCTAAATCTATACTTTAAGCATAAAATATGAAATATTAGAAAAAAATCAAGTTCAAAAAGGTGTTAAAAAGATAAAACATATTAATTAAATAATAAAATTAGAGTTATAACAAATAGTTGTTAAGATTATATGAAATAAATGAAAATTGAAAAATAAGAAAAATAATTCTTAAGATTATATGGATGAAAAATTGAAAAAGAAAAAAAAGAAATTCTTAAGAAATATTACGTGGAAATGTAACTTTTTAATCTATAGAAATAAGGTTAAATTCTGCTATAAAATTAGGAAAAATTAATCAAAATAAAATATAATGTATGGAACATTTATTTTATTAATCACACAATTTTTAGAAATTGCATACATTTAGATTTTGTTCACATATTAATTGCCATTTTATTTTGCTATTTCCCCATTTACTATAACAAAATTAAAATCCCCTTATACTAAAAAATTAAAATATGTCACAAGTCTCTATACTCTTTGTAAACTTGAAATTTAGTCAGTATACTTTTATTTTTAAGAAATTAGTCCTTCTACTTTTTAGGTTTTAAAATTCAAGTCCAACTGTTAACACTTGTTGAAATTATTTTATTAATTCAAGTTCATTAAAACATCAAATTCTTAATTACATGGCTAGTAAGTGAGTATTTTTTATTTCAAATGTCACACCAACAAATTCAACAAAAAAGTAACAATTTTAACAATTGGACCTAAATTTTAAAATCTGAAAGGTAAAATAACTAAATTCTTGTAAATAAAAGTATAAGGACTAAAATTCTAAATTTATGAAGAGTACAAGGACTTATGGCATATTTTAACCTAAAAGGGTAAACTACATTAGTAGCCACCAAGCTATTTTTTTGTTTTTGTTACTCAATTATGAAAAGTTACAAAATCGTCACCCAACTATTAGTAAATTTCATAGTTGGGTGAAAAAATAAACTTACTAATAATTGGGTGATCACTTTGTAACTTTTCATAGTTGTGTGACCAAAAAGGAAAAGAAAAATATATGGATGACTAGTAATGTAGTTTACCCAAATAAAAAATTAACGGCGTCAAATTGAAAACGAGGGAAACAAATTTAAAACAAAGATAAACAAAACCATATACTTAACGGCGTTACTTGCTTCTTCTTCTTCACAAGCTGACACTGCATCTACTATAGAACTGAAACTTAACAACATTTTCTCCGACCAAAACGCCGTCGCTTTGTTCCCCAAACGTAATATAAGCCGGACACCTTGCATGAATATGATACCTCTCAGTTACAAAAGTCCCAACTTTCCATCTCAACCGTCCATCAATCTTGATCACCAAAAAAACACTCCCGGCCATCTGTTCAGCACCCAATGCGACGGAATATTCCGGTGAGATCGGTACCATAGTACCATATATTATAGGTGACCAAATATTGACCTCATTATGGCCTTGGTACGTTGGTGGGAATCGAGTCCGGAGTGTTATTTCTTGGTTCCGGTAAGTAGCGTAAACGTCGAGCTGGTCGTAATAAATACCGATATCATCGTTTGGGTTTTCTGAACGGACGGTGATTTGAAAGTTTGAAGTGAGGAAGTTGAAGGTGGTGGCGTTGAAGGCGTAGACGGTGGTGTCGAGGAGAGTGAAGTTGGGTTTGCTAGGACGAAGGATTGCCCATATGAGTAAGATTGTGATGAGAATGAGGAGGAGGAGGATTAGAATACAAGAGATGACTCGCCGGAAATTTTTCCGGGGAAATTTGTGGTGGCCGCCACAGTCTTTGCTACCGGACATGGTGGATTTGTAAGTTATTGGGTTTCTTTTTGGTGATTGTATGAGGATTTAGTGATGGAATAGTATTTAGCGTGTGTTATCTTATTAGCTTCCTGCGTAAATATATGTTTAATAAATTAAAAAAATATAATAATAAATTGTATTTAATGTATTATAGATTTGTAGGGGAAAGTATAGTGAATATCTTAATATTAAATATAAAATTATTTGAATTTTGTTTTTTAAGTGTAATTTAAAGGTATCCATGAGTAGGGTTGAGCGAGTCTCGATTTTAAAAATTAAATAGTTTAGTGACAAAAAATAGTTGAGAAACTATTAATGTAATTTACCTAAAAGTAAATTATTTGACGTATTATAGAATTGTAGGTAAAAGTATCACGAAGGCTCTTATATTAAGAGTCGAATTACCTTTACCCCTCTATTTAAAAATGAGTAAATTAGTCCATATACATTACATTAAAAAGCAAGCTATTCTTTTTGTTAAAATTTTATTCATTTGTCTTTGTTAAAAATGAGTCTCTCGTATGTCAATTATAAAGTACATATGAAATGCTATGTGTCATTGTTTGGTTATTTTGTTAGTCATGCTAATTTTTAAAAGTACAATTGGATGAAATTTTAATAGAAAGAACCAATTTACTCTTTGATCTAATGTATAGAGACTAATTTGTCTTTTTTAAGGGTAAACTACAAAAATAGTCACTTTTATTTGCCTCATATTACGTTTTAGTCACTTATATTTGAAATGTTACGTTTTAGTTACTTACGTTATCATTTTGTTACGAAGTGGTCACTCTGCCGTTAAACTCTATTACCTCCCTAACGACAGTCCTACATGGTAGCCTAAATGGGTTTTAAATGCCAACTTAGATGTTCAGTTGTTGGGATGAAAATAGGTTTTTAATTAAATAAATTTAATTTGGACTACCACGTAAGACATCTAAGTTGGCATTTAAAATCCATTTGGACTCCACGTAGGACCGTCGTTAGGGAGGTAATGGAGCTTAACGGTAGAGTGACAACTTCGTGACAAAATGATAACATAAGTGACTAAAACGTAACATTTCAAATATAAGTAATTAAAATGTAATATGAGGCAAACAAAAGTGACTATTTCTATAATTTACCCTATTTATATTTTTATACATGATGGTTGATGTTTCGTTAGATGAGCAAATACATGGAAACCACAGCTTTAGAAAGATATACATCTCTCAAATTGATTGGTCTTCCTCTTTTGTGTTATCCTTTTCTTATATTATTTTCAAATTTTCATTAAAATATTTTAAAAATAAAATAGATAAATTATGATTTTAAAATCGAGAATTATAAAATATTTAATTTTATCTTAACTTGTATAAAACGATAATTAAAATTTTTATTAGACACCTGCTTAAATTTAAAATTGTATTTTGAAGGTAATTATAAAGTTAATTCGTTTATTTTACAAAAATTAATAAGTTAGTTTTTGCTCTTAATTTAATATCGTAATTTGTGAAAATAGAAATTGATTTAATTGTTTTTAAATATATGAAAGGTTAATTTTTATTAATTTTTATATATAAATTTTAGATTAACGATTTAATAATAATGTTATTTAATTGGATTAATTACTAAAGTTTTATATAGTAAAAAAATAAAATTATGATAAATTAAAAAAATTAAATTTTGAATTTTCTTGCTAAAAAAGGCCACACCCATTGGCCTTTTACGATTGTTGCCACTTGCATCTTTTCACTAAAAATGAATGGTCGAAACGTTTGAAAAGCATAACCAACCAAAACCCAACATTTTGGTTATGGGGTTTTAAGGTTTAATATTAAAAGAATAATTAAATACCAAAATAGATAAATAGAATTAATAAATTTATTAAATACAAAAATATATAGATGCTTGGTGATGCCCCCATGGTCATGCTTAGTGAACCATTATATAGGTGCTTCTTTGTTGGCTGCTCTGGTTCTCTGTTTTTTGCTCTGTTTTCCCTGCCCAAAATTTGTACAGGGAGAAAGTCCATTACAGGGAGTTTTATTGGGAGCATGAATCTGTAAAGAGAAAAAATTGACGTTCATGATTGAGGTGGTGAAGATGGGGTTAGTTTGGTTCCGATGATATGTCCACTAAAAATTTGGTAGTGGGTGATGATTATGTTGTGAGCCAAACATCACCTAAGTCTCTCTACATCACATATTGTGATTTTCATTATATATTTTCAACCTACGCCTACCATAATACTTCCCATTCTAATTTCTCTCTTTTTTTTATTTAAAAAAATCTTTAAAGAGTAAATTTAGTGATGCAACAGGTTGGCATTCCATATATTCGTATATCCTTTTTTATGGTTGCTCTTGGAGGGCAAATATTTGCTCTTTTTTTTTTGTAAAGGTAGATAAAACAATAAGAATTAAACGGACATCATTTAAAACACTATAAAATCATGTAAGTTTTTATGTAGAATCTGAAGAATTGCATTTGGTAACTGTGAGTAAACACAAATACCCGATTCAAGGCTAATAGTCATGGTTGTCATTTAATCTGCTAATCGATTTCTTTCACGAAACACATGCTTGAATTAAATTTCTCAATCACAAGCAACTAATCTTTTAATACTCCGTAGCATAACATTATCATAATCCATCTTGTCTTTCATATGGATAAGATCTAAAGCTTCGAAACTATCTATTTCTAAAATTATCGTATTTACTAGCATTAACCCATCATTAATACTCCATAATTCAACTTCAATAATACTACATATCCCTATATTCCATACACCTAAGTGAATTGAGTGGGCTTAACAACTTAAGGAGAGAGCTAACAATAACAAATTTGGGATTCGTGAAAAATGCTAAAGAGAGGTTTAAGACTACTAATTTGAAAGAGAAGCAACATTTGAGATCATTGGTTTAAAATGTAATGATGATGTTAATAATTGGTTTAAGGCTACACATGTTTAATTGCTATTTGTACGGAGATAAGATGTCTCCACATTTAATTTCGGTCTTGTGAGATCTTTTTAATATTTTTTTTGATATAATATAATTTGGAACTCACATATTTACATACATATTCACTTAAACTATATTAAAACAAAACCTACATTACGGTTCTGGGAATAGGATGAATACCCTTAGCAAATGAATCATAGTACAAAGTTGACTAGAGCGAGGTTTGTATCAAAGTGCACCTACATTACATAGTGGAGGTCTAACTTTTAATGCGCTAAACAACTCATTTGCAAATAAACATGATCAAAGATAAATTGTAGTTGTTAACGAATTATACAGTAATTTTTTAACAAATTCTAACAAATAGTAAAATATTAATTGAAGTAAATGAGGTAATATATATACAATATATGATACAAAAATAGAAATCAGATCCGATACTTCAAAACTTAGATTTAATTTTTCATATCACGAGTTAGATTGTAGTTTGATTTTTTAACCTTTTACTCCTAACTTGATTTTAAATTCAAACATCCATTAAGTGTTAAAAGTTTATATATATTACAAATTTACTCATAGTATTACTTCAATAGAAGGAAATCTTAAAAGCTTGAGAATATCTTATATATTTATAGAAGAACATATGAACATAAAAATATCTTCAATCTCTAGTTGCAACGAATCATGTTAAATAAACAAAAAGAATACATTTTCTATATTCGAGAAAAAATTATAGTGAATTCATCTATGAGCAAAGACTTTATAGGTGTATATGTCAACTTTTGAACTACGTAAATATTTATGAACAAGAATATATTATTATTTTTCGATGTTCCGTATAATATTTTAACACAAGGTAACATAAATAATTATCGTATGTTATTTTTCAACTTTGATAATCTAAGCTTTTCACCTTAAAATCCTTAAATCAATTAAAATATAAATAAAAGATGAAATGAAAATAAAATAATAGCGTGTAGCCGCATATACTTATGGATTAATTTTCAATTAATAGACACTTGTCGGCATATATTTGGGGTTTAATTTTCATTTATTTTGAAGGTAATTATAAAGTTGATTCATTTATTTTACAAAAATTAATAAGTTAGTTTTTGCTCTTAATTTAATATCGTAATTTGTGAAAAACGAGAAATTGATTTAATTGTTCTTAAATATATGAACGGTTAAGTTTTATTAATTTTTTATATATAAATTTTAAAATAACGATTTAATAATAATGTTATTTAATTGGATTAATTACTAAAGTTTTATATAGTAAAAAAATAAAATTATGATAAATTAAAAAAAGATTAAATTTTGAATTTTCTTGCTAAAAAAGAGCCACACCCATTGGCCTTTTACGATTGTTGCCACTTGCATCTTTTCACTAAAAATGAATGGTCGAAACGTTTAAAAGCATATCCAACCAAAACCCAACATTTTGGTTATGGGGGTTTAAGGTTTAATATTAAAAGAATAATTAAAAACCAAAATAGATAAATAGAATTAATATATTTATTAAATACAAAAATATATAGATGCTTGGTGATGCCCCCATGGTCATGCTTAGTGAACCTATATATAGATGCTTCTTTGTTGGCTGCTCTGGTTCTCTGTTTTTTGCTCTGTTTTCCCTGCCCAAAATTTGTACAGGGAGAAAGTCAATTACAGGGAGTTTTATTGGGAGCATGAATCTGTAAAGAGAAAAAATTGACGTCAATGATTGATGTGAAGATGGGGTTAGTTTGGTAGTGAGCCAAACATCACCTAATTCTCTCTACATCATATATTCTGATTTTCATTATATATTTTCAACCTACGCCTACCATTATACTTCCCATTCTAATTTCTTTCTCTTATTTTTTTATATTTAAAAAATCTTTAAACAGTAAATTTAAACAGTAAATTTAGTGATGCAACAGGTTGGCATTCCATATATTCGCATATCCCATTTTATGGTTGCTCTTGGAGGGCAAATATTTTCTTTTTTTTCTTTTTGTTGTTAAAGGTAGATAAAACAATAACAATTAAGCCGACATAATTTTGAATATTATAAAATTATGTAAATTTTTATGTAGAATCTAAAGAATTGCATTTGGTAACTATGGGTAAACACAAACTCTCAGATCAAGGCTAATAGCCATGACTGCCCTTCATGAAACACATGATTGAATCAAATTTCTTAATCACAAGCAACTAATCTTTTAATACTCCGTAGCATAACATTATCATAATCCATCTTGTCCTTCATATGGATAAGACCTAAAGTTACTATACTATCCGTTTCCAAAATTACCCATCTCCCCTTCATCTTTTTTACTAGCATTAACCCATCATTAATACCCTATAATTTAACCTCAATAATACTACATATCCCTATATTTCACACACCCAAGTGAATTGAGTGGGCTTAACAACTTAAGGAGAGAGATAACAATAACAAATTTGGGATTCGTGAAAAATGCTAAAGAGGAGTTTAAGGCTATTAATTTGAAAGAGAAGCAACATTTGAGATTATTGGTTTAAAATGTAATGATGATGTTGATAATTGATTTAAGGCTACACATGTTTAATTGCTACGGAGATAAGATGTCTACACATATTTAATTTCATCTTGTGAGATCTTTTATTTTATTTTGATATAATACAATTTGGATCTCATACATTTACATACATATTCACTTAAACTATATATATAAAAAAATAAAACCTACATTACAGTTTTGGGAATAGGATAAATACATTAAGATAAATTGTAGCTGTTATTGAAGTATACAGTAATTTTTTAACAAATTCTAACAAATAATAAAATATTAATTAAAGTAAATGAGGTAATATATATACAATATATGATAAAAAAATTAGAAATCAGATTCGATATTTCAAAACTTAGATTTAATTTTTCATATCACGAGTTAAATTGTAATTTGATTGTTTTAACCTTTTACTCCAACTTGATTTTAAATTTAAACATCCATTAAGTGTTGAAGTTTATATATATTACAAATTTACTCATAGTATTACTTCAATAGAAGGAAATCTTAAAAGCTTGAGAATATCTTATATATTTATAGAAGAACATATGAACATAAAAATATCTTCAATCTCTACTTGCAACGAATCATGTTAAATAAACAAGAAAGAATACATTTTCTATATTCCGAGAAAAATTTATAGTGAATTCATCTATATATGGGCAAAGATTCTGAACTATGTAAACATTTATGAGCAACAATATATTATTACTTTTGGATGTTGGGTATAATATTTTAACTCAAGGTAGCATAAATAATTATCGTGGTTTTCAACTTTGATAATCTAAGCTTTTCACCTTAAAATCCTTAAATCAATTAAAAATATAAATAAAAGATGAAATGAAAAATAAAATAATAGCGTGTGCACCGCATATGCTTATGGATTAATTTTCAATTAATAGACACTTGTCGGCATATATTTGGGGTTTAATTTTCAATTAATAGATAAATGTTGTAGATAATAGTCAAACTTTAATATATAATCATCCCTATCCAAACAGTATTGTATTGTTAACTCAAATATATTTTATTTTAATTACATAAATTTTAATCTAATAACAATAATATTATGTTATAAGCATGAGAATTTAGATTTAATTTTAGGCCAAAAGCGAGAGAAACCTCAACCCTCTCTTTCCTTTTTACGCCCCCATGTCGCCACATGGGAGGGACCCGAGGGCGTAAAAGGGGATCCTATCAACTTGTTCCGACCTAGGATAATAAGCTCATGGGCTTGGTCTTACTTCACCGTAGAGAATCGAAAGAAGGCTTCCATCTTCAAGTTTAATTAAGACATAGCTCACTTCTTTTTGAGTGTGAAGCAGTGTCAAACCAAAATACCCAACAAGCATTAGCTCTCCCTGAAAAAGAGGTGATCCAGCCACACCCTCCTGTACGGCTACCTTGTTACGACTTCACTCTAGTCACTAGTTCTGCCTTCGGCTTCTCCCTCCTTGCAGTTAAGGTAACGACTTTAAATAATCCAATCCAATTCCACTCCAATTACTAAAAAGATTATTATCTTCAATTTTAGATCCTATTAATTGTTTAACTTGAATGTATTGTCGTATTTGAAAAAAATAAAAACTATCAAAAATAAGTTTTATATTAAGTATGCCTTGTAGAAGGCAAACATTTGAAATTGTTTACATATTTTATCATAACGAGTTCGAATTGGTATTTTTAGAAAAAATTAATCAATATTTTCAACCTTATTCTTATTGTTACATGATTAGAAAATTTTAACAATGGTGATGACTATGGACTTAAATTTTCAAATTTGAAAAGCAGAGAGATTAAATTATTAAAAATAGAAGCAAGAGATTAAATTTTAAATATACAAGATGTATAAAGACTTAGATCATATTTTAACCTTCAAATTTTTATTTTACAATTTAAGGAAAGTCCAAAAGGTTTTCCTTTATTGACACGTGGATGCATCATGATTGTACTTTCTTTGCACTATAAAAATGGTTAAATTTTAATTTTAGTTTCTCTATTATACTTATATTTGATATAATTTGGTCTTTAAATGTTTAAAATGTTATTAATTAGTTCAAATGGTTAATATCATTAATTTTTCGATTAAAATATTACGTAATTATATATAATTTGAAAGCGGATTCTTAAACTTGAAAAGTAAAAGGTTAAATTCTAAAAATAAAAGAAAGAAAATTAAATTTTAAATGTATATAGAGATTTGAAATATATTTTAATATTAAAAATTTTATTCTATAATTTAACACAAATAAAAACTATACTAATAAACAATAATTAATAGTCAAACATATAACATCAACAGCTACCAATATCAACATTTAAAATTGTCTTTATGTTATCATACATATCTATATAATAATGTTAAAATATTATTTAACTTATAATAAAGAATATTTCACCATAACAACTCATAAGCACCATAAATATTAAAATAAAGTTTGACTAACAAATCAAAATCATCCACCACACTTACAATAACCAAATTTACGTAAGATTTTAGCTGCCCAAATTAAGTTTTTGACTCAATTTAAGGTGAGTGATTAATAGTATTTATTTTTTAAAAGACAATATTTACTTTAATAGTAAATTAAGTTTTAGGGCGCTAATATTATAATCATTGATATATAAATTTTAATTTAATCACCGGTTAATTCCACCATTAAAATGAAATTTAGTGTATTAGTATGAGAGTCAAAGAGTATTTATTGTCTCAATTATATTGTTTAATACAGAAATTGAAAACTGCTCAAAATTTTTTAATGAACAAAGAAGATGAGATTTTATTTAATTATTACTTGGGGGTGGGTGGTGACATCTATATAAAATGCCATAGACTCTACCTGTATGTACTGCACTTCATCTTGTTCGAATCATTTCACTCTTCCTATTGCAATAATCAAACACTTTCCCTTGATTTTGGGTTCAACCATCAATGGCCGAAGCAATTGCTTTTGACGTCGCCGGAGGGCTCGCTAGTAAGTTGAGCTCCCTTGCTCTCTCTCAAATTGGACTATGGTGGAATTTCAAAGATGACATTGAGGACCTCAACAACACCATCTCAACAATCAAAGCTGTACTTCTTGATGCCGAAGAACAATCCATGACCAGCAACCTCGTCAAAAATTGGCTTGAAAAGCTGAAAGATGCACTTTATGATGCTGATGACTTGCTCGATGATTTCTCTACCGAAGCTTTGCGAAAAGATCTACTCAGTGGGAACAAGCTGACGAAAGAGGTACGCCTTTTCTTTTCAAGCTCAAACCAGTTTGTTTATGGTCTCAAAATGGGCCGTCAAATTAAGGCCATTAAGGCCAGGTTAACTTCCATTGGAAGTGAGGCCAAGATGTTCAACTTGGTAGAGCGTGATCGTCTCGTGGAAACCTCTTTCATGTCTAAAAAGAGGCAGCGAACGCACTCTTTTGCGCATAAAGATGAAATAATAGGGAGGGAAGATGATAAAGCAGCTCTTCTAAAACTCATGTTAGAGTTTCAAAGTGAAGAGAATGTTTGTATCATTCCAATTGTGGGGTTTGGAGGGCTAGGGAAGACTGCGCTGGCACAGTTCGTTTATGAAATGGTCAAAGATCATTTTGAGTTGAGGATATGGGTGTGTGTTTCAAATATTTTTGATTTGAAAACAATAGTGGAAAACATTATCAAATCTGTAGCTAACCATGCACCTGATCAAAATCTCGAAATGGATCAATTGCAAAAACAACTTCGAGATGAAATTCGTGGGAAAAAGTATTTACTTGTTTTGGATGACATTTGGAATGAGGAGTGGGAACAATGGGTTAGCTTAAAGAAATTATTGATGGGTGGGGCTAAAGGGAGTAGGATAATAGTAACTACTCGCTCTTTAAAGGTAGCAAAGATTACTAGTAAATGTCAACCTCATGTTCTAAAAGGCTTGTCTGATGATGATGCTTGGTCATTGTTCAAAGAGATAGCATTTGAGCAAATATCTACAGATTCACTTAGTTCAGAGTTTGTGGAAATAGGAAAGCAGATTTTGGAAAGGTGTGGTGGAGTTCCCTTAGTCATAAGGACGATAGCTGGTACGTTATCTTTCAAAAATTCTAAAAATGATTGGCTTTCTTTTAAAGATAACGAACTTGCTAGAATATCTCAGAACGAAGGTGAAATTTTACCTACACTTAACTTGAGTTATGATCATCTTCCATCCCATTTGAAGCATTGTTTTGCTTATTGTCGGTTATATCCAAAAGACCAAAAAATTGATGTACGAACACTTGTTCAATTTTGGATTGCACAAGGTTTCGTAAAGCAATCAAATCCTAGTCAATCTCTTGAAGAGATTGGGTTAGGATATTTTAAAGATTTAGTTGAAAGAAGTTTCTTTCAAGAGGTAGAAGATGATGAAACCTGGTTTACAACATGTAAAATGCATGATTTAATGCATGATCTAGCTGAAGTAGTAGCAGGGACAGAGAGTAGTTTGGTAGATTCAAATTCAAGTGCAAGTGAGGTCAGTGAAAAATGTCGTCATGTATCAATTAGTCCTTTATTAATTCCTTTGCTTAAGGGAAAGAAGTTGCGAACTTTACTTTGTTTTCCAAAAGAGAGCGAGCAAAGCCAAATTATGAGCGAGGACGAAACATGGGATTTAATAATTTCAAGATGTAGATGCTTGCGGGTATTAAAGTTGAATAATTTAAATCTTAGTACAATTCCACGTTCCATTCATAAATTGAAACATTTAAGGTATCTAGATCTTTCCGACAATCCCAATCTTAAGATCCTTCCAAAGAGTATTTGCAATATGCAAAATTTGCATGCTCTGAAACTTGATTGGTGTGTTGGGCTTGAAGAATTGCCGAAAAAGATTGAAAAATTGGTGAATATTTCCCATATAGGGTGTGTACATTGTTATGGCTTAACTCATATGCCGCGTGGAATAGGGAAGTTGACTTCCCTTGAGATGTTAAGCAGGTTTGTAGTGGACAAAGATGGCTCCCATGGTGGAGCAGATCTAAGTGAATTGAGTGGGCTTATCAACTTAAAGGGAGAGCTAACGATAAGTAATTTGGGATTTGTGAAAAATGCAAAAGAGATGTTTAGGGCTGCTAATTTAAAAGAGAAGCAACATTTGGGAGCATTGGTTTTAGAATGGGGCGATGGCAATAATGATGATGAAAAGTTACTTGAAGACCTCCAGCCCCATCCAAATCTGAAGATGTTGAAGGTGGACGGGTGGAGGGGTGATGCCAAGTTTCCAAGTTGGCTTTCTTTGCTTAAAAAACTCGTTGATATTACCATATGGGGTCCGAGTAATTTCAAACATCTCTCATCCATTGCTCAATTGCCTTGTCTTCAACAGCTGAAGATATCTAATTTAACTGAGCTCGAGTACATGGAAGATCATGGCCCCAATGGAAGACAAGGAGACACAGAATCATTCTTTCCGTCGCTTAAAGTTCTTCGTCTCTGGAACTGCCCGAATATGAAGAGTTGGTGGAGAACGACAAAACCAATCGACGATGATTCCAACGAGGACGACACAACAGTTATAAGAGCATCAACCATGGCATTTCCTTGTCTTTCCTCTCTAGATATTAAATATTGCCCTTTGACTTCGATGCCGCTGTATCCATCACTCAATGAAAAGCTAAAGTTGGTTAATACCAGTTCAAGGCCATTAAAGCAGACCATCAAGATGAGCATCACTAGTACGACCCCATCAACTTCAACCTCTTCTCTTCCTCTCTCCAAATTGAAATCTTTCCATGCAGAGAACATTGAGGGACTGGACACCCACATGCTAGATGATTGCTTGCAAAATATGACTTCCCTTGAACGCTGTTTTATTGATTCTTGTCATTTGCTAGAGTCTTTATCTGGGTGGCAGCAACATCTCATCGGCCTCAAAACTTTAATAATAAAAGATTGCAACGAGGTTGATTTAGAGGGCATGCAATGGGAACCCCTTAAGAATCTCTCTTGTTTGGTGATTGATAATATTCCAAAGCTCGTGTCTCTCCCCATTGGGATTCAACATCTTGTTCAATTGAAATCATTAGAAATCCGTAATTGCAGTGGATTGAGGTCACTCTTTCCAGTGTTCCAACATCTAACTTCCCTTGAAGAGTTTTCAATAAGGAATTGCAATGAGCTGGAGTTATCTGGAGCTGGCATGCAAATATTCCAGGGTTATACAAGCTTACGTGCTCTATGGCTGGAAACCATTCCGAAGTGTCAGCGTCTTCCAGAGTGGCTTCAACATCTAACAAATCTGCAACAGCTTTATCTCGTTGATTTGCCCAATTTAACATCGCTTCCGGACGAGATGCGTTGCCTAACCAGTTTGGAGGAGTTATGCATACGACAAACTCCCCAGTTGGAGGAAAGATGTCGGAAGGACATTGGGGCCGATTGGCATAAGATTGCTCATATAGCTACAGGTTGGTATGTTTCCATATTTTGTAAATTGAAATTACTAGTGCAGTTTTTTATTTATCATTTATCATTGTCTTTTGCTAATTTGTGCAGTGACCATAGAAGACTTTTAGCAAAAGCAATTTGGAAATTTCAAGAATTTAAATGCAGAAAAATGTGGAGGTAATTTATCTAATTGCTTTGCAGTTTTAAATCATAATAATCTCACCATTGCAATGATCTGATGAAGTCCTCTTGTGTATACACATTTGAAATCGCAGCTTATACCAAATACTGTGATCACTAAAATAGTTAGAAGAGCAACACTAACAAGGAATGACAGGTAATTCATACCACTCGTTTCTTTTCTTCTATTTTCTATGATATGTTTAGGTCAAATTTAGCTATCAGACCCTTACTTTGTGTAAACTGAGATTTAGTACTTGTACTTAATTTGATCAAATTTAGTCCCTGTACTTTTTGAATTTTGATTTTTTTGTCTTGATCAAATGGTAGCAATTAAATCTGTTTTGTTAAATTATGCTATTAGTCCTGTATTATGAATAAAGTTATAAATTTAGTCCATATTCTCTAACTGGATCATTTTTAGTTGCTATATTTTTTGAATGTCGAAATTTTAATCTTCATGCAAATGACAATGTTAAATCTATTAACTAATTTCTTTGTGAGTAATATGCGAAAGCAACAAGCTGACATAACATTAGATATGAAATAATATAACACTGATGATGGTAAGCATTTTAGTAAAGAAAAATTAATTTGGCAAAAGGTTTTGAGGTATAAACACTAACGGGAATGTGAGTTTGTTACTATCACACATGATGATGACGCCCAATGTTTGGCCCTATCTTAAATTTTGTGTTTGGCCACCATTTGTGCACAAAATACGGGGTTATGTTTTTAGTAACAGTAAGTCTTTCTTCTACCTTTCGATAGTGCTCAGTCTAAACGAGATCAATTTTATCCTATTGTATATTGACATTTATAATTTCCAAGTTCTTGTTGCTATGTAGAGGGAATTGATGTGCTAGAATCCTCCTTAGCTCACCAAGAAACGCCCCTGCCATGCCCATGTTCTTCCTTTCTTTCGAGGATTGCAGTATCTCGTTGCATCTAATTCCGGAGGAAGAGCCTATTGTTTAAACGTCAAGGAGGGGGTTACACGAACAAATTAATAAATAATACTTAATTAAGGGACTGTCTTTCTTCATGAATTTTGTGCAGTTTTCAATATTTCTTGATGATGCAATGCATAAAGAAAGAAAAAGTTGTGCAGACTGTGTTTATATATTTCATTTCAATAGTGTTTTGAACTTAGATAAGTTTCCATCGAAGAATCTCACGGATTTTTTTATCAGATTGTTCTCGTTAGTGTGTGTGATTGAAAAAATCATCTGAATTTCATTCTTTATTAATCAATTTATACAGATAACACATTAGTATTATGCAAAATTTTAATCTTGAATAAAGAAACTAATGCACAATGGAATACGAAAGTTAAAGGAACATAAATACATTTGTTCTGTAACAAGCTAAAAAAGGGTTGTGAT
Organism: Gossypium raimondii; assembly: GCF_025698545.1. NCBI lineage: Eukaryota > Viridiplantae > Streptophyta > Magnoliopsida > Malvales > Malvaceae > Gossypium > Gossypium raimondii. The sequence continues at coordinate 1,106,230 of NC_068575.1, forward strand.
TGTTGCAGGGCATCCATATTCTCATCCTCAGCATTTGGAAATAGAATGTGTCGAAACCCTTTTTCAAAATCGACTTTTTATTTTAAAACGAGAATGGAGCCGTCACCGATCATTTTTATTAGTTGTAATTGGGTTACCTAAAAAACTAATCATTTTAATAAAAGATTATATTTTACTAAAACGATAAATATTTTAGCCTAAAAAATCCAAGAAAATGGGTTCGGGAGTCGGTTACGTATGAGGAAGGGTTAGTACCCTCATAACGCCCAAAATTGGTACCTAGCTGGTTACTTGATGTTTTGATGTCAAAAATTGAAAATTCAAAGAGAAATTAAAATACAATCCCTCTTCGCATGATGTTCTTTTTTGATTAAAATATCACTTAACTAAATTAAATTTTACGAAAAGGCCTTACTTCGAGTTAGTCGAGAAGAAAAGATCATGTCCTGTAAGTTAGGACATGATGCTTTGAATCCTCGAAAACAAGAATAATCACCATTTGATCATTACTCAAATCTCAATTTTTATTTTTAAATAGGATATTCAATTACTTCGGTTTTGGAAAGAGATCATACTTCGTAAGTTAGGAGCACGACTCCTCAAATTTCAAAAATAATGAATATTACCTCGATTTAATTATTTCCTATACATCGGGTAAAATGAATATAATATTTAATGCGATGTGCAACTAATTTATTTAAGCATTGTATGATTATGTGCAAGAGAAATAGAATGCTTAGCAAAATGGAATTGCTATATAAGTACAAATAATATAATATTATAAATAAATAATAAAAAATAAAAAGTAGCGATGGCAATAATAGTGCAATATTAATAATAATGATAATAACATTTGTCAATAGTAATAAGAGTAACAATAATAATCATAATACCATATTTAATAATAAAATAAACATGATAACTCAAAATAAAAATAAAATAAAAGATGCATAATTTAAAGAGGTAAATATGAACGACATGAAAGTGCCGGAAATAATAAAAGAAATAATCATTCTTTCTTTTCTTTTTGTATATTTGATTTATTTATGATATTATTTTCTTCCTTTTATAGTTGTTTTGTCTTTACCTTTTTTATTTTGTAGTTAATTATTATTCGGAAATCTTTTGAAATTTTCGTCACCAGCAATCAAAGTGCTTTTGCGTGTGCTAATATAAAAAGTTAAGAAATTCAGTTTTTTTCTTTATATTATTATTAAAAGCAATAAATAAATAATAAAATTGATTATTTGTAGAAAGAACTTCACTTGAATACCACTTTTGTATTTATCCAATAATATTTAATATAAATTTAATACTATGATGAATATTATTGACCAGACTAATTTTTGTTACAAGTAATTTTATTAGTTAGTTTCTTTTAATAAATATATTATATAAACTTTTTATTATCGGATTTTTAAATTAAATATTTGTCTAGGTTTTTTAATTAATTGAGGTGGGTTGAGTTTTATATGGGTATTAAGTATTTATTTTATTTTGCACTTAGATATGTGAATGAGTTTTGGTTTAATAATTAAAAGAGATAAATCTTAAAATTATATCTAACTTTGATTTAATTTGCAATTGTATATATAAATTTTAATTTGATGCAACTATATGCATGAAACTCTAATTTTGATTCAAATGTATACTTGAAACTTTAATCTTGATTTAATCATGCACATTTAAAAAATAAATACTTCAATTTATTTTTATATTGAATTAATATAATTATTTATATATACAACATATAAACATAAGATGATGTTATATCAATAATTGTGTTAATAATATCAAATCAAAATTTTATGTATAAAATTGCACAAAATTAAAATTCATTTATACAATTGCATATTAAACCATAACTAATGTATGATTTTAAAATTTATCCCTAATTAAAAAGCTCATCAATCTAAAAATTAAAAATGAAAATCGAGCAAATAAATCAATTAAATCAAACATAAGAATTAATTAAACTGAAAAAACTGATTTATTTCGATTGATTCTTTTCAGTGTAATCAATTTAAGGATTTTTTTTGCAAAGTGCTTTCATTAAATAATGTATGACAATCATTTAAACTACCCTGTGTTTGAACATTATCTAGAATACTAAATGCAGAAATATGTTCTTTTGTGAGTTGGCACACATAGCACAAGTAAAGAATAATGAAGTACACAATTAGGTTGTTTACGCAGTTCGGAACTTGTCCTACATCTGCGGGGTTTTGCCCAGAGATAAATCCACTATAAACTTCAGAATACCAAAAAAAAAAAAATAGGCCCAATCCCTCGAACACTTGTTGCAATCTCACTCTTGTACAATTTAGTAAACTATCTATCAGATCTACCTACTGTAAGTGAAAATTAACACTCGGAGGTTATAGCAATGGCACTCGATAATAGTTCCGTTCCTCACTATAAACATACGTGCTCCTTTAAATCCACACATCACCCTTGAAGCAAATCATCTATATATAAACTCTAGGATCAATTAAGCTTTACATAAGCTCCATGTAACATGGAATAATGAATTATCAATGCAATATCTCCAGCAACTGACAATCATTGAAATAGGACTCTTCCAAAAGCAACAACGAACCTGGAAATGCCAATATAGAATATGTTAAAATTTATGTATTTTAGACCAAGCAGTGTCCAAATGTAGAAACACTTACTGTTACTACAAGAAACTTTATATCATGTGCATAAATGGGGGGTAACCACAAACCCATTGTCTATGCTTTTCCAGTGCAAGCTTAACAAAGGGCCAGACATTGAGCATCATCATCATCATCATCATCATCATCATCATCATCATCATCATCATCTGTAATGGTAAGAAATTCACATCCCCATTAGTGTTAATATATTGTTGTTCATCTATAAATAATGAAAGAATTTTATCAACCTCAACCTCACCACCAAATATTCTTGAGCAAGATCCTTCAAAATTCAAACAGCTAAAAGGGGTGCCCTGCATCAAAGAATATTGAGAAATATCCCCCTCCATTTTCATCAACCCTTAATCCCTAGCCCCTAATCAATTTACTTACTTGACAACTACATTGCGTGTTTAAGCTCTCTCCAACACGACTCCAAGAATCTGTCAATAGCATAGGTACCATATAAGCTAGTAATCATTTGGCATATATATAATTTATATCCGATCAATTGGAAATTATAATGAAACTGATGACATATATTACCATTTTTGTTTTGCTGGAATATTTTGGCAGATGAACAAATCGTAGTTGAAAGTATGGCCTCTGCTTCTTGTCATATATGCTATGCGCTACCGAAGAAGAAAGCCAAAATCTAACAAAAATTAGGACTAGATCAACAGAGGGACTCTTCGACAAAGAAATTGAGGATAAATCTACAAAATTTGTGTCGATCTTCAACAAAGAGAAAAAGAAAAAGAAAGAACAAATGTGCATACAGGGTAGGATTTCATGGGAGTACAATGCCATGGACAGATCAGCCCATGAAGAATGCATGTCCATTTTGTTTTTTGCCTCTTCCATTGAATTCATGCTGAAAAAGAAGAAGCTTAGTTACGGGGTTATATTACATCATTGAAATTGCGAGATTAATATTTTTTGAAAGTGTAAAGCAATTAAATACTACCCCCCCTCTTTTTCTGCATGTAAATTCTTAAGGTTGTCAAATGCCTTTCATCAAAATAGACTCCAATGGGTTACTGCACAAATTAGCAAAACATTATGAAAGATGACAAATACAGAATTCACACATTATCCATGAAATAAATCATCTATATATATGCTCCAATGTCTATTTTAAAGATTTTTTAGAATTAAATTATTAGAAGCCCTTAAATTGATGTATATGAAATGAGAGATATGAAAAGAAGCAGTAACGATGCGTAAATTACCACCTCTTTCTATGCATATAAATTATTGAAGTTGACAAATGCCTTTCCCCAATGGCTTACTGCATAAATTAGCAAAATATTATGAAAATGGTAGGATTAAAATAAAGGAATTTCAAATTATACAAGATGTGAAATGAATAATATTTTAACAAGGAAATTAACAGTATCCAACTTGAATGAAAATGGCATGAGAGCCCAGAGTTGGAGACTAAATATACCACTCTAATTTTTCTTTTCTTATTTTTTGGAAACAAATTATGGTGTTAAAAATAAATAAATAAATAAATAGAAAGGACGGACCAACCTGATACCACCAAATGTGCCAATCTGCACCAATGTCCTCCCTACATCTTTCCTTCAGTTGGGGAATTTCTACTATTATTATGGATGTTTTTACACCGCCCCGGTAGATGCCGATGCTTTGGAATGTTTTCCAGCGTTAGATATCGTAGGCTTGTATGATCTTCGAATATTTGGATGTCATCTTCTGATAGCTCCAGCTCCCTGCAGTTCGTTACTTCAAACTCTTCAAGGGAAGTGAGATGCTGGAACACAGGAATGGGTTTTTGGAGCACAGGGAGTGACCTCAATCCACTGCAATTACGAATTTCTAATGTTTTCAGCTGAACAAGATGTTGAAACCCACGTGGGAGAGACACCAGCAGTGGAATTTTATCAATCATCAAACGAGAGAGATTCTTAAGGGGTTCCCATTGCATGCCCTCTAAATCAACCTTCTTGCAATCTCTAATCGTTAAACCTCTGAGGCTGGTGAGATGTTGCAGGTACTCATCTAGCATGTGAGTCTCCAGTTCCTTTAGATTCTCTACATGGAAAGATTTCAATTTGGAGAGCGGAAGAGAAGAGGTTGAACTTGATGGGGTCTTAGGATTCATGTTCATCTTCATAGTCTGCTTTAACGGCCTTGAACTGGTATTCACCAACTTTAACCAATCATCGAGTGAAGGATACAACGGCATTGAAGTCAAAGGGCAATTTTCAATCTTTAAACAGGAAAGACAAGGAAATGACATAACTGTTGTGTCGTCCTCGTTGGAATCATCAATCGACCTTTTTCTCCACCAACTCTTCATATTTGGGCAATCCCGTAGGCAAAGATACTTAAGCGATGGGAAGAATGATTGTGGTTCTCCTTGACTTCCTTTTGGGCTATTATCATCCATGTACTCCAGCTCAGTTAAATCACAAATTACCAAATCTTGAAGACAAGGAAATTGAGCAAAGGACGGGAGATGTTTGAATTTACTACCAAGACCCCATATTTTAATATGGACGAGATTTGTGAGAAAAGAAATCCAACTTGGAAACTCAGCATCACCCCTCCATCCTTGAATACAGAGCTCCTTGAGATTAGGATGGGGCTGGAGGTCTTCAAGTGATTTGTCATCATGATCGTTATCATCAAAATAAAAGCCCCATTCTAAAACCAACGATCTCAAATGTTGCTTCTCTTCCAAATTAGCAGCCTTAAACTTCTCTTTTGCATTTTTTACAAATCCCAAATTTCTTATTCTTAGCTCTCCCCTTAGGTTGTTAAGCCCTCTCAATTCACTTAGATCTGCACCGCCATGAGAACCATCTTTATCCACTACAAACATGCTTAACGTTTCAAGGGAACTCAATTTTCCTACTCCACGTGGCATATGAGTTAAGCCATTACAATCTTCACACCCAAGATGGGTAAGATTCACCAAATTTTCAATCTTCTTCGGCAATTCTTCAAGCTCCCAGCACCGATCAAGTTTCAGCACTTGCAAATTTTGTATACTGCAAATACTCTTTGGGAGAATCTTAAGATCGCGATTGTGAGAAAGATCAAGGTACCTCAAATGCTTCAACTTATGAATGGAACGTGGAATCATCTTAAAATCTATATCATCCAATTTTAATAATCGCAAGCATCTACAATTTGCAATTATCAAATCCCAAGTTTCGTCACTCAAAATTTGAATTCTAATGTTCGGAAAATGTAACAAAGTTCGCAACATATTTCCCTTCAATGAAGGAATTAATGAAGGATTAATTGATATGTGGCGACAATTTTCACCAACCTGACTTGCATGTCGTTCTAAATCTACAATACTACTCTCCCTCCCTGCTACTGATTCAGCTAGATCATGCATTGAATTATTCATTTTACATGATAGTTCTTCCCTCGAAAATCTTTCTCCTACCTCTTGAAAGAAACTTCTATCAACTAAATCATTAAAATACTCAAACCCGATCTCCTGAAGAGATTGACTTGGATTCAATTGCTTTATATAACCTTGTGCAATCCAAAATTGAACAAGAGTTTGTACATGAATTACATGATCTTTTGGATACAATCGGCAAAAAGCAAAGCAATGCTTCAAATGAGATGGGAGATGATTGTAGCTCAACCTAAGTGTAGGTAAAATTTCATCTTGATGTACAGATAGTCTAGCAAGTTCATTATCTTTGAAAGAACGCCACTCCTTTTCAGTTTCTTTGAAAAATAATGTACCCGCTATTGTCCTTATGACTAAGGGAACCCCACCACACCTTTCCAAAATCTGTTTCCCTATTTCAACAAAGACTGGATTTGTTGAGTTCTCAGATATTTGCCCAAATGCTATTTCTTTGAACAAAACCCAAGCATTGTCATCAGACAAAACTTTCAGAACATGAGGCTGACATGTACTAGTAATCTTTGCTACCTTCATAGAGCGAGTAGTTATTATTATCCTACTTCCTTTAGCCCCACCCATCAATAAATTCTTTAAGCTTAACCATGCTTCCCGCTCCTCATTCCAAATGTCATCCAAAACAAGCAAATATTTTATCCCACTAATTTTATCTCGAAGTTGTTTTCCTAACTGGTCCATTTCGAGACTTTGATCTAGTGCTTGGCCTGTTACAGATTCTATAATGCTTTTTACAATTCTTTTGACATCAAAAACATTTGAAACATACACCCACGTCGACCATTCAAAATGACCACGGACAATTTCATCATTATAAACAAACTTCGCCAACGCAGTCTTCCCTAACCCTCCAAACCCCACAATTGGAATGACGTAAACATTCTCTTCACCTTCATTCTCTAACATGAGTTTTAGAAGAGCTGATTTATCATCATCCCTCCCTATTATTTCACCTTCACGCATAAAAGAGGACGTTTGCTGCCTCCTTTTAGTCATGAAAGAGGTTTCCATGGGGCGGTCACGCTCTACCAAATTGAACATCTTGGCCTCACTTCCGATCAAAGTTAGCCTCGCCTTAATGGCCTTAATTTTCCGACCCATTTTGAGACTGTATGCAAACTGGTTTGAGCTTGAGAAGAAAGCGCGTACCTCTTTCGTCTGCTTGTTCCCGCCCAATAGATCTTTCCGCAATGCTTCGGCAGAGAAATTATCGAACAAGTCGTCGGCATCATAAAGTACTTCTTTCAGCTTCTTAAGCCAAACTTTGACAAGATTGTTGGTCTTCGATTTCTCTTCTGCGTCAAGAAGCACATCTTTGATTGTGGAGACGGTGCGTTCGAGGTCGTCGAGGTCATCTTTGACATTCCACGACAGTCCAATTTTAGAGAGAGTAAAGGAGCTCAATTTAGTAATAAGCTCTACAGCGAGGTCGAATGCAATTGCTTCGGCCATTGCCGGTTCAAACTGAAATCAAGCAAAAGAGTGTTTTGTTATTGCAAGAGGTGGACTAAAATGAAAACGATTGGAACAAGATGAAACACAGGTGTGGATCCATACTGGCGGAGACTAAGAAGTTTTATAAATGTTACCATCCACCCAGCAAGTAGTATAATTAAATGAAAATAATGTTGATTGATGGGAAATGTTTGACACAAATTTCTCAATGGAGACAAAGTTGGGATGATCGGGTGCTCTGCACAATTACATCAACTTGGGCAAAATTTGTCAGTCTCGATCCCTACAAATAATTGAAATTAATGAAAAAGCTATGAAAGAAAAGAGAAGAAAGAGACAAATCCCATGGAATCCAAGGTGTTTATATTGAGGCCCATGCATTCTTGTCTTCGTAACTTTTCCCACTTGCTTAGTGTAATTGAGCTGAGTTTGAATACTCGTAATTTAATTTAATAAGATAAAAATATATAATATATATTTCTAAACTCAAATTTAATTAGATCGATAATTCAAACTAAACTCAATAATTATCGAATCAAATTTGAATTTATTTTTAGTTAAATTCATTTAACTTATTAACATTAAAATCTCATTTATGCCTCTCCCACCCATGAAATTTAGCTTCATTTTTCCTTTTGGTAACTTCGTAACAGTTATTATTATCATGTCTATAATTATATATAATGACAATTGTTACTATCCATCACTATTATACTATACTCTTATTAATAATGTTTTTATATTGATAAGTCTGCTAATTTTATTTGTTATTAATTTTTTATATAATATTAAGAATAAAAATAAGGTAATATGGTTCGAATTTGTGTTAAATAAGTATCTGATAAAAGCTTTAACCATCTCTCCATACTATTAGTGTAGAACTTCGATGACGAAAATCTTGAACACATGAACAACAATTTGAACAGAGAAAAGAAGCAATAGGACAAGGCTCAATTATCTTTCTATTCACCCCCTACTCTATGTGCAAATGAGTTTAAAGTAAATGAACCTCGAGATACATGAACCCCAGTGGCTATGAGCGTTTTACATTAACGAACAGAGTATAACAAGAAAATCAATTTTTATAAAAAAAATTCAGCAATATTATTTTATAGAACAATCTAAGAATGGTAAAATATGTAAGAATAGTAGAAAGAATTATTGAGAACCTTTTTGGGTATATTTTTAAATGAAATTCTACTCCTATTTATAGGAATTTAAGAGACATAACTTTTAATAGGTGATTTTTTCTAAAAGATATATAATTATTCAAGTTTGCTTGAATAGTTATAATTCTTTATCAGAATATAACTCATTATTATAGATAGTTATAATTCTTGATCAATAATCAAAAGATATAACTTTTGATTAATTACACGCTTTCATTTATACTTATTGAGACACTATACATAATTGAAAATTTTCCAAATATATACAAGTCAAGACATTTTTGCTATTAATAGTAGTAGCATTTAATTTTTCCTTAAAATATACATATATTTATTAGTAAAGGGTCGAAGTTTTGATTTATTATTATTATTAAGGATAACTAAATTTATACATGAACTTTGGTTAAATGTGCAATTTGATACATGAATTTTAATTTGGTACAATCATCCACATGAAACTTGAATTGTGGTTCATATATATACATGAAACTTTGATTTTAATTCAATTATATACTTTTAAAAAATTAATACAGATATATATTATATTAAATTATTATAATTATTTGTGTATGTAATATATAAAAAATAAATTAAGAGAGATTGATTTGGCATATCCCAAAATGCCAAAATGGGAGAAGTTGCCTATAAAAGAAAAAGTTAATTTCTTTTGGACTTAATATCAAGGGTGACTACAAATGTCGCACAGAGAGCTATTGAGGAGTTACATAATTTCTTTTGGACTTAAAATCAGGTGTGATTGTAAATTTTGGCTTTAATTTTGCAAAGAACATGTGGAGGGAGATATTGGGTTTATGTCAGTTTCACAGGGATGTGTTGTGATTAGGCTATTGTGGAGTTGAATGGAAAATCATTACTTATATCATCATCAATATTGCTTACATCTATTTGATTAGGAGTGCATTTTAATTACTTTAATATACATAAATAGAATTCATTAAAATATTATTTCAAAATGTAGAGTTCTAAAATTAAATTAGAGTTTATCATAGGTCAAGTTTAAGTATGATATTAATTCATTTTATATTTGTCTAAATTTAGTTTGAGTTAAAATGTAAGTCTAAAATTTTACTTTTAAGTTCGTCCAAATTTATATATGGTTAATTCATGTCCATTTTAGACCCACCATACTATTTTAAAAAAATTAAAATATATTTATATTATTTTTAACTTGATATTTAATAATTATGTATATATTTTTATTGAAATTTTATATATAGTCATCTTAACATTATAATAGTATATAAATTTAATTTTTATTTGTTACAAATTACATAACATATAAAAATAACGTAATATAAAACATTACAAACTAAAAAATGGATTGGGTCAAACTTAGGCTTTAAATGTTCAATCCCAATCCCAATCCCAATTCATATTTTATGCATGCCTTTTTTTCGAACCTATTTTTAAAACTAATATATTTACCTAAACCCTCAAAATATTTTTAAATTTGACAAAAACCCTACCCATAAATAGGTCTAGATTGAACTAAATTTATTACACTCTTTCCCTTTTATTTCCCTATCATTTGGGTTAACAATACATATTTATTAAAACTTGATTGCTCCTATAGGGATTATTATATATTAAAATTTGACAATTATCTATTTTATTCATAACCAAGTTAAGAAATTGTCATTCTATATAATCGTATGCTTTTTCAAAATCTACTTTAAAAGAAATTGTCACAAACTGAAATCAAGCACAAAGATGTTTGGTTATTGCAAGAGGAGGACTAAAATGAGAATGATTCCGACAAGATGAGACACAGATGTGGATTCATACACGCAGAGACAGTATTTTAAAGATGTTACCATCCACCCACCTAGTAGTACAATTAAATGAGAATAATGTTGATTTGCCGAAATTAAATGATAGATTTAAAGGATTAAATTAAATTTTTATTATTTTAAAGATTAAAATATAATTTTATTTTTATTAATTTAAAATTTTAAAAATTTCTCAATGGAGACAAAGTTGGGATGATGACATTTGGGGTGCTCTGCACAATTACAGCAACTTCGGGAAAATTTGTCCGTCTGTAGAAATAATTGAAATTAATGAAAAAACTATGAAAGAAGAGAGGAGACAAATCCCATGGAATTCACTTTAGGTTCAGGCACATGCATTCAAGTCTTTCTAAAGCTTCATTGAGCCGAGTCCGAATTCTTTGAGTTAAAATTAAATATCTATTTTTAAGTTCGAGTTTGATTTCAATTCAAGATATAAATGAGTTATTTAAATTAGATAAGCTTGTAGTGAATTTAATAAGATAAAATATATAATAAAAAAAATTAATAAGATTAGTGAGTCATTGGAATAAGCATTATTAAACTTGAATTCGACTAAATTAATAGCTTAAACCCAACTCAATAACTACCGAATCGAATTTGAATTTTTCTTTTGAGTCGAATTCACTTAATTTGCAAACACTAATATCTCATTTCCACCTCCCCACCCACAAAATTTAACTTTGGTATTTTTGATGACAATGATTATCATGTCTATAATTATATATTATGATAATTGTTACTGTCTCTATTACTATTTTACTATACTCTTGTTATAAGGAAAACAATGGGAGAAATAACAATTAGATGCTTGGAATTTTGCCTTGTGCCATGATAGACCTTTATAAGTACTTTCAAGTCAAGGGCGTAGCTAGGGGTTGACAGGGGCCCGACCTTTTCTAAAATAGAAATTTTTTTATTTAATAAATGTAAAATTGTACTTTGGCATCCTAAAAATGATAAAAGTTAGATTTAATTTTTAAAAATTATAAAGATATAAGTTAATAAAATGGTAAAATTACATTTTTTCTATTGCAAAAATTACAATTTAATTTTAGCCCTAAAAGGATTTCTGGCTTCGACTCTATTTCAAGTATGATAAAGAAAAAGACAACACATATATAAGCTCTTATGTAGTTTCCATTTTTTTTTTCACTTCAAGATATTTATATATTAATAATTTTGAAGAAACAACCCAATTATTTTTATATACTAATTTTTAATATTATACGTATTGAACATGATTTTATATATTTTTATTTTATGTAATAAATATTATCCAAATTGTGGAACATAATTAAAATATTGACGGTATAAAAAATTCAAAATAAAAGTTTGAAAGAAAATAATAATGAAATAAAAATTTTAAGTGATTTTAACTACTAATTTAATAAAATTAAAACATACAATTTTTATGTATATTTTATAATTTAATATTAATTATTTTTAAATATAAACATAACATTGATATTTTCAATTATTATTTAAGATGTTTTATTTTAAATAAATCCTTAATTATTTATTTTACATAGAGATGAATTTGAACTTAATGTCTTTAGTAGTTATTTTCTAAACACGTTCTATCACAACGTTTACATTTGAGTTTAAATATATATTTCACAATTAGTTTTAATCCCATCGCTACAATAGTCAACCTCAAATATGACAAAAACTCTATACATTAAATTAATTTTTATGGTGAATTTATAAAATAACAATCATGGGGCAAATGTACATGCACTTACGTATAAAGTATCATCAATAGAACATTTCTTATCTTGAAAAAAAGTATAATGACTTTTTAACTCTTTAACTTTATAAAAAAATTATTTTAGCTTTTTATTTAATTATTTTATCTCTTTTAAACTTTAAATTTATATTTTTGTCAAGTCACCCTAAAATGATTAAACAAGTTAACGTTTGTTAATTTCTTGACGTGACATACATATAGTATATACACGTGGATTACCATATGTATGTCACGTTAGCAATTAATAAATTTTAAAAATTAAAAGGTATTATAAATATGTTTTATAATTTAAATACTTCTTAAAATACTTTTTTATATATTATTGAAATTTTAAATTAAAAAATAATTACCTGCTTACGTGGCAATCTAGTGTATGGTTTATTTCACCTAGATATAATATTTTCCTTTTTCTTTAAAAACAAAATAGGCTCAAAAATCCTTTTTTTTCTTTCTTAAAGTTAAAAGAAAATACAAAATTAAGGTTCACAAACATCAATTTTTTTAATTGATATGGTGCAACAACTTACATGGGCTTAATTGCAAACTTTTTAAAACATTTCACACACATTACGGGTTAAGGCATCTGAGAAGTCCCCATATTATAGACTGTATCAAATTAGTCCCTTTGTTATTAAATGAATCAATTTAGTTCCTATATTATTAAAAAAGAATTAAATAGGATCAAATTGTAAAAGAGTTAACAATTTTCAGTCGGAAGGACATCGGTGCCGATTGGAATAAGCTTTTTGGTGCCATCAATACCATATTTTGTAAATTTAAGTTACTTTGTTACTTCATTTATCATTTTCTTTTGCTAATTTGTGCGGTAACCGATCCCTTTAATAGGGATGTTACAAAAACTCCCAAACTATAAACTATGTCTACCTTCATGTGCGAGCTTGGCCAAAGTATCAGCCTCCTGATTATTCATTCTAGAAGTATACGAAATATTTCAATGATCAAGCTGTATCAGCAACTAACAAATCCTTCTAACTTAAACTGAATTGGATCCACCTATAGATCTCTCCTAAATAATTTTAACTGCCTCAAGACTATCAGTATGGATTACCTTGAAGATTTTTAGTGAAACTAATATGGAAAATTCATGAATCTAAACGAACTTGGCAATTTCTCTGATGTAATAAACTGATGTATTAGAACCGCATAATTAATGCTTAGTTTTGTCTGCATTAGTTAAATGGAAGATGCAAAATAAGACCTGCATTCTTCACGAGCTGATCCATCCCTGCCACTCTATTCTATTGAAATCCTCCGCATAATTAATGTTGGAACATTAACAAATATGTGTGTGTTTTTTTTGGCCGGTATCATGCAACAAAATAAAATAAAAATATAATCAAGATGTTTATATAGATCAGAAGTCGTACCACATCTGCGAGGCCTTGCCTAGAGATAAATATATTATGAACTTCATACTACAAAGGAGTGATTTAGCTTTACCCCTCAAACACTTGATACAACCTCACCTTTGTATAGTTAAGTAATTTCTCTTCCAATTCTTTTTAACTATGCAAGTGAAAATAAACACTCGGATGGTGTATAACAATGTCACTCAACAATAGCTCCTATTATGAAGATATGTGCTTCTTTAAATTCACACATCATCCATAAAATAAATCATCTATATATATGCTCTAGGATTGGTCAAACTCTTCATAAGTTCCGTGTAAAGTGGAATAATAAATTTCCAAATGCAATATCTCTGACAATTATCATGCTTCAACAACGAGACCTTCCAAAAGCAACAATGAACCTGGAAATTATAAATGCGAACATGGAGTATGTTAAAATTGATGTCATTTAAACTGAGCAGTGTCCAAATATAGAAACACTTACTGTTGCTAAACAGAACTTTATTTATGTGCAATAATGGCCATTTTCTATGCCTTTTCAGTTCAAGTTCAACAAAGGGCCAAACATAGGGCATCGTAATCTGTAATAGTAACAAACTCCCATTCCCAAACATAGAGCATCAACCTCATCCTCACCACCAAATACTCTGAAGCAAGATCCTTCCATGATTTAACCTTCAAAATTCAAACAGTTAAAAGGGGTGCCCTGCATCAAAGAATATTGTGAAATATCCCTCTCTTCCCCCTCCATTTTTATCAACCCTTAACCCCTACCCCCTATTCAATTTACTTACATGACAACCACATTGCGTGTTTAAGCTCTCTCCAACACGACACCAAGAATCTGTCAATGGCATGGGAACCATATATTACCATTTTTCTTGAGTTGGAATATTTTTGGCAGACGAAAAAATCGTAGTTGAAAGTATGGCCTCTGCTTCTTGTAATATATGCTGTGCTCTGCCGAAAAAGAGAGCCAAAATCTAGCAGAAATTAGGATTAGATCATCAGAGGGACTCTTCAACGAAGAAAAGAAAGAACACGTGTGCATGGAGAGGAGGATTTCATGGGAGTACAATGCCATGGACAGGTCAGCTGATGAAGAACGCATGTCCTGTTTTTTGGCTCTTCAATTGAACACATGCTGAAAAAGAAGAAGCTTAGTTAGGGGGTTATATTAGATCATCTGAAATTGTGAGATTTTATGATTTAAAAATGTAAACCATTTAAGTAGTTACCACCTCTTTTTCTGCATCTAATTTCTTAAAGTTGTCAAATGCTTTTCAGATATATCCAACAGCAGGCCAATGGGTTACTGCGCAAAATTAACAAAAATATTATGGAAAATGAGTAGTATTTCAATAAGGAAATTAATGAAAAGACCAACCTGAAGGTATGTGAGCAATCTTATACCAATCGGCACCAATGTCCTTCTGACACCTTTCTTCCAACTGAGGAACCTCGTGTATATTTAACTGTTGCAAATTGGTTAGGCAGCGCATCTCATCCGGAAGCGACGTTAAATTGGGCCAATCAACAAGAGAAAGAATTTGCAGATTTGTTAGATGTTGAATCCACTCCGGAAGATGCCGACACTTTGAAATATTTTCCAGTGCTAAGGAGCGTAGTCTTGTCTGATCTTGGAATATTTGTAAGCCAGCTGCTGATAGCTCCAGCTCCTTGCACTTGCTTACTAAAAGATCTTCAAGGAAAGTGAGATGTTGGAACACAGGAAAGAGTGACCTCAATCCGCTGCAATTCCAAATTTCTAATCTTTTCAATTGAACAAGATGTTGAAGCCAAAGGGGGAGAGACACCAGTTGTGGAATATTAATAATCCCCAAATGAGAGAGATTCTTAAGGGCTTCCCATTGCATGCCCTCTAAATCAACCTCCTTGCAATCTCCTATTGTTAATTTTTTGAGGCCGGTGAAATGTTTCAAGTACTCATCTAGCATGTGAGTGTCCAATCCCTCAATTTTGTGTACATGGAAAGATTTCAATTTGGAGAGAGGAAGAGAAGAAGTGGAACTTGATGGGGTCGTACTAGTGATGTTCATCTTCATGGTCTGCTTTAAAGGCCTTGAACTGGTCTTCACCAACCTTAGATCATCATCGAGTGAAGGATACAACGGCATTGAAGTCAAAGGGCAATTTACAATTTCTAAAGAGGAAAGACAAGGAAATGCCATGGTTGATGTTCCTATAACAGTTGTGTCATCCTCGTTATCATCATCAATCGAGCTTTTCCTCCACCAACTCTTCATATTTGGGCAATTCTCGAGGCAAAGAGACTTAAGCGATGGGAAGAATGATTCTGGTTCTCCTTGACTTCCTTTTGGGCTATTATCGTCCATGTACTCCAGCAGAGTTAAATCAACAATTGACAGCTTTTGAAGACAAGGCAATTGCGCAAAGGACGGGATTTGTTTGAAATTACTAGGACCCCATATTCTAATCACGACGAGGTTTGTGAGCAAAGAAAGCCAACTTGGAAACTTGGCATCACTCCTCCATCCTCCAATAAAGAGCTCCTTGAGATTGGGATGGGGCCGGAGGTCTTCAAGTGACTTGTCATCATCATCATCATCATTACCGCTGTCGTCGTCGTCGTCACCATAATCATTCCATACTAAGACCAACAATCTCAAATGTTGCTTCTCTTTCAAATTAGCAGCTTTAAACTTCTCTTTTGCATTTTTTACGAATCCCAAATTTGTTATCTCTAGCCGTCCCGTTAAGTTGTTAAGCCCACTCAATTCACTTAGATCTGCACCGTCACGTGAGCCATCTTTGTCCACTACAAACTTGCTTAACGTCTCAAGGGAAGTCAGCTTCCCTATTCCACGTGGCATATGAGTTAAGCCACTACAATCTTCACACCCAAGATGGGTAAGATTCACCAATTTTTCAATCTTCTTCGGCAATTCTTCAAGCTCCCAACATAAGTTAAGTTTCAAAGCTTGCAAATTTTGTATCTTGCAAATGCTCTTTGGGAGGATCTTAATATTAAAATTCCCAGAAAGATCAAGGTACCTCAAATGTTTCAACTTACAAATGGAGCGTGGAATCATCTTAAAATCTAAACCATTCAATTCCAATACACGCAAGCATCTATAATTTGAAATGATAAAATCCCAAATTTCGTCATTCATATTTTGATTTCTCTCATAATTTGGAAAGTGTAACATGGTTCGCAACTTCTTTCCTTTAAACAAAACAATTAATGAAGGATCAATTGATATGTGGCGACACTTTTCACCAACCTTACTTGCAATTTCATTTGAATCTACAATACTACTCTCCGTCCCGGCTACTGATTCAGCTAGATCATGCATTAAATCATGCATTTTACATGTTAGTCCTTCCCACGAATATCTTTCTCCTACTTCTTGGAAGAAACCTCTTTCGTTTAAATCTTTAAAATACACAAACCCGATCTCCTCGAGAGATTGACTTGGATTCAATTGCTTTACGAAACCTTGTGCAATCCAAAATTGAACAAGAGTTTGTACATGAATTTTATGATCTTTTGGATACAGTCGGCAATAAGCAAAGCAATGTTTCAAATGGGATGGGAGATGATCGTAGCTCAACTTAAGTGTAGCTAGAATTTTACCTTCGTTTTGAGATATTCTAGCAAGTTCATTATCTTTGAAAGAACTCCACTCCTTTTCAGTTTCTTTGAAAGATAACGCACCAGCTATGGTCCTAATAACCAAGGGAACCCCACCACACCTTTCCAAGATCTGTTTCCCTATTTTCACAAAGGTTGGGTTTATAGATCTTTGCTCAAATGCTATTTCTTTGAACAAAGACCAAGCATCGTCATCAGACAAGCCTTTCAGAACATAAGGCTGACATTTACTGGTAATTTTTGCTACTCTCAAAGAGCGAGTAGTTACTATTATCCTACTTCCTTTAGCCCCACCTACTAACAACTCTTTTAAACTAACCCATTCTTCCCACTCCTCATTCCAAATGTCATCCAAAACAAGCAAATATTTTTTCCCACCGATTTTCCCTCGAAGTTGGCTTTGCAATTGATCCATTTCGAGTTTTTGATTTGGTGCTTGGCCAGTTGCAGATTTGATAATGTTTTCTACAATTATTTTGACATCAAAAACATCTGAAACGCACACAAACATCATCAACTCAAAATGATTTTTGACCATTTCATCATTATACACAAACTGCGCCAAAGCAGTCTTCCCTAACCCTCCTAACCCCACAATTGGAATGATGTAAACATTCTCTTCACTTTCAAACTCTAACATGAGTTTTAAAAGAGCTGCTTTATCATCGTCTCTCCCTATAATGTTATCTTTAAAAGAGTGCGTTTGATGCCTCTTTTTGGTCATAAAGAGGTTTCCATGGGGCGGTCACGCTCTACCAAATTGAACATCTTGGCCTCACTTCCGATCAAAGTTAGCCTCGCCTTAATGGCCTTAATTTGACGACCCATTTTGAGACTGTAAGCAAACTGGTTTGAGCTTGAGAAGAAAAGGCGTACCTCTTTCGTCAGCTTGTTCCCACCCAATAGATCTTTCCGGAAAGCTTCGGTAGAGAAATCATCAAGCAAGTCGTCGGCATCATAAAGTACATCTTTCAGCTTTTCAAGCCAATCTTTGACGTGATGGCTGGTCACAGATCGCTCTTCTGCGTCAAGAAGCACAGCCTTGATTGTGGAGACGGTGCTTTTGAGGTCGTCGAGGTCATCTTTGACATTCCACCACAGTCCAATTTGAGAGAGAGTAAAGGAGCTCAATTTAGTAATAAGCTCTACGGTGAGGTCGAAAGCAATTGCTTCGGCCATTGCTGGTTCAAACTGAAATCAAGCAAAACAGTGTTTGGTTATTGCAAGAGGAGGACTAAAATGAAAATTAATACACGCGGAGACTAATAATTTTTATAGATGTTAGCATCCACCCAGCAAGTAGTATAATTAAATGAAAATAATGTTGATTGGTGGGAAATGTTTGACACAAATTTCTCAATGGAGACAAAGTTGGGATGATCGGGTGCTCCGCACAATTACATCAACTTGGGCAAAATTTGTCAGTCTCGATCCGTACAAATAATTGAAATTAATGAAAAAGCTATGAAAGAAAAGAGAAGAAAGAGACAAATCCGATGGAATCCAAGGTGTTTCGATTGAGGCCAATGCATTCGAGGCTTAAATTAAATATTTTATTTCTATTTGAGTTGGAATTAAGTTCGTAATTTAATTTAATAAGATAAAAATATATAATATATTACTAAACTCAAGTTTAATTAGATCAATAATTCAAATTCAGCTCAATAATTATTGAATTGAATTTAAATTTATTTATAATCAGTTAAATTATTAACATTAAAATCTCATTTAGGCCTCTCCCACCCATGAAATTTAGCTTTAATTTTTTCCTTTTGGTAACTTGGTATCAATTATTATTATCATGTCTATAATTATATATAATGACAATTGTTACTATATCCATTACTATTATACTATACTCTTATTAATAAATTTTTATATTGATAAGTCTGTTAATTATATTTGTTATTAATTTTTATACAATATTAAGAATAAAAAAAGTAATATGGTTTGATTTTGTGTCAAATAAGTGTCTGAATTAAACGATTTATTCACTTAGTATCTTGATCCGTAAAAATTCTTAAATTATGCTTGTATCGAATATCACTAAATTATTATTAAATTTATATTTTAATTATTAAATTTTTATTTAATACACGTGCACTTTATCTTATTATTAAAATTGTTGATATAGGTGAAATGTGTTTAGCAGCATTTCATATATTTGTTCATCATTTTCATTTATATATGACTATCAACACTACATTTTATTATCATCAGTTCTTTTATTAGTTTAACTTTTACTATTGTTAATACTAGTGGTGTTTATGAATTGTTATGGTGAGATACTTTTTATTGTTAATACCGTAGTGTTTATGTGTTTTTCTTTTTATTATTTTTATTTTTTAGAGTAAATATCAAAATTATTCATGAACATTATCGTGATGTGTGATTTGTAATTTAATTTTGTGTAATTATATAAATAAAACTTTAACTGTAATTCAATTATATACATAAAATGCAAATGTTAAAACACACCTACATTACCCGTAGAGTTTATATAATATTTTAAAGATGCCACCACCCACCAACCCACTAAGTAATAATTAAATAAAAGATGTCACTAAGTAATAATTAAATAAAAAGTTGCTAATTTTATATTAAAAGCTTAGTTAAGGGACGGTCTTTCTTTATAAAATTTCTGCACTTTTCAACGTATGTTTCTTGAATAGCATCACATGACATGATGCTATATATGAATAAAGAACAAGAAGTTGGGCAGAATTATCAATTGTATATCTTTTTAAAGGGTAAAAGTGGGATTGGCTGAGAATCCAATTTAATTTTAGTGTTAATTGAAAATTCAATCACAAGTTTTTATCTTTCCAAATATAGTTTAAATTACTCTTTTATACTATACTTTTATTATTAATTACGGATATTGTTGATGTAGGTGAGCGTGTTAATATTTGTTATTATTATTTTAATATACATTTATTTGTTTATTGTAAATGGGGTGATGATTTTATTTGTTTACTATTGGAAATTTGGCCCCATTCTTTTATTTATAATTGTTTTTACTTCTCTGTCCCACGCGTAATCATATTGCCATATTTTTTAAATTTTATTTATACTTTTGCTAAATAAATAATTCGATGGAGGGTTGTTAGATCCAAACTTATATTTAAAAATCTTTATTTCGGTTGTTTTTTTTTTGGTTTAGACATAGACATTGTGCTGTTTGATGAGCTTGCATAGTATTAGGTAGTCGGTTAGGTAAAGGCTGACCAAGCCAATGATGCTTAGCTGGTCTTTTCAGATGATTAGCTACAGTGGGACTGAGACACGACCCGGACTCCCACATGGGGCAGCAGTGGGGAATCTTGGACAATGGGCGAAAGCCCAATCTAGCAATATCGCGTGAGTGAAGAAGGGTAAGGCCCGCTCATAAAGCTCTTTCGTCGAGTGTGCGATAATGACAGGACTCGAGGAAGAAACCTTGGTTAACTCCGTGCCAGCAGGCGCAGTAAGACAGGGGGAGGGCAAGTGTTCTTCGGAATGACTGGGCGTAAAGGGCATGTAGGCGATGAATCGGGTTGAAAGTGAAAGTCGCCAAAAACTGGCAGAATGCTTTCGAAACCAATTCACTTGAGTGAGACAGAGGAGAGTGGAATTTTCATCTTATAAAGTTGTATTGACATCAAGTTAAAAAGAGCTCATTGATTCGGTATTGATAGACATACAGTTGAAAGTAACGAATTGATCATTTGTCGTATTTGATCTACCAAAGAATACATTGGCATGTCCAAGTAAGGAGTTAGTTGAATTCTATAAAGGGAAATAGCAATCGGATCTAAACAACTCGCGCAATTGCGACCGTTGGTTTGAGTTGGACCCTTTTAGCTCACAAGGCTACTAGAGAGCTAAATTGTGGATACATGTTTCGCAGTTGTTCATTCGGTAAGGATTAGTTGTTGGGCATTCCGCAATTAATTTACACACGGAAGGGTTGGCGGTCTGAGGCATCCTCGATTAGTATAATTGGCTTGTCAATGAAGGAGAAGACTTGATATCGAGGATTGATTCAAAGGTGAAGCAAAATCGAGCTTGAAGCTAGAATTTCATCATATTGGCTTACTTAATTTAATTTTGTTTCTACTTATTTTTACTGTTATTCAGTTCCAATATCTTTATTATTTTCTCTTATTAGATTTAAATTCTCCTTTTTATTTTTGCATAGATCGTCGCATGTCATGGGCACCTATTTAATTTTTCCATCCATTTTGAGGTAATTTGACAGAAAATGCAACTTTAATGGCTAAAAGAGGAGAAAATTTAAATGGAGGGCTAAAATAACTTTTTCTATTAAATTGGAGGACTAAAAGAATCATTATGCCAAAAAATAATAATTTTCATTTTTGGTCATTTTCTAGTGCTATAATTCAAGATGGTGTGGAATTATTACATCAGCTAATCTTATTATGATTATCATCATCGTGGTCATTATTGTTTTAATATCATTAGAGCGAATGTTATTGTCCAAACAAAGATAGCTTAAATATAATTTATTCAACTTCTTATAATATATTAGGGCTCCTCTAAATGCTCATTTGCCTCCGATGAGTAGAGTTGAATTAAAAAAACTAAAAAATTGAAAATTGATCTTGACTCGAGTTGTTTAGAAAACATATAGCATGCAAGTTAAAAAATCACAACCAATTTCTATTTTTAAAATAACAATCATTCATGGTTTTTTTTTTTTCAAAAAGCTTAGCGGATTGTTGTCGAGAGAGTAGTTGTGAATATTTTTGAGGTGTGCTAAGGATGATTTGTATAGCGTTGGAATCTGAGCTTTTACTCTTAATAGTTTTTATGTCACGTAATGAAAATAAAGCATATTGAAATGTTTAGTAATTAGATAAAATAAATAAAACATACTTGTCATATAGGAAGGATGATAGTTGAGGGAGAGGGGTGGAAGGAATCCTCTTCATCAATATGTATCCAAACTATATACTCTTTATTTAATAAATT
This sequence comes from Gossypium raimondii, assembly GCF_025698545.1. Classification (NCBI taxonomy): domain Eukaryota; kingdom Viridiplantae; phylum Streptophyta; class Magnoliopsida; order Malvales; family Malvaceae; genus Gossypium; species Gossypium raimondii. Next base: position 1,128,477 of record NC_068575.1, read on the forward strand.
AATCTTCATTGTTTTCAATGATATATAGTGTTAATGTGGGCTACGAAAATAGCACCACTCGTGAGATGTTGTACGTTATTAGTATGCTAAGAGTGGAGGTCTATTGCAATAACTATGGCGCAGTCATAGTACTACTATAAACGTAAGATTGATAGTATAACTGTTGTTGGATTTTACAATCAAAGCCGACTTAATTTCTTGTTTCTGGTTTCACTCCAAATTATCAGAATCATTCAACTTTTTGTTTGCAATGCATAACATTTGATTTCACCCTGAGATACTAGAAGCATGTCCACAAACACTGTTACAATCCAACAAAATTGAAAACATATCACGTCTAGCCATGCTAATTTTCAAATAGAAAGAAATCATGGATACTAGACGCACAAGTAGCCCGTAGTTTTTTGTTGCTGATAGGAACTAATCATCTTTCTTAACCTTTGTTTCTCTAAAATTTTTCTCCTTTCCAACAAAAAATTATTAGGAATGTTAAAATTAGGTGGTGATGGAATATTTTGAGACCGTAATACTTTTTGCTATTGAAAATATGATAAAGATTGTTGGTAGTCTCTAGGAAGCATGTGCTGACATAGTAGCTTACTAGCATTCTACCTTTTGTTTGGATCAATAGCAAAGCATTCCTTCAAGAAACTATTCCCTAGCTTCGACATGTCTTCCAAGATGTTGGCTGATTCTCCTCTCAAAAACTTGTCTCTTAATTCATCTCGATCGCGAGTGTCCCATGGCAATTTCCCCATAATCATTTGAACCTCAATGCAACCCAACGACCATATATCCAATGCACCACTAACTTCTTCGAAAATCGATCCAAGAGACATGTAATACCTTATACCTTGAAACTCAAACCTTGTATCTTTTACCCCTAGTTGTTTAGCTAATCCAAAATCTGCAGTCTTTAAAGTAGATAAATTGGCACCATGTTGAGGAGGGAAAACCAAAATATTACCTGGTTTTAAATCTGAATGAATAAACCTTTTCTCATGAATGTCTAGAAGTACTTCAAGTATCATTTGGGCATAGTAGTTAACATCCCTTTCTGGAATTTTAACATCATACTTTTCATCAAGTCTAATAGATTACCTCCTAGAGCATATTCAAGGAACATATTGTAAATCATTCCTTGTTCTCGCTCAAGGGTCGTGAAACCACCATAGCATTGAATAATATTGGGACAATAAAAAACTTTAGAAGGATTTCTTCCCATTCGTAGAAAAGAAAAATATTCTTCATCGGCAGACTTTAACGCATAAATTTAATTATAAATTAGATTTATAGTTTTGACTAGAGGTGCTCATGGGCCGAGCCAGACTCAAGCAAAAATTTAGGCCCTAACCTGAAAAATGGGCCTAAAAATTTACTCAAGTTCGGAAAGGATAAAAATGTTAAAATTCGGGCCAGACTTGGCCCGCCCATATTAAAATTTTTATATTATTTTTTATATAATTTTTAAATATATATAATACATCAAAATATTAAAATATTAAAATCAATATTTCCCAACAAATTGAAAATAAATTTTAAAAAATATGTACACTTAAATAATATAAAGATAGATGCAACCTAACAAGAAAATGCCTCTAAAATAATAACAAAATTAATAATAAAACAAGTGTTATACAATATCCAAATAATAAGAACAAAATAGTAGCAACATAATAGAAAATAATAGTAAAATAAGAAGAAAAAAAGAATATATCATTAAAATAACAAAAAAATACTAATTTTTTTTGTCATTTAGTGAATTCGAGTTGGACCCAGACAAAAATGTCTTACTCGGGGCCTAACGCATTTTTTAAATAGGTCTTATTTTTTACTCAAGCTCATTTTTTAGGTTTATATTTTTACTCAAACCCTCCCACTTTCAACTTTTCAAGCCAATCTTTGACAAGATGGCTGGTCACAGATCGCTCTTCAGCGTCAAAAAGCACAGCTTTGATTGCGGGGACGGTGCTTTTAAGGTCGTGGAGGTCATCTTTGAGATTCACCACTGTCCAATTTGAGAGAGAGTAGGGGAGCTCAGTTTAGTAATTAGCTTTACGGTGAGGTCGAACGTAATTGCTTCAGCCATTGATGGTTCAAAATGATATCAAGGCAAAGTGTTTGGTTACTGCAAGAGGATGAGAAATGTTGAAGAAGAAGAAACGCAGGTGTGAGTGTCACGGGCCGCAGCTCAAAGCCCGTGACCATTGCACCAAATGCATCCAATGGAGGTCTATTGCTCAGATGGGGATCATTTGGCCCACGAGAACTGGCCCGATTCAATGAGCAATTGGAGGAGCCTGTCAGATTGAAGCTCGGTTGGCCCGATAACGAAGAGATTCAGGCTGATATGGTAACTAATCTTAGAAGATAGAGGGAATCTTATCTTGTAAAGATTAGATTAGATTTGATAAGGCTTATCTTGTAAATCCCTAAAATTAAGGGATATGGTTAAATCTCATCCGTCGATGTAATTGTATCTTGACCGTCGATTTTGGGGGAGCTCAACTATAAATAGAGAGCCTCCCCCTCATTTGTACTCATTCCATTGTATTCTGAATTCTTAAGAGTAATAGAGTTCTGAGAGCATTTACTCAAACACCTTATGTGCATTCTTTTCTGTGGCTTTCTGTTGTTCTTTGCCTTAGCTTCTTTTGGCATAAATCGCTTCCGCTCTTCAATTGGTGCCTTGGAGGAGTTCTAAAAGAATCCTCTCTTTTGGGAGTTAAGGCTGACTTGGGCGAGTTTGGACGAACGGATCGCCTAAGGCCGCACGGATTGCGAGACGAAAGGTCTAGCCTCGTGACAAGTGGTATCCGAGCAAGGTTTGAACCAAGTAATATCTGAGTTGTTGGTTCAAAGGCACTGTTGGGATGTCGAAAGAAGTTGTTGGTCAGAATGAGCCAATGGAGACCCGAGGAAGGGCCAGAAAAGCGAGTCGATCAAGGGACTTAATTTCAGCTTTGGAGGATCGAGTCGTCACTCTCGAGGAGTCCATGGGGGACGTCAAGGAGAGGATCGACGATGTCGATGATAGACACAATGATGGGCTGCGAACATTGCAAGGACAGCTCAGGGAATTTGTGTGGGATACTATCAGTTCCTCGGAGAATAAGCTGGCTGAAAAGGACGATGCTCTCGAGGCTATGGTGACAGCTTTGAAGGAGGAAATCAACGAGCTTAAGGGGGAGCTCAAGATTTTCAAGGCTGCCATAGGGAATGGAATGTTGGCTTCAAAGCCGAAGCCACAAGCGATGGATGTGCCCAAGCCGAAGGCGTTTAAAGGGGCAAGGTCTGCAAGTGAGGTGGACAACTTTCTTTGGGCCATGGAGCAATACTTCCGTGCGATGAACATCGAGGATGATGTTACAAAGGTAAACACTGTTGCTATGTATTTCACTGACGTTGCTTTGTTATGGTGGAGACGTAGGTCCACTGATGTGAGACGTGGTGGTACTGAGATTGGGACTTGGAAGGAGTTCCAAGATGAATTTAAAGCACAGTTTTACCCCGAGTATGCCGAGGATGAAGCTCGAGCGAAGTTGCGTCGGCTAACGCAACGAGGCACGGTTAGGGAGTATGTGCGGGAGTTCAGTGAACTCATGCTCCAGATCTCTGATTTGAGCGAGAAAGAAGCATTTTTCTCCTTTACAGATGGGTTGAAACCATGGGCAAAGCAAGAATTGCAACGTCGAGGAGTTCGGGAACTTACCAAAGCCATGATGGTAGCGGAGTCCATAGTGGAACTTGCTCCGAGAAGGGACAGGTTTGAAACTTCCAAGCCCAATAGGAGGGGCAATGGTGGGTACCATGAGGAGGGTGAAGATGGACAAAGCTATGATGACAATGGTAGTAGCAGTGATGGTGATGATAGGAAACCACGAAATGGGAAGCGGAGACCTAATAGCCCGAAAGAAAAGAGGGGAAAGTTACGGTGCTACTTTTGTAAAGGACCGCACATGAAGAGGGACTGCCCAAAGGTATCTTCAGTTTCGGCTATCAAGAGAAGCGATGAGCCTGAAGAGGCGAAGCCTATTGAGGAAAAGCCATCGAGGGTCAATTCGATGGTGCTCATTCCTGAGAAGAGGAATGGTAAAGAAGGGTTGATGTTTGTAGACATCAACATTGCGGGTCAGAAGCAGAATGCTCTTATTGATACGGGAGCATCTGACTTGTTCATATCGGAAAAGGCTGCAAGAAAGCTTGGTCTGCCGATTAAGAAATTGAAGAAGAAGATCAAGACAGTAAATTCCAAGGAGGCCCCAACTATGGGTGTAGTTCGGAATGTGGAGCTACACATCGGCGAATTGAAGGGCAAGGAAGAATTTGAGGTAATCGAATTAGATGATTACGATTATGTACTTGGCTTAAACTTCCTTGACAGGATTCAAACAGTTCTGTATCCATGGGCCGATCAAATCCATATTATCACCGGTCCGTTAACAAAGATTGTTGTTCCGGTGCATCGAAATATGAAAGTAGGGGCAAATGTGTTGTCGTCAATCCAACTAGTCGAGGATGTTTTGTATGGGAGGAACATCGACTCGATAGAACGAGTGATTACGAAAGCTCCTTCGGAAGTGTTAGTGGCGCAAGAGTTCGATATGAAGCCTGCAGATTCGACTGTGGAGCCGACACCTTTGGGGAAGGTGGGTTGTGCATCGGGCTTCAAGGGAAATGGAGCGATGCAAAGACAGTCGGGACGAGTAAATGCTGCGAGTAAGGTACATTCCAAACACTGTGATAGTGTTTTGCATTCTAACTTGTGTACTTGGCAAGAACGTAAGAGCCCTTTCGAAGTTCTTGAGCAAAGAGGCCGAGAGACGGTGGGCAAAGCGAGGCCAAGGGTGTTGAATCAAGAGGATTCTGTTCGAGTCAAGTTAGAATGTGGGCAAGAGAGTGACATAGCTTCTTGTCGTCGAGATGTACAAACGAGTAGGACGGTTCGAGTTAAGAAGCGGCGGAAGCCGAGGCAAAAGTCTCAAAAGAATGGAAAGGCTAAGGCATCAACACGAGATCGAGGCGAATCAAGTCAGTGCCATTCAGAAGTCGCAACGAGGACGTTGCGAGAATGGGTGGGGGAGAATGTCACGGGCCGCAGCTCAAAGCCCGTGACCATTGCACCAAATGCATCCAATGGAGGTCTATTGCTCAGATGGGGATCATTTGGCCCACGAGAACTGGCCCGATTCAATGAGCAATTGGAGGAGCCTGTCAAATTGAAGCCCGGTTGGCCCGATAACGAAGAGATTCAGGCTGATATGGTAACTAATCTTAGAAGATAGAGGGAATCTTATCTTGTAAAGATTAGATTAGATTTGATAAGACTTATCTTGTAAATCCCTAAAATTAAGGGATATGGTTAAATCTCATCCGTCGATGTAATTGTATCTTGACCGTCGATTTTGGGGGAGCTCAACTATAAATAGAGAGCCTCCCCCTCATTTGTACTCATTCCATTGTATTCTGAATTCTTAAGAGTAATAGAGTTCTGAGAGCATTTACTCAAACACCTTGTGTGCATTCTTTTTTGTGGCTTTCTGTTGTTTTTTACCTTAGCTTCTTTTGGCATAAATCGCTTCCGCTCTTCAATTGGTGCCTTGAAGGAGTTCTAAAAGAATCCTCTCTTTTGGGAGTTAAGGCTGACTTAGGCGAGTTTGGACGAACGGATCGCCTAAGGCCGCACGGATTGCGAGACGAAAGGTCTAGCCTCGTGACATGAGTACATACATGTAGAGTGTACGGTATTTTAAAGAAGTGACCGACCACCCCCACCAAGTAGGTATTGGTTTTGTATTAAAAACTTAAGTAAGGGAGAGCCTTAATTTATAATTTTTGTTGTAGAATACGATAAAACTTTTTATCAGGAAATTTTGTTGTTTTCTTAGGATTAGTATGTTAAAAAAAGTAACCTTAATTGGTCGGACATGGTCACATGGATTTGGCACAAATTTCTCAAAAGGTTCATCATTTTCTTGTGTTTTCAATATTTTAAAATTTTGTTAGGATTTTTTATTTTAGGTTTTAAGTAGAAAATAAATGTTTTTCTTACGTACCAAGTAGAAAATAAAAGGTTTATGAGTTATTCCTCATACATTGCCTGCAAGCAGTGGAGTCTGAAATTTTTTTTTGGGTCGGAATTAAATTATATATCTTTACGATAGTAAAAATGCAAATTCATCATTTTAATAGTCTATGTCTTTATAATTTTTAGAGGATTAAATAAAAGTTTTATCATTTTTAGGGACCAAAGTAGAATTTTACCATTATTAATTTAAAATTTTATAAATTATAAAAAACCTAAATTAAAAATTTACCATTTTAAAGATATGACCCCTTAGTTCTTCACTAGGCTCCGCCACTGTCTACATGAGCTCTATACCTAGACTCCATCGTAATAAGTGGGAGTAAAATAACTGTGCCTTCATTAATTATTGTTAGAAAAAGGCAGCAGCAACTATGAACATAAGCACAAAACAGCAAGCAAAAAATGAAAAACCAAGAACAAAAACAAGTAGCCGAAATGAGAGAGTCATCTGTTTTCATCTTCATTTCAAAATATAAAGGAGTTACAAAAAAATAATAATAACAAGTCAGTTACCTAAACATGTAACTGCTCCTACCAAATTTGGCAAGTTGCCAACTAAAATAATACAAAAGAAAAGCTGAAAAATTCAGCTGTTACATCCATCCATTTCAAATCTAAAAGTACTAGCTTTAGATCACAAAAATACAAAATTTAAACAAAAGAAAGTTGCTTCTGGTTCAATCTTCAAACAGACATGTAAGCATTACTGCTGCTCCTCACGATGCTAGTGGTTTGTTGCATTGCAGACCAATTGTCAACACTCCTCCTTGGACTGTAGGCAACAAACACCAATCGAATCTCTTAAGAATTCAAGCCTGATTGTGCCAAGAGGCTTTGTCAAAATGTCAGCCAATTGGTCTTGTGAGTTGCAATGTATAAGACACACTTCTTTGGATTGAACAACCTCTCGAACAAAGTAAAACTTGAGCTTAAAATGTTTGGTTTTACCATGAAAAACAGGATTTTTAGAGATGGCAACTGCTGACTGGTTATCCACCATAATTTCAGTAGGCTCAAGCTGTTCTTCATTCAAATCACATAGCAACTTCCTAAGCCAAATGGCTTGATTCACTGCTGCAGCTGCTGCTATGTATTCAGCTTCAGCAGTAGACTGAGCAATAGTTTGTTACTTCTTTGAGCTCCAACTGAAAACTCCTGAACCAAGTGTAAAGAAGTAGCTTGAAGTACCTCTCATATCATCAACTGATCCACCCCAGTCTCTATCTGAGTAGCCAGTTAATTTCAGCTCACTTCCTTTCTTGAACATTACACCAAACTTCAAAGTACCTTTGACATACCTGAGTATTCTCTTTGTTGCTTTCAAATGAGTTACATTGCAGCTGTGCATGAATCTAGATAGTAGACTAACTGAATGCATAAGGTCAGGTCTAGTTGCTGTCAAGTAAAGTAAACAACCAATCAGGCTTCTATACTCCTTTTCATCTACCTTTTCTTCATTTCCAATGCTGCTTAGCTTCTCTCCCACAGCTAATGGTGTGCTCACTGGTTTGCTGTTTTCCATATGAAACTTAGTGAGAAATTTCAAGGCAAATGCATGCTGGCTGATAAAAATGCCTTGATTGGACTGGTCTACTTCCATACTAAGGAAGTAAGTCATGATTCCCAAGTCTGTCATGTCAAACATGTCTTGCATATTCTTCTTGAACTCTTGAATCAAATCGACCCTGCTTCCAGTCACTAATAGATCATCCACATATATTGAGACAATCAGCAAAGTCTCATCTTTGGACTTCTTTATAAACAAAGTTGGCTCACTCAAACTTTTCTCGAAATTGAGCCTAGACAGGTAAGCATCTGTCCTGTCATACCAGGCTCGAGGAGCCTGTTTTAGTCCATGGAGTGCCTTCTTCAACTTGTAAACCTTGTCTTCCTTTCCTTGGACTTTAAATCCATCAGGCTGTTCAACATAAATTTCTTCTTTAAGAAAACCATTCAGGAAAGCTGACTTGACATCAAGTTGATGGACCCTCCACTACTTCTGTGCTGCGAAGGCAAACAGAAGCTTTATCGTATCCAGCCTTGCCACTGGAGAAAATGTCTCCTTAAAATCAATGTCAAACTGTTGATTGTACCCTTTCACCACAAGCCTTGCTTTGTGTTTGTTCAAAGAGCCATCAGCATTGAATTTGGCCCTGAAAACCCACTTGACACCTATGACCTTCTTCTGATCAGGTCTGTCTACCAGATCCCAAGTGTCATTTTTGTGGATCATGTCAATTTCAACCTCTATAGCCTTCTTTCAGCTCTTGCTTCTTGCAGCTTCTTCATAGCTTGAAAGCTCAACAATGGCCACATTGCATCTTTGGTAGATATCAGCAATAGACCTGGTCCCTCTCACAGGAGCATAATCTACATTGGCATTACTGATTTCATTTTCTGCCAATTCTAGATTGCTGTCAATCTGCTCTTATTCAAACTGACTTGTGTTAGAGCCATCTAGACTCCAAAACCTTCCTTCATCGAATTTGACATCCTTTCTTACCAAAATCTTCTTGGTTGAGGGATCAAATACTCTGTAGCCCTTCTTGCAGCTACTGTAGCCAACAAAACCTCTTCTCGAGCTTGGTTCTTCTTTCTGCAGGGACAAGTACAAAACACATGCAACCAAACACTTTTAAATGGGAAACAGTTAGTTTAAGACCATACCATACTTCAAAAGGAGTTTTATCCTTCACAACATGTGTTGGCAGCCTATTGAGTAGGTACACTGAGGTGTTGACACCTTCAGCCCAAAAAATATTTGGAAGCTTGCTTTGAAAAAACAAACACCTGGTCATGTTCATCACTGTTCTGTTCTTCCTTTCACATACTCCATTTTGCTGAGGAGTATAAACTGTGGTCAATTGATGATGAATCCCAGCCTGCTCACATAGCTTCTGAAATCTTTCAGACAAGTATTCAGAACCATTGTCTGTCCTCAAGGCCTTAATCCTGTAGCCTGTTTGATTTTCTGCCAATGCCTTAAACTTTCCAAAAACTTCAAACACTTCTGACTTCTGTTTCATGAAATAAACCCAGCAAAATCTGGTCAGATAATCAATAAACAGTATAAAATACTTACTGCCATTCAGTGAAGAGGTCTTCATTGGTCCACAGACATCTGAGTGCACCAACTCAAGTCTTTCTAGAGCCCTCCATGCTTGGTTTACTGGAAAAGGCAACCTGGCCTGCTTACCAAGCTGGCACACTTCACAAACAGACTCATTTGCATCAACCTTAATCATGCCCTCTGTCAAACTCATCTTGTGCAGCAAATTGAGTGACCTGAAATTGACATGGCCAAATCTTCTATGCCACAAATCAGCATTGTCAACTGAACTTGTATAGGCTTTTCTCTCAAGTTGGCTCACATCTAGCATGAAACACCTATCTGCCATGGGTGCTGAAACAACTTCTCTACCAAGAATATCATTAATAACACAAGAATTATTCTTGAAAACTAGAGAGTAGCCTTTCTTAACCAGCTGACCTACACTAAGTAGATTTTGATCTATTTCAGGTACATAGAGCACATCTGAAATAACCTTGTTACCTGAACCAGTGTTGATCACAACATCACCTCTGCCTTTAGCTTCAATCAGATTCCCATTGCCTATTCTGACCTTTGAAGCAAAACTCCTGTCAAGGTCCTTGAACAAGCTCTCATCTGATGCCATGTGATGTGAGCAGCCACTATCTACAAGCCAACTGCATTTGGATTTGCTTGTGGTTGCAGAATATGAGGCAGTGAAGACATGCTCCTCCTGAGCCTGTAGATCATCAGCAGTCTTAGCTTGATTATGCTGAGCTTGTGCCTTTTCTTGATTTCTACAAATCTTCTCATGGTGACCATACTGTTTGCAACTCTTGCATTTGATGTCTGGTCTATTCCAGCAATACTTCTCCAAATGATTAGTCTTCTTGCAGTGAATGCATGGTGGAAACCTCCTTCTACCAGCATCTTTCTTTGATCTTTCCCTCTTTTCAAACCAAGGCTTCTTAGCTTTCTGACTTGAGCTGGAGCCTTCTCTGACCTTTGCTTGAAAAGCACCTTCAGAACTCTCCTCCTGCCTACTTGCTCTTCTCTGCTCAAGTGCATAGAGTGAGTTAACCAACTCAGACAAAGAAATGGTTGTGAGATCCCTCGAGTCCTCCAATGAGGAGATTTTTGACTCAAACCTTTCAGGTAATGTGGTAATAACCTTCTCAACAACCCTGCTGTCACTGAAATCTTCTCCAAGGAGTCTAGTATTATTGACAGTAGCCATAATCTTATCAGAATATTGCTTGATAGTTTCTGACTCCTTCATCTTCAAATTTTCAAATTCCCTTCTAAGGTTGATGACTTGTTGCTGCCTAGTCTTGTCTGATCCCATGAACTCCTCTTTCAGCTTGTCCCAAGCTTGTTTGGGTGAGTCACAGGCCATGATGCGAGTAAAAATCACATCAGACACTCCATTCTGTAGGTAGGCCATGGCTTTATGCTTCTTGGCTCGCTCCTCACCATGTTGCCTGATCTGAGCAATGGTTGGATTTGCTCTCAATGGTGGTGGCTCGACATCATTTTCAACTACACTCCACAGATCAAGTGCTTGGAGGTAAGTTTTCATTTTAACTACCCAAATGTGGTAGTTTTCTCCAGCAAAAACTGGTGGTGGAGGAGGTGCAAAGCTCATGTTGCTGAAACTAGTTTGACAAACACGATTTTTGAGTTTATTTTGAAACAAAAAAAAACTTAAACAACAGAGGTCCTCAAAGACAAGAGGCTCTGATTACCATTTGTTAGAAAAAGGCAGCAGCAACTATGAACATAAGCACAAAACAGCAAGCAAAAAATGAAAAACCAAGAACAAAAACAAGTAGCCGAAATGAGAGAGTCATCTGCTTTCATCTTCATTTCAAAATATAAAGGAGTTACAAAAAAATAATAATAACAAGTCAGTTACCTAAACATGTAACTGCTCCTACCAAATTTGGCAAGTTGCCAACTAAAATAATACAAAAGAAAAGCTGAAAAATTCAGCTGTTACATCCATCCATTTCAAATCTAAAAGTACTAGCTTTAGATCACAAAAATACAAAATTTAAACAAAGAAAGTTGCTTCTGGTTCAATCTTCAAACAGACATGTAAGCATTACTGCTGCTCCTCACGATGCTGGTGGTTTGTTGCATTGCAGACCAATTGTCAACAATTATGACCCTTTACAGTAAGCATAAAGAAGGATCCTGTAATTGGTGATGATCATGGGTTATATTAATCTTAGTAGATGATAGCGAGAACTTGAACATCTTGTTAGAAGTTAAACCGTAATCCATTATCTTGTTGCTAATTGTTTAGGAAATTGAAATTGCATTGTTTGCAGGTGTTGCACTTTTATTATTAGAAGAAGCATTTTCTTGTCTCAGCGAAAGTTGAGTTTATTAAAAATGAAACCTCTAACGAGGTTACCATAAACTAGATCTCATCTAAACACAATAAATGACAACTCTATAAAGCTCATGTCAAAGATAAAATAATAACAAAACACAACCTCTCTAATTAAAAAAATCATCTTTCATCCCATAACCATGCCCCAAGGTTCAAAGAAGTATTGCAACACTTGATTGAACAAAACTTTGAAACAGTTTGCAATAACAAAAAGGTAATATGCAAACCAAAATTATTTACCAAGTTTAGATAATTATTTCGCCCCTACGAAGCCTAGTTCAAAGAATGAGTACATTAAATAATTATTTAGGCTGTCAACTTACCAAAATAAAATCTACTTAAAAAATATTAATTAGTAGAAGCGCAAGTAGAATTGTATCCAAAGATATCAATAATAAATTTATTTCTTCAATAAAAAATAAGAAAAGTAAATTGGAATAATTTTTTTATGAAATCGAAAACTAGAATTAAATTAAAAACTAATTTAAATTGAACCCTTAAAACAAAGAAGGCGATAATTAAAAGCTTTGGAAAAATCAATTGGAAAAAGCTCTAGCCAATGATAAAATCTCCGTTTGATTTATGAATTCGACCATCGATGCAAAGATAACTTCAACGCCTCTAGTGAACTAGTTCTAGTTGCTAACTCAGCGCCAGACAACCAATCTCTCCTTACCTAGTCGGTAACCAAAAGACAATTCATTTGAAATTACTTTCTAAACCGATAAATAAACCTATAACACAGTGCCCAAGATTTAACTTATTGGCAGCATTAAAAACATGAGAGATCTAATTGTAGCCGACAAGCTCACCTCAGTGAGGTTTATTTAAGCTAGATCACACATACACACCACATAAACATAAATTGCGACATAAACAAGTTATACTGTTAATCACTCTAATTAAGATAATTGCTCAAATTAGTCACTGCTATTAAAAATTTCGTTAATCCACTAACAGATTGTTGATGTAGCACATAAGCTCATTGAGTGACTGACATTTGTTTTTTTTTTTAAATTACTTTGGACTAAAGCATAAGTACCTCTCTATAATTAGTGCAAAACATTTTTCCTCTCTTCTCTTTCTCATCACTTCCTTCCCTGAAAAAAATCCTCAAATAGGGTATTAAATTTTATACTTCTACAATTAAAATAAACATTTCCTTTCTTGCAATGACTTCTCAATCATTCACCTCAGGCTTCTCTCTATCTCTCAAAACTATAAATGCTCTACAAATGGGTTTAGTTTGATAAATGTAAATGTCAGCACACCAGATATTTGATAAATGTAAAAATAAGGAAAAAAAAAGTTTATTTCCTTTTCCTAAAATGCTGCTTAGAAGAAATTGAAAATGGAGAACATAAAGCCTCCAATGGTGAAGACTACTTTTGGTGCAAAAGATCTGCCACCAACCATGCTTAGTGAATTAGAACAAAGATTGTTTATTTCCAGAACATTTACATTTTTTAGAGATGGAGAGAAGTGTAAAGTAAATGATTGAGAAGTTATCGCAAGAAAGGAGCTGTTTGTTTTATTTGTAGAAGTATAAAATTTAAAACCCTATTCAGGACTTTTCGGGGAATGAAGTGCTGAGAAAGAGAAGGGAGAAAAAAATGTGTTGGACTAATTATAGATAGGTGTTTAAATTTTAGTCAAAAATTAAAAAATATCACGTGTTAGTCACTCAATAGGCTAATGTGCCACGTTAATAATCTATTAATGGATTAACGAAATAGTTGAATCCCTGGAGTAAATTAATGAAATAGTTGAATCCCTGGAGTAAACTTGATATTAAAATGAAACAACATTGTTCCATTTGTATCAGAACATAATCTCCTTTCAATTGCTGCAGTTTTCTCATAGTGATGTACTTGTAGGTGCTGTCTTTTGATTTTTTTTTTTTCTTTTTGTGTATGATTCGTTTTCTCATGGTGATGTTTATGTCCTTAGACCTTTTTGCTGGTACCTTTTATGAACCATACTTTCGTTTTCCTTTAAAAAAAAAAGGTAAAGTACAAAAATGTCACTAAATTATAAATTTTCTTTTATTTTGATCATTCAACGATTATTTTTTCGATTTAATCACTAAAGTTTTCGAAATTAAATATTTTTATCACTTTCCTGTTACTTGCCGTTAGATGAGTGACAGAAAGTTGATATAAAAATCTAATATTTATTGGAGGGGTGAATTTGTTATTAGACCAATAAAAAAAACCTATATATAGCCGTCTTTAACATTTTTTAACGTTTACATCATAGTTGTGTTATAAATTTATTTTTTATTTGTTATAAATTATATAATATAAAAAATTACAAACTAAAAAATGAATCGGGCCAGGCTCTGGCCTTGAATATTCAAACATGAGCCAATTTCTTTTTGCCCAAGCACCTCCCTTTCTTCACTTCATTGAATATAGTCTACAACTTCGTTTTCATCGGAGCACAATTTAGGATCTATCAATCCAAAATAAAAGAAAATTTAACTTTTATTGATGGTCCTGAGCGAAGCTTCGAATCTCTATAATCAACGGGGTTAATGGACTTTACCTTATATCAATTGAAAATAGCTCACAAGGTACAAATTAAACATATTTAGACTTTTCTTCTCCCCTTGCAAACTTGAGTTGTTGAGCTAAGCTAACTTAATCCATATAATATTAATTTTACCCAATATTTTCTTCTTCAACTAAGAAACTAATGCAAAATGAAAAGAAAATTCCCAAAACACAAAAGTTAATGGAAGATAAAAGAAGACATTGGATATAGGTATAGTTGTTTTGTAACAAGCTGAAAAGGGTTGTAATTGTTGCAGATGCAGGGCATCCATAGTTTCATCCTCAACATTTGGTAACTGAAGAGAGCTAAGCTAAGCATTCAATCAGTCATTAGGTACTGAAGCGCCTTCATTAAATGATAGTCTTACACAAAATTGCCTGATAATTAATTGTGTTTCCACGTGTTGAAACATTATTTGAAGGGTAATCTATAAAAATGGTCACTTTTGTTTATCTCAAGTTACATTTTAGTCACTTATGTTTGAAATGTTACGTTTTAGTCACTTATAGTATTATTTTGTTACGAAGTGATCACTCTACCGTTAAGTTCCGTTTTCTCTCTAACGGTAATCCTACGTGGCAGTCCAACTAGATTTTAGGTGCCAACTTGGATTTCTAAATGGGATGAAAATAGATTTTTAATTAAATAAATTTAATTAATTAAAATTTTTAAACCTAAACCTTAACTGAAAAAATTGTTCATCTCCTCTTTTTAATTTGTCTTTCATCTCTTCTTTTTTTAGTTTTTTTTTTTCATTTGACTGGAAAAACTATTATTAAGATCAAAATAGTTGAAATCAAATTGTCTGCTTCATAAAGATGGATTCAATGGAGGGTCCAAATATGTCTTCTTTGCCTTCCTTTATCTCTTTTATTCAATACTGAAAAATGAAATATTAGAATTTTTATTGTTTAATGAAAACCCTAAATTAAAATTCTTGATATTTTCTTCGACTTTTTGAAATTGTTTGTGAACATGTATTTTATTTTGCATCGGTAGACATCCCATTAAATGTAACCAGAAACATGTTTTCATGAACCTATTTCATTCAAGCTAAAATCTATTTATTTAAATTTATTTAATTAAAAATCTATTTTCATCCCATTTAGAAATCCAAGTTGGCACCTAAAATCTAGTTGGACTGCCACGTAGGATTACCGTTAGAGAGATAACGGAACTTAACGGTAGAGTGATCACTTCGTAACAAAATAATACTATAAGTGACTAAAACGTAACATTTCAAACATAAGTGACTAAAATGTAACCTGAGGCAAACAAAAGTGACTACTTTTGTAGATTACCCTTATTTGAAACACCGATAGAGAAAAATGTTTTTTTTTCCTTAAGTTGACACACACAAAAGTAAAATTAAAGAAAAAATAAGAACACAACCAAGATGTTTACGCAGTTCGGAACTTGTCCTACGTCTGCGGGGCCTTGCCCAGAGATGAATTCACTATAAACTTCACAGTACAAAGAAATGATTTATGCACAACCCTCCAAACTTGGTGCAACCTCACCTTTGTACAATTAAGTAAACACTCTTTCAACTTACTTTAGTTATGGAAGTGAAAATCAACATTCAGAAGGTGGCGCTCAAATAATATTCCCTCACTAAGTGTTCCTTTAAGTACACACATCACCCACAAAACAAATCATCTATATATATAACCTCCAGGATCAACCAAGATTTACATAAGCATTTCTTCTGGAATCTCAATGCGATGAGACATTGCAATCCTCCAAAGAAAGAAAGGAAGAACTTAGGTAATGGCAGGGTGTCTTAGCGAGCTAAGGATATCAAGGTCTCCAAGGTGGATTCTAGATTTCTAGCCCATCAATTTTCTCTATATAGCAACAATGAACCTGCAAATTATAAATGCCAATACAAATTATGTTAAAATTTATGTCATTTAGACTGAGCAGTGACCAAATGTAAAAGAAACACTTACAGTTACTAAATAGAACTTTATAGTATGTGCAAGAATGGTGGCTAACCACAAAGCCATTGTGATTTTCCAGTGCAAGTTTTACGAAAGGGCAAAACATAGGGCATCACCATCATCATCTGTCAATAGCAATCAGTTGGCAAATATATTACATCTCTTAAAATACATTATTTGTATAATTTTTATCAGATCTATTGCAAATTCGAATGAAATTTATGACATATATTACCATTTTTGTTTTGATGGAATATTTGGATAGATTAACAAATTGTAACAGAAAGTGTGGTCTCTGCTTCTTGCAGTGTAAAAAACCAAAATTAAGAGAGAACATAAATATATATAAACATATGATAGGTGAGTGCTTGAATTTGGAAAATGAAGAAAGCAGAGCATATAGTACAACCATTTTGAAGGGTAGCATGCAAGTTTCATAGGCCTCTCTCTCCACATCAATGATTTTTTAGAATTAAATTATTAGAAGCCCTTAAATTGAAGTCTATGAAATGAGAGATGGAAAGAAGCACTAACCATGCGGTCCTATTACATCATTGCAATTATCAAATTATTATGATTTTAAAGTATAAAGCAATTAGATAAATTTTAATGCCTCTGTACAATAGCATAGGTACCATCTAAGATAGTAATCAGTTGGCATATATATTACAACTTTTACATTATTTATATAACCTTTATCAGATCAATTGGAAACTAGAATGAAATTGATGACATATAGTACCATTTTTGTTTTGTTGGAATATTTTGACAGATAAAGTAATCGTAGTAGAAAGTATGGTCTCTGCTTCTTGTAGTGTATGCTATGCTCTACAGAAGAATACAGCCAAAAACTAACCAAAATTAAGACAGAAACAGGACAAATTTTTCCAGGGAAAAAGAAACATAAAACTCTATATACATATGACAGGTAAGTGCTTAAATTTGCAAAATGAACAAACCGTGTTGAAGGGTAGCATGCAAGCTTTTCTTAGGCGTCTCCACATCAATGTCCTTTGGCTACCTTAAAAGATTTTTTAGAATTAAATTATTAGAAGCCCTTAAATTGAATCCTATGAAATGATAGATAAGAAAAGAAGCACTAACCATGCGGTTCTATTACATCATTGCAATTGTGAAATTATTATGATTTAAAAGTATAAAGCAAGTAGATAAATTAGCACCTCTTTTTATGCATATAAATTATTGAAGTTGACAAATATCTTTCCCCAGACTACTCTCCAATGGCTTACTGCACAAACTGGCAAAATATTATGAAAGCTTAATCGAATCAATTGGAAATTCGAATGAAATTTGGAAAATGAACAAACCAGAGCATATAGTACAACCATTTTGAAGGGCAGCGTGCAAGCTTCATAGGCCTCTCCACATCAATGTCTATTGGGTACCTTTAAAGATCTTTTAGGATTAAAACAAAGGAATTTCAATTTATACACGATGTCAATTGAATAATATTTTAACAAGGAAATTAACAGTAGCCAACTTGAATGAAAAATGGCATGAGAGCCCAGAGTTGGAGACTAAATATACCACTCAAATTTTTCTTCAACAAAAAATGTCATAAAAATAAATAAATGAAAAGAACGGACCAACCTGATTACAACCGAATCCCCGGATGTGAGCAAATAAGGTCCTTCCGATGACAACCTATTCCCAACAAATGCGTGGGATGTGAGCAATCTTATGCCAATCAGCGCCAACGTCCTTCTGACATCTTTCCTCCAACTGAGGAACTTCAGATATATCTAACCTTTCCAATTTGGTTAGGCAACGCATCTCGTCCGGAAGCGATGTTAAATTGGGCAAATCAATGAGATAAAGACGTCGCAGATTTGTTAGATGTTGAAGCCACTCCGGAAGATGCCGACACTTTGGAATCTTTTCCAGCCTTAGATAGCGTAGGCTTGTATGATCTTGGAATATTTGGAAGCCTGCTGCTGATAGCTCCAGCTCCTCGCAGTGACTTACTCGTAATTCTTCAAGGGAAGTGAGATGTTGGAACACAGGAAAGAGTGACCTCAATCCACTGCAATTACGGATTTCTAATGTTTCCAATTGAACAAGATGTTGAAGCCCAATGGGGAGAGACACCAGCTTTGGAATATTCTTAATCTCCAAACGAGAGAGATTCTTAAGGGCTTCCCATTGCATGCCCTCTAAATCAACCTCCTTGCAATCTCCTACTGTTAATCCTTTCAATTGAACAAGATGTTGAAGCCAAAAGGGGAGAGACACCAGCTGCGGATTATTATTAATCTCCAAATGAGAGAGATTCTTAAGGAGTTCCCATTTCATGCCCTCGAAATCAACCTCCTTGCAATCTCCTATTGTTAATTTTTTGAGGCCGGTGAAATGTTGCAAGGACTTATCTAGCATGTGAGTGTCCAATCCCTCAATGTAGTCTACATGGAAAGATTTCAATTTGGAGAGAGGAAGAGAAGAGATTGAACCTGATGGTGTTATACTGGTGATGTTCATCTTAAGGGTTTGCTTTAACGTCCTAGAACTGGTTTTCACCAGCTTTAGCTCATTATCGAGTGAAGGATACAACGGCATTGAAGTCAAAGGGCAATCTTCAATTTCTAAAGAGGAAAGGCAAGGAAATGCCATGGTTGATGTTCCTATAACTGTTGTGTCGTCCTCGTTGGAATCATCACCAATTGCTTCTGTTGTCCTCCACCAACTCTTCATATTTGGGCAGCGCCAGATTTTGAGAACCTTAAGCAACGGGAAGAATGGTTCTGTGTTTCCTTGTCTTCCATTGGGGCCATTATCATCCATGTACTCGAGCTCAGTTAAATAAAATATATCCAACTGTTGAAGACAAGGTAATTGAGCAAAGGACGGTAGATATTTGAATTTACTAGGGCCCCATATTTCAATATTAACGAGATTCGTGAGCAAAGAAAGCCAACTCGGAAACTTGGCATCACCCTTCCATCCATCGATACGGAGCTCCTTGAGATTAGGATGGGGCCGGAGGTCTTCAAGTAACTTGTCGTCGTCATCATCATCATCATCATCATCATCATCATCATCATCATCATCATCATCATCATCATCATCATTCCATACTAAAACCAACGATCTCAAATGTTTCTTCTCTTTCAAATTAGCAGCCCTAAACATCTCTTTTGAATTTTTTACGAATCCCAAATTTGTTATTGTTAGCTCTCCCCTTAAGTTGTTAAGCGCACTCAATTCACTTAGATCTGCACTGCCATGGAAACCATATTTATCCACTACAAACATGCTTAACGTTTCAAGGGAACTCAGGTTTCCTATTCCACGTGGCATCTGAGTTAAACTAATACAACCTTCACACCCAATATGGGTAAGATTCACCAATTTTTCAATCTTCTTCGGTAATTCTTCAAGCTCAAGACATAAGTCAAGTTTTGTTAAGTTTAGTTCCCATGCAAAGGTGGCCATGCACGACATGCAAAGGTGGTCATGCTCGAAGAAATAGCAGCAAGCAGTGGTGCCATTGTGTGCAAAGAATCAAGTTTGAAGTCGCCAATCCACTTCTTTGTTTTGGTTCCATTTTGATTGTTTTGTAATCTAGTTCATGTTGAACTAGGTAGGTAAATGTTTTGATATTGATTGACTGAAAAGTCAGCAATGCAAGTTGTACAAGCTAATCTTGAAAGTTTCAATGCAAATTAGTGGAGTTAGGTAGTTGATTAGGTGATTACTTGTTTGTTTTACTTGTTGATGAAATATGTAATGGCTTAATGCCTTGTTGTGTGTTAATGAAAACATCACTCATTTTTCATTCATTCTTCTTCTCTCTTTTACATTATTCGCTGCTAATTTCATTTTCTGCTTTTTGCTTCGAGTTTGTTTCTTCACCAAGGCTCGAGGCTTGCTATTCAAACAAAGATACAAAACAGCCTGTTATTGTCTCTTTGCTCCAACAATTGGTATCAGAGCTTCATTCTTAGTGGACCTGTTGTATTAAACTAAGAAAGTGAATGTCTTCCTCAAGTTTTTCACCAGACCCCACCGGTCTTCAATGGAGATGGCTTCCACATATGGTGATCAAGATGAAGACTTACCTGCAGCCTTTGATCGTGGGAAGTTGTTAACACAGATCTTGAGCCAGACCACCGAGGCTAATCCCACAAGAGCTCGAGATAAGGCTGACATCTTGATGAGAGGACCAAAAGGCATAAAGCCATGTCTCGCATCCAAGCGTGTATCGATGTCATCTTCACGAATTATGGCTGTGAGACTCCAAAACAGCCTGGGATAAGCAAGGAGGAGTTTCAAGGCACCGAGAGAACAAGGCAACAGCAGACTATTAAATTTGAGAAGGATTTGAGAATCTAAAGATGAAGGAAGAAGAAAGCAGTGAAGCGATGCGAGAATCATAGCGATGGTTAACAAGATAAGGCTCCTTGGTGAGCACTTTGATGAGGCAAGAATTGTGGAAAAGGTCCTCTCCACTTTGCCCGAGAGATATGAGGCCAAGATATCCTCCTTAGAGGACTCAAGAGACCTTGCTACCATCTCTTTGGTGAGCTAATCAACACTTTCTATGCTCAGAACAAAGGAGAGCTAGCAGAGTGAAGATCACCGGAAGGTGCATTCAATGCCAAGGCGGAGAAGCCTCGAGCCTCAAAGCTCCAAGAGGCAAAAGGCCTTGGAAAACAGCCTAAGACGACATCAGAAGGAGTAATGACCAGCCCTGCAGACATTGCAAGAGGCCAGGTCATCCAGAAGACAGATGCTGGTTTAGGCCAGATGCAGTATGCCAACACTGCAAGAAGAAGGGCCATGTTGAAAGGGTCTGCAAAAACAGGAGTAAGCCAAGGCGTAATCAATTTCAGATCAAAGGTTGAAGCTCGAGTAGCCGAGGACGAGAGTGACCAAGAAGAACGTGTCTTTCTTTGTTTCTCGCTTAGTTATTCGAAGAAATGCTCGAAAGGCTGGTTGCTGGACAGTGGTTGCACTAACCACATGTCACCAGATGCCTCCTTGTTTAAAACCTTGGATGAAGTTATAAAACCAAGGTCAAGGTTGGAAATGGTCATTTATAAGGATGAAGGAAGAGGAGAAGTCTTGATATGTACTCCCACAGCAACAAGATCATTCCAAATGTCTTTGTTGGTGCGAGATTGATGAAACCTTCTCAAAGATAGCTCAAGCGCCGAGAAAGGTTATTCTGTTGTGTTCAAGGACAAACAATGCCACATTACTGATCCAAGTGGATCAAGCCTTATGACAGTCACAATGACTGATAAATGCTTTGAGGTTCATTGGGCAAATGACTCAAACTCAGCATACACAGCCTCTGTTGATGACTCCAAGCTTTGGCATCAAAGGCTTGGACATGCCAACTTCAGATCAATGGCTCGAATGGCCAAAGAGGGTTTGGCAGAGAACTTCACCAGCTCAGTGGAGCATGAGGATGTATGTGAAGTTTGCCAGATTGGGAAACAGGCAAGACTGCCATTTCCTACAAATTCAGCTTGGAGAGCTCTTGAAAGGCTGCGGTGGTGCACTCGATGTATGTGGGCTGATGAGGATCGAATCACTCAAGAAAAGCAGTATTTCATCCTCTTCATTGATGATTTTACAAGGTTTTGCTGGATTTTCTTCTTAAAACACAAGTCCGAGGTAGCTCAAGTGTTTGTGAAGTTTAAAAGCTAGCAGAGAGAAAGAAAGCAAGTTGCAAGTGAAATCGATAAGATGGACAATGGCACCGAGTACACTTGGTCGGTTTCAAGCCATTTGCAATGATCTTTGGTATCAAACATCACTTACAAATGTCTACACACCTCAGCAGAATGGGGTAGCTGAAAGAAAGAATAGAAGCTCGATGGATATGGCGGATGTCTCTGTTTGAAAAGCGCCCAAAACCATGTGGGTGAGGCGAGAACACTTCTTGCATTTACCTCTGAGCAGGCTTCCTACCAAAGCTCTTGCATCCGAGACACCTTCGAGGCTTGGTTCGATTCAAGCCTTCTTTGGCACATCTGAAGGTGTTTGGTTGCTCGTGTTATGCACAAATACCAGAGAAAGAGAGACAAGCTCTCTAAAAGGGCTCAACCAGTGTTCTAGTAGGCTACTTTTCGGTCAAGAAGGGCTCTGTGGTTCGGATCCCTTGACAAGCAAAGTCCAGGTGAGCAGAGATGTCATCTTTGATGAAAAAGCCTGCTGGAATTGGGAGAAAAATGAGCCAGAAGCAGTTTCAGAAGACCTAGTGCCTAATCAAGCTGAACTTGAGCAGCTAGGACCTGAAATGGATGTTGATGATGTGCCTGTGAGAGGCACAAGGCCCCTAGATGATATTTATGAAAGGGCACAGGTTGCAATAGCAGAACCTAGCAGTTTTGAAGAGGCTGAGACAGATGAAGGCTGGAAACTAGCTATGGTCAATGAAATCAACATGATTAAGAAGAACCAGACATGGGAGCTAGTTGATAAACCTGCTGGAAAGAAGACCATTGGAGTAAAATGGGTCTATCGAGTAAAACAGAATGCAGATGGCAGTCTGAACAAGCTAAAAGCCAGGCTTGTTGTCAAAGGATTTAGCCAAAGGTATGGTCTGGACTACCTGGAAACATTTGCACCAAGAGCGTGCTTGACACGATTAGAATGATAGTTGCCTTGGTCGCTCAACATCGATGGACCATTCATCGACTTGATGTTAAGTCGCATTTCTCAATGGTTTCTGGAAGAAGAGATCTACATCGAAAACCTCAAGGATTTGTGATCACGGCAAAGAACACATGGTGTATGACTAAAA
Organism: Gossypium raimondii; assembly: GCF_025698545.1. NCBI lineage: Eukaryota > Viridiplantae > Streptophyta > Magnoliopsida > Malvales > Malvaceae > Gossypium > Gossypium raimondii. The sequence continues at coordinate 1,151,265 of NC_068575.1, forward strand.
AGGCTTTATATGGTGCAACAGCTCCTCGAGCCCGGTATGCTCGAATTGACTCTTACCTTTCGGTTTGGAATTTGAGAGAAGTCCCAGTGAACCAACACTGTATGTGAAGAAGAACCAAGCTGAAACTCAGCTTATCCTGTCACTCTATGTTGATGATTTATTGGTAACTGGAGGAGATAGAAGAATGCTCGAAGATTTCAAAAGAAAATGATGGAAATGTTTGAAATGTCGATTTAGGCGAGAATGAACTACTTCCTTGGAATGGAAGTGAAGCAAACAGAAAAGGGAATCTTTCTAAGTCAGAGTTCTTTTACTATGAAGATCCTGGATAAGTTCTCTATGAAGAACTGCAAGCCAACAAGCACACCAATGGCTGTTGGAGTGAAGCTTTCGAGGCAAGGGAGTGGTGAACCAATTTGCGAGACTATGTACAAGAGTCTCATTGGTAGTCTGTTGTATTTGACTGCAACAAGACCCGATATCATGTTTGTTGTTAGTGTGCTATCGAGATACATGAATTGCTGCAATGATCAGCACTTTCAAGCAGCTAAAAGAGTGCTAAGATACATCAAAGGCACCATTGATCATGGTGTATTGTTCAAAAGGGCTGAAAACATGAAGCTGATAGGCTATGTTGATAGTGACTGGGCTGGATCGAGTGATGACATGAGGAGCACATCCGGATATGCATTTAGTCTTGGCTCAGGCATGTTTTGCTGGAGTTCTAAGAAACAAAGTCAGGTGGCACAATCAACAAGCAGGTTGAATATGTTGTCTTTGTCATTGTGAATCAAGCCATATGGCTTAGAAAAATCTTGGTGATTTAAACCATAACCAAAAGAGGCAACAGAGATTTATTGTGACAACAAATCTGTTGTTGCAATTGCAAAAATCCCATTTTTCATGGTAGAACCAAGCACTTCAATATTAAGTTGCATGTTATAAGGAGATGGAACAAGCTCATGAAATCGGTGATTCATTGCGATTCGAAGTGCAAATTGTCGATATCTTCACAAAGGCACTCAATGTGTCTAAATTTGTTAAATTCAAAAGGAATTAGGTGTTACTAGCATGGAAACTAAGGAGGAGTGTTAAGTTTAGTTCCCATGCAAAGGTGGCCATGCACGACATGCAAAGGTGGTCATGCTCGAAGAAATAGCGCAAGCAAGTGGTGCCATTGTGTGCAAAGAATCGAAGTTTGAAGTCGCCAATCCACTTGTCGTTTTGGTTCCATTTTGATTGTTTTGTAATCTAGTTCATGTTGAACTAGGTAGGTAAATGTTTTGATATTGATTGACTGAAAAGTCAGCAATGCAAGTTGTACAAGCTAATCTTGAAAGTTTCAATGCAAATTAGTGGAGTTAGGTAGTTGATTAGGTGATTACTTGTTTGTTTTACTTGTTGACTGAAATATGTAATGGCTTAATGCCTTGTTGTGTGTTAATGAAAAACATCAGCTCATTTTTTCATTCATTCTTCTTCTCTCTTTTCTGTTATTCGCTTGCTAATTTCATTTTCTGTTTTTGCTTCTGAGTTTGTTTCTTCACCAAGGCTCGAGGCTTGCTATTCAAGCAAGATACAAAACAGCCTGTTATTGTCTCTTTGCTCCAACAAGTTTCAAAGATTGCAAATTTTGTAGTCTACAAATACTCTTTGGGAGAATCTTAAAATTATTTCTAGAAAGATCAAGGTATCTCAAATGTTTCAACTTGTAAATGGAGCGTGGAATCGTCTTAAGATTTAAATAATCTAATCCCAATACACGCAAGCATCTACAATTTGCAATTATCAGATCCCAAATTTCGTCGCTTAAATTTTGAGGTCCCATGTTTGAAAAATATAACAAAGTTCGCAACTTCTTTCCCTTAAACGAAGGTATTAATGAGGCTGTAATTGATATGTGGCGACATTTTTCACCATCCTCACTTGTACTTAAATTTGAATCTACAATACTACTCTCTGTTCCAGCTACTAATTTAGCTAGATCATGCATTGAATCATGCATTTTGCATGTAATTTCTTCCGTCAAGTCTCCTTTTACTTCCTGAAAGAAACATTTTTCAGCTAATTCTTTAAAATACTCAAACCCAATCTTTTCAAAAGATTGCTTTGAATCTGATTGCTTTACAAAACCTTGTGCAATCCAAAATTGAACAAGCTCTTGTACATCAATTTCATAATCTTTTGGATACAATCGGCAAAAAGAAAAGCAATGCTTCAAATGGGACGGGAGATGATCATAACTCAATTTAAGTATAGGTAGAATTTTTCCTTCAGTTTGTGATATTTTAGCAAGTTCATTATCTTTGAAAGAAAGCCACTCATTTTCAGTTTCTTTAAAAGATAACGCACTAGCTATCACCCTTATGACTAAGGGAACCCCACCACACCTTTTTGAAATTTGTTTCCCAACTTCCACAAAGGCTGAATTTGTTGAGTCTGCATATCTTTGCTCAAATGCTATCTTTTTGAACAAAGACCAAGCATCATCATCAGACAAGCCTTTTAGTTTCATAACATGGGAGTCACATCTATTAGCAATCTTTGCTACCCTTAGAGATCGAGTAGTTACTATTATCCTACTCCCTTTAGCCCCACCCATTAATAACTTCTTTAAGCTTAACCATTGTTGCTCATCCTCATTCCAAATGTCATCCAAAACAAGCAAATATTTTTTCCCATCAATTTTATCTCGAAGTTGCTTTTGCAATTGATCCATTTCAAGATTTTGATCAGGATCAGTTGCTTTATTAGTTATAGATTTGATAATGTTTGCTACAATAACTTTCACATCAAAAACATCTGAAACACACGCAAACATCGTCAACTCAAAATGATTTTTGACCATTTCATCGTTATAGACAAGTTGGGCCAAAGCAGTCTTCCCTAACCCTCCTAACCCCATAATTGGAATGATGTAAACATTCTCTTCACTTTGAAACTCTAACACGAGTTTTAGAAGAGCTGCTTTATCATCATCCCTCCCTATTATTTCATCTTCACGCTCAAAAGAGTGTGTTTGCTGCCTCCTTTTAGTCATGAAAGAGGTTTCCGCGGGGCGGTCACGCACCATGAAGCGAAAAGTGTTAGCCTCACTTTGAATTGAAGCTAATCTCGCCTTAATGGCCTTAATTTTCCGACCCATTTTGAGACTGTAAGCAAACTGGTTTGAGCTTGAGAAGAAAAGACGTACCTCTTTCGTCAGCTTGTTCCCACTCACCAGACTTTTCCGCAAAGCTTCAGTAGAGAAATCATCGAGTAAGTCATCGGCATCATAAAGTACATCTTTCAGCTTTTCAAGCCAATCTTTGACAAGATTGTCGGTTACAGATCGCTCTTCTGCGTCAAGAAGCCCAGCCTTGATTGTGCGGACGATGCTTTTGAGGCCGTCGATGTCATCTTTGAGATTCCACCACAGTCCAATTTGAGAGAGAGCAGGAGAGCTCAACTTAGTAATGAGCTCTTTGGCAATATCGAAAGCAATTGCTTCGGCCATTGTTGGTTCAATTTGAAACCAAGGCAAAAAGTGTTTGATTACTACAAAAGAAGTAAAATGAAAATGATTGGAACAAGATGAAACGCAGGTGTTAATGTACACATACATATAGGGTCTCACCACCCACTCATTAATAAATCACATGATGCAATGAATAAGGAAGCACAAGTTGCAAACACTTTTCAATTTAGCTTGGTTGGTGCTGGAGCTATAATCTACACAATATTTTACTAAAGAAAAGATCCCATCATGTGCTTGAGCTTTGCTGACTTTGACTTTTGTATAACAATTATTATCATGTCTATAAGTATACTTTATTACTTAATATATATTATGACTTTGACTTTTGGGTGACAATTAAAATCGTGCCTATATTTTATGACTAATTGTTTATTATTAGTTAAACTATATTTTTAAGGTTATTTTATTTTTATTTTTAAATTATTAAATTTAGAATTTATATGATACCATTTGCGGAAAATTATAAAAGTATTTCTTTTATAGAAAATTTTATATATTTTTTAAATTAAAAAAACCAATTTGACAATAGCCAAAACTGAAGGAAATTTCAGAATTAAAATGAATAAAACCCATAGATCTAAACAAATTTCATGGGTATCATTAGCAATTTGACAATTAATCCTCTCTAAAGAAAACAGATTAAGGAGACCATGTAATCTTCAAAGGTGAATAAATAAAGGTAATTAAGTTCGGTGTTAACAATTTCTACTAATACATTACACGTGTTTATAATTAGTTAAAATTGAAAACATTTTAAATAAATTAATATATAATATAAAAATCTATAAATAATTATAAAATTTAATTATTGTAATATAAAACTTTCATATCTAAAACCCTAATTTAATTTAATTTGATTTAATCGTACAAATAAATTTGACCAAAATAAATTGATACACATGATTGATTCCATCTTTAAAATCTTAACCAAAACAATATCAAAATGTGAATTTAGTTTCTTGTTTATTTAATATGGGTAGCTGCAACTAGAGATTGGGTGCTGAGTGAAGGAGTTTTAATATTCTCCCTAATCTTTTTCTTTGGAATTGGTGTAAAATTAAAATTTTTAAATATTTTATGTCATATTTTCTTCTATAAACATACGAGGGTAAGCTCTCACTAATTTTCTCAAGCTTTAAGAGTTGCTTTTATTGAAGCAATAACAAGTTGGAAAGGGTTGTATTTGTTGCAAGGCCTCCATATTTTCATATCCTCAACACCTGGTAATTGAATTGAGCTAAGCTAAGCATTCAAACCAATCATGAGATGAAGCTATGGGATTTATTACTCAATCTTGCATTGTCTTCTAGTTAGTACAACTCAATCTTTGAAATTGCTCAATGGTTCTTTCATGAAGCCTTTTCATTAAATGATATATAGTGTATATAATGTACAAAAATTTACTTGATAATTAGTTGTGTTTTCTTGTGTTGGAATCTTATTTGGAGCAGCAAAAGAGAAAAATGTGTTTTTTTCTTGTGTGAACACATACATAAGTAAAAATAAAGAATACAATCAAGATATTTACACAACTCGGAATTTGGTCTAAGTGTGTGAAGTCTTGTCCAGACTCAAATCTACCATATACTTTACATTGAAAAGAAAGATTTATGGCCAACCCCTCAAACATTTGATGTGACTTTATCTTTATACAATGAAGTAAATTCTCTCCCAATTCGTTTCAACTATGCAATTGAAAATCAACACTTAAAAGGCGTATAACAATAAAACTCAATAATAGCTCCTCAAACATATGTACTCATTTAAATCCACATATCATTTACTAAACAAATCATCTATATATAAGCTCCAGGATGGACTAAGGTTTACTTAATCTCCATGTAAAACGAAATAATAAATTTTCAAATGCAATATCACCGTGCCTATCTTCAACTATTAAATTTTATCTATTTTAGAACAAGTAGTGTAAAAATGTAGAAACACTTGCTGTTATATAATGTGCTATTTATAAATATAAATCTCAATATCTGTTACTTAGCACCGATGCAATGAATAAAGAAGCACAAGTTGTGCACATTTTTCAAATTAGCTTGGTTGCGCTGGAATTATGATGTACACCATGTTTTACTAAAATAAAGAGCCGATGCATTGGAATCACCCCCAGCATGTGCTTGAGCTTTGCTGACTTTGACTTTTGTACATAACAACTATTATAATGTCCATAATTTTATTGACTTGAGATTAAATATTATGAGTTTGACTTTTGGGTGACAATTAAAATCGTGTCTATATTTTATGACTATAATTATATTTTCATTTCTTTATTATTAGTTAAACTTTATTTTTTTATGTTAGTGGTGTTTATGAGTTGTTATGGTGAGATTATTGTAAATTAAATATTATCTTATCATCATATGTACAAAGCTATTTTAAACTTTTATAAAAATATTATTATCTTAATTGTATTACCATTTTTGTTTTGTTGGAATAATTTGGCAGATTAACCAATCGTAGCAGAAGGTATGGTCTCTGCTAACTCTTTTCCCCTTTGGCTTTTCTCAAAATCAACATAAAAAAAAGGTGACCAATTATTTCATAGGGAAAAGGCATGGCCTGCATCAAAATTGAACTAAATTATTATTATATGCCCCTTAATTGAAAGTTCACTCACTCATACATATGAACCACCAAAATACTTCACACTAAACTAAATGGCGAATTTTAACAACTCAAGATGCTAAAGTTGGGGTTTTGTTTGAAGTAGAAATATCCCCCTCCCCTTCTTTTATGTATCAACCTTTAGCTTCCAACCCCTATTCAATTTACTTACTTGGCGACGACATTGCACGCTCCATTCTGCCTCCAACAATCTGTTAAATAGCATATAAGCTACTACTCAGTTTGTAAATATATCATCACTCTTGAAATACACCCTTCCCTTTATATCAGATCAATTGGAAATTAGAAGGAAACTTACGACATATATTGCCATTTTTTTTTGTTGAAAATTATGCAATCTCCTTTTATCAGAAAAATAGAAGAAAAGAAAAGAGTGGTATGAATAAGCTGTTTGGTGTAACTATTTTAGCATTTGGTATAAGCTGCAATTTCAAGAGGATTTCATCACAGTACAATGCAAATATTACTACCTCCGCTTTTCCTGCATATAATTTCTTGATGGGTTACTGCAAAATTTTGCCATATATTATGACAAACGAAGAAATTGTATTAGTAGGAGCAACAAAGGAAATTCAATTTTATAGTCTATATAAAAGGAATAATATTTTGATAAGGAAATCATCATTCTCCAACTTGAATGCAATCTCCTTTTATCAGAAAAGAAAAGAGTGGTATGAATAAGCTGTCATTCCATGTTGGTGCAACTATTTTAGTATTTCGTATAAGCTGCAATTTCAAGAGGATTTCATCACAGTACAATGCAAACATTGTGAGATTATTATGATTTATTTAAAATTGTAAAGCAATTACATAAATTATTACCTCCTCTTTTTCTGCATATAATTTCTTGAAATTGGCTAATGCCTTTCAAAGAAAAAGTTTTATGATGGGTTACTGCAAAAATTTCCCATATATTATGAAAGATGATAAGCAGAGAAATTGTATTTGTAGGAGCAACAAAGGAAATTCAATTTTATAGTGTAGACACCCGAAAAAGATAAATTTTCAAGGACCATAAAACAACAAAAAAAAAACAGTGTAGACACCGAATTTTATTTAAGTCTACCAATTATTGAGTTTAATTTTTCAAATGAAAAGAAAATTATAAATTCTGAATCAATGTTGATTTGGACAAATTAATTAGAGGACTTTGATTGAATTTGGATCCATTTTCACTATTTGGGTAATGTATGATCCTTTTATTTTTAATGCTAAATATTTTTTTTTTTGGCTTTGACCATTAATGTTAGATTTATATATTCTGAATATATATTTTACAATATTTTATTAATTACAAAAAAAATTTAAAATTTATAAAGAAACAAAAATGGAACAATGTAATTTTTACAAAAAAAAATCCTCTCAAATTTTGCAAAAAATTACAATTTGGTCCATATGACCTTGAGCCTGTTGATGGAGTCAAAGTCGCCAACCACCACTGCCAAGGACAACTCCCTCTCCCATCTTCACCAGCGTCAACTGCTCCAACCTCTACTCCAGCCCTACCATCACACTATTCACTAAATCAGAGTCCAGACCACTACTTCAGCTTGCACCTACCGTCAACCTCACACCCAAAACCCCAGTCAACCCGAACATCATCATAACCAAATCCACTACCAGCAACCTCAGTAAAAAAAAAAACACCAAATCGCAAGTAAAAAGGAGGAGGGAGAGCAAATACAACCCTTAATCGAAACTACCAAAGCCAGTATAAAAAATTGATAAGGATACAGCTCAACAATTTTCAACCAATTCTCTTATTGATGGCTTCGGTTTAATAAAAATTTGAAGAGTATAACTCAATTAGGATGATCAATTTTAAGAAATAATGTTATATCTTAAATTATCTTGAGTTATTTTTCTTTGTAAGTAGACTATATTGACATTTAATAATTATGAAGTTACTTTTTACTGTTGGATATTTACATTTCGTCTACTTTGAAATAAAATTATGTTTTTATGTCTATTTTATTATCCATGAAAACTAATTATTTTAAGGTTTATTCTTGTTCCTCCCAATAATGTTTGGTTTTTAATTTTACGTTTAGATTAAAATATATTCTTTTATTAGAATATCTAAAATGAGGAAGTAAAAGGAAAAGAAGAGATTAATCATAACTTTCATTTGATTAAATGGTAGAAAGAAAAGGAGGTAATATATTGTATTCTATTTTTCAATTATGCCCTTTTGAAGATAAAATTGAAATTGTCATGTATCAGATGAATAATTTTATAATTAATTCATAAATTTTAAAAATAAATTTGACTAAATATTTTAATTTTCATATAAGTATCTGCGTTTAGTAAATTTCTTAATTAAAAGTATTGTTCATAAATTCAAAAATAAAAACACCCTTCAAGCATTAGCATAAAATTGAAATTAATAAAATTTGTTCTATTACTAAAGAAAATATTTTTATTCATATAAATTTTTTGGTAAATTACATTAACAAGATAGAGACCAAACAATTAACCCAACTAACGCGAATCAAACCTAGGTGTTAATATAAATTTAAAAGCATAGTTGATACCTAAGTAAAATATTCAAATAAGTTTTAAAAGATACATAATAAAATTTCCTTTAAGTTTTGAAGAAAAGGAGAGGAGTTTACCATCCTTTCCCTTCCTCTGTTTTCTTTAATTAGGTGAATTTTACGGATAGTCCCTGTCTTAATGATTTGTGCAACTTTAGTCCTACTTTTATTTATTTTCTCAACTTCTTTTAGATTAGCACATTTTTGGTACAATATATATAAATTTCCAAATTACAATATATTGAAGCCTATCTTCCATTATCATGCTTAGGGGTGAAGCCAGAAAAATTTTTAAGGGGCTGAAATTAAATTGTAATTTTTAATAGTCTATAGCTTTATAATTTTTAAAGGATTAAATAAAATTTTTATCATTTTTAGGATGGACAAAGTGTAATTTTATCTTTACTATTTTAAAATTTTAAAATTTTTAAAGGGTCTAAATGGAAATTTTCCATTTTAGGGAGAGGGCTACGCCCCTGATCATGCTTGGTTTAGGACTCTTCCAAAAGCAGCCGAATTCCTGGCTATATATACATGACTTACGTGTTGTTGCTCATGTCAGCACACATCAAACCACAAGTCGAATAACACAGCTTGTAATTTGTTCATGTAATCCCTCGTCATTTAAACAAAAGATAAGGCTCTTCCACCGGAATCTCGATGCCACAATGCTGCAGTCCTAGAAAGAAAGGACGAACTTTGGCAATGGCAAACACAAACCAATTGTCTATGCTTTTTCAGTGCAAGCTTAACGAAGGGACAAACATTGGGCATCATCATCATCTGTAATGGTAACAAATTCACATCCCCATTAGTGTTAATATGTGTGTTTTATACATTAGTCAGTTGGCATGTGTATTACAACTCTTGACATACTCCATTTACATCATTTATATCAGATCAATTGGAACTTAGGAGGAAATTGGTGACATATATTACCATTTTCTGTTGTTGGAAATTTTGGCAGATGAACAACTCGTAGTAGAAAATGTGGCATCTGCTTCATGTAATGTATGCTGTGCTCTGTCGAAGAATAGAGCCAAAAACTTAACAAATTTAAGAGAAAAATAGGACCAATTTGTTAAGATGAAATTGTGCGATTATTAAGATTTAAAAGTGTAAAGCACTTAAATAATTACCACCTCTTTTTCTGTATGTAAACTCTTAAAATTGTCAAATGCCTTTCAGAAAAATTCAAGCCAATGGGTTACTGCACAAATTAGCAAAATATTAAGAAATATGATAATTAAAGAATTTGTACATGCAGGAATTCAATTTAGAGAAGATGTAAAAGGAATAATTTTTCAATAAGGAAATTAACACTATCCAATTTGAATGAGACTAGAATGAAACCACCAACCTCTACCGATGTGAGCAATTGTTAAAAAATCAAGAAACTTAAAAAATTCATTTGATTTTTCATTCATTTATCTTACAAAATGATTTACAAATATATATATATATATATATATATATATATAGTTGTCAAACCATCATCCAAGAAAAAAATTGTCCTATACTAACTAACTCTAACTAATTTGAAATTAACAAACTAACTATTTGTTTCAACACTCCCCCTCAAGTTGGTGGTTGAAATACATCTTTAACCCCCAACTTGGATACTAAATGCTAATGTTGCTATACCCCCAAAATCTTTGTAAGGATGTTTGCCAACTGCTCTGTGGAGATATATGCTCAGTCTTTATAAGACCATTCTAAATCTTTTAAGTAGCCTATCACAAAAAAGCTTGACTGATTACTTTCTCCTGATTCCAATCTCAGTCAGCAAACCATCTAGCCAAACCACCTCTGTTGCTGTGATTGCCATACTCCTGTACTCTGCTTCTGTTGAAGACTTGGATACAGTAGATTGGTCCTTTGATTTCCAAGAAACCAGTGACTGATGTGTCATTGAAAGCACCAAAAGTATCCTATCCCTATAAAATAATGAAAATAATAGTATAAGGGAAGTAGGGTAAAATCCTTAAAGACTGGTTTTGCACAACTTCTTATTCATCGATTTCTCGGGCACAGTCATGCCCAAGAAAAACTGCATACCTGAAAGAAATAAAAAAAACAGAATTAAAAATATGGACAAATTGAGATTGTGTAAATTGAAATAGAAATTGTAAAAATTAACAAAGTCGAGAAAAGAGATTCTTGGATTGAGAGATTCCAGCCTCTGGTTATCTCGATCCTTCTTGGGTTCAATCTTAGGCTTTTAGATGATTCTTCTCATGAAAAAATAAGTCAGATATAATGGAAAACGACGCCTACAGCCACTAGCTCCACTTAGATTTTAAACTTACGATATAAAAGAACCTGACTCTAGCCGACTGTCACTTTTGTTGGACTGTCTTACACTAGATCATCACTTTTCAATGGAAAATGCCACACCATTTTGTCTCTTGGGCTCGGCAACCACTAACACATTAAGCTAACGAACCGACTGTGCAACCTTCTTAAAACATACAAAGCGGCCGCCTTTGCACAAGATGAAAAGATCACTTTTGAGGGGACAGGGATGGAAGCGTTAGTCCCGTAGTGCGGAGAAATGATGAATACTCATTAAGAAGGCTAAGTACGGATTCTAAGCCTCATGAACCCTTTTTGGGGAATCTCGACAAACTTTGGCTAGATGAGTCTAGTGTGCAACAGCCCGATTTTGGGCCTAGTCGGAACAGTGGTTTCGGGACCACAAATCTAACGAGAAAAAATTTATTTTTTATCATATTTTTATTGTCTACAATTTCACAGAATCATTTTGTGAAAATTTCGTTCAAAAATTTCGACGTTTGGGCACTCAATTTAGCCAAAAGGACTAAATTGTAAAAAGTGCAAAAGTTTAGTTCTACATGTTAGAAGTGTCCAATTGTTATGAAATTTTAAATTGGAAGTCCTTAAATGGTTATTAGACCATTGGTTACATTGTGGACAAAAATGGACATGAGATAAGTGAAATAGAAAATTTTTAAGTTAGGGTATTTTGGTAATTCGATAATTAAAATGTATTAAAAAGACAAAATAGGCCAAAAATCATCATCTTCAAGCCTTGGCCGAATTTCACAAGGGGGGAAGCCATTTTTAGGGTTTTCAAGCTTCCAAGCTCCATAGTAAGTGATTCCAAGCGCCGTTTTTAATGTTCTTTACGTTTTTGGAGTCCCGATAACTTGATTTAGCTTATTCTAGCAATAATTTAATCTATGGTTTATATTTGGAAAAGTAACCATAGGTGAAATGTGTTTATTTTGATGTTTTATGGTAGAATATGAAGCTTGAAATTATGTTAAACAACTTTTGCTAAGCGATTTTAAGTGAAAACTAGTAAAACGACATAATCGGTAAAAATACCTAATGTTCATAAGTAAGTGTTAAAGTGTGAATTCGATGTTGCCATAGAAGGGGAAAATGTTCAGCATTTCATAATACATAAGAATAAGGGATGAAGTTTAATTTACGAGCTTTGGGGTAAAATCATAATTTTGTGAAACTTTAGGGGCAAAATGTAATTTTTGCCAAAGTGTGATTTTAGGACTAGATTGAATAATGTGAGTGTTAAATAAGTTAAATGTGTTATTATAAACCAAGAAAGATGATGAATTGACTTTGAAAGCATGATGGTAATTTTGTATGTGAATAATTCATTGTTTTAATTTTATTTAATATATTGTTGAGATATGATTGAATATAGAATAAATATTTGATGTAGATTACAAAATGTGAATAAATTGGAAAAGTTGGTAAAATGTTGTGAAGTAAGATTCCCGATTGAACACTCGAATTTGACCGGAATTCTTTGAATGTAAGGGGTTGCTAAGTGCAGATTCCCCGAATCATTGATCAAAAAGGGGTTACTATGTGCTGATTCCCCGTATCATTGATTATAAGGTGGTTGCTAAGTGCTGATTCCACCGTATCCTTGATTGTGAAAGGGGTTGCTATGTGCTGATTCCCCGTATCATTGATTATAAGGTGGTTTCTAAGTGTTGATTCCATTGGGATCCTTTGAACATGAGGAGGTTGCCAAGTGCTGATTCCACTGGGATCCTTTGAACATGAGGTGGTTGCTAAGTGCTGATTCCACCGTGTAACGGTTAATATTCTAAAATGTTCATCGGATAAATTGGATAAATGAAAATATATGTGAAATAATAAGGTTACGTGATGAATATTGGGTTCAATATTTAATCGACCCTTGAACATGAACTGTTGATAGAATCTGATTCCACATATACATATATATATATATATATATATATATATATATATATATATATGGTAGAACACCTATCTCTACTGTTTCATTCAACTAAAATTTAACTGCAGCTCTTAAAAGAGAAATTTAAAGAAAACCAAATAAAATACAAATAATATTTAAAACATGGTCTTTATATGATCCAAAAGTCTCATTATCATTATTTTCTAAGTAATATAGAATATGGGGTTTATATGAATTTATAATCTCTTGCCTTTTGTTTCTAAATGACGTGGGATTCATTTTCCTATTAACAAAATACATAAGATTAAACTTAGTACCTAGAAACTAAAGACAAAAGCTGCGTCCCTATAAACACAAACAAACATTTTTTCAACAAACTTGTGTTAATATTCAACATATTGAATATGTCTTTATACCTAAATAACACTAAAATAGTTGTAATTTAGAAAACAAATGACTCTAAAATAGTAGCAAAATTAACAATAAAATAAGAGTTATATACTATCTAAATAATAATAATAAAATAATAATAATAATAATATAATAACAAAATAGCAGTAAAACAGCAGTAAATAGCAGCAGTAATTTTATATATTGCAGATGTTATAATACTTTTATAAAATCAAAGCTTTCATTCTAAAGAATTTTTGTTTCTCTAATAATATTATACAAGTTGATAAAACTCATTCAAATATTATCTAAAAATGCAGAGTTGTAAGATTAAATTAAAGGTAATCATGGGTCAGGTTTAATCGGGCTTAACATGATATTAATTCATTTTATACTTACTTAAGTTCAGCCTGACTCGAAATTGTCCAAGTCTGTCCATTTTGATAAATAGCTAACCCAAGCCTATTTTAAACTCGTCCATATTATTATTTTTAATTTAATATTTAATAATTTTACATATATATTTTTATTAAAATTTTATATCTAATCATCTTAATATTTTTACAAATATATTTATATTAAAATGTTTTAATGTTTACTTTATAGTAGTGTTATAAATTTAATTTTTATTTGTTATAAGTTACATAGTATATAAAAATAATAGAATATAAAATATTACAAACTAAAAAAATACATTGGGTCGGGCTTAAGCCTTGAATGTTTAAGCCCAAGCTCGACCCATATTTTAAACAAGCTTAATTTTTTTTCAAGTCCAGTTTTCGGGTCTAATATTTTACCCAAACCCTTCCAAATTTTTTTACAGGCATTCAAGCTTGACGGGTAGCCCAATCCATAAACAGGTCTATATTAAACTAAATTTATTATATTCTTTCTTTCTTTTTTCCCTATTATTTTTGGTTAACAATATACTTATTAAAACTTTATTACTCCAATAGGGATGATTATATATTAAAGTTTGAATGTGATCTTACGAGGTATGACATGTATCTATTAATTGAAAATTAAACCCAAAATATATGCTAACATGTATCTTACAAAGCAATTTTATCCATAACCAAGAAATATAGTTCACAACTTCGTTTTCACCAGAACGCAATCTAGAATCTATCAATCCAAAATAAAAGTAAAATTGACTTTTATTGATAATCCTATATAGTCAATTTTTTTCCTCTTCTCAATAAAAATATCAATGGGGTTAGTGGACTTTACCTTTATTCAATTGAAAATAGCTCACAAGGCAAAAATCAAATATATATAGATATCTCTTCTCCCCTTGCAAGCTTGAGTTGTTGAGCTAAGCTAACTTTATTCATATAATATTAATTTTACCCAAAATTTTCTTCTTCAATGAAAGTAAAATTCCTAAAATACAAAATTTAATTGAAGATAAAAGAAGACATTGGATCTAGGTATAGTTGTTTTGTAACAAGCTAAAAGGGGTTGCAACTGTTGCAGGGCAGGCATCCATATTTTCAGCCATGTTAATTAGGTACTGAAGCGCTTTCATTAAATGATAGTCTTACATAATGTACACGAAATTGCCTGATAATTAGTTGTGTTTCCATGTGTTGGAACATTATTTGAAACTCCGAAAAATAAAAATGTTTGTTTTTCTGACACACAAAAGTAAAACTAAAGAAGAATAAAAAAATATAATCAAGATGTTTACGCAGTTCGGAACTCGTCCTACATCTGCGGGGTCTTGCCCAAAAATAAATTCACTATCAACTTCACAGTACAAATAAATGATTTACGCCCAACCCTCCAAACTTGGTGCATCCTCACGTTTGCACAATTAAGTAAACACTCTTCCAACTTACTTTAGCTATGCAAAGGAAAAGTAACACTCAGAAGGTGGCACTCAATAATAGTTCCTCACCAAGTGTTCCTTTAAATCCATACATCACCCACGAAACAAATCATCTATATATATAAGCTCCAGGATCAACCAAGCTTTACATAAGCATTTCTTCTGGAATCTCAATGCGATGAGACATTGCAATTCTCGAAAGAAAGAAAGGAAGAACGTAGGTAATGGCAGGGTGTTTCTTTGAGAGCTAAGGATATCAATGTCTTTAAGGTGGATTCTAGCCCATTAATTTTCTCTATATAGCAACAATGAACCTGCAAATTATAAATGCCAATACATATTATGTTAAAATTTATGTCATTTAGACTGAGCAGTGTCCTAATGTAGAAGAAACACTTACTGTTACTAAATAGAACTTTATATTATGTGCATGAATGGTGGCTAACCACAAAGGCATTCTCTATGATTTTCCAGTGCAAGTTTTACGAAAGGGCAAACATTGGGCATCATCATCATCATCATCATCATCTGTAATGGTAACAAATTCACATCCCCGTTAGTGTTAATATGTAAGTTTAATATATTGTTGTTCATCTATAAATAATGGAAACATTTTATCAACCTCAACCTCACCACCGAATATTCTGAAGCAAGATTCTTTCCTGATTCAACCTTCAAAATTCAAACAGCTAAAAGGGGTGCCCTGCATCAAAGTTCCCCTCTTCCCCCTCCATTTTCATCAACCCTTAACCTCTATCCCCTATTCAATTTACTTACTTGACAATGACATTTCGTGTTTAAGCTCTCTCCAACACGACTCAATCTGTCAATAGCATAGGTACCATATAAGCTAGTAATCTGTTAGCATATATATTACTACTCTTGAAATACTCCATATATATACTTTATATCAAATCAATTGGAAAAATTATATGGAACCTGATGACATATCTTACCATTTTTGTTTTGTTGGAATATTTTGGCAGATAAACAAATCGTAGTTGAAAGTATGGCCTCCGCTTCTTGTAATATATGCTATGCTCTGCATAAGAAGAGAGCCAAAATCTAACAAAAAATAGGATTAAATCATCAGAGGGACTCCTCAACAAAGAAAAAAAAGAAAAAGAAAGAACAAACGTGCTTACAGATGACGATTTCATGGGAGTACAATGCCATGGACAGATCAGCTGATGAAGAATGCATGTCCTGTTTTTTGGCTCTTCCATTGAACTCATGCTGAAAAAGAAGAAGCTTAGTTAGGGGGTTATATTAGATCATTTGAAATTGTGAGAATGTTATGATTTCAAAATGTAAAGCAATTAAGTAATTACCTCCTCTTTTTTCTGCATCTAATTTCTTCAAGTTGTCAAATGCCTTTCAGAATAAATACCCAGGCCGTTGGTTACTGCACAAATTAGCAAAAATATTATGAAAAATGATAATTAAAGAATTAGTACTAGTAGGAGCAGTATTTCAATAAGGAAATTAATGAAAAGTCCAACCTTCAGGGATGTGAGCAATCTTATACCAATCGGCACCAATGTGCTTCTCACACCTTTGCTCCAACCGAGGAACTCCATCTATATTTAACTGTTGCAAATTAGTTAGGCGAACCATCTCGTCCGGAAGCGATGTTAAATTGGGCAAATCAATGAGATAAAGCTGTTGCAGATTTGTTAGATGTTGAAGCCACTCATCTAGCATGCTCGTGTCCAGTTCCTCGATATTCTGTACGTGGAAAGAGCTCAATTTGGAGAGAGGAAGAGAAGGGGTTGAAGTTGATGGTGATATACTGGTGGTGTTCATCTTAAGGGTCTGCTTTAATGGCCTTGAACTGGTATTGACCAATATTAGTTCATCAAGTGATGGATACAACGGCATTGAAGTCAAAGGGCAATCTTCAATATGTAAATGGGAAAGACAAGGAAATGCAATGGTTGATGTTCCTATAACTGTTGTGTCATCCTCGTTATCATCATCTATCGGCCTTCTCCTCCACCAAACCTTCATATTTGGACAATTTTGGATGTGAAGACGCTTGAGCAATGGGAAAAATGATTCCAGGTCCCCTTGTCTTCCATTGGGGTTGTTATTGTCCATGTACTCGAGCTCAACCAAATCCAAAACGAATAGGTGTTGAAGACAAGGCAATTGAGCAAAGGAAGGGAGATGTTTGAATTTACTAGGACCCCATATGGAAATATTTACAAGATTTGTGAGCAAAGAAATCCAACTTGGAAACTTGGCATCTCCTCTCCACCCTATCACAAGCAACGACTCCAGATTTGGATGGGGTTGTAGGTCTTCAAGTGACTTGTCGTCATCATCACTATCACCACTCCATACTAAAACCAACGATCGCAAATGTTGCTTCTCTTTCAAATTAGCAGCCCTAAATATCTCTTTTGCATTTTTCACAAATCCCAAATTTTTAATTCTTAGTTGTCCCCTTAGGTTGTTAAGCCCACTCAATTCACTTAGATCTGCACCACCATGAGAACCATCTTTATCCACTACAAATCCACTTAATGTCTGAAGGGAAGTCAACACCCCTATTCCACGTGGCATATGAGTTAAACTATGACATTGTTCACACGTAATATGGGTAAGATTCACCAAATTTTCAATCTTCTTTGGCAATTCTTTAAGTTGACTACACCAATCAAGTTTTAGCGCCTGTAAATTTTGTATCTTGCAAATACCCTTAGGCAAGATCTTAAGCTTAGGATTGTTAGAAAGATCAAGATATCTCAAATGTTTCAATTTATGAATGGACCGTGGAACTTTATTAATATCTAAATTATCTAATTTTAATACACGCAAGTGTATACAATTTGAAATGATTGAATCCCAAGTTTCATCACTCATATGTTGGCTTTCCTCTCTCTTGTTTGGAAAATGTAACAAGGTTCGCAACCTCTTTCCTTTAATCAAAGGAATTAATGAAGGATTAACAGATATGTGACGACATTTGCCACCAACCTCCCCTGCACTAAAATTTGAATCTACAACAATGCTATTTGTCTTTGCTACAAATATAGCTAGATCGTGCATTAAATCATGCATTTTACATGTTAGTCCTTCCCCCGAATATCTTTCCCCTACTTCTTGAAAGAAGCTTCTTTCAACTAAATCTTTAAAATACCCAAATCCAATCTCATAAAGAGATTGACTCGGATTTGATTGCTTTACAAAACCTTGTGCAATCCAAAATTGAACAAGTGTTTGTACATCAATCGCATGGCCTCTTGGATACAATCCACAATAAGCAAAGCAAAGCTTTAAATGGGATGGGAGATGACTGTAACTTAGCCCAAGTGAATCTAAAATTTCATTTTCTCTTAGGGATATTCTACTAAGTTGTCTGTCTAGGAAAGACTGCCACTCAATTAGAGTTCCCTTAAAAGATAACATACCACCTATTGTATTTATGGCTAAAGGAACTCCAGCACAGTTTTCCGATATTTGCTTCCCCATTTCCACAAAGACTGAATTTGTTGAGTCTGCATATCCTTCCTTAAATGCTATCTTTTTGAACAAAGACCAAGCATCATCGTCAGACAAACCTTTCAAAACATAGGGTGGACAATTACTAGTAATTTTTGCTACCTTCATAGAGCGAGTAGTTAGTATTATCTTACTTCCTCTAGCCCCACCCATCAGTAAATTCTTTAAGCTTAACCATTGTTGCACATCCTCATTCCAAACGTCATCCAAAACAAGCAAATATTTTCTCCCATCAATTTCATCTCGAAGTTGTTTTTGCAATTGGTCCATACCGAGATTTTGATCTAGTGCTTTGTAAGTCACACACTCAATAATGGTTTTTACAATTGCTTTCACGTCAAAAACATCTGAAACACACACCCACATCATCAACTCAAAACATTGTTTAACCATTTCATCGTTATAAACAAGTCCTGCCAATGTAGTTTTCCCTAACCCTCCAAATCCCACAATTGGAATGATATAAAGATTCTCTTCACTTTGAAACCCTAACACGAGTTCTAGAAGAGCTGCTTTATCATTATCCCTCCCTATTATTTCATCTTCACGCACAAAAGAGTGCATTTGCTGCCTCTTTTTGGTCATGAAAGAAGTTTCCACAGGACAATCACGGTTTACCAAGCCGAACATCTTGGCCTTGCTTCCAATCGAAGCTAATCTGGCCTTAATAGCCTTAATTTTCCGCCCCATTTTGAGGCTGTAAGCAAACTGGTTTGAGCTTGAGAAGAAAAGGCGTACCTCTTTTGTCAGCTTGTTCCCACTCATCAGATCTTTCCGCAAAGCTTCAGTAGAGAAATCATCGAGCAAGTCATCAGCATCATAAAGTGCATCGGTCACCTGTTCAACCCAAACTTTGACGAGATCGCTGGTCACCGATTTCTCTACTGCGTCAAGAAGCACATCTTTGATTGTATAGACAGTGAGTTCGAGGTCGAAGATGTCATGTTCGAGATTCCACCAGAGTCCAATTTGAGAGAGAGCACGAGAGCGCAACTTAATGAGCTCTGTGGCGAGATTGGAAGCAATTGCATCGGCCATTGATGGTTCAAGCTGAAATCAAGGGAAAATAGCGTTTGATTACTGCAAGAGGAGAACTGAAATTATTGGAACAAGATGAAACACAGATTTGAATACTGTTGGTGCAACAATAGAATCAAGCAGACTCAGCAAGTATCTTGTCGAGCAAGCCTCGAAACTTGCTGAGCAAACAAACAATTTCGAGTTAAAGAAAGAAGAAAATAAGCTAGGGAAATTTGAGAGAATAATGATGAACAAAACTGATTTGATTCATACATAAAAACAATGGCTTGAAGCCAGTACATAACTCAAGCATAAGGCTTGTCAAAATCAACAAGTAATTACCTACCTCCACTAATTACATAGAAACTTGAAATCTTAGCTTGTAAACTTATACAAAAGTGTGTTTACTGACTCATACATAAGCTAATTACATCAATCGAAGCTAACTTAGTTAGAAATGAACTAACACTCATTTCATCAACTAAATATAACAAAATGAACAAAATGAGCTTGCATCAATGACCCTTGCATCTGCTCGACTTTGCTTGGTCTTCATGGCTCAGATGAAATCGAGTGTTGGCTTCATGTGACCAACTTCAACACTCCTCCTTGGTTAGCATGGTGCAAACACCTAATTTTCTTCTTAAATCCTCAAACCTTGTGACATTAAGGGCTTTAGTCAAAATGTGCAAGTCGTCCTCCAATTGCGTGAATTAGCTTCACTTCGAGCTTGCTCCATTTCTCGAACAACATATAGCTTAATGCTAAAATGCTTTGTTCTTCCATGGAACATGTGATTTTTGGCAATTGCAACGAGAGATTGATTGTCACAGAAGATCTCTGTTGCTTCCCTTTGATCCATATTCAAATCGGCCAGATTTTCCTAAGCCAAATGGCTTGGTTGATAGCACTTCTCTTTGCCGCATACTACTGCTTCATGAGAGATTGTGCCACCGGACTTTGCTTCTTGAACTCCAGTGAGAACATAGTGAACCAAGGTTGAAAGCATACCACGAGGTGCTTTTCATGTCATCTATCGATCCAAGCCAGTCACTATCGGTGTACCCAACTAGATTTAGATTTCCTTTCTCATTGTACCTTAAGCCATAGTCCAAAGTGCCTTTGACATATCTGAGCACTCTCTTGGCAGCCTGAAAATGCTTCTCATTGCAACAATGCAAGAACCTTGAGAGCAATCCTACAGCATACATTATGTCCGGTCTAGTGGCGATCAAGTATAGCAAACAACCAACTAGACTCAGTAGGTAGTTTCACATACCTTCTCAAAATTTCCTTGGCTCGATAGTTTTTCTCCAATGACAACAGTGTTTTAGTTGGTTTCTTTGTTTTGCATGGAGAACTTGGTCGAATCTTTGTGGCAAAGCTCTTGACTTAAAATATCCCATTCGTGCTTGAGTCACCTCCATTCCAAGAAAATAGGACATCTCCCAAGATCGGACATTTCAAACACCTCTTGCATCTTGGTCTTGAAATTAACCAAGATTGCTCGATCTCCTCCTGTCACCAAGAAGTCATCAACATATAGGGACACAATGAGTTGTGTTTCATCCCTGCTTCTTGACATACGGTGTTGGCTCACTCTTGCTTGATTGAATCCCGGATCGGTCAAGTAGCCATCGATTCTTGCATGCAGGCCCTTGGAGCTGTTTTAAGCCATATAGGGCCTTCTTCAATTTGTAGACCATATGCTCTCTCCCAGCTATTTCAAACCCTTGTGGTTGTTCAACATAGATGTCTTCATCTAAAAACCATTCGAGAAAGCTGATTTCACATCGAGTTGATGAATTTTCCATTATTTGGTCGCTAAGGCAATCAATGATCGATGGTGTCGAGCACAGCCATTGGTGCAAAGGTCTCCAGTAGTCCAAGCCATACCTCTGATGAACCCTTGACAACCAACCTTGCTTTCAGTTTGTTCAAGGTACCATCAGCATTTTGCTTGGCTTTGTACACCCATTTCACCCCAATCACCTTCCTTTTGGTGGCCTTTCAACCAATTCTGTGTGCGGTTCTTCTCAATCATCTTGATCTCCTCGGCCATTGCACGCTTCCACTCTTTGCCGAGCTTGACCTCTTCAAAGTTACTTGGTTCACTATGGCTATATGAGCCCTTTCATAAATCTCGGTCATTGATCTTGTTCCTCCGATGGTTCATCATCAATGTCCATTTCAGAACACTTTGTTCGCTCGACTTGGTTTGTTGTAAGTTCTTGAAACTTCCTCGGGTTCATGCCTTTCCGGTTCAACATGACCTTTCATCAAATACCACATCCTCCTTCGACACTTTGTTTGTTGAAGGATCCAAGATCCTATAGCCTTTCTTAACAGTCTTGTAGCCACCGAAGACCAGTCGAGCCCTTTCGGACAATTTGTCCCTTTTAACAAGTAGGTACATGTGTGTAACATATGCATCCAAAGACCTTCGGATGAGCGTTGATGGCTTGAAGCCAAACCAGCCTCGAATGGAGTCTTGATCCAAAGCCTTGGTTGGAAGTCTATTTTGAATGTATGTTGCGGTGTTAATCGCTTACGCCCATAGTGCTTTAGGCGATTCTTCGAATCATTAAGCACCGCCATATCCATTAAGCTCCTATTCTTCCTTTCACTTACACCATTACATTGAGGTGTATAAGTGTTGGTAAGTCGGTGTTTGATGCGCCTTATCACGAAGGCTTGAACCGGTGAGGTGTACTCAGTCCCATTATCAGACCTTATGGTCTTCAGCTTGCAGCCTGTTTCTGTCTCAGCAGCAGTTTTAAACTTCCAAAACACAGTGGCCACTTCTGATTTCTGTTTTAAGAAGTAAAGCCAGCAATATCTAGAGAAATCATCAACAAACGATGATGAAGTACTGTTTCCACTTAGTGACTCGATCCTCATAGGGCCACACATCAAGTATGCACCAGTTGGAGTTTTGAGGCTCTCGGGCTTGATTCATGGGAAATGGCAATCTGGCCTGTTTTCCTAGCTGACACACTTCACACACATCATCATGGTCCACTGAGTTGATGAAGTTTTCAGCCAGGTCTTCTCTGACCATTCGGGCCATCGATCTGAAGTTGGCATGTCCCAGCCTTTGATGCCACAACTTAGATTCATCGATGTGGTCATGTAGGCAATGTCGACTTCTTTGTCCGATCAACCACAAAGCTCTTATCACCATAGGATCGCCATCGGTTTGGATCCACTTGGATCACCGATTTGGCATCGCTTGTCCTTGAACACCACAGAGTAACCTTTCTCCAACAATTGAGCTATCTTTGAGTAGGTTTCATCAATTTCGAGCACCGGAGCACATTTGAGATCATTTTGGCACTGTGGGAGTGCATATCAAGACATCACCTTTGCCTTGACTTGAATAAAGTGCCCATTACCAATTTTGACTTTGGTTCTCGGTTTCGTCTAAAGACTTGAAGATTGCAAGATCGGTGTCATGTGATTGGTGCATCCACGTCTAGGAGCCAACCGGATGAGAGCCTTTCTGAGCGGTGAGCATGACACAAGAAAGACTTGCTCCTCTTGGTCACTTGTCCTCCTTAGCTACTCGAGCCTCGGCTTTCATCTGTTGAGACCGGTTCATCTTGTTTTGGTCTTGCTCTTGCAAACTCTCTCAACATGACCCTTCTTCTTACAATCTTGACACACAAGATCTGGATTGAACCAAGATTTTTCTTCGGATGACCATTCTCTGCGGTGCTTGCAAGTTTGACCTTCTCTTCTCGCATGACATCATTCTTTGGCTTGTCTCTCCAGGCCTTCTTGCCTTTGTAGGCGATTTGTCCTTGCTTGAAAGGCACCTTCTTGATGCTCTTCCAGTCTACTTGCTCTCCTCTCGCTCTTGAGCATATAGAGCATTGATCAACTCGGTCAGGAAATGGTGGATGATCCCTTGAGTCCTCGAGAGATGAGATTTTGCCTCATACCTCTCGGCGAGTTGCTATTACTTTCTCCACTATCCTAGCTTCATTAAAGCGCTCTCCAAGGAGCCCGATGCTATTAACCACGACCATAATCCCTGCTCGAATATTGCTTGATGTTTCTTCTTCTTTCATATTTAAATTCTCAAATCTCTCCTCAAATTCAAGAATCATTCTTTGCCTTGTCCTCTCTGTCCTTGAAACTCTTCTTGCAACTTATCCAGCTGTTTTGGTGATTCACGGCCATAATCCTTGTGAAAATCACATCGACATTGAGTTCGAATGCAAGACATGGCCTTGTGCCTCTTGGTCCTCTCATCGATGTCGCCTGATCCGAGCCATTGTTGGATTGCCTCTAAGTGGTTACGGTTCAACATCCGAGTTGACCACCTCCCACGGATCATAAGCTGCAGGTAAGTCTTCATTTTGACCACCCATATGTGATAGCCTTCTCCATTGAATACTTGAGGTGCGGTGGTGAAAAGCTTGATGAAGCCATGGATTTGTATAACAGTCCCTTAAGAAATAAGCTCTAGATACCAATTGTTGGTGCAACAATAGAATCAAGCGACTCAGCAAGTATCTTGTTGAGCAAGCCTCAAACTTCTTGAGCAAACAAACAATTTCGAGTTAAAGAAAGAAGAAAATAAGCTAGGAAATTTGAGAGAATAATGATGAACAAAACGATTTGATTCATACATAAAAACAATGGCTTGAAGCCAATTACATAACTCAAGCATAAGGCTTGTCAAAATCAACAAGTAATTACCTACCTCCACTAATTACATAGAAACTTGAAATCTTAGCTTGTAAACTTATACAAAAGTGTGTTTACACTCATACATAAGCTAATTACATCAATCGAAAGCTAACTTAGTTAGAAATGAACTAACACTCATTTCATCAACTAAATATAACAAAATGAACAAAATGAGCTTGCATCGCAGACCCTTGCATCTGTTCCAGCTTTGCTTGGTCTTCATGGCCTGTATGAAATCGAGTGTTGGCTTCATGCTGACCAACTTCAACAAATACATACATGTCGAGACCAAGTAATTTACAAATAATGTTGATTGATGGGAAGTGGTCCCAAACTTTTCAAAAATTAAAAATTCAATTATCCCAACTTTTTCAATTTAAAAAGTTTTAGTCCAATCATTATACTCTTCGATAGTTTTTTTAAAATTTATCAATTTAACATGTTTATTTTCTATCAATCATATGCGACATCGGTTTTAGTTTATCAAAAAATCTTAGTAGCTATTTTTGATGCTAAATGTTAGCCTCCTATTTGTTTAGGAACAATGATAAATTTAGCATTAACATTTCCTTCCACTTTATTGAGTAAAATTTAGCTTCAACCTTTTAAAAATAATCAAACTATTATTTTTAATAAAATATTATTTCAAATGCTAAATTTTTAATTATGGTGACCCCATAGCAATCCACATGTATTTTATGTTAATTTTTAGAATTTCATTAACTACTTATATATTTTTTATTTTTTAAAAATATTTTATAATTTTAAATTATTTATTGATGTGACATATAAGACAAATAATGTCATATTAGCATGAAGTACACATAGTCTACCATGCAGATTGCCACATCAACATCGTTCAAGAATTTAGGTTTTAGTCAACATATTCATTTAAAAGAAGTAATTGAATCTTTTTAAATGGCGGAGGCCATAGTTCAACAAAGGAATAAGGGTTAAACTGGCAAAAAAATATAATCATTGAGAACTGAATTAATCATTAAGCGATTTGTTTATGCATTATGATTCTACAAGGCATTTATTTCTATTTATATCAAACACTTGAAAAGTTGGTGTCATGAGTTAATCAAACACCATCAATTGAGAAATCATTAAAATATCATTTTGTATATTGAAAAAGTTGGTGTCATGAGTTAATCAAACATCATCAATTGAGAAATCATTAAAATATCATTTTGTATATTGACATGATCTTTTTATTGGCATAATAATAAATTTAGCCTTTCAATATTTATAAATTCTAACAATTTAGTCCTAATTATAAAAATTTAACATATTAACTATTAACTTTACACTCTTTTCAATTTAATATTGATTATTAATAATTCAAAGATTAAATTTTATTAAGAGAAATCAATAATGATAAAACTGTGTTAATAAACTTTAATAATTTTGATAAAACTTTTATCATAAAAATATAATTCTTGATAAAAGTAAATAAAAATAATCAAATAATTTTTATAATATTTTTAAAATTTATTTATTTATTTTCACCATTTTAAATATAAAAGATTTATTTTATATTATAAAAATATTTATAAATTAAATGAAGAATAGAATTTAGTTCATTTCGGATAATTGTGATTTTTAATTTGTATTCCATAAACTATCTAAACACCTTGATTTGGATCGATTTTCAATTATTTTATTTTATTTTTACTCAACCCTACTCACAGGAGGTAAATAATCATACAAAGGAGCACTAACATGTTTAATAGAAGCTGAACAAATTAAATTTAGGCTCTCTTTATATAAATAGTGAGATTTGCTCTAATGAAATTGAAAACATATATAGCAATAAAAAGATTAGAAACTATTCCACACCATCTTGAATTTTAGCACTAAAAGATGCCAAAAGAGAGAGAGAGAGAGAAGAAAAACAACTATTTTTTGCCATAATGATTCTTTTGGTCTCCAACTTTACAGAAAAATTTATCTCAACTTTTCATTGAATTTTTCGTTTTTTTAGTTTTTAAACTTGTAATTTTGGTTAAATCACCGCCAAATGAGTGAAAAATTAACGTCTGTTGATTTTACTGATGTGATATACATGCAGATTGTCACGTATATGACACATAAGTAATTAATTAATTTTTTAAAATTTTAAAAAATCAAAAATATATTTTAAAAATTAAAAAAATTATAAGAAAATACTTTTAATTTTTTAAAATAATTAATTGTTAATGTGACATACACGTGGTAATTAACCTATATGTCAAGTCAACAAAGTTAACAAACGCTAACTTTTTCACCCATTTTGGATGGTTTGACAAAAAAAAATGTAAGTTCAAAGACTAAAAGATAAGGAAAATCAACAAAGAGCTAAAATAATTCTTTTATAAAGTTGGAATGCCAAAAAGTTATTATACTTTTATTTTTCAAAATAATAAAATTTCCATTACTAACACTTTAAACATAAGTGCATCCGCATTTGCTTCGTGATTGTTCTTTCTATAAATTCATCATAATCATGTTAAACAAGTAATTTAGTGAGGTTAAGTATTATAACAGTGAGATTAAAGTTAATTGTAGAATATGTATTTGAATTCAAATGTAAATATATTGATAAAATGAGAATAAAAAATTACTATTAAAGCGGAATTAGATGCCCTCATCAATGGTTTTCGGCTTGCTCAAATTCTTGAAGCCGATAATGTCTTTTATGAAACAAATTGTGCTAGCATTGTCTATTGCTTTAGTTTTCACAAGGAGGACATAACGATCCTTGGTCACTGCATCAAAGAACTCACAAGATGCTTGATTCTTTTGTTTCCACCAAGGTCAAATGGGTGAAACATGGTTGTAACAAATTAGTCGATTCTCTTTGTAATTGGGCTCTTTCTAAGTGTTGTAATTTGTCTTGTGAGATATATTATCTTAGCGATATCCATAACATTATAATTTATAATGCAACTTAAAATAAAGTAGTGACCTTTGAGTCATTTTTTATTAAAAAATCACTATTAAATATATTAAGTTAAAATACATGTATATGTAAAATAAATAATTAAGAATATATTTAAAATAAAATATCTTAAATAAACAAAACAAAATCATCCAACTCACAATAAATAAATTTATGTGTATTAAAATAATTAAATAGATATGAGCAGTGGAAGCAATCTTCATGATGGTATAAGTAATAATTTTCTTCAATTCCAATAAAATACATTCCCATAGCCGAGCTAAAACAATTTTTACTCGAAATTAAATTATATATTGTTATAGTGGTATATCTTTATAATTTTTTAAGAGTTAAATTAAACTTTTATAATTTTTTAGAGGACTAAATTATAATTTTATCATTATTAATTTAAAATTTTATAAATTATAAAAGGACTAAATTAAAAATTTACCATTTTAGGAGTCTCTATTAGGCTTCGCCGGTGATAGGCAACTTGTCAAGAATGACCATCCAAGCTATAACAAAATGTTTTGGGATATGCCAAATCAACCTCTTACATTTTACTTTGATATATTGTATAGACAAACAATTATATTAATCTAATGTAAAAATATATATGTATGTATTTTTTTACATGTATACTGATTGAATCGTAATTGAAATTTCATGCATATATATATGACCCACAATACAAGTTTCATGTGGAAATTATACCACATCAAAATTCATGTATCAAATTACTCATTGAACTAAAATTCATGTATAAATTTAAATTTTTCCTAATAATAAACAAATCAAAAGCTTTGATCCTTTCTTAATAAATATATGTATATTTAAAAAAACAAAATGCTACTACTATTAATAACAAATATGTCTTGACTTGCAAGGAACAGTAGTTAAAACTCTTGTTAATACTGTTTGACATAGATTCAAACAATATTACCTCCATCCCCACTCTTAATATTATATAAAAAATTAATAGCAAATACAATTAACACACCCATTAATATAAAAACATTAATAATAAGAGTATACTAAAGTAGTAATGGATGGTAACCATTGTTGTAATATATAACTGTAGACACCAAGTTACCTTAAAAGACAAAATTAAAGCTAAGTAAGTGGGTGAGAAAAGTGTACATGATAATTATTCGTAAGTTAATTAAATTTGATTCGAAAAATTTAAATTTAATTCAATAATCATTAAATTATGTTTAAATTATTGATTTAATCGGATTTAAATTTAATAATATTTAATTTTAATGGCGAATGAATTTTATTGAATTTTTATTTTATATATTCAACCGAAGTTAAACTCAAAAATAAAAATATTAAATTTAAGTTAGAGCCAAGTATTCAGACTCACTAATTACACAAAGTGGGAAGAAGTTTTAGAAAGAATTGAATGCATGGGCCTCAATCAAAACACCTTGGATTCCATGGGATTTGTCTCCTTTTTCTCTTTTCTTTCGTAGCTTTTTCATTAATTTCAATTATTTGTACGGCTCCACATTGTGCAGAGCACCCCAAGTGTCATCATCCCAACTTTGTCTCCATTCAGAAATTTGTGTCAATCAGTAAACATGGAGGGACCACTTCCCACCAATCAACATTACTTTTTATTTAATTATACTACTTGCTGGGTGGATGGATCCACATCTGTGTTTCATCTTGTTGGAATCATTCTCATTTTAGTCCTCTTTCACTAATCAAACACTTTTTGCCTCGATTTCAGTTTGAACCAACAATGGCCGAAGCAATTGCTTTCGACATTGCGGCAGAGCTCATTATTAAGTTGAGCTCTCGTGCTCTCTCTCAAGTTGGGCTGTGGTGGAATCTAAAACATGACATCCACGACCTCAAACGCACTGTCTGCCAAATCAAAGCTGTGCTTCTTGACGCAGAAGAGAAATCGGTGACCGACAATCTCGTCAAAGTTTGGCTTGAAGAACTGAAATCAAGGGAAAATAGTGTTTGATTACTGCAAGAGGAGAACTGAAATTATTGGAACAAGATGAAACACAGATTTGAATACATACACGTAGAGACCAAGTAATTTACAAATAATGTTGATTGGTGGGAAATGGTGATCCCAAACTTTTCAAAAATTAAAAATTCAATTATCCCAACTTTTTCAATTTAAAAGTTTAAGTCCAATCATTATCCTCTTTGATAGTTTCTTTCAAAATTTATTAATTTAACATATTTATTTTCTATCAATTATATACGACATCAGTTTTTATTTATCAAATAAAATCTTAGTCACTATTTTTTATGCTATATGTTAGCCTCCTATTTGTTTAGGAACAATGATAAATTTTGCATTAACATTTCCTTCCATTTTATTGAGTAAAGTTTTGCTTCAACTTTTAAAAGAGTTAAACTATTATTTTTTAATGAAAAATAGCTTAAAATGCTAAATTTTTATTTATGGTGACCCTAGCAATCCACATGTGTTTCATGTTAATTTTTTAGAATTTCATGAACTATTTGTTGACACTATTTTTTTTATAAAACGGGGTCAATTTAAAT
This sequence comes from Gossypium raimondii, assembly GCF_025698545.1. NCBI lineage: Eukaryota > Viridiplantae > Streptophyta > Magnoliopsida > Malvales > Malvaceae > Gossypium > Gossypium raimondii. The sequence continues at coordinate 1,181,079 of NC_068575.1, forward strand.
TTAAAAAAAAACAAAAAATGGGAAGTCGCCATCAATCTTTTTTGATAAGGTGTGATCGAATCACCTTAAAATTTAATTTTATTAAAACAACGATTATGGTCCACGAAATTCAGAAAAACGAGTTCGGTAGTCGGTTATGTACGAGGAAGGATTAGCACCCTCGTAACGCCCAAAAATTGGTACCTAGTTGATTAGTTGATGTCTTGATGTCAAATATTGAAAACTTTTAAAGAGATTTAAAGTACGATCCTTAAAAATTTGAACGACGTGGATTGAGATTTAAGAGGATATTTGGCTATTTAGTCGAATGAGAAATCGAAACTCAGCACGTTAGGGCACGTTTTCTTGAATTTCCAAACGCAAAACATTGCCTCGTTTTGAAATTTCGAAAGGATATTCGACTATTTGGTCAAACGAGTAATCGAAACCCAACAAGTTAGGGCACGTTTTTTCGATTTTCCAAACACAAAATATTACCTTGTTTTGAAATTATTGAAAGGATATTTGGCTATTTGGTCGAACAAGAAATCGAAACCCAGTACGTTAGGGTACATTTTCTCGATTTTCTAAAAACAAAATATTTCCTTATTTAGATAAATTTTCCTTTTGATGAATTTTGAGTAAGAACTAACGTGATATTTAACATGATATATGCTTAGTTTATTAAACATGGAAGCAAACAAATATGTTTTTCTAAAACATAATGTAAGATACAATAATAGTGAAATAATGTAAAGTAACCGTGTGGACGAAATATTTAAAAGATAAATAATGGGATACAACAATAATAATGATGTGATATTGATAATTAAATTGCAGCAGCAATAAATGAAGCAACACAAAATAAAATAAGATGAAAATAGGAGACACGTAATAAGAAAAGGTAAACATCACGCAAAACACCAAAACAATGAAACAAATAAATAAAACTAAGAATAGAATATATGTATGTATGCATGTGTATGTGTAATAATATAAAAATATATGTATATGAAGTAAAATATGTATACATATAAGTAAGTATATAAAATTATGAAATATGAAAAATATATTTAAGCATGTACAAGTACATATATATATATATATATGAATTAAAATATTTATACGTATATCTATGTATATAAAATATGAAATATAAAATATAAAAAGTATATATTTATAATGAATGAAAAGTATGTACGTAAATATATATTATAAAATGTATGAACAATTTGAAATTATTAATATAAAATATTTTAATATAGATAATAATATATAAGATGATAATATATAAATTTAAACCAAATAAATAAATAAAATAAGTACTAGTCAATCTAAAATAGTTTAAAATAAAACAATATACAAAAGAAAATCTTAAACAATAAAAGGAACAGTTTTTTAGAAAATATATAAAAATTTTAATGCAAAACAATTTCAGATAAATAATAAATATAAAGGCTTAAAACAAATAATGATAAAATAGCATATATAAAAAAAAAATTAAACATATTAAGGATGTGGTTGAAACAGAATTAAAAAAACGGGTCTTAAACTGCAAATACATGAAACAGGTGGCTAGGGGGACCGAAATAAATTGCGCTGAGGATATGGGGGACTGATTGTGAATATTCCCCGTCCCTTATGCGCGTTGGTCTGCACAGGACCAGATTGAATCAGGCGCAAAATTCTGTGGCCGAAATTGAGTAAAATAAAAGAGTGCATCGAATGTGCCACAGAACTTGAGGGACTAATTGCGTAAAATACCTATTAGGGCAATGATGGGCAGCCCTCCAAGCCTTCAAACGGCGCCGTTTAATGCCATATATAAATTGCAAAAAAACAAAACAAAAAAAACACTTTAATCACATTTTCAAAAAAAAAAACAGAGAGAACCCCTTTGGTCTCTCTCTCGGTTTCTCTCAACCCCACCCTCGGCCGGCCATGGTCGCCGCCGCAGCGGCCGCATCCTCCGTGACCCAAGGCCAGCGACGAGTAGATGGCCTCGTCAGCCCCCGCTTCAGCGTATTCAAGGGTCGGGGCCTTCTTGATTCGAGGGTCCGAAAGGAAATGGCCCGATCTCTCCCTTTGAATCCGAATCCGGCGACGGCGAAGGACCGCCGACGGTGGGGCGGCGGGCCAGATTCAGGTAAGTTTTCTTCCTTCTATTTTCTTTGCCGATTACTTTAAAATGTTTTTTTTAAATATATATAGGTATATAAAATAAAAAATAAATATATAAAAAACTAAGAGAACAATTAAAAAACAACCTTTTGAATTTCGGTTTTCTGCTTTCGATTCTTTTGTGTGCGTAAAAAATGTACAACGAGCATTTTTTGACTTTTATAGCCATATTACAACTGTTCATTTCCATCTTTTTTGTTTTTTTTGCTCTTTATTTCTTTGTATTCCCCTGTTGTTTTGCATTCATTCTTTTCTGCAGGTGTGAGACGAGGTCGACGGTGGTGGCAGAAGGCATGCGCGAGGAGGCATTGGGCAAAAGCGGCGGCTAGCTTGAGGCTAGGGTTTGCTATGCCTTTCTGCTGAAAATGTTAATGCTGTGGGCTTGGGTTGGGATTTGTAATTTTTTTAGGTTTAAACTTGCTGTTAATGGACTGTTTTTGTTTTTATTTGGGTTTATTTGGCTGGTATGGGCCCGGGCAGATTTTGGGCTTTACACTATTTATATTTTTTTATTTTTATTTTTATTTTTTAAAAATATTTTATAATTTTTAAATTATTTATTGATATGACATATAATAAAAATAATGTCATGTTAACATGAAGTACACATAGTCTACCATGTAGATTGTCACATCAACATTGTTAAAAATTTATGTTTTAGTCAACATATTCATTAAAAAAAAGTAATTTGAATCTCTTTAAATGGTTGAGGCCATAGTTCAACATAGGAATAAGGGTTAACTTGGTAAAAAAATATAATCATTGAGAACTAAATTAATCATTAAGCGATTTGTTTATGCATTCTGTTTCTACAAGGCATCTATTTCTATTTATATCAAACATTTGAAAGAGTTGGGGTTATGAGTTAATTAAACATCATCAATTGGGAAATCATTAAAATATCATTTTGTATATTGACATTATCTTTTTATTGGCATAATAATAAATTTAGCCTTTCAGATTTATGAATTCTATCAATTTGGTCTTAATTATAAAAAAATATTTAACATTTTAACTATTAACTTGACACACTCTTTCAATTTAATATTGATTATAAATAATTCAAAAATTAAATTTTATTAAGAGAAATCACTAATGATAAAACGTTGTTAATAAACATTAATAAATCTTGATAAAACTTTTTATCATAAAAATATAATTCTTCATAAAAGTAATGTTAATTGGTCGGACATGGCCACATGGAATCACCACATGGCAGACAAAAGTCAAAAAATTTGGCACAAATTTCTCAAAAGGCTCATCGTTTTTGTTAAAATTAGATAGAGAGAAGAGCTATGTAATATTGAAGTGCTTAAACACGAACCCATGCATCGAGCTTTGGTAATTTAACTTCACTTTTGGTAACAATTAACTATACTCTTATTATTAATATTATTATTTTTAATTACAATAGGAGGTGAAAGCCTTAACAATAACGTGACTAGAGCGACTTGAACTCAAACTACATCTGATACATAATTGAGGAACTATTATTGAGTGTTGATTTTCACTTACAATAGGTAAAGAGAGTTGGAAGAGCTTACATAATTGTAGAATGGTAAGGTTGCACCAAGTTAGGTTTGAACAATTTATTTGTATTGTAAAATTTATAATGGATTGATCTCTCTGATTAAGGCCTGACAATTGAATTTCAAACTATGTAATCATCTTAGTTGTACTTTTTATTTTACTTGTTGCATATTACATGCGAACTCAAAAATTATTAAAACATTTATGGATTTTAGTGTTTTAGACAATATTCCAACACAAGGAATAATGCTGACGTCATTTTTTAGCAAGTTCCAAAAGATTAGGGAGGAAAAAAAAAGAGATGGACAAATATTACTTCCAACCACGACACCAATGGTGTCGAAGTCTATTTTTTTTATTTTTTACTTTTTTTTAGAAAAATATCAAAATTATTTATAGGCATTGGTGAAATGTGTGATTTGATACATGAATTTTAATTTTGGTATAATAATACAAATAAAACTTTAATTGTGGTTTAAATATATACATAAAGTTTTGATGTTGACTCAATTATATACATTTACCGAAATGAATGCATTAATCTATTTTTATATTAGATAAATATAATTATTTATGTATATAATACGTACATATAAAATGAAAGTATATAAATAACGATGTTAATCGTTTGTGAAAATTGATTCAAATTAACATTTCATTTATAAAATTGCTTAAACTCAAAATTTAAATATAACATTACATATTAGACCAAAATTTATGGATAGTTTCAATTTGATTTCCATTTTATTTCTTTCCTTTCTTTTACTTATATATATTTATTATATAACATAATTTTAATTATAAGCTCTCTCATGATATTTCTTCAATAAAAAGAACTCTTATGAGCTTAAAAAAAAATTAGGGGGTGCGTTCCACATATCGTTGTTCGGCGTCAAGAAGCACAGCTTTGATTGTAGAGAGGGTGCGTTTGAAGTCATCGAGGTCATCTTTGGAATTCCACCATACTCCAATCTGAGAGGGAGCTCTAGAGATCAACTTAGTAATGAGCTCTCCAGCAATATCGAAAGCAATTGCTTCAGCCATTGATGGCAAGCAAGAAGTGTTTGATTATTGGAGGAGGAAGAGTGAAATGATTCGAACAAGATGAAATTCAAGCGTTAATACATACGTACATACATTAGCCGTAGAGTCAATATTGTATTTTAAAGATGTCACCGCCCACCCACTAAGTAATAATTAAATAAAAAGTTACTAATTTTATATTAAAAACTTAGTTAACGGACGGCCTTTCTTTATAAATTTCCTGCAGCTTTCAATGTATTTTTCTTGAATAGCACCACATGATGCTATGAATAGAGAACAACAAGTTGGGCAGAATTATCAATTGCAACATTACGGTATCTATTTTATAAAGGGTAAAAGTGAGATTGGCCCACTCTTTTTTAAAGGGTGATGATTTTTATTTCTTTATTATTGGAAAATTTGCCCCACTCTTTTATTCATACTTGTTTATTACTTCTCTCTTCCATCCGCAATCCTATTTCCATATTTTTAAAATTTTATTTATACTTTTATTTCATATATTTTCATTAGTAGCTAAATAAATAATCCGGTAGAGAGATGTGAGATCCAAATTTATACATAAAAACTTTTATTTCGGTATTTGTTGTTTCTTTGATTTAGGAGATAGACGCTGGTATCTCACAAAGTTGTGTTGACACCATGTTAAAAAGAGCTCGTTAATTTGGTGTTGATAGACGTACAATTGGAAGTACCGGATTGATCATTTGTCGTATTTGATCTTCCAAAGAACATATTGGCATGTCCAACTAAAAAGTTAGCAATCGGATCTAAACAGCTCGCGTAATTGACGCTGTTGGTTCGAGATGGACCCTTTTAGCTCACAAGGCTACCGGAGAGCTAAATCGTGGATGTGTGTTTTGTGGTTTTTCGTTCGATAAGGATTAATTGTTGGCCGTTCTCGTAATTAATTTACATGTGGAAGGATTGGTGGTCTGAGGCATCCTCTATCACTATAGCTGACTTATCGGTTGAAGGAGAAGACTTGTTATCGTGCATTGGTTTGAAATTGGAACAAAATCGAGCTTAAAGCTTGAAATCCATCATATTAGTTTATTTAATTTAATTTCCTTTTTGCTTATTTTTATACTACTTTTTACATCATTTTTAATGAACTTGACACTCATTAGAATATTCTATGGAGCACTGAAAAATACAAATGTGTTTAAGCTCTCTCGAACATGCCTACAAGAGTCCGTCAACAGCATAGATTCCATCTAAGCTAGTACTCAGTTGGGCATATATATTATACAAGTACTCTTGAATTACACCATTTATATCAGATCAATTGGAAATTAGAAGGAAATTGATGACATTTATTACCATATTCGTTTTGTTGGAATATGTGGGCAGAAAAACAAATCATGGTAGAAAGGACGGTCCCTGCTTCTTGTACTGTACGCTACATTCTGCTGAAGAAGAGAGCCAAAATCTAACAAAAAAGTATGGTGAATTTACTTATTTTAACAACTCAAAATGCTAATTAAATTTGGGGCTTTGTTTGAAGCAGAACTATGCCCCTCCCCTTCTTTTATGTATCAACCTTTAGCCTCCAACCTCTATTGAATTTACTTATAACTTGGCGAGGACATTGCACGCTCGATTAATTATTATGCCTCCAAGAATCTGTTAATAGCATAGGTACCGTATAAGCTACTACTCAGTTTGTACATATATCATCACTCTTGAAATACACCCTTCCCTTTATATCAGATCAATTGGAAATTAGATGTAAACTTACGACATATATTACCATTTTTTGTTTTGTTGGAATATTTTGGGTGATAAATAATATACTTCATGCAATCTCCTTTTATCAGAAAAATAGAAGAAAAGAAAAGAGTGATATGGATAACTATTTTAGTATTTGGTATAAGCTGCAATTTCAAGAGGATTTCATCAAAGTACAATACAAAATTGTGAGATTATTATGATTGATTTTCTGCATATACTTTCTTGATGGGTTACTGCAAAATTTGTCATATATTAGGAAAGATGATAAACAAAGAAATTGTATTAGTAGGAGCAACAAAGGAACTTCAATTTCATAGTTTAACTTGTATGAAAGATACAATGAATATTTTCCTCTATAATTTGTGCGATTGCGTTAAATTATAGTTTTATATATACATTTGAATAATAATTAAAGTTTCATTTATATAATTACACCCAATCAAAGTTCATGTATCAAATAACAGGTTACATCAATATTCATGAATAATTTTGACATTTATCCCTAAAAAGCAAAAATAATAAAACAAACTTCAACATCATTGGTGTTGAGGTATCATATTTGTTGATCTCTTTTCTTTTCCCTCCATAATCTCAAAAGGGCACGAAAATTATTGTGTTTAAAATTTTACATTAATCTCAACATCGGACACATATTTCAAAAATAATCATAAGCATTGCATATTATCTAGGTACTTTCCCTTGTGTCTCATTGAAGGGGTCAATCGAGTATTTATACATGTTAATGTTAATGGAATTGAGGTTTCTAGTAAAATTCATGCATGTTGGACATGTGTACTATTCTGGAATGCTCGTTGCATTTTATAGCCTCCACACGCGAACTCTATGGTATATGCAAACTGGGACTGTGAACCATCCTTGCAAGCTCTTATGGCTAATTCCCACCACGAGACATGCATGCATCCCACTGGTAGGGCCCAATCGGGTTGCGGGTAGGCGATCTGAACCGCATCCATGTTTCAAGTTCACAATCATAAATACATAATACATATTTTGGGAATTAATTTAAAATTTTACAATAATGGGGACAAAAATCCTCAAAAATTCAAAAAGTTTTAAAAATATAAATGTGTGTTATTTATTTAAAAATTCAAAAAGTTTTAAAAAGTTCAATTTTAAGTTATTTATTTAATTTGATATTTTTAATAATAAATTTTAATGGTAACTATTGATATAATTATAAATTTAATTTAAAAAAACAAAAAATTAAAATCCCATTTTTATGTTCATTAATTTTAATTGCAATTTTATATATGAGCATATGAGCTCCATTAAATCCATGTATCACCTATGATAATAAGAGATGACATAAACTTTGGTCCAATATGTAATATTATACATGAATTTTAATTTTGTGCAAATTTTAATTTTATTAATTCAATTTTTTCAAATTACAAACAATATTATTGAATTAGTACCATAATTTTACTTTGATATTTTTCATACACAAAAATTATATTAATCCAATGTGAAAGTAAATATATGTATTCATTTCTTTAATGTGTACAATTGTATAAAAATCAAAGATTTATATATATATGAACCAAAATTCAAGTTTCATGTAGATAATTGCACAAAATCAAAATTTATGTATCAAATTGAACAATTAAACCAAAACTAAGGTATAAATTTGATATTTAACCCTAATAATAAACAAATAAAAACTTCAACCCTTTCCTAATAAATATATGTACATCTAAAAGAAACATAAAAAGCTACTACTCTTAATAATATAATTGCAGCGCCATCCAAAATTGAAAATTCTGCACAACTTTTGATTTCTTTATTCATTGCATCATCAACACACATATATTGAAAACTAACCCAAAGAGACACAACCCCCAAAACAAACACCAAAACGAAGACAAAACATCAAAGGGTATCCAAACCAACGCCATTTTATATGGTTATTGCATTAATTGTTTGTTCTTAGGGTTTATTATATCTGCTTTAGTAAACCCCAAATCATCACCCATTGTAGGATACTAGGAAACATGTTTAATTCGAGCGAATGTATTTTCTTATGTTTACTGGAAGGGACATCATAAAGGCATACCTATTTTACTCCCACTTCTTAGGATATAGCTCATATAATGTAAATGGATGTGCTCAGTGAGTGGACACAAACTCACAAACATTTTATTTTCTACTTAGTACCAAAAAAAAAATCTTCTACTTCAAACCATAAAAAATCCTAACAAAATCTTAAAATATTAAAAAGATTTATTAGTAAAAAGTATATGGAAAAGAAATCCTATAAAAAGGGCTTGAGAGAAAGAAGATAACAATAATGTAAATAATCTTATCTAATTTTGAAAACAGCTCCGAATACACCTAAAAGATAATGATTGGATAAGAAAAAGAATTTTAATCATCTCAAATTTCTCTACTTCTTCACCATGTCATTCATAAAGATGATGATAATCACTTCATAATTTTGGTACAAAAATTCCTCTTTATTTAGTGTTCAACTAGATTAAATCAACAACACGTACGTGCAGTAAAAACTAAACATCGATAATTATAACGTAGAAAGATTGCAAAGAAAAGAAAGAAAAATAGAACATACAAATTTTACGTGAAAACATTTCAAAAAATAATGAGAGAGAAGAAGAAAAATTCACTAAGTAATGTCGAATTCAAATGATACAATAGGAGTTTCAACTACATCTATTCATAGGTTAAAAAACCTAATTCTAATCCATGTCAAATATATTATGCTAATAAATGCTAAATATATTATATTAATAAATACTAAATTTTCTAAAATATATATTTTACTTGACTTGCAAATAATCTCTTAAAATTTGGATCATATAACCCTAACACATGCTATTTTTAGATACTCCAAACATGTTTATTCAAACTCTTTTTCCAACATGACATGGAACAAAAGAATGAGACAAAATTTCAAAAATAAACAAATAAAAATCATCAGCCCACTTACAATAAACAAATAAATGTATAATAAAATAATTAAAATGTTACTACCACTAACAACAAATATTAACACGTTCAGATACATCAACGATACCAATAATTAATAATAAGAGTATAGTATAAAACAGTAAGTTTTCTTCTTTTTTTTAACTATATATATTAAGAGTAGATGAGAGATCATGGTGGATTTGTCCATGTTGAGTATGACTCTTATTTTAGTCAAATTTGAGAAATAATCTTTTAGTTAAACTTTTTTTTATTTGATTCAATCAAACTCTAATTAGTCTAGATTATATTATTATTATTTGACCTATGAATTTAGCTTATAAATAGGCTCTTTTACAACTTTAGAAAATACACCTATTAGAGATTAGAACTCATAACACATTTAGAGAATTTTGTGTTTACGTTTTGAGGGTTCTTTGTTTTCGGGTTTTCGGGATTTAGCTTTTATCTCCATCTTTTGTACTCTTCGTTCTTTTTCCATTATAGTAAAATTATCTTTGCCCGTGGTTTTTTATCCTCTTTGGAGGGGTTTTTCCACGTTAATTTTGTGTGCTCAATTTCTCAATTTATTCTACTATTTTTTTACTTGTTGCTTAATCGGGTCAATCTCAACAAGTGGTTTTAATTTTCATAGATCAGCCCATTCAGAGATGACAGCAACAATGTTTGAAATTGAGAAGTTCGATGGTGAGATAAATTTCAATCTGTGGCAAGTTCGAATGATGGCAATTCTAGTTCAAACCGGCTTGAAAACGGTTGTTACAGGGAAAAAGCCTGAGAATCTAAATCAAATAGAATGGGAAGAGCTTGATGAAAATGCCTTGTCTGCAATCTAGTTGTGTCTCGCGAATACGGTATAGCAGGAGGTATTGATGGAGATCACATCAGTCAATTCATTACTCTTTTAAATGATTTAAAGAACGTTGAAGTTCATATTGGCGATGAAGATCAGGCTATGCTATTATTGTGCTATTTACCCCATTCATACAAGTCTTTCAGGAGACCCTAATTTATGTTAGAGACAAACTCTCGTTTGAAGATGTGAAAGGTCATTTGTTGAGTAGTGATAAACTCGACAATGAGTTTGGTTTGGATAGCAAGGCAGATAGGCAAGCTTCCGTTTTGGTAGCATCAAAGAAACGAGACAAAATGTGTTGCTATTGTAAAAAGTTAGGTCATGTCAAAGCAGATTGTTATAAATTGTGAAATAAAAGAGCTGTTGAGAGTAATGAGAAAGAAGTAGCTAGTGTTAATTTGGCTGATGAAAGCAGTGATTATTTCTTGTTAGTGTCAACAAGCGATAACTCCAAGTTCACATTCGAGTGGGTCCTAGATTTAGGATGTTCATTCCACATGTGTCCTAATAAAGAATGGTTCTCCACATACGGTTCGGTTGAAGGTGGAGTTGTACGCATGAGAAATGATTCATCTAGTAAGGTAATTGGTATTGGTACTGTTAAAATTAGGATACACAATGGGATGATTAGGACACTTTTGAATGTCAGGTATGCACCTGATTTACGAAAGAATTTCATCTCCTTGAGTAATTTAAACTTGAAAAGATGTAGAATCAACATCGAGTCGAGCGAAATTAAAGTATCTTAAGGAGCTCTCATTTTATTAAAAGGTGAAAAAACCCGAAGTCTTTATATTCTAGAAGGTTCTACAGTGATCAGTGAAATCAGACACCCCTTGTCCGTTACGGAGTCGAAGTCAACTCGTTTGGAGTGGAGACAACTTGGTTATAGGAGGGAAAAAGTTATGATCGTTTTGTTGAAGAGAGGTTCTCTTTTGGATACAGGTTTTGAAAAGTTAAGGCACTGTGTTCGTGAAAATCAGACTTGGGTCAGTTTTTATTTGGCAGTGTACAAGTCGAAGGCCAAAAGTCTTCCAATTTTTACGTACAGATTCGATTCAATTAATTCCCTGCATAGTCCAAGATAGGCCCGTGGCAGGCTTTGGCAAAGATGGTATTGTGAAAATATGAGTCAAGGTAGAGATTTGTTGAGTATGACTCCTATTTCAATCAAATTTGAGAAATAATCTTTTAGTTAAGCTCTATTTATTTGTTTTAATCAAACTCTGATCAGTCTAGATTATTTTATTATTATTTGACCTATGAATTTAGCCTATAAATAGGCTCTTTTACAACATTAGAAAATACACCTATTAGAGATTAGAACTCATAACACATTTAGAGAATTTTGTGTTTACGTTTTGTGGGTTCTTTGTTTTCGGGTTTTTGAGGTTTAGTTTTTATCATCTTTTGTACTCTTCGCTCTTTTGCCATTATAGTAAAATTATCTTTGCCCGTGGTTTTTTATCCTCTTTGGAGGGTTTTTTCACGTTAAATTAATGTGTTCAATTTCTCAATTTATTCTGTTAAATTTTTACTTGTTGCTTAGTCAGGTCGATCCCAACAGTCCATTTAGAAGCTGGTGTGATTTAAAAAAATCTGCGACGGGTGGCAGTTTTTGTGTCCTCCGAGACATGGTTGGGTCAAATTTAATGTAAGTGGTGTGGCGAACGAGGATGAAGTCGGGCATGGAAGGGTGTTATGGGGTGGCAAAGGCATTATTTTCGGGTCCAATTGCAGCAAAAGACTCCATTACAGCCGAGGTGGGAGCGATTATCATTGCTTTGGATGCGTTTTTAGCAATGGGGTGTGATGCGACCTTAGCCCGAGAAATTACTACCTAATCCATTGAGCTGCCATGAGGGCCAGTAAATCGATCACGAGTTAAGAGATTTCGAAATGCAATAGCAAGCTATGTGGAACGAGCTTGGAGAGAGCAAGTAGCCAAATTCGGTAATCGTACTTTGAACCGTTCAATAGGCATCACTTGCAATTTATTGCAAACTGAATTTGTTTCTTTTAATTAAACTTATCTTAGTTTAATAAATGAGTTGCTGATCAATTAATTCAACTCATCTTAAGTTTTAATAAATGAGTTAGTTATTGAATTTTATTAAATAAGATGCTTCTTAATTGATCTAGTTCCTAGGATTATTTATTGATGCATAAATTAAGTTTTTTTTATGCTTCTTTAATTAAACAAGTTGCTGGAATAATTATTGCATATATGTTTTAGTTCATTTATTTAAGTAAGTTTAATGTGTGTTATGATTAATAAGTGTTTTCATGTGTTTAATAAACTCATTTTATTGTGTTTATTGCATGTGACTTTTCAGCTCATAGTGGTTACAATTCAAGGCTATTATACATTGAATTAAGTGGCTGTTCAAGTTATTTTCAGTTACAATTAAAGGGGTTGTTATAAAGGAAGCTTAAAAATCATTAAAGGAGTTTTTAAAGAGCATTTTATGCCCTTTAAAATTCAGCAACAACCCTTCTTCTTCCAGCCATTTTTTTGGAGCTTTCAAGAGAATTTAATCAAGCCTTTTAAATGTCATTAAGGAGCTGGTTAAAAGATGGTGTCTATTTAGCTGGCCAAGGACAACTCAAGAGTCGTTTTTAAGCCATTAAAGACATTCAAATCAGCTGAATTGAAGTGATTTTATGGAAGGAGTTATTTAGTTCAAGCATAAGAAAAGACATGAGTTTTTATGGCACATTAAGTTGGAAGTTTTTGACCATTCAATTACCTTTGTTCTAGCATTATAAATAGATGTAATCAGCCTTAGATAATAGACTTTTGCTGAATATACATGAAATCTTTGAATTGTGAGTTATCCAATTCTTTTTGTTCTTACGGAATTGATTTGACTTATCAAGCATAGCTTGTGGCGTCTATCTTTTCTTTGTTTGCCGAACTTATCACCTTTGGTGTGGCGTTCAATATACCTTTGGTTCCTATCATAGTTGATAGTAGGTCAAGGTTCCTTGCTGTTTCCTTAAACCGATAAACACCTAAGAACCATTTTGAGATTCGGGTCAACAATCCATTATTGTTGGTTCACTCTCGGTCTTAGCCAATTAATTTGCTATTGCTTCTTATCTATTTTGTCTACAGCATTTGTTTGAAGCCATTATCTCTATTTTGTTTACTTTAAACCGAAACGAATCTATCTTACTCAATTCATGATCGGGCAACACATACGACTCGAATCAATCACGAAACGAGATCATATCAGGGTGGAATGGTAAAAGCTCTCTAATCATTGAGATTGGATCAAATGAGATTGGATCTACTCATTGAGATTGGATCAAATGAGGTGTTTTGTTGGTTTGAGAACAAATGATTGAGACTGTGGTTGCTGCATCCTATCTTCAAGGAAATTGAAAATAGGATGGTTCAAGTAGGTAATGTTTCCTTCTCGAAAGCCGAAAAGCACAGAAACGAGATGGCTTATGCTTTGGCGATTGCAAGAATAAAAAGGCATGTTATGTTTGAGGCATGGTGGTGATTTTAATTTGAGTAATGTTGTTGTGTTTCTTCTGAAGAGTTGGTTTGCTGTTTGGGCCTTAAGGACTCTTGGTTATATGTGGTTTATGTGTTGGTTGTTTGCATATTTTTTCTTTTAGAGGGCAGAATAACAGACGGGGTTTTTGGGGGTCTAGTGGTTTGAAATTATGATGTTATCGGTTTGAGATATTGGTATTTTTGTACTTGGGTGAGGGATATTTTTGTGGGGGAGTGTTGCATCTTGTAGATTGTTACATTCTTTGCAAATGCTTAAAAGTGTAATAACTCAATTGAGCAAAAAAAAAACTTATTTATGGAGAGAGAAAAAATTGTGATTAAAATCGATTGAGTCCTAATTTGATTGATATTGATATTATTGTTTATGCAGTAAGATGTAGATTTGAGCGTATTAAAATACACTATTTATCTTTCTATTTAAGAGTTAGAAAGGAACTATGGATAATTATAAGTATTTGTATAAAAATTGTAATTAAATATAATATAATAAATCAAATCAAAATTCTGCCCACCTTGTTGTTCTTTATTCATAGCATCATTGTGCTGCTATTCATCATCATCCAGAAAAAAAACATTGGAAACTGCAGAAAATTTATAAAGGAAGACTGTCCCTTAACTAAGTATTTAATATAAAATTAGTAACTTTTTATTTAATTATTACTCAGTGATGGTGACATCTTTAAAATACTATTTAGACTCTACGGATAATGTATATGTATATACCAACATTTGCGTTTTCATTTATACATAAATAATTATAAAAGATGATTAATGTTATTTCTATAAATGTATACAATTTAATTAAAATAAAATTTCTTGTATACATTTAAATTATAATTAAAATTTTATTTATATAATTACACCAAATTAAAGTTCATAGTATTCATGAATAATTTTAATATTTATCTCTAAAAAGTAAAATAATAAAACATACTTCACCACCATTGATGTTGTCGTTGGAAGTCATATTTGTCAATCGATCTCTTTTCTTTTCCTCCCTAATCTCAAAAGGGTTCAAAAATGATTGTGTTTTAGATTTTACAATAATCTCAACATCCGACCTTAAAACTCACATATTTCAAAAATAATCACAAACATTATATATTTTGGGAATTAATTTAAAATTATACAATAATGGGACAAAATCCTCAAAATTCAAGAAATTAAAAAATTAAAATATAAATATATATAATTGTGTGGAGACAAGTTAATTTTTAAGTTTTTTATTTAAATTAATACTTGTAATGATAATTTTTAAAGGTAATTATTGATAAAATTATAAGTTCAATTTTTTAAAATACAAAATTAAAATTCCAATTTTATGTTCATTAATTTTAATTCTCAATTTTAATCAATTATATGTTAATGCAATATTATAAATGAACTTCGATTTTGTGTAATTTTAATTTCATTAATTCAATTTTTCAAATCATTAATAATATTATTGAAATAGCGCCATTTTACTTTGATATTTTGCATATACAAAAATTATATTAATCCAATGTGAAAATAAATATATGTATTCATTTCTTTAATGTGTATAATTGAATCAAAATCAAAGTTTCGTGCATGTAGATAATTGCACCAAATCAAAATTCATATATCAAATTGTACATTAAATCAAGTTCATGTATAAATTTTATATTTAACCCTAATAATAAACAAATAAAAAGCTTCAACCGTTTCCTAATAAATATATGTATATATATATTGAATAATCTTATTACAGGTTCTAATCATATCATTTTTTTTATACAATGACTAGAATTACCTATAGCCCTTCTCCAACTCATAAATAGGAGGATAATGCGTTTCAACAGTCGAATCCATGTCGTCCTATATTAACAATAATACTTATACCAATTGAGCTAAAACTTAGTGGACTAAATATATATTTGAAAGATACATGAAATGGTACTATTATTAAATGAGATTGTTAGCAATATATAAATAAAAATGATGAACCCCACTTACAGTAAACAAATATATGTTAATAATAAATAAATTGCTACTACTCTTAATAATATAATTGCAGCGCCATCCAAAATTGAAATTTCTGCATAACTTTTGATTTCTTTATTCATTGCATCATCAACACACATATATTGAAAACTAACCCAAAGAGACACAACCCCACAACATTTTCAAATTATTATTTAAATTTTAAAATGTTTTAATGAAATTTTAGTATTTTATTAAAAAATAGTTTCATTTTTTAATGTAAATTTAGGCTTTAAATTTCAATTCAAATCGACATGAATTAAATTGTACATACTTGCGTGCTAAATCGCATTGATAACTTGTTCTAACATATTAAAACACAATATTATAAAATTTAAGAGGACTATTTCTTTTCTTTTTTAACAAATAGGTACACATGTGTTTTAAGTATGTTCCTATTATATTTGAGCGAACATTTAATGCTCAAACAAATGGCTAAGTTAATAGAAAATGGGTTAAATTTTAAAATTACACATGAACTTTACCGTAATGTATAATTTTATACAAGGAATTTTAACTTTATTCAATTCTCACAAATTATTAACACAATTATTGATAAAACATCATTTTATGTTTATATATTACAT
Organism: Gossypium raimondii; assembly: GCF_025698545.1. Classification (NCBI taxonomy): domain Eukaryota; kingdom Viridiplantae; phylum Streptophyta; class Magnoliopsida; order Malvales; family Malvaceae; genus Gossypium; species Gossypium raimondii. Next base: position 1,197,481 of record NC_068575.1, read on the forward strand.
AAACAAATAATTATACTTATCCACTACAAAAATAAATTGATGTATTAATTTCTTTGAACGTGTATGATTGAATCAAAAATAAAATTTTATATGTGTATAATTGCACCAAATCAAAGTCCATATATAACTTTGAGATTTATCCCTAAAAAATCAAATTGATATGATTATGATATCTCAAGATAGAGTTAAATGGATGGCACATTCCTCTTTTTTTCTACAACAACGCAACTGGCACAACTCTAACCTAAGTCACACTTAGGGCAACGAACACTCTTGATTATCAAGCCAACATACAAGGTTTTGGCACATAACTCTTTAAGGTGAAGTAAAATAATATTTTTTTAATGAAACATGTGATAGAATTTAAAACCTATTTGTGAAATTAAAAAGTTTCATTGATAATACATTAAATGTTAATCTTATTTTAAGTAATTTTTTAGGGTTAATGCACTATCTGAGCTTGAATTTGACAATTGTTCCCATTTTAGAGCCTGAATTTTTTTTGTTACAAGTTAGTTTCTTAACTTGACAATTGTTCTCAAATTGGGGCCTTTTTTTTGTTCAAGCTAGTCTCTAATATTTCTTTTAAAAAAGGTTCAAATTCCGATATGGAAACAATTACCAAGTTTAGGAACTAACTTAGACAAAAAAAAAGTCTAAGGTACGGGAACATTTGCCTAGGCTAGACCTTAATGTGGGAACAAGTGCGAAGTTCAAAGACTAACTTGAAAAAAAAATTAAACCCTAATATAAAAATAATTACAAAATTTAGACCCCAAATGGTGTGTTAACCTATTAACCTATTTGAATTTGTTATTTTCTTTTGTTTGCCTAATCCATTTTACAATATGAGCGGGGTGGCTTTCAATTTTGAGGTTTACAAAGTAAAAAAAGTTACATTCTTTTTCTATTGAAAAGTGTTGTTGACATTAAGAGAGTGTTAGGTTCTTGCAAAGTGAGATAGGAGGACACTAGAGCTTGTATTTTGAGATATTCTTTTATGTTTAAGTCAGTAATTAATAATGAAGAAAAAAATAAGATGAAAGAGAAAATTCGAGAGACCCTTTTATGAGAGAAAATTAGAGTTTGGGTCCTTGGATTCATAATATCTAAACAGATATAATTGTTAGCAAAAGACATAAAGTCATAATATATCTAAACACCTTGGATTCCATAGGTTTGGCTCCTCCTCCTCTTTTCTTTCGTAGATTTTTCATTAATTTTTCATAATATCTGAACTCCTTGGATTTATCATCATTCCAGCTTTGGCACCATTGAGAAATTTGCGTCAAATATTAAACATGGTGGGACCATTTCCCACTAATCAACATTATTTTCATTTAATTATACTACTTGGTGGGTGGACGGTAGTATCTATAAAATTACTTAGTCTCTGCATGTATGGATCCACATCTGTGTTTCATCTTGTTCAAATCATTTTCTTTTTAGTCCTCCTCTTGCAGTAATCAAACACTTTTAGCCTTGATTCCAGTTTGAAACAACAATGGCCGAAGCAATTGCTTTCGACATTGCCACAGAGCTCATTATTAAGTTGAGCTCTCTTGCTCTCTCTCAAATTGGACTCTGGTGGAATCTCAAAGATGACCTTCACGACCTCGAACGCACCGTCTCCACAATCAAAGCTGTGCTTCTTGACGCAGAAGAGAAATCGGCGACCAACAATCTTGTCAAAGTTTGGCTTGAGGAGCTGAAAGATGTACTTTATGATGCGGACGACTTGATTGATGATTTCTCTACCGAAGCTTTGCGGAAAGATCTAATGGGTGAGAACAAGCTGACGAAAGAGGTACGCCTTTTCTTTTCAAGCTCTAACCAGTTTGCTTACGGTCTCAAAATCGGTCGGAAAATTGAGGCTATTAAGGCCAGATTAGCTTCAATTGGAAGTGAGGCCAAGATGTTCGACTTTGTAGAGCGTGATCGTCCCATGGAAACCTCTTTCATGACTAAAAAGAGGCAGCAAACGCACTCTTTTGAGCGTGAAGATGAAATAATAGGGAGGGATGATGATAAAGTGGCTCTTCTAAAACTCGTGTTAGAGTTTCAAAGTGAAGAGAATGTTTATATCATTCCAATTATGGGGTTTGGAGGGTTAGGTAAGACTGCTTTGGCCCTACTTGTCTATAACGATGAAATGGTCAAAAGTCATTTTGAGTTGACGATGTTTGTGTGTGTTTCAAATGTTTTTGATGTGAAAGTTATTGTAGCAAACATTATCAAATCTGTGACTAATCAAGCAACTGATGAAAATCTTGAAATGGATCAATTGCAAAAACAACTTCGAGATAAAATTGATGGGAAGAAATATTTGCTTGTTTTAGATGACATTTGGCATGAGGATCCAGTAGAGTGGTCTAGGCTAAAGAAGTTATTGATGGGTGGGGCTAAAGGGAGTAGGATAATAGTAACTACTCGATCTCTAAAGGTAGCTAAGATTACTAATAAGTGTCAATCCCATATTTTGAAACTGAAAGGCTTGTCTGATGATGATACTTGGTCTTTGTTCAAAAAGATAGCATTTGAGCAAAGATATGTAGACTCAACAAATTCAGCCTTTGTGGAAGTTGGGAAACAAATTTCGAAAAGGTGTGGTGGGGTTCCCTTAGTCATAAGGACGATAGCTAGTACGTTATCTCTGAAAGAAACTGAAAATGAGTGGCTTTCTTTCAAAGATAATGAACTTGCTAAAATAACAGAAATTGACGGAGAAATTATACCTACACTTAAGTTGAGTTATGATCATCTCCCATCCCATTTGAAGCATTGCTTTGCTTTTTGCCGATTGTATCCGAAAGATTATGAAATTGATGTACGAACGCTTGTTCAATTTTGGATTGCACAAGGTTTCGTAAAGCAATCAAATCCAAAGCAATCTCTTGAAGAGATTGGGTTTAGATATTTTAAAGATTTAGTTGAAAGAAGTTTCTTTCAAGAAGTAGAAGGAGACTTGACAGAAGAAATGACATGTAAAATGCATGATATAATGCATGATCTAGCTGAATTAGTAGCTGGGACAGAGAGTACTATTGTAGATTCTATTTTAAGTACAAGTGAGGTTGGAGAAAAATGTCGCCACGTATCAATTAATGTTTCATTAATTCCTTTGTTTAAGGGAAAGAAGTTGCGAACCTTGTTACATTTTCCAAAAGCGAGATACCATTTGAGCGATGAAACTTGGAATACGATCATTGGAAATTGTAGATGCTTGCGTGTATTGGAAATGAATTTTTTATATTTTACGACAATCCCACACTCCATTTATAAGTTGAAACATTTGAGGTACCTTGATCTTTCTAAAAATCGCGGTCTTAAGAGTCTCCCAAAGAGTATTTGCAAGATACAAAATTTGCAAGCTTTGAAACTTGACTGGTGCGATTGGCTTGAAGAATTGCCGAAGAAGATTGAAAGATTGGTGTATCTTACCCATCTTGCGTGTCATGGTTGTTGTCGGTTAACTCATATGCCACGTGGAATAGGAAAGCTGATGTCCCTTGAAACGCTAAGCATGTTTGTAGTAGATAAAGATAGGTCCCATGGCGGTGCAGATCTAAGTGAATTGAGTGGGCTTAACAATTTAAGGGGAGAGCTAGAAATAACAAATTTGGGCTTCGTAAAAAATGCAAAAGAGAATTTTAAGGCTGCTAATTTGAAAGAGAAACAACATTTAAGATCGTTGGTTTTACAATGGGGCTCTTTTTTGGCCTGGGGAGATGATAACCGTGATGAAGAGAGGTCACTTGAAGACCTCCAGCCCCATCCTAATCTCAAGGAGCTCTGTATTCGAGGATGGAGGGGTGATGCCAAGTTTCCAAGTTGGTTTTCTTTGCTTACAAATCTCGTCCATATTGAAATATCGGGTAATTTCAAACAGCTCCCGTCCTTTGCGCAATTGCCTTATCTTAAACAGCTGGAGATTTGTTATTGTACTGAGTTGGAGTACATGGATGATAATAGCCCAAAAGGAAGTCAAGGAGAACCACAATCATTCTTCCCATCACTTAAGCGTCTTTCGCTCTGGGACTGTCCGAATATGAAGAGTTGGTGGAGGACGACAAAACCAATCGATGATGATTCCAACGAGGATGACACAACAGTTATGGGAACATCAACTATGTCATTTCCGTGTCTTTCCTCTTTAAAAGTTCACGATTGCCCTTTGACTTCAATTCCGTTGTATCCTTCACTCGATGATGAGCTAGAGTTGGTGAATACCAGTTCAAGGCTGTTAAAGCAGACTACGAAGATGAACATGAATACTAAGACCCCATCAAGCTCAACCTCTTCTCTTCCTCTCTCCAAATTGAAATCTTTCCGTGTAGTCAACATTGAGGGATTGGACACTCACATGCTAGATGAGTGCCTGCAACATCTCACCGGCCTCAAAAGTTTAAAAATAGAAGATTGCAAGGAGGTTGATTTAGAGGGCATGCAATGGGAAGCCCTTAAGAATCTCTCATTTTTGAGGATTCAGAGTATTCCACTGCTGGAGTCTCTCCCCCTTGGGCTTCAACATCTAACAAATCTGCAAGAGCTTTATCTCTTTGATTTGCCCAATTTAACATCGCTTCCGGCCGAGATGCGTTGCCTAACCAATTTGAAATATTTAAGTATGGGAGAAACTCCCCAGTTGAAGGAAAGATGTAGGGAGGACATTGGTGCAGATTGGCATAAGATTGCTCACATCCCAAACATTGGGTTGTAGTCAGGTTGGTCCATCCTTTTCATTTATTTATTTTTATGACCTTATTTTTTTTCAAGAAAAATTTTAGTGGTATATTTAGTCTCCAACTCTGGGCTCTCATGCCATTTTTCATTCTAATATCATTACTGCTGATTTCCTTGTTAAAATATTATTTATTTGACATCTTATATAAATTGAAATTCCTTTGTTTTAATCCTACTTTTTACTTACCATCTTTCATAATATTTTGCTAATTTGTGCAGTATGCCATTGGAGAGTAGTTTGGGAAAGGCATTTGTCAACTTCAATAATTTATATGCATAAAAAAGAGGTGGTAATTTATCTAATTGCTTTATACTTTAAAATCTTACTAATTTCACAATGCAATGATGTAATAGGATCGCATGGTTAGTGCTTCTTGTCATATCTCTCATTTCATAGAAGGGCTTCTAATAATTTAATTCTAAAATATCTTTGATGTGGAGAGGCCTATGAAGCTTGCATGCTACCCTTCAAAATGGTTGTACTATATGTTCTTTAAAATACACATTTATGTTTTCTCTTAATTTTGGTTATTTACACTACAGGAAGCCGAGACCATACTTTCTGCTACGATTTGTTAATCAGCCAAAATATTCCATCAAAACAAAAATGGTAATATATTTCATAAATTTCATTCGAATTTTCAATTGATGTGATAAAAAATATAGTGTATTTTAAGTGTTTCTGCATTTGGGCACTGCTCAGTCTAGTGAGATCAATTTTAATATATTCTATGTTGGCATTTATAATTTCCAGGTTCCTTGCTGTTTTTGGAATAGTTCTTGTTCAAGCGTGACAGTTGTCAGAGATATTGCATTTGGAAATTTATTATATCTCTTTACACAAGCTTATGAGGAGTTTGACCGATTCTGGAGCTTGTATATAGATTATTTATTTCATGGATGATGTGTGAATTTAAAGAAGTACACATGCTCATAGTAGGAACTATTATTGAGTGTCGTTGTTATACACCATTTAAAGAAGTACACATGATAATGACTCAAGTTGGGTGTAGGTAAAATCTCACCTTCATTCTTAGATATTCTAGCAAGTTCATTATATTTTAAAAAAAGCCAGTCATTTTTAGTTTCATTGAAAGATAACATACCCACCATCATCCTAATCACTAAGGGAACTCCACCACACCTTTCCAAAATATGCTTTTCTATTTCCATAAAGGCTGAATTTGTTGAGTCTGCAAATCTTTGCTCAAATGCTATCTCGTTGAACAAAGATCAAGCATCATCATCAGATATGCCTTTCTGAACATGAGACATTAATCTATTTTTATATTCTATAAATATAATTATTTATGTATAAATTAAAATGTAAATGTTGATATATATATATACATACATTACCTGTAGAGTCTAAATAGAATTTTAAAGATGTAACCACCCACTAAGTAATAATTAAATAAAATTACTAATTTTATATTAAAAACTTTGTTAAGGGACGGTCTTTCTTTATAAATTTCCTGCAGCTTCAATTGTGTTTTTCTGAATGATAATGAATAGCAGCACAATGATGCCATGAATAAAGAATAACAAGTTGGGCAGCATTTTCAATTGAATTTATCATATTATATTTAATTACAAGTTTTTATACAAATACTTAAAATTATTTATAGTTTCTCCTCGGTCATTAAATAAAAAGATAAATGCGCTTCAACGTGTTCAAATTCACATTCTCTTATATAAGCAATAATGTTGATACCAACCGAACTAAAACTTATTCAATTTTTATCACAAATTTTCTCTCTCCATAGATAGTTTAGAAAAGAAGTTATACTATACTCTTATTAATAAGTATTGATATTGTTGATGTAGGTGAGCGTGTTAATATTTGTTATTAATGGTAGTAGCATTTTAATTATTTTATTATACATTTATTTGTTTATTGTATGTGGGTGATGATTTTTATTTGTTTATTATTGGAAATTTTGACTCATTCTTTTGTTCCATGTTGGAATAATAGTTTGAATAACAGGTTTGGAGTAGTAAAAATGACACGATTGACTTTTTAATTACGTGGTTGTTGATTTAATTGAGCAATAAAAGGAATTTTGTACTAAAATTACGAAATGATGGTCATCATCTTTATGAAATAACTAAAGATTCGTATCCTTATCCAATCATTACTTTTTAAAGTGTATTAGGAGCTGCTTTCAAAATTAGATAAGATTATTTACATTATTGTTATCTTCTTTTCTCATGAATTTTGGATAGTTTTTTTCATATATTTTTACTAATCATTTTCTCATGTTTTCAATATTTTAAAATTTTATTAGGATTTCTTTTAGGGTTTTAGGTAGAAAAATAAAAGATTTTTTGGGTACTAAGTAGAAAATAAAATGTCTTTGAGTTTGTCTCCAGTCACTGCGTACGTCCATTTAGATTATATGAGCTCTTTCCTATCAAGTGGGAGTAAAATATCTATGCCTTTATGATGTCCCTTTAAGTAAACATAAGAAAGTATATTCCCTCGAATTAAACATGTTTCTTATCATCCTACAATGGGTGATGATTTGGGGATCTTCTATCGATTAATATGGGTCTGTGAAATAAATCTTGGATATGGAGAGATATTATCCGACCTTTGTTAGGGCAAGACAACCTTAATGACTTGTTTGCGTCGAGTACTCAATTTTAGGTTGAGGACAGAAATCGAAATGGGTTGAGAACTCATATCTTATTATTGAAACGGATTGTAGAAACCTCATCAAACAGCTTCATCGTCTGTGTAGCAAAAATTTCATCTTGAATAAAACAATTTAAAGAACAGCGAAAATAAAATTTCTGAAGTTAATGGAACATAAAGAAAACATTCGATTACTGCAATGAAGGGAAAAAAGTGTTTGATTAGGGCAAGAGGAAGAGTGAAATAGTGATTCGGACTAAATGAAAAGGCAGGTGTTAATACATTTAGAGTCTAATAGTAATTTTATAGATAATAAAATCAAATAAAAAGTAATGCTGATTGGTGGGAAATGGTCCCACCATGTCTCAATGGAGACAAAGTTGGGTTGATGATAATTGAATTACATTCAATAATTCACACTTGGGGTGCTCTGCAAGCTTCATAGACCTCTCCACGTCAATGTCCATTGGGTACCTTTAATGATTTTTTAGAATTAAATTATTAGAAAGGTTTTCGAGAACGTTGTTAGATAGAGAGAGTCGCATGGTAGATAGATTGAAGACGTTGGTGGGGACTTTAGAATTGAACGCGGATGTGGAGGATTGGATATTGTGGATTCACGATAATGGGTGTTATTGATTTTCCGTTCGATAGAATTTGGAAATTGAAGGTTTCACCAAGAGTGCGTAATTTTATGTGGATGTTGGCGATTAATCGTGTATAAACTAAGATTTTTTGAGTATGCGGAGGATACAGCTGGATCCGTTATCTAGTGGCTGTTCATGGTGTGATAGAGTTGCAGAAAATATTAGTCTTTTTTTTTTTCTGTCCTTTTGATTAATAGTTTTTGGTCTCGTATTTTTAATTGGAGTTCTGATCGGAAGAATGTGGTGAATTTTGATGAGTTATTTACTTTGTGCTGGAACATGCCCCTGATAGGTCTGCAAAAAAGCTTATGGTTAGTGGCGATTGCGGCGTCTTGTTAGATTGTGTGGATATTCGGAATGATAAAGTGTTTGAAAGGTTGGTTACAACTCTTGACGCTTTATTGTTTCATTCTAAAATGAAAGCGTTAATGTGAGCAAGAGCTGTCCATAATGAATGTAACTTCTCGGAAAGTGATTGGTGGAGCTAGTCGGTGAAATGTTGTGTGGGTGGAAGATCGATGAGGACTCGAGAATTAGTTTGGGATCCTCCTCCCATGGGTAGGATAAAATTCAATGTGGCAGGGGTTGTTATGAATGAGATAGCGGCTTGTGGAGGAGTGTTGAGGGATGATAAGGAGGTGGTTTTGGCTTTATTTTCTGGTAGATATGTAGCGGGGGGCTTGGAAATGGTGGTTCTAATGGCAATTAAAGAGGCTGCAGAGATGGTTATAGAATTGATTCAGAAGGAGTAAGTCCCTTTAATCATAGAATGCGATTCTGTTGAAGTTGGTCAGCATGAAGCCAACACTCGATTCCATACAGGCCATGAAGACCAAGCAAAGCTGGAACAGATGCAAGAGCTGCTGATGCAAGCTCATTTTGTTCATTTTGTTATATTTAGTTGATGAAATGAGTGTTAGTTCATTTCTAACTAAGTTAGCTTTCTGATTGATGTAATTAGCTTATGTATGAGCTGTAAACACACTTTTGTATAAGTTTACAAGCTAAGATTTCAAATTTCTATGTAATTAGTGGAGGTAGGTAATTTCTTGTTGATTTTGACAAGCCTTATGCTTGAGTTATGTACTGGCTTCAAGCCATTGTTTTATGCATGAATCAAATCAGTTTTTGTTTATCAATATTCTCTCAAATTTCCCCAGCTTATTTTCTTCTTTCTTTAACTCGAAATTGTTTGTTTGCTCAGCAAGTTTCGAGGCTTGCTCGACAAGATACTTGCTGAGTCTGCTTGAGTCTATTGTTGCACCAACAATTGGTATCTAGAGCTTATTTCTTAAGGGACCTGTTATACAAATCCATGGCTTCATCAAGCTTTTCACCAGCTGCACCTCAAGTATTCAATGGAGAAGGCTATCACATATGGGTGGTCAAAATGAAGACTTACTGCGGGCTTATGATCGTGGGAGGTGGTCAACTCGGATGTTGAACCGAACCACTTAGAGGCAATCCAACGATGGCTCGGATCAGGTGACATCTTGATGAGAGGACCAAGAGGCACAAGGCCATGTCTTGCATTGAACTCGATGTCGGATGTGATTTTCACAAGGATTATGGCTGTGAATCACCAAAACAGAACTGGGATAAGTTGCAAGAAGAGTTTCAAGGGAGAGAGGACAAGGAAGCAAGCGATTCTTGAATTTGAGGAGAGATTTCGAGAATTTAAAGATGAAAGAAGAAGAAACTGTCAAGCAATATTCTGACAGGATTATGGCTGTGGTTAATAGCATCAGGCTCCTTGGAGAGCAGTTTAATGAAGCTAGGATAGTGGAGAAAGTAATAGCAACTCTGCCTGAGAGGTATGAGGCAAAAATCTCATCTCTCGAGGACTCAAGGGATCTGTCCACCATTTCCCTGACTGAGTTGATCAATGCTCTATATGCTCAAGAGCAGAGGAGAGCAAGTAGACTGGAAGAGCATCAAGAAGGTGCCTTTCAAGCAAGGACAAATACTGCCTACAAAGGCAAGAAGGCCTGGAGAGACAAGCCAAAGAATGATGCTGCGAGAAGAGAAGGTCAAACTTGCAAGCACTGCAGAAGAATTTGGTCATCCGAGAAGAAAATCTTGGTTCAATCCAGATGCTGTGTGTCAGCATTGTAAGAAGAAGGGTCATGTTGAGAGAGTTTGCAAGAGCAAGACCAAAACAAGACTGAACCAGTCTCAACAGATGAAAGCTGAGGCTCGAGTAGCTAAGGAGGACAGTGACCAAGAGGAGCAAGTCTTTGCTGTGTCATGCTCAGCTGCTCAGGAAAGGCTCTCATCTGGTTGGCTCCTAGACAGTGGATGCACCAATCACATGACACCGATCTTGCAATCTTCAAGTCTTTAGACGAAACTGTAGAACCAAAGTCAAAATTGGTAATGGGCACTTTATTCAAGTGAAGGCAAAGGTGATGTCTTGATATGCACTCCACAGTGCCAAAATGATCTCAAATGTGCTCCGGTGCACGAAATTGTGAAACCTACTCGGCATAGCTCAATTCTTTGGAGAAAGGTTACTCTGTGGTGTTCAAGGACAAGCAGTGCCAAATCAGTGATCCAAGTGGATCCAAACTGATGGCAGTCCCTATGGCTGATAAGAGCTTTGTGGTTGACTGGACAAAGAAGTCAGACATTGCCTACACAGCCACATCAGATGAATCTAAGTTGTGGCATCAAAGGCTGGGACATGCCAACTTCAGATCGATGGCCCGAATGGTCAGAGAAGACCTGGCTGAAAACTTCATCAACTCAGTGAACCATGATGATGTGTGTGAAGTGTGTCAGCTAGGAAAACAGGCCAGATTGCCATTTCCCATGAATCAAGCCTGGAGAGCCTCTGAAAAACTCCAACTGGTGCACACTGATGTGTGTGGCCCTATGAGGACTGAGTCACTAAGTGGAAACAGGTACTTCATACTGTTTGTTGATGATTTCTCTAGATATTGCTGGCTTTACTTCTTAAAACAGAAATCAGAAGTGGCCACTGTGTTTTGGAAGTTTAAAATTGCTGCTGAGACAGAAACAGGCTGCAAGCTGAAGACCATAAGGTCTGATAATGGGACTGAGTACACCTCAGCTCAGTTCCAAGCCTTCTGTGATAAGGCAGGCATCAAACACCAGCTTACCAACACTTATACACCTCAACAGAATGGTGTAAGTGAAAGGAAGAATAGGAGCTTAATGGATATGGCGGTGCTTAATGATTGGAAGAATCGCCTAAAGCACTATGGGCGAAGCGATTCTTTCTTGCAACATACATTCGAATAGACTTCCAACCAAGGCTTTGGATCGAAGACTCCATTCGAGGCTGGTTTGGCTTCAAGCCATCAACGGCTCATCTGAAGGTCTTTGGATGCATATGTTACACACATGTACCTGCTGTTAAAAGGGACAAATTATGCGAAAGGGCTCGACACGGTCTTACGGTGGGCTCTGACCTTTGTTAAGAAAGGCTATAGGATCTTGGATCCTTCAACAAACAAAGTATCGATGGCGAGGATGTGGTATTTGATGAAAGGTCATGTTGGGCTGGAAAGGCATGAACACGTGGAAGTTTCGAAGAACTTACAACAAACCAAGCGAGCGAACAAAGTGTTCTGAAATGGACATTGATGATGAACCGATCGGAGGAACAAGATCAATGGTGAGATTTATGAAAGGGCTCATATAGCCATAGTGAACCAAGTAACTTTGAAGAGGTGAAGCAAAGCAAGAGTGGAAGCGAGCAATGGTGAGAGATCAGCATGATTGAGAAGAACCAGACCTGGGAATTGGTTGAAAAGCCAGTCAAAAGGAAGGTGATTGGGGTGAAATGGGTGTACAAAGCCAAGCAAAATGCTGATGGTACCTTGAACAAACTGAAAGCAAGGTTGGTTGTCAAGGGGTTCAGTCAGAGGTATGGCTTGGACTACCTGGAGACCTTTGCACCAGTGGCCAGGCTCGACACCATCAGACTGCTGATTGCCTTAGCAGCCCAGCTCGAATGGAAAATTCATCAACTCGATGTGAAATCAGCCTTTCTGAATGGTTTTTTAGATGAAGACATCTATGTTGAACAACCACAAGGGTTTGAAATAGTGGGAGAGAGCATATGGTCTACAAATTGAAGAAGGCCCTATATGGCTTAAAGCAGGCTCCAAGGGCACAATGCAGTGAGAATCGATGGCTACTTGGTGATCTGGGATTCAATCGAAGCAAGAGTGAGCCAACATCGTATGTCAAGAAGCAAGGGACACAAACACAACTCATTGTGTCCCTATATGTTGATGACTTCTTGGTGACGGGAGGAGATCGGCGATCTTGGTTAATTTCAAGACCAAGATGCAAGAGGTGTTTGAAATGTCGATCTTGGGAGATGTCCTATTTTCTTGGAATGGAGGTGACTCAAGCACGAATGGGATATTTTTAAGTCGGAAGAGCTTTGCCACAAAGATTCGACCAAGTTCTCCATGCAAAACAACAAACCAACTAAAACACATTCTTTGTTGGAGAAAAACTATCGAGCCAAGGAAATTTTGAGAAGGTATGTGAAACTACCTCTGAGAGTCTAGTTGGTTGTTTGCTATACTTGGCGCCACTAGACCGGACATAATGTATCTTGTAGGATTGCTCTCAAGGTTCTTGCATTGTTGCAATGAGAAGCATTTTCAGTTGCCAAGAGAGTGCTCGAGATATGTCAAAGGCACTTTGGACTATGGCTTAAGGTACAATGAGAAAGGAAATCTAAATCTAGTTGGGTACCTTGATAGTGGTGAAATTTGGATCGATAGATGACATGAAAAGCACCTCGGGTATGCTTTCAACCTTGGTTCACTATGTTCTGCTGGAGCTCGAAGAAGCAAAGTCCGGTGGCACAATCTCTGCTGAAGCGAGTATGTGGGCGACAAGTCTTATCAACCAAACCATTTGGCTTAGGAAAATCTGGTGATTTGAATATGGATCAAAGGGAAGCAACAGAGATCTTCGTGACAATCAATCTCTTGTTGCAATTGCCAAAAATCACGTGTTCCATGGAAGAACAAAGCATTTTAGCATTAAGCTATATGTTATTCGAGAAATGGAGCAAGCTCGAGGAAGTGAAGCTAATTCTTTGCAATTGAGAGGACCGACTTGCGGACATTTTGACTAAAGCCCTTAATGTCACAAGGTTTGAGCATTTAAGAAGAAAATTAGGTGTTTGCACCATGCTAACCAAGGAGGAGTGTTGAAGTTGGTCAGCATGAAGCCAACACTCGATTCCATACAGGCCATGAAGACCAAGCAAAGTGGAGCAGATGCAAGAGGCTGCGATGCAAGCTCATTTTGTTCATTTTGTTATATTTAGTTGATGAAATGAGTGTTAGTTCATTTCTAACTAAGTTAGCTTTCTGATTGATGTAATTAGCTTATGTATGAGCTGTAAACACACTTTTGTATAAGTTTACAAGCTAAGATTTCAAATTTCTATGTAATTAGTGGAGGTAGGTAATTTCTTGTTGATTTTGACAAGCCTTATGCTTGAGTTATGTACTGGCTTCAAGCCATTGTTTTATGCATGAATCAAATCAGTTTTTGTTTATCAATATTCTCTCAAATTTCCCCAGCTTATTTTCTTCTTTCTTTAACTCGAAATTGTTTGTTTGCTCAGCAAGTTTCGAGGCTTGCTCGACAAGATACTTGCTGAGTCTGCTTGAGTCTATTGTTGCACCAACAGATTCAATTACTGTTTCAGATTAATTGAAATATAGAAATCTTCAACCGTGGTCGTTTAGGAATTTGTTCGCCAATATTGAAGGAAGTTTAAGGCGAATGGCTAAGGTTCGAATTGAAGTTACAAATCGAGGTAAGAATGGAATGGCAGAAGCCTTGGCTAAAGCAGGTTTGTTGGGGAATACCTTGTTTAGACCATATTGGTAAACTAGTTTGGAGTTTGCTGTTTTCCTAGTTGTTTGTGCTCTGTTTTGGTATAGTTTGGCTGCTTTTGATTCCTTGCCTGAACTGGTATAGGTTGGGTGATCCCAACGCCTTTTCTTGTAATCAATTGACTGAGAAAAAAAATAAAAAACAAAACAGAAAGGCAAAAGAGCTAAAGCTAAAGCTTCGTTCTACTAAATCTTTAAAATATCCAAACCCGATCTCTTCAAGAGATTGACTTTGATTCAATTGCTTTACGAAACCTTGTGCAATCCAAAACTCAACAAGTGTTTGCACATCAATCACAAGATCTTTTGGATAAAGTCGGCAATAAGCAAAGGAATGCTTCAAATGGGATGGGAGATGATCGTAGCTAAACTAAAGTGTAGGTAGAATTTTACCTTCGTTTTGAGATATTCTAACAAGTTCATTATCTCTAAAAGAATGCCACTCCTTTTCAGTTTCTTTGTAAGATAATGTACTTGCTATCGTCCTTATGACTAAGGGAACACCACTACACCTTTCTAAAATCTGTTTTCCTATTTCCACAAAGGCTGAATTCGTTGAGTCTGCATATCTTTGCTCAAATGCTATTTCTTTGAACAAAGACCAAGCACCGTCATCAGACAAGCCTTTTAGAACATGAGGCTGATATTTACTAGTGATCTAGGCTACCTTAAAAGAGCGAGTAGTGATCTTGTTTATCCGCACCTACCAATAACTCTTTTAAACTAACCCATTATTCCCTCTCTTCATTCCAAATGTCATCCGAAACAAGCAAATATTTTTTTCCACCAATTTTATCTCGAAGTTGTTTTTGCAATTGGTCCATTTCGAGATTTTGATCTGGTGCTTGGCCAGTTATAGATTTGATAATGTTTTCTAAATTTTTTTGACATCAAAAACATCTGAAACACACACCCACATCCTCAATTCAAAATAATCATAGACCATTTTATCATTATAAACAAACTGCGCCAACGCAGTCTTCCCTAACCCTCCAAACCCCACAATCGGAATGATGTAAACATTCTCTTCACTTTCAAACTCTAACATGAGTTTTAGAAGAGCCGCTTTATCATCATCCCTCCTTATTATTTTATCTTTAATCACAAAAGAGTTTGTTTGCTGTCTCTTTTTAATCATGAAAGAGGTTTCCACTGGGCGGTCACGCACCATGAAGCCGAAAGTGTTGGCCTCACTTTCAATTGAAGCTAATCTCGCCTTAATGGCCTTAATTTTCTTACCCATTTTGAGACCGTAAGCAAACTGATTTGAGCTTGAAAAGAAAAGGCGTACCTCTTTCGTCAGCTTGTTCCCACCCATTAGATCTTTCCGCAAAGCTTCGGTAGAGAAATCATCGAGCAAGTCGTCAGCATCATAAAGTACATCTTTCAGCTTTTCAAGCCAATCTTTGACGAGATGGCTGGTCACGGATCGCTCTTCAGCGTCAAGAACCACAGCTTTGATTGAGGAGACGTGCATTTGAGGTCGTCGAGGTCGTCTTTGAGATTCCACCACAGTCCAGTTTGAAAGAGAACACGAGAGCTCAACTTAATAATGAGCTCTGCAGCGATGTCGAAAGCAATTGCTTCGGCCATTGTTGGTTCAAACTGAAATCAAGGCAAAAAGTGTTTGATTGCTGCAAGAGGAGAAAATGAAAATGAATCGAAATGCAGAGACTCTAAATATATTTATAGATGTTACCATTCACTCACCAAGTAGTATAATTAAATGAAAATAATGTTTATTGGTGGGAAATGGTCCCATCGTATTTGTTGGACTTGGAACAATGAAACAAAGACAAAGGAACAGAACAGTTTCTTGAGAAATAAGGCTCGAGACTTGCAGAACAAACAATGACAGATTTAAGCTTTGAAGAACTAAAATGAAACTAAAAATTGAGAGAGTATGTAGAATGATGAATTCTTGGATGTATTTTCATTAGAATGAGCAATGGCATAAAGCCAATACAAATACCAGACATGAACTGGTCAGCACAAGCAAATCAACACCTAAAACACTACCTAACTCCACTAATTACAGTGTAACTTACAAAACCTTACTTGCACACATAGGTAAGCTGATTTATCATCTTATCACCGCCTAAACATCAAGTACAACTTGACTTGTTTTCAACTCAGTTACAAAATATTAATTCAAAAGTAACAAAACAAAACAGTCTGCATGGTTCGGGCAGTTTCTGTTGCTCCATGGTAGCATGCAAGCCAGCTTCAACAGTATTTAATGTTTGACACAAATATCTCAAAGGAGCCAAAGTTCGATGATGATAATTGGTGGGAAGTTGGGGTACTGTACAAATACAACAACATGGGCAAAATTTGTCAATGCGGATTCCTAAAAAATAATTGAAATCTGTCGGATAAATGAGCTTCAAAAGCTGCACATACAGTATATCTGTTTAGATATTATGAATCCAAGGACCTAAACCGTATTTTTCTCTCATAAAAAGGTCTCTCGAATTTCTCTTTCACCTTGTTTCTTTCTTCATTATTAAATACTGACATAAGCATAAAAGATTATCTCAAACATGTTTTATATGTTTACAGTTTACACATTAGAAATTAATTAACGTTTTGATATGATTGAATTTAATACATTATTGAAATATAATAAGAACAAATTTATCAGAATAAAACATGCCAAATGTGAAAGAAAAATTAATTATCGTTAATAACTTGCAATATTTAATGACATAGATTAGTCAATAATTAATTCTTGCCATATTTTTTCCATTCTATATATAAAACAAATAACATAATTAAATATAAGAACAATAAATTTGTTGTGTTTCTAATATTAGTTCCTGCCAAAATTAATACAATCCGACTAACTTTAATTTGTAATTTTAATTCAAGAGAAAAGAAAAGTTAAAAGAAAACATTTTATTTTCCCAAACACTTTTTATGAAAAATAGAGAGATTAATTGGCATTAAATAGAAATATTTTTTTTCTGAAAAACTCTCCCCCTCCCTCTCCCTACAACTTTTTTTGGAAAACTTTCCCTCTCCTCTCATTTGCCTTGCCTTCTTCTCTTCCTCTTTTCTTTTTATTTTTCATTAATTTTTTCAAATCAAAGTTAATGGCAGAGAAGGAGCTATAAGGCAGTAAAAATGAAGGAAGGCAGAGAAGTAAAAATTGAAGATTTCTGACACCAATCTAATTGGATCCACCTAAACTTTTTTGGTGATTTTGAGAATAATGAATTTGTGGAGAAAATTAAGTCCAATTTGGGGGAATAGTGCGACTGTATTTAATGTTTGACACAAATTTCTCAAATCAGCCAACGCGGGATGATGATTTTGTAAAATTTCGTCAAAGTTCTTATATTATGGCTATTGTTAAAGTCCATTACTACGTTACTATACTCTTATTATTATTATTATTCTTATATTGATAAGTGTGTTAATATTTATTATTCGATAATGATAGCATTTTGTTGATAAGATCAACCATTTTGAAATTGTATTGTGCATTTTTATCACACTCGATATCTATGGGGGTTTGTTTATAAGTTGTTGCGGTGAAGTATTTTATTAAGGTAAAGTAGCCACTTAATTATTAGTATATTTTTATTTTGATTATTTAAATCTATTAAATTTTATTTTAACTGCTAATATTATTAACATTTAATATTTTGGTCACTCCTTTGTAAATCAGTAATGGAATATTGATGGGAGGGTCTTTGCTCATAAATTTTGGGCAGTTTTCAATATATGTTTCTTGAGGATGCAATGAATATAGAAGAAAAGTTGGTCAGACTTTTCAAGATACGAAGAAAAAAGAAGAAATATGAGCATCGAAGGTACTCCAAAGTCCTAAGCCTAAAGTCTGAATAGAATAAGTAGAAGATAGTTTAGAATGACAGTTTCCCGTTCACATATATGATGCAATTTTTTATTCAACAGATACACAAGACTTAATTAAGTGAGGGTCTTCCTTCATAAATGTAGTACATGATGCAACGAATAAAGAAAGGAAAGGTTGTGCAGACTTTTCAATTTTGGATGACCATTCTCACCAAATCATAGCTTTTGCCTCTTATTTTCAATTGGTGTCTAGGGTTTGATATCAATTGAAAATTTAAATATTTTAAATAAAAAAAACTTAAACATAAATATTTTGTCACTCCACCTAAAAATCAAGGTACCTCAATGTTAAATAATTTAAAATAATTAATTAACATAATATTAAATATTAACAAAATTGTTATTCATTAAAAATTAATGTATACTTTTTTATAATTTTTTAAAATTTTCAAGGTTTCTTTCCATTAAATAAAAGTTCTAAGTTAATTTATAAATTTTATAAAGTAACTTAATGTTACTATTAAAGTAAAAATTTCCATTAAAATTTGTTTTAAATCAATAAAGTTAATATCTAATGGTAAATTTTAATTTTAAAAAATCAATGTTGGTGGCAAAATTAATTAAAATTCAAAGTTTAGCGGTTAATTTCAAGCACATAAAAGTTGAGTGGTAAATTTATCCATATTCTTAATGTATAATGACTAACATCAATCAAAACAAAAATATAGTGACAAATTTCGATATCCACTGATAGTATAGTGGCAAATTTACACTATAACTCAATTAAAACAATACATAATTAATAAGTTACCAATTTTAAACATCATAGGTACTTATTATATCTTTGTAGTACATAGTCGACTACCCAATTTAAACTACTTTTCTCCAGTTTATAATATGTACACAAGTCTAAAATTATCTTTTAAAAGAATTTCAAAGTTATTTTTATAAGAGATCATTTTAAAGGTGATTGTTTATACCTAACCAAAAAAAGACTGATGATGACTTCATATTTTGTTTATCCACTGAATAGGTCTAGTCCCTTCCAAAAATCTATTATGATATATTGACAATTCTGTTGGGAAATTTTTGAGAGTTAAATCAAAAGACACAACAAAGACAATTTGAATACCCTATTAAATTTTGAACATCGCTAGTACAGCACCATCAAGCTCAATCTCTTCTCTTCCTATGAAGTAGGGCACCCTTTATCTGTTTGGAATTTCAGCTAAATTTGTTATTGAAGGTCCAAACAGAAAAAAAAATGAAGTTGGTTCAGAATATTTGGTGATAAGGTTGAGGTTGATAAAATGATTCATTATTTATATATGAACAGCGATATACTAAACATATTCTATATTTGCATTTATAGTTTCAATCTTGCAATGTCTTCAAGTTAGTAGAACTCAATCTTGAAATCGCTCAATGGTTCCTGCGTGAAGCTCTTTCATTAAATGATAGTCCACAAAATGTACATAAAATTGCTTGATAATTAGTTGTGTTTTCTTGTGTTGTAACATTATTTGGAATATCGAAAGAGAAAAATGTACTTTCTTTTTTTTTTAAGTTGACACATACATAAGTAAAATTAAAAAACACAATCAAGATACTTGCGCAGTTCAAAATTTGTCCTACATCTACAGAACCATGCTCAGAGATAAATCCATTGTATACTTTACAGTACAAATAAATGATTTATGCCAAACCCCTCAAAACATTTGGTGTGACTGTGACCTCACTTTTGTACAATGAAATAAACTCTTTCCCTATTCACTTTAACTATGCAATTGAAAATCAACACTCAAAAAGGGTAACCTCTCTTTGTACAATGAAATAAACTCTGCTTCGTGTAATATATGATATGCTCTGCCGAAGAAGAGAGCCAAAATCTAACAAAAATTAGGATTAGATCATCAGAGGGACTCGTCAACAATGAAATTCAGGATAAATCTACAAAATTCGTGTCAATCTTCAACAAACTACTCTCCCCAAACTACTCTCCGGTGGCTTACTGCACAAATTAGCAAAATATTATGAAAGATGGAAAAAGAAATAGAAATTTCTTGAAAAAAAAAAGGGTCATAAGAATAAATAAAAAACAAGGACAGACCAACCTGATAACAACCAGATATTTTAATGTTGGCGATGTGAGCAATCTTATGCCAATCAGCGCCAATGTCCTTCCGACATCTTTCTTCCAACTGAGGAACTCTTCCTATATCTAACATTTCCAAATTGGTTAGGCAAGGCATCTTGGAAGCGATCTTAAATTGGGCAAATCAGAGAGATAAAGAAATTGCAGATTTGTTAGATGTTGAACCCACTCCGGAAGATGCCGACACTGGGGAATTTTTGCCAGTGATAGAGAGCGTAGGTTACAATGCCATGGACAGATCAGCTGATGAAGAATGCATGTCCTGTTTTTTGGCTCTTCCATTGAACTCATGCTGAAAGAGAAGAAGCTTAATTATGGGGTTATATTAGGTCATTTGAAATTGTGAGATTATTATGATTTATAAATGTAAAGCAATTAAGTAATTACCTCCTCTTTTTCTGCATCTAATTTCTTAAAGTTGTCAAATGCCTTTCAGAATAAACATACAGGCCAATGGGTTACTGCACAAATTAGCAAAAATATTATGAAAAATGATAATTAAAGAATTTGGACTAGTAGTAGTATTTCAATAAGGAAATTAATGAAAAGACCAACCAGAAGGGATGTGAGCAATCTTATACCAATCGGCACCAATGTCCTTCTCACACCTTTCCTCCAACTGAGGAACTCTATATATATTTAACCGTTGCAAATTGGTTAGGCAACGCATCTCATCCGGAAGCGATGTTAAATTGGGTAAATTAATGAGAGAAAGATCTTGCAGATTTATTAGATGTTGCAAGCACCCATCTAGCGTGTGAGTATCCAATCCCTCAATGTTGTCTACATGGAAAGATTTCAATTTGGAGAGAGGAAGAGAAGAGGTTGAACTTGAAGGGGTCTTAGCATTCATGTTCATCTTCATGGTCTGCTTTAACGGCCTTGAACTGGTATTCACCAACTTTAGCTTATGATCAAGTGAAGGATACAACGGCATTGAAGTCAAAGGGCAATCTTCAATCCATAAATAGGAAAGACAAGGAAATGCCATGGTTGATGTTCCTGTAACTGTTGTGCCGTCCTCGTTGGAATCGTCACCAATTGCTTCTTATTGTCCTCCACCAACTCTTCATATTGGGGCAGTGCAAGAGAAAGAGAACCTTAAGCGACGGGGAGAATGGTTCTGTGTTTCCTTGACTTCCTTTTGGGCTGTTATCATCCATGTACTCCAGCTCAATACAACCATAAATATACAGATGTTTAAGACAAGGCAATTGAGCAAAAGAAGGGAGATGCTTGAAATTACCCCACAATATTCTAATCGCGACAAGATTTGTGAGCAAAGAAAGCCAACTAGGATACTTGGAATCACCCCTCCATCCTACAATACGGAGCTCCTTGAGATTAGGATGAGGCTGGAGGTCTTCAAGTGACTTGTCATCATCGTAATCACCATTCCATACTAAAACCAACAATCTCAAATGTTGCTTCTCTTTCAAATTAGCAGCCTTAAACTTCTCTTTTGCATTTTGTACGAATCCCAAATTTCTTATTGTTAGCTCTCCACTTAAGTTGTTAAGCCCATTCAATTCACTTAGATCTGCACTGCCATGGGAACCATTTTTATCCACTACAAACATGCTTAACGTTTCAAGAGAACTCAGCTTTCCTATTCCACGTGGCATATGAGTTAAGCCATTACAACCACGACACGCAAGATGGGTAAGCTTCACCAATTTTTCAATCTTATTTGGCAATTTTTCAAGCCCATCACACCAGTCAAGTTTCAGCACTTGCAAATTTTGTATCTTGCAAATACTCTTTGGGAGAATCTTAAGATCTTCATTGTCAGAAAGATCAAGGTACCTCAAATGTTTCAACTTATGAATGGAGAGTGGAATTGTACTAAAACCAAAATCATCCAATTTTAAGACACGCAAGCATCTATAATTTGAAATTATAAAATCGAAAATTCCGTCCCTCTTATTTTGACGGTTCTTGTTTGAAAATCGTAACAAAGTTCGCAACTTCTTTCCTTTAAATAAAGGAATTAATGAATCGTCACTAATTGATATATGGCGACATTTTTCACCAATCTCACCTACACTTAAATTTGAATCTACAATACTGCTCTCTGTCCCTCCTACTGATTCAGCTAGATCATGCATTAAATCATGCATTTTACATGTCATTTCTTGCAGAGAGTTTCTTCCTGTTACTTCTTGAAAGAAACATTTTTCAGCTAATTCCTTAAAAACCCAAACCCAACCTCTTCAAGTGATTGCTTTGGATTTGATTGCTTTACGAAACCTTGTGCTATCCAAAATTGAATAAGCATTTGTACATTAATTTCATAATCTTTTGGATACAATCGGCAATAAGTAAAGCAATGCTTCAAATGGGACGGGAGATGATCATAACTCAACTTAAGTGTATGTAGAATATCTCCTTCGATTTGTGATATTTTAGCAAGTTCATATTCTTTGAAAGAATGCCACTCATTTTCTGTTTCTTTCAAAGACAACGTACTAGCTATTGTCTTTATGACTAAGGGAACCCCACCACACCTTTTCGAAATTTGTTTCCCTTCTTCCACAAAGGTTGAATTTGTTGAGTCTACATATCTCTGCTCAAATGCTATCTTTTTGAACAATGACCAAGCATCATCATCAGACAAGCCTTTTAGTTTCAAGACATGGGATTGACATTTATTGGTAATCTTCGCTACTTTTAGAGATCGAGTAGTTTCTATTATCCTACTCCCTTTAGCCCCACCCATCAATAACTTCTTTAGCCTAGACCACTGTTCTGGGTCTTCATTCCAAATGTCATCCAAAATAAGCAAATATTTTTTCCCATCAATTTTATCTCGAAGTTGTTTTTGCAATTGATCCATTTCAAGATTTTGATCAGGTGCTTGATGAGTCACAGATTTGATAATGTTTGCTACAATAAGTTTCACATCAAAAACATTTGAAACACACACAAACATCGTCAACTCAAAATGACTTTTTACCATTTCATCGTTATAGACAAGTAGGACCAAAGCAGTCTTCCCTAAGCCTCCAAACCCCACAATTGGAATGATATAAACATTCTCTTCACTTTGAAACTCTAAAACGAGTTTTAGAAGAGCTGCTTTATCATCATCCCTCCCTATTATTTCATCTTCACGCTCAAAAGAATGTGTTTCCTGCCTCTTTTTAGTCATGAAAGAGGTTTCCGCGGGGCGATCACGCGGAATGAAGTAAAAAGTGTTGGCCTCCCTTTCAATTGAAGCTAATCTCGCTTTAATGGCCTTAATTTTCCGAGCCATTTTGAGCCCGTAAGCAAACTGGTTTGAGCTTGAAAAGAAAAGGCGTACCTCTTTCGTCAGCTTGTTCCCACCCAGTAGATCTTTCCGCAAAGCTTCAGTAGAGAAATCATCGAGCAAGTCGTCGGCATCATAAAGTACATCTTTCAGTTCTTCAAGCCAAACTTTGATGAGATTGTCGGTCACCGATTTCTCTTCTGCGTCAAGAAGCACAGCTTTGATTGTGGAGACGATGCTTTTGAGGTCGTCAAGGTCAGGTTTGAGATTCCACCACAGTGCAACCTGAGAGAGAGCAGGAGAGCTCAACTTAATAATGAGCTCTGCGGCGATGTTGAAAGCAATTGCTTCGGCCATTGATGGTTCAAACAGAAATGAAGGCAAAAAAGTGTTTGGCTATTGCAAGAGGAAAAGAGTGGAAGAAGATGAAACGCAGGTGTGAATGTATAGACACATGTGGAGTCTCATTAAGAAATAATTAAATAAAAGTCTCAGTATCTGTTTCTTGTTAATGAGCATAGCACTTTTCGATTGAGCATTGGAATCACAGTCATCATGTGCTTCAGCTTTGCTAATTTAAGTTCTTGGTGACAGTTACAATGGTGTCTATATTTTATGACTATAATTATATTTTCATTTCTATATTACTATGAATATTATTATTATCATTAAAATTAGAAGTGAGATGATAAAATTATAAAAATATTTACTTTATAGAAAAGTTCATATATTTTTTAAATTAAAAACCCCAATTTGAGAATAGCCAAAACTGAAGGAAATGAATAGAACCCATAGATGTAAACAAATTTCATGGCTATCATTAGCCTCTACCAACCAATGCAAACTTCTTTTTGTGTAAATGCCCCTTAAAGTCCATGCACTTTTTTCCAAGTGGGCAAATTACTCCCTCTCTAATGAAAACAAATTAATTGAGACCACGTACTGTTCAAAGGTGAACAAATAAGACCATTAAGATCGGTGCTAACAATTTCTACTAATACATGAAACGTGTCTAACTATGATTAGTTAAGTTTGACAACATTTTAAATAAATTAATATATATATATAATATAAAAAAATCTATAAAAATTCTAAACTTCTGTTACTTTAATATAAAAGTTTCATATATATAAAACCCTAAATTAAATTAAATTAAATTGGACAAACAAATTAGATAAAAAATCAATTGATATGATTGATTCGACCACCGATCTAGATTTAAAAACCTTGATCAGAACTACATCAATATGTTAGTTTCTTGTTTATTTATTATGTTTAGCTGCAAATAGAGATTGAAGCGGAGGAAAACAGAACAGAGAGTGAAGCTCAAATCAGTATTTTTTTTTTTGAAGCATGTATAATGTTAATAGAATTTGATTTCTAATTTTTTTTTATCAAATATACATTATCTCTTTTTACTTCAATGAGTATTTTACTATTTGTTAGAACTTATTAAAAGAAAATTGTATCTTCGATAATGTTTGTTGGCAACGGAGACACCTAGTGCATCAAAAGTCAGACCTCGATTATGTAATGTAAGTGCATTTTTTTACTAGCGTTTGACTTTGTCTAAGATACTTACGTAATTTGGAACTTGTCTTATGTTTACGTGACCTTATCTAAAGATAAATTCACTGTCTACTTTGCAGTACAAATAAATGATTTATGTTCAACCCCTCAAACATTTGGTGTGTCATCACATTTGTACAATGAAGTAAACTCTCTCCCAATTCATGTTATCTATGGAATTGAAAATCAACTGTGTATAACAATGACACTCAATAATAGTTCCTCACTATAAACATATGTGCTCCTTGAAATCAATGTCATGTTGGAAAAATTGTATTTTATGGAAATTTTGAAGCATATTCTCAATAGGTAAAGGTGGAGAGTTTACTCATAAAATTATTGTTTCATGTTTTACTCCATGAGACCTTTACAATGGTATATCATATGCTCAAAATGGTTGAGTGATGAATGAGAAATTAATGCTCAAAGTAAGCTATTTGGAAATATTTGTCTCGCACGCAGGGAGTGTAGGTCTAAATCTGTTGGGGTTGGGGTGCACTAGCATGACATGAGCAATGTGAAATGTTTAGACTGACTGGGCTCAAAATAACTTAATATAATATTATTTTTTCTTAGCAGACATTTATCTTATTTTATTTGATTCTAATCAATTTAATTTAATTTTTAATCAAATTGATTTGTTGGCTCCTTTAATGATAGATTTTGTAGATATTTCCAAAATTCCGCCATACTAAATGCCTATAAAAGGCTATGAATTCTGAAGAATTTTTTCACACCGATATTCTCTTAAATCGAATTTATTTTACTCTCAAAATTCTTCTTTTCCTCTCCATATTTTCCAACATTCCGGCAATAGAAAAATTTAACGTTTGTTCGTTAATCGTTGCAGAGGCACTACTGCTATGATCATTGTGTTGTTGTATCTTGGGAGACATTTGACCAATGCTTTTCCCAGTACCATAGGAGCGGCTGAATTTATTTTAAGGAAACTATGTTTAACAAGCCTCAACGTTTACGTATTTGATTGGTTTACGTATTTGGCAATTTAAATATAAATTATTCTAGTTATATTTTATTTTTTATATAAATATTTATTTATATTTATATATATTTTGTTGGCTAACATGTTTTGTGTATCATGTCACCCATGAAATAAATCATTTATATATAAGCACCAGGATGGACCAAGCGTTACATAAGCTCCAAGTAAAGTAAATTAACAAATTTTCAAGGGCAATATCATGAGCCTATCTTCAATTGTCATCCCTGAATTAGGACTCTTTCAAAAGCAACAACAAACCCGGAAACTATAAATGCGGATGTAAAATATATAAAAATTTATCTATTTTAGACCAACCAACTTTATATCATGTGCGTAAATGATGGCTAACCACAAACCCATTGTTATGCTTTTCCAGTGCAAGCTTAACAAAGGGTCAAACATTAGGCATCATCATCTGTAATGGCAACAACTTCACATCCCCATTAGTGTTAATATGTGCGCGCGTTTAATAGATTGTTACGTAAGCAATTTTGCAATCAAAGATTTTAGTATCTAAATGTGCATTATTATTAATTCTATTTTTACGACCAACGTATTATTGTTACGTAATAAATTTTGTAATTGAAATATTGTTATTGAGGTATAAAAAAATATTATATTTGAAAATGACAAAAAATTTTACAATATACTTTAGACAATCAAAGTATATACAACGACTCCGCAACAATTTTTGTCGTTACAATAAAATTTTAGTAACTGTAATACAACATTTACATTTAGTAACGATAATACCTAATAGTGAATCCAACTCAATAATTAATTTGAGGAAATTAAAGCATTTGCTAGCTCAACGCATCAGCACTGCTTCCTTAATGGCGAACAACTCAGCAACAATCGGTTCAACAAACCTCACATGTTATGAAAATGTCATCAACACTTCTATTTAAATTCTCGGATATCCCCAATCCAAGTAGATTCGCCAGCCCCTTCAAATCTCAGGTTGATGAAAATGTCATCAACTGAAAACATATTCCACATTTAGAGAAAAAGCTGACATTAAGGATCAATATTATTGGAAGATACAACTATAAACTTGAAAAAGATAAATCTTCAAAGACCACAAAACAAAAGAAAATATTATTGAGTTCAATTTTTCAAATGAAAGGAAAATTATAAATTATGAATTATGTTGGATTATATGTTCCTCCCTTTATCGTCTTTTAAGAGCTCACCTATACTTCTAATGCCCCCGCGCTGCACCATCGATATCAAACTTAAGAAAACTTGGTGGGGGTGGTGTCCTCCTCGCAATGGTCCCTTTTTATCCTGAAATCAAATGATAGAATGTATATACACCTTCATCAAGTAAATCAAAACACCGACTGAACCATATATCCCGATTAAATCAATTCTATTTACTTCAATTTAATTGATTAATCGATTTTTTTTTGTTTCATTTAAAAGCCCATTTTCAATTTATGGGCTAAGATAATTAGAGAAACGAGTCAGACCCTCTGTTTTGAAATGATATAATGGCAATACATTATAATAAAATTTTATGAAACTTATGTATATTATAATAACTGGTGAATTGTATGTATTTACATAAATGATTCAAATTTTGAATCAAATCAAACTAAAATTAATTTTTTAAATTTGTTTTCAAGCCGACAATATCGTAACCTACACCTTAATCTACCCTATTTTTCACTTAACCCAATCAAAACAAGCCACATAATATTCATATGTCACGAAATTCACATCATCTAAAAATTTCCTTACGTGGCATTTTATGTGTCACTTTATCGCTAAGAGAATTATTTAGAAATGCCCCTACACACATATAGCCTTGTACTTCTTGGCACAATCTTCACTATGTTGCCTAATCTAGGCTATGATCTGGTAGGCTCTCAATGGCGGTGGCTCAGTGTCAAAAACAACATTCCACAGATCATATGCTTGCAGATATGTTCTCATTTTCACTACCCAAATGTTATAATTTTTACCAGCAAAGATAGGTGGAGGAGGTGGTGTAAAACTCATCTTTACAGCAACCAAAAAACAAACAAAAAAAAAAAGCTTGTGCTTCTTTGTTTCGAGCACAGCTTACTTAGTGACAGTGCACAACCAAGGCCCTCAAAGACAACGGACTCTTGATACCATTTGTTGGCTTTCTAAGCAAAAAAATAGTAAACAAATTGAAGCAAGAAAGCTAAACAAGGAACTAAGCAAGAATAACTGACAACTTGAATAATTTTCATTCAAATTTCAAAAATATATGAGTTACACAAGTAACTGGACAGTTACCTAATAGTTAACTGCTCCCACTTAACACATACATGAAAAACTAGCTTAACCTGTATACAAAAGCAAGCTGGCATACCAGCTATTACATCAATAAAAATCATTCAACATAACTTACTGACTTTGCTATCAAATTACAAAAGAACAAGACAAGGTTACATAGGAACAAAACAATCAAAATGTGTTGCTGCAATCGGACCAGCTTCAATTCTTCACTTCAGAACAGTGTTGCTGCTGGAGTCAAGCTGAATCCTACTGCTGGTCTTTTGTTGCAATGTAGGCCAAAGCTTTAACAATAAGGCTGCAGAAACATTGGAAGTAATGACATACTAGTGAGCTTATGTATCATTGGGTGTTTGTTCAGTATTTTTTCATGTTACTTAAAGGGTTCTTTATTTGTCTTTTATTTCCTGTAAATGTTGTAACAGGTGCAGAAGAGGAGGATATATGATATAACAAATGTCTTAGAGGACATTGGTCTTATCAAAAAGAAGTTCAAAAACAGAATACAGTGGAAGTAATTACTGATGATGTTAATCATTTTTCAAGAATTTGATGTCTTAATTTGGTTTGTCATTCTGGTTAACCTTTGAAAAATGTGAGACTTATTTGAGGATTAATCAAATTTACTAGGGGTGTTGGTGCTTCAAAGACAGAAGAAACAGATGGCGATGTCTCTGTAATACAGGTACGTGAAAGTAATGTCAATTTTTATTTCATTGACATCCAGCCAACAAATTTTCTTGATATGGTTCATTAGGGTGTTTTCTGTTTCTTTATTTTTTGGTAATGACTTTCAAGAGAATTTTCAATCACTCCCAATTGATTGATTTGTGCTGCTTATTTCTCATACCTATGAGCTTAATTTCTATTCTTTAATGCTTGAGAACCTTTCCATGGAAGAGAGGAGATTAGATGATCGAATACAGTTGTGCATGGCTTATTCTCTTATTAAAGTAGCAACTGTTACTATCTTGAACCTGTTTGGGAATGCTAATGCTTCTAAAATATTGCAAAGAAATGCAGGAAAGGTTGAGGGATTTGAGTGAGAATGACAACAATCAAAAGTACGATTTTCTTGTCTGCCTTGCACTGTGATCCAATTAATTGAAGTTTAACTGCTAATTGTTTGCAAAAAAATTATACGTTTACATTACTTCACACGGTTTCAGGTTGCTTTTTCTGATTGAAGAGGACATCAAGGGTATACCTTGTTTTCAGGTTCGTTTATTTCATGCCCCTAAATTAACACTTCTGCAATGATATTCTGCATTTGATGCTAATCTTCAAGAGACCTTGGTTTTGGTAGAATGAAACCCTGATAGCAATTAAAGCTCTACATGGAACAACTCTCGAAGTACCTGATCCTGATGAAGTAAGATGGCATAGAGAATTTTAATGAGTTACTACCATTTTCCACTTTCATGATTTAAACGCATTGTCGCCTTGCTCCTATATATTACAGGATGTTGATTACCGACAAAGGAGATACGGGATATTCCTTAGAAGCAAATGGGTCCGATATTTGTTTACCTAGTCAGGTGTTTTTTGGAATAAGTTTAATTGATGATAAGAAGATAGGTTGTGTTGAAAATTGGCCAACCATTCTGCTGTGATATTTTTGGTTGAAGTGCATGCAGCTTGTAAACATGCTGCAGCACTTATGCTTGCTGTAAGAGCAAGGTTTTCTCTTTAGTTTCATTGTATTCAAACTAGTAAAAATGAACAAGTTGATGACAACTTGATGCAATATTAGGTGTTGAATGACTAGTTTGGGTGGCTTGTTTATGTGTACAAGCAATGTTTATCAAGTTACTAGGCTACTTAGTGGTAGTAGGTAGTATTTGGTGATGTATTTGACTATAAATATATTGTTTTTCTGGTTGAATGAGTGAGTTGAATAAGCTATCAGCCATAAGCTCCCTTTGCTGCATATTTGTAAGTAAGTAAAATTTTTCTTGTATCTAATTTTATTGTTCTGTTCTCTCTGTTCTCTTCTTTTGCTGCTGCCAATGTTCCAACAAATGGTATCATGAGCCCAAGTCTTTGAGGGCTTATTTTTGCTTTTGCTACTTGTTAAGAAAGACAAGAAGCTATTAAAGCCTGTCATCTTTGAAGGTTGCTTGTAGAAAAGACAGCATCAGCTCAACCCTCTGAGACTCCCAAGTAAGCTTGAATAAGCTGAAGGAGGAGTTTCAAGGAAAGTATGTGAGCTTTCCCATGTGCAAGCTGCAAGCTCAGCAAAGATGTCAAAGGTGCAAGCTAAGCGAGAAGTGCGAGCTATGAGCTCATCAAAAGGTGTGAGCCCTGTATAGCTGCTAGCCTGTTGAAGACAGTAAGCAAAGTGCGAACCTGTCAAAGTGTGAGCCTGTCGAATTGCAAGCTGAAGTGGCGGACAGTCTAAATGCAAACCTGAATGGGTGCAAACCAAAGTGGCAGACGGTCTAAATGCAAGCTCGAATGGGTGCAAGCCAAAATGGCAGAATGAAGGCAAGCAAACTATACTCACGAACTGTTTGTGCAATAAAAAATAAGATTGTAGTGAACAAAGGAACAAGGCAAGATGTGTTGTCAACTAAGGCTGTGAAGGAGGAGAATACTCCATTTGATGAATAAATTTTTGGCACAAAGACTGGGATAGTCAAGTGTGTAAGTCAGATTTGGTTGAGAATGAAGCCAAGGTTGAAAATGAATTGCTTGAGTAGAGCCAGCTTGAAACAAAGCATCTAAGGACTGCCAAGTTCAAAAACTTGATGAATGACTGGTATTTGCAGCATGGAGTTCAAGGAGGAGTGTTGAAAATTGGCCAACTGCTATGATATTTTTGGTTGAAGTGCATCCAGCTTGTAAACATGCTACAGCACTTATGCTTGCAGTAACAGCAAGGTTTTCTCTTTAGTTCATTGTATTCAAACTAGTTGAAAATGAACAAGTTGATGACAACTTGATGCATTAGGTGTTGAATGACTACTTTGGGTGGCTTGTTTATGTGTACAAGCAATGTTTATGAAGTTACTAGGCTACTTAGTGGTAGTAGGTAGTATTTGGTGATGTATTTGACTATAATATATGATTTTATATTTCTTATGTTAATCTAGTATAATTTGTATACATTTTTATGATTTTATCTTATAATATATTCTTAAAATCTATTTTATATATTTCTAATTTTAAAGGTTTATACGATAATATTTTCATAGATTCATTTCATAATATATATATATATATAACATTTACATTAAATTATTTTTTATTATATGTATACTTTATTCCTTTAAGTACTCTATTTTATTTTACTTGTCTCAACTTTTACATATATTATTGTATATTTATATATATATTATTGTTTATATTGAGTGCTTCATTTCAAATGTATTACATATTTAGATTAATATATGTGTAGTATTTTATGTTTTATTTATTTTGATTTTTCCTTATAATACTTACTTTAAAAATTCACTTAAATATTGTTGTTTATTTTAATTCTATTTTCAAATTATTTCAAGTCTTCACATTAATTCTTTTTTAAATTTATATATATGTAAATTTGTGTATATACATTAATAATTTCAAATTTCTTTTTCATGCTACTTGTCTTTTAGCTATTTTAAATTTGTTACATTTCTTTTGTGGTAGGCTTTTGGGTCATTAGCTTTCAAATGTTGGTGTTAATATTCACATATGATGTGAGATTATTGTTATTGTGTATATTATATTGCTTGTTTGTATTTATTGATCGTTTGAATTCATTATCGTACATTTCGGCTCACGAATTATCATTTCATGTTGTACGTTATCACTCTATCGCATTTTATTTGCTTAAAAGGTTACGTTTCATATCATTTAAATATCAAAATTGTTTTATACAAAAGTCTTTCAAAATAACGCGACACTCGGAATTTGGGATCCTCGAAAAGATTGTGTCCTAACTTACTGGATTCCGATCTTCCTCGTTGAATCTAAGAAACCGAGTATCCTTTTTAATTAAAATATAAATAAAAAGCTCATTCTCGGGAATTCGATACGTTATGTCCTAACGCATTGGATATGACACGTAGTTTTCTCAAGATGAGGATTTTCTCTAAAAAATATAATAAATAAAAATAAAGGCAATATTCAATGTTTAGGAATTTTGTGAAATCGAACCCTAACTTACTGAGTTTTGATTTTTTTCATTTGACCCAAATAATCGGATATCCTTCTCATAATGCATAGGTTTTAAAAGTCAAAAGATAAACTTAATTTTGAGGATGTAAAATGTTGCACTCTAACTTATTGAGTGTGACAATTTATTTCTTTAAAATAAGAGAGTCTCATCATCCAATTCATTCAAATTTTCTTTTCAAAGGATCGTATTTTAAAATCTTTTCAAATTCTCGACACTAAGACATTAAACAATCAATTCGGTACCAATTTTGGGTGTTACGAGGGTGCTAACCCTTCCTCGTGCGTAACCGACTCCCGAACCTATTTTCTCAAAATTCTCAGACCTAAAATCGTTTTCAAGGTGATCCGATCACACCTCATTAAAAGATCGGTGGCAACTCCAATTTTCATTTTTAATAAGTCGACAACTAAATCTTTTATTTCAAGAAAGTGGTTTCGACAAGTGGTTCATGTCAAAGATTTTTATGAATTTAGGTAATCTGGAATAATTCATTAGAAGCCTTGGTTACCCTCTTTAGGAGGGTAAGGTCCAAGATTCAAACACCTTCTCCCCCTAGGACTTCACCTTGCACCAAAATTGATAATTTTGTCTATTAACTTTTTTTGCCCTTGTTTTCAGAATGATG
Organism: Gossypium raimondii; assembly: GCF_025698545.1. Taxonomy (NCBI): domain Eukaryota; kingdom Viridiplantae; phylum Streptophyta; class Magnoliopsida; order Malvales; family Malvaceae; genus Gossypium; species Gossypium raimondii. The sequence goes on from NC_068575.1 coordinate 1,230,263, forward strand.
CGGATTTTTGGCTTCTATCAGATGCCGATGTTAGCATTATGATTATGTGGAAGACAGATTGTATCCTTCAATAAATTTTAGCTAATCTATCTGCTTAACCCCCCAAAAGCCAGGAAAAAAGCACACAAACTTATTTATACATTCAGAGTTACAACAGGTGAATGTGTAATCCTTAACTCCTTGAATGACAGGTGTTGAAGGGAGCGGAGTAGATATGCTTCATTCAGACTTTGGAAAGGCTAATGTCGTACCTCAAGGCCAGAACTCTACCTTCTAGAATGACCGACGTGCCATCTTCCAATTTTAAATCAACTCGATAGGTAAGATTATTTTTCCTGACCAAATTCTGCAGAACAAATGCCAGCTAGGGGTTATTCTAACTTTCTTCAGGGTTGAGCTATTTTTCCTATCCCATGGTTTTAGGTATAGAAATAAAAAGTGTCGGCATCAGAATCCTGGTCTATCTAATCTGGTTATATATGCACATTAACAACATCCTTTTCTTTATCTGAGTTGCTTAATTAGTCTTTATAGAAACAATGTTGATTGGTGGGAACTAGGAAATGGTCCCTCCATGTTAAAGTCATGTTGATTGATTGGTGGGAAATGGTCCCTCCATGTTTACTGCTTGACACAAATTTCTGGATGGAGACAAAGTTGGGATGATGACACTTGGGGTGCTCTGCACAATGTGGAGCCGTACAAATAATTGAAATTAATGAAAAAGCTATGAAAGAAAAGAGAAAAAGGAGACAAATCCCATGGAAAAAAAAAACAGGTAATGTTAATTGGTCGGACATGGCCACATGGGTTCACCACATGGCACACAAAATGACAAATTTTGGCACAAATTTCTCAATAACCCATGCATTGAGCATTGGCAATTTAACTTCACTTTGGTAACAATTAACTATACTCTTATTATTAATATTGCTTTATATTTGTTAATATATATTATTAACATATATTTGTTTATTGTAAGTGGGGTTCATCATTTTCATTTTTATATTACCATCAACACTACATATAATTATAACTTTTTTTTATTAGTTAAACTTTATTATTGTTAATACTAATGTTGTTTATGAGTTGTTTTGGTGAGATATTTTATTATTATTATAAATTTAGCATCATTATATATATATATATATATATGTATGGTAACATAAGGGTATTCAAACGTTTATATGGAGAATTAATAACCGTTGATAAATTCTATATGTTATCGTTGTGTTATCATTTATATATAATTATGTGTCTACAAGGTATACATACATATATATAGGTGATAAAATATGTTAATATATATTATTAACAGTAGTGGCATTTTATTTATTATTAACAATAATATTTTCAGTTAATTTTTCAAAATAAAGTAATACATCTAAGTTAAACAATTAAAGGACATGACTGTTTCGTTAAAAAATTTTGATTTTAATTGATTATTCACGTACATACAAAACCCTAATGAGATAACGATATTACAATTAATAGAACACATTACTCATACCCAAAACACTTTAAATTAAATATCACCTAAATGAAATAAATGACAACTAAAATATAATAACAAATCATAAAAATAATAACAAAGTATATGAACCCATGTCAAAGGTAAAATAATAACAAATCGTAAAGCATAACCTCTCTTTAAAAAATCATCTTTCATCCTCAAAACCATGCCCCCAAAAGAAATGAAAAACCCCAAACGCCTAAAAATTATCATAGTGCTTGCTTGAATTAAAATAAGTCAAGTCTACACTTCAGTCTGCTTCAAATTCTCTCTCGTTTAAAGAAGGATTACAACCATTGATTGAACAAAGCCTTGAAACAGCTTCCAATAAAACCAAAATTGTTTACCAAGTTGAGATAATTATTTCATCCATATGGCAAAGAATAAGTCCACTAAAAAATTATCTTCTAGGCTGTAAACACCTATAAAAGTAAAACTTAATTGACAGAGTATCACAACCTGAATTTTTTAATGATAACATTATGACGTTATAGCAAGAATGAGTAATTGTGTAACATCCCAAACCCGGCATAAAAGTTATGATCGAATATTAACGAATATTTACATCAACTTGTTCAAAAACTTTTGTTTTAATCAAACTCAGTGCATGTTTCGAAAACATAAAAATTGGCAAAACTCCAATAGATGTTTAGAAAAGCCAAAATCTGAAAACACCTATTTAAAACCTAGAATTTAAATTCAAAATTGCGTGTTTTGAAAGTAATAACGTTGGCAGATCATTTCCAATACTAAGGCAAAAATTTGTTAAAACCAACAAATGTTTACAGAAAAATACGTGATTACTTAATCGTTGCAGCAAAAATTTCATATTTCTTAGTTTTGAAAACAAAATTTTAGTTTGATAGCTCCTACAATTATGCTGCCTAATGTTAAAAATATCAAATCCAACAAAAAGAACGATAACCAAAAACCCAGTCCAAAAACAATTTTACAGTCCAAAAAGTCCAGAAAAGCTATAGACATAAACCATCTTATTTATTTAATCGAGAAAACAATCCGAGCTCATGCATACCGTCCGATCCCAAACTCAAAGATTACCTTAAAAGTCAGAGATTAAATAAAGAGGTGAGCTATAAAGCTTAGGGTGTAACAAACTCAAACCTAGAACTCAAATAACACAACCAACAATTCACAGAATCACAAAGAATTTCATAACGATAATTTGAACAAAATTGAGAATGTGTGCTTACGCCAATGCATATTTTTCCAAAAAATGTAATGCTAGTTTTATATATATATATATATATATAGAAAACATCCTGCCCAACTTCGGTCCACACCAAATAGAGTTCCACAAAACTCGTCCATCTAATCACACAACATAATAATTCTAGTCAATGCCACTAGAGATTGCAGTTAAAACTATCAGATCAAATATATGTGGACAAGTCACTATATTGTAGCCAAGTTGTCAAAACAACATATGTGTATGGGCGAGCCACCATAAATGTAGACAGAAATGTGAATAAATCACCAGATAATACAGATGATTAAACTGCTGACATTTTCTCTATAACCATAATATCCCAACCCCATGCAATGTAACATGGCATGCATAAACTAAAACAAAATGATAAGCATGTTGAACATGCATTCATGCTGTTAACAAAAATCAGTAAGCATGTCATTTCATGCTTTGTATATAGATATATCATAATTACAAATCACCTTAACAGAAAAGCCACAATGCCACATGCCACATGCATGGTCATATGGCCGATTTGGAAATACAAATTAACATAATCACACATCATACACACATATACAGACATAGCGAATCAGGACATACTATGAGAACTATCATTATCAGATCACGCAAATATATTCCACATAACTTAAACACATTATACACATAAGCATATTAACAAATACATTGTTTCCAAGCCTTAATTAAGTAGCATGGCCCTATCAAAAGTCTAATTACAAATTTTAGAGTCAAACAGACCTAGGTGAATTTTTTCAGAAAATGGGTCCACACAGCTGAATTGGCTAGCCCGTATGGCCCACACGGCCTCACACACACCCGGAAGAAGTTCTCCATCAACATGATCCAATGATCATAGTGACCATCAAAATGTGGAATAGCTGGTTGTACAAAATTTTCAGAAGCTATAAGAGGACCACAAACTTTTTCCTCTCACCGAAAATACTCTTCTTTTAACTAGCTCTGACACCACTGTTAACTTATGGAGAGAGATAACAAGAAGATGAAAATAAAAAAGGAAAGGGAAAAATAAAATGATGAGTAAAATAATTCATAATCCAAGAACCTATTTATATAGGCTTTTACATAATAGAAAAACTAAAAACTAGGCACTAACATAATAATACTCACAATAGAACTCTTAACAACAAGAGAAGGAATATAAACTAAATAAACCCATAATTTTCAGATACAAAGATGTGCTGTAACTACTTATCTATAACAATCAGGTTTTATTAACATCAACCTCAACACCGAATATTCTGAAGCAAGATCCTTTCCTGATTCAACCTTAAAAAATCAAACAGCTAAAATAGGTGCCCTGCATCAATGAATATTGTGAACTATCCCCTTCTTCCCCCTCCATTTTCATCAACCCTTAATCCTTAGCCCCTATTCAATTTACTTACTTGAAAACGACATTGCGTGTTTAAGCTCTTTCCAACACAACTCCAAAGAATCTGTCAATAGCTTAGGTACCATATAAGTTGTTGGCATATATATTACAACTCTTGAAATACTCCATATATAATTTTGTATCAAGTTAATTGGAAATTATAAGGAAACTGATGACATGTATTATCATTTTTGTTTTGTTGGAATATTTTGGCAGATGAACAGATCGTAGTTGAACATATATAACCTCTGCTTCTTGTAATATATGCCATGCTCTGCCGAAGAAGAGAGCCAAAATCTAACAAAAATTAGGATTAGATCATCAGAGGGACTCTTCAACAAAGAAAAAAAGAAAAGAAAGAACAAATGTGCATACAGAGGAGGATTTCATGGGAGTTATTACTTATTAGATCATTTGAAATTGTGAGATTATTATGATTTAAAAATGTAAAGCAATTAAGTAATTACCACCTCTTTTTTTTGCATCTAAATGAAGTTGGGATGATGACACTTCGGGTGCTCTCCACAATTACATCAACTTGAGCAAAATTTGTCGATGTGGATCCGTACAAATAATTGAAATATGTGGGAGAAAAGAGCTTCAAAAGCTGAGCGCACAATATGAAACCAATGAAAAATCTACCAAAGAAAACAGACGAAGGAGCCAAAGCCATGAAATCCAAGGTGTTAAGATATTATGAATCCAAGGACCCAAACTCTAATTTTCTCTCATAAAAGGGTCTCTCCAATTTTTCTCTTTCATCTTGTGTTTTTCCTCATTATTAAATACTCACTTGCAAGAATCTAACCCTCTCTTAATGTCAACGACACTTTTCAATAGAAAAATAATGTATTTTTTTCTACTTGGTAAACCTCAAAATTAAAAGCCACCCCCAGCTCGCATTGCAAAATGGATTAGGCAAACAAAATAACAAATTCAAACACTATTTGGGGTCTAAATTTTGTAGTTATTCTTATATTAGGGTTTAAATATTTTATCTAAGTTAATCTTTGAACTTGGCACTTATTCCCACAATAAGATTTAGATTAAACAACGATTCTCACTTTGAAGGTTTGAATTTTTCTTTTGTTCAAGTTAATTTTTGAACTTAGTAATTGTTGTCATATTAGGGCTTAGAATAGGAAACGGTTCCCATAGCTTAGACTTTTCTTTTGTTCAAGTTAACTTCTAAACTTGGTAATTATTTCCATATTGGAGTCTTGAATATTTTTTTAAAAGAAATCTGACTATCTTGAACCAAAAAAAAAAAAGACCTCAATGTGAAAACAATTGTCAAATTGAAGGATTAACTTGAAACAAAAAAGTTCAAACTCTAATATGAAAACAATTATCAAGTTCATGTCCAAATAGTGCATTAACTCTAAAAATATTTATTTAAATAAGTTTAGCATTTCAATGAAAATTTTAATATCACAAGTTTCATTAAAATTATTTTACTTCACTTTAAAGAGGTATGTGTTACCCATTTAACTCTATTTGTTTAATTTTAAACTTTATCAGTAATGAATGAAATAATTTTCATTTAAGATAAGATGATAAATAAAATTAAAACATATAAAATGATTGCTTGCACTATACATTCGCAAATTATAACCCAAATAACATTCTAATTGAATTCTTAAGATATCATAATTATACCAATTTGATTTTCTAGAGAAAATCTTAAAATTATACATAAACTTTTATTTTGATTCAACCATACATATTTAAAGAAATAGATACATCAATTTATTTTTGTAGTGGATAAATATAATTATTTGTTTATGCAATATATAAACATAAAATGATGTTATATTAATAATTGTGTTAATAATTTGTGAAAATTGAATTAAATTGAAATTTCGTGTATAAAATTACATATTATGCCAAAATTTATATATAATTTTGAGATTTATCCTATTTTTCTATTAACTTAGCCGTTAATTTGAGCATTAAATGTTCGCTCAAATATGATTGGAGACATTTATATAAATATAAATAATTATAACACATTTATTATTAAATGTAAGGTGTCCGGCTTATATTACGTTTGGGGAACAAAGCGACGGCGTTTTGGTTGGAGAAGAAGGAAGTAACGTCGTTAAGTACATCGTTTTGTTTATCTTTGTTATCTCGTTTTCTATTTGACGCCGTTAATATTTTTTTTGGGTAAACTATATTAAAAGTCTTTCAACTATTTAAAAATTTACAAAATGATCACTAAATTATTAGTATTTTTTACCTAATTATGAAAATTCACAAAATAATTAATAAACTATTATTTTTTTCCTTTTTTTTCACCCAATTATCTTGGATTTTTGGTGTTTTCTATTTTTTCATTAGCCAACTGATGATAAAAATGATAAAATTGAATCGTTGGGCGACTATTTTGTAAGTTTTCATAATTGAGTGACCAAAAAAGAAAAAAAAACTTAGTTGGGTGACTACTAAAGTAGGTCACCCTTTTTTAGGTTAAAATATGCCATATGTCCTTGTAGTCACCATAAATTTGAAACTTAGTCTCTATACTTATATTTATAGGAATTTAATTCTTTTACTTTTCAAAGTTCAAATTTCAGGTCCAAATGTTAATAATGTTTTTTTGTTAAATTTGTTAGTGTGAGAGTTTGAAATAAAAAAATTACTTACTTGGTAGCCTTCTAACTAAGAATATGAGATTTTAATGAACCCGACTTTAATAAAATAATTTTGACAGTGTTAACAATTTGACTTGAATTTTAAAATTTTAAAAATATGGGGACTAAATTCTTAAAAATAAAAATATACAAACTAAATTCTAAATTTTAAAATATATAAATAGGACTTGGGGATTTTAATTTTGTAATAGTAAATAGGGGAAATAGAAAAAAAAAGGCAATTAATATGTGAACAAAATCTAAATGTTTGCAATTTCTAGAAAATTGTGTGATTAATAGAAATTATTTTTCGATACATTAAGGTTTTTTTTCAGAATTTCTATGGTAGAATTTAATCCTTATTTCTTTTATTCTTGCATCTTGATTAAGGTCCACTTAGCAATACAATTTTAGAGTTGACTTCTTAATATGTTTCTGTTTTGAGAGTTTCAAAATAATAAATGATTTCATGACTCGTATTATCTTAAGTTTTATATTTTATATTTTTTTTATTGTTTAATAAGTATTCACTTTTAGAAGTTTTTTCTGCTCTTATAGTATACTTTTTAGTCTTGATTATATGCATTTAGTTTTGCTTTTGAAAATAATTTTAGGGTTGGTTTAGTCGTTGTCTTATCTAGTTTGGTGGATGCTTGGTTCTTTTGCCGATTTATGCTCGCCGCTTTGGGCCATCTGGGGTTGATTTTCTTATTGTATTAAGTGCTTGTAATCGCTTCTAATATGTTGTGCTTGAGTTGTGACAGAGCCGATTGTTAACGTGTCATGATATTCTATTGAGTTAAAGCTAAAACTTTTATTATGTTGATGGAGCTTGTTCTTTAGTGCGTACGAGTGTTTGTTATTTTTTTTCTTGAATTGTTCATTTATTCATTGAATGAAATAATAAATTTCTCTTAAAAGAAATTACTTGGGACGGAAGGTTACAAGAATCAAAGCTCCCCTTGCCCCTACTCCCAAATTTGGAAAATTTTCATTAAGCCCTCAATTTAAAAAAAAAAATTAGACTCCTCAATTTTTTTAAATTTTATTTAAACCCTTTAATAATTTTCTAAATTTTAATTAGACCCTTTTATTAAAATTCTCATTAAGCTGTTAAAAATTTTTGAAAAATTTAATTCCAAATTTGGCTACATTTATTCTTTTATAGTTATAGTTTATTTGAATGCTTGGAATTAAGCTTTCAGCTTTCACGTTGTTACATTATTGAAAATTACTTGTATTTTGATAAGGAAAATAAAGAGAAAATAACAATTAGACGCTTGGAATTTTGGCTTCTGCCATGATTGGTCTCTATAGCTACTTTCAAGTACTAGGGTTTGATATTATTCATTGAATATTATTATATGTGATTTTATATATTTATTTTTATTCACTGAATATTATATTTTTATTTTATGTAATTAGTTCAAAAATAATATTATTCTAATTGTGGTACATAATTAAAATAGTGCAACAATAAAAAATTCAAACATAAAATTTTGAAAGTAAATAATAATGAAATAAATTTTTACTGATTTTAACTATTAATTTAATAAAAAATTCAAACATACAATTCTTATGTATATTTTATAATTTAATATAAAATATAATTTTAATTATTTTTAATATAAGCATAGTTTTGATCTTTTTAATTATTATTTAAAATATTTTATTTTTAAATATATTCTTAATTATTTATTTTACATATACATACGTTTTACCTTAATGTTCTTAATAGTAATTTTCTATTTTATCTCATTGCTACATCTGTATTTAAATTTAAATACATATTCCACAATTAATTTTAATATCACCGCTACAATATTCAAACTCACTAAATTACTTATTTAACACGATTATAAAAATATATAAATATTACTAAATTTTTAATTTTTAATATTAAAAGAACAATGAGATAGGGTCAGCGTGAAGAAAAAAAAAAAAAAAGAATTGTACCTAACCAAATTATAGACAAGTGTATTGATTAATTTTTAAAATAATATTTTAGCTTATATAAGGATTAAAATATTTGGAAAGTTTAAAATTAGTCCTCTATTATTAAATGGACTAATTTATCCCAATACTACTAAAAAGAACCAAATAAGATTAAATTGTAAGAGATTTAACATTAGTAGAATTAACAAATTTCAATATGTTTTTTATAAAATAAATGTTAACTTTATTATAATTTAACTTTATTTGATCAATTTTAATAGTACAGGTAATAAATTAACCATTTAATGATAGAGTAACTAATTTGTATGCAGTCCCTATAATACCGGTACTTTAACCCTTATATACATATTTGAATTTTATTTTAGGATGAAATTGAAAAATTGAAAAAAGTAAGAGTTCAAGAAGGTAAAAACAAATGAAATTGGCACATTAACTTATAATTATATGCAAAAGATTCCCTCTCTTTTCCCTCCTTTTCTACTCTCTCTAATGTCTGAACTAAAACTCTCACTTTCTCTCTCTTTTCCGGGATGGTCTCACGCTGCCGTATCAACCTCCTCCTACGCTTCAACAGTACCAGCTTCGACGGTTCCTCCGGTTGTTCCGCCGATACGTCGTCACCTGGCCTTCGATTCGACGAAGCCGCCGTTTGTTCATCCCGATGATTATCACAGATTTTCATCTATTAATGGTCGTGGAATAGTCGCCGATCAAGAAGTTGAAGCAATTGTTGTGAGATCTCCAGTGAGTTCAAAAATTCTCTGTTGAAAACGGTAGCTATCATGTAATTAGTCTTATATTATTTCAATTTTGATGAGAATTGTACTCTCACTTAACGCTTAATGTCATTTGCTTTTCTTTTTCTTTTTTTTTTTGCGTGTGATCTTTTGATCTGTTCACAAATAGAGCTTTTCATGGTGGCTAAGTTTCTTAGGGGATAAATTATGAGTAGCATTATTTGTTTCTGCAGGAAATTGTGATGTCTGTATTTTAATATGTGAGGTATTTCCGTTTGTGATGATGTATTTGATGATATAGTGGAGTTTTGGTAGATTAAAGTGCTCGTTTGCTGTACTAAGTTGAAACTGAATGAATGCTGGCCTCATCCAATGTCCAAAACTTGATGATTTGAACATTTTGATGCCTTAATTTGAGAAAGCTAAGTTTTAGAACTATCAAATATAATTGCTATTGATAGTATGTTTGTTTTATGTAATATAAATGCTATAGTAAGAGAGGAAGGTTATGTTATGCTACTCCATTCTCGGTTTAAAGCTAAACATTTAATGCCGTGCTCTATATGAAGAAAGCTTGATGGGTGTTAGTTCTTTTGATGTTTTGTCTTTGATGGATGTTTGAAAAAATGATTCAGTTGATATCCATAATGCCTACCACTATAGTTTCCCCCTTATGTATAATACGACTGCTCTGCTAGTTTATCGGACAAAATTATATTCGTATATTATATTCTTTTTCTTTATTGTCTTCAACTCGATAACAAGTGAATTACTAGTTACTTTACTTGATTTTGTCATGGCATTTATCTCTTTGAGTTTTGGCCTTTGTGAATTAACTTTTGAATCAAGTAGCGAAGCATTTCTGATGGTTCTTATGGCTAACAGTAAGTTTTTTTGTACAAGCTCTCGTACATATGTATTTGTTAAACTTATGCTCTTTTTTATTTTATTTTTCTTCAATTCAATTGGTTGTTAACGTAGATATAACCGTGCACAAATACTAAGGGACCTTGTAATTTTGCCTGCCATTGGCAGTACTTTGAAATATTGCTGATTTTTCTCAGCAATTAAAAAAGGAAGAGCGCAGCAGACAAAAATGATGTTGAGTCTAGCCAATGGACAAGCAGTCCGGGGGTTACCTGTATATGCTAAAGGAGGAAGGATAAATAATAGATCAAAGACATCAAAAGCCAGCAAATCAATGCCTCACACATCTGTGTCAAATGCTGGTGCGATACTATTTCCTACTGGCTTAGTCCATAGAAGGAAACTTATGATTCACTTCACGGCTCTATCATCAATACCTCATTGCTTGAATTAAGAGAGATGGATTTTGTAGAAGAGGAATCACTAACATTATATACGATAATTGGCAGGTTGTCCATCTCCTCTTAGACCTGCTGGCAGCTGCTGTTTAGATAGTCCTTTAGGTAATCTTTTCTGCCCATTCTTTTTTCTTTTAACATAATCTGTTTTAGCTCCTTAACCTGCTATGGATGGTGAGAACGACAATAATGCAGTCACCATTTTTAGGTCTGTTGGCGAAAAAGTTTGTCAATCTGATGAAGCATGCTGAAGATGGTATCCTTGACATAAATAAGGCTGCAGAAACATTGGAGGTAATGACATACTAGTGAGCTTATGTACCATTGGGTGTTTGTTGAGTATTTTTTTCATGTTACTTAAAGGGTTCTTTTGTCTTTTAACTTTCCCTGGAAATGTTGTAACAGGTGCAGAAGAGGAGGATATATGATATAACAAATGTCTTGGAGGGCATTGGTCTTATAGAAAAGAAGTTCAAAAACAGAATACATTGGAAGTAATTACTGATGATGTTAATCATTTTTCAAGAATTTGATGTCTTAATTTGGTTTGTCATTCTGGTTAACCTTTGAAAAATGTGAGACTTATTTGAGGATTAATCAAATTTACTAGGGGTGTTGGTGCTTCAAAGCCAGGAGAAACAGATGGCCATGTCTCTGTAATACAGGTACGTGAAAGTAATGTCAATTTTCATTTCATTGACATCCAGCCAACAAATTTTCTTGATATCGTTCATTAGGATGTTTTCTGTTTCTTTATTTTTGGTAATGACTTTCAAGAGAATTTTCAATCACTACCGATTGATTGATTTGTGCTGCTTATTTCTCATACCTGTGAGCTTAATTTCTATTCTTTAATGCAGGAGGAAATTGAGAACCTTTCCATGGAAGAGAGGAGATTAGATGATCAAATAAGGTTGTGCATGGTTTATTCTCTTGTTGAAGTAGCAACTATTACTATCTTGAACCTGTTTAGGAATGCTGATGCTTCTAAAATATTGCACAGAAATGCAGGAAAGGTTGAGGGATTTGAGTGAGAATGACAGCAATCAGAAGTACGATTTTCTTGTCTGCCTTGCACTGTGATCCAATTAATGGAAGTTTAACAGCTAATTGTTTGCAAAAAAATTATACGTTTACATATCTTCACACTGTTTCAGGTTGCTTTTTGTGACTGAAGAGGACATCAAGGGTATACCTTGTTTTCAGGTTCGTTTATTTCATGCCTCTAAATTAACACTTCTGCAATGATATTCTGCATTTGATACTAATCTTCAAGACACCTTGGTTTTGGCAGAATGAAACCCTGATAGCAATTAAAGCTCCACATGGAACAACTCTCGAAGTACCTGATCCTGATGAAGTAAGATGGCATAGAGAATTTTAACGAGTTACTACCATTTTCCACTTTCATGATTTAAACGCATTGTTGCATTGCTCCTATATATTACAGGATGTTGATTACCGACAAAGGATATACGGGATATTCCTTAGAAGCACAATGGGTCCGATTTTTGTTTACCTTGTCAGGTGTTCTTTGGAATAAGTTTAATTGATGATAAGAAGATAGGTTGTTTTAATGTCTTTCTTTTCCATTTTTGCTTCCTCAGCCAATTTGAGGAGAAATTTGAAGAGATGAATGGTGTTGAACAACCTCTGAGTGTCCCACTTGCTTTAAGTTCTGGCTCTAATGAAAACCAAGTTGAGTTGGTCAATACAGTGAGCATCCGAAAGGAGATTGAACCACAGGCACAGCAAACTCATCAGATCTGCTCTGATATAAATGCTTCACAATAGTCTGTTGGGGGAATGATGAGAATTGTTCTGTCGGATATGGACGTAAGTGCCATTTTTCTTGACCAGTTATTACACTAGCCAAGCTTTACAAACATCAAATATATGGACAGTGGTTCGTGTCAAAGATTATTTATGAATTTAGGTAATCTGGAATAATTCATTAGAAGCCTTGGTTACCCCTCTTTAGGGGGGTAAGGTCCAAGATTCAAACACTTTCTCCCCCTAGGACTTCATCTTGCACGAAAATTGATAATTTTGTCTATTAACTTTTTTTGCCCTTGTTTTCAGAATGATGCGGATTATTGGCTTCTATCAGATGCCGATGTTAGCATTATGGATATGTGGAAGACAGATTGTATCCTTCTATAAATTTTAGCTACTCTATCTGCTTAACCCCCCAAAGACGGGAAAAAAGCACACGAACTTATTTATACATTCAGAGGTACAACAGGTGAATGTGTAATCCTTAACTCCTAGAATGACAGGTGTTGAAGGGAGCGGAGTCGATGTGCTTCATTCAGACTTTGGAATGGCTGAGGTCGTACACCAAGCCCAGAAACTCTACCTTCTAGAATGACCGAAGTGCCATCTTCTGATTTTAAATCAACTCGATTGGCAAGATTATTTTTCCTGACCAAATTCTGCAGAACAAATGCCAGCTAGGGGTTATTCCAATTTTCTTCAAGGTTGAGCTATTTTTCCTATCCCATGGTTTTAGTTATAGAAATAAAAAGCGTCGGCATCAGAATTCTGGTCTATCTAATCTGGTTATATATGCACATTAACAACATCCTTTTCTTTATCTGAGTTGCTTAATTTGTCATTAGTGTTTTACATATCAAAATTGAAAAAGCAGCCTTACTAAATGTGGATGTGTAGAATTGGTGCATCGTGATGATAATCATTGGATCAATCTTGTTGTTTGTACGAAATCGGTCCATTGTATATTTGAGTTTGTGACCAATGGCATCTATATATAATCATATGATTATATGAATCCAGTTATTTTTCTACTTCTATTGCTTCCTTCATGTTTTTTCACTTTTTGGTTGAAATTTATCTCTAACTTATTTACAGTTGAGATTTTCGTGTTTTGGTTTTGCTAATGTTAGCGGAATTCGGTTTAATTATTGGTTAGCCAAGCTTGGGCTATTGAGTGAGCCAAATTTAAATACCTTAATGTCTGACTTAGAGTGGTTTGTAAGCCTACATTAAGGGTTTTTCTTTTTTGAACTAATATTGAGAATACCAATTGAAATCCGAACTTAAGACAAATAGTTTTTTAGGTTTAGTCAAGGTTATTTGAACCGGACCAGGATCCTAGTTCGGAGAAGGGCATTGAATCGATTGACCCAGGAACCGGTATGGATGATTGTATTGGGCGAAAAACTGGTTGAACCTAGCAGTTGAATCAAGTTTTTATTTTTTATGAATTTTTTAATGATTTATTTAATTGCACTGGTTGAACCAATGAATTGGTGGCTTGATCAGTTTTACTATTGGTCAGGTTTCGAAAACCTTTGGATTTTTGAGAATCATGTTCATCTTTTGCTAGGTAAAGAAGTCCAAGTTTATTTTTATCTTGAATCAAGTTATGTTTTGAAAGTAAATTTGATCAAGTTGGAATTGAGTTTTGAGGATAGGAATGTGAATTGGTTACTATTACAGATGAGGATGAGGATGCCCAATGTTTGGCCCTTTCTTAAACTTGGAATCAAAAAGCATAGACACCGGATTTGTGTTTGGCCACCATTTGTGCACAAAATATGGAGTTATGTTTTTAGTAAGAGTAAGTGTTTCTTCAACATTTGGACACTGCTCGGTCTATACGAGATCAATTTTATCATACTGTATATTGATATTTATAGTTTGCAGGTTCATTGTTGCTATATAGAGGGAATTGATGGGCTAGTATCCTCCTAGGAGACTTTGATTTCCTTAGCTCACCAAGAAACGCCCCTGCCATTGCCCATGTCCTTCCTTCCTTTCGAGGATTGCAGTACCTCGTCGCATCAAGATTCCAAAGGAAAAGCCTTAAGTTTTGTTTAAATGACGAACAAATTACAAGGTGTTATTCAACTTGTAATTTAATGCGTGCCAACATAAGCATCAACACACAAGTTATATGTATATACAGCCAGGAAATCGACATCTTTTGGAGGGGTCCTAATCCAAGCATTATAATTGAACATAGCCTTGGAATGCCGTCGAAAACAATTATTGTCTCATAATCAATTGTGCATCCCTGCATTTGAATACTGTTTGGAACATTAAAAATGTGTTTTTTATTGAGTTGGTACATATTATGCAACAAGGAAAATAAAGAACACAATTAAAATGTTTATGTTGTTCGGAACTCGTCCTACGTCCGCGGGGCTTTGCCGAAAGATGAATCCACTATGAACTGCGGGGCTTTGCCGAAAGATGAATCCACTATGAACTTCATAGTACAAAGAAATGATTTAAGCTTAACCCCTCAAACACTTGATGCAATCTCACTTTTGTACAATGAAGTAAATTCTCTCCCAACTCCTTTTAGCTATGCCAGTGAAAATTTACATTCAACGCTCAAATGGTTTTCCTTACTATGAATCAAGCTCTGAATAAGCTCCATCTAAAGTCTGTC
Organism: Gossypium raimondii; assembly: GCF_025698545.1. Classification (NCBI taxonomy): domain Eukaryota; kingdom Viridiplantae; phylum Streptophyta; class Magnoliopsida; order Malvales; family Malvaceae; genus Gossypium; species Gossypium raimondii. Next base: position 1,245,471 of record NC_068575.1, read on the forward strand.
AATATCACAGGTACTAAGATAGTAACCAGTTGGCATATATTAAGAGAAAACATAAATATATATAAAGATATGATAGGTAAGTGCTTAAATGAAGAAAGCAGAGCATATAATATAACGATTTTGAAGGCTTCATAGGCCTCTCCCTCCACATCAATGATTTTTTTAGAATTAAATTATTAGAAGCAATTGTCAAGTTATTATTATGATTTAAAAGTAAAAAGCAAATAGATAAATTAGCACCTCTTTTTATGCATACAAAATGATTGAAGTTGACTAATGCCTTTCTCCAATGCCTTACTGCACAAATCACCAAAAATATTATGAAAGATGATAAGTAAAAAGTAGGATTAAAACAAAGAGATTTTAACAAGGAAATTAACAGTATCCAACTTCAATGAAAAATGGCATCAGACCCCTGACTTGGAGATTCAATATACCACTTATTTTTCTTCAAAAAAAGATAAGGTCATCAAAATAAATAAATAACAAAGAGGGACCAACCTGAATCAACCGAATGTTGGGGATGTGAGCAATCTTTTGCCAATCAGCGCCAATGTCCTTCCGACATGTTTCCTCCAACTGAGGAATTTCTTGTATTTGTAAAGACTTCAAACTGGTTAGGCAACGCATCTCGTCCGGAAGAGATGTTAAATTGGGCAAATTAACGAGATAAAGCCCTTGCAGATTTGTTAGATGTTGAAGCCCCTCCGGAAGATGCCGACACTTTGGAATATTTTGCAGCCTTAGAGAGCGTAGGCTTGTATGATCTTGGAATATTTGGATGCCAGCTGCAGATAACTCCAGCTCCTTGCAATCCTTTACTTCAAACTCTTCAAGGAAAGTGAGATGTTGGAACACAGGAAGCAGTGACCTCAATCCATTGCAGTTATGAATTTTTAATGTTTTCAATTGAACAAGATGTTGAAGCCAAATGGGGAGAGACACCAGTTTTGGAATATTATCAATCTCCAAATGAGAGAGATTCTTAAGGGGTTCCCATTGCATGCCCTCTAAATCAACCTCCTTGCAATCTCTTATTGTTAATCTTTTGAGGCTGGCGAGATGTTGCAGGCACTCATCTAGCGTGTGAGTGTCCAACCACTCAATGTTGCGTACATCGAAAGATTTCAATTTGGAGAGTGGAAGAGAAGAGGTTGAAGTTGATGGGGTCGTACTAGTGATGTTCATCTTCATGGTCTGCTTTAACGCCCTTGAACTGGTATTCGACAACATTAGATCTTCATCGACTGATGGATACAGTGGCATTAAAGTCAAAGGGCAATTTTTAATTTTTAAAGATGAAAGACAAGGAAATGCCATGGTTGATGTTCCAATAACTGTTGTGTCTTCCTCGTTGGAATCATCATCGATTGGTTTTGTCGTCCTCCACCAATTCTTCATATTCGGACAGTCCAAGAGCGAAAGATGCTTAAGTGATGGGAAGAATGATTGTGGTTCTCCTTGACTTCCTTTTGGGCTATTATCATCCATGTACTCCAGCTCAGTTAAATCACAAATTACCAAATCTTGAAGACAGGGAAATTGAGCAAAGGATGGGAGATGTTTGAATTTACCCCCATATATTCTCATATCAACGAGATTTGTGAGCAAAGAAAGCCAACTTGGAAACTTGGCATCACCCCTCCATCCTGCAATATAGAGCTCCTTGAGATTAGGATGGGGCTGGAGGTCTTCAAGTGACTTCACATTATCATCTTCATCATCATTATCGACATTCCATTCCAAATGCAACGAGCTCAAATGTTGCTTCTCTTTCAAATTAGCAGCCTTAAACTTCTCTTTTGCATTTTTTACGGATCCCAAATTTCGTATTGTTAGGCGTCCCCTTAAGTTGTTAAGCAGTCTCAATTCACTTAGATCTGCACCGCCATGGGACCCATCTTTATCCACTACAAACATGCTTAACGTCTAAAGTGAAGTCAGCTTCCCTATTCCACGTGGCATATGAGTTAAACTAAAACAACCTTCACACCCAAGATGGGTAAGATTCACCAATTTTTCAATCTTCTTTGGTAATTCTTTAAGCCCAGTACAAAGGTTAAGTTTCAGCGCTAGCAAATTCTGAATCTTGCAAATACTCTTTGGGAGAATCTTAAGACCGCGATTATAAGAAAGATCAAGGTACCTCAAATGTTTCAACTTGTAAATGGAGGGTGGAATCATCTGAATACCTAACAAATGCAAATCCAATACACGCAAGCATCTACAATTTGCAATTACAAAATCCCAAGTTTCTTCGCTCAAATTTCGAGAAAAATTGTTTGGATGCCGTAACAAGGTTCGCAACTTTTTTCCCTTAAACAAAGGAATTAATGAAGGAATTAATAAAGGATTAATTGATATGTGGCGACACTTTTCACCAACATCACTTGCAATGTTATTTGAATCTATAATACTACTCTCCATCCCTGCTACTGATTCAGCTAGATCATGCATTAAATCATGCATTTTACATCTCATTTCTTCCATCAAGTCTCCTTCTACCTCTTGAAAGAAACTTCTTTCAACTAAATCTTTAAAATACCCAAACCCGATCTCCTCGAGAGATTGACTTTGATTCAATTGCTTTATGAAACCCTGTGCAATCCAAAATTGAACAAGCGCTTGTACTCTAATTCTGTAATCTTTTGGATACAATCGGCAATAAGCAAAGCAATGCTTCAAATGAGACGGGAGATGATCATAACTCAACTTAAGTGTAGGTAATATCTCACCGTCGTTCTGAGATATTCCAGCAAGTTCGTTATCTTTAAAAGAAAGCCACTCACTTTTAGTTTCTTTGAAAGATAACGTACCAGCTATCGTCCTTATGACTAAGGGAACTCCACAACACCTTTCCAAAATCAGCTTTCCTATTTCCACAAAGCCTGAATCTGTTGAGTCTGCAGATCTTTGTTCAAATGCTATCTCTTTGAACAAAGACCAAGCATCATTATCAGACAAGCCGTTCAGAACATAAGGTTGACATTTACTAGTGATCTTGGCTACCTTAGACGAACGAGTAGTTACTATTATCCTACTTCCTTTAGCCCCACCTACCAATAACTCTTTTAAACTAACCCATTTTTCCCACTCATCATTCCAAATGTCATCCAAAACAAGCAAATATTTTTTCCCACCAATTTTTTCCCGAAGTTGTTTTTGCAATTGGTCCATTTCGAGATTTTGATCGGGTGCTTTGCCTGTTGCAGATTTGATAATGTTTTCTACAATTATTTTGACATCAAAAACATCTGAAACACACACCCACATCATCAACTCAAAATGATTTTTGACCATTTCATCATTATAGACAAACTGAGCCAAAGCAGTCTTCCCTAATCCTCCAAACCCCACAATTGGAATGATGTAAACATTCTCTTCACTTTCAAACTCTAACACGAGTTTTAGAAGAGCTGTTTTATCATCGTCCCTCCCTATTATTTTATCTTTAAAAGAGTGCGTTAGCTGCCTCTTTTTCGTCATAAAAGAGGTTTCCATGGGACGGTCACGCTCTACCAAGTTGAACACCTTGGCTTCACTTCCAATTGAAATCAACCTGGCCTTAATGGTCTTAATTTTCCGACCCATTTTGAGACCGTAAGCAAACTGGTTTGAGCTCGAGAAGAAAAAGCGTACCTCTTTCGTCAGCTTGTTCCCACCCAATAGATCTTTCCGCAAAGCTTCGGTAAAGAAATCATCGAGCAAGTCGTCAGCATCGTAAAGTACATCTTTCAGCTTTTCAAGCCAATCTTTGACGAGTTGGCTGGTCGCGGATCGCTCTTCTGCGTCAAGAAGCACAGCTTTGATTGTAGAGACGGTGCTTTTGAGGTCGTCGAGGTCATCCTTGACATTCCAACACAGTCCAATTTGAGAGAGAGTAAAGGAGCTCAACTTAGTAATAAGCTCTAGGGCGAGGTCGAATGCAATTGCTTCGGCCATTGCAGGTTCAAACAGAAATCAAGCAAAGAAGTGTTTGGTTATTGCAAGAGGAGTAAAATGAGAATGATTGGAACAAGATGAAACACAGATGTAGAACCATATAAAAGTATTCATTTTATATTAAAAACTTAATTAATTAAGGGAGAGTCTTTATTTATAATTTTTGTTGTCGAATTCGATAAAACTTTTTATCAAGAAATTTGTTGTTTTCTTTGGGTTAGTATGTCGGACATGACCACATGGGTTCACCACATGGCACACAAAGTGACATGATTATTATAACTTTTTTCCATTAGTTAAACTTTATTATTGTTAATACTAACTAATGGTGTTTATGAGTTGTTTTGGTGAGAATATTTTATTATTATTATAAATTTAGCATCATTATATATATATATATATATGGTAACATAAGGCTATTCAAATGTTTATATGGAAGGCTAACAACCGTTGATAAATTATATATTCTAGATGTTACTGTTATGTTATCGTTTATATATAATCATGTTTTTACAAGGTGTACATACATATATACTTACATGTATATAGGTGATCAAATGTTTTCAGTTAATTTTTCAAAATAAAGTAATACATCTAAGTTAAACAATTAATAGGATATGACTACTTAGTTAGAAAATTTTTAGTTTTAATTGATTGTTTACATACATACAAAACCCTTATTGAAGTAACGATATTACAATTAATAGAACAACTTACTTATATCAAAAACACCTTAAATTAAATCTCAGCTAAACGAAATAAATGACAACTAAAAAATAATAAGAAATCATAAAAAATAATAAGAAAGTATATGAAACACATGTAAGGTAAAATAATAACAAATCGTAAAGCATAACCTCTCTTTAAAAAATCATCTTTCATCCTCAAAGCCATGCCCCAAGAGAAATGAAAAACCCCAAACACCTAGAAATTATCATACTGCCTGCTTAAATTAAAATAAGTCAAGTCTACACTTCAATCTGCTTCAAATTTTCTCTCGTTCAAAGAAGGATTACAACCATTGATTGAACAACAGCTTGAAACAGCTTCCAATAAAACCAAAAAGTAAAATGAAAACCAAATTTGTTTACCAAGTTGAGATAATTATTTCACCCGTATGTCAAAGAATAATGTTATAAGGTTATAGCAAGAATGAGTAATTGTGTAACAACTCAAACCCGGCATAAAAGTTATGACCAGATATTGAGCAATATTTACGTTAACTTGTTCAAAAACTTTTGTTTTAATTAAACTCAGTTCATTTTTTCGAAAACATAAAAACTGGCAAAACTCTCATAGATGTTTAGCAAAATCAAAGTCTGAAAACACCTATTTAAAACCCAGAATTTGAATTCAAAATTACGTGTTTTGAAAGTACTAACGTTAGCAGATCATTTCCAATACTAAGGCAAACATTTGTTAAAAACCAGATATTTGTTTACAGAAAAATACGTGATTACTTTATCGTTGTAGCAGAAATTTCAGATTTCTTAGTTTTGAAAACAAAATTTTAGTTTGATAACTCCTACGATTATGTAGTCTAATGTTAAAGATATCAAATCCAACAAAAAGAACGATAACCAAAAACCCAGTCCAAAAGTAACTTTATAGTCCAAAAAGTCCAGAAAAGAAATAGACGTAAACCATCTTATTTATTTAATCGAGAAAACAATCCGAGCTCCCGCACGCCGTCCGATCCCAAACTCAAAGATTACCTTAAAAGTTAGAGATTAAACAAAGGAGTGAGCTATAAAGCTCAGTGTGTAACAAACTCAAACCTAGAACTCAAATAACACAACCAACAATTCACAGAATCATAGAGAATTTCATAATGATGATTTGAGCAAAACTCAGAATGCGTGCTTATGCCAATGCAATATTTTTCCAAAAAAAGGTAATGCTGGTTTTTTTTATATATAGAAAACATCCTACCCAACTCTGGTACACACCAAATAGAGTTCCCCAGAACTCGTCCATCCAATCACACCAACATAATAACTCTGGTCAATGCCCCCAGAGATTGCAGTTAAAACTATCAAATCGAATATATGTAGACAAGGTACTATATTATAGCCAAGTTGTCAAAACAACATATGTGTGTGGTCGAGCCACCATAAATGTAAATAGAAATGTGAATAAATCACCAGATAATGCAGATGATTAAACTGCTGACACTTTCTCCATACCATAATATCCTAACCCCATGCAATGTGACGTGGCATGCATAAACTGAAATAGAATGATAAGCATGTTGAACATGCATTCATATTCTTAACAAAAATCAGTAAGCATGTGATTTCATATTTTGTATATAGATATATCATAATTACAAATCACCTTAACAGAAAAGCCACAATGCCACATGCATGGTCTTATGGCCGATTTAGAAATACAAATTAACATAATCACAAATCATACACACATATACAGACATAGCAAATCAGGACATACCATGAGAACTATCAGTATCAGATCATGCAAATATATTCCACATACCTTAAACACATCATACATAGAAGCATATTAACAAATACATTGTTTCCAAGCCTTAATTAAGTAGTATGGCCCTACGAAAAGTCTAATTACAAATTTTAGAGTGAAACGGACCTAGGTGAATTTTTTCAAAAAGTGGGTCCACACAGCCCAATTGGCCAGCTCGTGTGGCCCACAGGGCCTCACACATGCCCGTAAGAAGTTCTCCATCAACATGATCCAATGATCATAGTGACCATCAAAACGTGGAATAGCTGGCTGCACAAAATTTTCAGAAGCCATAGGAGGACCACCAACTTTTTCCTCTCACCGAAAATACTCTTCTTTTGACTAGCTTTGGCACCACTGTTAACTTACTCAGAGAGATAACAACAAGATGAAAATAAAAAAGGAAAGAGAAAAATAAAATGATGAGTAAAATAATTCACAATCCAAGAGCCTATTTATATAGGCTTTTACATAATAGAAAAACAAAAAGCTAGGCACTGACGTAATAAGACTCACAATAGAACTCTTAACAAGTAGAGAAAAAATATAAACTAAATAAACCCATAATTTTTAGTTACTAAGTCCTTGATGTGCAGTAACTACTTACCTAGAAACAAGGATAACAATCAGGTTTTATTAACATCACCATCATCTGTAATGGTAACAAATTCACATCCCCATTAGTGTTAATATGTTGTTATTCGTCTATAAATAATGAAAACATTTAATCAACCTCAACCTCACCACCGAATATTCTGAAGCAAGATCCTCTCCTGATGCAACCTTAAAAAATCAAACAGCTAAAATGGGTGCCCTGCACCAGTGAATATTGTGAACTATCCCCCTCTTCCCCCTCCATTTTCATCAACCCTCAGCCCTTATTCAATTGACTTACTTGAAAATGACATTGCGTGTTTAAGCTCTCTCCAACACGACTCCAAAGAATCTGTCAATAGCATTGGTACCATATAAGCTGTTGGCATATATATTACAACTCTTGAAATACTCCATATATATAATTTTGTATCAGATCAGTTGGAAATTATAAGGAAACTGATGACATATATTATCATTTTTGTTTTGTTGGAATATTTTGGCAGATGAACAGATCGTAGTTGAACATATATTACCTCTGCTTCTTGTAATATATGCCATGCTCCGCCGAAGAAGAGAGCCAAAATCTAACAAAAATTAGGATTAGGTCATCAGAGGGACTCTTCAACAAAGAAAAAAAGAAAAGAAAGAACAAATGTGCATACAGAGGAGGATTTCATGGGAGTTATTAGATCATTTGAAATTGTGAGATTATTATGATTTAAAAATGTAAAGCAATTAAGTAATTACCACCTCTTTTTCTGCATCTAAATGAAGTTGGGATGATGACACTTCGGGTGCTCTCCACAATTACATCAACTTGAGCAAAATTTGTCTATGTGGATCCGTACAAATAATTGAAATATCTGGGAGAAAAGAGCTTCAAAAGCTGAGTGCACAATATGAAACCAATGAAAAATCTACCAAAGAAAACAGACGAAGGAGCCAAACCCATGAAATCCAAGGTGTTAAGATATTATGAATCCATGGACCCAAACTCTAATTTTCTCTCATAAAAGGGTCTCTCCAATTTTTCTCTTTCATCTTGTGTTTTTCCTCATTATTAAATTCTCACTTGCAAAAATCTAACCCTCTCTTAATGTCAACGATCCTTTTCAATAGAAAAATAATGTATTTTTTTCTACTTGGTAAACCTCAAAATTAAAAGCCACCCCCAGCTCGCATTGAGAAATGGGTTAGGCAAACAAAAGAAAATAACAAATTGAAACACTATTTGGGGTATAAATTTTGTATTTATTCTTATATTAGGGTTTAAATATTTTTATCTAAGTTAATTTTTGAAATTGGCACTTATTCCACAATGAGGATTAGATTAGACAACGATTCTCACTTTGAGGTTTGAATTTTTCTTTTGTTCAAGTTAATTTTTGAACTTAATAATTGTTGTCATATTAGGGCTTAGAATAGGAAACCGTTCTCATAGCTTAGACTTTTCTTTTGTTCAAGTTAACTTCTAAACTTGGTAATTATTTCCATATTGGAGTCTTGAATATTTTTTTAAAAGAAATATGACTATCTTGAACCAAAAATAATAATAATAAAGACTCCAAAAAGGAAGAAGAAGCATTACAGCGATCATATTCGGCTTTTATAGCCGATTTGAAAAACCCCTAAATTTCTATTTTTTGTCGTTTTGCAATTTGTTTTTCTGCTTGTTGTCATTTTCTGTCTTGTTTTTTCTGGCATGTAACAGAGGCGTACGATGCGTGGAGGTGACGTGCTGCAACGGAGGCGTGCGAGGGAGCCTTGCTGACATGCGGCGCGCCCTAGGGTTTCTGCCTCCTTTGTTGCTAAAAACATTTATGTTGTGGGCCTATTGGGCTAGGTTTTTTTGTAATTTGGGCTGTTTGGGTTTGGGTTTTTATTTTGGGGGTTGTTAAGTTTGGGTGTGTTGGGCCCAGGCAAAAATGGGCTATTACATTATGTTTGTTTTATGTAATATAAATGCTATGGTAAGTGTACAAGCCCAAATTGCCCGGGCCTAAACCAATACATGCCCAACAAAATTAAAACTCAAGCCTAATTACCCAAACAATAACCAAACCAGCCCAACTATAAAAAACCCTAGAACCTTCAGCACAACCCCTAGCGCCGCAGCCAAGCAACCCCAACCGCCGACGACTCGGGCCGAAGCCTCCTCCGCGATTTGCGCCCCACGCAGCACGCTTTCACGCCACCAAACCCGCAAAAAGGAGGCGCACAAATACAACAAGAAGAAAATAAGGGGTTTTATGAGATTTTTTCCTCTTCTTTATTTTTCGGTTATAAAAACCGAGGGGGAAATCAGTGTAAAAGGGGGGGGGAAGTGAGTGTAAAGAAGATATAGAGAGAAAATATACTGAAAAAGTTTTTTCGAAGGTGAATCGCTTTTAGTTTTTCTGTTTTTTTTATTTTTCCATTTATTTTTCTATTTAAAATAAAAAGGAGAACGAAAAGAAAACTTACCTGAGTCGGGATCGGGATCGGCACCGGATTTCGAACCGATTGAATCACTTGAACGGCGGCGCAAAAGGGGGCTAGGGCCGAAACCCTAGCAGAGGAAAAGGGGCGGCCCTCCTTTGTTTTTTTTGGGGACCTGCAAATGTTTTTTTTAGGTTTTTTTCCCTTTTAAATAACACTTGCAAAACGACGCCGTATGGGGGCCATGACCATGCAGTGACCGACCGGTCCCGGATCCGCGACTTTTTTTTAAAATGGGCCAATTCCTCATTTGGTCCTCTCTTTTATGAGGGGTGTTTAAATCGGTCTTTTATTTCTTTAAAATTTGGTTGTATGTTTTATTACTGTTTTAATTTGGTCCATGTTGCTGCGCAACGTTTGGGAAATTGGGTAAATTACCCTTACGGTCCTCCAACTGTTGCACGTGTCTTAATTTGGTTTTTTTTTTTATTTTTCATCTTTAAATTTAGCTTCAAAAATTCGTTTATTTTCAATTTAATCCTTAATTTGTTGTTTTACTTTTTTTTTTATTAATTATGTTATATTTATTACTATTATTATTATTTCTATGGTTGTACATTATTATTTATTATTATTATACTCTTATTACGCATATGTACAATGTATACATACTTTACACGTTTTAAATACATATATATATATTTTTACTTTATTCTATTTTCCTATTTTTATATATACATATATATATAATACCCATAATTTATTAATGTATTATACTTATTTTTTATTTATATTTTATATTTTATTTTCATGACTTTTGTACACACATCTATACATATATTTACATTTTATAATTCAAAATACACATTTTACACTATATATATACATTTTTTGATATTGCCGAGTTATTATAAACATTTTTTTATTATTCTATGTATACTCTATTATTTATATACATTTTTACATATATATAAGTGTTTCAATATTCATATACGTATTTTTACAATTTACCATGTACATATACCTATACATTTTATTCTTTTTATTTTGTAAATATATATTCATATATGCTTTAAGTTAAAGTTTTTGTCTCATATTATACACTAACTTTTAACTTACCTTTTGGGAAATACATTTTGGTTTTGACAGTACATCAAAATTATTTTCTTGACTTAAAAGTTTTTTTTTTTGAATAAAAACAATATTCAAGGTTGGGAATTTTCGAGGAAATTGAGCCCTAACGTATTGGGTTCCGATTTTCTTTTCTAATTCTAGATAACCGAGGATATTCTTTATTCAAAATGCATGAGTATAAAAATCATTTTTGGGAACTTAACTTGCCGTGTCCTAACGTATTGGGTGTGGCATGTTACTTTCTCTAAATGAAGATTTTCGCATAAAATAAAGTGATATTCAAAGTTCGGGAATTATGAGGAATTGTACCCTAACGTATTGGGACTCGATTTCTTTACATGACTTGAACAATTGATTATCCTTTTTCAAATTTCATCATTTGAGTTGATTTTAAAATCTTTTTAACCTTCGACACAAAGACATTAAATGATCAATTTGGTACCGATTTTGGGCGTCACGAGGGTGCTAACCCTTCCTCGTGCGTAACTGACTTCCGAACTCGTTTTTTCAAAATTCGTAGACCAAAATTATTTTTAAGGTGGGCCGATCACACCTTAATAAAGGATCGGTGGCGACTCCAGTTTTATTTTTAAAGTCGACAACTAAATTTTTATTTTCAAAAAAAACGGTTTCGACAGTAAGAGAGGAAGGTTATGTTATGCTACTCCATTCTGGGTTTAAAGTTGAACATTTAATGCCGTGCTCTATATGAAGAAAGCCAGATGGATGTTAGTTCTTTTGATGTTTTGTCTTTGATGGATGTTTGAAAAATGATTCAGTTGATATCCATAATGTTTATCACTATAGTTTCCCCCTCATGTATAATACGACTGCTCTGCTAGTTTATCGGACAAAACTATATTCGTATATTATATTCTTTTTCTTTATTGTCTTCAACGCGATAACAAGTGAATTACTAGTTACTTTACTTGATTTTGTCATGCCATTTATCTCTTTGAGTTTTGGCCTTTCTGAATTAACTTTTGAATCAAGTAGCGAAGCATTTCTGATGGTTCTTATGGTTAACAGTAAGTTTTCTTGTACAAGCTCTCGTACATATGCATTTGCTAAACTTATGCTCTTTTTTATTTTATTTTCTTCAATTCAGTTGATTGTTAACGTAGATATAACCGTGCACAAATACTAAGGGACCTTGTAATTTTGCCTGCCATTGGCAGTACTTTGAAATATTGCTGATTTTTCTCAGCAATTAAAAAGGAAGAGCGCGGCAGACAAAAATGATGTTGTGTTTGGCCACCATTTGCGCACAAAATATGGAGTCATGTTTTTAGTAACAGCAAGTGTTTCTTCTACATTTGGACACTACTCAGTCTATATATTGATATTTATAGTCTGCAGGTTCATTGTTGCTAATATAGAGGGAATTGATGGGCTAGAATCCTCCTAGGAGACTTTGATTTCCTTAGCTCACCAAGAAACACCCCTGCCATTGCCCATGTCCTTCCTTCCTTTCGAGGATTGCAGTACCTCGTCGCATCGAGATTCCAAAGGAAAAGCCTTATGTTTTGTTTAAACGACAAGAACAAATTACAAGTTGTTATTCAACTTGTAATTTAACGTGTGCCAACATAAGCATCAACACACAAGTCATATGTATATACAGCCAGGAAATTGACATCTTTTGGAACGGTCCTAATCCAAGCATTATAATTGAACATAGCCTTGGAATACTGTCTAAAAAAACATAAATGTGTTTTTTCCTGAGTTGGCACATATTATGCAATAAGAAAAATAAAGAGTACAATTAAGATGTTTACTCGGTTCGGAACTTGTCCTACGTCTGCGGTGCTTTGCCCAAGGATGAATCCTCTATGAACTTTATAGTATAAAGAAATGATTTAAGCCTAACCCTTTGAACACTTGATGCAACATCACTTTTGTACAATTAAGTAAATTCTCTCCCAACTCATTTTAGCTATGCAAGTGAAAATTCACATTCAACATCCAATGGTTTTCCTACTATGAATCAAGCTCTTAATAAGCTCCATGTAAAGAGGAATAAGAATTTTCAAATGCAATATGTCTGGCAATTGTCATGCTTGAACAACGACTCTTCCAAAAGCATCAATGAACCTGAAAATTATAAATGCCAACATAGAATATGTTACAAATCCCATTATTATCAGCCTTATATTTACACATATCTGTGTTTAGTATAATACTCTTGATATATAAATAATGAAACATTTTATCAAATTCAACCTCACCACCAAATATTCTGAAGCATCTTCCTTTTTCTCCTATTTGGACCTTCAATAACAAATTTAGCTGGAACTCCAAACAGCTAAAAGAGTGCCCTGCATCAATGAATATTATGAATTTAAATACCTCCAAAAGCCTGTCAATATCACAGGTACCATCTAAGGTAGTAATCAGTTGGCATATATTAAGAGAAAACATAAATATATATAAAGATATGATAGGTAAGTGCTTAAATGAAGAAAGCAGAGCATATAGTACAACCATTTTGAAGGCTTCATAGGCCTCTCTCTCCACATCAATAATTTTTTAGAATTAAATTAGTAGAAGCAATTGTCAAGTTACTATTATGATTTAAAGTAAAAAGCAAATAGGTAAATTAGCACCTCTTTTTTATGCATATAAAATGATTGAAGTTGACTAATGCCTTTCTCCAATGCCTTACTGCACAAATCAGCAAAAATATTATGAAAGATGATAAGTAAAAAGTAGGATTAAAACAAAGGGATTTTAACAAGGAAATTAACAGTATCCAACTTCAATGAAAAATAGCATCAGACCCCTGACTTGGAGATTCAATATACCACTCTTATTTTTCTTCAAAAAAAGATAAGGTCATCAAAATAAATAAATAACAAAGAGGGACCAACCTGAATCAACCGAATGTTGGGGATGTGAGCAATCTTTTGCCAATCAGCGCCAATGTCCTTCCGACATGTTTCCTCCAACTGAGGAATTCCTTCTATTTCTAAAATTTGCAATTTGGTTAGGCAACGCATCTCGTCCGGAAGAGATGTTAAATTGGGCAAATAACCGAGATAAAGCCCTTGCAGATTTGTTAGATGTTGAAGCCACTCCGGAAGAGATGTTAAATTGGGCAAATTAACGAGAAAAAGCCGTTGCAGATTTGTTAGATGTTGAAGCCACTCCGGAAGATGCCGACACTTTGGAATACTTTGCAGCCATAGAGAGCGTAGGCTTGTATGATCTTGGAATATTTGGATGCCAGCTCCAGATAACTCCAGCTCCTTGCAGTCCTTTACTTCAAACTCTTCAAGGAAAGTGAGATGTTGGAACACAGGAAGCAGTGACCTCAATCCATTGCAGTTATGAATTTTTAATGTTTTCAATTGAACAAGATGTTGGAGCCAAATGGGGAGAGACACCAGCTTTGGAATATTATCAATCTCCAAATGAGAGAGATTCTTAAGGGGTTCCCATTGCATGCCCTCTAAATCAACCTCCTTGCAGTCCCTTACTGCAAACTCTTCAAGGAAAGTATTGAATGAAATAATTTTCCTTTAAAATAAGATGATAAATAAAATTAAAACAAATAAAATGATTGCTTGCACTATACACTCGCAAATTATAACCCAAATAACATTCTAATTGAATTCTTAAGATATCATAATTATACCAATTTGATTTTTCTATAGATAAATCTTAAAATTATACATAAACTTTTATTTTGATTCAACTATACATATTTAAAGAAATAGATACATCAATTTATTTTTGTCGTGGATAAATATAATTATTTGTTTATATAATATATAAACATAAAATGATGTTATATTAATAATTGTGTTAATAATTTGTGAAAATTGAATTAAATTGAAATTTCATGTATAAAATTACATATTATGCCAAAGTTTATATATAGTTTTGAAATTTATCCCATTTTTCTATTAACTTAGCCGTTAGCTTGAGCATTAAATGTTTGCTCAAATATGATAGGAGACATACTTAAAACATGTGTGTACATGTTATATGGACAACTTGAATCTAATGTGTTAAAAAAAGGAAATAATCCTCTTAAATTTTATAATCTCATCGTGTTTTAAATATGTTAAAATTAAGTTATCAATATGATGAGTACGCAAGTATTTATAATTTAATTCATGTCAAATCAAGTGAAATTTAAAACCTAAATTGACAACTATAAAAATGAAATAATTTTATTGATATAATATTAATATTTTCAAAACTTAATTAAAATATTTTAGAATTTATAAGTTAATTTTTAAAAATTAAATAATAAATTGAGAATATTTAATACAAATAACACATTTATTATTAAATGAAAACAATGTTGTTTGGTTGGAAATGGTCCCACCATGTTTAACGTTGTTTGACACAAATTTCTGAATGGTCCCATGCAGTAATTGGGAGGTATCATATTGATGTAAGGTGTGCTTATATTAGGTTTGGGGATCAAAGCGACGGCGTTTCGGTTGGAGAAAAGGGAAATAATGTCGTTAAGTACATCGTTTTTGTTTATCTTTGTTTTAAATTTGTTTTCTCATTTTCTATTTGACGTCGTTAAGTTATTTAACTATTTAAAAAGTTACAAAATAATCACTAAATTATTAGTATTTTTTTATCTAATTATAAAAAGTTACAAAATATTCAATAAACTATTATTTTTTCCTTTTTTTTCACCCAATTATCTTAGATTTTTGGTGTTTTCTATTTTTTCATTAGCCAACTGATGATAAAAATGATAAAATTGAATCGTTGGGCAACTATTTTGTAACTTTTCATAATTGAATGACCAAAAAAAAAAACTTAGTTGGGTGACTACTAAAGTAGGTTACCCTTTTTTAGGTTATATGCCATATGTCTTTGTACTCACTATAAATTTGAAATTTAGTCTCTATACTTATAGTTATAGGAATTTAATTCTTTTACTTTTTAGAGTTCAAATTTCAGGTCCAATTGTTAGTACTGTTAAATTTTTTATTGAATTTGTTAGTGCGTTAATATATATTATTAACAGTGGTCGCATTTTGTTTATTATTAACATTAATATTTTCAGTTAATTTTTCAAAATAAAGTAATACACCTAAGTTAAACAATTAATAAGACATGACTACTTCGTTAGAAAAATTTTGATTTTTAATTTATTGTTTACATACATACGAAACTCCTAATGAGGTAACGATATTACAATTAATAGAACATATTACTCATACCCAAAACACCTTAAATTAAACCTCACCTAAACGAAATACATGACAACTAAAATAAAATAACAAATCATAAAAATAATAACAAAGTATATGAAACCCATGTCAAATCGTAAAGCATAACCTCTCTTTAAAAAATCATCTTTCATCCTCAAAACCATGCCCCAAGAGAAATGAAAAACCCCAAACACCTAAAAATTATCATACTGCTTGCTTAAATTAAAATAAGTCAAGTCTACACTTCAATCTGTTTCAAATTCTCTCTCGTTCGAAGAAGGATTACAACCATTGATTGAACAAAACCTTGAAACAGCTTCCAATACAACCAAAAAGTAAAATGAAAACCAAAATTGTTTACCAAGTTGAGATAATTATTTCACCCGTATTTCAAAGAATAAGTCCACTAAAAAATTATCTTTTAGGCTGTCAAGAATTACTTAATTGACAAAGTATCACAACCCAAAATTATTTAATCGAGAAAACAATTTGAGCTCCCGCGCCGTCCGATCCTAAACTCAAAGATTACCATAAAAGTCAGAGATTAAACAAATGGGTGAGCTATAAAGCTCAGTGTGTAACAAACTCAAACCTAGAACTCAAATAACACAGCCAACAATTCACAGAATCACAGAGACTTTCATAACGATGATTTGAGCAAAACTAAGAATGTGTGCTTATTTATCCAAAAAAAGTAATGCTGGTTTTTTTTTATATAGAAAATATCCTACCCAAGTCCAATACACACCAAATAGAGTTCCCCAGAACTCGTCCATCCAATCACACCAACATACTTATTCTGGTCAATGCCACCAGAGATTGAAGTTAAAACTATCAAATCGAATATATGTGGACAAGCCACTATATTGTAGCCAAGCTGTCAAAATAACATGTGTGTGGTCGAGCCACCATAAATGTAGAGAGAAATGTGAATAAATCACCAGATAATGTAGATGATTAAACTGCTGAAACTTTCTCCATACCATAATATCCAAACCCCATGCAATGTGACGTGGCATGCATAAACTGAAACAGAATGATAAGCATGTCGAACATGCATTCATATTCTTAACAAAAATCAGTAAGCATGTGATTTCATGCTTTGTATATAGATATATCATAATTACAAATCACCTTAACAGAAAAGCCACAATGTCACATGCATGGTCATATGGCCGATTTAGAAATACAAATTAACAAAATCACACATCATACACACATTTACAGACATACCGAATCAGAACACACCATGAGAACTATCAGTATCAGATCATGCAAATATATTCCACATACCTTAAACACATCATACACAGAAGCATATTAACAAATACATTGTTTCCAAGCCTTAATGAAGTAGTATGGCTCTAAGGAAAGTCTAATTACAAATTTTAGAGTCATACGGACCTAGGTGAATTTTTTCCAAAAAAGGGTCCACATAGCCCAATTAGCCAGCCCGTGTAGCCTACACGGCCTCACACATGCCTGCAAGAAGTTCTCCATCAACATGATCCAATGATCATAGTGACCCATTAAAATTTTATTTTACTTCACTTTAAAGAGGTATGTGTTGCCCATTTAACTCTATTTGTTTAATTTTTAAACTTTATCAGTATTGAATGAAATAATTTTCCTTTAAAATAAGATGATAAATAAAATTAAAACATATAAAATGATTGCTTGCACTATACATTCGCAGATTATAACCCAAATAACATTTTAATTGAATTCTTTAAGATATCATAATTATACCAATTTAATTTTTCTAGAGATAAATTTTAAAATTATACATAAATTTTTATTTTGACTCAACCATACATATTTAAAGAAATAGATACATCAATTTATTTTTGTCGTGGATAAATTTAATTATTTGTTTATGCAATATATAAACATAAAATGATGCTATATTAATAATTGTGTTAATAATTTGTGAAAATTGAATTAAATTGAAATTTCATGTATAAAATTACATATTATGCCAAAGTTTATATATAGTTTTGAAATTTATCCCATTTTTCTATTAACTTAGCCGTTAGCTTGAGCATTAAATGTTCGCTCAAATATGATAGGAGACATACTTAAAACACGTGTGTACATGTTATATGGACAACTTGAATCTAATGTGTTAAAAAATAATCCTCTTAAATTTTATAATCTCATCGTGTTTTTAATATGTTAGAATCAAGTTATCAATATGATGAGTACGCAAGTATTTACAATTTAATTCATGTTAAATCAAGTGAAATTTAAAACCTAAATTGATAACTATAAAATGAAATAATTTTATTGATATAATATTAATACTTTCAAAATTTAATTAAAATATTTTAGAATTTATAAATTAATTTTTTAAAATTAAATAATAAATTGAGAATATTTAATACAAATAACACATTTATTATTAAATGAAAACAATGTTGTTTGGTTGGAAATGGTCCCACCATGTTTAACGTTGCTTGACACAAATTTCTGAATGGTCCCATGTAGTAACTGGGAGGAATCATATTGATGTAAGGTGTCTGGCTCACATTAGGTTTAGGGATTAAAACGACGGGGTTTTTGTTGGAGAAGAAGGAAATAACAGTTAAGTACATCGTTTTTGTTTATTTTTGTTTTAAATTTGTTTTCTCGTTTTCTATTTCACGTCGTTAAGTCATTCAATTATTTAAAAAATTACAAAATAATTACTAAATTATTAGTATTTTTTACCTAATTGTTGACACTATTTTTTTTGTGAAAACGGGGTCGACTTGGGTTTTGAAAAATAAAAACGAAAATGGGAGTCGCCACCAATCTTTTTTGATGAGGTGTGATCGGGCCACCTCGAAAAATGATTGTTTTAATAAACAATTTGGTTTTATCAAAACAACGATTTTGGTCCACGAAAATTAGAAAACAGGTTCGAGAGTCGGTTACGTACGAGGAAGGATTAGCACCCTCGTTGATTAATTAGTGTCCTAATGTCGAAGATTGAAAATTTGAAAAAGATTCAAATCATGATCCTTTGTTGAAATGCTAATCGAGAAAGAGAATTATATAGTACTGTAAGTTGGGATACAATGTCTTGAATTCTCGATACATGAATAAATGCCCAAAAAATAAATTATTTATTTTGAAAGATATTTGATTATCTAGGGTTTAGAAAAGAAATCATGTCCCGCAAGTTAGAATACGATCTTTTAATAATTTTCGGGATTGTTTAAAAAATTTAAGTTTGAAAGGATTCGTACGTTTGAATTTGTCGAGAAAGTCGAAACCCCGTAAGTTAGGGCACAATCTTTTCGAATCTCAGAATACGAAATTATGCTTATTTTAAAGCCATGATTTACATTAAATAAAATTAATTTAACATAAAATGGTAGGAATAAACACAATATTAATATGTATAGCAAAATGATAATGAACATGATAATACATGCATAACTAATATGAGCAACAATCAAAAAATAAAATACATAAAAACAAATTAAGTATATATGAAATAACAAGTAAATAAAAAGGAACTAAAGTATTTCCTAAAAATAATGACGAACACATAAATAAATGAATAAATAAATATCCAATAGAACAACAATAACAATACGAAGAGTATATCAATATATTTAAGTTATAAATTATAAAATGTGTGAATGTATATACATATATATATAAATTATAAAGCAAAAAAAGAAAAAAAAACGTAAGTATGTATATATCTAAAAATATGTAGGTATGTATATAAATTATATGAAAATAAAAATATGTATATGAAAATTATAAAGTATTATTAGTCATATAGTTTTAAATTAATTTCTTGTTAGTCAGTTAGTAGTTATTTTTCTGTTACTTCCTTTCCCTGCTTGTATATAACAATACGTTAGTATCCAATATACTTGAGAAGTTCTCTTTCATTATTCTACATGGTATCAGACGTTATTTTTTTGCTTTCTCCATAATCTGCATTCTTGATTCCCTTTTCTTCCAATGGCATTTCATGATACTATGCTGCCTTCTAGCCTATACTATCTGCATCCAAATGAAAACCCAACTTTGGTTCTTGTTTCTCCTATCTTATGAAGCTCAAACTATCACTTTTGGTCTCGAGCTATGACAATGGCATTTCTATCCAACAACAAGCTCCAGTTTGTTGACGGCACCATCACGGTTCCACCTCGAACGGATCCTCTTTATTCTGCATGGGAACGATGTAACACTATGGTGCTTTCTTGGTTGCACCATTCCATCTCGCCCTCGATCATGAACAGTGTTCTTTGGCTCGACTTTGCTTATGATGTTTGGTGCGATCTTCGTGAACGCTTTTCTCAAGGTAATGTTTTCCGCATTTCTGCTCTCCAAGAAGAGATCAATGCTTTCAAGCAAGATGATCGTTCACATCGATTACTTTCTTGAGTTAAAATTCTCAGGATGAGTTGATGAATTTTCGACCAATTCCAGTTTGTTCTTGTTCACCATCTTGCTCTTGCGGTGTTTTTGTCACTCTCCAGAAATATCATGATAACGACTACGTTATTCGTTTTCTTAAGGGTCTCCATGATCGGTTTGCTGCTGTTCGTTCTCAAATCATGCTTATCGATCCCTTGCCTCCAATCAACAAAGTGTTTTCCCTGGTTATTCAACAAGAACGTCACCTTTCTACTGGCTTATCTTAGTTGTTTGTTAGCAACACACTGCGCCACCACACTTCAAAGAAACCTCAGGCAAAATCATCTACTGATTCACGGTAATGTACCTTCTGTGGCAAATCCAGGCATACTGTTGATACTTGTTATGAAAAGCATGGATATCCACCTGGTTATAAGTCTCGAGGTCGGGCCTCTCGTGCACACACGACCCTTAATGATTGTGTTGCACAACCTTTGACTCTTCGCAAGATGTTGATATTTTGCCATCCGATCCTTCATTACTTTGACACAAGATCGGTTAACAATGACTACTTGCATTACTTCCAAGATCTACCTCCTCACCTTATGTTACCAATATCGCTTCTTCCTCACAACCGAACCCTTCCCCATCCTCGGTAACCTCTTTCTCTTCAATCCCATCATTGGATTATTGACACAGGTGCCACTGATCATATTGCTCACTCTTTATCGTTTTTTGCTTCTTTTCATTCCATTAAACCTATATACATCAACCTTCCAAATGGCACTAAAGTTTGTGCTCGAATTTCTGGTACAGTCATTTTCAATAATAGTCTTTACATTACTAATGTTCTCTATGTTCCTCAATTTACCTTTAATCTTTTATCTGTCACTAAACTCACTCCTATATTACCTTATTCCTTTACCTTTCATAAAACTCATTGTTCTATACAGGCTCTTCCTTCTTCGAAGATGATTGGTACAGCTAGAGTGCTCCATGGTCTTTATATTTTGGACTCCACAGCTCAAACTTTTTCCATTTCTGCTCCCATTGCCTTGTCAGCCAACACATCTTCCTGTTCCATTTGGCATCATCGTCTCGGTCATCTTTCCGATTCTCGACTAAAACTACTTTTCCCTTACATTCCTTCTTTGTTTTTGTCAAATAATGCACCTTGTAAAGCCTGCCATTTGGCCAAACAAAAGAAATTATCTTTTCTTGTAAGCACTTCCGTTTCCAATAAAATTTTTGAACTTGTTCATGTTGATATTTGGGGTCCAACTGATGTTATTTCCATTACTGGTCATCGTTATTTTTTAACCATTGTTGATGATTTTAGTCGCTTTACTTGGATTATTTTATTGAAAGCAAAATCTGAAGTTCGTACTCACATTCAGAATTTTTTCACACTTGTTGAAACTCAGTTCTCATCCAAAATTAAAGTCATTCGATCTGACAATGGTTGTGAGTTTGCCATTCCAGCCTTTTATGCTTCCAAAGGCACAATTCATCAAACTACATGTGTTGAAACCCCACAACAAAACGGTCTTGTAGAACGCAAGCACCAACACATTCTTAATCTTGCACGGGCTCTCTTATTTCATTCTCATTTGCCTAAGCATTTTTGGGGACATGCTATTCTTCATGCTGTTTTTCTTATTAATCATACCTCTACTCCCATTTTGGCTAACCTTACCCCTTTTGACAAATTATACCAAACTAAGCCATCTTTTCAGCACCTCCGTGTCTTTGGCTGTCTTTGTTTTGCAACTACTTTTACTGCTCATCGTCATAAGTTGGATCCTCGAGCACGTGAGTGTGTCTTTCTTGGTTTTCCACCTCATGTCAAAGGCTATATTCTTTTTGACCTATCAACCCATGCCATTTTCATATCCAGAAATGTCCATTTCCATGAGTCCGTTTTCCCTTTTTCTCAACAACCATCTTCTTCCTCTTCCATCCCACAGTTAACCTTTGACTCCACCATTACCTATGACTTGCCAATTCAATCACAACCCTCACCTCCCGTTCCTTTACAACCTTCTAGGCCACCTCGTATTAGGAAACCTCCTTCATATTTAGACCAATATCACTGTTTTTCTAGCAAAGCTGTTGCCAATCATCTTCGATGCGCCACACCTGTTACTCTTGCTATCAATGCTTCTCTCATACCTACAACCTATTTACAAGCTAGCAAAATTCCCCATTGGCAAGAAGCAATGCAAGCTGAAATTTCTGTTCTTGAACAAAATAACACCTGGATCATTATGGACTTACCTCCAGGCAAAATTGCAATCGGTTGCAAATGGGTCTATCGTGTGAAATATCGAGCCGATGGTTCTATTGAGCGTTACAAGGCTCGTTTGGTTGCTAAAGGATTCACACAAACTGAGGGTGTTGATTATTTTGATACTTTTTCCCCTATGGCCAAGATTACTATTGTTCGATTATTGCTTGCTATTGCTGCTTCCAAAGACTGGTTTTTGCACCAGCTTGATGTTAACAATGCATTTTTGCATGGAGATTTGACTGAAGAGGTTTACATGCTTTTTCCTTCTGGTTTTGCTTCCTCCACTTCCCATAAGGTTTGCAAGTTGCAAAAATCATTATATGGTCTCAAGCAGGCTAGTCGATAGTGGTTTGCCAATCTCACTGCAGCTCTCACTTCAATTGGTTACGTTCAATCTATTTCAGATTTTTCTCTATTTGTTAAAAAGGATGAAATCTCCTTTACTGCCTTATTGGTTTATGTTGATGATGTTATTCTAGCTGGTGATTTTTTGGAAGAAATCACACGGGTAAAAGCCTTCTTGCATTCTACCTTTAGCATCAAAGACTTAGGGGATCTCAAGTATTTTCTTGGCCTTGAAGTTGCTCGTAGTTCTGCTGGTATTCATCTTTGTCAGCAAAAATATGCTCTCGATCTACTGGCTGATTTTGGTTTCTCAGATTGTAGGCCTGTTACAACTCCTATGGTTACCAAAATCCCTCGCGATGCTTCTGACGAATTGCTTCCTGATAACACTATTTTCAGAAAACTTATTAGACGCCTATTGTATTTGGTTTCTACTAGACCTGACCTTGCTTTTGCTGTTCAACAGTTAAGTCAATTCTTGGACCGACCTACAGTCACTCACCTTCAAGCTGCCCATCACATTCTTCGCTACCTGAAAGGATGCATTGACTTTGGTCTTTTCTTTTCTGCTTCTTCCTCGCCTACACTGAAGGCATTTAGTGACTCTGATTGGGCTGGTTGTCCTCTCACACGTCGCTCTGTGACTGGTTACTACCTATTTTATGGAGATTCCTTTGTTAGTTGGAAAGCCAAGAAGCAAAGCACCGTGTCTCGCTCTTCCTCAGAAGTAGAATATAGGGCTCTTGCATCTATTATTTGTGAAATTCAGTGGCTTCGATTTCTTCTGTCTGATTTGCATATGACTATTTCTGGGCCTACTGCTTTGTTTTGCGACAACAATCCTGCTCTCCAAATTGCTGCAAACCCTACGTTTCATGAACGTACTAAACATATTGAGATCGACTGTCACCTTGTTCGTGAAAAAATGTTGACTGGTGTTGTCAAATTGCTTCCTTGTTCTTCCAAAGACCAGCTTGCTGACATCTTCACCAAAGCTCTGGCTGCTGTTCCCTTCCAGCTTATTTTGTCCAAGCTAGGACTGTTTCCCATTCATTCTCCAGCTTGAGGTGGGCTATTAGTCATATAGTTTTAAATTAATTTCTTGTTAGTCAGTTAGTAGTTATTTTTCTGTTACTTTCTGTTACTTCCTTTCCCTGCTTGTATATAACAATACGTTAGTATCCAATATACTTGAGAAGTTTTCTTTCATTATTCTACAAGTATAAAAAAAATATAAGTATGTATATATATAAAAATTTAAAATGCGCATATAAATACATACATATATATAAATGATAAAATATATAAAAATATAAACGTATATATGTATGTAAATATTAAATATGTATATATGTGTATATATATATAGAAGCAATTATATAATAATAATATAATAAGATACATATATTTAAAATTTACATAGTAAGTATAAACATAAATATGATGATAATAACAATAATATTAATAATAATATTAATAACACTAATAATAATATTAATAATAATAATTTATTAGTTTTAATAATAAAATAACCAAAAAACAAACAGTGGGCTAAATTGAATTTAAAAGATAAAATTCAGGGTTAAATCACAAATAAATTAAAGGGGAAGGACTACGTTGAATGCGCGAATAACAAGGAGGGACCAAATGGGCAATAATCTCGTCCCTCCAAAACGCATAGCTTCCAGGTGGATCGAATTGAAATCTGAAAGAAATTTCAGGGCTAAATTAAGAACTAAAAAGAACTTGATTGCAAAATCATTGAAAAGCGGAAGGGCAGAAAGCGCAATTAGCCCTTCCGCTAAAAAAACAAGTGGATCCTGGCCTGGAGCGGGTCGGGTCGGGTCGGATGGCACAAAATGACGCCGTTTTGGCACTTTAAAAGGTTGAGCAAAACGGCGCCGTTTTGCTTCCCTATTTAAACCAAATTTTTTTCAAAAAATTTCATTTTCTTTCTTCCTAAAAAAAAAACCTTAGAAAACTCCCTCAAATCCTCTCCCCCTTCCAAAAATCCGGCCAGGAGTCCGGTTATCAGCCGCCGCTCCGGTCGCCGACAACGGCGCCACCGTCCATGGTGGCCGGAAAAACAAAAATAACCCATTTCGAAGCCCTTTACACGTAGAGCAAGGATCCGAGGCCAAAACCCCCGAAAACCCGGCCAAACCCGGCGGAGCAACGAAGAAACATTTTGTTTCTTCTCCTTTTCCGGTGAGGCCGTCGACGGCGAGTAGATCGGCCGGCGCAGGTGAGTTTCTTTTTCTCTTCCTTTTTTATACTTATTATTTAGTATGAAAATTAAAAAAATAAAAATAAAAAATGGACAGAAAATAAAAATGCGAATCTAAAAAAAATCCTTTGAAATCTTTTTCTGTTTTTTATTTCTCAAATATTATTATACTTGGCTTTTATAGCCAATTTTACATGCTATTTTAGTCTTTTTTTTCTTTTTCTCTGTTTGCTACTGCTCTTTGCGTGATTTTCTCCTTTGCAGGGAAGTGGGATGATGGGACGATGACAGAAGCGGCAGGTGGGCAGAGTTGGTGGCCGTGGCAGGTGAGGTGGCAGACATAGGGTGCGGCGGCACTTTAGGGTTTCCTTTTGGCTGAAATTTTTTTTTAGGTTGTTGGGCTAGGGTTTATTTTTATTTTGGGCCTGGTTTGGTTGTAATGGGTAGGGGTTTAGGTTTGGGTTTCAATTGGGTATTGGGCCTCGGGTAAATTTGGGCTTGTACACTAATTATGAAAAGTTACAAAATATTCAATAAACTATTATTTTTTTCCTTTTTTTTCACCCAATTATCTTAGATTTTTGGTGTTTTCTATTTTTTAATTAGCCAACTGATGATAAAAATGATAAAATTGAATCGTTAGGCAACTATTTTGCAACATTTCATAATTGAATGACAAAAAAAAAAAAACTTAGTTGGGTGACTACTAAAGTAGGTTACCTTTTTAAGTTAAATTATGCCATATGTCTTTGTACTCACTATAAATTTAAAATTTAGTCTCT
Source organism: Gossypium raimondii (assembly GCF_025698545.1). NCBI lineage: Eukaryota > Viridiplantae > Streptophyta > Magnoliopsida > Malvales > Malvaceae > Gossypium > Gossypium raimondii. Next base: position 1,271,235 of record NC_068575.1, read on the forward strand.
ATACTTATATTTATAGGAATTTAATTATTTTACTTTTTAGAGTTCAAATTTCAGGTCCAATTGTTAGTACTGTTTTTTTAATCTAACCTTAGATAAATTGTTTTTTTATTGCAATTTAATTTGATTTAAATACACAAACATATAATTATAATTCGGTATGATTTTTATAGTTTCAAAAATTACTCAGGGGCAGAACGGGTTGGCTACAGCCCGCTTATTTTTTCTACCCATAAACCCTCTTTTTCTTTCTTCTTCTTATTTATTCCATGCATCTTCTCTCTTTTTCGGTTTACAGATCTATTTGTGGGTATTTTTGTTGTCTTCACATGTTGTGATGGATAGATGATGGTGCCTATCATCGTTTGAAATACCATCGACCACCGATAGTTTCTTTTAGAAAGTAGGTAGCTCTTCGTTGACTTCTTAATATGTTTCTGTTTTGAGAGTTTCAAAATAATAAATGATTTCATGACTCGTGTTATCTTAAGTTTTATATGTTATTTATTTATTTTTTATTGTTTAATAAGTATCACTTTTAGAAGTTTTGTCTACTCTTATAGTATGCTTTTTAGTCTTTATTATGCATTTAGTTTTGCTTTTGCAAATAATTTTAGGGTTGGTTTAGTCATTGTCTTCTCTAATTAGGTGAATGCTTGGTTCTTTTGCCAATTTATGCTCGCCGCTTTGGACCATTTGGGGTTGATTTTCTTATTGTATTAAGTGCTTGCAATCGCTTCTGATATGTTGTGCTTGAGTTGTGACAGAGTCGATTGTCAACGTGCCATAATGTTCTATTGATGCTGAAGCTGAAGCTTTTATTATATTGATGGAGCTTGTTCTTTAGGGCGTACAAGTGTTTGTTATTTTTTTTCTTGAATTGTTCATTTATTTATTAAATGAATTAATAGATCTCTCTTAAAAAATTTACTCGGGACAAAACGTAACAAGAGTGAAAGCTCCTCCTGCCCCAAGCTCCCAAATTTGGAAAATTTTCATTAAGCCTTCAATTTTTTTAAAAAAATTTAATTAGACTCCTCAATTTCTTTCAAATTTTATTTAAACCCTTTAATAGTTTTATAAATTTTAATTAGACCCTTTTATTGAAATTCTCATTAAGCTGTTTAAAATTTTTGAAAATTTTAATTACAATTTTGGCTACGTTTCTTCTCTTATAGTTATAGTTTGTTTGAATGCTTGGAATTAGGCTTTCACCTTGTTACATTATTGAAAATTAGTTGTGTTTTGATAAGGAAAATAAAGAGAAAAATAACAATTAGATGCTTGGAATTTTGGCTTTTGCCATGATTGGTCTCTATAACTACTTTCAAGTACTAGGGTTTGATATTATTCATTGAATATTATTATACGTGATTTTATATATTTATTTTTATTCACTGAATAATATATTTTTATTTTATGTAATTAATGCAAAAATAATATTATTTAAAATTGTGGTACATAATTAAAATAGTGCAACAATAAACAAATTCAAACATAAAAGTTTGAAAGTAAATAATAATGAAATAAATTTTTAGTGATTTTAACTACTAATTTAATAAAAAAATTAAAACATATAATTCTTATGTATATTTTATAATTTAATATAAAATATAATTTTAATTTTGTATTATAATCATAGTTTTGATATTTTTAATTATTATTTAAAATATTATATTTTAAATATATTCTTAATTATTTATTTTACATATACATACATTTTAACTTAGTGTTCTTAATAGTAATTTTCTAATTTTATTTCATTGCTACATATGCATTTGAATTTAAATATATATTCTACAATTAACTTTAATCTCACCACTACAATATTCAAACTCACTAAATTACTTATTTAATACGATTATAAAAATATATAAATATTACTAAATTGTTAACTTTTAATATTAAAAGAACAATGAAATATGGCCAGCGTGAAGAAAAAATTTAAAAAATTGTACCCTAACCAAATTATAGACAAGTCTATTGATTAATATTTTAAAATAATATTTTTGCTTATATAAGGGTTAAAATATTTGAAAAGTTTAAAATTAGTCCTCTAGTATTAAATGGACTAATTTTATCCTAGTACTACTAAAAAGAACCAAATAAGGTTAAATTGTAAGAGATTTAACATTAATAGAATTAACAAATTTCAATATGTTTTTATAAAATAAATGTTAACTTTGTTATAATTTGACTTTATTTGATCAATTTTAATAGTACAGGTAATAAATTAACCATTTAATGGTAGTAGGACTAATTTGTATGCAGTCCCTATAGTATCGGTACTTTAACCCTTATATATATATATTTGAATTTTATTTTAGGATGAAATTGGAAATTTGAAAAATTGAAAAAAGTAAGGGTTCAAAAAGGTCAAAACAAATGAAATTAGCACATTAACTTATAATTATATACAGAAGATTCCCTCCTTTTCTACTCTCTCTCTAATGTCTGAACTAAAACCCTCACTCTCTCTCTCTCTTCCTATTTCCCTATTGCAAGTATACCGACCTCCTTTCCCCTCGATATCATAAACCTCCATGTCCGGGATGGTCTCACACTGCCGTATCAACCTCCTCCTACGGCTTCAGCAGTACCAGCTTCGACGGTTCCTCCGGTTGTTCCACCGATACGTCGTCACCTGGCCTTCGATTCGACGAAGCCGCCGTTTGTTCATCTCGATGATTATCACAGATTTTCATCTAGTAATAGTCGTGGAATCGTCGCCGATCAAGAAGTTAAAGCAATTGTTGTGAGATCTCCAGTGAGTTCAAAAATTCTCCGTTGAAATCGGTGGCTATCATGTAATTAGTAGTATATTATTTCAATTTTGATGAGAATTGTACTCTCACTTAACGCTTAATGTCTTTTGCTTTTCTTTTTTTTCTTTTTTTTTGTGTGTGTGATCTTTTGATCTGTTCACAAATAGAGCTTTTCATGGTGGCTAAGTTTCTTAGGGGATAAATTATGAGTAGCATTATTTGTTACTGCAGTGAAATTGTGATGTATTTTTAATATGTGAGGTGTTTCCGTTTATGATGATGTATTTGATGATATTGTGGAGTTTTGGTAGATTAAAGTGCTCGTTTGCTGTACTAAGTTGAAATTGAATGAATGGACAAGCAGTCTGGGGATTACCAGCATATCCAACGGTCCTTTCCAGACACCTGTATATGCTAAAGGAGCAAGGATAAATAATAGATCAAAGACATCAAAAGCCAATAAATCAATGCCTCACACACCTGTGTCAAATGCTGGTGCGATACTATTTCCTACTGGCTTAGTCCATAGAAGGAAACTTATGATTCACTCCACGGCTCTATCATCAATACCTCATTGCTCGAATTAAGATAGATGGATTTTGTAGAAGAGGAATCACTGACATTATATATGATAATTGGCAGGTTGTCCATCTCCTCTTACACCTACTGGCAGCTGCCGTTTAGATAGTCCTTTAGGTAATCTTTACTGCCCATTCTTTTTTCTTTTAACATAGTCTATTTTAGCTCCTTAACCTGCTATGGATGGTGAGAACGACAATAACGCAGTCACCATTTTTAGGTCTGTTGACGAAAAAGTTTGTCAATCTGATGAAGCATGCTGAAGATGGTATCCTTGACCTAAATAAGGCTGCAGAAACATTGGAGGTAATCACATACTAGTGAGTTTATGTATCATTGGGTGTTTGTTGAGTATTTTTTTCATGTTACTTAAAGGGTTCTTTTGTCTTTTATTTTTCCCTGTAAATGTTGTAACAGGTGCAGACGAGGAGGATATATGATATAACAAATGTCTTGGAGGGCATTGGTCTTATCGAAAAGAAGTTCAAAAACAGAATACAGTGGAAGTAAGTACTGATGATGTTAATCATTTTTCAAGAATTTGATGTCTTAATTTGGTTTGTCATTCTGGTTAACCTTTGAAAAATGTGAGACTTATTTGAGGATTAATCAAATTTACTAGGGGTGTTGGTGCTTCAAAGCCAGGAGAAACAGATGGCGATGTCTCTGTAATACAGGTACGTGAAAGTAATGTCAATTTTCATTTCATTGACATCCAGCCAACAAATTTTCTTGATACGGTTCATTAGGATGTTTTCTGTTTCTTTATTTTTGGTAATGACTTTCAAGAGAATTTTCAATCACTCCCGATTGATTGATTTGTGCTGCTTATTTCTCATACCTATGAGCTTAATTTCTATTCTTTAATGCAGGAGGAAATTGAGAACCTTTCCATGGAAGAGAGGAGATTAGATGATCAAATAAGGTTGTGCATGGCTTATTTTCATGTTAAAGTAGCAACTGTTACTATCTTGAACCTGTTTAGGAATGCTGATGCTTCTAAAATATTGCAGAGAAATGCAGGAAAGGTTGAGGGATTTGAGTGAGAATGACAACAATCAGAAGTACGATTTTCTTGTCTGCCTTGCACTGTGATCCAATTAATGGAAGTTTAACTGCTAATTGTTTGCAAAAAAATTATACGTTTACATATCTTCACACTGTTTCAGGTTGCTTTTTGTGACTGAAGAGGACATCAAGGGTATACCTTGTTTTCAGGTTCGTTTATTTCATGCTTCTGAATTAACACTTCTGCAATGATATTCTGCATTTGATACTAATCTTCAAGACACCTTGGTTTTGGCAGAATGAAAGCCTGATAGCAATTAAAGCTCCACATGGAACAACTCTCGAAGTACCCGATCCTGATGAAGTAAGATGGCATAGAGAATTTTAATGAGTTACTACCATTTTCCACTTTCATGATTTAAACGCATTGTCACATTGCTCCTATATATTACAGGATTTTGATTACTGACAAAGGAGATACGGGATATTCCTTAGAAGCACAATGGGTCCGATTTTTGTTCACCTAGTCAGGTGTTCTTTGGAATAAGTTTAATTGATGATAAGAAGATAGGTTGTTTTAATGTCTTTCTTTTCCATTGTTGCTTCCTCAGCCAATTTGAGGAGAAATTTGAAGAGATGAATGGTGTTGAACAACCTCTTGAGTGTCCCACTTGCTTCAAGTTCTGGCTCTAATGAAAACCAAGTTGAGTTGGTCAATGCAGTGAGCATCTGAAAGGAGATTGAACCACAGGCACAGCAAACTCATCAGATCTGCTCTGATATAAATGCTTCACAATAGTCTGTTGGGGGAATGATGAGAATTGTTCTGTCGGTTATTGACGTGAGTGCCATTTTTCTTGACCAGCTATTACACTAGCCAAGCTTTACAAACATCATATACTTGGACAGTGGTTCATGTCAAAGATTATTTATGAATTTAGGTAATCTGGAATAATTCATTAGAAGCCTTGGTTACCCATCTTTAGGAGGGGAAGGTCCAAGATTCAAACACCTTCTCCCGACTTCATCTTGCACCAAAATTGATAATTTTGTCTATTAACTTTTTTTGCCCTTGTTTTCAGAATGATGCGGATTATTGGCTTCTATTAGATGCCGATGTTAGCATTATGGATATGTGGATGACAGATTGTATCCTTCTATAAATTTTAGCTAATCTATCTGCTTAACCCCTCAAAGGCAGGAAAAAAGCACACAAACTTATTTATACATTCAGAGGTACAACAGGTGAATGTGTAATCCTTAACTCCTAGAATGGCAGGTGTTGAAGGGAGCGGAGTAGATATGCTTCATTCAGACTTTGGAATGGCTGAGGTCGTACACCAAGGCCAGAAACTCCACCTTCTAGAATGACCGAAGTGCCATCTTCTGATTTTAAATCAACTCGATAGGTAAGATTATTTTTCCTGACAAAATTCTGCAGAACAAATCTTCAGGGTTGAGCTATTTTTCCTATCCCATGGTTTTAGTTATAGAAATAAAAAGTGTCGGCATCAGAATTCTGGTCTATCTAATCTGGTTATATATGCACATTAACAACATCCTTTTCTTTATCTGAGTTGCTTAATTAGTCATTAGTGTTTTACATACCAAAATTGAAAAAGCAGCCTTACTAAATGTGGATGTGTAGAATTGGTGCATCGTGATGATAATCATTGGATCAATCTTGTTGTTTGTACGAAATCGGTCCATTGTATATTTGAGGTTGTGACCAATGGCATCTATAAATAATCATATGATTATATGAATCCAGTTATTTTTCTAATTCTATTGCTTCCTTCATGTTTTTTCACTTTTTGGTTGAAATTTATCTCTAACATATTTACAGTTGAGATTTTCGTGTTTTGGTTTTGCTAATGTTAGCGGAATTCGGTTTAATTATTGGTTAGCCAAGCTTGGGCTATTGAGTAAGCCGAATTTAAATACCTTAATGTCTGACTTAGAGTGGTTTGTAAGCCTACATTAAGGGTTTTTCTTTTTTGAGCTAATATTGAGAATACCAACTGAAATCCGAACTTAAATAGTTTTTTAGGTTTAGTCAAGGTTATTTGAACCGGACCAGGATCCTGTTTCGGAGAAGGGCATTGAATTGATTGGCCTAGGAACCGGTATGGATGATTGTATCGGGCGAAAAACTGGTTGAACCTGGCAGTTGAATCAGGTTTTTATTTTTTATGAATTTTTTAATGATTTATTTAATTGCACCTGTTGAACCGATGAATTGGTGGCCTGATCAGTTTTTCTATTGGTCCGGTTTCGAAAACCTTGGATTTTTGAAAATCATGTTCATCTTTTGCTAGGTAAAGAAGTCCAAGTTTATTTTTATCTTGAATCAAGTTATGTTTTGAAAGTAAATTTGATCAAGTTGGAATTGAGTTTTGAGGCGTAAACACTAATAGGAATGTGAATTTGTTACTATTACAGATGAGGATGAGGATGCCCAACGTTTGGCCCTTTCTTAAACTTGGAATCAAAAAGCATATACAACGGATTTGTGTTTGGCCACCATTTGTGCACAAAATATGGAGTTACGTTTTTAGTAAGAGTAAGTGTTTCTTCTACATTTGGACACTGCTGGGTCTATACGAGATCAATTTTATCATACTGTATATTGATATTTATAGTTTGCAGGTTCATTGTTGCTATATAGAGGGAATTGATGGGCTAGTATCCTCCTAGGAGACTTTGATTTCCTTAGCTTACCAAGAAACGCCCCTGCCATTGCCCATGTCCTTCCTTCCTTTTGAGGATTGCAGTACCTCGTCGCATCGAGATTCCAAAGGAAAAGCCTTATGTTTTGTTTAAATGAGAAGAACAAATTACAAGGTGTTATTCAACTTGTAATTTAATGCGTGCCAACATAAGCATCAACACACAAGTCATATGTATATACAGGCAGGAAATCGACATCTTTTGGAAGGATCCTAATCCAAGCATTATAATTGAACATAGCCTTGGAATGCCGTTGAAAACAATTATGGTCTCATAATCAATTGTGCATCCCTGCATTTGAATACTGTTTGGAACATTAAAAATGTGTTTTTTCTTGAGTTGGTACATATTTTGCAATAAGGAAAATAAAGAACACAATTAAGATGTTTACGCAGTTCGGAACTCGTCCTACATCTGCGGGGTTTTGCCCAAAGATGAATCCGCTATGAACTTCATAGTACAAAGAAATGATTTAAGCTTAACCCCTCAAACACGTGATGCAATCTCACTTTTGTACAATGAAGTAAATTCTCTCCCAACTCATTTTAGCTATGCAAGTGAAAATTCAGATTCGATACTCAGATGGTTTTCCTACTATGAATCAAGCTCTGAATAAGCTCCATTTAAAGTGGAATAATAAATTTTCAAATGCAATATGTCTGGCAATTGTCATGCTTGAACAACGACTCTTCCAAAAGCAACAAAGAACCTGAAAATTGTAAATGCCAACATGAAATATGTTACAAATCCATTATTTATTTACACCTCAAAACTAAAGTGCTCACCATTATCAGCATTATATTTGCACATATGTGTGTTTAGTATAATGCTGTTGATATATAAATAATGAAACGTTTTATCAACTTCAACCTCACCACCAAATATTTTGAAGCATCTTCCTTTTTTTTCCTGTTTGGACCTTCAATAACAAATTTCGCTGGAATTCCAAATAGCTAAAAGAGTGCCCTGCATCAATGAATATTATGAATTTGAATACCTCCAAAAGCCTGTCAATAGCACAGGTACTATCTAAGATAGTAATCAGTTGGCGTATATTAAGAGAAAACATAAATATATATAAAGATATGATAGTAAGTGCTTAAATGAAGAAAGCAGAGCATATAGTACAACTATTTTGAAGGCTTCATGGGCCTCTCTCTCCACATCAATGATTTTTTAGAATTAAATTATTAGAAGCAATTGTGAAGTTATAATTATGATTTAAAAGTAAAAAGCAAATAGATAAATTAGCACCTCTTTTTATGCATATAAAATGATTGAAGTTCACTAATGCCTTTCTCCAATGCCTTACTGCACAAATCAGCAAAAATATTATGAAAGATGATAAGCAAAAAGTAGGATTAAAATAAAGGGATTTTAACAAGGAAATTAACAGTATCCAACTTCAATGAAAAATGGCATCAGACGCCTCACTTGGAGATTCAATATACCACTCTTATTTTTCTTCAAAAAAAAGATAAGGTCATCAAAATAAATAAATAACAAAGTCACACCAACCTGTTACAACCGAATATTGGGGATGTGAGCAATCTTTTGCCAATCAGCGCCAATGTCCTTCCGACATCTTTCCTCCAACTGAGGAATTCTTTGTATTTGTAAATACTCCAAACTGGTTAGGCAACGCATCTCGTCCGGAAGAGATGTTAAATTGGGCAAATTAACGAGATAAAGCCGTTGCAGATTTGTTAGATGTTGAAGCCAAATGGGGAGAGACACCAGCTTTGGAATATTATCAATCTCCAAATGAGAGAGATTCTTAAGGGGTTCCCATTGCATGCCCTCTAAATCAACCTCCTTGCAATCTCTTATTGTTAATCTTTTGAGGCTGGTGAGATGTTGCAGGCACTCATCTAGCGTGTGAGTGTCCAACCCCTCAATGTTGTGTACATGGAAAGATTTCAATTTGGAGAGTGGAAGAGAAGAGGTTGAAGTTGATGGGGCCTTAGCATTGATGTTCATCTTGATAGTTTGCTTCAACGGCCTTGAACTGGTATTCCACAACATTAGACATTCACCGAGTGATGGATACAGTGGCATTAAAGTCAAAGGGCAATTTTAAATTGTTAAAGAGGAAAGACAAGGAAATGCCATGGTTGATGTTCCCATAACTGTTGTGTCGTCCTCGTTGGAATCATCATCGATTGGTTTTGTCGTCCTCCACCAACTCTTCATATTTGGGCAATCCTCGAGGTTAAGATGCTTAAGCGATGGGAAGAATGATTGTGGTTCTCCTTGACTTCCTTTTGGGCTATTATTATCCATGTACTCCAGCTCAGTTAAATGACGAATTACCAAATGTTGAAGACAAGGAAATTGAGCAAAGGATGGGAGACGTTTGAAATTACCATAATTTATTTTAATTTTGACGAGACTTGTGAGCAAATGAAGCCAACTCGGAAACTTGGCATCAGCCCTCCATCCTCGAATCCATAGCTCCTTGAGATTAGGATGGGGCTGGAGGTCTTCAAGTGACTTCTCATCATCATGGTTACGACCGCCCCATTCTAAATCCAAAGATCTCAAATGTTGCTTCTCTTTCAAATTAGCAGCCTTAAACTTCTCTTTTGCATTTTTTACGGATCCCAAATTTCGTATTGTTAGGCGTCCCCTTAAGTTGTTAAGCAGTCTCAATTCACTTAGATCTGCACCGCCATGGGACCCATCTTTATCCACTACAAACATGCTTAACGTCTCAAGTGAAGTCAGCTTCCCTATTCCACGTGGCATATGAGTTAATCTATCACAAAAATAACACGCAAGATGGGTAAGATTCACCAATTTTTCAATCTTCTTTGGCAATTCTTTAAGCTTAGGACACTCGTCAAGTTTCAGCGATAGCAAATTCTGAATCTTGCAAATACTCTTTGGGAGAATCTTAAGATCGCTATTATAAGAAAGATCAAGGTACCTCAAATGTTTCAACTTGTAAATGGAGGGTGAAATCTTTTGAATACCTATATCATCCAATTTCAATACACGCAAGCATCTACAATTTGCAATTATCAAATCCCAACTTTCATCACTCAATTTTTGATCCATTTTGTCGTGAAAATGTAACAAGGTTCGCAACTTCTTTCCCTTAAACAAAGGAATTAATGAAGGTTTAATTGATATGTGGCGACAGTTTTCACCAACATCACTCGCAATGTTATTTGAATCTATAATACTACTCTCCATCCCTGCTACTGATTCAGCTAGATCATGCATTAAATCATGCATTTTACATCCCATAAACCAAAATCCATATTCTACTACCTCTTGAAAGAAACTTCTTTCAACTAAATCTTTAAAATATCCAAATCCGATCTCCTCAAGAGATTGACTTGGATTCAATTGCTTTACAAAACCTTGTGCAATCCAAAATTGAACAAGTGTTCGTACATCAATTTCATGATCTTTTGGATATAGTCGACAATAAGCAAAACAATGCTTCAAATGAGACGGGAGATGATCATAACTCAACTTAAGTGTAGGTAATATCTCACCTTCGTTCTGAGATATTCTAGCAAGTTCGTTATCTTTAAAAGAAAGCCACTCACTTTTAGTTTCTTTGAAAGATAACGTACCAGCTATCGTCCTTATGACTAAGGGAACCCCACAACACCTTTCCAGAATCAGCTTTCCTATTTCCACGAAGCCTGAATCTGTTGAGTCTGCCGATCCTTGTTCAAATGCTATCTCTTTGAACAAAGACCAAGCATCATTATCAGACAAGCCGTTCAGAACATAAGGCTGACATTTACTAGTGATCTTGGCTACCTTAGAAGAGCGAGTAGTTACTATTATCCTACTTCCTTTAGCCCCACCTACTAATAACTCTTTTAATCTAACCCATTTTTCCCACTCATCATTCCAAATGTCATCCAAAACAAGCAAATACTTTCTCCCACCAATTTTTTCCCGAAGTTGTTTTTGCAATTGGTCCATTTCGAGATTTTGATCGGGTGCTTTGCCTGTTGCAGATTTGATCATGTTTTCTACAATTATTTTAACATCAAAAACATCTGAAACACACACCCACATCATCAACTCAAAATGATTTTTGACCATTTCATCATTATAGACAAACTGAGCCAAAGCAGTCTTCCCTAACCCTCCTAACCCCACAATTGGAATGATGTAAACAGTCTCATCACTTTCAAACTCTAACACGAGCTTTAGAAGAGCTGCTTTATCATTGTCCCTCCCTATTATTTTATCTTTAGGCACAAAAGAGTGCTCTTGCTGCCTCTTTTTTGTCATGAAAGAGGTTTCCATGGGACGCTCTACCAAGTTGAACACCTTGGCATCATTTCCAATTGAAATCAACCTGGCCTTAATGGTCTTAATTTTCCGACCCATTTTGAGACCGTAATCAAACTGGTTTGAGCACGAGAAGAAAAGGCGTACCTCTTTCGTCAGCTTGTTATCTTTCCGCAAAGCTTCGGTAGAGAAATCATTGAGCAAGTCGTCAGCATCGTAAAGTACATCTTTCAGGCTTTTAAACCATTCCTTGACGGGTCGGCTGGTCACGGATCGCTCTTCTGCGTCAAGAAGCAAAGCTTTGACTGTAGAGACGGTGCTTTTGAGGTCGTCGAGGTCATCTTTGAGATTCCACCACAGTCCAATTTGAGAGAGAGTAAAGGAGCTCAATTTAGTAATAAGCCCTACGGCGAGGTCGAAAGCAATTGCTTCGGCCATTGCTGGTTCAAACAGAAATCAAGCAAAGAAGTGTTTGGTTATTGCAAGAGGAGTAAAATGAGAATGATTGGAACAAGATGAAACACAGATGTGGATCCATACATGCAGAGACTTGAGTATTTTTATAGATACTACCATCCACCCACCAAGAAGTATAATTAAATGAAAATGATGTTGATTGGTGGAAATGGTCCCATTGTGTTTAATGTTTGACAAATACTTGACAGTTGGGGTTATGCACAAATACAAAAACTTGGGCAAAATTTGTCAATGCGGGTCCCTACAAATAATTGAAATATGTTGGAGAAATGAGCTTCAAAAGCTGCACAGTGCACACACGGTAAAACCAATTAATAAGCTACAAAAGTAAAAAGAAGGAGCCAAACTCTAATTTTCTTTCATCTTGCTTGTTTCTTTATTAAGCATAAAAGAATATCTTACTTTGCAGAAACTAACACTCTCTTAACGTAAACAACACTTTTCAATAGAAAAAGAACGTAAAATGTTTTACTTTGTAAACCTCACCCGCCCTCATTGTGAAATGGATTAGGCAAACAAAAGAAAATACCAAATTCGATAAAGTAATATTTGGGTTTAAATTTGGCAATTGTTATTGTACTAGAGTTTGATTTGAATTTTTTTTAAAGTTAATTTCTGAATTTGATAATTGTTTTCAGATTGAGATTTGGACTAAACATTTATTCTCACTTTAAGGCTCAATATTGAACTTTTCGTTTTATTCAAATTAACTTCTGAACTTATCAATTGTTTTTATATTAGGACCTGAACTAACCAACTGTTCCCATGGCTTAGACTTTTGTTTTGTCCAAGTTAGCTTCTAAACTTAGTAATTGTTCTCATATTGGAGCCTGAACCTTTTTTAGATGAAATATCAAAGGCTAACTTGAACAAAAGAAAAAAAGATCTCAATGTGTAAACAATTGCCACGTTGAAGGATTAACTTGAAACAAAAAAGTTGAAGCTAGAATAATTACTAAATTCAAGCCAAATAGTGCATTAACCCCCAAAAAATACTTAAAATACTATTAGCATTTAATGTATTATTAATGAAAATTTTTAATTTCACAAGTAGGTTTTAAATTCTATCACACCTTTCATTAAAAAACATTATTTAACTTAAATTCCGTGTGTTAGTTTGATGGTCAGGGTTTTATCGCCCCAAATGTGACTTGAGTTTAAATTGTGCTAGTAGCATTGTTGTTGTTAGGGCTTTACTCTCCTCTTATAATTCACCAAAAAATAAATTATTTTACTTCACTTTAAAAAGGTATGTGCCACCCACTTAACTTTGTTTGTTTAGTTTTTAAACTTCACCAGTAATATATGAAATAAATTTCCTTTAAAATAGAATAATAAATAAAATAAAAACATATAAAATGATTACTTGCACTATCCATTTGCAAATCATAACCTAAAATTTAGGGTATGTTTGTTTACAGGTAAAAGGTTTTACGGAAAATATTTTCTGCATTTTTCTGTGTTAGTTTCACAGAAAATAGCTTGGTCAACGGAAAATAACTTACAGGTCAATGGAAAATAAGCCTTTTTCCTTGTAAAATGACTTACCCTTTTGAAAAGCGTAAGTCATTTTCCAGAAAAGAGCTCCTCAATAGATAATTTTACTTTTATATAAAAATTAACTTAAATCAAGTTTAATATTATTATATTGATAATAAATTTTATTTTTATTTTTAAAAATATTTAAAATATTTAAAATATTTAATATAAAATATTATATTTTTAATATTATTAAACATATGTATTTAATTATTTATATTTAGTCATATAATAAATTATTAATATAATTAATATAATTTATTATTTTTAATAAATTATTTAATATTTAAATTTTATTTTAATAGTAAGTTTTAAAAATAATAATTTTAAATAATATTATTCGCATATTATTGAAAATATCAATATTAATATTTTAATACTAAATATTTATTATAATTATAAATATATTAATAATAAATGTTTTGTAGTATAAATGTTAAAATATGTCATAAGTCTATATACTCTTCACAAATTTGCAATTTAGTTTCTGTACTTTTATTTTTAAGAATTTAGTCCTCTACCTTCCGATTTGAAAATCATGTCCAACTACGACATTGATGATTTTTTTTCAATTTTGTTAATGTCACATTTTAAATAAAAAATACTCAATTGGTAGTCATGCAACTAAAAATGATCATTGCAATGAACCTAAATTTAACAAAATATTTTTAATATATTTAAAAACAATGTAAAATACAAAATTATAGATATAAAATAAACTCAATTAAACAACGAAAAAATCTCAAATGTATGTTTGTTTAATTGAAAACAACTTTATGAAATATTTTTAAAGAATCTCTAGAAAAGATTAGCTTTTACGAGAAAAATAAGTCATTTTCCAAAATTATTTTCCGAAGCCATTTTCAATGAAACAAACGGAGCCTTAAATTAGATTTTAAATTTCAAAACATTCTAATTGAATTTTCAAGATGTTATAATCATACCAATTTGATTTTTCTAAGGATAAATCTCAAAATTATAATGAACTTTGATTTATTGTGCAATTTGATATATGAACTTTGATTTGGTGCAATTATTTATATATATATATATATATATATATATATATATATATATATAGATATATGAATCTTTTATTTTGATTTAATCATACACATTTAAATAAATAAATACATCAATTTGTTTTTGTAGTAGATAAATATAATTATTTGTTTATACAATATATAAACATAAACTATTATTATATCAATAATTGTGTTAAATATTTGTGAAAATTGGATCAAATCAAAATTTCAATTATAAAATTACACAAAATCAAAATTCATGTATAAAATTATACATTAGGCTAAAATTAGTGTATAGTTTTGAGATTTATCCCACTTTTCTATTAACTTAATCATTAGCTTAAGCATTAAATGTTTGCTCAAATATAGGCAACTTGAATCTAGCGTGTCAAAAGAAAAAAGAAATAGTACTATTAAATTTTATAATCTTGTCATGTTTTTAATATGTTAGAATCAAATTATTAATGTGATGAATTCGCAAGAATTGAAATTTAAAGCCTAAATTGACAAATACAAAAATAAATTAATTTTATTGATATAATACTCACACTTTAAAGAATGAATTAAAATATTTTAAAATCTAAATCATAATTTGAGAATATTTAATAAAAATAATTGTATATAAAAACATAAAA
Organism: Gossypium raimondii; assembly: GCF_025698545.1. Taxonomy (NCBI): domain Eukaryota; kingdom Viridiplantae; phylum Streptophyta; class Magnoliopsida; order Malvales; family Malvaceae; genus Gossypium; species Gossypium raimondii. The sequence continues at coordinate 1,286,253 of NC_068575.1, forward strand.
ATACTATATATTTTAAAAAATTATAACACATTTATTATTTATGAGAAACTATATAAAAGTTGGGCATAAAAAAAGAAGAAGAGAAAACTTAAAAAACTTAGGGAGGCACTACTTAACCATCAAACACATTGATGAAATTGTAAAATGCAAATATCATTATATAGATAATTTGAATATAATGTATTTAAAAATATTAAATTTTATTATTTTATCATATTTTTAATATATTATATCTAAGTTATCAATGTAAGGAGTATACATTTATTTAAAATGTTATCATATTCAAATTGTTATTTAAAGTTTAAATTGACAATTAGACTAATTAAATCGTTTTATTGATATAATATTAATTAAAATATTTTAAATTTTATAAATCAATTTAAAATTTAAATAAAACTTATTGATATAATATTAATTAAAATATTTTAAAATTTAAATAGCATTCATGTTTACCTGATTGATTTTTTTTCTTTGATGATTGTTTGAATAGATTAAATCGATTGATTGGATCGGTTGGATTGAGAATTAGTTGGGGTATCGATCTGGAAAATAGTTTCGAATTGGTTGAATCACAAATCAATATGAATTGAATGGGGAAAAAAAACCAGTTGAACTATTTTTTTAATTTTTAAATTATTTATTTAAATGAACTGGTTGGATCAACGAACTGATGGCCTGACCAATTCGACCATCGGTCTAATTCTAAAAACATTGATTTTTGTTTTAGGTATTTTACATGCAAGATTTCCAAAATCAGGTTGATGATTGAACCTAAAGGTGCTAATGGGTCGCCTTCGGGCCAAGCTTAAGCATGATATTAATATACTTTATGCTTGTCTAAGCTCGGTGCAACCTGAAATATGAATTTAAAATTTTACCTAAACCTGTCCATATTTGCAAAAGACTAACCCAATCCCATTTTAGGCCCATCTATATTATTTTTAATTTTTTAAAATATTTATATTATATTGTTTTAATATTTAATAGTTTTATACATTTTTTATTTATTGAATTGTTTTATATAGTAATATTAACATTATTTTAATATTTACATTAGAGTAATATTATATATTTAGTATAAATTTATTTTTTAATGTGTTCTAAATTACATAATATAGAATATCATAAACTTAAAAATGGGTCGAGTCGGGTCAGGTTTGAACATTCAAGCTCAATTTAGTAATCAGCTCGAGGGCGAGGTCGAAAGCAATTGCTTCGGCCATTGCTGGTTCAAACAGAAATCAAGCAAAGAAGTGTTTGGCTATTGCAAGAGGAGTAAAATGAGAATGATTGGAAGAAGATGAAACACAGATGTGGATCCATACATGCAGAGACTTGAGTATTTTTATAGATACTACCATCCACCCACCAAGAAGTATAATTAAATGAAAATGATGTTGATTGGTGGAAATGGTCCCATTGTGTTTAATGTTTGACAAGTACTTGACATTTGGGGCTATGCACAAATACAACAACTTGGGCAAAATTTGTCAATGCGGGTCCCTACAAATAATTGAAATATGTCGGAGAAATAAGCTTCAAAAGTAAAAAAGAAGGAGCCAAACTCTAATTTTCTTTCATCATGCTTGTTTCTTTATTAAGCATAAAAGAATATCTTACTTTGCAAGAAACTAACACTCTGATCTTAACGTAAACAACACTTTTCAATAGAAAAAGAATGTAAAATGTTTTACTTTGTAAACCTCACCCGCCCTCTTTGTGAAATGGATTAGGCAAACAAAAGAAAATACCAAATTCCATAAAGTAATATTTGGGTTTAAATTTGGCAATTATTATAGTGCTAGAGTTTGATTTGAATTTTTTTTAAAGTTAATTTCTGAATTTGATAATTGTTCTTAGATTGAGATTTGGACTAGACATTTATTCCCACTTTAGGGTTCAATATTGAAATTTTCGTTAGTTCAAGTCAACTTCTAAACTTAGTAATTGTTCTTATATTAGGACCTGAACTAACCAACTGTTCTCATAGCTTAGACTTTTGTTTTGTCCAAGTTAGCTTCTAAACTTAGTAATTGTTCTCATATTGGAGCCTGAACCTTTTTTAGATAAAATATCAAAGGCTAACTTGAACAAAAGAAAAAAGATCTCAATGTGTAAACAATTGCCACGTTAAAGGATTAACTTGAAACAAAAAATTTGAAGCTAGAATAATTACCAAATTCAAGCCAAATACTGCATTAACCCCCCCCCCCCAAAAATACTTAAAATACGGTTAGCATTTAATGTATTATCAATGAAAATTTTTAATTTCACAAGTAGGTTTTAAATTCTATCACACCTTTCATTAAAAAAAATATTATTTAACTTGAATCCCGTGTGTTAGTTTGATGGTCAGGGTGTTCACCGCCCCAAATGTGACTTGAGTTTAAATTGTGCTAGTAGCGTTATTATTGTTAGGACTTTACTCTCCTCTTATAATTCACAAAAAATAAATTATTTTACTTCACCTTAAAAAAGGTATGTGCCACCCACTTAACTTTGTTTGTTTAGTTTTTAAACTTCACTAGTAATATATGAAATAAATTTACTTTAAAATAGAATAATAAATAAAATAAAAACATATAAAATGATTACTTGCACTATCCATTTGCAAATCATAACCCAAAATTTCAATTAGATTTTAAATTTCAAAACATTCTAATTGAATTCTCAAGATTTTATAATCATACCAATTTGATTTTTCTAAGGATAAATCTCAAAATTATAATGAACGTTGATTTATTGTGCAATTTGATATATGAACTTCGATTTGGTGCAATTATATATATATATATATGAAATTTTAATTTTGATTTAATTATACACATTTAAAGAAATAAATACATCAATTTATTGGTTCATATCCCCAGGCTATAGATGCAGTGAGTACTGTTGCAAAGAGCATGCCTCCAGACCTGAAGGGTAGTAAGGCTGGTTTTCCTGCTTTAGTTCTATTGCATTCATTGACCTCTAACAGTGAGTGTTAGCTTAGCCTAATTGGTTATTTGGTCCTTCTTTTACTTTGATACACTTAGTACTTCAAAAGTAGTATCTGAACTGATTCAATTTCCCTATTAGGAAGTACCATTTTCTTTTCTTACTGATTAGGCATTGTTCAGAAGAGCAATTAGGTCATGGTATTTAGGAGGAAGTATATACCTTTTCTTTTGACCAATCAATTACACCAGGGAATCACTTACTCTTGGTGCCATGCTAATAAAGTATAGATTTATTTGTTTAGAACATAAAGTTTCTGTGATGGAAAAAGTGGTGTAACTTGAAGCATAATAATTTTAGTTTGCTCACCCTATAACTTTCAATAAAAGCAGGAGTTTTGTTCTATTTGTTGCTAACCATCCAGCTCTAGTTTATGGTTTTTAGTTCTATGTTGAACATTTTAGCTTTCAAATCTTCTGTTTGTATATTCTAGATGTTTATGTTATGATCTTTTTATCTTGATTACTGTAATTTAAAAATCCTTTTGGAATGTGTGTTTATTATGCAGAAAGCAATTTGCAAGGAGCCTCAAGAGTCAAAGGTTCCCCCGTCTCTTCCTTTTAGTGATAAATTTTGATTTTCTTGATGCAGTCATGCCATTTATACATTTTTGCAAAATTTTTCTGTTTATTGTCAAGGATCAATTTCATAACAATGTCATGCAAAAATCATAAAAGATATTTAAAAGGTTTTACAATTAAAATGGTTCTTTATAAAAGAATCAAGACTGAAACTCCGTTGTGATTTTAGGCAATAACTAGGCCGTCGAGTTGGGTCGTTTTATCTACTGGAATTAAAAAATATATTAAATGTAAAAATATAATTTTTTAATAAAAATTATTTTAAAAATAAAATGTGGAATTGATACCAATATAAAATTTTAACACGAATATTTTATGGCATAATTAATAATTTAATTTTAATAGAAATATTCAATATGACTAAACAATTCAATAATATAAATAATATAAAATTTTTGGACTACACTATTTTCTTAAATAAAATAAATCGCATAAAAATAAAATCTTATCCTTTCATAAACAAATTTCTTTGATACAAATTCAAGTTAAATATTTATTTGGATAAAAACTAAAGTTAATTTTTGACACTTTCGAAATTAATATTTTATCATATAAAATAACAATGTAAATTATTTAAATAAAATTCAGTTTTTTTTTTAGAAAAATGCCATATTGGTTTATATTTGAAAAACATAACTTAATTACATTATACACAACTTACATAACTTACATAATACACAACTTACATAACTTACATAACTTACATAACCCTATAATACACAACTTACATAACTTACATAATACACAACTTACATAACTTTCATAATACATAACTTACATAACTTACATAATACACAACTTACATAACTTTCATAATACACAACTTACATAATACATAACTTACGTAATACACAACTTACATAACTTACATAATACATAACTTACATAACTTATATAATACACAACTTACATAACTTATACAATACATAAATTTATATCATATTAGTGGCTATATAACTTATTTATACTTATAAATGAACAACTTACCCGATGTTAGCATTATGGATATGTGGATGACAAATTGTATCCTTCTATAAATTTTAGCTAATCTATCTGCTTAACCCCCCCAAAGGCAGGAAAAAAGCACACAAACTTATTTATACATTCAGAGGTACAACAGGTGAATGTGTAATCCTTAAGTCCTAGAATGACAGGTGTTGAAGGGAGCGGAGTAGAAATGCTTCATTCAGACTTTGGAATGGCTGAGGTCGTACCCCAAGGCCAGAAACTCTACCTTCTAGAATGACCGAAGTGCCATCTTCTGATTTTAAATCAACTCGATAGGTAAGATTATTTTTCATGACCAAATTCTGCAGAACAAATGCCAGCTAAGGATTATTCCAATTGTCTTCAGGGTTGAGCTATTTTTCCTCTCCCATGGTTTTAGTTATAGAAATAAAAATTGTCGGCATCAGAATTCTGGTATATCTAATCTGGTCATATATGCACATTAACAACATCATTTTCTTTATCTGAGTTGCTTAATTAGTCATTAGTGTTTTACATATCAAAATTGAAAAAGCAGCCTTACTAAATGTGGATGTGTAGAATTGGTGCATCGTGATGATAATCATTGGACCAATCTTGTTGTTTGTACGAAATCGGTCCATGGTATTTTTGAGGTTGTGACCAATGGTATCTATATATAATCATATGATTATAGGAATCCAGTTATTTTTCTACTTCTATTGCTTCCTTCATGTTTTTTCCCTTTTTGGTTGAAATTTATCTCTAACTTATTTACAGTTGAGATTTTCATGTTTTGGTTTTGCTAATGTTAGCGGAATTCGGTTTAAATATTGGTTAGCCAAGCTTGGGCTATTGAGTAAGCCGAATTTAAATACCTTAATGTCCGACTTAGAGTGGCTTGTAAGTTTACATTAAGGGTTTTTATTTTTTTGAACTAATATTGAAAATACCAATTGAAATCCGAACTTAAGACAAATAATTTTTTAGGTTTAGTCAAGGTTGTTTGAATCGGACCAGGATCTTGGTTCGGAGAAGGGCATTGAATCGATTGACCCAGGAACCAGTATGGATGATTGTATTGGGCGAAAAACTGGTTGAACCTGACCGTTGAATCAGATTTTTTTTTATGAACTTTTTAATGATTTATTTAATTGTATCGGTTGAACCAATGAATCGGTGGCCTGATCAGTTTTACTATTGGTCCGGTTTCGAAAACCTTGGATTTTTGAGAATCATGTTCACCTTTTGCTAGGTAAAGAAGTCCAAGTTGATTTTTATCTTGAATCAAGTTATGTTTTGAAAGTAAATTTGATCAAGTTGGAATTGAGTTTTGAGGTGTAAACACTAATGGGAATGTGAATTTGTTACTATTACAGATGAGGATGCCCAATGTTTGGCCCTTTCTTAAACTTGGAATCAAAAAGCATAGACAACGGATATGTGTTTGGCCACCATTTGTGCACAAAATATGGAGTTATGTTTTTAGTAACAGTAAATGTTTCTTCTACATTTGGACACTGCTCGGTCTATACGAGATCAGTTTTATCATACTGTATATTGATATTTATAGTTTGCAGGTTCATTGTTGCTATATAGTGGGAATTGATGGGCTCGAATCCTCCTAGGAGACTTTGATTTCCTTAGCTCACCAAGAAACACCCCTGCCATTGCCCATGTCCTTCCTTCCTTTTGAGGATTGCAGTACCTCGTCGCATCGAGATTCCAAAGGAAAAGCCTTATGTTTTGTTTAAACGACAAGAACAAATTACAAGGTGTTATTCAACTTGCAATTTAACGTGTGCCAACATAAGCATCAACACTCAAGTCATATGTATATACAGCCAGGAAATCGACATCTTTTGGAAGGGTCCTAATCCAAGCATTATAATTGAACATAGCCTTGGAATACTGTCTAAAAAAATTGTTGTCTAATAATCAATTGTGCATCCCTTCATTTGAATATTGTTTGGAACCCTAAAAAAACATAAATGTGTTTTTTCCTTAGTTGGCATGTATTATGCAATAAGAAAAATAAAGAGTACAATTAATATGTTTAAACAGTTCGGAACTTGTCCTACGTCTGCGGAGCTTTGTCCAAAGATGAATCCACTATGAACTTCATGGTACAAAGAAATGATATAAGCTTAAAACCTCAAACACTTGATGCATCTCACTTTTGTACAATTAAGTAAATTCTGTCCCAACTCGTTTTAGCTATGCAAGTGAAAATTCACTTTCAACACTCAGATGGTTTTCCTACTATGAATCAAGCTCTTAATAAGCTCCATGTAAAGTGGAATAATAAATTTTCAAATGCAATATGTCTGGCAATTGTCATGCTTGAACAACGACTCTTCCAAAAGCATCAATGAACCTGAAAATTATAAATGCCAACATAGAATATGTTACAAATCCCATTATTATCAGCCTTATATTTGCACATACGTGTGTTTAGTATATTGCTGTTGATATATAAATAATGAAACATTTTATCAACTTCAACCTCACCACCAAATGTTCTGAAGCATCTTCTTTTTTTTTCCTGGTTAGACCTTCAATAACAAATTTGGCTGGAATTCCAAACAGCTAAAAGAGTGGCCTGCATCAATGAATATTATGAATTTGAATGCCTACAAAAGCCTGTCAATAGCACAGGTACCATCTAAGATAGTAATCGGTTGGCATATATTAAGAGAAAACATTAAATATATATATATATATATAAAGATATGATAGGTAAGTGCTTAAATGAAGAAAGTAGAGCATATAGTACAACCATTTTGAAGGCTTCATAGGCCTCTCTCTCCACATCAATAATTTTTTGGAATTAAATTCTTAGAAGCAATTGCCAAGTTATTATTATGATTTAAAAGTAAAAAGCAAATAGATAAATTAGCACCTCTTTTTATGCATATAAAATGACTGAAGTTCACTAATGCCTTTCTCCAATGCCTTACTACACAAATCAGCAAAAATATTATGAAAGATGATAAGTAAAAAGTAGGATTAAAACAAAGGGATTTTAACAAGGAAATTAACAGTATCCAACTTCAATGAAAAATGACATCAGACCCCTCACTTGGAGATTCAATATACCACTCTTATTTTTCTTCAAAAAAAAGATAAGGTCATCAAAATAAATAAATAACAAAGACAGACCAATCTATTACAACCAAATGTGGGGGATGTGAGCAATCTTATGCCAATCAGCGCCAATGTCCTTCCGACATCTTTCCTCCAACTGAGGAATATCTCGTATTTGTAAATAATCCAAACTGGTTAGGCATCGCATCTCGTCCGGAAGAGATGTTAAATTGGGCAAATTAACGAGATAAAGCAGTTGCAGATTTGTTAGATGTTGAAGCCACTCCGGAAGATGCCGACACTTTGGAATATTTTGCAGCCGTAGAGAGCGTAGGCTTGTATGATCTTGGAATATTTGGATGCCAGCTCCAGATAACTCCAGCTCCTTGCAGTCCTTTACTGCAAACTTTTCAAGGAAAGTGAGATGTTTGAACACAGGAAGCAGTGACCTCAATCCATTGCAGTTATGAATTATTAATGTTTTCAACTGAACAAGATGTTGAAGCCAAATGGGGAGAGACACCAGCTTTGGAATATTATCAATCTTCAAATGAGAGAGATTCTTAAGGGGTTCCCATTGCATGCCCTCTAAATCAACCTCTTTGCAGTCCTTTACTTCAAAATCTTCAACGAAAGTGAGATGTTGGATCACAGGAAAGAGTGACCTCAATCCAATGCAGTTATGAATTTTTAATGTTTTCAATTGAACAAGATGTTGAAGCCAAATGGGGAGAGACACCAGCTTTGGAATATTATCAATCTTCAAATGAGAGAGATTCTTATGGGGTTCCAATTGCATGCCCTCTAAATCAACCTCCTTGCAATCTCTTATTGTTAATGTTTTGAGGCTGGTGAGATGTTGCAGGCACTCACCTAGTGTGCGAGTGTCCAACCCCTCAATATTGTGTACATCGAAAGATTTCAATTTGGAGAGTGGAAGAGAAGAGGTTGAAGTTGATGGGGCCTTAGCATTGATGTTCATCTTGATTGTCTGCTTTAACGGCCTTGAACTGGTATTCGACCACATTAGATCTTCATCGAGTGATGGATACAGTGGCATTAAAGTCAAAGGGCAATTTCTAATTGTTAAAGAGGAAAGACAAAGAAATGCCATGGTTGATGTTCCCATAACTGTTGTGTCGTCCTCATTGGAATCATCATCGATTGGTTTTGTCGTCCTCCACCAACTCTTCATATTCGGACAGTCCCAGAGCGAAAGATGCTTAAGTGATGGGAAGAATGATTGTGGTCCTCCTTGACTTCCTTTTGGGCTATTATCATCCATGTACTCCAGCTTAGTACAATCATGTATCTCCAGCCCTTTAAGACAAGGAAATTGCGCAAAGGACGGGAGATGTTTGAAATTACTACCACTTATGTAAATTGTGACGAGATTTGTGAGCAAAGGAAGCCAACTTGGAAACTTGGCATCACCCCTCCATCCTTCAATATTAAGCGCCCTGAGATTAGGATGGGGCTGGAGGTCTTTAAGTGATTTATCATCATCACCTTCATCAACAAAATCAACATTCCATCGTAAAATCAACAAGCTCAAATGTTGCTTCTCTTTCAAATTAGCAGCCTTAAACTTCTCTTTTGCATTTTTTACGAATCCCAAATTTCTTATTTCTAGGTCTCCCCTTAAGTTGTTAAGCAGTCTCAATTCACTTAGATCTGCACCGCCATGGGACTCATCTTTATCCACTACAAACATGCTTAACGTCTCAAGTGAAGTCAGCTTCCCTATTCCACGTGGCATATGAGTTAAGCCATTAATATAACGAAAAGAAAGATGGGTAAGATTCACCAATTTTTCAATCTTCTTTGGCAATTCTTGAAGCCCAATACACCCATCAAGTTTCAGCGCTAGCAAATTCTGAATCTTGCAAATACTCTTTGGGAGAATCTTAAGACCGGGATTCCAAGAAAGATCAAGGTACCTCAAATGTTTCAACTTGTAAATGGAGGGTGAAATCATCTCAATACCTAACCACTGCAAATCCAATACACGCAAGCATCTACAATTTGCAATTACAAAATCCCAAGTTTCTTGGCTCAAATTTGGAGTTCCCACGGTTGCATACTGTAACAAGGTTCGCAACTTTTTTCCCTTAAACAAAGGAATTAATGAAGGATTAATTGATATGTGGCGACATTTTTCACCAACATCACTTGCAATTTTATTTGAATCTATAATACTACTCTCCATCCATGCTACTGATTCAGCTAGATCATGCATTAAATCATGCATTTTACATCTCATATCCCCAAATCCATCTTCTTCTACCTCTTGAAAGAAACTTCTTTCAACTAAATCTTTAAAATATCCAAATCCGATCTCCTCAAGAGATTGGCTTGGATTCAATTGCTTTACAAAACCTTGTGCAACCCAAAATTGAACAAGTGTTCGTACATCAATTTCATGATCTTTTGGATATAGTCGACAATAAGCAAAACAATGCTTCAAATGGGATGAGAGATGATCATAACTCAACTTAAGTGTAGGTAATATCTCACCTTCGTTCTGAGATATTCTAGCAAGTTCGTTATCTTTAAAAGAAAGCCACTCACTTTTATTTTCTTTGAAAGACAACGTACCAGCTATCGTCCTTATGACTAAAGGAACTCCACTACACCTTTCCAAAATCAGCTTTCCTATTTCCACAAAGCCTGAATCTGTTGAGTCTGCAGATCTTTGCTCAAATGCTATCTCTTTGAACAAAGACCAAGCATCATTATCAGATAAGCCTTTCAGAACATAAGGCTGACATTTACTAGTAATCTTTGCTACTCCCAAAGAGCGTGTAGTTACTATGATCCTACTTCCTTTAGCCCCACCTACTACTAACTCGTTTAAACTAACCCATTTTTCCCACTCATCATTCCAAATGTCATCCAAAACAAGCAAATATTTTTTCCCACCAATTTTTTCCCGAAGTTGTTTTTGCAATTGGTCCATTTCGAGATTTTGGTCTGGTGCTTTGCCTGTTGCAGATTTGATCATGATTTCTACAATTATTTTGACATCAAAAACATCTGAAACACACACCCACATCATCAACTCAAAATTATTTTTAACCATTTCATCATTATAGACAAACTGAGCCAAAGCAGTCTTCCCTAACCCTCCAAACCCCACAATTGGAATGATGTAAACATTCTCTTCACTTTCAAACTCTAACACGAGTTTTAGAAGAGTTGTTTTATCATCGCCCCTCCCTACTATTTTATCTTTAAAAGAGTGCGTTAGCTGACTCTTTTTAGTCATGAAAGACGTTTCCATGTGTTGAAGCCGTGGCCTGCAGTGCAACAGAGAACCAACAGCAGCAAACTGATCAAAGACCAGCAGCAGCAAATTGTACAAGATGATCTACTATACTGTTTTGTAACAAAGCAATGGAGTTGGTTCAGTTATAGAATTACTTTTTGAATGTTTTGTTCCTATGGAACTTAGTCCAAATCTTTGTAATGAGTTTAGCTAAGTTAGTAGGAAGATTGATTGATGTAATAGCTGGTATGCCAGCTTTGTTTTGTAATCAACTTGCCTTATTTTAGTATGTATTAAGTAAGGGCAGTTAAGTTAGTAGGTAACTGCCAACATTTTGTAACCTTCATATATTCAAATTTGAATGAAAAAAATGATGACCTTCGGTTACAAATTTTTTGAGTTTTTCATTTTAGTTTTCTTCTTTTGGTTCCATTTTTGGCTTATTTTCTATTTTTTAATGCTGAAAACTTAACAAATGGTATCAAGAGCTTTTAGTCTTTGAGGGCCTTGGTTGTACACTGTTACTAAGCAAACTGTGTTTGAAACAAAAGAAGTAAAGATTGTTTTTGCTTGCTGAAAATGAGTTTTACACCACCTCCTCCACCTGTCTTTGCTGGAGAAAATTATAACATCTGGGCAGTGAAAATGAGAACATACCTGCAGGCACACGACCTGTGGAATGTTGTTCTCAATGACACTGAGCCACCACCACTAAAAGCCAACCCGACCATAACTCATATCAGGCAGCACAAAGAAGACTGTGCCAAGAAGTACAAGGCTATGTTGTGCCTTCAAAGTGGAGTCTCTGATGTTATTTTCACAAGAATAATGGCTTGTGACACTCCAAAGTAGGCCTGGGACAAACTCAAGGAGGAGTTTCAAGGGTCTGACAAGACCAGGCAACAGCAACTGATCAACATGAGAAGAGATTTTGAAAACCTCAAGATGGAGGACTCAGAAACCATCAAGCAATATGCTGACAGAATCATGACTACTGTCAATAATATAAGGCTGCTTGGGGAAGAGTTTAGTGACCAAAGAGTGGTCGAGAAAGTCATAACGACCTTGCCAGAGAAGTATGAAGCAAAAATTTCTTCTCTGGAAGACTCAAGGGACTTGTCAACAATTCCTTTGACAGAGCTTATAAATGCTCTTTATGCTCAAGAGCAGAGAAGGGCAAATAGGCAGGAGGACCACTATGAAGGAGCTTTTCAGGCTAGAGGCAGAGAAAGCTCAAGTACAAACTTAAATGCCAAAGGCAAGAAGCCTTGGACTGAGAAGAAGAAGAAAGAATCTGTCAGAAAGAAGTTCCCACCTTGTGTCCATTGCAAAAAGACTACTCATCTTGAGAAATACTGCTGGTACAGACCAGACATTCAATGCAGAGCCTGCAAGCAATTTGGCCACATTGAAAAGGTTTGTAAAGGCAAATCAAAAGCACAAACACAATTTCAAAGCCAAGCTCAAGTTGCAGAAGAGGTTGAAACACCAGAAGAGCATGTTTTTTCAGCATCATGCTTTGCAAGCTTGAGCAAAATCAGTAAAGTATGGCTGATTGACAGTGGATGCACCCACCATATGGCTTCTGAGAAGAGTATATTTAAGGAACTTGACACCACCTTCAAGTCCAAAGTCAGAATTGGCAATGGTGAGCTGCTGGAGGCAAAAGGAAAAGGCAAGGCCTTGATAAGCACTAGGTCAGGTATTAAATCCATTTCAGAGGTTCTCTATGTACCTGACATTGATCAAAACCTGCTGAGTGTTGGCCAGCTATTGGAGAAAGGCTATTCTCTGATTTTTGAGGGCAAGAATTTCTTGATTAAAAATACTGTTGGTGAAGTGTTAACCAAAGTGGCTATGCAAGACAGAACCTTCAGTGTAGATGTGAATCAGCTTCAGGCTAAGGCATATGCATCACAGTCTGATGAGACAGACTTGTGGCATAGGAGGATGGGGAATGTGAACTACAACTCACTGAACATGTTGCACAAAATGGATTTGGTCAGTGGCATGTCTAAAATCGAGCCAAAAGAAGCTGTGTGTGAGGTCTGTCAACTAGGCAAACAGACCAGATTACCCTTTCCAGTCAACAAGGCATGGAGAGCACAATGGAAGCTTCAGCTTGTTCATACAGACATCTGTGGACCAATGAAGACTACCTCCTTAAATGGCAGCAGGTACTTTGTACTCTTCATCGATGATTATTCAAGGTTCTGTTGGGTGAATTTTTTGAAGCTTAAGTCAGATGTTTATGACTCTTTCTGCAAATTTAAAGCTTTGGTTGAAAACCAAGCAAATTGCAAACTGAAATGTTTGAGGTCTAACAATGGTTCTGAGTATGTATCTCATAAGTTTCAAAAATTGTGTGATGATGCCGGAATCCAACACCAATTGACTACTGTGTACACACCACAGCAAAATGGTGTCTGTGAAAGAAAAAACAGAACAGCCCTTGATATGGCTAGGTGTCTGTTATTTTAGGCTAAAATGCCTAACATTTTTTGGGCTGAAGCTGTGAATAATGTTGTTTATCTGTTGAATCGGCTACCAACTAATGCAGTCAAGGGTAAAACACCCTTGGAAGCCTGGTTTGGACAGAAACCATCTATCTTACATTTGAAGGTATTTAGCTGTCTATGTTATGTGCTGGTACCTGAGGAGAAAAGAACCAAGTTGGACAGGAGGTTCATGCCAGGAGTGTTTGTTGGCTACAACAATGTGAAGAAAGGATACAGAATCTTTGATCCACTGACCAAGAAGGTTGTAGTGAGCAGAGATGTAAAATTCAGTGAAGCAAGTCGCTGGAAATGGGATGGAATTGAAGCAAATTTGCCAGAGGCAGATCAGATTGATGTTGATTTGCAGCAAGCTGAAAATGAAGCAAAAACTGAAGATGGCTATGATGATGAACCTGTTCGAGGCACCAGGACATTAGCAAACATCTATGAAAGATGTGCAGTAACCCTGGTAGAGCCTTCATGTTTTGATGAAGCTGCAAGAGAAAGATGCTGGCAAGATGCTATGGAAGCTGAATTTAGAATGATTCAGAAAAATGATACTTGGGAGCTTGTAAACAGACCTGAAAACAGAAAAACTATAGGTGTGAAGTGGGTCTATAGAATTAAGAACAATGCAGATGGCTCTCTTAATAGACATAAAGCCAGACTGGTTGTTAAAGGTTATAGTCAGCAACAAGGGGTTGATTTTTCTGAAACTTTTGCACCTGTTGCAAGGTTGGATACTATTAGATTACTGCTTGCTTTGGCAGCTCAAAAGCACTGGAAGGTGCATCATTTAGATGTTAAGTCAGCCTTTCTAAATGGCTTTCTTAATGAAGAAATATTCATTGAGCAACCTGAGGGTTTCAAGGTCACTGGTGAAGAACAGAAGGTTTACAAATTGAAAAAGGCCTTATATGGCCTAAAGCAGGCTCCAAGAGCCTGGTATGAGAGGATTGATGGCTACTTAGCAAGGCTCGGGTTCACAAAGAGTGTCAGTGAGCCTACACTCTATGTTAAGAAGGATCAAAAGGAAACCTTGTTAATTGTTTCCTTGTATGTTGATGATCTGCTGGTCATTGGCTGCAAAGATGAACTTATTGAAGACTTCAAGAAGCAGATGCAACATGTCTTTGAGATGACTGACCTTGGTCTAATGACCTATTTTCTTGGTATGGAAATCAGACAAGGAAGTGATGGTATTTTCATAAGTCAGCAGACATTTGCTTCCAAGGTGCTTGAAAAATTTTGCATGTTGAAATGCAAATCAGTCACTACACCAGTTGCATTGGGGGGAAAATTGTCAAGTACCAGTGAGCATGATCGAGTAGATGAGAAAGCATATAGAAGCTTAATTGGCTGCTTGCTTTATTTAACAACAACTAGACCAGACATTGTCTATGCTGTTAGTCTACTTTCAAGATTTATGCACTCCAGTAATGTGGCCATAGCCGAAAATCCAGTCTTCCATGGTAAGACTAAACACTTCAAAATTAAATTCCATTTTGTTAGAGAAGCTGAGCAATCGAGGGAGGCCAGTTTAGTTCATTGCAGTTCAGAAACTCAGTTAGTTGACATTTTAACTAAACCATTGGGAGCCAACCGATTTAATGCTTTGAAAGAAAAGATTGGTGTTTGTTGCATACAGTCCAAGGAGGAGTGTTGAAGCCGTGGCCTGCAGTGCAACAGAGAACCAACAGCAGCAAACTGATCAAAGACCAACAGCAGCAAATTGTACAAGATGATCTGCTATATTGTTTTGTAACAAAGCAATGGAGTTGGTTCAGTTATAGAATTACTTTTTGAATGTTTTGTTCCTATGGAACTTAGTCCAAATCTTTGTAATGAGTTTAGCTAAGTTAGTAGGAAGATTGATTGATGTAATAGTTGGTATGCCAGCTTTGTCTTGTAATCAACTTGCCTTATTTTAGTATGTATTAAGTAAGGGCAGTTAAGTTAGTAGGTAACTGTCAACATTTTGTTACTTTCATATATTCAAATTTGAATGAAAAAATGATGACCTTCGGTTACAATTTTTCTGAGTTTTTCATTTTAGTTTTCTTCTTTTGCTTCCATTTTTGGCTTATTTTCTGTTTTTTAATGCTGAAGACTTAACACCATGGGACAGTCACGCTCTACCAAGTTGAACACCTTGGCTTCACTTCCAATTGAAATCAACCTGGCCTTAATGGTCTTAATTTTTCGACCCATTTTGAGACCCTAAGCAAACTGGTTTGAGCTCGAGAAGAAAAGGCGTACCTTTTTCGTCAGCTTGTCCCCACCCAATAGATATTTCTGCAAAGCTTCGGTAGAGAAATCATCGAGCAAGTCATCAGCATCGTAAAGTACATCTTTCAACTTTTCAAGCCAATCTTTGACGAGATGGCTGGTCATGGATCGCTCTTCTGCGTTAAGAAGCACAGCTTTGATTGTAGAGACGATGCTTTTGAGGTCGTCGAGGTCATCTTTGACATTCCAACACAGTCCAATTTGAGAGAGAGTAAAGGAGCTCAATTTAGTAATAAGCTCCAAGGCGAGGTCGAATGCAATTGCTTCGGCCATTGCTGGTTCAAACAGAAATCAAGCAAAGAAGTGTTTGGTTATTGCAAGAGGAGGAGTAAAATGAGAATGATTGGAACAAGATGAAACACAGATGTGGAACAATATAAAAGTATTCATTTTATATTAAAAACTTAATTAATCAAGGGAGAGTCTTTTTTTATAATTTTTGTTGTCGAATTCGATAAAACTTTTTATCAAGAAATTTGTTGTTTTCTTAGGATTAGTATGTTAAAAAAAAGTAATGTTAATTGGTCGGAGATGACCACATGGGTTCACCACATGGCACACAAAGTGACATGATTATTATAACTTTTTTCATTAGTTAAACTTTATTATTGTTAATACTAATGGTGTTTATGAGTTGTTTTGGTGAGATATTTTATTATTATTATAAATTTAGCATCATTATATATATATATATATATATATATGTATGGTAACATAAGGCTATTCAAACATTTACATGGAAAGCTAATAACCGTTGATAAATTCTATATTCTAGATGTTACCGTTGTGTTATCGTTTATATATAATCATATTTCTACAATGTGTACATATATATTACATATATATAGGTGATCAAATGTGTTAATATATATTATTAATAGTTGTGGCATTTTATTTATTACTAACATTAATATTTTCAGTTAATTTTTCAAAATAAAGTAATACATCTAAGTTAAACAATTAATAGGACATGACTGCTTCGTTAGAAAATTTTTATTTTTAATTGATTGTTTATATACATACGAACCCCTACTGAGGTAACAATATTACAATTAATAGAATAGCTTATTCAAACCCAAAACACCTTAAATTAAATCACACCTAAACGAAATAAATGACAACTAAAATATAATAACAAATCATAAAAATAATAACAAAGTATATGAAACCCATGTCAAAGGTAAAATAATAACAAATCGTAAAGCATAACCTGTCTTTAAAAAATCCTTTCATCCTCAAAACCATGCCCCAAGAGAAATGAAAAACCCCAAACACCTAAAAATTATCATACTGCCTGCTTAAATTAAAATAAGTCAAGTCTACACTTCAATCTGCTTCAAATTCTCTCTCGTTCAAAGAAGGATTACAACCATTGATTGAACAAAAGCTTGAAACAGCTTCCAATAAAACCAAAAAGTACAATGAAAACCAAAATTGTTTACCAAGTTGAGATCATTATTTCACCCGTATGTCAAAGAATAAGTCCACTAAAAAATTATCTTTTAGGCTGTGAAGACCTATAAAAGTAAAACTTAATTGACAAAGTATCACAACCCGAATTTTTTAATGATAACGTTATAAGATTATAGTAAGAATGAGTAATTCTGTAACACTCCAAACCCGACATAAAAGTTATGATCGAATATTGAGGAATATTTACATCAACCTCACCACCGAATATTCTGAAGCAAGATCCTCTCCTGATCATTCAACCTTAAAAAAATCAAACAGCTAAAATAGGTGCCCTGCATCAATGAATATTGTGAACTATCCCCCTCTTCCCCCTCCATATTCATCAATCCTTAACTCTTAGCCTCTATTCAATTTACTTACTTGAAAATGACATTGCGTGTTTAAGCTCTCTCCAACACGACTCCAAAGAATCTGTCAATAGCATAGGTACCATATAAGCTGTTGGCATATATATTACAACTCTTGAAATACTCCATATATATAATTTTGTATCAGATCAATTGGAAATTATAAGGAAACTGATGACATGTATTATCATTTTTGTTTTGTTGGAATATTTTGGCAGATGAACAGATCGTAGTTGAACATATATTACCTCTACTTCTTGTAATATATGCCATGCTCTGCCGAAGAAGAGAGCCAAAATCTAACAAAAATTAGGATTAGATCATCAAGGGGACTCTTCAACAAAGAAAAAAAAGAAAAGAAAGAACAAATGTGCATACAGAGGAGGATTTCATGGGAGTTATTAGATCATTTGAATTTGTGAGATTATTATGATTTACAAATGTAAAGCAATTAAGTAATTACCACCTCTTTTTCTGCATCTAAATTCTTAAAATTGTCAAATGCCTATCAGAAAAATTCAAGCCAAGGCCGACGGGTTACTGCACAAATTAGCAAAAATATTATGAAAAATGATAGTTAAAGAAGTAGTACTAGTAGGAGTAGTATTTCAATAAGGAAATTAATGAAAAGACCAACCTGAAGGGATGTGAGCAATCGTATACCAATCCGTACCAATGTCCTTCTCACACCTTTCCTCCAACTGAGGAACTCCATGTATATTTAACTTTTGCAAATTGGTTAGGCAACGCATCTCATCATCAACCATGCATTGGTAATTTAACTTCACTTCGTCTTATTGATAACAATTAACTATACTCTTATTATTAAAATTGTTGACATAGGTGAAATGTGAATTTTAATGAAAGATTATGAGTCATTATTGTTAAATAAACAGCTTTTGTAAAGTGATTTTGATAAAATTATCATTTAGAGACTTATTTGTAAAAGTAGTAAAATATCATGATAAAATTGTGAATTGATTATTTATGTGGGTTGATATGAGTCCCTATGTAAATCGGTTAGCATGGTATGTAGGTGAAATTGCATAAATTTCCATTTACAAGCTTAAGGACTAAACTGTAAAGAAGTTGAAATATTAAGGGTAAAATGTAAATTTGCAAAATGTGAATTTTGGACTAAATTAAATAATACTTAAACTATTATTTTGTTATATACTTTAATCCATACGACACCGGAAAATCATAGCACGTGAAGCTATTAAAAAAAGTAAAATTTCTATAAAAGAATTTTTTTTTTAAAAGTATATTAAAATTCAAAATAATATTTGTGCAACGATGATAAACGCCGGCCAAAGTCAACTATTTGGTATGGATGCATGTTTTACTTAATTTATATTCTCGAAATTTTAAAATAAATGAAACCCAATTGTTAGTGTTGATAATTAAGGGGATTTTGATTTTGACCAACCATCTTTTTTGGACTATGCTATTTTCTTAATCTGGTTGAAATAAGTATGAAAACTTTTTTTGACCAACCTTCCTAAGGGTGAGTATTCGATCGAATCGAATCGAATAAAAAATTTTCGAGTTAATCGAGTTTTCGAATCTCATTTTATCATCCTAACTTTATTTGAAGTTTTCTCGAATCGAGTCGAGTGAGATGGAATTCGAATCGAATATATTTGTTCGACTTAAATTTTAAAAAATAATTTTGGGTCCTTGTAACCACTGTCACCCATCGTAATAAAATTTATCAACCTTAATCAAATTTTTTATTAACTTTCATCACCTCATAATTTATTTATTAATTTTTTATATATTGATTAGCTTATTTGCTTGCTTAATTGTTTCAATTATCTTGATTCTTGTCACTACATATTTTGGAATTAAAAATATATTAAATGTAAAAATATGATTTTTTCAACAAAAGTTATTTTAAAAATAAAATGTGAAGTTGATACCAATATAAATTTTAACACGAATATTTTATGGCATAATTAATAATTTAATTTTAATATAAATATTCAATATGACTAAACAATTCAATAATATAAATAATATAAAATTTTTGGACTACGCTATTTTCTTAAATAAAATAAATCGCATAAAAATAAAATCTTATCCTTTCATAAACAAATTTCTTTGATACAAATTCAAGTTAAATATTTATTTGGATAAAAACTAAAGTTAATTTTGACACTTTCGAAATTAATATTTTATCATATAAAATAACAATGTAAATTATTTAAATAAAATTCAGTTTTTTTTTTTAGAAAAATGCCATATTGGTTTATATTTGAAAACATAACTTAATTACATTATACACAACTTACATAATGCTTAACTTACACAACTTACATAACTTACATAACTTACATAACCCTATAATACACAACTTACATAATACATAACTTACGTAATACACAACTTACATAACTTACATAATACATAACTTACATAACTTACATAATACACAACTTACATAACTTTCATAATGCACAACTTACGTAATACATAACTTACGTAATACACAACTTACATAACTTACATAATACATAACTTACATAATACACAACTTACATAACTTACATAATACATAAATTTATATCATATTAGTGGTTATATAACTTATTTATACTTATAAATGAACAACTTACCCGATGTTAGCATTATGGATATGTGGATGACAAATTGTATCCTTCTATAAATTTTAGCTAATCTATCTGCTTAACCCCCCAAAGGCAGGAAAAAAGCACACAAACTTATTTATACATTCAGAGGTACAAAAGGTGAATGTGTAATCCTTAAGTCCTCGAATGACAGGTGTTGAAGGGAGCGGAGTAGATATGCTTCATTCAGACTTTGGAATGTCTGAGGTCGTACCCCAAGGCCAGAAACTCTACCTTCTAGAATGACCGAAGTGCCATCTTCTGATTTTAAATCAACTCGATAGGTAAGATTATTTTTCCTGACCAAATTCTGCAGAACAAATGCCAGCTAAGGGTTATTCCAATTTTCTTCAGGGTTGAGCTATTTTTCCTATCCCATGGTTTTAGTTATAGAAATAAAAATTGTCGGCATCAGAATTCTGGTCTATCTAATCTGGTCATATATGCACATTAACAACATCCTTTTCTTTATCTGAGTTGCTTAATTAGTCATTAGTGTTTTACATATCAAAATTGAAAAAGCAGCCTTACTAAATGTGGATGTGTAGAATTGGTGCATCGTGATGATAATCATTAGATCAATCTTGTTGTTTGTACGAAATCGGTCCATGGTATCTATATATAATCATATGATTATAGGAATCCAGTTATTTTTCTACTTCTATTGCTTCCTTCATGTTTTTTCCCTTTTTTGTTGAAATTTATCTCTAACTTATTTACAGTTGAGATTTTCATGTTTTGGTTTTGCTAATGTTAGCGGAATTCGGTCTAAATATTGGTTAGCCAAGCTTGGGCTATTGAGTAAGCCGAATTTAAATACCTTAATGTCTGGCTTAGAGTGATTTGTAAGTCTACATTAAGGGTTTTTCTTTTTTTGAACTAATATTGAAAATACCAATTGAAATCCAAACTTAAGACAAATAATTTTTTAGGTTTAGTCAAGGTTGTTTTAATCGGGCCAGGATCTTGGTTCGGAGAAGGGCACTGAATCGATTGACCCAGGAACCGGTATGGATGATTGTATTGGGCGAAAAACTAGTTGAACCTGGCCATTGAATCAGATTTTTATTTTTTTATGAATTTCTTAATGATTTATTTAATTGCACTGGTTGAACCAATGAATCAGTGGCCTGATCAGTTTTACTATTGGTCCGGTTTCGAAAACCTTGAATTTTTTAGAATCATGTTCATCTTTTGCTAGGTAAAGAAGTTCAAGTTGATTTTTATCTTGAATCAAGTTATGTTTTGAAAGTAAATTTGATCAAGTTGGAATTGAGTTTTGAGGTGTAAACACTAATGCGATGTGAATTTGTTACTATTACAGATGAGGATGAGGATGCCCAATGTTTGGCCCTTTCTTAAACTTGGAATCAAAAAGCATAGACAACGGATTTGTGTTTGGCCACCATTTGTGCACAAAATATGGAGTTATGTTTTTAGTAACAGTAAGTGCTCTTCTACATTTGGACACTGCTCGGTCTATACGAGATCAATTTTATCATACTGTATACTGATATTTATAGTTTGCAGGTTCATTGTTGCTATATAGAGGGAATTGATGGGCTAGAATCCTCCTTGGAGATACACCCCTGCCATTGCCCATGTCCTTCATGTCCTTCCTTCCTTTCGAGGATTGCAGTGCCTCGTCGCATCGAGATTTCAAAGGAAAAGCCGTATGTTTTGTTTAAACGACAAGAACAAATTACAAGGTGTTATTCGACTTGTAATTTATTGTGTGCCAACATAAGCATCAACACACAAGTCATATGTATATACAGGCAGGAAATCGACATCTTTTGGAAGGATCCTAATCCAAGCATTATAATTGAACATAGCCTTGGAATACTGTCTAAAAAAATTGTTGTCTTGTAATCAATTGTGCATCCCTTCATTTGAATACTGTTTGGAACCCTAAAAAAACATAAATGTGTTTTTTCTTGAGTTGGTACGTATTATGCAATAAGAAAAATAAAGAGTACAATTAAGATGTTTATGCAGTTAGGAACTTGTCATATGTCTGCGGAGCTTTGCCCAAAAATGAATCCACTATGACCTTCATAGTATAAAGAAATTATTTAAGCCTAACCCTTTGAACACTTGATGCAACATCACTTTTGTACAATTAAGTAAATTCTCTCCCAACTCATTTTAGCTATGCAAGTGAAAATTCACATTCAACACTCAGATGGTTTTCCTACTATGAATCAAGCTCTTAATAAGCTCCATGTAAAGTGGAATAATAAATTTTCAAATGCAATATGTCTGGCAATTGTCAAGCTTGAACAACGACTCTTCCAAAAGCATCAATGAACCTGAAAATTATAAATGCCAACATAGAATATGTTACAAATCCCATTATTATCAGCCTTATATTTGCACATATGTGTGTTTAGTATATTGCTGTTGATATATAAATAATGAAACATTTTATCAACTTCAACCTCACCACCAAATATTCTGAAGCATCTTCCTTTTTTTCCTGTTTGGACCTTTAATAACAAATTGGGCTGGAATTTCAAACAGCTAAAAGAGTGCTATGCATCAATGAATATTATGAATTTGAATACCTCCAAAACCCTGTCAATAGCACAGGTACCATCTAAGATAGTAATCAGTTGGTATATATTAAGTGAAAACATAAATATATATATATATATAAAGATATGATAGGTAAGTGCTTAAATGAAGAAAGCAGAGCATATAATATAACGATTTTGAAGGCTTCATAGGCCTCTCCCTCCACATCAATGATTTTTTTAGAATTAAATTATTAGAAGCAATTGTCAAGTTATTATTATGATTTAAAAGTAAAAAGCAAATAGATAAATTAGCACCTCTTTTTATGCATACAAAATGATTGAAGTTGACTAATGCCTTTCTCCAATGCCTTACTGCACAAATCACCAAAAATATTATGAAAGATGATAAGTAAAAAGTAGGATTAAAACAAAGGGATTTTAACAAGGAAATTAACAGTATCCAACTTCAATGAAAAATGGCATCAGACCCCTGACTTGGAGATTCAATATACCACTTATTTTTCTTCAAAAAAAGATAAGGTCATCAAAATAAATAAATAACAAAGAGGGACCAACCTGTTACAACCAAATGTGGGGGATGTGAGCAATCTTATGCCAATCAGCGCCAATGTCCTTCCGACATCTTTCCTCCAACTGAGGAATTTCTCGTATTTGTAAAGACTTCAAACTGGTTAGGCAACGCATCTCGTCCGGAAGAGATGTTAAATTGGGCAAATTAACGAGATAAAGCAGTTGCAGATTTGCTAGATGTTGAAGCTCCTCCGGAAGATGCTGACACTTTGGAATATTTTGCAGCCTTAGAGAGCGTAGGCTTGTATGATCTTGGAATATTTGGATGCCAGCTGCAGATAACTCCAGCTCCTTGCAATCCTTTACTTCAAACTCTTCAAGGAAAGTGAGATGTTGGAACACAGGAAGCAGTGACCTCAATCCATTGCAGTTATGAATTTTTAATGTTTTCAATTGAACAAGATGTTGAAGCCAAATGGGGAGAGACACCAGCTTTGGAATATTATCAATCTCCAAATGAGAGAGATTCTTAAGGGGTTCCCATTGCATGCCCTCTAAATCAACCTCCTTGCAATCTCTTATTGTTAATCTTTTGAGGCTGGCGAGATGTTGCAGGCACTCATCTAGCGTGTGAGTGTCCAACCCCTCAATGTTGCGTACATCGAAAGATTTCAATTTGGAGAGTGGAAGAGAAGAGGTTGAAGTTGATGGGGTCGTACTAGTGATGTTCATCTTCATGGTCTGCTTTAACGCCCTTGAACTGGTATTCGACAACATTAGATCTTCATCGACTGATGGATACAGTGGCATTAAAGTCAAAGGGCAATTTTTAATTTTTAAAGAGGAAAGACAAGGAAATGCCATGGTTGATGTTCCAATAACTGTTGTGTCTTCCTCGTTGGAATCATCATCGATTGGTTTTGTCGTCCTCCACCAATTCTTCATATTCGGACAGTCCAAGAGCGAAAGATGCTTAAGTGATGGGAAGAATGATTGTGGTTCTCCTTGACTTCCTTTTAGGCTATTATCATCCATGTACTCCAGCTTAGTACAACCCCAAATCTCCAGCAGTTCAAGGCAGGGCAATTGAGCAAAGGACGGGAAATATTTGAAATTACCATCACTTATGAAAAATTTGACGAGATTTGTGAGAAAAGAAATCCAACTTGGAAACTTGGCATCACCCCTCCATCCTCGAATAAAGAGCTGCTTGAGATTAGGATGGGGCTGGAGGTCTTCAAGTGACTTCTCATCATCATGGTTACCACCGCCCCATCGTAAAACCAAAGATCTCAAATGTTGCTTCTCTTTCAAATTAGCAGCCTTAAACTTCTCTTTTGCATTTTTTACGAATCCCAAATTTGTTATTTGTAGACGTCCCCTTAAGTTGTTAAGCAGTCTCAATTCACTTAGATCTGCACCGCCATGGGACCCATCTTTATCCACTACAAACATGCTTAACGTCTCAAGTGAAGTCAGCTTCCCTATTCCACGTGGCATATGAGTTAAACTATAACAACCTCCACACCCAATATGGGTAAGATTCACCAATTTTTCAATCTTCTTCGGTAATTCTTTAAGCCTAGTACAAAAGTCAAGTTTCAGCGCTAGCAAATTCTGAATCTTGCAAATACTCTTTGGGAGAATCTTAAGATGGAAATTGCAAGAAAGATCAAGGTACCTCAAATGTTTCAACTTGTAAATGGAGGGTGAAATCATCTCAGTAGCTAACCACCGCAAATCCAATACACGCAAGCATCTACAATTTGCAATTATCAAATCCCAAGTTTCATAGCTGAAATCTTGAATTATTCCGTCTTGAAAATGTAACAAGGTTCGCAACTTCTTTCCCTTAAACAAAGGAATTAATGAAGGATTAATTGATATGTGGCGACATTTTTCACCAACATCACTTGCATTTTTATTAGAATCTACAATACTACTCTCCATCCCTGCTACTGATTCAGCTAGATCATGCATTAAATCATGCATTTTACATCTCATTTCTTCCATCAAGTCTCCTTCTACCTCTTGAAAGAAACTCCTTTCAACTAAATCTTTAAAATACCCAAACCCGATCTCCTCGAGAGATTGACTTTGATTCAATTGCTTTATGAAACCCTGTGCAATCCAAAATTTAACAAGCGCTTGTACTTCAATTTCGTAATCTTTTGGATACAATCGGCAATAAGCAAAGCAATGCTTCAAATGAGACGGGAGATGATCATAACTCAACTTAAGTGTAGGTAATATCTCACCTTCGTTCTGAGATATTCTAGCAAGTTCGTTATCTTTAAAAGAAAGCCACTCACTTTTAGTTTCTTTGAAAGATAACGTACCAGCTATCGTCCTTATGACTAAGGGAACTCCACAACACCTTTCCAAAATCAGCTTTCCTATTTCCACAAAGCCTGAATCTGTTGAGTCTGCAGATCTTTGTTCAAATGCTATCTCTTTGAACAAAGACCAAGCATCATTATCAGACAAGCCCTTCAGAACATAAGGCTGACATTTACTAGTAATCTTTGCTACTCGCAAAGAGCGAGTAGTTACTATTATCCTACTTCCTTTAGCCCCACCTACTAATAACTCTTTTAATCTAACCCATTTTTCCCACTCTTCATTCCAAATGTCATCCAAAACAAGCAAATATTTTTTCCCACCAATTATTTCCCGAAGTTGTTTTTGCAATTGGTCCATTTCGAGATTTTGATCGGGTGCTTTGCCTGTTGCAGATTTGATCATGTTTTCTACAATTATTTTGACATCAAAAACATCTGAAACACACACCCACATCATCAACTCAAAATGATTTTCGACCATTTCATCATTATAGACAAACTGAGCCAAAGCAGTCTTCCCTAACCCTCCAAACCCCACAATTGGAATGATATAAACATTCTCTTCACTTTCAAACTCTAACACGAGTTTTAGAAGAGCTGCTTTATCATCGCCCCTCCCTATTATTTTATCTTTAAAAGAGTGCGTTAGCTGCCTCTTTTTAGTCATGAAAGAGGTTTCCATGGGACGGTCACGCTCTACCAAGTTGAACACCTTGGCTTCACTTCCAATTGAAATCAACCTGGCCCTAATGGTCTTAATTTTCCGACCCATTTTGAGACCGTAAGCAAACTGGTTTGAGCTCGAGAAGAAAAGGCGTACCTCTTTCGTCAGCTTGTTCCCACCCAATAGATCTTTCCGCAAAGCTTCGGTAGAGAAATCATCGAGCAAGTCGTCAGCATCGTAAAGTACATCTTTCAGCTTTTCAAGCCAATCCTTGACGAGTTGGCTGGTCACGGATCGCTCTTCTGCGTCAAGAAGCACAGCTTTGATTGTAGAGACGGTGCTTTTGAGGTCGTCGAGGTCATCTTTGACATTCCAACACAGTCCAATTTGAGAGAGAGTAAAGGAGCTCAATTTAGTAATAAGCTGTAGGGCGAGGTCGAATGCAATTGCTTCAGCCATTGCTGGTTCAAACAGAAATCAAGCAAAGAAGTGTTTGGTTACTGCAAGAGGAGGAGTCAAATGAGAATGATTGGAAGAAGATGAAACACAGATGTGGATCCATCCACCCCCCAAGTAGTATAATTAAATGAAAAGAATGTTGATTGGTGGAAATGGTCCCATTGTGTAAAATGTTTGACAAAGACAACAACTTGGGCAAAATTTGTCAATGCGGGTCCCTACAAATAATTGAAATATGTCGGAGAAATGAGCTTCAAAAGCTGCACACACGGTAAAACCAATTACTAAGCTACAAAAGTAAAAAGGAGCCAAACTCTAATTTTCTTCCATCTTGCTTGATTCTTTACTAAGCATAAAAGAATATCTTACTTTGCAAGAAACTAACACTCTCTTAACGTAAACAACACCTTTCAGTAGAAAATGTTTTACTTTGTAAACCTCACCCGCCCTCATTGTGAAATGGATTAGGCAAACAAAAGAAAATACCAAGTTCGATAAAGTAATATTTGGGTTTAAATTTGGCAATTATTATCGTGTTAGAATTTAAATTGATTTTTTTTTAAAGTTAGTTTATGAATTTGATCATTATTCTTGGATTAAGATTTGGACTAGACATTTATTCCCACTTTAGGGTTTAATATTGAATTTTTCTTCTATTCAAGTTAATCTCTGAACTTAGCAATTGTTCTAATATTAGGACCTGAACTAGCCAACTGTTCCCATGGCTTAGACTTTTTCTTTGTCCAAGTTAGCTTCTAAACTCAGTAATTGTTCCCATATAGAAGCTCGAACCTTTTTTAGATGAAATATCAAATGCTAACTTGAACCAAAAAAAAAGCTCAATGTGTAAATAATTGCCACGTTGAAGGATTAACTTGAAACAAAAAAGTTCAAGCTAGAATAATTATCAAATTCAAGTCAAATAGTGCATTAACCCCCCAAAAAGTACTTAAAATAAGGTTAGCATTTAATGTATTATCAATGAAAATTTTTAATTTTACAAGTAAGTTTTAAATTCTATCACACCTTTCATTAAAAAACATTATTTAACTTGAATCCCGTGTGTTAGTTTGATGGTGAGGGTGTTTACCGCCCCAAATGTGACTTGAGTTTAAATTGCGCTAGTAGCGTTGTTGTTAGAGCTTTGCTCTCCTCTTATAATTCACCAAAAGATAAATTATTTTACTTCACCTTAAAAAGATAAGTGCCACCCACTTAACTTTGTTTGTTTAGTTTTTAAACTTTACTAATAATATATGAAATAAATTTCCTTTAAAATAGGATAATAAATAAAATAAAACATATAAAATGATTACTTGCACTATCCATTTGCAAATCATAACCCAAAATTTCAATTAGATTTTAAATTTGAAACATTCTAATTGAATTCTCAAGATTTTATAATCATACCAATTTAATTTTTCTAAGGATAAATGTCAAAATTATAATGAACTTTGATTTATTGTGTAATTTGATATATGCACTGTGATATGGTGCAATTATATATATATATATGAAACTTTAATTTTGATTTAATCATACACATTTAAAGAAATAAATACATCAATTTATTTTTGTAGTGGATAAATATAATTATTTGTTTATGCAATAGATAAACATAAACTATTGTTATATCAATAATTGTGTTAAAATTTGTGAGAATTGAATCGAATCGAATCGAAATTTCACTTATAAAGCGCACAAAATCAAAATTCATGTGTAAAATTATATATTAGGCTAAAATTCATGTATAATTTTGAGATTTATCATATTTTTCCATTAACTTAATCATTAGCTTGAGCATTAAATGTTTGCTCAAATATAGGCAACTTGAATCTAATGTGTTAAAATAAAAAAAATAATACTCTTAAATTTTATAATCTTGTCATGCTTTTAATATGTTTGAATCAATTTATTAATATGATGAATTCGCAAGAATTAAAATTTAAAGCCTAATTTGACAACTACAAAAATAAATTAATTTTATTGATATAATACTCACACTTTAAAGAATGAATTAAAATATTTTAAAATCTAAATAATAATTTGAGAATATTTAATAAAATAATTGTATATAAAAATATAAATAATACTATTTATTTAAAAAATTATAACACATTTATTATTTATGTCATTTTCATGTTTGCACGATTGATTAATACAGACAAAGCACGATTTATTTCCATATGTTAATTATGAGAAACTATATAAAAGTTGGGCATAAAAAAGACAAGCACTACATAACCATCAAACACATTGATGAAATTGTAAAATGCAAATATCATTATATAGATAATTTGAATATAACGTATTTAAAAATATTAAAATTTATTATTTTTTTCATATTTTAATATATTAAATCTAAATTATCAATGTAACGAGTATACATTTATTTAAAATGTTATCATATTCAAATTGTTATTTAAAGTTTAAATTGACGATTAGACAAATTAAATCGTTTTATTGATATAATATTAATTAAAACATTTTAAAATTTAAATAGCATTCATGTTTACGTGATTGATTTTTTTTTATGATTGTTTGAATATATTAAATCGATTGATTGGATCGGTTGGATTGAGGATTAGTTGAGGTATCGATCTGGAAAATAGTTTCAAATAGATTAAATCACAAATCAATATCAGTTGAATTGAAAAAAAAACCAATTGAACTATTTTTTAATTTTTAAATTATTTATTTAAATGAACTGGTTGGATCAACGAACTGGTGGCCTGACCAGTTCGACCATCGGTCTAGTTCTAAAAATATTAAATTTTTTTTTTAGGTATTTTACATGCAAGATTTTCAAAATCAAGTTGATGGTTGAACATAAAGGTGCTCATGGGTCGCCTTTAGGCCAAGCCTAAACATGATATTAATATACTTTATGTTTGTCCAAGCTCGGCGCAACCCGAAATATGGATTTAAAATTTTACCAATATCAGTCCATATTTGCAAAAGACTAATCCAATCTCATTTTAGGCCCACCCATATAATTTTTAATTTTTTTAAATATTTATATTATATTATTTTAATATTTAATAGTTTTATACATTTTTTATTTATTGAATTATTTTATATAGTAATATTAACATTATTTTAATATTTACATTAGAGTAATATTATATATTTAGTATAAGTTTATTTTTTTAATGTGTTCTAAATTACATAATATAAAATATTATAAACTTAAAAATAGATCGAGTCAGGCCAGGTTTGAACATTCAAGCTCGAACTCGACCCATATTTTAAATGAGCCTAAATTTTTTGCACAAACCCATCTTTTGAGCCTAATATTTTTATCCAAATATCAGGTGAGCCTTTGAGCCTAGATAGATAACCTGACTCATAAACAAGTCTAGTTAAACCGATCAAATTATCAATTAGACAGCTCTAGCCGATACATCTCGTTCAATTGAATAAGTTGTTTTAAATTAAAATAATATAAAAAATCAATTCAACCAACTAATTCAGTTAATTTGTGAATTAATTGATCTAACACTTTATTATAAACCCATACCTAAATCGATTTCGAACCTAATCAATCAATCTATTCAACTTTCAAAATATATCTTCATGTTCATTTTACAGTACACCATGATTGACAAATACAAAGCACAATTCATTTTCACGTGTTAATTAAGAAGTTAGGTATAAAAGAAAGAAAAAAAGCTTAAAAAACTTAGGCAGGCACCATCCGACCAGTATTTATCACGTGCACGAAATCCCCAATCTGTTTCCAAGCCCACTATATTCTAACCTACACCTTGCTATACCCTATTCCTTACTCAACCCAATCAAAGCACGCCACATAATATTCAAACGTCTCATAATCCACGTCATCTAAAAGTCTCCTTACGTGGCATCCTACGTGTCAGTTTCCCACTTCGAGAATTGTTTACAAACGCGCGCACATAGAGCACCATCTTTAAACCGTTAAATAATATATTCTCACGCTCTGTTAGATCCGAATGAAGGGTTTTTTTTTTTGGTAACGGAAAAAGAACTCAAACCCTAAGATGAATTTTCCCGCCATGAACAACGGGAGACAAACTCCGGCGATGGAGACGGCGGCGGACTCAAGTTCGAGTGCTTTCTCGTTCATTTCGAAAGGGTGGAGAGAAGTACGTGATTCGGCCGACGCAGATTTACGGCTCATGAAAGACCGAGCGAACTCGTTCAAGAATATCGCAGCGAGTTTCGATAGGGAAATTGAGAACTTGATTTACTCAGCGACACCGACTTTTACGGTACCGCCGATCCGACAATCTTCGGAGATCGAATTCATGAAGAAACTTCATCCTAAGATGTCGGAGTTTCGTCGGGTTTATTCGGCGCCGGAGATTAGCCGGAAAGTGATGGAGAAATGTGGACCGAGGGCGAACTTAGGGATAGAGTTGTCGAGAATAAGGAGTACGATCGCGGCGGAGGTGTTTGGAACCGTGGAGGAGGATATGAAAGGAATTATCGAATTTAATAAGGTGAGGAGTGAGAAGCTTAACGAGGAAGGGCAATTTGGGGAATGGGAACCAATTCGAGTGTTGAAGACAAGGTTCAGGGAGTTTGAGAAGAAAAATTCGACAGTTGAAATTTTTGCTGGATTTAAGAAGAATGAGTTTGTGGAGAAAGTTAAGTCGAGTTTGGTAAGGTTCTGCTTTTGTAGTGGCTGAGACTTGAAACTACCTTTTCTTTTTTGATGTTAATTTATTTGTGTGAAGTAGTTAGGAGTTAATCTTTAAGTTTTAGAAGGGCATAAAATTAATGGATGCTTTATACAGGGATTTTTTGTTGTAGAATACTCTAACTGGAACCTTTTAGGAAGTGGGGAATTTTGATTAATATAGAGTGCCTGCTGTAATTACAGACTTGAAGTGTTTAGGATACTGAATTGTCTAACTAAATCAAAATGTTAGAAAATCTCAGAAGTCCATTGGAGGTTTTAATAAGCTTGACTGATTTTTTATGTTAAAAAATAATTTAATGGGTCTTAGAAGATTCATTCTCTTCCTAGTCAAGGGTTTGATTGAATCTTAGACCGTGACTATTAAGTGGGAAATTCTATTGTTTCATTTTTTATTATGGTTTCTTGGATGTAGTTTAAATCAGAATGGGCATGTCAGTGATTTGAATGAAGACGGTGTCCTTATGATTTAAAAGGATATGAAAATTATGGTAATGTTTGGATTCTAAGGCCTTCACCTTGTAAACTATCCGCCAAAATAAACACGGTAGTTATGGCTTTTAAAGGCCAAATCCAATGGACATTTATTATTGTCTAGTAAGAGGACGATCTAATAATGGCTGCTTTAGAATTATTGTCTTAATCTATTGGTTCATATCCCCAGGCTATAGATGCAGTGAGTACTGTTGCAAAGAGCATGCTTCCAGACCTGAAGGGTAGTAAGGCTGGTTTTCCTGCTTTAGTTCTATTGCATTCATCAACCTCTAACAGTGAGTGTTAGCTTAGCCTAATTGGTTATTTGGTCCTTCTTTTACTTTGATACACTTAGTACTTCAAAAGTAGTATCTGAACT
This sequence comes from Gossypium raimondii, assembly GCF_025698545.1. NCBI lineage: Eukaryota > Viridiplantae > Streptophyta > Magnoliopsida > Malvales > Malvaceae > Gossypium > Gossypium raimondii. Next base: position 1,318,438 of record NC_068575.1, read on the forward strand.
GATTCAATTTCCCTATTAGGAAGTACCATTTTCTTTTCTTACTGATTAGGCATTGTTCAGAAGAGCAAATAGGTCATGGTATTTAGGAGGAAGTATATACCTTTTCTTTTGACCAATCAATTACACCAGGGCAATTGAAACAAATATTCTTTAATTTGTATTATGGGAATCACTTACTCTTGGTGCCATGCTAATAAAGTATAAATTTATTTGTTTAGAACATAAAGTTTCTGTGATGGAAAAAGTGGTGTAACTTGAAGCATAATAATTTTAATTTGCTCACCCTATAACATTCAATAAAAGCAGGCGTTTTGTTCTATTTGTTGCTAACCATCCAGCTCTAGTTTATGGTTTTTAGTTCTATGTTGAACATTTTAGCTTTCAAATCTTCTGTTTGTATATTCTAGATGTTTATGTTATGATCTTTTTATCTTGATTACTGTAATTTAAAAATCCTTTTGGAATGTGTGTTTATTTTGCAGAAAGCAATTTGCAAGGAGCCTCAAGAGTCAAAGGTTCCCCCGTCTCTTCCTTTTAGTGATAAATTTTGATTTTCTTGATGCAGTCATGCCATTTATACATTTCTGCAAAATTTTTCTGTTTATTGTCAAGGATCATAAAAGATATTTATAAGGTTTTACAATTAAAATAGTTCTTTATAAAAGAATCAAGACTGAAACTCTTTGTGATGTTAGGCAATAACTAGGCTGTCGAGTTGGGTCTTTTTAGCTACTGGATGCTTGCATTTATTGGATGGTTGGTTATTTGGTTGGGATTAGGACAGATTTTATAGCTTAGCTTCATTTGTGGGAGTCCACATATGTATTTTAAAATAAATTCCTACCAAAATGGCTTGAATTTAAATGTATACTTCATCTTCTACCGCATCTTTGACATTCCTCTATATTTTAAGGCTACTTCTATGTTGTATCATTCAATAGCCAATTCTTTGGGTTGATTAAAGTTGACAGCAGCTTGTAAGGGGATTTAACACCTCTTTACCTTGGGAATTGGAAAGCTTATCTAGCTGGAGAAGCAGCAAACTGTGCTTGTTGAATCCATGTAAAAATTTCAAAGAAAAAGCAATTTCCTTTTGCTGATTGATGTCTTTTTTTGCTTTGAACGAAGATAAATCTATTTATTACCTCAAGTTTTGCAGCCATTTTAACTGAATATTTATTGTGTTTGAATTTATGGAAACATTTTCTTATCTCTGGAGTTTCAACCTATACCTTTTGTCCATGCGCTTTTGATTTTCAGTGGATGTGATAGATAATGCTGTTGCAAGCTACCATATGTCAATAGACTATACAAGTATAATGAACCAAATTTATCATGTACAAGTATAAGCCACCATATGTCAACAGACCATGCATGTTCTGGATTAGAGATAATGTTGGCTTCCTCAGTTATTTCTAATTTCTCAACTAGCATTAGCAATGCTTTCATCCTGGCCACCTCATTATAAACATCTTTACTGGAGGATGGAGCCAACTCCTTTGGGATGGTTAATTTAAGCAAGGCCCTAACTTTTAATGGATATCATGCATATGCAAACATAATTGGATTTTAAGATGCTTGGTAAAATAGGTGTTGCATTGCGCTGTGCTGAATGCTTTTGTATTTTCCTGTTTGCTGTAGGAAGTACCACCGCTGGATGTGCCGGAGTTATTAGCAGTTTTGGTGAGGCAGTCTGGCCCTTTTTTGGATCAATTTGGCATCAGAAGAAGTAAGTAGCTTTATCTCGCTTATTTTTGTTGAGTTCAAATTTTACATTCCTGATCAGCTTTTGGTGTGATCTATTATTCTTGTGAATGTGACTGTATTTACTTGAAGGGTTCTGTTCTCTTGTTCCTGCTTTTATTATGATTTCCTTTCTAGGGCCGTTGTAGTTTGTATTTGAGTTCATATATTCTGTCTATAAGAAAATTGTAAGAAAGCTTCATCTGTCCAATTTAACTAGGTGCTTTTTCTCCTGGATTAAATTGGGGCAGCATCTTTAATTGCCATTTCTGTGAAACAGTCATGAAACTTCAATCTTTGAAATAATCCAGACATTGCTCTCTTCTGGGAGTAGTGAGGCTGAATAATTAACAGTCTTCTGTTCACCTTTCTGCAACCATTCCTTCTAAGAGCAAGTGGTTTTTACTGTTTTCTTAAATGTGGTTTCAGATCTATGTGACAAGATAGTTGAAAACTTGTGCAGCAAACGGAAGAATCAACTTGTTTTGCGCTCCCTTGTTGCAGGAGAACCCCCTGCTGTCGACCCTGATAAGATTAGCGATGAACTGGATTTAAGGATAGCCAGTGTCCTTCAAAGTACAGGGCATTGCAGTGAGAGAGGTGGCTCTTGGACAGACTTCATGAAGCCTGATGTTACAGATGGGAAAAGGCATGTTGCCATTGTTACTACTGCCAGCCTTCCATGGATGACAGGAACTGCTGTGAACCCACTTTTTCGAGCAGCATACTTGGCAAAATCGGCAAAACAAAAAGTCACGCTCTTGGTTCCTTGGCTTTGCAGATCTGATCAAGAACTTGTTTATCCAAACAATCTCACTTTCGGTTCCCCAGAAGAGCAGGAAAATTATATACGTAACTGGCTCGAAGAAAGCGTTGGTTTTAAGGCTGATTTTAGAATCTCCTTTTATCCAGGAAAGGTAATCCTTGATGCACTACATTATGTTATATTCGATTATATCTGTCAAATAGATTTTATAAGTGACATCTTTTTTGCATATTGTTTCTTAGTTTTCGAGAGAAAGGCGAAGCATAATACCTGCTGGAGATACTTCTCAGTTTATCCCATCAAAAAATGCTGACATTGCTATTTTGGAAGAACCAGAACACTTGAACTGGTACCATCACGGTAAACGCTGGACTGACAAATTCAACCATGTTGTTGGTATTGTCCACACAAATTACTTGGAATACATTAAGAGGGAGAAAAATGGTGCTCTACAGGCTTTCTTTGTGAAACACATCAACAATCTGGTCACTCGAGCACATTGCCACAGGGTGTGTATAAATTTTGTTTTATGCTTATTTGCATCTCTGAGCATAATTTTTTATCAGTCATTCAAAAGTCTTACGGTAAACTTGAGAATTGTTCTTTGTTTGTTTGTTTGTGTTCACCCTTCAGGTTCTTCGTCTTTCTGCTGCAACTCAAGATATGCCAAAGTCTGTGATTTGCAATGTTCACGGTGTAAACCCGAAGTTTTTGAAAATAGGAGAAAAAGTTGCTGCAGAAAGGGAACTTGGGCAGCAAGCTTTTTCTAAAGGTGCATACTTCTTAGGCAAGATGGTTTGGGCAAAAGGATACAAAGAGCTGATAGATTTGCTGGCAAAGCACAAGAATGATCTCAATGGTTTCAAGTTGGATGTCTACGGGAACGGTGAGGATGCACATGAAGTTCAGAGTACCGCTAAGAGGTTGGATTTGAATCTTAATTTTCAAAAGGGAAGGGACCATGCAGATGATTCTCTTCAGGGGTAAGGATCCTCTAGGCAAGTTAACCATTGTTTTGGTATGGTCTGTGTAACTTTCTAACGTTATCTTCTTGTCCCGAAGGTACAAAGTCTTCATAAACCCTAGTGTCAGTGACGTGCTCTGCACAGCTACTGCGGAGGCACTTGCAATGGGAAAATTCGTAGTATGTGCAGACCATCCATCGAACGAGTTCTTCAGCTCATTTCCCAACTGTCTAACTTACAAGACACCTGAAGACTTTGTTGCTAAAGTGAAAGAAGCACTAGCAAATGAGCCTCAACCGCTGACACCGGAACAAAGATACAACCTATCATGGGAGGCTGCAACCAAAAGATTTATAGAATATTCAGAGCTCGACAGAATCTTGAATAACGAATATAGCGCTACAACAATTAGAAAATCAAACGGAAAAGCAATTGCAAGATCGGTTTCAATGCCAACCCTCTCAGAGATGGTCGATGGAGGAATAGCATTTGCTCACTATTGTCTTACAGGGAATGAATTCCTTCGACTTTGCACTGGAGCAATACCAGGTACTCGGGATTACGGAAGACAACATTGTAAAGACCTTCATCTCTTACCTCCACAAGTCGAAAGTCCAATCTATGGCTGGTAAGTGGATGTAGAAACTATATTGACAATGAGCTACTAACCATGGTTGTTAGTATAAAGGTTTTTTTTTGTACTTCAGTTTAAGATATGCTTGTCCGGGACTTAATCTCGTTGGCTTATGCAGTTATCTTTAAGAAGTAGCCTCCAGCAAGTACGAAGTTCGGATTCCATCGTTCCTTCTTTCTTTCGAAGAAAAAAAATACATATATTAGTTTCTGAGGACTGGAATCTATATAGCCTTTCCACTATTGTTTCATAGATTACAAATATTTAGATAGATAGATGATGAAATTGAATGATTCTCTGGTGTAAGTAAATTATGATTTTACATGTCAGCGCAAGCTGTGTAATAAAATGGTGGCAATTTTCCATGTTATTGTACTTCTTTTAGGGTTTATCTTTTCTGGGTTTAATTTGGCTTTTAATTTTACTGGTGAAAAATGTGTGCAATCAAACTAATAATTGAGCTCATGGTATAATTAAACAGAGTTATGTAGTTAATTTTTTTAAAAATTAAAATAATACATTTTATAATTAAATTTTTAAAAAATATTATTAAAATATTAGTTTGAGTTGATGGCATTTGATCCGATCAAATTTGCAATAAGTTGAATTTGATTTGATTTGACCATAAAAAACTTGACAACTTCGAACCTGTCTAGTTTAAACTTTAGTTGACTTAAACTTGAAACTAATTTGTATTTGAAGCAATTTTGTCAAGGATTAAATTTTGGTCCAAACACTTGACACATTAATATTCTTTTTAGTGAGGATTTGTCTTTTGATCTTATTAAAGACACAAGTGCATTAAGAGACGAAATTCATAGATAAAAATTGCCTCGTCATATAAGTATACAAAAGATTGAAAAGTTTGCTATAAGTGAACTTTGAACCATACTTTAAACGAGGCATGAGAGCAAATTGGGTACCACTTGCTTGCTCTCTAAGTTAATAAAGTTTGTACACAAAATCCTCGATAAAAATGATATTATATTTATTAGAAAAGTTATTAATTTCAAACAAACGATTTCTTACAAAAATTTTTAAAAAAAATAAAAATCCCTTGAATAAATCTAAACCCAAAATAACAATTTAAAATAATTTAAATCTATAATAACGTGACCTAAAAACTCCAACATCAAAACAAAAATTAGAAAACACCCAAAACAACCTAAAATACTTGGAAATTGTAAAATTCAAATTAACATAATCTAGATTGATTTAATTCGAAACCAATCTCACCTGCCCAATTGATAGATCTACCTTCAGCAGACCTTGTCTCTAAGAGATTGGGCCAATTGAATTTATTGGACACAAAAATTTTGGGTTTGGGTTTGCCATAGCTACTGTTCTCACAGTCCAATATTTGATTTTTCTCAACCATTTTCTTTGAGATTCATTTCGTCTTCTACCTCTCCGTCACACAAATTTTCAAAACCTTCATTTCACACCAAATCAAAGATCGGATCCAACAATCGCCACTGAAGACGAAGCTATATATACTCCAATCTCAATTCCTTCTCCAAAGCCTCCGAGTTAACTCGCCCTCTGAAAGTCTCAATCGACTCATTAGCTTTCAGCAAAACGACAATCGTCGGAGAGGGCGAGAGTGATGGCGGATCCGGCCAGCACGCCACTTGGAAAAATGCTATTGGAGGAGATCACTCCTGTTGTTATGGTACTCTGTACTCCATACGTAGAAGAATCTTGCCTTAAGAACGGTCTTTCCTTAATTCAATTGCTTTCCCCTTTCTGCGACTTCACCAACATTGACGGTGAGTAATTCAAATATATATGTGTGTGTGTGTGTGTATACATACGCATTTTAATATGTACATTTATCCGTATTTTTGTGTCTGTGTGTCTTAACATTTTAGGTGATTTCTTGTTTTGTTGCTTTTTGTTTTACTTATCTGAGATTTTTGGTGGTAGTGCCTGTAAGGACGGCGAGTGATCAACCCTACAGGCTGAGGAAGTTCAAATTGCGCTTGTTTTACTCCTCAGATATTCGACAACCGAATCTCGAGGTAATTTTCTATTGTGATCACTAGTTTTGTAGCTTAATTATGTAGTGGAATTGTTATGAAATAAATGTTTTAATCAGTTGAATTCAAGTTGGTGGATAATGAAATTTTGGTTATTTAGGAACGTAATTAACAACACTAGTAGGCTAGTAGTTGAGTTGGCAGCTACTGAGAGAACTATTTCGGTTTAAATAGACCTAGCATTGATTCCTGAGTTTGATTAAGTATTTTAGTATTGGAATAATTTGGAACAATGGTTTATTTGAGGGATTATATTACATTGCAAGATGATTTAGTTGATTTGATTCAAGCTCCACAGTGCATGTGCATCTTATAGTTGGTTTCTTATGTTGAATATAAATGTTGATCTCCTAGGTAGCAAAGGAGAGGCTAAAGAAGGTTATTACCCATGTGGGAGAGAAAAATTTTCTCGAATCTTCAGACCCATCTCAAGTTAACAATCTTCTCTCTAGTAAGTTTACATTTGATTTTGATATTTTTAGTATATTAGCGGTTTGTTTCCTTGGTGGTTAGTTTTTTGTTTTTAATATACTATTGAGATTGTCTGATTTCATTGCATGCCCTTTTTTTGTGGTTTTATTAAAACTTCACCTTGCTGCTTTGATTTATATATGGTAATTTTTTTTTTGTTTTGCAGGGCCTGAGTCTGAAATGTTACCATCGTGGTTTCAGTTTTTTAACAAAGAGCTTGTACGTACCTTGTCTTTTTCAGATCATGAAGCTTTTGACCATCCTGTGGCATGTAAGCTTTGGAAATTTATCAGATAAATTTCTTGCTTTTTTTCATGTTGGTATTGTTAAGATCTACTAATCTTGTTTCTTTCACTCACGGCTTCTGTTACATGTTTATTCTAGATATCGCATTCAGTTGTTGATTGTTTCTTGTCCAAAATGATTTCTAGGCCTTTTGGTTGTGTCGTCGAAGGATGATGAACCCGTAAACAGATTTGTAGACCTCTTTAACACCAACAAATTGCCTTCTCTTCTCAATGACGGTGCAATGGACCCAAAGATAATGAAGCATTACTTACTTTTGCACGATAATCAAGATGGCCCTTTCAATAAGTATGCCAGACTTTCTTATCTGGTTATGTTTGAAATTATTAAGTGCAATAAGCATGACAACGATGCTTTTGAATACTGATATATATAATTTCATAAGAACATGCATGCCTGTTTTGGCTTAACCTTTTATTTTTCTGTTTTAAGTTGGTGGAGCAAATGTCCAGATATATATTCTATTCTTCCTCACTTTTCTTATTAGGACACGTAAATGGTGCATGTAAGGCTTGAAAGAATATTTCAGTTCAACCTAGTTGAATGCATTAGATTTACCAACCAGTTGTTCATGTTCAGAGATGAAGCCATGTGGAAAATAAGCAAGACCTGGGTTTGAAGAGCAAAAAACCTGGAATGAGATTCCCATCATGTATGAGAAACCTATTACATGGAATAAGACAAATGAAATGATTTTAGTAGATAACATCCTTGAAGAAGCATGTAGGAAATGGATCACCTTAATGTAAAAATTGGAATAGACTGACACTTGTTGAGGCTGGGGAACAATTTCAGGTCAATTTAGTTTCTATTCATGCCATTCAGGATTTTCTCATATGTTCTGCTTGGTCGAGGGATAGTGTTGATAACATAATCAACAAAAAGGAAGCTAAAGACCTGATATAGGTTGAATAATAATAATTTTATATATTGATGTTAACTCAGCAGGTGCCATGTGAGTGCAGTGAATGTATGATAAGATATTCAGTGCAGCCAGCTGACCATTGTGTTTAATTCCATTTTTGTTTGCAGGGCTACTAAACTTTTGGCAGACATGAGAAATGCATTTGGACAAAATGACTGTCAAATAATTTGCTTTAACTCTTCTCAAGATGGGAAAATCCATCATCAAGATAATCCTTGGGCTCCATTTGTAAATTACTTGACTTTGAGGGATTATTATGTTTCAGTTATTTACTTGTTCATAGGAAAATGTTAGCTGAATCTTATGTTGGTTCAGGGTGCCAGTGAAAGTATATGATAAAGTTAGTCTAATGCTTTAATTCATGTACTTTTGTGACAGAAATCTGATGCTTTACCTACTGAAAATCTTGGTGGTTTCCTCAATCTTGATGACTTAAACGAGGTAACTTTTCTAACACCTTCTTGGGTACTTTCATTTGTAACTCTACTTATGCTTGTATAATTTGGTAACAGATAAAGGATTTTATGCAAGAATTATCATCTAAACATATCATTCCTTACATGGAACAAAAGATACGTGTGTTGAACCAACAGGTATTTTAACTCACAAACTTTCTTCCTTGTGTTCGCATCAGAATTTCAATGTATTGCTTTTTCAAAAAAAGATTATTTCTCAGATTATATTCTTATTCCTTTCATAATTTTTCATATTAAAATTAGGTTTCTGCTACAAGGAAAGGTTTTAGGAACCAAATTAAAAATTTGTGGTGGAGGAAGGGGAAAGAAGATACAATAGACACCCCTAATGGTCCTGTGTAAGTGATGCTGTTCATTCATTGAGATTCGAGTCTGCTTCTAGTTTCTTCTCGAGTTTATCCTAATTTAGTTTTATTTTCTCTGTTTATAGGTATACCTTTAATTCAATTGAATCCCAGATTAGAATCTTAGGTGACTATGCATTCATGTTAGGAGACTATGAACTTGCACTATCGAATTATCGCCTAATTTCCACCGATTACAAGCTCGATAAAGCCTGGAAGCGCTATGCTGGTGTGCAGGTTGCTTCAATTCTCTCTCTTTTTTATTTTTTTTAATACCATTTTCTCTGTTCTTTAAGTTGATTCTTTTTCTGTTTCTTTACTGGCTTGGCTGTCATTTCATGGAGAACACGGATTGCTGTTTATTCTCATTGTAATAGATCTCATGAAAGTTTTTTGCTGTATATTTGGGCTTGTTTCTGGATTTATTGTACCTATTTTGCAACCTTACCATGTCTTGTTCATTTCTTCAGGAGATGATGGGGCTTACATACTTCTTGCTTGATCAATCAAGAAAAGACGCAGAGTACTGCATGGAAAATGCATTTAATACTTATTTAGTATGTATAGTTCTTGGCTCCTGTTTTTTTTCTTGCAACTATTTTAGGCTTTAGAACTGAATATAGTCCATCAGATATGGCTATCTATAACATGGAACCTTTGGTTTTCAAGCTGAAGAAGAGAATTCATTCACTTGATAAGTATGAAAAATCGAAACTGCTAAATCTAAGTGCACTAATTCTAGATATCATCATTATTTTTCTGTACATTAAAGTACCTGTTTGATATGCCATTTCTGCCTCAAACTATCAACATCTTTAACATCCTTTTGCTATAGTTAGCATGGGTACTTCCTTTTAGATTAACAGTTAGGTTTGAACTGTGAATTAGATTTCTGTGGCTGCTGGGATTGAAGAAGTTATTATGCGAATGACATAGGACAAATTTGGCAAAGTCTTCTGCATGTGATTTGCTGTGGATGGGGATTGTGGCTTGTAATAGCTTGGTCAGATGGAAGTTGTTTTTGTCATAATCCAGTGGTAAACTCAGTGGGTTCTCCAGTGAAGTAAACCCCTTGGCGTATGAAAAATGTCCTTAATTGTTGTTTCCTTATATACTGGTCCAGTTGATAACGAGTAAAGAATTTATGGTATTGGGGATGATAGGGGAATTTTTGTTTTGCTAGAATGAGCTAGGTCTTATATTGTTTTGTGTGAGTAATTAGGATCAGGTTTGGTGACAGTCATGACAATTAGGAATGGTTGATATCAAGATAACTTTAATATGTAGCAAATTCCAATTGAGTGTTAATACCTCCCATTGATTTTTCTGTTTCTTTTATTATTCAATTCATGCAGAAACTTGGATCAGCTGGCCGACGAAATACTACTAGATGTGGTCTCTGGTGGGCAGAGATGCTCAAGACAAGAGATCAGCTTAAAGAAGCTGCTACTGTTTATTTTCGCATTTGTGGTGAGGTAATGTTCTATTTCCTTGGAATTGCTTTGGGTGAGTGAATATTATCTGCCACTCACAACCTTTTTTAATTTTTTCCCTTAGGATACTTTACATTCGGCTGTGATGCTTGAGCAAGCATCTTTTTGCTACTTGTTATCAAAACCACCAATGTTGCATAAATATGGGTTTCATCTTGTTCTCTCTGGTGATCATTACAAAAAATGTGATCAGGTTATCCAAAACCCTCAAGTATTGTGAGAATATATCAAATCCTCCCTCTTCTAAAATTTTACCATCTCTTCTTCTGCAGATTAAACATGCAATTCGCACATATAGAAGTGCTATTCCTGTTTATAAGGGAACCACTTGGAGTCTCATCAAAGATCACGTTCATTTCCACATTGGACAGTAAGCTACATATATGGTGCAGCTGGGCTCCTCTATGAATGTAGTGGTTGCAGAGTTTTATTGTGGTATTTTTCTAATAAAACTCACTTGACGTAGGTGGTATGCTTTACTTGGCATGTATGATGTTGCTGTCACTCATATGTTGGAGGTCTTGGCCAGCACTCATCAGTCAAAGACAACGCAGGAGCTCTTTCTGAGAGATTTTCTTCAGATTGTCCAGGTGGATCTGAAGTTAATTTGATTTCTGTTATGCTTTGTTGACTCAGGAATCCAAATTTACAGGAGCTTCTTAGATCATAGAAAATCTACCCTATGTTTGGAAAGTGGGTTTGTCTAATTAGTTTGTTAGGTGCGTGCAAGTTTAACAGGATTGTCTAATTACTACTTTTTTTTTTTCATGGATGATACAGAAAACTGGGAAGACATTTGAGGTGCTCAAACTTCAGTTGCCTGTTATCAACATTTCCTCCCTTAAGGTCATTTTTGAAGATCAGAGAACTAATGCATCTGCTGCAGCTGTAAGTTTTGTTCGTCTGGAATAGTGATTTTTTGCTCAATGTTAATGGACGATGTCATAGACTCATACATATTTCATTTTTTTTCAGGCTAGAGTCAAAGAAAGTTTATGGCGTTCACTGGAGGAGGACATAATCCCATCGTCTACTGCCAGGTCCAATTGGCTGGAATTACAGTCAAAGATTATGCCAAGAAAGTATAAAGAATCAAATATTTGTGTGGCAGGAGGTATGAAGATTATAGTGCAACATATAATGTTAATAATTGTTTTCTAAACTTAGAATACTGTCAAGACAATATTAGAAGGTTTCTGGTTGGCTGCTGGTTCAAATTCTGCTATTTAGCAACAAAGTATACTGCAGATGTTAGAAATTGGGGTCAGCCTCACAGACTAAGATCCTTTACTGCAAAATTTTGTGTTCAAGTTCCTTATTGCTTTATGCAAATTCTATTTACCAACCTATTCTTCGTATTAGGGTATCCATTTCTACAACTTTGTCTTTTCAATCTATGGAGTATGACATGATATTGGGATTTTAGAGTAGAATGCATGAAATTGACTCATATATGCGACATGCACTTATATTCTTTATGTTGGCAATGATTCCATTGACAGTGAATGAGATTTTTCAAGTATTTATTGTTCAATTCAGCTGTCTTGTACTGTTCCTTCCCTAACATAGTGTCAAGGATTTTGCATTCCTAGGGAGGAATATTAGATTCAACTACTAAATTGAAATCTAAAACTTTTACTCATAGTAATATAAGATGGTCATTTCTTAGATAACAAAGAGAATATGTAAGAGGCATAATTTATTGTTGCATTAATGGATTTCTTTTTTCTGATATATTCTTCTTCTTCTTCTTCATCTGTTTGCAGAAGCATTAAAAGTGGATATTGAATTTAAAAACCCTCTACAAATCCCTATTTCTGTCTCAAGTGTTTCTTTGATGTGTGAGCTCTGTGCAAATCCTGAAGAAGGCAAGCTGCCAAAGTCTGTTTCCTTTTTCTTTTGGCATTTCTTCGTTTCAACTCTATATTGATTAAATTGGTTTTGAATCATCACACAGATGCTAATAGTTCGAACAATGAGGTCCAGAATAATGAAGACAGAACATCAACCTCCTCTGGGTATGTGTTTTTCTATTCCTGTATACAGGTGTATGTATATATGCATACATGCATTTACAGTATTCCTCCTGTTGGGAGGTTCCAATATTTTATTGCTGTATGCAACTGCTGATATGGGTGTTTTGCATGATGACTGCAGGGATATTAACTCATGTTTGATTTTATCTGAGGTTGACTTTTCCTTAGAAGGGGGTGAAACAACTGTGGTGCGTATTTTACAAGAATACTTGAATATTTTATAGATGGGAGTGTTGGTATGGATTGTCATTTACATCAGTTATACTTGTGAATATTTCTTAATGTTTAATTGGTTTTATGGACTGTTATAGATTTATTGTATTGTGTAGGAAAGTGAAATTATGAGGAAGAGCAGCTATATCACCTAATTGATGTTCTTATCCATGGTGCAGTGTAATTAAAACGCTTTTCTCATTAGTTACTAAAATTTTTTGAACATTTCTGTATCTTATTTTCAGGTGCAACTAACTGTTACTCCAAGAATAGAAGGCATTCTGAAAATTGTTGGTGTGAAATGGAAATTGTCAAGTGCAGTGGTGGGTTTATGTAATTTTGAGTTTAACCCTGTGAACAGAGTTGTCAGGGGAAGAAGGAAACAGCATTCTCCTAGCAGTGACTTGAAGTTTCTAGTGATTAAGGTGCTTGTGTTTCATCTAAACCTGCTTTTATTTTAGTGTCCCTTGCTCCATCTCTCTTGTGGAATTGCATCTAACTTACACTGTTTTTTTATGAATGTCTAGAGTCTACCCAGACTTCAGGGTTTTATTCATTCTTTACCAGAAAAAACCTATGCGGGAGACTTACGGCCTCTTGTGTTGGAACTAAGTAACCAATCAAAATCTCCTGTCAAGGTACAGTTTTCTTTACCCATTTTAGTATTATAATCTTTCTATATTGCTTCTGACTGAGTTAGTTTCAACCAACTTTATTTCATTCTAAACAATTTCAATTAGATGAAGGTGGACCATTGGTCTGACCATGATCAATGGTTAAACCACGAGCCATATTTTGTGGTTACCTACTACTATGTTCTTTCATAAAACAGTGAAATTATGTTAAACTATCAAGTGCTTTTTCTTGGTAAGAATCCCTAATGCTTAGCTTAGCCTAGCTAAAGATTGGTATGCCTGTATGGTTTGTATTGCTTGGTCTAGCCTCAAGTGAAGCCTGAGCTCCGAAGGGATTAATTAATGTGGTTTTCCTTCATATATGTAAATTCAAACTTGTTTTGTGTCTTCTATAAAATGAATTATTTTAATGGTTATTTGTTCTATAACATGGGTTATTACAATGTTTTCGATAGAACCTAAAGATGAAGATCAGCAATCCTAGATTTCTATATGCTGGGAACCAAAAGGAGTTGAATGCAGACTTTCCTGCATGCTTAAAAAAGAAGATGAATGTTGAGAAAAGCGGCAGGCATGCTAATGTTAATAAAACATTGCAGAATTTGTATCACTTTCCTGAGGTAATGTTTCACTGTGTATGTTTTACTGAATATTATATCAAGTCGGTTGTACCTCATGGTTTTTCATTCATATATTTTGCATTTGTCAATGCTTCAGGACATATCCGTGCAGGAGGAAACATCATTATCATGGCCTCTTTGGTTTCACGCTGCTGTTCCTGGAAATATTCCTTTGTACATTACAATATATTACGAAATGGAAGGTGTATCAAGCATCATGAAATATCGCACTCTACGCATGCATTATAATTTGCAGGTAAGTTCTTGAACAGAGAAGGCTGTTCTTATCTGTTTATTAAAGAACCTATATATATTTCAAATGGTCATTTAAGTGGTCATACGTGTTTTTTGCCTCTTTTAATATCAGTTTACTACTTGGCTATTCTAATTTATTCTCTTCATTTCTGCTAGGTTTTACCTTCATTGGATGTATCGTTTCAACTTAGTACTCGCCCATCAAGATCGCAAGAGTTCCTCTTGCGCATGGATGTTGTCAACAAGACGAGTTCCGAATGTTTTCAGGTTCATCAGTTGTCGTCTGTTGGGCAGCAATGGGAAATCTCATTGCTTCAACCTGTTGATAGCATCTTACCTTCTCAGTCTTTATTTGCTGGCCAGTCACTTTCGTGTTTCTTCATGCTTAAGGTTGGTACAACTAGACAAGAACTTACACTTTGGATTATTCATCTTGTCTAAAATATTTATCTACTAATTGTTCTCCTTTTAATTTGTTCATCGAAGTTTTATACTACTTGGCTGTTACATGTGCAAAGCCATCATTAGGTGACTTTTGTCAGGCTTTGGCTTGAGGGTGTTTGATCAAATGCCTTCCTATTGGTACCATGGGACAGTATAATAACTTTAAATCATGATGGTGTACCTTTGAACCTAAGCCAACTTCGATGCCCATTGATAAAAACCTTACAAACTGTAAAAACGATTGCAATCCATACTGGAGTAACTTGATCTCTAACCTTGTAGATTTTGCATAAGTTGCAATTCTACCTTGTATTTGTCTATGAACGTTATCCCGTTTTAGTATAAATATGTTATTGGCTACATATTTTCTTGTTAAAGATTTATTTGTCATCTCGAGTTCTTCTATTGCCGAGTAATATTTGTTTGTTTCTTTCAGCATTCACCTGTTGACTTAATTATACTCAAAATTTCCCTTCAGGATCGCAGGAGGTCATCAACTTCTGAAGATAGTATTCCTTCTCTTTCACATATTCAAAGTGACGTAAGGTTGGGCCCTCAGGATAACAGTGAAGCCTTCTTTGATGTATCGAGTTCACCTTTGGCCGATTTCCATGACTGTGAAAGATCATCCCGGGGAATGTCATCTCAGGTTGTTAATTTTCTTGCCCTTACGTTCTTTGTTTGTATAACAATCAACCAGAATGTCGTATCCTTATGTTGATTATTATACTTCATCATTACCATTAGAGTTAAAATTTGACT
Organism: Gossypium raimondii; assembly: GCF_025698545.1. Taxonomy (NCBI): domain Eukaryota; kingdom Viridiplantae; phylum Streptophyta; class Magnoliopsida; order Malvales; family Malvaceae; genus Gossypium; species Gossypium raimondii. The sequence goes on from NC_068575.1 coordinate 1,333,565, forward strand.
TGGGTTAGATTTTCTCATATCTATATCACCATTTCATTCTCCATTCTCAAGCTTGTATTAACAATGATGTCTCCTGTTTTTAGATAAATAGATCGGATTGGTTATTTTTCGATTCTTTCAATCTTTTACACTAGCTAGCTCATGCTTTTGGCTTTTATATTTTTCTTGTACCAGGGGTGTGAATATAAAGTTGATTTCGTGTTCATCACTCAACTGCTGAAGGGTAATAGTGATTCCAGTTCTAATACACCACTTGTGTTTTCCCATCATGCTTGTGATTGCAGGTAAGGCTCGGGCAACCACAATAACTTTCAGGTTAATATAATTTTTTGTCCCCTAAACTTGGCAACTAGGTGCACTTTGGTACTTGTACTTGACAATTAGGTCCAGTTTGATCCTTGAACTTGAAAAAATTGTAAAAGTTTGACGATGTGGTACTCTTAAGATTGTACCACATCATCACCTAGAAAAAAAAAGTGGACATAATGACATGGCACAATTTCAAAAAGCCATGTCCTCTTAACTTTTATGTTTTTCCAAGTTTAGAGATTAAAATAGACCTAGTTATGAAGTTTAAGTACCTAAGTGGACAAAAAAAAGTACACGTACCAAAGTGGTCCTAGTTGCAAAGTTTAAGAGCCAAAAATTGTATTAACTCCAACTTTTAATGAATTGTTAGATGCCACTTAATTCTGATGATTCTCTTTGTTTCAATGTCCTTTTTTCCTTCTCGGTCTTTTGGTAGTCCTTCTAGCATGAGTCCGATATCATGGTTAGTAGACGGACCTCGAACCATTCAACATAACTTCTCGGCTCCTCCATGTGAAGTAAACTTGAAGATGACTATAACCAACTCATCCGATGCCATTGCATCTGTCCATATCAACACCTTTGATTCCCCCAGTAGTAACAACCAACTGATCAACGATGCCACCACATCTCAGCCTCCAGAACACCAATCAGGGTGGTCAGAAATTCCCATCGTGAACGATACAAAGATCATCACAACTGAAGCCCTCACAACCCGTGTTCCCAAATCATTATCCCTCGAAAGTGTCCCCCAATTCATTTGGTCAGGCACAAGCTCCACTAAACTCGTACTTCAACCTCGGTCAACTGCTGAAATCCCTCTTCAGATTTGTGTTTTCACTCCCGGGATATACGACTTATCAAACTACATCTTAAATTGGAACCTTACGCCCGTTAACGATGGAGAAAACCAAGGAGAAGCAAACAAGTCAACCGGAGTTTGCCAAGGATATCCGTATTACCTATCCGTGCTCGAATCTAATTTTAAAGATTAGTTTAATGATTTTTTTACCAGTTTCATTTTATATGCACCATTACTGACGAGATATTTGGTTGTAGTAATTTTTGTAACTTTTTTTCCTCACATTTATGGTGCCTTAAAATGTATAATTCTTGGTATAATAGGAATTTGAGAAGGTAGGAGATGAGTACATTCTTTTTTCTTTTTAATTTGCAAAACAACAATAAGGGTAAAATTAAATATTTTTAAAAGAAAATTGTTTAATTTTGTTATTGATTCATGTGAATGAACTGAGAATTTTTAAGATATTTGGTTTTCGTTCGTTTACATTTGTTTATAAAGTTCAATAAATTAATAATAAACAAGATTTTGATGTTCATAAGTAAGCTTTTTAAATAAATGATTTAAAGCACATTTATTATTAGATTGTTTTAAATGATTAATGTTATTATTATTGTTTGTGTATTTTATTTATAATACGATTATTAACATTTAATTTTTATTAAATATAAAAGAATATTATGTTTATTTATGGTTTATTTACTTTTTTAAACTTATTTTTAATTGTTTGAAAACATATTCAATTATGTACTTATAAATGAAAACATGCTTATTTAATATTCATGATCAAATTTATTTAATTTTAAAGAACTCAAACACATACTTTTAAACAAACAAACATAAACATAATTTTAATATTTTTAATGGAAAATTATAAACGGATTTAAAAATTGTCGGATATCATTAATTAATATTATTTTAAGAAATAAGAAATAAATAAATGAAATACAAGACTATATGAAATTAAAAAAATTAATAGTTTATATAGAAAATAATAATTCATAAAAGAAAATAATAATCCAAACATGAAACACACATTATATTAAAGTTTACAGTACATTATTTTCACAACAGCACCACACCATACACATGGTAGATAACATGATTCATAATCATCCACCACAAATTCTGCAAATTTAAGATTACAAACACCATAACCAAACTTTCAAAGCTTATCATTGGATCAAATGGAAACACCCCATTTTATAGTCTGATCCATATATATATTTTGAAGTTTCAGCATCTTCAACCATTGGTAAAGAAGAGCTTACTTAAGTTGAGCCAAGAATGATTTGCCTAGCAACCAAAACCTGTATTGCAAAAGACCCTGTAACAGTTAATTGCAAAACCAAGTTACTTCCATTGATTGCTAAAGGGGAAAAGCGGTGTTTTTTTGGTGCAAAAAGGTAGCACCAAATCCCACAATTTTCCCCTCCATTGATATCAAACTTTTAGGTTGCAACAGTTGTCTGCCGTTGCAACTGTAATCGTGCCTCCACGTTGATTATTGATCATCGATGAGATAGAGTGGACCGATAATCCAAGATGATCGATTAGGAAGTGGTGATCAAGGTCTCTCCTTGAGTAAATACTGGTGACCTCTGAGCACCCTGAATGTGTTGGTCCCTTGGATGAGTTCAAGGTTCCACTATCGGATGAACAGGAACGGTTCGAAATCAGTCCTTGAGTGGCTTTCTTTGTTGCAGTGTCGTCTTTGTCGGAGCCTGAGCCTCGGGTATTCAGGAACCGGCCACCGCATCCCCTTGGTCGGCGCATTGCGTGTAGGTGGCGAGAGTAGTGCATATATGGCTGTGAAATTCAAAAGTATAAACCTTAATATATTTGTTATACATTAAGACATTGGAAATTTTCTAGTGGAAAATCATGTGATTTTGTTCTTGACTTAAATTATGACCAAGAGTAGTTTAGGGCTTTCAAATTAAGACTTTGTGGAGTTTTTCATCTAACTGAATGAAGAATATCATAAATTTGGCATGTGGAATGGGATATTGAACCATGGATGATGTGTATGCTATATATGGGGGTATTGAAGAAGAAAAGTGAGAATTCAGGGTAAAAGTATCATGGAGACCCTTGTACTAGGAGTTAGATTGTATTTTGCCCCTACTACTAAAAACTGGGCAAACCAGTCCTTGTACATTAGATAAAAAAGCAAATTGGTCCTTTTGTTAAAAACTCTATCCATTTCTATTGTTCAAAACTGGCATGGCTGGTGTCAGGATGAAATTTTAATAGAAATGATTAATTTACTCTTTAATCTAATATACAAGGACTAATTTGCCCAGTTTTTGAGTTAAGAGGGCAAAATACAATCTTATTCCTAGAACAATTGCCTCCATGATACTTTTACCGAGAATTCAGTTATAAAAAGTCTAACTATGACTAATGACCCATTGTTTAGGAGCTCGATGTAATAGCTTCGACTTTTCTTTTTTATTTTTTGAAAGTATTTGTGTTTGACACATATTTTATACGTGTTGAGGGTATATTCCTAATCCTTCAAGTACATGAGAAAAATGAATATACCCATTTTAAATACATACTCATATCCGATACTTGCACAAAAAATAAGTAACATAGCTGACATAAACATCTAGTAAAAGAAATGGAAATACCCAAATTCTCAAACGCATTTTCTTTAAAAAAAAGTAAAAGATTGAACTCATTAACTTTTTCCATTTTGAACCCTATTTTTATTTTAATCCACATTAATCTTCAAACTTGATAAAAGTTTTAATTTAATCCCTAAACTCAACACAATATCTAAATATCATGTCATCTCACTTCATAAATTTATGAATTCTACAAATGGATGAATTAATTTGATTAATTCAACATGTTCATATAAAAGAAGTAATCATTTTCATGTAAACAAATTGTTTTTTTCGAAATCACATTCATGTAAATCATACGTACCTTTCGAGCTTTAGACAATTTATTCTGAAGCACAGCCTTTGCACGAGATTGCCGACGCCTCATGATTCCCTTGTATTGCTTAGCATTTACATATATTGGTCCCTCTTCGGATGCCATGTTCAATGGCAGCATTACACGACCCTATTTTAAATAAAAACACTTTAAATACGATTAGAATATGATAAAATAGCTTAAATACTATCATAAAAAATATGAATTATCAAATAGATTATGTCATTGTGGTACACATAAATCGGATGAGTGCCAAATAGAAATTATATTTTGGATACGTCAAATTTTATATAAAATCTATGTATAATACTTATCCAACGACAAAAGACTATTGAAATGGATATATCACACCATCACTTATTAAAAAATTATTTCAAATTGTTCGATTGAAATTCATAGAAAAATTATTCTCAAGATTAAGAATATTTATTTTGAAAAATAGATGTACTAAAATAATCAAACTATAAGAGATGATTAATAGGCCAAAAATGCATATAGTGCAAGGACCTTCCAATGATAAGTGTATTCTCAAATTTATAAATATGACCATATATTTGAAAGATTATAGTCTCCTATACATAACTAAATATTCTAATAGAACTTAAGTATTACGGAGGTAATTATATTTTGCTTCTTCTAATTAAAAAAAAAGAGTAAACCAGTCCTTATACATTGATCAAAGAGCAAACTGATCCTTTTGCTAAAATTTCATCCAATTTTACTAATAAAAAATGGTCTTTATAAGTAAGCATAAGATGCATGTGGCACAACCTGTGTAACTATCTGGTTATTTTATTAGCCACACCAGTTTTTAATAATAGAAATGAATGAAAATTTTACAGTACATGGAAAAATTACCCATTTTTTTGAGTAAATGATACAAAATGTTGATAAGAGACCTCCATAATACTTTTACCCCTCTAACTTACACATATTCCAAATAGATCCTCCAAACAATTAAAGTTAGAACGTGAAGATATAATTTATTTCTATCGGAGGTCTAAAATCTACTCAATAAGGTTAGAAAATTATTGTATTATCTAATTTATTTAAAAAGTACTCAATTAAGGTCCTCCATGTTCAAATGAATATCAGATGCATGTATTCAAACTGAGTACATTTTGGAGGATCATATGTTCTTGTATATATATATATATATATATATATATTAAAATCATATATGCTAACAATATAATCTGAAGAATCTGGTAGCCAAAGAGAATGAAAGACGAACCGAAATTTGAGCTCCATAAGTTGAGAAAACTCCATATAATTGATCCATGTAAGGATATTTTGCAGATGCCTGCAATTTTTCACAACCAAATAAATAAACTCAGTCTTTTATATAATAATATTCAGTTCTAACAGTCAAATTTATTATAGAATTAAATTTTTATATTTTATTTTACCACTGTTATTTTATTTATAATAGCGACAATCGTAAATTATGAAGCATACTCTTTACTAAACTAGTTTTTTGCAACATCCTCTTTTGTCTCACATCTTAGTGAAATTAATTCTTTTCTCAACTAAAATAAAATTATAAATTTTAATTAAGATATTTTTTAATGAAACATTTAAATTTTACATAAAAATCTGTTAATCATATTTTAATGAATGAAATTAATCTTTAATAATCATAAGTATATATTATACAAATCTTACTAATTTACAAGCGGAGATATTCACATACATCGTGTAAAACTTAAGTGATTTGACACCCTTCCATGGTTTTTATACAATTAATATCTTAATAATCCAACTGTCATATTTCATGCTCTATCTATGTAAATAATGCATATCAAGTTTGGTATAAATTAAAATTTTCTAACTATTCATTTTATTTAAAAAATCAACCGTTAAATATATATAACATCAATAATATTTTAGATTAATATGATAGAGATATCAAACCGATTCAAAATTTTACATGCATGAAAAGTACAAATATATTGGTAAATTCAACGATTGGATTGTTAAAATATTAATTCTATAAGAAGTTATGGAAATGTATAAAACCACTTAAATTTTATATCGGTGTAAGTAGATCCTCCCAATTAATAATAATAATATGTTATAGATTTTAATTTAATTTTTAAAAAAAATCAGATATGATCTGAATCTCAAATGTTACTACAAGTGTATAATAGTCATCCCTCTGTAGTATCTAAAATCTTAGTAGACAAACAAAGTTGTTGTACAAAGTGTTGACTATATATATAAAGTGGAAAAGAAAAATTGTTTCTTGAGCCTTATCTCAATTGGAACTATTATTATTACAATAATATAAATGACATGGGTTCAAGTGTGCTTAAACGTGTTTCTCTTCCGATTTAAAAGTTTGGCGATTATGGTGGGCAAAACTAAACATTGTGTAAAAAAGGCCATGAAAAAAGAGCTAATTGCACCATACATGTTCCTCAAATTATGACCATCATTCTAAATTGGTCCCCAAATTTCAAAAAGTTCAAATTACATCCTCAAACTATGAAAGATTTGATCAATCATGTCATTGAGTTATTGAAACCATTAATTTAACCATTAAATGACACAAAATCTTATGTAAAATGAAAATTTTAAAAAAATGTTGCAACATAACTTTTAACATTAAAACTAAAACAAGAAGAAAGAGTGTGAACATAGATTCTGTACTAATTTCAAAAACTTCAAGATAATATTCTTATAATATTTATTTTACAATATTCATTTTTCTTTAAAATTTTTATTTTAAATTATGTCACATAAAATCCGACATCTCATTTAACAGTTAAATTAATGATTTTAATAACGGAAAGACTTTATCGATATAACACCAATAATTTAAAAATGTAATTAAAATTTTTTAAAGTTTAAGTATATCATTCTCAATGAAAACAACCTAAACATAACACGAATGCACATATTTATTGAAAAAGTTTATGAGAAGTACCATGTGCTGACCAAATCCCAGTTCAAAGCGAGCACCATTTTCTGCAGGATCTGATTGCAGAGAGGTGACTGCCTGAGGTTTATTATGCTCATCCCCTGAATTTTTGCAATCACCTGAATATGATCACCACTTTTCTGATTAGTGATTCATGTATAGATGTTTGTTATCTGGATATGGATATCTGTTCGGCACGGGTTTAGTTGATAATTTAAAAAAAAAAAAGATTGTTCGGTTGTCGGTATTGTATTGGTAGGTACATATTAAACTAGTATCAAGTATTTAAAGTTTTATTTCAATCAAATTACGATTTGTTGCGGTTGTTTTGATGTGTTTCGGTTTATTTTAGTTAATATCAACTTGTACGTTTGTATACCAGCCCATATTGATTGGTACAAGATTTTAAAATGCTTAATATTTATTCTTAATCATTTTATATTTTATAATTAGATTTAAAATAAAATAAATATCACAACAAATATGATCTGTTTACCAATACTGTAGTACTAAGTAAGGTAGTAATTACAGTATCGCTAGATGTATCATTTTGTTTCAGTATATATTAATATCGATATTTTTAATATATTGTTTTGGATTAATCAATATTTTTAAATATTTTTCATATATATTATATATAAATATATCTCAATAACACATATAAATATATTTATGTAAAAATTAATTTTAAAATTATTAATTACGTCAGTAACTTAATTAAATGATCATATTATATTTGTAAATTTAATTATAAAAAGGAAGAAAAGTTAAGATAAAAGTATGAAAATTTTAGTTTAGGATATTTAAGTCTTGTACCAATCGGTAAGAGTTGATATGTACCATTACAGACCGAAATAGACCGGAACAATTAGTATTGACTGAAATTTACATCAGAAAAGAAATAAAAATTATTGTTTCGATTTACTTCCATAACAAGACATTGACTTTGTTAATAGTAACAACTTTTGACCATACTCAAGTAACCAAATCTGAATACTTATCAAACATAAATGTTATATATATATACATGTATATGACCACATAACGTTGTTATTTCTCATTGAATTTTAACTTGGAATGTTCAAAGTTGGATAACGATCTCTAATCAAATTAAAATATATAAATTCATATAATCTTATTCTACATAAATCTTTGTTTCCAATACATAAAATATAAATTCTTAATAATCCATTTTCTAAAACAAAGAAAAACTAGAAATTAGGATGAGATTTACCTGGGAAAATAGTGAATTGAGCAGTATTCCCTTTATTCAGTTGTTTGGATGAAAGAACTTGGTCACCATTAGAGGGATGTTCCATTAAAAAGGGCTTCAATTGAGCACCAAAAGCCTCCCCTCCATGAAGAGATTGATGAGATCCTAAAACACTACACCATGGCAGTGTTGGCAACGATGATGGTGGAATTGAGGCCAGTTGTCCCATTGGATGATTCCCAATCCCACCATATTCTTTAAGATGCAGAGTTTGCATTATGTTTCAATTATTCAAACTCTTTTTCCTACAAAATTAAACAAGAAATCAAACAATTATCACAGAATTTTACTAAAAAAACCATATAAAAAATCTAGAAACTAAGTTATTTATTAAATTTTAAAATAAACCCAGAATCTATTTTAGTTGATTCATGCAATCACAGTTAAAAATCATTAACATTTAGCAAATTTAAAGCTCAATTTTAACTTCAAAAGGCAAAATCTAACAAAGATAAATAAAATCTAAAAGTAAAACAAATCTAGAATTTAATTCAGTTTGTTTATATCTTCGTAAACTAATCTGAAACTCGAATTTTAGCATTAGCAAAAATAAATACAAGATCTTGCCCATCCTCAAATCATTGAAAATACAAAAAAAAAGGAAAAAAGAAACTCAAAAACCCCATAACTAAACAACAAAGATGAATCAAGTTAAAAGAAAATAAACCCAAAAATCTTTAAAGAGATCAATAAAGCAGACACAAAGAGATCATCACAGACTAAACAAAATAAGTAAGTAGAAGAAGAAAGAGGAGAAGGACTAACATAAGAGCAACATAAAGAGAAAGATGAAGAGATTTAGTAAAGAAAGGCAGAGAAATCCCTATAGTTAGGAGTCATGTCGGTATAATTTTAAGCAAAAAAAGCATTAGAGAAAAAGACGAGTGACGGCCATTGATAATAAAGCTTACAACTTACAAGTGCGTGTAATTTATTATATGAAAAAAGAATACTCACCATTTACCAATCATCTTTTATTTTCATGCGAAGTTTCTTTGTACCATGTAAAATACAATAATAATTGAAAAAAAAACATTAAATAATGTAAAGCTTTTATTTTTATGCTCTTACCTAGCTGCCATATAAATATTTATTTATTATAGTTTTAATAAAAATCTGTCTATGGATGGCTTGATGGTCAAGGTGTTCATCACTCCAAGTGTGGATTGGGTTTGAGTCGTGCTAATCATATTTATTATTTGAGCTTTACTTGTTTTTGTATTTTACCAGAAAAAATAAAAATCCATCTATATATTATAATAAAATCCTAGTTAAAATATGTCATAAATTTCTATACTCTTTGTATTTTTATTTTTTAGAATCTAGACTTTTCAAATTCCCAATTCTAGGTTCAACTGTTTACATGTTAAATTTATTTTGTTAAATTCAAGTTCGTGACAACGTTATTTTTAGTTACATGATTACCAAGTGAACATTTTTTTAATTTCAAAATGTCACACAAAAAATTTAATAAAAAAATAATAAAGATTAATAATTAGACTGAATTTTAAATTTTGAAAATAAAAACACAGAGGCTAAATTTTAAAATTTTGAAGAGTAGATTAACTTATGACATATTTTAACTAAATATTTATTATTATTGTTTTAATAAGTATAATTAATTAATATTTATCTATATATTATAGTTTTAATATTTTTAGCTTTTCTTTTGAAAAAATTCAAATTCATCTAAAAATATTAAAATTAAGAGGAAAAATCGATTTACCATTCTCTTATTAGAAAGGAATAAGAATGACGTGGAATTTCATACAATCATTTCTCTTATATAAAATCTTTTGTTGAGTCGTATGTCACGAGTAAAAATATTATTTAAAAACAATTTTTAAGGAAATTAATGCTAACTTTAGTAGGAATATTATTCTTTTCACATGTTTTGGTACATAAACTAACAATAAATTAATTTCAATCAATAATTTTGTACGTTTCACATGACTTATTTTTATAAAGAAAATGATTTCTTTTATTTATTTCGAAGAGGCTTTATTTTTTTATAATTTTAATTTTTAAATTAGTATTATTTAATCTTTATTTATAATTAATTATTTTAGCACGTATGTATTAAATAAAATTTCTATCGTATTATTACACTAATAACTAAACATATCTAAATATTTGAGAATCAAACACGATATTAATAAAGATTTATACATATATATATATATATTTTACTATTCCACCTATAATTCAACTTTTTAAATATAAATTTTACAAAAAAAATTCTTCCACCCATAATATAATAATATAAAAGATTTATTTGCAGGTACACTGCCAAAAAATCCCATTAAAATAATAACATATTTTCTTAAAATATATTAAAAATCTACAAAAATAAACAAATGAGACACGTTTTATCATATTATAATTTCGTCCATAATATACTAAATAATAAGCCAAATAAAATATAAAGGTAGTGAAGAAAAACAAATGAGATTGTCAGAACTCCATTAGTTCATACCTTTTTCTTAGTTGTTATTATTATTTTATTGAATACTTAAAGGTGAGGGTGAGGGTTGTGGACCACCAATTTTTCTACCTCCAAACAAAAGTCTCTTGGGTTCTTCAATTAAGTAAAAATGGCCAAACTTTTGGGAAATATCAAATATTTTAACCCACACACCTACTTTTATAGTACAAAGTGCAACTGTTTGATTTTAGGTTAAAATACGCCACGGGTCCCTGTATTTTTTTTCTAAATTTAAAATTTTAATTTTTGTACTTCTAATTTCAGAATTTTGTCTCTATTTTTAGATTTTTCAAAATTTAGGTCTAATTGGGAACACTGTTAAATTTTTGGTGTAACATTTTGAAAATGAAAAAAGTCACTTGGTAGTAACGTAACTAAAAAGTGACGTAATAATTAACTTAATTTAACAAAATAATATTAACAATGTTAATAGTTGTACTGAATTTTGAAATCTAAAAATAGAGAGACTAAATTTTTAGATATAAAAGTATAAGGACTAACTTCTAAATTTAAGAAGAGTACATTTATTTTAACCTTGATTTTACCATATCGTAATCCTTGAAATTTATTTGTCCTAATTATGGATTTAATCCTTTTATTATCTTAACATTTAAGATTTAATCTCTTATTTTATTTGATATAATTTATCTCCTATTTTTATAATATTATTAGTAAATCCAAATCAATAACATCACTAGTTGTTGTAGTTAAAGTAATAATATGAAGTTTTTATTATTACAAAAATAGCATTAAGCATTCAGAAGGCGGGTAAATTTATTATTGTTAGAATATGATTGATTGAAATTTCGAAATTAGGGTGCTTATAATCGGTAGCAATGATTAATTCCCTCACCATAGGTGTTTTCTGAAAAAATAAATAATTGATCACAGAATATGTTTTATTCCCGATCGAACCCAATTATATATATTAACCAAAACTATTAAACACTAATTAATATTTTCCTAAGTAATATGTCAGTGAGTGGTGAATATATGCCACATTTCAAGGTAAGCAACAAATATTTTGGAGATTGAAGTATATTGTAAAGCATATACTTCAAAATATACTTTTCCTTCATCCCTTTGGCATCATTAAGATTATGCGAAAACCTAGTTAATTATATTCGATTAATAAAAATTATATGTTAGTCGAATAATTATGTTAATTTAAAATCACATTATTATTTAAGCTGATAATTTTATGGAATTTAAATATAATATTTTAATAAGATTGATGGAATTTAAATTCATAAATTGGTAGTATGCATATTTTAATCAAATAGTTTTTCTTAAATCAATTCCGTTAATATTTTAATAAAATTTGAGATTTAATTTTACGTTTTATTTTTTTAAATGTAATCCAATCATTAACCCAATTAATTTTTGTTTGTTTGTTTATTTAAACCAAAATAAAAATTTTCTTCCCAAAGAAAACCTAAATTAAACATAGAGTGTAGTGTGTATGAATGTGGACAAAAGATATGGAAAATAATCCTTAAATACGACATCAAAATTGTCGTCAACATCACGTTAAATGTTTTCTTCTTTAAATTATTTAGTTTCACTTCTACAAATGTGACATTTTAGTAGGTAAAGCCTTGGATTAGACCCATGATGTAAAGGTTGCAACAAACGTCCATTGTCTTATTTGAGCCACTGTTTGATAATTAAAACTAATGGTGGGTTGTACATTTTTTAAGGGTTAAATTCCTTAGGAGGTCCCTATATTATAAGGACAAGATTAAATTAATCCCTCTATTATTAATGAATCAATTTAGGAACTATATTATTAAAAAGAATCAAATAAATCCAAATTATAAAAGAGTTAAAATTTGCTATTTAATTTTTTTATAATTTTACACTCATTTATAATGAATTCGGACAAATGATTGTACAAATTCAAATCAATTTGAGCAACCATTTGTCTAGGTTATATAAGTACTTTACCCTTTTTGAAAAGAAAATTACTTGGTTACCCTCTCCCATGAAGTTTTTATTTTAGTAAACACCTATTAAGTTTTCACATATATGGAGTTTGCTGTTATACCTTTCAATAATGTCGATTCTAAAGTTTAAACCCATGTTCTTCGTTTGAGAATGTAATGTATCTTAATATTACTTCACCTAGTACTTGCCGGTAACCTTTTTATTTTAATAACCACCCATTTAACTCTTCATATATTATTTTTCAAATTTTTGTTTTATTTTCATCCACAAAGTGGAAACTATTGAAAAATTCACCTTTGCTTACAAAATTGGTCAAGCTTTTTAAAGTTGTTGATCTAATTGGCTTTTTTCAAGAAATTTTTTCCATTTTTGTTTATCTGATTTTGTACAATTTTGATAATGATAACAAGGCATAAGTAAGATTGAAAATGACCTTTGAAGTAAATTAGTTCAGCACATTAAACAATTTAAAAAAGAAAGATTTACAAAATTTGGGTTCGACATATTTTAAATTTTAAATCACTTTAATATCCCATTCTTAAAAGTAATTATATGAATTAATTGAATTAAACCTCGAATTTTAATTTAGCAAAACTTATGGGGTGCAAAACTGAAATTAAATGACCTTAAATAACATGTGGTTTAATTTTCTTTTCTTCAAATTTAATTTTCTTTCAACCTGTTTTGTTGACCTAACTTGACCCTTTCCACTTATCTTTGACACTAAGAAGAAAGAAAATCAACAAAAAAAAGGTACTTTTTTCATTAATTAGTAATTATGAAAATAATTAACACAAACAAAACTATAATATCTCTACAACTAAAGATATATAAATCAGCCGATTGAGTATTAACTTGATTGGTAAGAGCATTATTGCTAATGTAATAGGGCGTGGGTTCAAGTGCACGAAGCGCATTATCCTCCTATTTATGGGTTGGGGAGGAATTATGAGTAGTTCTAGGCATTGTGTAGAAAAAAAAGAGCAGATATTAACGGAACTTATAATGAGATTGTTCAAAAAAATTGCATAAATCAATTAAGGTCGTGGTGTCATTGAATTAAATTCTTGGTTGATATCAAGGGTGAATCTAGAAATATTCTTTGAAGGGTTAAAATTGAATTATAAATTTTGAGAGATTAAAATATAATTTTATCATATATTAATTTATGATTTCATCATTTTTAAAAGGACTAGACATATGTTTTCATTTTTAGGATCAAAATGTAATTTTACTATTTATAAGAGGTAAAATTATAATTATCCATTTTTGGGAGGTGAAGACCCGCCTGCCCACCTTTATAATTTCGCCATTTCCCTCATCTTATTAAAAAAATGCATAAAATCTATCATTAATGAAGCATTAGTAGTAAATGGCAACCCGTATGACAATCCACATGTACTTCGTGCTAATTTTTAGAAATTTTATGAACTATTTATAATTTTTATTGAATATTTTATAATTTTTAAATTATTTGTTTAGGTGACATATAAGATAAATTGTGTCATATAAGTACGAAATACACATAGTTTGTCACGCAGTTGTCACATCAAAATTATTAGAAAGTAATGTTTTAGTCAACATTTTTAATTAACTGTTTTTGAAAGGCTAATAGTTAAATTTAAATAAAAATATGTAAGGGTTAAATCGAAAATAAAATGTAAATATTAAGAACTAACTTCATCATTATGCCAACAAAAAATGTTAGAAATAGATTATTAGTTGAGGACTTGTGATTCCTAGGATTAGTAAATATAGCTAGTATTAGTTGGGACTTGGGATTCCTTTCTTTTCTTTAAGCAATGTTGAAAAAATTGTACTAGAAATTGAATCTATTGGACTTTTGAGTTTTGGATTAAGGATAATTGGTTCAATCAATTTGATATATATATATATATATATATATATATATTAGTGCTTAAACATTTTAATTCTTATTTAATCCTTGATTTTGGTATTTGGTTCTTAAATTATTATTTTATTTACATTAGTTTTAAATTTTGGTAGATTTCCACAATTTGGTTCATAAATTTGGATTTTGTTAAAATATGATGATGTGGTACAATCTCATAGTATCATGTTATCACTTAAAATTTTTTAAAAATTTGGAAATTTTCAATTATATAAAATTTCTTAAATTTTCAGGTGATGATGTAGTACAATCTCAAAGTGCCAAGTCATCACACTTTAACAAAATCTAAATTCAGAACCGAAGTGATTTTTTTTTTTTAGGTTTTGAGATTAATGTGAACAAAAATAAATTAGGAACCATATTAACCATTACCGAGTTAAAAAACGAGTAGTGTTTAAGAATTCACAATTTTAGTTTAATGTCTATCAAGATTTCATTTTAACAAAAATATTTTATCAAGGGCAGCTCCAGGGCTTCAACCCCCCCAAGAAAAAAAGGAAATTTAACTTTTGGCCATTTAACATTTATAAAATTTTAAGTTAGTATATAATAAAATTGTACTTTAACATCCAAAATGATAAAATTTTAATTTAGCCATTTAAAAAATTATGAAGATATAAACTATTAAATAATAAAATTACATTTTAATTTTCATAAAAATATACAACTTAATTCTAACACTTGAAAAATTTTCTAACTTAGCCCTTAATTTTATCATTACACCACAAGTTCAGTCAATAATAATTTTTTAATAAAGCCATCTTGAGTTATGACGATTGCCACGTGTCAAATGTCAAATTCAAGTGGTGTCACATTAATCATAAGGCATGATGTGGTGATTGCTCATCTCATCCCTTAATCATGAGGTTAAGAGTTCGATCTTCACCTATGAAAATAAAATATATTTTATGGTCAGATGATTACCTCTCCAAAAAAATACTTAATAAGAGAATTAATCAGTATTATCGACGATAAATATTCTAATTTTAACAAAATAATCAAGTGGTCCTCGTCATAACACGTAAGATCCATCCAAGTGAAAATCCTTGACAAATTTCACGTAAAACAAAGTAATAATTTTTCTCCCATGCACTGTTGGATATTGCATTCCACCTCATAAGAATTCGTCTTTTTTGCAATTTTTTTTTCTTTGAAAACGCCACCATTCGGCTCATTTGGACATAATAGGCTCTTTTTCTAAAAAATCTTACTTTACTAAAGAAATTAAAAAGTAAAAAAAAGCACCTTCTAAAAGCTAGCTGATGTAAATTCAAAAAATAAAAATAGAAGCCAGATGATGTTAAGTCTGGAGATAGATACCAAATCATTTAACTCTTAAAATAGTTCATTTACGCTAAAAAATTGAGTTTGATCAATTTTCTTTATCGAACTAATTAGGCCGACGATCTGATGATCTAACCGATTCGATCATTTTAAAATTTTTGTCCAAGAATCATAATTTAATGAGAAATTAGATTAGTTGAACCCGATTTGAATTATTATTTAATAATAATTAGTTAAATTTAACTATAATATATAATAATTATTTTTTAGTTTCATGAGCTCAATTATTGCATATAGTGAAGAACAAACATATTATTTAATCAACCTTAAATTGAATAATTAAAGACCTTCAATTATTAGATGTACGGACTCGTAGAGGATTTTATTGCACTTTTTTTATTATTAATTTTTTTGAAGAAATTAATTTGATAGTTTTTTGAAAAGCAGCTTAGGGTGGAAGCAAAAGGGATGTCACTAAGAAACATAAGTGGATTAGCTGGTGCAAAAACTTTGTTTTCTTCCCCTAATTAAATATTATAGCAACATAAATTTACATTTGATATGATAAATTATAAATTATATGTAGTTTACTTTATTAAAATATATATATGTGTGAAGAGATTACAAGTATAATCACAATTATAAATAATATATTTAGATAATTACAATTAGAATTAACATGATTAATATGTAATGAAACTTAAATCAAAATAAAATTAAATTAAAATCGACACATAAAATGAATTTTGAATCGAAATAATATCTCATTATAAAATATTTATATAGTTTATAATGCATAGTGACAAATCGTATCAAACAACTACATTTTATATTTTGATGGAAACACTAGATTTTAAATTTAGTATATTGTAGTTTTCTCATTGTTGTATGTGTTGCTTTTTCTATTATGCAAATATTTCATGTCAAAGAACAAAGCAGATATGACAATTGTCTATCTAAATTATTGTCCACAAGTACTGAAAGCACATCTCTATTGATATATATCACTTCGCCATCGAATGTTAAACTAATTAAATAAACAACACTAGATGCCGAAACTTATCATCTTTCACACTTTACATAAAACGACATAATTAATGTTCTTCATAATATTACAAAATATTTGGGTAAATTAGGGTGGTAGTATATGGTGGGGAGAGTCATTGAAGTTAAAAGTTTAGGATATATAAAAAGGAGAATATTTTTGTAAGATGATTGTATAATAAGTACTGGTTAAGTTCTTCTTTTCCTTTGTGGTGAGGAAGGTATTTATAGAAGGAGATTAGTTGGGTATGAATCTCGATCAATGAATAGTCCACTTTATAGGTATAGATGGTAAAGTGATAGATTGTCAGTTAGGAGTATTGGTCTAGTCAATATGAGTTGATTAGGCAAAGTGACGGCAAGCCATTCACGGATGTTGGCGAGTAGGGGTGTAATCAAGCTTAGTCTTAATACTGTCAAGCTCAAGCTTAACTCAAAATCTGAAGCTTGATACTTGATTTGAGCTCGAACGAACTTTTTTTTATACGAGCTCAAACTACTCAAGTTCGAACCCAATTAACCTCATTTACCAATTATTGTACTCATATTTAAGCTTAATAATTAAGCTTAAGGTTAATAATATATATTAAGTGCAATAACATAATTTAATAATATAAAATATGAAGAGATAAATAAGGCTTGCAAGCCATTCGAGTTAAGTATTACTAAGCTTAAATTTAGTTTGATCGATAGCTCAAGCTCGGCTCGATAATTATCGAATCGAGTTTAATTTTTTTCAAATCGAACTTAAGTAGCTTACAAGTAATATTGTCTCGTTTACGCCCCTACTAGCTGATGTCTTTTTTTTCTATATATATATATATATTTTAGGGATTTCATGAGCGAATTTTATATGACATGTCGTTTCACGAAGGCCAAGCCCTATCTTCAAGCAAGCATAAGTGACATAGGTTGAGTGAGACAGCAAGAGTCTACCATACTCAAGTACAATAATATGATATAAGTTATATGATATACATAAAAATAAAACAATATATAATGAAACTAAAAAGAGATTAATTTGGGTTTAGGTTATGAATGGGATTGGATCCAATTTTTTAAAAAGTTCTTTTTGGGTTTAAATTCACTTTTCACTTAATATTTTTTATCTGAAGAGGAGAATTTAATAAAGCGATTAAAGTCATTGGCTCAAATCTTATAATAAGTTTGTTATTTATAAAATAGAGAAGATGAACATCCAAATAATTATATATATATATATACGTTGATACACCGATGATTCAAATCTAAATTATTTCTAATGAAGATGAACATCTAACCAATAATCTACAATTTAGATTCATAAGCATATATTTCTATAATTTAATATTTATATTTATCAAATAATTTAATTATATATTATAATTAATTTTAAGTAATATATCAAATAGATTTTATGACTTAATCTTTCATTTTTTTTCAATTTATCAAAAGATTGACATGTTTATCTAAGCCTTTCAAACATAGTAATATTTTACCATTCCACTGGCAGAACATAGCATTAAACTTTGAGGATATAATTAAAATTTCAAAGTCTAATTAAAATTTCAAATTTTGAAAAAATAAATGAGAATTTCAAAAATTTAGAGGGTTTAATTAAAATTTTCAAAGAATTTGGGAGTGCTAAATAAAATTTTTGGAAGGCATGACTCCTCTTATGGATAAGAATATATATGCTTGATTCGTTTGGTAAGTATTCGCGATTTGAGTAGTTTCCGTTTTAGCGGTAATTGGATATATATGAATACTTTTTTTTAATTTTAATATTAAATATTTGAATAAAAATATTTAAATTTTAAATATATTTCATCATAATTCATAACAAAACTACTTGATAATTTTTTTTATAAAAAAAAATGCAATATAATAAGTAATCAATTTATTCTACTTTATTTTATTTCTTTTAATATTATATTATCCTTAATATACTTTACGTTTAAGTCTTGATTTTCTTTAAAAATAAGAATAAAGATGTAAAATATTTTTTTTATATTTTAGTCAATTGCATCTTAACTATGTTGGCATTGTCATTGTTGTCAGTTTGAAGGACATAGATTCGAGCATGCTGAAATGCGTTTATCCTCCTATTTAAGGGTTGGGATGGGTTATGAGTTATGCGTAGTTCTAAGCATTGTATCAACTTAAAAACTTTTTCATACTTTCATAATTGAATTAGATGTTCAATAATAATTTTTTATATTTTAAAATTTACATTTATCAAGCAATTTAATGTTATATTTTACTTAATTTTTAAGTAATATGCTAAACATATTTTGGGACTTAATTTTTAATCTATTAAACATGATTTACATATTTATCTAAGCCTTTCAAGCATAGTAAATTTTTTTTACCATGATAGTGGTGGAACTTGGCATTAAGTTTTCAGGGGTCTAATTAAATTTTTAAAAATTTTTGAGGATCTAATTAAAATTTTAAAGATTTTAAGAAAATTAATGAGTATAATTTTAGAGTGTTTAATTAAAATTTTCAATTTTTTTAAAAAATAATTAGAATTTGCAAAAAATTTTAGAGGGCTAAATAAAATTTTGAAAGGCACGGATTCTATTAGGTTTCACCCGTTGTAAAATCTCACCGACAATAATCCCCTCATTTATTTCAAAAAAAATCTTGAAAAGCGCACTTTCTTAATATGTAAAATGCATGCATCTTCCTCAAAAATTAACCTAAAAATTCCCTCAAAAACCTTCATTCCTTTGCTATTTAAACAACGCATCGGCCTCTCTATTCAAAATTAAACCATAAAATTATCTTCTCATATATCCTTCTTCATTGAAATTAGGATTTTCGCCGAATCCTAAAACAATGACAAGAAAAAAGGTCACACTTGCATGGATATCAAATGATAGTGCTAGAAAAGTTAGTCTCGAGAAAAGGAGGTTAGGGTTAATGAAAAAGATGAATGAGTTGACCACTCTTTGTGGTATTAGAGCTTGTCTTATAATCTATAGCCCTAATGAAAGTGAGCCGATGGTGTGGCCGTCACACGCCGAGGTGCAATTACAACTCGAAGAGTACTGGAAGACGTCCGAGTTAGATCGATTGAAGAAGATGGTAAACCAGGAAACCTACCTCAAAGAAAGGATCACCAAAGCCAAAGAGCAGCTAGGGAAGCTACAAAGGAAGAACAATGAAGTTGAAATGGGCCATTTGATGCATCAAATTGAGCAAGGGAAAGGGATTGATGAGTTCAACAATGGTGAACTTCATGGGCTAATAAGGTTGGTGGAGGAGAAGATGGATGAGATAAAGAAACGTATCGAGTTCTTTCATCAACTTCCTCATGGAGACCTGACGGCTCAAACAGTTGGTGGTGGACACAAGCCATTGATGATGAATCAACGGTTTACCAATATGGTTAACAACAATGAACATACATTTGGTGATATTGTGGCTCAAGACCACCTAGGGCTGCTGCCAGGACATAAACTTGGTGGCAACTCTGACGTGGGGGTGCCTTTATATGGAGATTTAAGAGGAACCACCACCGACATGGGGCAGCAACTGCTGGGTTTTAGGCCTTACGGTGATGGTGCAACTGAAATGGGGTTGCCTCATGGGAGTACTATCGGAAGCAACAATATATTTGGTGCCTTTGGGAACGATATAGGGATGGGAGGACACCCTTTCGAATGCATAGGGAGTAGTTACAATGTGAGTGAGCAAGGGGTGGCTTGGCCACTTGGAGGTGACGGCGGAGAAAACTGTGGCGGCACTAGCAATGGTATCGACATGCAATTTGATGGACAATCGTGGCCCGACAACTTTTCTGCATGATAGTCAATTTCTTTGCTTTTAAACTTTTCTTCAAGTATATCCACAATAAGTTGTCCTATTCGTAAACACCAGTTTCTAAAGTGACGTTTGTTGCGTATGCGTTTAATTTTTTTAATTAGTTTTTAAATAATATGTTTTTTAATTATTTTTAAATAACATGTTTTTAATTACTATAATTACTATAATTGAATTATCAAACATAATTATTTAAAAATTCAAATATTAGAATAATAGAACTTTCAAATCATAATTGAAGTATTGTTTACCACATTCAATGTATAATATAGTTTTACTTCAGTATAATAGGAGGAATTCACTTACGCTGGTGTAAAACTCAAGTAGTTTTACACATTTCCGTAATCTTTTTACTTTTGATAATTTAACAAATTGATTGTTAAATTTATCAATATAGATGTATTTTCCATGCATATAAATTTCAAAACTGATATGATATCTCTATCATATCGATATGAAATATTGTCTTTATCAATATAGTTAACGCTTGAAATATTTTTAGTTAAACCTTTTTATTTACTCAAAACTAACATGTTTCATCTATCTAAATAGAATATAAAATATGACAATTGGATTGGTAAAATATTAATTGTAGAAAATGTTATGGAAGTATGTGATACTACTCGAATTTTGCACCCGTATAAGTAGATCCTCTCTTCATATAATTAATACAAAGAAATATTATTCAAAATAAGAAATAAATAACATATATCAATTATTTTATTATTCAAATATAGTGTTAATAAAAAATTTCCAAATCATTATTAAAATATTTGTTCAAACTATAAAAAAATTTGATATATAATAAATTAATCTCTTCACTCTTCAATTTTTTCTTTTCATAATAGTGAATAAATTGACTATAACAGTTCAAAATATAATTATAATATATTAGATTAGATTATATAAATATATTATTATAAACTTATATATATATATATGAAATATAAAGTTTCCCATTTTATAAATAATTAATATTTATTTAAAAAAAGTAATATCATTTTTAATTTTTGGTTAATTTAAACATAATAAATTAGATATAAATTAATTCAATATAAAAATTAATTAATTTATTTGTATATAAATGCATTTAATAAAAGTATTTTAATTGAATAGAGTTATTTTTAAATATGATAATTTTATAAAATAAATTTATTTAACCAAATATTTTAGTGAAATTAAAAATCTTATTTATAAGAATGATAAAACTTATAAAAAATAAAAATATTTAAATGAAAATTCGAGAATATAATGAATAAAGAAGGTTATTCGTCAGTTGCCTTTATATATATGTTATAAAAATCCAATAGTGTTCAATTTCTGGGTTAAATTTCTTGATGGGTCCCTTTATTATAAGTTTAGGAGTAAATTAGTTCTTAATTACAATATAAAAGTCCAAAATTTAATCCTTTTTACATTTAATGTTGAAAAGCAAATAGGTAAAATTGTAAGCCGCAGTAAGTTTAAATGTTACAAAATGTCGGCTTACCATATTTTAAAATGACTTCAAACAAAGAGTGAGCAATTCTTATTATGTTTAAAAAATTGTTAATTTTTTTAAAAAAAATTCATGTCATTTTAAAATATTACAAGCCCGGCGAATTTAGAGGGCGCACGCAAGGGCTTTGGCCCTTGAAATGGAAAATTTGTTTTTTTAATCCCCTAATAAATGATAGAATTAGAAGTTACAATGTGGTAAAATTATATTTTGACCCTCCAAAATAAAAAAAATTCTATATAGTCCTTTCAAAAGTGATGAAATCATAAGTGAATACAAGATAAAATTACACTTTAACCTCACAAAAAAAATTATAACTCAATTTCGACCCCATAAAAAATTGGATTTCCCCCTGATGACAAGTTAGTATTTTTCAATGTTATCATTATAACCTGTCCAACCCGACCTAGACATTAGACCTAAATTCGAAAAATTACATTAGCCATCGAAATGGCCTGGTAAACTGTTGGAGTTTTGAAAACATTCATGCTAAAGCATTTGATTATTTTAGAAGAAAACCTAGGTATTTACCGATTTGTTTATTACTCAAAGTTTTAATTATAGTTTAGAAGTAGGAAAGTGACTTATGTTTTTGATAAATATCAGGGTTCATGCATAACTACTTAATAATCATATTTAGACATCCTAAAATTGAAATTAAATGTCATGCAATATAAAAACAAAACTAAAACCCTAAGTCTCATGCCATAGTTCAAAATAAAATAATGCAATATTTAGATAATATAAATAAATCAAATAATGAGCCTAAAATAATTTTATAAGTAAAAACTGAGCCGAGACCCTCCGGATGCCATGTCCGTGTCCTAACCTGGTGGGTTACCTATAAGGATGGAAATTAAAGGGGAGTGAGCTATGACACTCAGTGTGAGTTCCATCACAAGAAAATCAGTGTAAATTAATAAACCAAGCATATAATAACAACATTCAGTACAGAATAATCATATAGTATGGTAGTAATTGACAATTCATTCAAGCATGCTTATGAATGCCATTGTAATGCAATTTCAGTTTAACAATAAAGAAAAGTTCCTACCCCACTACTATACTCCATAGTAAGAGTTTTTCTAGAACTCTTATATCCCGGACACTCGAGTTTGTGGATGAACCACAAGTGTTGTAGGTTAATAGGCTGCCAGTAGTTGTGAATTCACAACAGGTTTGCAGATGAAAGCTGTCAATAAATATTGTGGACGAGCTACCAATGTTGCAAGTTAATACGCTGCCAGTGTTTGTGAATACGCAATGGGTTTGTAGATCAAGGCTGCCAATAAATTTTGTGGATATACCACTAGTGTTTGTAGATAAACTATCAGTAATTCCTCCTTTCAAAGCGTCCCACCCTATGCAATGCAGTATGACATGCGGGTAACAATTCAGTACAAAAACAGTAGACATGTTCACCTTGTAATTAGATCACCAATAGTAATAGACATGTCTGTCATGTATTCAATTTATCAGTACAAGTAACAGTAATAATTTATTAGTAATCCAGTCATAGCAGACATGTACTAGTCACATATCATGCACATATAGTAATAATCTTCTAATCGATCAAGTCATGGATTCCTTATTATTCATAATATCAGGGACATCATTGAAAGAGATAAAATACTAAAAATAGTTCAAGGATCATGTAGAGACTAAATTGAATAGTTTACAAAAATTCTACGCAAAACTATAAATAGGGGGCACATGGCCATGTGGCCAAGCCGTGTAACAGACTGTGGCCATGTGGAACATGCAAAATTAAGCTACAGAGGAGACACGGTCGTGTGGCAGGCCGTGTGGAGGGCTCTAAACCGTGTGAGAATCGAAATATTCTATGGTTTCAGGGGGACATAGCCATGTGAGGGGTTGTGTGGTCCACACAACCATGTGGCTGGCCATGTGGCCCTAATCCAAGGCAAGGTTTGCCTTGATTTGCTTGTAAAAAAACACACACACCTTTCACCGAGAACCTGAATGATGTTCCTTGCGTTTAGATTTGATCCAAGGTACATAAATCGAGTCCTTCAAACGACATTTATGCAAGAATTAATGATGGATTTCAAAATGAACCTAGATTGTTGAAAGATTTGATGATATATCAAGAAAGATCATATAATCATTCATAAAATTATCGTTAGATACGAATTCTATAAATATTCGAGATCAAACATCGAGATTGAGATGTACTTATTGATTCTTGGCAACGATCAAAAGATGTTTCTAATAACGAGTACGAATCCAATTGAGAAATGAGTAGAAATCGGGAATTGATTTTGATTCAGAAGCAAAAATAAATTTTAGCAATGGGGAAAGATTATTTTGCAAAGAAAAAGATGAAAAAGAAAAGGGAGAAGAAATAGGAGAGAAGAGAAAAAAAATTAGTTTATTTTGGAAAAGAAAACTATAGTTCAATTGTGATTAGGAAAAGGCTAAATACATAGGATTTTCAAACCTTGAGGGGCTGGTTGGCAATTTACCCCTGTTGCTAAAAATAATAGGGAATTGAGAGGGAGTGGCATAACTTAATCTTAGGCATGCAAAGCATCAAAAGTATATGCTTAACCATTGGACTACTACCCATTTCTGGTTAAGATTTTACTATAAATTATATATAGTCTAATACGGTTTTCACTGTAGAAGGTTGCTGAAAATAAAAAGAAAAGAAATGAGGGAAAAGTGGATAAAACTTAGGACATTTAAGAAGTACACTAACTATTTAACCATCAAGTCTAGGCCATTCTCTTTATTATTTATTTCAATTAATCCTATATATTTTGGGTATTACAACCGTAGTTTATCAATTTCATCTCTTTTCATCAAAATTAAATTGTTCACTTATATAATAATAGGATTAATTACTCAACAAATTATAATACAATGATCCACCAAGTTTGTATTTGATGTATTGTCAATATAAATTCATACACATCAATAAATTAGATCATGCCTTCTTATTGTTGAACAAAAAAAAGAAAAGAATGAGTGATCCACTGAGAATCCACCACTTCAAGTGATATTGGAGACATATCTTACTTGATCTTAACTATGATTAATTAATCAAGGCTCTAGCTAGAACATTACAAATTGAAAAAGATTGTTTCTCCAAACCAAAAAGTTACCATGAGCATCAAGATCTAATATGACTTGTCACATACAAGGGTGAAACCACAAAATTTTCTTGGAGGACTAAAAATAAAAAAATTTGGGGAGTCAAAATGCGAATTTATTTTTATACTAATTTGGATATCAAGATGCTATGAAAACTAAACAAAACTGTTTATTAATGCTTAGAACTAAAACTCAACAAAAAATAAATAAAAGACACGTAAACTGCTTAAGAATAAGCTCCTAAAGTGTATAGAAAGCCTAATTTGATGTACTGAATTACAGTAGATCAAGCAGCTAAGGAAGCTATAGAAGAGGAACAAAAAATTAGAAATGGGCCATTTGATGCTTCAAATTGAGCAAGGGAAAGAAGTTGATGAGTTAGACAATGGTGAACTTCATGGGATAATATGGTTCGTGGAGGAGAAGATGGAAGACATACAAAAACGTATCGATTTATTTCATTTACTCCCTCAAGGAGACCTGGCGACTCAAACAATTGGCAGCAGATACAAGCCATTGATGTTGGATCAATGGTTTACCAATATGGTTAACAATAATGAACATACTTGTGGTGATATTGTGGCTCAAGACAACTTAGGGTTGCTACCAGGATGTAAACTTGGTGGCAAATCTGACGCGAGGGAGCCATTATATGGAGATCTAAGAGGCACCACCACCAATATAGGAAAACAATTGTTGGCTTTTACGCCTTTCGGGGGTGCCACAATTGAAATGGAGTTGCCTCATGTGAGTACTATCGGAAGCAACAATATATTTGGTGCCTTTGGGAACAATATAGAGATGGGAGGCAGGGGCGAATTTAGAGGCATAGGCAAGTGCTTTGGCCCCCTCAAATGGACAATTTGTTTTTTAGTCCCTTAATAAATGATAGATTAAAATTTACAAATGGAAAATTTGTAATGAAATTGTACTTTAGCCCCCCAAAATGAAAAGATTTCTATATAGTCCTTTCAAAGCGATGAAATCATAAGTGAATACAAAATAAAATTACACTTTAACCTCATAAAAAATTTATAATACAATTTCAATCCCCTTAAAAAATTGGATTTCCCCTAATGACAGGTTAGTATTTTTCAATGTTAAAGGGTATTGTAGTTTATCAATTTCAACTCTTTTCTTCAAAATTAAATTGTTCACTTATATAAGAATGGGGTTAATTGCTCAACAACTTATAATACAATGATCCTCCAAGTTTGTATTTGATGTATTATCTATATAAATTCATACACATCAATAAATTAGATCATGGCTTCTTATTGTTGACAAAAAAAAAATTTGAATGAGAGATCCAAAGAGAATCCACCACTTCAAGTGATATTGGAGACATATCTCACTTGATCTTAACTATGGTTAACTCATCAAGACTCTAGCTAGATCATTATGGATTGAGTAAGAATTTTTTTCCAAACCAAAAAGTTACCATGAATATCAAGTCCTAATATTGCTTGTCACATACATGGATGAAACCATAAAATTTTCTTGGAGGACCAAAAGTAAAAATTAAAATTTGCAGAATCAAAATTTTAAAAATTTTAAGAAAATTAATGAGTATAATTCTAGAGGCTTTAACTAAATTTTAATTTTTTTAAGTTAATTAGAATTTGAAAAAATTTTGGGAGGCCAAAATAAAATTTCAAACTACATGGATTCTCTTACGAGTTACCCCATGTAAAATGAAAATATTTTGGATTAATTTCTCAACAATTTATAATACAATGATTCACCAAGTTTGTATTTGATATATTGTCTATATAAATTGATACATATCAATAAATTCGATCATGTCTTCTTATTGTTGAACAAAACAAATGTATGAGTGATCCAAAGAGAATCCGCCACTTCAAGTGATATTGGAGACATATCTCACTTTATCTTAACTATGGTTAACTAATCCAGACTCTAGCTAGATTATTATGGATTGAGTAAGAATTTTTCTCCAAACCAAAAAGTTACCATGAGTATCAAGATCTAATATGGCTTGTCACATACATGGATGAAACCACAAAATTTTCTTGGAGGACCAAAAAGTAAAAATTAAATTTTACAGAATCAAATTTTTAAAAATTTTAAGAAAATTAATGAGTATAATTTTAGAGGCTTCAACTAAACTTTTAATTTTTAAACAAAAATTAATTAGAATTTGCAAAAATTTTGGGAGGCCAAAATAAAATTTTAAAAGACATGGATTCTCTTACGTGTTGCCCTCTGTATAATCTCACCTACCGTATCCCCACATTTATTTCAAAAAAATCTTGACAACTGGACTTTCTTAATATGTAAAGTGCATGCATCTTTCTAAAAAATTAACCCAAAAATTCCCTCCAAAACCTTCATTCCCTTCGCTATTTAAACAACACATCGTCCACTCCATTGAAAAGCAAACCGTACAATATCTTCTTCCATATATCCTCTATTGAAGCTAGGGTTTTTGTTGAATCCTAAAACAATGAAAAGAAAAAAGGTCACGCTTGCAGGGATATCGAATGATAATACTAGAAGAGCCAGTCTCAAGAAAATGAGGTTAGGGATAATGAAAAAATGAGTGAGTTGATCATTCCTTATGGTGGTCATGTTTATCAGGTAATCAATAGACCTGATGAAAGTGAGCCGATGATATGGTCATCACACGACGAGGTGCAACAAATACTCGATGAGTACAGGAAGACGCCGAAGTTAGATTGTTCGAAAAAGACGGTAAACTAGGAAACCTACCTCAAAGAAAGGATCACCAAAGCGAAAGAGTAGTGACCACATGCACGTGTGCAGAGAAAAACAAAAAAAATTATAAAATAGTTTAAATGTGCGGTTTTAACTGGAAGCAGACAGTGTCAGTTGTAATCTTTGTACTCTCAATGGAACACTAGAGCATTCCAAGGATCGAACCCAAAGGACTGTCTATAAATGTGTTTATCAAGTTAATTAAAAATTAAGCAATTACTAATCGAACCGACTCACAAATTATTAGTACAAATTCTAAAAGAAAATATTTAAAAAACTACATTTGAAGTATCGATTAAACTAACTAATCTAATTTTCTTCCATATTGCTTTGGATAATGTAAATGATAAAATGATGGTTGTTTGATTCGTTAATTGCTAGCTAAGGTAATAAACTTATATCAATTATAGTTATTGTCACTCTTAGCTAGAAATCTCCTATTGGTCTCAACTTAAACTAAAGGATACCTCCTAAGCTCTCCTCTCGATATCACGTAGGCATATAGATCTCCTTTCGGTCTCACTATTTGGCATAATTTTATCGAACTATCTAATGATAAACTCTCCTCTCGGTCTCATTTATCTAGATTTTTCACTAAAGGCGTCAAATCTAGTTTATTAAGCATTTCAATATAATCAAACAACCAATTAATCAAGCACAAACATTAACTTAAAATAACAAATAATAAATCAACCAACCATCAAACAATTTAGCATTGATAAAACTTAGCACCCAAATAGGCATTTCATCGAACAATTGATATGCACAATATAATGAGAAGGGTATGAAATGCTCATTTAGATGGGGAACCAACGACACCCAAAGGTTTGATCCATCTTCATTTACAAGATTCTTTAACAAAAAAAAAAAGAAAAAGAAACAAGTCAACAAAATCTAAAATGAAAGGCTTATAAATTTGTATTTATAGCCTACTAACATTTAACCTAACATTGGTCATTTTGCCCTAAAGTGAAAAATAGACTTAAGCTTGTTGGATATAAAATTTTCCTTGCTATTTTCTCATTCGTCAGAAAACGGTAGCGCGATACCCACAATAGCCTCGAGATTGGGAGTCTTGAGGGTCTCGGTATTGTAATTTTACTATAGATGGCTTCAATTCTCTTCATTTCAGCATTGTCCGGGGCATCATGACTTCCACGGCCTCATTGTCACGGTATCCCCTTCCTAGAGGTGATTTCTTCAGTTACGGGCCATCCTCGACTCTCTATACAACTCAATCACATTATTCGGTTCCGCATGGCACGATTGACTAATTTGTGTCTCTAAATGGTGTAAAAACTAAAACAAAACTTTTATTAATGTTTAGAACTAAAAAAATAAAAGACATGTAAATTGCTTAAGAATAAGCACCTCAAGTGTATTAGAGAGCCTAATTTGACGTACCAAATTACGGTAGATCAAGCAGCTATAGAAACAACTAAGAAGGAACAAAGAAGTTGAAATGGTCCATTTGATGCTACAAATGGAGCAAGGGAAAGGAGTTGATAAGTTCGAAAATGGTGAAGTTCATGGGATAATATAAGTTCAAGAAAAAAGTTGAACGGTTGGGTTTTAAGCCTTTTGGCGGTGGTGCAATTAAAATGGGGTTGCCTCATGTGAGTAGTATCGGAAGCAGCAATATATTTGGTGCCTTCGGGAACGATATATGGATGGGAAGCAAAGGCAAATTTAGCGGGGTAGGCAAGGGCTTTGGCCCCCTCAAATGGAAAATTTGATTTTTAGTCTCCTAATAAATTATAGAATTAAAAGCTACCATTTGGTAAAATTGTACTTTGGCACCAAAAATAAAAAGATTTTGGATTAATTCCTCAACAATTTATAATACAATGATCCGCCAAGTTTGTATTTGATATATTGTCTATATAAATTGATACATATCAATAAATTCGATCATGTCTTCTTATTGTTGAACAAAAAAAATGTATGAGTGATCCAAAGAGAATTCGCCACTTCAAGTGATATTGGAGACATATCTCACTTGATCTTAACTATGGTTAACTAATCCAGACTCTAGCTAGATTATTATGGATTGAGTAAAAATTTTTCTCCAAACCAAAAAGTTACCATGAGTATCAAGATCTAATATGGCTTGTCACATACATGGATGAAACCATAAAATTTTCTTGGAGAACCAAAAAGTAAAACTTAAATTTTACAGAATCAAATTTTTAAAAATTTTAAGAAAATTAATGAGTATAATTTTAGAGGCTTCAACTAAACTTTTAATTTTTAAACAAAAATTAATTAGAATTTGCAAAAATTTTGGGAGGCCAAAATAAAATTTTAAAAGACATGGATTATCTGACGTGTTGCGCTTTGTATAATCTCACCTACCGTATCCCCACATTTATTTCAAAAAAATCTTGACAACTTGACTTTCTTAATATGTAAAGTGCATGCATCTTTCTAAAAAATTAACCCAAAAATTCCCACCAAAACCTTCATTCCCTTCGCTATTTAAACAACACATCGTCCACTCCATTGAAAAGCAAACCGTACAATATCTTCTTCCATATATCCTCTATTGAAACTAGGGTTTTTGTTGAATCCTAAAACAATGAGAAGAAAAAAGGTCACGCTTGCAGGGTTATTGAATGATAATGCTAGAATAGCCAGTCTCAAGAAAAGGAGGTTAGGGATAATGAAAAAACTTGTGAGTTGATCATTCATTATGGTGGTCATGTTTATCAGGTAATCTATAGACCTGATGAAAGTGAGCCGATGATATGGTCATCACACGACGAGGTGCAACTAATACTCGATGAGTACAGGAAGACGCCCAAGTTAGATTATTCGAAGAAGACAGTAAACTAGGAAACCTACCTCAAAGAAAGGATCACCAAAGCGAAAAAGTAGTGACCACATGCACGTGTGCAGAGAAAAACAAAAAAAATTATAAAATAGTTTAAATGTGCGGTAAGCAGACAGTGGCAATTGTAATATTTGTACTCTCAATGGAACACTAGAGCATTCCAAGGATCGAACCCAAAGGACTGTCTATAAATGTGTTTATCAAGTTAATTAAAAATTAAGCAATTACTAATCGAACCGACTCACAAATTATTAGTACAAATTCTAAAAGAAAATATTTAACAAACTAAATTTGAAGTATCGATTAAACTAACTAATCTAATTTTCTTCCCTATTGCTTTGGACAATGTAAATGATAAAATGATGGTTGTTTAATTCGTTAATTGCCAGCTAAGGTAATAAACTTATATCAATTATAGTGATTGTCACTTTTAGCTAGAAATCTCCTATT
Organism: Gossypium raimondii; assembly: GCF_025698545.1. Taxonomy (NCBI): domain Eukaryota; kingdom Viridiplantae; phylum Streptophyta; class Magnoliopsida; order Malvales; family Malvaceae; genus Gossypium; species Gossypium raimondii. The sequence continues at coordinate 1,364,940 of NC_068575.1, forward strand.
GGTCTCATCTTAAACTAAAAGATACCTCCTAAGCTCTCCTCTCGGTATCACGTAGGCATATTGATCTCCTTTCGATCTCACTATTTGGCACAATTTTATCGAACTATCTAATGATAAACTCTCCTCTCGGTCTCATTTATCTAGATTTTTCACTAAAGGCGTCAATTCTAGTTTATTAAGCATTTCAATATAATCAAACAACCAATTAATCAAGCACAAACATTAACTTAAAATAATAAATAATAAATCAACCAACCATCAAACAATTTAGCATTGATAAAACTTAGCACCCAAATCGGCATTTCATCGAAAAATTGATATGCACAATATAAAGAGAAGGGTATGAAATGCTCATTTAGATGTGGAACCAATGACACCCAAAGGTTTGATCCATCTTCATTTACAAGATTCTTTAACACAAAAAACAAAAAAAGAAACAAGCCACCAAAATCTAAAATGAAAGGCTTCTAAATTTGTATTTATAGCCTACTAACATTTAACCTAACATTGATCATTTTGCCCTAAAGTGAAAAATAGACTTAAGCTTGCTGGATATAAAATTTTCCTTGCTATTTTTTCACCCGTCAGAAAACGGTAGCGCGATACCCACAATAACCTTGAGATTGGGAGTCTTGCGGGTCTCGGTATCGTAATTTTACTATAGATGGCTTCAATTCTCTTCATTTCAGCATTGTCCGGGGCATCATGACTTCCATGGCCTCATTGTCACGGTATCCCCTTCCTAGAGGTGATTTCTTCAGTTTCGGGCCATCCTCGACTATCTATACAACTCAATCACATTGTTCGGTTCCGCATGGCACGATTGACTAATTTGTGTCTCAAAATGGTCTAACAACTAAAACAAAACTTTTATTAATGTTTAGAACTAAAAAGAATAAAAGACATGTAAACTGCTTAAGAATAAGCACCTCAAGTGTATTAGAGAGCCTAATTTGACATACCAAATTACGGTAGATCAAGCAGCGATAGAAGCAACTAAAGAGGAACAAAGAAGTTGAAATGGTCCATTTGATGCTACAAATGGAGCAAGGGAAAGGAGTTGATTAGTTCGAAAATGGTGAAGTTCATGGGATAATATAAGTTCAACAAAAAAGTTGAACTGTTGGGTTTTAAGCCTTTTGGCTGTGGTGCAATTAAAATGGGGTTGCCTCCTGTATGTAGTATCGAAAGCAGCAATATATTTGATGCCTTTGGGAACGATATATGGATGGGAAGCAAGGGCAAATTTAGCGGAGTAGGCAAGGGCTTTGGCCCCCTCAAATGGAGAATTTGATTTTTAGTCTCCGAATAACTGATAGAATTAAAAGCTACCATTTGGTAAAATTGTACTTTGGCACCCAAAATAAAAAGATTTTGGATTAATTTCTCAACAATTTATAATACAATGATCCACCAAGTTTGTATTTGATATATTGTCTATATAAATTAATACATATCAATAAATTCGATCATGTCTTCTTATTGTTGAACAAAAAAAAATGTATGAGTGATCCAAAGAGAATCCGCCACTTCAAGTGATATTGGAGACATATCTCACTTGATCTTAACTATGGTTAACTAATCCAGACTCTAGCTAGATTATTATGGATTGAGTAAGAATTTTTCTCCAAACCAAAAAGTTACCATGAGTATCAAGATCTAATATGGCTTGTCACATACATGGATGAAACCATAAAATTTTCTAGGAGAAACAAAAAGTAAAAATCAAATTTTACAGAATCAAATTTTTAAAAATTTTAAGAAAATTAATGAGTATAATTTTAGAGGGTTCAACTAAACTTTTAATTTTTTAATAAAAATTGATTAGAATTTGCAAAACTTTTGGGAGGCCAAAATAAAATTTTAACAGACATGGATTCTCTTACGTGTTGCGCTTTGTATAATCTCACCTACCGTATCCCCACATTTATTTCAAAAAAATCTTGACAACTAGACTTTCTTAATATGTAAAGTGCATGCATCTTTCTAAAAAATTAACCCAAAAATTCCCTCCAAAACCTTCATTCCCTTCGCTATTTAAACAACACATCGACCACTCCATTGAAAAGCAAATCGTACAATATCTTCTTCCATATATCCTCTATTGAAACTAGGGTTTTTGCTGAATCCTAAAACAATGAGAAGAAAAAAGGTCACGCTTGCAGGGATATCGAATGATAATGCTCGAAGAGCCAGTCTCAAGAAAAGGAGGTTAGGGATAATGAAAAAACGAGTGAGTTGATCATTCATTATGGTGGTCATGTTTATCAGGTAATCTATAGACCTGATGAAAGTGAGCCGATGATATGGTCATCACACGACGAGGTGCAACTAATACTCGATGAGTACAGGAAGACGCCGAAGTTAGATTGTTCGAAGAAGACGGTAAACTAGGAAACCTACCTCAAAGAAAGGATCACCAAAGCGAAAGAGTAGTGACCACATGCACGTGTGCAGAGAAAAACAAAAAAAAATTATAAAATAGTTTAAATGTGCGGTAAGCAGACAGTGTCAATTGTAATATTTGTACTCTCAATGGAACACTAGAGCATTCCAAGGATCGAACCCAAAGGACTGTCTATAAATGTGTTTATCAAGTTAATTAAAATTAAGCAATTACTAATCGAACCGACTCACAAATTATTAGTACAAATTCTAAAAGAAAATATTTAAAAACTAAATTTGAAGTATCGATTAAACTAACTAATCTAATTTTCTTCCTATTGCTTTGGACAATGTAAATGATAAAATGATGGTTGTTTGATTAGTTAATTGCCACTAAGGTAATAAACTTATATCAATTATAGTGATTGCCACTTTTAGCTAGAAATCTCCTATTGGTCTCATCTTAAACTAAAAGATACCTCCTAAGCTCTCCTCTCGGTATCACGTAGGCATATAGATCTCCTTTCGGTCTTACTATTTGGCACAATTTTATCGAACTATCTAATGATAAACTCTCCTCTCGGTCTCATTTATCTAGATTTTTCACTAAAGGCGTCAATTCTAGTTTATTAAGCATTTCAATGTAATCAAACAACCAATTAATCAAGCACAAACATTAACTTAAAATAATAAATAATAAATCAACCAACCATCAAACAATTTAGCATTGATAAAACTTAGCACCAAAATAGGCATTTCATCGAAAAATTGATATGCACAATATAAAGAGAAGGGTATGAAATGCTCATTTAGATGTGGAACCAATGACACCCAAAGGTTTGATCCATCTTCATTTACAAGATTCTTTAACACAAAAAAAAAAAGAAACAAGCCACCAAAATCTAAAATGAAAGGCTTATAAATTTGTATTTATAGCCTACTAACATTTAACCTAACATTGATCATTTTGCCCTAAAGTGAAAAATAGACTTAAGCTTGTTGGATATAAAATTTTCCTTGCTATTTTTTCACCCGTTAGAAAACTGTAGTGCGATACCCACAATAGCCTTGAGATTGGGAGTCTTGAGGGTCTCGGTATCGTAATTTTACTATAGATGGCTTCAATTCTCTTCATTTCAGCATTTTCCGGGGCATCATGACTTCCACGGCCTCATTGTCACGGTATCCCCATCCTAGAGGTGATTTCTTCAGTTTCAGGCCATCCTCGACTCTCTATACAACTCAATCACATTGTTTGGTTCCGCATGGCACGATTGACTAATTTGTGTCTCAAAATGGTCTAACAACTAAAACAAAACTTTTATTAATGTTTAGAACTAAAAAAAATAAAAGACATGTAAATTGCTTAACAATAAGCACCTCATGTGTATTAGAGAGCCTAATTTGACGTACCAAATTACGGTAGATCAAGCAGCTATAGAAACAACTAAGAAGGAACAAAGAAGTTGAAATGGTCCATTTGATGCTACAAATGGAGCAAGGGAAAGGAGTTGATAAGTTCGAAAATGGTGAAGTTCATGGGATAATATAAGTTCAACAAAAAAGTTGAATTGTTGGGTTTTAAGCCTTTTGGCTGTGGTGCAATTAAAATGGGGTTGCCTCATGTGAGTAGTATCGAAAGCAGCAATATATTTGGTGCCTTCGGGAACGATATATGGATGGGAAGCAAGGGCAAATTTAGCGGGGTAGGCAAGGGCTTTGGCCCCCTCAGATGGTAAATTTGATTTTTAGTCTCCTAATAAATGATAGAATTAAAAGCTACCATGTGGTAAAATTGTACTTTGGCACCCAAAATAAAAAGATTTTGGATTAATTTCTCAACAATTTATAATACAATGATCCACCAAGTTTGTATTTGATATATTGTCTATATAAATTGATACACATCAATAAATTCGATCATATCTTCTTATTATTGAACAAAAAAAATGTATGAGTGATCCAAAGAGAATCTGCCACTTCAAGTGATATTAGAGACATATCTCACTTGATCTTAACTATGGTTAACTAATCCAGACTCTAGCTAGATCATTATGGATTGAGTAAGAATTTTTCTCCAAACCAAAAAGTTACCATGAGTATCAAGATCTAATATGGCTTGTCACATATATGGATGAAACCATAAAATTTTCTTGGAGGACCAAAAAGTAAAAATTAAATTTTACAGAATCAAATTTTTAAAAATTTTAAGAAAATTAATGAGTATAATTTTAGTGGCTTCAACTAAACTTTTAATTTTTTGACAAAAATTAATTAGAATTTGCAAAACTTTTGGGAGGCCAAAATAAAATTTTAAAAGACATGGATTCTCTTACGTGTTGCGCTTTGTATAATCTCACCTACCATATCCCCACATTTATTTCAAAAAAATCTTGACAACTGGACTTTCTTAATATGTAAAGTGCATGCATCTTTCTAAAAAATTAACCCAAAAATTCCCTCCAAAACCTTCATTCCCTTTGCTATTTAAACAACACATCGACCGCTCAATGGAAAAGCAAACTGTACAATATCTTCTTCCATATATCCTCTATTGAAACTAGGGTTTTTGCTGAATCCTAAAACAATGAGAAGAAAAAAGGTCACGCTTGCAGAGATATCGAATGATAATGCTAGAAGAGCCAGTCTCAAGAAAAGGAGGTTAGGGATAATGAAAAAACGAGTGAGTTGATCATTCATTATGGTGGTCATGTTTATCAGGTAATCTATAGACCTGATGAAAGTGAGCCGATGATATGGTCATCACACGACGAGGTGCAACTAATACTCGATGAGTACAGGAAGACGCCCAAGTTAGATTGTTCGAAGAAGACGGTAAACTAGGAAACCTACCTCAAAGAAAGGATCACCAAAGCGAAAGAGTAGTGACCACATGCACGTGTACAGAGAAAAACAAAAAAAAATTATAAAATAGTTTAAATGTGCGGTAAGCAGACAGTGTCAATTGTAATATTTGTACTCTCAATGGAACACTAGAGCATTCCAAGGATCGAACCCAAAGGACTGTCTATAAATGTGTTTATCAAGTTAATTAAAAATTAAGCAATTACTAATCGAACCGACTCACAAATTATTAGTACAAATTCTAAAAGAAAATATTTAAAAAACTAAATTTGAAGTATCGATTAAACTAACTAATCTAATTTTCTTCCCTATTGCTTTGGACAATGTAAATGATAAAATGATGGTTGTTTGATTCGTTAATTGCCAGCTAAGGTAATAAACTTATATCAATTATAGTGATTGTCACTTTTAGCTAGAAATCTCCTATTGGTCTCATCTTAAACTAAAAGATACCTCCTAAGCTCTCCTCTCGGTATCACGTAGGCATATAGATCTCCTTTCGGTCTCACTATTTGGCACAATTTTATCGAACTATCTAATGATAAACTCTCCTCTCGGTCTCATTTATCTAGATTTTTCACTAAAGGCGTCAATTCTAGTTTATTAAGCATTTCAATGTAATCAAACAACCAATTAATCAAGCACAAACATTAACTTAAAATAATAAATAATAAATCAACCAACCATCAAACAATTTAGCATTGATAAAACTTAGCACCAAAATAGGCATTTCATCGAACAATTGATATGCACAATATAAAGAGAAGGGTATGAAATGCTCATTTAGATGTGGAACCAATGACACCCAAAGGTTTAATCCATCTTCATTTACAAGATTCTTTAACAAAAAAGAAAAAAAAAGTAGTCTAATAAGAAAAGAGAAAATCTAATCTAAAAATGAAAAGAAAGGACATCTAATCCTAAAACTATGGAAAACTAAAAGAAACTACCAGCCAACAAAATCTAAAATGAAAGGCTTATAAATTTGTATTTATAGCCTAGAAATCTCCTATTGGTCTCATCTTAAACTAAAAGAGACCTCCTAAGCTCTCCTCTCGGTATCACGTAGGCATATAGATCTCCTTTCGGTTTCACTATTTGGCATAATTTTATCGAACTATCTAATGATAAACTCTCCTCTCGGTCTCATTTATCTAGATTTTTCACTAAAGGCGTCAAATCTAGTTTATTAAGCATTTCAATATAATCAAACAACCAATTAATCAAGCATAAACATTAACTTAAAATAACAAATAATAAATCAACCAACCATCAAAGAATTTTGCATTGATAAAACTTAGCACCCAAATAGGCATTTCATCGAACAATTGATATGCACAATATAAAGAGAAGGGTATGAAATGCTCATTTAGATGTGGAACCAATGACACCCAAAGGTTTAATCCATCTTCATTTACAAGATTCTTTAACAAAAAAAAAAGAAAAAAAAAGTAGTCTAATAAGAAAAGAGAAAATCTAATCTAAAAATGAAAAGAAAGGACATCTAATCCTAAAACTATGGAAAACTAAAAGAAACTACCAGCCAACAAAATCTAAAATGAAAGGCTTATAAATTTGTATTTATAGCCTACTAACATTTAACCTAACAATTATTATTTTACCCTAAAGTGAAAAATAGACTTAAGCTTGTTGGATATAAAATTTTCCTTGCTATTTTTTCAGCCGTCAAACAACGTTAGCGCGATACCCACAATAGCCTTGAGATTGGGAGTGTTGAGGGTCTCGGTATCGTGATTTTACTATAGATGGCATCAATTCTCTTCATTTTAGCACTGTCAGGGGCATCATGACTTCCATGGCCTCATTGTCACGGTACCCCCTTTCTAAAGGTGATTTCTTCGGTTTCGGGCCATCCTCGACTCTCTATACAACTCAAACACATTGTTCGGTTCCGCATGGCACGATTGACTAATTTGTGTCTCAAAATGGTCTAACAACTAAAACAAAACTTTTATTAATGTTTAGAACTAAAAAAAAAAATAAAAGACATGTAAACTGCTTAAGAATAAGCTCCTCAAGTGTATTAGAGAGCCTAATTTGACATACCAAATTACGGTAGATCAAGCAACTATAGAAGCAACTAAGGAGGAACAAAGAAGTTGAAATGGTCCATTTGATGCTACAAATGGAGCAAGGGAAAGGAGTTGATGAGTTCGAAAATGGTGAAGTTCATCGGATAATATGAGTTCAACAAAAAAGTTGAACTGTTGGGTTTTAAGCCTTTTGGCGGTGGTGCAATTAAAATTGGATTGCCTCATGTGAGTAGTATCGGAAGCAGCAATATATTTGGTGCCTTTGGGAACGATATATGGGTGGGAGGCAAGGGCAAATTTTGTGGGGTAGGCAAGGGCTTTGGCCCCCTCAAATGGAAAATTTGATTTTTAGTCTCTTAATAAATGATAGAATTAAAAGCTACCATGTGGTAAAATTGTACTTTGGCACTCAAAATAAAAAGATTTTGGATTAATTTCTCAACAACTTATAATACAATGATCCACCAAGTTTGTATTTGATATATTGTCTATATGAATTGATACACATCAATAAATTCGATCATATCTTCTTATTATTGAACAAAAAAAATGTATGAGTGATCCAAAGAGAATCTGCCACTTCAAGAGATATTAGAGACATATCTCACTTGATCTTAACTATGGTTAACTAATCCAGACTCTAGCTAGATCATTATGGATTGAGTAAGAATTTTTCTCCAAACCAAAAAGTTACCATGAGTATCAAGATCTAATATGGCTTGTCACATACATAGATGAAACCATAAAATTTTCTTGGAGGACCAAAAAGTAAAAATTAAATTTTACAGAATTAAATTTTTAAAAATTTTAAGAAAATTAATGAGTATAAGTTTAGAGGCTTCAACTAAACTTTTAATTTTTAAACAAAAATTAATTAGAATTTGCAAAAAATTTGGGAGGCCAAAATAAAATTTTAAAAGACATGGGTTCTCTTACGTGTTGCCCCGTGTAAAATCTCACCTACCATATCCCCACATTTATTTCAAAAAAATCTTGACAACTGGACTTTCTTAATATGTAAAGTCCACGCATCTTTCTAAAAAATTAACCCAAAAATTCTCTCCAAAACCTTCATTCCCTTCGCTATTTAAACAACTCATCAGCCACTCCATTCAGAAGCAAATTGTACAATATCTTCTTCCATATGTCCTCTATTGAAATTAAGGTTTTTGCTTAATCCTAAAACAATGAGAAAAAAAAAGGTCATGCTTGCAGGGATATCGAATGATAATGCTAGAAGAGCTAGTCTCAAGAAAAGGAGGTTAGGGATAATGAAAAAACGAGTGAGTTGATCATTCATTATGGTGGTCATGTTTATCATGTAGTCTATAGACATGATGAAAGTGAGCCGATGATATGATCTTCACACGACGAGGTGCAACAAAAACTCGATGAGTACAGGAAGACACCCAAGTTAGACCATTTGAATAATATGGTAAACAAGGAAACCTACCTCAAAGAAAGGATCATTAAAGCCAAAGTGCAGTGACCACATGCATGCATGCAGAGAAAAATAAAGAATTATATAATAGTTTAAATGTGCAGTTTTTACTTGAAGCGGACAGTGTCAGTTGTAATGTTTTTACTCTCAATGGAGCACTAGAGCATTCCAATAATCGAACCTAAAGGATTGTCTGCAAATGTGTTTATCAAGCTAATTAAAAATTATGCAATTACTAATTAAACCGAATCAAAAATTATTAGTGCAAATTCCAAAAAAAAACTTATTTAAAAACTAAATTTAAACTATCGATTAAACTAACTAATCTAATTTTCTTCCCTATTGCTTTGGACAATGTAAATGATAAATGATGGTTGGTTGATTTGTTAATTGCTAGCTAGGGTTGTAAACTTATATCAATTATAGTGATTGTCACTCTTAGTTAGAAATCTCCTATTGGTCTCATCTTAAACTAAAAGATACCTCATAAGCTCTCCTTTTGGTATCACCTAGGCATATGGATCTCCTTTCGGTCTCACTATTTGACACAATTATATCAAACTATCTAATGATAAATTCCTTTCTCGGTCTCATTTATCTAGATTTTTCATTAGAGGCATCAATTCTAGTTTATTAAGCATTTCAATATACTCAAACAACCAATTAATCAAGCATAAACATTAACTTAAACCAACAACTAACGAATCAACCAACCATCAAAGAATTTAGCACGTGATAAAACTTAGCACCCAAATGGACTTTTCATCGAACAATTGATATGCACAATATAAAGAGAAGGGTACGAAATGCTGATTTAGATGTGGAACCAATGACACCCAAAGGTTTGATCCATCTTCATTTCCAAGAGTCTTTAACAAAAAAAAAAGAAACAAAACAAAACAAAATATGATATAATATAATATAATATAATATAATATAATATAAAAATAAAAGAAAAAATCTAACCTAAAAATGAAAAGAAAAGAAATCTAACCCTAAAACTATGGAAAACTAAAGGAAACTACCAACCAACAAAATCTGAAATGAGAGGCTTATAAATTTAAATTTATAGCCTACTATCATTTAACCTAACATTAATTAGTTTTCCCTTAAGTGAAAAATAAACTTTAGCTTGTTTGACATAAAATTTCCCCTGTATTTTTTTCACCTATCACAAAGCAGTATCGCAATATCGACAACAGTCTTGAGACTGATAGTCTTAGGGGTATCAGTATCGCAATATTACTGTACATGGCATCGATTCTCTTTAGTTCAGCATTGCTAGGGGTATCACAACTTCCATGGCCTCAATACCGCGGTACCCCTTATTATAGGTGATTTCTTTGGTTTCAGGTCATCCTCAACTTTGTACACAACTCAATCACATTTTTAGGTTCACCATGGCACGATTGGTTAATTTGTGTCTCAAAATAGTGTAAAAACTAAAAAAACATTTATTAATGTTTAGAACTAAAAATAGAAAAATAAAATAAAATACATGTAAACTACTTAAGATCTAATATCTCTTGTCACAAGGGTGAAAACATAAAATTTTCTTAGAGGTCCAAAAATAAAAAAAAATTTTGGGGAATCAAAATTTTAAAAATTTTTAAAAAATTAATGGGTACAATTTTAGAGGGTTTAACTAAACTTTTAAAAAATTAAAAAGTAATTAGAATTTGCTAAAAAGTTTGGAGACCTAAATAAAATTTTGAAAGACATGGATTCTCTTACATGTCGCCCCTTGTAAAATCTCGCCAACAATATCCCCACATTTATTTCAAAAAATCTTGACAAGTGGACTTTCTTAATATGTGAAGTGCATGCATCATTCTCAAAAATTAACCCAAAAATTCCCTCCAAAACCTTCATTCCCTTTTCTATTTAAACAACTCATCCGCACTCCATTTAAAAGCAAACCCTACAATATCTTCTTCCATATATCCTCCATTGAAATTTGGGTTTTTGTTGAATCCTAAAACAATGAGAAGAAAAAAGGTCATGCTTACAAGGATACCAAATGATAGTGCTAGAAGAGCCTGTCTCAAGAAAAGGAGGTTAGGTTTAATGAAAAAGATGAGTGAGTTGACCATTCTTTATGGTGGTAATACTTATCATGTAATCTATTGTCCTGATGAAAGTGAGCTAATTTTATGGTCGTCACACAACGAGGTGCAACAAAAACTCGATGAGTATAGGAAGACGCACAAGTTAGATCAGTTGAAGAAGATGGTAAACTAGGAAACCTACCTCAAAGAAAGGATCACTAAATCCAAAGAGCAGTGACCACATGCACTCGTGCATAGAAAAACAAACAAATTTATAAAATAGTTTAAATGTACGGTTTTAACTAGAAGCGGACAGTGTCAGTTGTAATATTTTTACTCTCAATGGAACACTAGAGCATTTCAAGGATCGAAGCCAAAGGATTGTCGATAAATGTGTTTATCAAGTTAATTAAAAATTAAACAATTACTAATCACATCGAATCAGAAATTATTAGTGTAAATTCCAAAAAAATTTATTTAAAAACTAAATTTAAACTATCGATTGTGTAAAAAAAATTGTTTAAACTATCGAACCCAAAGGATGGTCGATTGATTTGTTAATTGCTAACTAAAGTAATAAACCTATATAAATTATATTGATTGTCATTCTTAGCTAGAAATCTCCTCTCGGTCTCACCTAGGCATATAGATCTCCTTTCGGTCTCATTATTTGGCACAATTATATTGAACTATCAAATCATAAACTCTCATCTCGGTCTTATTTATCTAGTTTTTTCACTAAACACGTCAATTTTAGTGTATTAAGCATTTCAATATAATCAAACAACCAATTAATCAAGCATAAACATTAACTTAAACTAACAAATAACCAATCAACCAACCATCAAACAATTTAGCACATGATAAAGGTTACCACCCAAATAGACATTTTATCAAACAATTGTTATGTACAATAAAAAGAGAAAGGTACAAAACGCTTATTTAGATGTGGAACCAATGACACCCTAGTATTTGATCCATCTTCATTTACAAGAGTCTTTAACAATAAAGAAGAAATAAAACAATAAAAATAAAATCTAATCTAAAAAGAACAGAGAAATTTTGATCTAAAAATGAAAGAAAAAGAAAAGAAATCTAACCCTAAAACTATGGAAAAATAAAGGAAACTACCAACCAACAAAATTTGAAATGAAAGGCTTATAAAGTTGTATTTATAGCCTACTAGCATTTAGCTCAACATTGATCATTTTGCCCTTAAGTGAAAAATAGACTTAAGCTTGCTGGACATAAAATTGCCTCTGTAGTTTTTTCACCCATCAAGTAGGGCATTGCAATACCCATTATTCAGTATCACAATATATATCACTATAGTTGGCCTAAATTCTTTTCATTTTAGCACTATCAAGGGTATCTGTAACACCCCTTACCCGTATTCAATACCGGAATAGGGTACGAGGCATTACCAAAACACATGCACTTGTAAACGTATTTAACCGAGTTATAAAATTTCATATAAATTAAAACTTTCAAAATAATTAACATGCTCCTATAACTTTTCACAGTATATCCTCAAAATGTTATAATCATAATAATTAGGGCTTACGAGACCCGATACATACTCGTGCAATTCAATGCTTCATTTCCATTTCCTTCAATTTGCAATTTCTCATGCTCACGATTTAGATCATATCACTAGCAATTTCCATTTAATTCACGTACAATTCAATGACATCAAGTTCAACACTAATACGTATTTACCATTTAACTCAATGTTTATTGATTATACCATTCAATAACACATTTAGGAAATTCTCAATTTTGCAATGAAAATATCACTTTAGCTTGAATAACAACATCGTCCTGATATAAATACACTACCACTTATCCATTTACTTTAATTCTTTTGGGCCCATTTGTCACTTACCATCCTTAATCAAATTAGGGAACGGTTACGGAAAATTGAGTACTTCACTTTCACTTTGCCATAGTATAACTATGGTCTTACGTATGATCACTTATCACTTGCCCCTGATCAGATAAGTGTAGCTAGGCTACCACTTATCACTTTGTCACTTGATCAGATAAGTGTAGCTAAGGCTACCACTTATCACTTTCTCACTTGATCAGATAAGTGTAGCTAAGGCTAACACTTATCACTTTGTCACTTGATCAGATAAGTATAGCACTTATCACTTTTTCACTTGATCAGATAAGTATAGCACTTATCACTTTTTCATTTGATCAGATAAGTGTAGCTAAAGCTACCACTTATCACTTTATCTCTTGATCAGAAGTACTCAAATCCGGCGTTCCGCTTAATTTGATCATTTATTCGATTTTCGCATTTTTATTTTACTCTCATTTCAACAATAAATACATTTCATCATACATTATATAATTCATGAAATTAACATTTAATCATTAAATTTCAGCCATATGAACTTATTATTTCATTATCTTTCCACACTTGTTTCTATGCACATCACACAAGATATAAGCATATCATTCAACCATAGTTGCAAGCTAGTGTATTTAAACATAACTCTTTTTGGAACTAACCACACGATAAACCATTTCAATGCATAACTTATAAATTTAACATGGCATAATCTAGCCACTACTTGGCCAAAGTCTAAGCATATACACCAAATATGTTAGCCAAATACACGTATAGCATAAGCATTATAAGCATGGATGAGCACAACATTTATTCATGTATCAGGCTTACCAACATGTGTTAATTCATAAACCATTCATGACGTTATTTCATGCCAAATCATATACCAAATATACCATACACACATACTATGAAACTTTTATTTTCACACATGAGCTTAAACCATGACCAATAATGCACAAATATAAGCATCATTTCTATTTCATCGTTTATCAATTAAAATCAAGCATATGACCAATTATACACAAATCATTCATATATTTCCCAATTTTCCTCCTCCTCCTCTCCATTCCACATCCTTAATGTGTATAACACACTTAAACAACATTAGCTATAATTTTACTATTCACTCACATGTATATTCAAAACTGTTTATCCAAGTCAGAGTCACTAAATTATTTTTATCCGGAGCTACAGAGCTCCAAATTAAGATCTGTTAATTTTCCCTGAAACTAGACTCACATATCTTCATACCATAAAATTTTCAGAATTTTTGGTTCTGCCAAATAGTACAGTTTATTCTTTAAAGTTTCCCCTGTTTCGCTGTCTGATAGTTCCGATCACTCTTCACTAAAAATTAATTATCTCATTGTACAGAATCCGGATGATGTTTTTGTTTGTTTATTATAAAAATAGACTCATTAAGGATTCTAACCATATAAACTATAACTCATAATCATTTTTGTACAATTTTTAATGATTTTCCAAAGTCAGAACAGGGGAACCCGAATTCATTCTGACCTTGTCTCACAAAATCTATTATATCTCATGATTTACAACTCCATTACTCACATCGTTTCTTTTATAAGAAACTAGACTCAATAAGCTTTAGTTTCATATTTTATTCATCCTCTAATTCAATCTCTAAAATTTTTGGTGATTTTTCAAAGTTACACTACTGCTGCTGTCCAAAACTGCTTTAGTGCAAAATGTTGATTTCCATTTTGCCCCAAATTTCACAGTTTATACAATTTGGTCCTTTCTCAATTAACCCCTCAATTAATCTAATTTTCTCAATTAATATTTTACCTAGACATTATAAGTTGTTACACAACTATTGAAATTCAGAATTTCAGAATTTCCACATATAACTCTATCTTCAAACTCTTTTACTATTAGGTTCCAAACATTCACTTTCTATTCAATTCTTTCAATAAAATCAGCATATGAACAATTTAAAGCTCTAATTTCATGATAAATCATCATATAATTCCAGCACATATTCATATCAACTTTCAACTTCTTTCATAAAATCAAAACTAATGAATTTAACAAGTGGGTCTAGTTGTAAAAGTCATAAAAATACAAAAATTTCAAGAAATAGTCAAGAATTGAACTTACTTGTAATAAAAATATGAAGAACCAGCTTGAAGAATCCCTTCCATGTTGTTTTAGCTGATGAGAATTCAGAAAAATGAAGAGAAATCTAGATAATTCCTCTTTGGTCCTAACTTTATTAAGCAAATTTTGCAATATTCCAATTTTGCCCTTAATTCTTCTTACTTTCTTGCTGATTTCATGCCTTTGCCGTCCAGCCCAAATAGACCTTGGGTCTATTTGCCTTTTAACCCCTCTTCCTTTTATCATTTAAGCTATTTAATCATTTCTCAAAATTTTGCATTTGTTACAATTTAGTCCTTTTTGTTCAATTAATTATCGAAACTTTAAAATTTCTTAACGAAACTTTAATACTAACTTTTTAACACTCCATAAATATTTATAAAAATATTTATGGCTCGGTTTAAAATCTCCGAGGTCTTGATACCTCATTTCGATTCTAATTATTTTAATATTTATTTCTAGTACACTATGCACTATTTCAAAAATTTTCCTAACTTCATATTTAACTTATACTTACTAAATTAATAATATTTTCTACCCATCTGTCGAATTTAGTGATCTCGAATCACCGTTTCGACACCTCTGAAAATTCAGGCTATTACATTTTTTTTCTCGTCGGATTTGTGGTCCCGAAACTACTGTTCCGACTAGGCCTAAAATCGGGCTATTACAGTATCACAACTTCAATGGCCTCAGTGTCACGATACCCCCTTCCTAAAGGTGATTTCTTCAATTTTGGGCCATCATTGACTTCTTAAACCACTCAATTACATTGTTAGGTTCCCCTTGGCATGATTGGCCAATTTGGGTCTCAAAATGGTGTAAAAATTAATTTAAAATGTTTATTAATGCTTAGAACTAAAAATTAACAAAAGACATGTAAACTTTTTAAGCGTAAGCTACTTAGTGTATTAGAGAGCCTAATTTGACGTATCAAATTACGACAGATAAAGTAGTTAAGGAAGCTACAAAAGAGGAACAATGAAGTTGAAATGGACCATTTGATGCATCAATTTGAGCAAGGGAAAGGGTTTGATGAGTTCAACAATGGTGAACTTAATGGGCTAATATGGTTGGTGGAGGAGAAGATGGAAGAGATACAGAAACATATCGAGTTCTTTCATTGACTCCCTCACGGAGACCTGACAACTCAAACAATTGGCGGCAAACACAAGCCACTGATGTTGGATCAATGATTTACCAATATTGTTAACAGAACATACTATTGGTGATATTGTGGCTCAAGACAACCTAGGGTTGTTGCCAGGACATACACTTGGTGGCAAATCCGACGTGGGGGTGCCTTTATATGGATATTTAAGAGGAACCACCACCGATATGGGGCAGCAAAGATTGGGTTTTAAGCCTTTTGGTAGTGGTGCAATTGAAAATGGGTTGCCTCGTGGAAGTACTATCGGAAGCAGCACTATATTTGGTGCCTTTAGGAACAATATAAGGATGGGAGGCAACGGCGAATTTCGAGGGGCGGGCAAGAGCTTTGGCCTCCTCAAATGGAAAATTTGTTTTTTAGTCTCCTAGTAAATGATAGAATTAAAAGTTATTATGTGGTAAAATTGTACTCCCCCTCCAAATAAAAAGATTTCTATATAGTCCTTTCAAAGTGATGAAATCATAAGTGAATATAAAATGAAATTACACTTTAACCTCACAAAAAATTTATAATACAATTTCAACCCGCTTAAAAAAATTAGGATTTCCCCTTATGACAAGTTAGTATATTTTTAATTTTAAAAGTTTTGTTAATTTATCAATTTCAACTCTTTTCTTCAATATTAAATTGTTCACTTATATAACAATGGGATTAATTGCTCGACAACTTCTAATACAATGATCCACCAAGTTTGTATTTGATGTTTTCTCTATATAAATTAATACACATCAATAAATTAGATCTTGTCTTCTTATTGTTGAACAAAAAAATGAGTGATCAAAAAAATGGAGACATATCTCACTTGATCTTAACTATGGTTAATTAATCGAGACCCTAGCTAGATCATTACGGATTGAAAAAATTGTTTCTCCAAATTAAAAAGTTCTCCATAAAATTTTCTTGAAGGACCAAAATTAAAGAATAAATTTGAGAGAGTAAAATGTAAGTTTACCTTTATACTAACTTAGAATCATATTCGACTTTGGTAAAGAAATTATATGAAGAAGAATTGTCGAATTTCCTGCACCCAAGATTGAAAGTTTTGAATCACTTGAAAACATAATTTTGATCAACCTATCAATTTTAGTTTTGCAGCTTATCTCATATTATTTGTGTTTATGATATTCAAAATTCATAAATTCAAGAACAGATAATTAGATGCCATTTCATCAATTGAATAAATCAAAATCAACTATATCATTTCCATAATTAAATGAATTAATAGAATATGAACGGTAGTTGAAAACTAACTGCTAACCACTTTTCGATTAAATTTTAGTTTCCTTATCCAAAGTCTTCTATTAAACAATCTTAGCATTAAAAAATAATATATATATATATATATTTTCAATAATAACATATAAAATTGAGGGTTTACATTTAATATATTGATAATACATAAAATTATATACTATCAATGGATCATACAATTATATATCATTAAAAATTAAAATTAATCAATCAAGTATTGGGTGTATTGGTAAGACAGATTGCGTGAAAAAAACAATCACGAATCTTGAATATAAACGGTAAAATATAAAAATGTATGAATTGATGTATGTATTTTAAAATTAGAATCAGAACCTTTGACTTACAAAAACTTTCAGACAAATTAATAAACCATAATCCAAAACATAAATTAATTCTAATGAATTGTCGATTTTACCCTTCTATTCTCAATGTTTTCTTTTAGCTTCCTTACAACATGAAACCACTTCCATGGCTGACCAAACCACTCTTTTGATCCCCCATTAATCCCCTCCCTTCTTCTCCTTTCACTATTCCATGAAAAATGAGCGCTTCATTAGATTCCGACTCGGGATTCGTCGACTCCAAAGAGGTGAGCAGATTTGGGTATGCGATCGGAGTTTCCGCCATAATCCTCTTGATTATCGTCGTGACCGCATTGGCTTCCTACGTTTGTAGCAAGGCTTTTCAATCACCGCAAGCCCCGCCATCAAATAGCGACATGATCGATCCCGAGAGCTTCTTTGTTGATGACGGTGGTGGTCTTGATGAGGAAACAATTAAAAGCTACCCGAAATTGACGTACTCCGAGGCTAAGCTATTGAAGAAAGGTTCTACGGATACGTGTTGTTCTATATGCTTGAATGATTATAAGGGTAGTGATAGTCTTAGCATGTTGCCTAATTGTGGACATTTATTTCATCTTGAGTGTGTCGACCATTGGTTGCGGTTGCAATCCACGTGTCCCGTTTGTCGGACGTCTCCAATCCTAACACCGTTGTCGATGCCACCTGCCGATGATCACGTTGCTCCATTGCCGAGCAGGCCCGGTGATTGACATGAAGAATAGTGTTGTTTCGTACCTTTTTTTTCCCTCAATTCTCATTGCCATTCATGAAGTGTAAAATTGCTGTTAACATGAGGATGGTAAAAAAGTTATTTACCGTTCTCCTACACATCTGAATTTTGGATTGCCACACACACAGAGCAAACGTTTTTATGAAAAATAAATCTGTCCATTTTGACTCCAATTCAATAATTTTGAATTTAAATTCCATCCAACTTTATTTTATCATAAAATGTCAAAAATCAGAATCTATCTAATTTGAGCTTGGATTGACATGAACTCAAAGCGGTTCAATCCTGTAATCGTTCAAAATGAAAAGTTAATCTTCAAATTTGAATGATTCGAATCCGAAATTAATATAATTTGAAATGATCCGAACTCAAAATTAACTAATCAAAATAACCCAAAATTTTAAGATCTAAATTGACTCAATCCAGACCAAATTCAAATCAACCCAACCAGCCGAATTGAAAAGTAATTGTGTTACTTAGATTACTTCAAATTGAATTGTTAATCAAGTTTATGAGTTTCATAGCAATGAAACTATTCAATTAGTAGAAACTGAAACCATTTAGAAACTTTCTAGTTTCTCCATAAGTTTAGACTTTTTAGAAACCATATATATATATGAACAAATTGCAAGAAAATCGAAAATAAAGAAAAAATTTCTAACCCTTGTTGGGTTGAGTAGTAAGGAGGTTATGCCCCTTAAATAAAGTTTTGAGTTCGAATATTATGGATGGAGAAAATAATATTAAGGGAATTTTATTTCGTATTCAGAGGTTTAACTTGATTTGAAATTTAATGTGACTTTAAGAGTATCAAAGGGTATTCGACGAGGAAAAACAAAAAAACAAAAAAGGCTTGGGACAACCCTTTTTAATGGTACATATGAGAATCATATACAAATGGGCATATGAGTTGGGTTGTAGTATTTGATTAGATTATCAGTTAGATCCAACTTGATTTTCTTGCTACCCAACAAGAATACAATTGAAGAACATTTATGGAACTTCTAGTTTCTCTCCTTCTCAATCATTTTCACAAATAACTCTAAAATAAAATTTGTGGGTAATATGGAATTAAGATATATTCAAATACACGAAAAAGAAAAAAGTTATATATATATATATATATATATATATATATATATATATCAAACATATAATTATATTCAACACTCAAATTAAATCTAGGTAATATAGCTTATTGAGGAAAAGGATGGTAATGAAATGAGATGGTTTTTTCTCATATCAACCTCGATTTAACTTTTATGTCTCTTATCTCAACTCTGTGCACCATAATCTTGATATTATTTAAAATTTAACATTCTAAAACTCCCCGATTCCAACATGATCAGACTGAATATTATATTAAATTTCATAAAATTAAACAAAATACCTATTATAAAATATTTATTAAAATTAAAATTTTAATTAAACTATATAAAATTGTAAAACGGGTATTTTGATATAAAAAATTCTGCCCTCGAAGTCTTTTTTTTTTTAATAAAAAAGAGACCAGCCTCATAAATATTGGTGCCAATTGCAAACTGATCCTCTATCATCTTCATATGCATTTGCTTTAATTTCTTTTTCTTTGAATGACTTTTTGTTGTGAAGTCTCAAGCTTGCTTTTATTTGTTTGATTGATGAGCAATGAGGTCAACTGGGATTGTTTTAGGTGTGATGTAGTGAAAGAATTTCACACCACAATAAGGAAATACTACCTTAATTTTTTATTTGTTTTGAGCTATTTATTTGTCAATTTTTCACCTTTGTGCATGCTTAATTCTATTCATCAATTTCGATAAATATCGATGATGGAAAAGAATTATATTTGTAAAGTAATAATTGTAGTTGCAAGTTATGATGGTTGTTTAAAGGTTAAATTATGTTATTAGTCTATGTACTATGTGTAAGTTGCGGATTTAATTTTTGTACTTTGATTTAGTCAATTTTAGTCCTTATACTTTTTTGAATTTTAAAATTTCAATCCTAACTAAATGGCAGTTACTAACAGGGGCGATGCCAAAAAAAATTTTAGCGGACTGGAACTGAATTATCAAATTTTTGAGATATCAAAATGTAATTTTATCATGTATTAATTTATAATTCCATCATTTTTTAAGGGACTAAACAAAATCTTTTTCAAATTTTGGGGGAGCCAATGTGTTATTTTGCCATGGATTAACTTGTAATTTTATTATTTCTAAAGGGGCTAAATTGAAATTTTTCATTTTTAGGTGGCCAAGGCCCTTACTAGCTCCCTGGCGTCACTTCTAGTTGCTAAATTATGCTATTTTAAAATTTTGGTGTAGCAAACATGTTAATTAGCACATATGTAATACCATGTCGGTGTGTAATGCCATGACAACTTATTATCTCCATATATTACTCACACACACACACAAAAACAACTAATTGATTTAACAACTATAATTTGTGTCAAGGCCGAAATTTAAAAATTCAAAAAATATAGGGATTAAGAATGATCTAATTGGCCCATAGAAAGAAAAAGAATGATTCAATTGGAGAATATCAACTAAATCTACAACATTACGCATAGTACAAGACCAATATATAATAGAATTCAACTAAACAAATTTAACTACTACTGTTTGGGTGAGGACTAAAATTTCAAATTTTAAAAATACAAGGATTGAAATTAATCAATTGAAAAATAAGACTAAAATTAACTAAATTAAAGGACGATGACTAATCAAGTAAAGTAAAAAGACCAATAGCAAAATTTTATCTTATTTAAATCTTAATTACTACCAACGATAAGGGTGAAAGTACTTGGCACGTTCTTACTGTTATAGGGATTAGTTCAAATTAATTCAGTATATTAAATGGATCAATTTTGGTCATTGTATTAATAAAAAGAATCTAATAAGACCAAAATTTAATAGATTTAACATTTATTATTTAATAAAATTAATATTTTAAAATCTTTATGGTTCTATAAATGTAATATTTTATTTGGAGTTAATTTCAAATGAAAAGTACTAATTCATTTCATTTTTAAACAGTAACTGTTAGTTCTATTAAATTTTAATCTTATTTGATTTTTTTATTGGTATAAGGACTAAATTAATCATTTAATAGTAAAAAAATTAATTTAAATCAATCAATCTTTATAATAGAGGACTTGAACAATATTTTCACCCAACAATAAGGGCTAAGATAAAAGGTCCTTACTCTTATATGAATGCTAAAAATCTTCATTGATATTGGTAATATACAAAACAGCACTACACAAGCTCCACCCTATTTTATACTAACTACTTTCAATTTAAAATTGTAGATGTATATATTGTATTTTATTTGTAAATATAATTTTAGTAAATATAATTCTCTAGTATATATATAATAAGGGTTAATATTTGGTATATTAGTAGTGTATTTTTTATTCCACAAGCAGTCTTAAAATATTGCCATGTGTTTCTTTTTTAAAAATATATTTTTAATATTTTACTATAACGTTATAGGAAACTCGCCAATCCCTTCACCTTACTTATGGAGTCTAAAAACTTCACCGATAGTCAGGGCGAAGCTAGAAAACTTTAGGGGGCGAAATTAAATTGTAATTTTTACGATAATAAAAATGCAATTTTACCATTTTAATAGCTTATATCTTTATAATTTTTAAAAGATTAAATTAAATCTTTATCATTTTTAGGGAGGCCAAAGTGCAATTTTATCTTTACTAATTTAAAATTTTAAAATTTTTAAAGAGCCTAAATAGAAAGTTTTCTATTTTAAGGGGGCCTGGGCCTCGACCAACCCCTAACTACGCCCCTGCAGGTAGTGTATTAAATATTATTCCATATAATATTCGAAAAATTATTTCATACATTGTCCATAAGCAAAACTCAGAACACAATACATGTCTCATTTTAGGTGTAATAAAAAATAAAAAAATTAAGTATTGAAAAATAGGACATGTGACAATACTTAGGAATACTTGTAGAGTAAAAATAATTCAATATTAATGTATCAAATATTAATACTATATATATATGGGTTAGTATTTAGTATACTTGCAATAAACTTTTTATATTTCAAAAACATCATTGAAAAATTGACAAGTGTCTCTTTTTTTAAAATATTATTTTTAATATTTTACTATACCCTTATAAGACACTTGTCAACCACTGGCCCTACTTGTGGAGTCTAAAAACTCTACTGAGAGTGTACCTATATATATATATATATATATATGTATATATATATATATATATATATGATTTGGGTAACTATTTCATATGCAAATGATGAAAATTTTTAACTCCCCACTTCGAGAGCTAGGGAGTTAAAATTTTCACAGTCAGTATACTAAATAATTATTTATATGGTTTTAGCATATACATTTAAGAGTAATTATTTGATCCACAACTTGTAGAATGTTTTTAAACTCCACGACCAGTTGAGAGTGACAAATGTCGCACTTATTTATAAATTTACTTTTTTTAATATACTCTATAAGGGGCATTTACACCTAAATCCACTTATATAATCCAAAAGATCTCCCCAAACTAAGATAATTCTCCTACTTATATACATATAATATTTTAAAAAGAGAATCAAAGTAGGGTAGAATAATCAATAATTGATGTAAAATTCATTTCAATAATCGAATTTTGTCATCTCTAATATAAAATTAAATTAAATGTGAATGGTGATAGAGGGTGACACCTAGCATGCAACCATTGCACGCTTGCTATATATCATATGACCATTTACAACATAATCACCTCTTTTATCAGCTGGCCAAGGCTCAATTTTTCAAACCTATCATCTTCATTCACTGGCTTCCATACCACCATGTGATATGTCAATAAATATTGGACCATCAAGTTTCACTATCATGCAAAAAAGAGGAACAAAGTTCAACTCCTTTCTGGGACTCGATTCTATCTTCAATCAATAATTTATTGGCACTAATTCAATATTTTAGCATCTTGTTATCAATGAAGGAATTCGGTATTGGAGAATAAAAGTAAAATATTAAAAGTTTGGGAGTTGACGATAAAAAAAATGGTTTAAAAGGGACTTAAATTAAATACTTTATAACTGAAAAGGACTAAAGTCGATAATTTATCGTTTAGCTAAGGAGCCAATGCCAATGCAATGCTTGTCCCACTAGCTATGCCTTAGCTCGAGCAACATCTATCAATATTATTTTAAAAGAAAAACAAATTAATTATTGAACCGGTTAAATTAAGAGATTTCGATTTAATCAATTAAACAATCGATTCAATAATAATTTGTAATAATTTTAGAAAAAAAAATAAATTAAAAACTCTCTAACAACATTCTTACTTACCATGTACACCTCTAACTTTTTATTTTTAATTAAGCTTAATAGAATAGCATGCATCCCATATTTCAAGGGGTATGGTTATTATATTAATAGAAGTAGGGACACTGTTGTCCTTAAGTTTGTCATTTTCGTACCATAAAATTATTAAAATATCAATTTTTGTTATTTATAAACTTTAGATTTCATTAGGTAAAATTACAATTTTGGTGTTTGGATTATGTTAAAATTTAGGATTTAATTCTTGTATTTTAACTTGACATAATTTAGTCTTTTATTTTTATAGTACCACTAATTAATCCAAAATAATTAATATTATAAATGATTAAAATGTGAAATGGATTTTCATAAGAACATCCTTTAAAATGAACATTTAAAAAAAATTACATCAGCATTATTAAATATTTAAATTAATTAATACATTATAAAATTAGATGAATCAAATTAATCAAACTAAAATAAAAAAACTAAATCTCAATTTTGATTTTATTAGAGGGCTAAAACAATAATTTGATCATATGATTATCATTTGGTTTATAGTATAAGTTTATATATTGTGAACTGTGAGATGCCACCTATTAAAAAAATCTAATAAATATATTATTCATTAATTTATTGATAGTGTTTTTAAATAGGGTTAAAGGTAACTTTTAGGCTCTAAACTTAGCAATTTTTAAAATTTTGTTCTTGAATTTATCCATATTAATCCCCAATATTTTTAAAAAGAAACTGGTCAGGCCACCTATTCGTTTGTCTAACCAATCCAAGCAATTTGATTAAAAAATATTAAGAATTTAAAAAATTAAAACAATTGATCAACCGTTGAAAGTCCATACTAATTCAATCTAGTCCATACTAATTCTTGATCGAACCAATTGAAAGTCACCCTCCGGACTATACCTTGGTCGGTTGTTGGTCCAATCCGGTTCAAACAACATTATTAATCTCTGAACTTGACTATTTTTCTCAGTTTTAGTTCATGTGATAGTGCGACACTCTAACTTGAGAAAGTTATCATTTTTATAAATAAATTTTATAAAATATTATAAATTTTTGAGCGGTTATGACACTCTATTAGAGTGTCACGTTATCACATGAATTAAAATTAAGAAAAATTATCAAATTTTAAGATTAATATAGATAAAGAAAAAGCTCAATGACAAAGTTGAGAAGTTGTCATTGAAAAAAGTTTCAAATACTCAACGTTGCTTTATGTTTTCCTTTAAATATTCCTGACGATGTATAAACTTATACATTATCAATGGGTGAAAAACAAAGTACAAAATATGCATATTGCCAGGTTAGGGACTGAATGATACATGAATGCCATGATGAGGCACCAAAAATGTTGGTCATGGGACAGTGGATTCCAATGGTGAAACCATACCCCACTGGTTTCAGTGATTCAATCAACACAACTTTCAAAAGCAATCCCAACACATTTCCCCTTTTTTCTCAGTTCCTTCACCACTTTATCTCATCACACCCTAAAATTTTCCATCTCACTTTCCCTCACTTTCTCTCTTCCCAATCACCTCTCTTATCATTTCTCTCCTTCAAAGCAATGAAAGCCATGCAACAAGGAAGAAGGTTTCTAAAAAAACTCAAATTCAACCCTACAAATACAAAGATCAAAGGCTTAGTCTTTCACCTTAATGTCCCGGAATCACCGTACGTTAAAGATCGAAAACACAAAGAACCCGAAACCGACATCCTCGACCCAGAAGAACATCCATCTTTATCGGATTTCGAAGAGAAATGTCCACCAGGAGGTGAAAATTCAGTCATTTTCTACACAACAAGCTTAAGAGGTATTCGTAAAACATTTGAAGATTGTAGCAATGTAAGGTTTCTTTTAAATAGTTTCAAAATAACAATCCAAGAACGAGATGTTTCAATGGATATGGGGTACAGGGAAGAGCTATGGGAAATCTTGGGTGGTCGAGTTATACCTCCAAAAGTGTTCGTTAAAGGCCGGTGCATCGGTGGAGCCGACGAAATCATCGGACTACACGAACGAGGCGAGCTAAAGAAGCTATTGGAAGAGGTACCATCGAACGGTGGCATCGTCAATAATGTGTGCAATTCTTGTGCCAATTTCAGGTTCTTGATTTGCACTAGTTGCAATGGCAGCCGCAAGGTTTATGAAGAAAAAGATGATGATCATCATCATCATAAAGAAGATAATGAGTTTTGCATTAAGAAATGCAATGATTGTAATGAAAATGGATTGGTCAAATGCCCATTTTGCTGCTGAAAGAAATCTAAGTCCCATTTAGAAGGGTCCTAATTTAGTGTTTTGTGGATGAACAAAGTGATGAACTCTGTTTTTTATTATCTAATTTAGTGTTTTGTGCATTAGTAAGAATTTCTTTTTCCAATTTATGTTATTCGAATTTAGACATAAGTGTTAGATATATGTTTATATCTAAATTCAGGTCTGTATTTTTAAAATTTTCATATATTTAAATGATACTTTAAAGTTATATCCCAATATTTATATATCCATCATGAATATTTTCATATTTAAATTCATGTCCTATGACTTTGAAACTTGTATAATTGTGATTGGAAATACTTAAAACATAACTTTGTTGAACATTGTGTATGTGTTTTTTTTTTTTTTGGATTTTGGGTTTTCTTAATTCTCTTTTTATTTTATGAAAATCTTTTTTTTTGGTGTTATGATATATTTATATAAATTAATCATTATAAATACTAAACCAAATTGTTTAATAAAATAATTAATTCAATTCAAAATTTTGGGGTTTTAATAATTCTTTTCATGGAAATCTCTTTTTTGTATGTGTTATAGTCAAGTTAATATTTTTATTCTTATTCTCACTTTAATTAGATTTTAAGTTTGTTTGTGGCTTTTTACTCTCTCTTTTTACTTTTACCTTTTTTGCATCTTTGAATTTCTTTTAATGATTATCAACAAATAAAGCAAAAAATTAATTAAAGTTTCTCCTCAAATTTAGGATGTAAAGCTTTAAAAAAGTTGATATCAATCAATAGGGTTAAGACACAACTTTCTTTTCACTTTCTAGAAGAGTCAAACAATAAAAAGATTGTTACGAATCAATTCCATTCACTTTTCACTCTCAAAACAAAAGCCAAAATAAAATAACATAAACCCAAAGTTTAATTTAATTAGTTTATTTAATTTATCTAATTTAAGATTCGAATTTAAAGTTAATTGAGTTTTAACTCAATTGGCATGGGTATTGTTGTCAATGTAAAAGGACGTAAGTTCAAAAATGTTGAAACGCAATATTCTCCTATTCATAAATTGAGGAGGAACTATGTCTAATTTTAACCATTGTGTTAAGAGAATTTTTTAGATCAAAAAAAATATCATTTATCAAATGAAGCCTAATTAATTTAATACCTAAATATCAGAAAACAACAAACATTTTTTGAATGGTTGGTAATGGGAAATATACCAATTTGGAGAAGCATGGAAAAGGTCATGTTAAAAGTTGGAGGTTGACAAAGTGACTGTTATGTCATGGTCTAGAGATGACATTGATATCATTATTTGTAGTGAAAAGGAGGCAAGCACATGGGCTCTTTCTTTAAGATTTAGATAAAGTCATTGAGGGGAATTTAAAAAAATAAATAATGCAAGGAAAATGGTGTCATCTTAAAAATAATTTTCTCCAACAATTTTATTTGAATTTCAGACTTATTGGATGGTATTTTAAGAGTAATTACTTGAATGATTGATTGAATTTTAATTTATGAAATTGGGTATTTTATGACATAAGTTTGATGGACTTTTTTTTATGATTTTTGGTTTGGATTTGAATTAATTCGAATTTAAAATTAAAAGTGCTTAAGTTGTCGAGATAGTAATTAATTTTTTTTGAATAGTTTTATTATAGGTTTTGATCTTCTTTTTTTAGACACAATGCTTAGAACTATCCAGTCCCTCCCAACCTAAAAACTCGAACTCATACCTTTTTGCATTGACAATAATGCACATACTATTCGAGTTAAAACTCAATAAATAGATAATAACTAAAGTTAAAGTAGTTTCACAATATCTTAAGACCAATGTTCATGAGAAAATGAACTTGGACATAAAAGTTTGTTTGTAAAAAATTATAATTCGAATTAATCCAAATTCCAAATACAAAGTCTCAAGGTTATGAAGACATGCAAATTTTACTCTGAAAACCAGTTCATAACCTCTTACAAAATAAATTATCCTTATTAAAAATAGGAAAATAAACCCAAACCAAAAATGCTTATTCGAACCAAATTTGAAGTAAATCGGACCGAAGATGAAAAAAATACGCACCAAAGAAAGGTTAACAATCTCTTAGAATTAAACTTATCAGTTTTGATGCAAACTCTAAATCTAATTCGATTATTTTGAACCAAATCTAATGAGATCAATTTGGATTATGACCAAAACTTGCAATGGTTAACAATCTCTTAAAATTAGACCTATCAATTTTGATACAAATCTAAAATCCAATTCGATTAACTCAAATTATACCTAATCCAATCCAATTTCATTAAAAAAAAAAAGAGTCAACATCCTGAAATTATAAATGACTCAAACTCAAAATGATCAAAATTTAAAATGATTCAAACTTGGAATGTGACTTGAACGTGAAATAATTTGAACAAGTAATCCCAAATGACAAAACCCAAAATGACCCCAAACCCAAAACAATTCAAACTAGAAATGATTTGAACAAAACATAATTCAAAATTTTTAAAACTCGAATTAATCCGATCTAAAACCAACACGACCAACTTAAAATTCAGGGTTATTGATGAAAACAAATTAATTTGGAATCTTTTGTAAAACTTTATGTCATCTAATTAAGGACGATAGTAGCAATTTTCAATTTTAGCTTGCTTTTGGCAAAGCATTGCAACCCCCACGTAGGGGCCATTGGCCAATGATTCTCACACATTTTGAGTAATTTAGCTTTG
The DNA here is from genome assembly GCF_025698545.1 of Gossypium raimondii. Classification (NCBI taxonomy): domain Eukaryota; kingdom Viridiplantae; phylum Streptophyta; class Magnoliopsida; order Malvales; family Malvaceae; genus Gossypium; species Gossypium raimondii. The sequence continues at coordinate 1,393,475 of NC_068575.1, forward strand.
GCTTTTAGCATTTAAGGGCAACCAGCTATTTTAGCCTAAACTCAATCCATTTTTTACTCAAATCCCAATTACTTCACTCCCTTCATCCATCTTTGGGTCGACAAGAAACTTAATTATCAACATTTGTAGAAATCAGATTACGGTAATAATAAGAGTATGATATAATTTTCATTTATTCAATACAATCTAATAGCATCGATTTTTATATAAATTGAAATTAATTTCTAGTCAAAATTTGAAACGTAAGGTTTTGATTTCCATCCCTAAATACTTTGATCTTTTCTTTAAAAAATATTCTTGCACAAACAAATATAATTCATACAAGAATTATTTCAAAAAATATTATTTTATAGCACGCGTATACATGTGAAAATCACATATTTAAAACATATATGTGTGTTTAGAAATAATATATAATAAATAATTATGGAGGTAATAATTTATGCATAATAAAATTAAAACATATAAAAATTAATATAAAATTTTGATTGAGTGGTAAATTTCAGGTTTTATTAATGTAATTGGTGTGGGTTTAAATCCCATATTTTATATTGTTTTTTTAAATAAAAAGACTAAAGTACTCCCGAGTAATATAATTTATTTCAAATATGAACGGATATTTTTGTAATTTCTCTAATCGAGCTGGGGTCCAGTTGACTCGTGACGCAAACTCAATCAGGGGCTTAAATAATAGTATATATTTTAAATACAAAATAATATTTTTGTAATTTTCCTAACCAAGTTAGTGCCCATTTGACTGGTGACACAAGCTCAATTAAGGGCTTAAATAATATATATATACACACACACACAATTGATGGAGGTAATAAAATGTGTAAAATAAAGATTTAGCAAAGTGGTAAATCTAAAATTTTATTAATGCAATTGCATGTGTTCAAATCCCACCATATGCTTATTTTTACTTAAAATTAAAAAATATATTAAATTAAAAAAACTAAAGTACCCTCGAAAATATAAATTATGTTAATTACAGAGGATATTTTCATAAAATAAGAAGCATGACAATTGAATATTTAAGTTGTACAAGACTTATCTCACATGCAACTTAAAATTGATGTTTAGATAACTTAAGTAATCCTAAAGCAAAGCTACATAGTTCACTAAGTTAAAAAAAACTAACAAACCTAGAGCCAAGTTTTAAAAAAAGAAATATATAAAAGACATGTAAATTGCTTGAAAAACATTTAGCCACTAAATGTAACACCACAAAATCCAACCCAGAAGTTTTGACCAAATTCTGGAGGTCGCATTTGCCACCGGAATGGCCCAAAATAAAACACCTTTCAAATTTCTTAATTTCTTTTCAAAAACCACTTTTTCACATGTTTAACAAAAATCTAGACATTTACACATACCATGTTTCTATACAACGTCATATAAGCAACCAATGCGAACAAAAAGTCATTCTTATGAATACAATTATAAAAAATATTCAAGCAATTACGCGCCCTTCATAGACCTTCTACCAATAGTAATAATGTCTCAATTACTCCTACAAAGGCTTAAACTTGCGAGTGATCACTCAGGGACTAAAATGAATCAATTTGAGAAAAAAGAGTAAAAACTACAAAAACAGAACCACACAGCTATGTGGCCAAGCCGTGAAGGAAGGTTCAGACCGTGTGATAGGGGTACACGATCGTGTGGCTGAGAGACACTACCATGTGACTGAGGTACACGGCCGTGTGGGCAGACCGTGTAACTCTCTGTGCCCGTGTGTCAAAATTACACAATAATCAGTAGGGGAGACACGACCGTGTGAGACCTGAACCATTGGACAAGCTCACTCCTCGCCGATGAACTAGGAGGCTCGTTTTGTCTCTAGAACATAAAGACAAACTTAAAAGTTCGATCGCACTCACAGACTCATCCTACAAACCTTGATCCTTCTAACCTCAATTCTGGGGTGTGACACTCTTGTTGAACATCCATGTTCAACTCATCAATTTTAACAACGAAAAATGGACCTACTCCTCGATTCCGGGAACATCATCCTCGACTAACTCATAAACTAGAGCTTTCATCTCGGCTTGGTGTCATACAACTTCCAATAATTGCTCCATCGTATTGGACATTGAGGACTTTGTTTCGCTAAAAGATTAATCACAATTTAAGTATTTTTTTTATAAAGAAAACCGTGAAAGATAAGAAGATCATTAATATTTTTTAATTTATTGTAGTTGATTTATTTATTTGAATATTATATTGTCCTTAAAATAATTTACATTTAAATTTTGATTTTTTTTAAAATAAGGTGAAATATTCTAAAAAGAATAAGATTAAATATATAAAATAATTTGTATATTTTAAAATTTAAATGTATCCAGTAATTTAATTTTATATTATACTTAATTTCAAGAAATATGCCAAACATATTTTGCGACTTAATTTTTCAATCTATTAAACATGATTTACATATTTATCTAAGCCTTTGGTACTTTTTTTACCATTGTAGTGGCGAAACTTGGCATTAAGTTTTAAGGGGTCTAATTAAATTTTTCAAAAATTTTGAGCATCTAATTAAAATTTTAAGAAAATTTATGAGTGTAATTTTAGAGGTTTAATTAAACTTTTCAATTTTTTTAAACATTAATTAGAATTTGCAAAAGTTTTTGCAAAAGTTTTGGGATTCCTAGATAAAATTTTGAAAGGCATGGATTCTCTTACATGTCACCCCTTGTAAAATCTCGCCAACCGTAATCCCCTCATTTATTTCAAAAAAAAATATTGAAAGGTGGACTTTCTTAATATGTAAGATGTTTCTAAAAAATTAACCCAAAAATTTCCCTCTAAAACCTTCATTCCCTTCGCTATTTAAACAACTCATCGGCTACTCCATTCAAAAGCAAACCCTATTATCTTCTTCTATATATCCTTCATTGAAATTAGGGTTTTTCTCGAATCCTAAAACAATGAGATGAAAAAAAGGTCACACTTGCATGATATCAAATGATAGTGCGAGAAGGTAGTCTCAAGAAAAGGAGGTTAGGGAAAAAGATGATGAGTTGACCATTCCTTATGTTGATAATACTTGTCTTGTAATCTATAACCCTGATGAAAGTGAGCTGATGGTGTGGCCGTCACACACCCAGGAGCAAGGACAATTCGACGAGTACTAGAAGAAGCCCGAGTTAGATCGGTAGAAGAAGATGGTAAATCAGGAAACCTATCTTAAAGAATTGATCACCAAAGCCAAATAGTAGTGACTGCATGCGCACATGCGCAGAAAAACAAACAATTTAAAGGTGTGATTTTAACTGTAATTGGATAGTGCCAATTGTAATATATGTACTGTCAATGGAACATTAGAGCATTCCAAGGATCGAACCCAAAGGATTGCCGGTAAATGTGTTTATTAACTTAATTATTGAGAAGTAAAAATCAAGAAAAACATGTAAAAGACACGTAAATAGCTTGAGAAAATCATTTAGCCACTAAATATAACACCCCAAAACCCGGCCCAGAAGTTTTGACCAAATTCTGGAGGTCACATTTGCCACCAGAATGGCCCAAAATGAAACACCGTTCAAATTTCTTAATTGCTTTTCAAAAATAACTTTTTCACATGTTTAACAAAAATCCAAACATTTACATATACCATGTTTTTTTACAAAGTCATATAAGTAACCAATGCGGACAACAACGTCAATTCTTACGAATACAATTATAAAAAATATTCTACCAACTGTAATAATGTCCCAATCACTCCTACAGAGGCTTAAACATGCAAGTGATCACTCATGGACTAAAATGAATCAATTTACGAAAAAGGAGTAGAAGCGCAAAAGCAGGACCACACAGTTGTGTGGCGGTAGTGTGGGAAGGTTTGCACAGTGTGTGAGGGTACACAATTGTGTGTGGTGAGACACCGCCATGTGGTGAGGTACACGACCGTGTGGGCAGAACGTGTAACTCTCTATGCCTGTGTGTCAAAATTACACAATAATAAGCAGAGGAGACAAGGCCGTGTAAGACCTGAACCATAGGACAAGCTCACTCCTCACCGATGAACCAGGAAGCTCATTTTGTCTCTAGAACATAAAAACAAACTTAAAAGTCCAATCGCACCCATAGACTCATTCTACAAACCCTGATCCTTCTAACCCCAATTCTGGGGTGTGACACTCTTGTTGAACATCCATGTTCAATTCATCATTTTTAACAACGAAAAATGGACCTACTCCTCAGGTCTGGGAACATCATCCTCGACTAACTCATTAACTAGAGCTTTCATCTCGACTTGGTGTCAGACAACTCCCAATAATTGCTCCATCGTATTGGACATTGAGGACTTTGTTCCGCTAAAAGATTAATCACAATATAAGTATCACAATGATTTTAAACATGTTTGATCATAATTCATAACAAAAACTATTTGATAATTTTCTTTATAAAGAAAACAGTGAAATATAAGAAGATCATTAATATTTTTTAATTTATTATAGTTTATTTATTTCTTTGAATATTATATTGTCCTTAAAATAATTTACGTTTAAATCTTGATTTTTTTAAAAATAAGGTGAAATATTCTAAAAGAATAAGAATAAATATATAAAATAATTTGTATATTTTAAATTTTATATGTATCGAGCAATTTAATTTTATATTGTACTTAATTTTAAGTAATATGCCAAACATATTTTGCGACTTAATTTTTCAATCTATTAAACATGATTTACATGTTTATCTAAGCCTTTCAAGCATGGTACTTTTTTTACCATTGTAGTGGCAAAACTTGGCATTAAGGTTTAAGGGGTCTAATTAAATTTTTCAAAAATTTTGAGCATCTAATTAGAATTTTAAGAAAATTTATGAGTGTAATTTTAGAGGGCTTAATTAAACTTTTCAATTTTTTTAAACATTAATTAGAATTTGTAAAAGTTTTGGGATTCCTAGATAAAATTTTGAAAGGCATGGATTCTCTTACGTGTCGCCCCTTGTAAAATCTTGCCAACCATATCCCCTCATTTATTTCAGAAAAATCTTGACAGGTTGACTTTCTTAATATGTAAGATGTTTCTAAAAAATCAACCCAAAAATTTCCCTCCAAAACCTTCATTCCCTTCGCTATTTAAACAAGTCATCGGCCGCTCCACTCAAAAACAAACCCTAAAATTATCTTCTTCCATATATCCTTCATTGAAATTAGGGTTTTTGTCGAGTCCTAAAACAATGAGAAGAAAAAAAGGTCACGCTTGCATGATATCAAATGATAGTGCGAGAATAGGTAGTCTCAAGAAAAGGAGGTTCGGGCTAATGAAAAAGATGATGACTTGACTATTCCTTGTGTTGATAGTACTTGTCTTGTAATCTATAGCCCTGATGAAAGTGAGCTGATGGTGTGGCCGTCACACACCGAGGTGCAAGGAAAACTCGACGAGTACTAGAAGACGTCCGAGTTGGATTGGTTAAAGAAGATGGTAAATCAGGAAACCTACCTCAAAGCAAGGATCACCAAAGCTAATGAGCAATGACTGCATGCGCACATGTATAGAAAAAAAACAATTTAAAGGTGCGATTTTAACTGTAATTGGATAGTGCCAATTGTAATATATGTACTGTCAATGGAACATTAGAGCATTCCAAGGATCGAACCCAAAGAATTGCCGGTAAATGTGTTTATCAAGTTAATTACAAATTAAAAAATTACTAATCTAATCGAATCGGAGAACCTAAGAGCTTGATTCATCTTCATTTACAAAATTCTTTAACAAGAAAGGAGAAAGGAAATAAAAAAATTTACTCTAAAAAGAAAAGAGAAATCTAATATAAAAATGAAAAAAAAAACTTAACCCTAAAACAATGGAAAACTAAAGGAAACTATCAGCCAAAAAAATCTAAAATGATAGGCTTATAAAGTTGTATTTATAGCCTGCTAACATTTAACCTAACATCAATCATTTTGCCCTAAAGTGAAAAATAGACTTAAGCTTGTTGGATATAAAATTGCCTATGCAGGTTTTTCACCCGTCATGCAACGGTATCACGATACTCAGGCTTGGGTGTCACGATAACCACAAAATTCTTGAGATTGGGAATCTTAGGGTGTTGGTATCACGATAACATTACTAGGTATCCCCATATCATTGTAGTTGGCCTGAATTCTCTTCTATAACCATTACCCAGGCTTGGGTTTCACGATACCCATAAAATTCTTAAGATTGGGGATCTTGGGGAGTCGGTATCACGATATGTAACACCCCTTACCCGTATTCAACTCCGGAATAGGGTATGAGGCATTACTAGAACACTTACACATGTAAACGTATTAAACCGAGTTACAAAATTTCATTCAAATTTAAACTCTTCAAATTTTTAACATGCTTTTATAATTCTTTACAACATATCCTCAAAATATTATATTCATAACAAATAGGGCCTACGAGACCCGATACTTACTCATGTAATTCAAAGCTCCATTTTCATTTTATTCAATTCACAATCTTTCATGTTCACAATTCAAATCAATTTCTCAATCCAATATATATATATTTCAATACCACACTCTCATACTATGAAACTTTATTTTCCCATAAGAGCTTAAACCATGATCATCACATATCAAAGACAAATGTTCTTGACATTTCCATCACATAGACCGAATTAATCAATGCAACTCAATGATATAATCATCCATATATCATTATTATCACACACACACACACACACACACACACACACACACATATATATATATATATGTCATGACTAAATTTCTTAAACATTTGATCAATTGCTTTTCAATACCGCAATAGTTCCTTCAGTACCAATACGTATTTACCATTCAATTTAACATTTACCGATTATAATCGGGCATATGACCATTATACACAATTCTTTCATACATTTTATTGTCCTCCTCCTCCTCTCCATTCCATATCCTTTATGTATAAAACATGCTTAAATAGCATTATACATAATTTCACTATTCACTTATATTTAAATTCAAAGCTGTCTATTTGAGTCAGAGTCACTAAATCATTTTTATCCAAAGCTACAGAGCTCTAAATTAAGATCTGTTAATTTTCCTTGAAACTATACTCACATATATTCTTACCATAAAATTTTCAGAATTTTTTACTTAGCCAATTAGTACATTTTATTCTTTAAAGTCACCCCTATTTCACTGCTCAACATCTCTGACCTCTCTTCACTAAAAATGAATTATCTCATTGTACAGAACTCAGATGATATTTACGTTTGTTCCCTTTGAAAATAGACTCATTAAGAATTCTAAGCATATAAATTGTAACTCATAATAATTTTTTAAAATTTTTAATTATTTTCCAAATTCAGAACAGGGGGTTCCGAAATCAATCTGACCTTGCCTCACTAAAATTCAAATATCTCAAAATGTATAACTCTTTTGCTTTCTCTGTTTCTTTTATGTAAAAATAGACTCCTTAATCTTTCATTTCATATCTTATTCACTCTATAATTCAATTTCCACCATTTTTGGTGATTTTTCAAAGTTACACTATTGTTACTATCCAAAACTATTTTGTTGCTAATTCTACTTTTTCATAATTTCACTTTTAATCACTATTCAATTCAAAATTCACTTTTCCATTTTCAAGTCAATATTCAATTCAATTCCACACATATATTCATTATTCAATTACACTTAATCGTTACATGATCTCATGTATTTTCACTTAGTCAATTTCCCATTGAACACTCGGAATATACACGGACACGTAGAGAATTAGCACATAAGTGCCACACTGATATGTAGCCGAAGCTACCACTGATATGTAGCCGAAGCTACCACTGAAATGTAGCCAAAGCTACCACTGATCAATAACACTGGAAATGTCCACGGGCCTGCTCACACAAGTTGTCAAGTGTCTGCAACACATGCTAGATCACCCAGCACCCAGGACTCACTGTAACACTGTAACACTGATCTCTAGTGACATGTCACTTGTATCCACTTCTATTCCTAAGTTCAACCGGGAATTTACACTTAACACTTTATTTTCAACACTTTATCACTTGAATAATTCATGAACAATTTTCCGTCCACATTCAATATTGATTCACATATCAAATAAAATTCACAATTTATAAAAGTATATTACTATTATTTACACATAACTTACTTTGATGCAACAATATAAAAATTTAGCAATTTAGTCTTTAATCTTTTCTTTTCTCCGGTCAATGTTGATTCCACTTATTTCTTGATCTATAATAACACATTTGACTTATTTAGTACTCACATTTATCAAAACAGTCCTTGACTCAAACTTTGGCAAAATTACAATTTTGCCCCTAAACTTTTGCATATTTACACTTTTTCCCCAAAGCTCGTAAATTAAACTTAATCCCTTATTCTTATGTATTATGGCATGCTGAACATTTTTCCCTTCTATGGCAACATCAAATTCCCACTTTAACACTTACTTATGAACTTTTAGTATTTTTATCGATTTTGTCGTTTTACTCGTTTTTACTCAAAATCGCTTAGCAAAAGTTGCTTAACATAATTTCTAGCTTCATATTCTACCATAAAACATCAAAATAAACACATTTCACATATGGGTATTTTTCCAAATATAAACCCTAGATTAAATTATTGCTAGAATAAGCAAAATCCAGTCCCTGAGGATTTGACCCTACTTCCCTTTTACTATTCTTTTTCATTATTTATTAGGGATAGGATATTTTTGGTGCTTTCAACGACCGCATCATAGACTTAAGCTTGCTGGACATAAAATTGCCTCTGTAGTTTTTTCACCCATCAAGTAGGGTATTGCAATACCCATTATTCGGTATCATAATATATATATCACTATAGTTGGCCTAAATTCTTTTCATTTTAGCACTGTCAAGGGTATCACAACTTCAATGGCCTCAGTGTCATGATACCCCCTTCCTAAAGGTGATTTCTTCAATTTTGGGCCATCATCGACTTCTTAAACCACTCAATTACATTGTTAGGTTTCCCATGGCACGATTGGCCAATCTGGGTCTCAAAATGGTGTAAAAATTAATTTAAAACGTTTATTAATGCTTAGAACTAAAAATTAACAAAAGAAATGTAAACTTTTTAAGCGTAAGCTACTTAAGTGTATTAGAGAGCCTAATTTGATGTATCAAATTACGACAGATAAAGTAGTTAAGGAAGCTACAAAGGAGGAACAATGAAGTTGAAATGGACCATTTGATGTATCAATTTGAGCAAGGGAAAAGGTTTGATGAGTTTAACAATAGTGAACTTAATGGGCTAATATGGTTGGTGGAGGAGAAGGTGGAAGAGATACAGAAACATATCGAGTTCTTTCATTGACTCCCTCACGGAGACCTGACAACTCAAACAATTGGCGGCAAACACAAGCCACTGATGTTGGATCAATGATTTACCAATATTGTTAATAGAACATACTATTGGTGATATTGTGGCTCAAGACAACCTAGGGTTGTTGCCAGGACATACACTTGGTGGCAAATCTGACGTGGGGGTGCCTTTATATGGATATTTAAGAGGAACCACCACCGATATGGGGCAGCAACTATTGGGTTTTAAGCCTTTTGGTAGTGGTGCAATTGAAAATGGGTTTCCTCGTGGAAGTACTATCGGAAGCAGCACTATATTTGGTGCCTTTGGGAACAATATAAGGATGGGAGGCAACGGCGAATTTCGAGGGGCGGGCAAGAGCTTTGGCCTCCTCAAATGGAAAATTTGTTTTTTAGTCTCCTAGTAAATGATAGAATTAAAAGTTATTATGTGGTAAAATTGTACTCCCCCCCCCCCAATAAAAAAATTTCTATATAGTCCTTTCAAAGTGATGAAATCATAAGTGAATATAAAATAAAATTACACTTTAACCTCACAAAAATTTATAATACAATTTCGACCCCCTTAAAAAAATTAGGATTTCCCTTATGACAAGTTAGTATATTTTTAATTTTAAAAGTTATGTTAATTTATCAATTTCAACTCTTTTCTTCAATATTAAATTGTTCACTTATATAACAATGGGATTAATTGCTCGACAACTTATAATACAATGATCCACCAAGTTTGTATTTGATGTTTTGTCTATATAAATTAATACACATCAATAAATTAGATCATGTCTTCTTATTGTTGAACAAAAAAAATGAGCGATCTAAAGAGAATCCACCAGTTCAAGTGATATTGGAGACATATCTAACTTGATCTTAACTATGGTTAATTAATCGAGACCCTAGCTAGATCATTACGGATTGAAAAAAATTGTTTCTCCAAACTATGAAGTTATCATGAGTATCAAAATCCAAAAATTTTCTTGAAGGACCAAAATTAAAGAATAAATTTGAGAGAGTAAAAATGTAAGTTTACTTTTATACTAACTTAGAATCATATTCGACTTTGTAAAGAAATTATATGAAGAAGAATTGTCAAATTTCCTGCACCCAAGATTGAAATTTTTGAATCACTTGAAAACATAATTTTGATCAACCTATCAATTTTAGCTTTGCAACTTATCTCATATTATTTGTGTTTATGATATTCAAAATTCATAAATTCAAGAACAAATAATTAGATGCCATTTCATCAATTGAATAAATCAAAATCAACTATATCATTTCCATAATTAGAATTTGTAAAAGTTTTGGGATTCCTAGATAAAATTTTGAAAGGCATGGATTCTCTTACGTGTCGCCCCTTGTAAAATCTTGCCAACCATATCCCCTCATTTATTTCAAAAAAATCTTGACAGGTGGACTTTCTTAATATGTAAGATGTTTCTAAAAAATCAACCCAAAAATTTCCCTCCAAAACCTTCATTCCCTTCGCTATTTAAACAAGTCATTGGCCGCTCCACTCAGAAACAAACCCTAAAATTATCTTCTTCCATATATCCTTCATTGAAATTAGGGTTTTTGTCAAGTCCTAAAACAATGAGAAGAAAAAAAGGTCACACTTGCATGATATCTAATGATAGTGTGAGAATAGGTAGTCTCAAGAAAAGGAGGTTCGGGCTAATGAAAAAGATGATGACTTGACTATTCCTTGTGTTGATAGTACTTGTCTTGTAATCTATAGCCCTGATGAAAGTGAGCTGACGGTGTGGCCGTCACACACCGAGTTGCAAGGAAAACTCGACGAGTACTAGAAGACGTCCGAGTTAGATCGGTTAAAGAAGATGGTAAATCAGGAAACCTACCTCAAAGCAAGGATCACCAAAGCCAATGAGCAGTGACTGCATGCGCACATGTATAGAAAAAAAACAATTTAAAGGTGCAATTTTAACTGTAATTGGATAGTGCCAATTGTAATATATGTACTGTCAATGGAACATTAGAGCATTCCAAGGATCGAACCCAAAGAATTGCCGGTAAATGTGTTTATCAAGTTAATTACAAATTAAAAAATTACTAATCTAATCGAATCGGAGAACCTAAGAGCTTGATTCATCTTCATTTACAAAAGTCTTTAACAAGAAAGGAGAAAGGAAATAAAAAAATTTACTCTAGAAAGAAAAGAGAAAATCTAATATAAAAATGAAAAAAAACTTAACCCTAAAACAATAGAAAACTAAAAAAAACTATCAGCCAAAAAAATCTAAAATGATAGGCTTATAAAGTTGTATTTATAGCCTGCTAACATCTAAGCTAACATCAATCATTTTGCCCTAAAGTGAAAAATAGACTTAAGCTTGTTGGATATAAAATTGCCTATGCAGGTTTTTCACCCGTCATGCAACGGTATCGCGATACTCAGGCTTGGGTGTCACGATACCCACAAAATTCTTGAGATTGGGAATCTTAGGGTGTTGGTATCATGATAACATTACTAGGTATCCCCATATCATTGTAGTTGGCCTGAATTCTCTTCTATAACCATTACCCAGGCTTGGGTTTCACGATACCCATAAAATTCTTAAGATTGGGGATCTTGGGGAGTCGGCATCACGATAACCATTACTAGGTATCCCCATATCATTGTAGTTGGCCTGAATTCTCTTCATTTCAGCACTTTCAGGGGTATCACGACTTCTATTGCCTGAGTGTCGTGATATCCCTTTTCCTAGAGGTGATTTCTTCGATTTTAGGTCATCTTCAACTCATTACACCACTCAATCACATTGTTAGGTTTCCCATAGTACGATTCGCTAATTTGGGTCTCAAAATGGTGTTAAAATTAAACAAAAAATTTTATTAATGCTTAGAACTAAAAATCAAGAAAAACATGTAAAAGATATGTAAATTGCTTATGAATAAGCTTCTCAAGTGTACTAGAGATCCTAATTTGATGTATCAAATTACGGTAGATCAAGCAGCTAAGGAAGTTACAAAGGAGGAACAAATAAGTTGAAATGGGCCATTTGATACTTCAAATTGAACGAGGGAAAGGGGTTGATGAGCTCGACAATGGTACTGAACTTCATGGGCTAATATGGTTGGTGGAGGAGAAGATGGAAGAGATGCGAAAACGTATCGAGTTCTTTCATTTACTCCCTCACAGAGACCCGACAGCTCAAACAGTTGACAGCAGACACAAGCCATTAATGTTGGCTCAATGGTTTACCAATATGATAAACAACAATGAAAATACTTTTGGTGATATTTTGGCTCAAGACAACCTATGGTTTCTGCCAGGACGTACACTTGGTGGAAAATTCAACGTAGGGGTGCCATTATATAGAGATTTAAAAGGAACCACCACCGATATAGGGCAATAACTATGGGTTTTAATCCTTTTGGTGGTGGTGCAATTAAAATAGGATTGCCTCATGTGAGTACTATCAGAAGCAGCAATATATTTGGTGCCTTTGGGAACGATATAGGGATGAGAGGCAAAGGTGAATTTAGAGGGGTAAGAAAAGGCTTTTTCCCCCCTCAAATGGAAAATTTGTTTTTTAGTTCCCTAATAAGTGATAGAATTAAAAGTTATTGTGTGGTAAAATTGTACTTTGGCCCCCCAAAATAAAAAGATTTCTATATAGTCCTTTTAAAGTGATGAAATCATAAGTGAATACAAAATACAATTACACTTTAACCCAACAAAAAAATTTATAATACAATTTCAACCCCCTTACAAAAATAAGAATTTTCCCCTGATGACAAGATAGTATTTTTCAATGTTAATAGGTATCGTAGTTTATCAATTTCAACTCTTTTCTTCAACATTAAATTGTTCACTTATATAACAATGGGATTAATTGTTAACAACTTATAATACAATGACCCACCAAGTTTGTATATGATGTATTGTCTATATAAATTAATACATGTCAATAAATTAAATAATGTATTCTTATTGTTGAACAAAAAAATGAATGAGTAATCCAAAGAGAACCCACCACTTCAAGTGATATTGGAGACATATCTCATTCAATCTTAACTATGGTTAATTAATCAAGACTCTAGCCAGATCATTATGGATTGAGAATGATTGTTTCTCTAAACCAAAAAGTTACCATAAGTATTAAGATCTAATATAGTTTGTCACATACAAGTACGGGTGAGCAAAATTTGATTCGGCTCAAAAAATTGAAAAAAAAAATTCAAATTTTGAATTATTCAAATCGAGTTAATTGAATCAACTCGAATCTTTTTTTTAATTTCGGGTTCTAGTCGAGTTGTGTTTTCGAATTCGAATATTTGAATAATTCGAATAAATTGAATATCAAACTATATTACATTAAATTTTAAATTTATATTATTCCAAAGCCCAGTTTCCCCCCAAAAACCGTCTGCCCCCAACCGGCCAGCCCACCATTTTCCCAATTTTCCCCAAATTAAACCCCCAAATCCATTCTTCTTCTTCAAAAATTCCTAAATTAAACTCTCCATTCTTCTTCTTCCTCATTTGGTCATTCAACCCCCTCCCCCAAATCAAAATCCCTACCTCCATTCTTCTTCTTCTTCATCAGTTCATTGAGCTTTCTTAGGTTAGGCAAATGCCTCACCATCTCCGTAAAAAAAATATTTTTAAAAAAGTTTACATAAAAATAAACACCAAAGCAATTTTTTAAAATTTAACTCAAACAAATATATTTGATTCGATTCGATTCGAATTTCATCTCACTCAACTCGATTAGAGAGAATTTCAAATCGAGTTAGGATGATAAAATAGGATTCGTCAACTCAATTAACTCAAAATTTTAATATATGCGTCTCATTTACATATCCATACGAATCATACGCATAGGCATCCTAATACCGCTAGCCTCCACAATCACCATCATAGCTCCAATTGGCTATTGAATCTCAATTCGTCGAACTTGACCAATCGTCATATCCAAATTGGTCACTCGTCCACCTATAACAATTGTCAGACATGATTAAACATAGTTTTCAACAAGGCAAAAAATTTAAATTAATAAAAAGAAAATAAGAATCTATATAATTCCCTCATCTTTCGAGTAATATTATCTCACAAACAACTAACTTAACTAACACATTTACACTATTACAATACCTGCAATGACACCAACAACTTGACTGCACGCTAGTGTACGAACATTGAGTAGAGAATTAGCACAAAATATAAAGAATTAGAAGTGGCTTTTATTGCAAGTGTGATAGGTCAGTTATAATATTTATATGTGTTACAATGGAACACGAAGTATTCCAATGACCGAACCTAAGGGATTGTCAATTGATAAGTGCAATCTTCAAGCTAATTACAAGTTAAGTAATTACTAGCCTAATTGAATTGGAAATTATTAGTGCAAACCAAATGGAAAATTGTATTAAAACTGATTCTAAATCAACAAATAAGAACACTAACTAATTTTCATCCTTTTTACTAAAAACGATAAAAATGGATTTAACCGATAGTCAAATGATTTGTTAATCACTAATTAAACTAATAAATCTATGTTGATTATATTGTTTGTCACTCTTAACTAGGAATCTCCTCTCAGTCTCATCCTAAACTAAAAGATACCATCTAAGCTCTCCTCTCAGTCTCACTTAGGCATATAAACCTCCTCTTGGTCTCACAATTTAGCATAAAAGTATCAAAATCCTACACGATAGAGTCTTCTCTCAGTCTCGGCTATCTAAATCTTCCACTAAAGGCATCAATTCTAGTGTAATATGCAATTCAATAGAATTGAACAAACAAATAATCAAAACATAGATAATAACTTAGTTAAGTAACTAACTCATCAATCAACCAATAAAACAATTTAGCACATGATAAAGCTCAACAACCAAATAAATATTTCATCGAGTAGTTGGTAAGCAAAATATAAAAGTAAAGGTAAGAAATGTTTATTTAGATGTAGAACCCATGAAGCCCAAAAGATTGATCCATCTCCATTTACAGAATTTTTAATTAAAAATTAAGAAATAAAAAATAAAATAAAATATATTCTAAAAAGAAAATAGAAGAGAAAAGTCACTCTAAAAATGAGAAGAAAAGAAAAGAATAAAAACCTGTCTAATGTCTAACCCAATTCTACACTACCCTACTCATCTAGCCATCTACTAAAATGAGAATAAATTTTGGTTTATATGGGACACAATTAAAAGACTAAAATGCCCTTAATGTTTTTACAATGTTTAGGGATTTTAATTAAAGAATGATTGTAAAATGCCCTTAAAAACGCAAGTCAGCGTCCTTTGTAAACACTGTGACGTCGACTACTCGTCACGACATTAGGTTGCAATGTTGCAACGTCAAGTGTTTCCACATCACGACAAGGTATCTGTTTTGGTCCCAATGTGTTTGTCCTCAATGTCACTACTTCCTTGACTTGTGGCCGCGACCTAGGCTACAGTTCCTTCCTCAAAGTGCTTCTTTAGTTCCCAATTGGTCTTATATAACTACATAACCTTATTTAGATATCAAAATCATAAAATAACATAGAAATTGCTTAAAATCACACTTTTACTACTTAAACACATAAAAACACAAATTGACTCTAAAATGACTCGATTCTACTTCAAACATGTTAAAATGTGTGCAAAGGAACAACAAATAAATAGGTCAAATTACGGTAGATCAATGGCTGACATGCACCAAACTACAAATAATTTAAACACAACAATTACGTACAAGAAAACAAATTGATTTGAAAACAATTTAAGGGTAAAAGCAACATTAGTTTCTTACCTCTACTCATTCTTCAAAAATATTTTTTGCTATTTTAATTTTATTTAATATTTGATTTAATGTCTTGTCAGCAACTATAAAGCCTTGACATTTTATCAACAGCAAAGTTAATGTGTAGGGACTAAAATGCCAAATTTTCTAATGTACAAAGACTAAAATGTTTCTTTTAATAGTAGAAGGACTAAAATGAACTTTATGGTGTGGTACAAGGAAACCAACTTAAAATTTGAAACCTAAATAAGGATGTCTAGTGAAATTAATCTATTCTTTTTTATTCTTTTGTAACAAGCCCAAGAATAAGGTAACTTAGTGTTCAATTTGGCTGCTAAACGGGTAGTTCAAATTGGGGTGTAATCTAATCGAGTCAAACTTGAGTAGTAGCATGCTTGAGCTAGAGTTAACTCAGAATTTAAGGCTTAATACTTGGTTCAAACTCAATCGAACATGAATTTCTAAGCTCAAGCTTGATTAAGTTAGCTTGTATTCAAGTTCACATCTTGTATTCAAGTTTGGATCTAGCATGTTAAAAAGTTTGACATTTAACACTCAAACCAACAACAAAGTTGACAGAAAGATCTAATTGATACAATATCAATACTTTAAATACTCAATTAAAACATTTTGAAATTTGAAAATCAACTTACAATTTTAAAACCTAATTCGAGGATGTCTAGTGAAATTAATCCAATTCTTTTATATTATTTTGTAAACGAAGTCCCAACGGCAGGGTAACCAGAAAATGAATGTTTGAATAACAGTAAAGGAATAATTCAGAAACTAAAAGGTCATAGCTACAACGTGTTTGGTATAATAATTCAACTTGTTGACGAGGTTTTGGCAGATAAGAAAGTGATTGAAAGAATAAAAAATAAGCAACTTTACAAGAAAGTTTCCTCTTTTTTTCCCCTGAAAAATAAAATGGACCATGTGTTCCAAAGAATCTTCTTTTTTCTCGGAATCCAAACACCAACCATGAAAAAGTTCAGCTTTACCTTCTGCAGGATACACAGAGAAAGAAAAGAAAATCTGGGTTTTTAGTCAGAAAATCATATTAGTCATCAGCAAATCATATGGGAAATTGGAACCCGTTATATCATAATAACTGTTTCTAGATTTTATTTATGGGTAAACTATTATCATTTAATTATTCAATTTTGTCGTAACTTTTAAAATTGACATAATGACAATTTTAACCCTTAATGTTTATAAATTATGTCAATTTAATCTATTTTAAAGAATTCAACTCTCAAACATTTACACATAATGTAATTTAAGTTTTTTTTGTAATTTTATCTTTTAAAAGAACAAGAAAAGATTAAATTTATTATCTTATTAAGCATTTTCATTTTTGAACATTTTCAATCAAATTCATGAGGTAAAAGGATCACAAAGAAAAATTAAAGTACAAAAAACTAAATTATACAATGTGTAAATGTTGAGAGTTAGATTTTAGAATTAAGACTAAATTGACATAATGTCTAAATGTTAAATATTAAAGTTGCTATTATATCACTTTTAAAAGATTGAATAATTGTGTAATAATTTTGTAACTTTTTATAATTAAGTGACAAAAAAATTACTAATAGTTGGATGACTACTATTGTAGTTTACCTTTTTACTACACGAGAACATTTTGACAAAGATCAAAACTAATCCATGTTTAAACATACACCCGAGTTCAAATAACATAACAACGAGTTCCCCTTTTGTTAAAACAAGTTAGGGTAAATAACACTTCTTCCTAGAATTTACAGTAAGTTTTCTCTATGCAGCAACTTCAGTTAACGGAACTTCGACCAACAGCGGTTTTGTTGTTGTCATCGGAGTTGCAGAAGTCTCAGGTTTTGGTTGCCAGAACTCGGTATATTGGAATTCGATTTGTAACCGGTGATGTAACGGTGTTGATGCCATTAAACCCTTCTTAATATCAGCTTGCATTTCCCTAATAGGTATAGCAGCTAAGAAGCTCTTTATGTATTCCTTGCAAGACTCTTTTCCTTGACACACAACCTCCTCGGGTTCTGCGGGTTTGGTTAATACGGATCCTGAAACAGAACCGTCTTCCTTACTGTTGACTTGTTGAGCCTGTGAAATTTGCGGTTCGGTCGTAGCTGGTGCTACCTGCTGATCACCAGTTGGTTTCTCATCTGATGATTGAGTTGCATTTGGTAGCTTGTGAATTACGGTATTGTTGTCGAATTTCAAAATGTAAGCTTGATTGCATCCTTCATAAAGCCGCTCTCCTAATGTGTCGATGATGTAGTAAGCTTCCGGTTCGACCTTAAGGATAAAAAAATGGTCGTTCCAACTAACGATGTAAACATGCGATTCACCACTTTTTAGACATTCTTCACCGGCACGATTGATCTCATCCCAAATGCTATCAAAAGACATTGCACCATGCAAAAAATCAAACTTTTCCTCATCCATTCCCTCCGGATGGAAAAACCCGATAAAGGACTTTCTTGGAACTACAGTAAGGGGACGTATTTTTGCTTGGAGAACAGTCTCGAGATCAAAGTGCTTGTCGGGGAACCGCTCCCTATAAGTCTCATTTTCACAGAGATTCCTCCATTCCAGCGAGCCGTCTCTGATCAAACTATCAAGTTGAGACTTAATTGGCATCAGATCACGATTCTTCTGAAACCAATCGGCAATAACAGCAACAAGGGCCGTACATGCACTTTCACCGGCAGCTCGCTCGTTTCGTTGATCAATAGAAGCAAAGAAGACTTGCGCTCGAAGCTTCATGTGTCCATCACGGCTTACCACTTCTTTTTGTTCCCAAGTCCCAACAGCAAAATTATCATCCCCGAATTCAGAAACCGAAGAACGATTAGCAGATGAATCTTCATCTTTGTGCCACTGCCAATATCAAAATCCCAAATCAGATACACAAACACATGCAATTTAAACTTTACGAGAAAAAAAATCGAAAAATGATTCTTACCCCGAGTGCAAGAGATTCATCCGAGCTAAGTTGACGGCGGTCAAAATCGATGTCATCTCCACCTTCTTCTCCATATGATTTCTTCAACAATGGCTCCCCTTTGGCTTTCGGGGATCTGAAACTCAGTTTCCTTTTTCTCCAAGGCAAAATGCTGCGTTTCGAACTCTGCAGCAATGAAGGCTCCAACACTGATGTAGCAGAATCCTCAACATTTGAGCAGCCAACATCGGATTTACAATTGCTGTAGTAAACCCAATCCTCACCTTCCTCGATCTTCAAACTGGAGTAAAACGATCCTCCAGCAAAATTTGCATACGCCAAAGTACCGTAACTAAATGACTTCCGAACAACCGAATCATCCTTTCCCTCATCCGATTCTCCTTCGTCGAATTCATCAAGTGAATCTGTGTCCAACGGATACTCACCATCATCACTCCTAGCAGAACACCTTCCATCACTTCCCTCATCGTCACGACAAGCCTTTTTTGCTGTCCTTGTAGAAACATACTCTGTAAAAATTTTCACTTTTCTAAGACCAGCTTTAATTGCCGAAACCTCATCCTTTTCCATCG
Organism: Gossypium raimondii; assembly: GCF_025698545.1. NCBI lineage: Eukaryota > Viridiplantae > Streptophyta > Magnoliopsida > Malvales > Malvaceae > Gossypium > Gossypium raimondii. Next base: position 1,413,078 of record NC_068575.1, read on the forward strand.
AGACCGGGAGAGGCGATGCAACAATGGGTACTAATGCTCTTTGTACCGGCTCAACAGTTTCTTGAGCAGCTCGTAATTCCAACAAACTAAGCGATATCTAAACAATCAACAAGACCCTAAAATTAGAACAAAACATAAAAACCAAAAGAATGATGAATCAATCATAGTTCCGCACAAAAGACACATACACAAAGTTGCAGACCAGGCTTGGTAGCACCAGCGGAGACTGTGAGTGGGAAATTTAACTCGAACCCTTTCTGTTCCGAAGAAGAAGCATATTCACCGAGATTCATCGATGCTGTCCCGATGATCAAAGGAAACTTGTTCTTAGCTCCCTGATTCAAGCCCTGCACCATGAAAACCAGTTCCTATTAGCTCGAAAAAGCTTCATCCATGTCCTAATTCCTAATCCCTCAAATGATCAGTTAATGAACCCCAGTTTCTACACATAGTCATGTTTATGTAAAGCTAAGACAGAACACAATTAGTCCAACAAACATGTAATAAAATTAGCAATAATTCCAACAAACCAATCTAATTAGCTTGAAAAAAGATTCATTCAATTCAACCAGTTTTAACAGTATAAAATGATTCTAAAATCTAAAAGTAAACCCAATCTGATGAAATTCTTACAGAACATTCAGACCAATCAAAGAAACACAAGAAAATGCCAAAAAAATAACCAAAAATTCTTGAATATTAAATTTTGGGACTTACATTCAAGACAGAGAAAGTGATCTCCCATGGATGAAAAACGTTTTCTTTATAAGCCGATAAGCTACAAAGGGTTTGGAACTCTTCATCCCATAGAACGACGCCGTTTTGGTCACCGGCGTCGGCTTCTTTCGTGAAATTCCTCTTGACCGTTCGTCTTAAAGAACTAAGGGAAGCCTTTGGACCTTTCCATCGAATCTCCACCGTTAATTTCTCCGGCTTATCTGTACTTTCCCTCACCGGATCCCACCCTTCTAGCCTCCTTACAATTAACTTAACCTCGTATTTTTTCGATGATAGAGGCGGCCATGGTCGCCACCTCATCATCTTCACCACCATTTAAAAAAAAAACTTAAAATTTTCGAATTGGTTACAAAAGAACAACTTGGGATTATTGAATCAAAGAGGGTAGTTTAAAAAAGGATCAAAATTGGAGATTTCTTTTAACAGATAGGAAGGGAATTGATTTGATTTTTGAAGAGCTAAAGAAAAACCAGTTGGTGAAAGAGAAAAGAACGGATGTTTTTATAGAATAAAGGGAGAGAGAAAGAAGAAAACAGAGTGAACGTTGGAAAGATGAACAAAAATGGAAGAATAAAAGGAGAGAAAAAAGGGACCATAGGGGTTAAATGGTTAACAACTACTCCAAGGGAACAAAAAGGGGAAGGGAAAATAATCCAAAGAAAGAGAGAGTTTTACTACATTTTATATAAATTTTAATATTTTTATTGTGGGTTAAAATTTGTCCTAAGTCCATGTATATTTCATAATTTTGAAATTTAGTCCCTATATTTATATTTTTATTTTTAGGAATTAACTCCTTTTACTTTTCGGTCCAATTTCAAATTTCAAGTTGAACTGTAATCACTGATAAAATTAATTTGCTAAAAAACCCTTAAGAAAATACAAAAAATCAATTAAGCCTCCATATCAAATTCGTACCTGAGTAAGACTTTATAATTAATTAATAGTTTCCATCATTAAAGCATTTATTAATTATCATTAATTTTTTAAAAGTGTTTTGCAATTAAAATAATATTTTTAAGTTAATATATTAAAAAGCCCTTAAACTATTATACTTTATTTAAATAAGTCCGTACAATTTTTTAATTAAAGCCCTTAACCTATGATTTTTACTCACAATAGCTCTTAATTTTAATATTAAAGTAAAAAATATTTTAAAATCTTAAACTAATTAATATTTTATGTTGATGTAAATTGCATGAAAATAATTTATTAAATAAGAAACAAAATATTATTTTAAATTTTCTTGAAAGTGGTTACATACATAACACGCTCACTCTTTTGAAAATAATTTATAATTTTCTATATATAACTTTAATGAGTCAACTTAATTATTTAGTAATTTTAGAAATTAATTTTCAGGTTTAGTCTAATTTGAATCAAAAGAAACCATCCTCAACTATACATATATAATTTTTTTATACAATACTTAGAAATACGCATAATCCCTCTCAACCCTTAAATAAGAGGATAAATACGCTTTAGCGTGCTCGAACCCACATCCTCTTGCATTGACAACAATATCAACACCAAACGAGTTAATACTCAATCAGCATAAATATAATTTTTTTGAATTATACATATATTTCTTTTTAAAAAAAGGGAAAGATACACCTAATATTGTTTGTTACATATGTATGCCTAATATTATAGAACTATATGCATATAGTATAACATAAATTTATTGAAGAGGACACTTTGATCCTAAATGTGAACATGGATGGCATTGCATCATTGTCTAATCAATTAATTTTGGATAAATTATATTTATTTATTATCTATACCATTTTTTTATATTTTCTTAATGTAATGTTCATGCACTTTGCATAATATTTTCATCATATTATCACACTATTTATATCCTTAAAATATTTGCATGTAAATTTATATTTTAATTAAAGAATATTCTTTGATTTAAAAAATAAATTGGAATCTTATTATAGATTTTGATTAATTATCCATAGGCTCATCCCAACTCATAAATAGGCAGATAATGCGTTTCAACGCACTCAAATCTATGTTTTCTTATATTAGCAACGATGCTTATGCCAATCGAACTGATACACAATTGTGGACGAGGTAATTTTTAATTAATATTTTAATTGAATTTAAATATTTTTTAAAATATTTCAAACTTTGAAAATATATCACATTGCATAAACAATAAGTATTTAAATATGTGAGGGTGGTTAGCTATTGGCTAAATATCTCTATTATTCAAAAAGATCATATAGTATTTAGTATATGGATATTTGTATTATTTAATTACAAGTCAACGTTTGAAGTTGATGCACCCAATTTTTGCCTCTTTCACACCACAAAGTACTATTCAAATTAATATTATTTTTTTTAATTTCATCCTTTGACTTTCATTGGCACTATGGGGTTTATTTATTTATTTATTTATTTTGCTTCATAGGGTGGGTTGGCATAATTTCATCCTTCTCCATTTTCTCAAAGAAAAAATTGTTATTTTGTTGAATTAAAGTGGCATTACATGGTATGGGTAAATTTTTAGATTATTTATGATTTTATATTTAAGTTGAATTCTCTCTATTTATTATTATTTGATTTAAGGTTTGATATTTTAAAATAAATAAAAAATAACTAAGATGTATAATGATTTTTAATCTTACTTGTAATTTTTTTAAAAATACCAAATAATATTTTTTTAAATATAAAATCTTTTAGAATGATGTTAATTACTCTATTTATTTTTAATCAATCGTTACGTTAGAAAACAATAAAATAATAGTAAATAAGTTATTCAAATTATGCTTCTTTGAATGCGCATAAGACTTTGGTAATATCAACAAAAATCAAATTTTTCGGATTTTGATCCCTGAAGTTCGAGTATTATTATCAAAGCGGAGCCCGGGGGCTGGTAGAGTCCTGCTCCTCCTATAATTATTTTTTATATTTAGTTTCCTTTAAAATTTATAAATTTTAAATTAATAAAGGTAAAATTATATTTTTATCCTCTAAAATGATAAAAATTTGATTTAATCCTTTAAAAATTATAAAAATGTAGACTTTTAAAATGGTGAATTTACATTTTTACTATCATAAAAATATACAATTTAAATTCGGCCCCTCTAAAAAAAAATTTGGCTTACCCCTGATTATTATGTGTATTTATGCATATGTGGTTTTCTTTTTTAAATTTTATTTTGATTTAAATTTCACCACATGTAAACTCATTTAAGATATACTTTGATTATCGGTTCAGATTTTATTTATTAATCAAGTTACTACAAAAATAGCATAATAATATTAAATTTAAAAACTTAATTTTATGAATAATAAATGTAATACCAACAAGTGGTTGGGTGTAATAGTAAGACACATAATTAAGAAGTACAACTATGAACAGTAACAGTACCAAAGGATGCAGGCAAGAGCCTTGGTGCCCCTTAAAATAAGAAAATTATAATTTTTACTCCCTATAATGTATAAAATTATAGGTTAGTATATGCAAATTGCACTTTGGCCCCTCAAAAAATGATAACATTTTAATTTAATCTTTTAAAAATTATAAAGATATTAATTAATACAATGGTGAAATTATATTTTAACTCTTATAAAAATACATAATTTAATTTCACCCCCTTAAATATTTTTTTTTACTTCACTCTAATCACGAATCCGGAACATAAAAAATAAAATACCAAAAAAAAGACTTTAAAAATTCATCACTTTCAAAAGTCCATTATGAAAGAAAGGAATTGAGAGGTTCTCAATTCCATAAAATTAAAGAAGAGAGACTCTCTCACACTAATAAGTTTTAAAAGTATATTTTCCTTCCACCCATCAATCATGGTGTGTGGGACAATTCCCCATTGGCTTTACAGCTTGGCCTTTTGGAAAATTGCTTGGAGTTCTTAGAGCCTTAGAAGTTGGGGCAACTCATCAACTTGCATTGCTTTCAAACATTTCTTAACCTCAAAATTGTCTTCAAATGATTGTTTTGTTGGCCAATTTTGATGATAAAGATTAGGGCCATGCTTAGTACATGTGGGGTTTTTAAACTTTAGACTTTTGGGTTGGCAAATTTGAAAATCGAGTTTAATCGTAAAATGATATGTAATCATAAAAATGATATCGATGTAATGGACGGTTTTGATTGAGATTCAAATATAACACCGATCATTTTTGAATGAAAAATGATTATTTCTTTTTAGAAAATTGGTGGTGAGAAATTTTGATAATTGCTTATTTCATTCTACGTCATCTTACCTTTTAAAATTACCAATTTATCCCTTAAAATATTATATATTTATTTTATTTATATTCTTAATGTATGTATTAAAATCTATTATTTTAATATATCATTAAGTTAAAAAAAAAGCAAGCTATACTTAAGGTCACTAAATTATTGGTAAGTTTACGTTTGGTCACTCAATTTTGTCACTCAATTTTAAAAAGTTACAAAATGGTCATTGAACTATTTGAAAGTTTTCATTTAAGTTACAATAACTACACACAACCTATTATTCCCTTCTCTTCTACAGTTCGGTTTTTTTTTTCATGAAACGGTTTTGAACATCACAAATATGTGAACCAAAATCCAAACAATTTTCTTCTTTGATCTCCGACATTGGCCGTGACATTGCCTTGAATCTAATATATGTTTTTTTTACTTTTTGAGGGATACTAATCCACCATACCAATCGTCAAATCGTCACTTAAAGCTCTGTAGTTGAGCTTTAAAAAAAAATTGACAAACCTATAACTTAACTAAAAACTTTCGAATAATTCAATGACTAAAATGAAAACTTTAGAATAGTTTAGTAAACTTGAATGTAATTTACCCTTAAATAACATACCATTAAAAAAAAGTCACTCGGTCCTTTTATTATGGTCCAAATGCTCTTCAATGACTTTAGCAATAGACTTTTGCAAGCTTGAAATTAAATTAATGTCCTTCCATCTATAATAACCCCAACTATCCCTTAAAATATTGTTCATACAAATCTTCCAATAGTAGGTTATAAGAAAATAAAAGCTACTTCTATTATATCAATGATTTTTTCTAAATTCTTTAAATATATTTTATCAATTTAATTGTCGATTTTCGATTCAATCAATTATATCGAGTTAAATTCATTCGCAACTTACTTTTCTACATTAAGAAATATTCTTTAATTGTCAATTTATGATACCAAAAGGATGAAAGTAATATTGTTTATTATGATGAAAACTAAGTCCAATATACATATATAATACACCAAGTAACCATCATGGAAAATGACTAATAGATAAATTTCTTTCCAAAAAATACATATAGATAGGAGAAAATTAAATTAAAATAAAATAATATGGTAACTTAATTTTCAAGGGTCGAGGTTGTCATGTTACATTGTTAAAAACGATCCTCATCCAATTTTTATTGGGACCTAACTCATCATTTATTATTTTATTACCAAAAGCATCAATTCTTTTGTTTGTTTATCTATTTGGGTATTAAATAATTATTATATTGACCCGATTAATTTTTAACTCGATTAACATAGGTATTAATGTCAATGCAGGAGGACATGGGTTCGAATGCACTGAAACGCATTATCCTCCTATTTATGAGTTGGAGAAGAGCTATGGGTAGTTCTAGATATTACGTCAAAAAGAAACCCTATATTAAATTAATTTTATTAATTTGTAATAATTGTAATGATGTATGCTCGTTTATTAAGCTAAAGATTTGGTGTTGAACACCAATTATATATCTAACTCATAATCATATTAGTATGTACGTTTTATTTTTATAAAACTATAAACCATTTTCTATAAAGAAACCCTAACTAATGGTTGTAATTATCAAAAAGCAAAATAATAGTAATATAACTAACATATCTATACTTCACAAATTATTCTAATATTAAAAGATATTTTTATATTGATATTTTAATCAAATTTAAATAAAAATATTTTTATCATTAAATAGAAATTTGGATAATCTTGTATCGGTAAAAGATCTCTCAATTTCTTTCAATTTTGAAATTGAGCAAATTGGATTATCTCGGAAAAAAGTCGAAACAATTTAATCTCTGTCAATTTTAAAAACGAGCAACTAATTATTAATATTTTACATCAATCATACATGATTTTGATTAGTGTAACAACAAATTTGCCCTCGATATTTACATTTTTTCAATTTGGTATTGATTCTTAAAAAACATTAACAAATTTAGCGTACAAATGTTGCAGGCTAAATTTGTTAAATAATGACAGAATGTGTGAAGTTTGAGGACTAAATTTATTATTATATCAATCAAAATTACGTACAATTGACGAAAAATATTAATTCGTGATTAATTTCTTGCTTTCAAATTGACAAAATTAAATTACTCGATTTTTTAGAAAGATCAATTTACTTAATATCAAAATTGAAAGATGCATCAAATTTCATCTTACCTATCAAATCAATCAAAATATTAAGAAAAGAAAGTTTGAATGAAGTAGAATCTATATGAATAAACCAAATCAATTACCCAAGATTTATTAAAGATTACAATGACTTTTCTTGTTTATAGAATAAAGACTTTCACAAAAGTAAACAAATAATAGAGGACAAAATAACATTAAGAGTAAAACAAAACTATGAAGCATGCATACATACATACATACGTACATACATATGACATTTGCTACATCCATGATGATAGAAAACGTTTTTATTAAAAACTAAAATAAAAATGATAGTTGAAAGACAAATATAGAAAAAGTAGCAAAGTGGGCCCACATGACAGATAAACACCAAGTTTTTAAAGTAAACGAATAGCAAAACGCCACGTGTTTGGAAACAATATTTCATTGGATGGGTGGTAATTGCTTGCCTATGACCGCACTGTAGGGGGAAAATAGCCGTTATTCGTGATGGGGCATGGAACTTATTTTGATACATAAAAGATATTTCGACATTTTTAATAAGTTTATCCTTTCATTAAAAAAATCAATAAATTATTATCCAATAAATTTATTAAAAATTATCTAAATAAATATATTATTAGTTGAGATGGTCGATTGAGTCTTAACTCAATTGACATGTGTATTGTTATTAATGTAGGATGTCATGAGTTCGAATGCGTTAAAACGTATTATCCTCCTATTTCATAGGTTGGGGAGAAATTATGAGTAATTCTAGACATTGTGTCAAAAAGAACAAATATGATTAGAACATGTAATGAGATTGTTAAAAGAAAAGTAATACATAAATTAATTTATCTATTTCTAAGTAAAGAGAATAAAATGTAATTTAACTCTTAGTACGATTAATTTCACCTCATTTTTTAAAGTTTGTTTAAGTTGTAGAACAAGTTCCTTCCTATCCCAAATAGACCTATTAAAATGGGTTATTTATCTATCCATGATGTAGATTCTTTTTTTATTTGAATTAGTCTTAATTAGCTCAATTTATTATTTAACAATCAAATTTAATTATAAAGTATATATATATTAAAATGAATAATTATTCAAATATTGAGATAGATTATATCACCATTTCATTAAAAAAAGAGATTTAACTCTTTTAAAAGATTAATTATCAAATTTAATTAAAAATAATAATAATTAAATTGATAAAATATGTAAATATTAAAAGTTAAATTTATCATTATATTAATTTTATTTTTATTTAAGTTTTACCATGTATAATAATAGTTATTCAAAAATATATTATTATGATTATAGATATAACTAAAATGAGATAAACATGCAAAAATATATGCACATACATGTCCAAATATTTTTATTTTAATATATTTGTTGATATTGTCATGCCATTTGTCCTTATGCTTAGCTTACATAAAAATAAAATAAAATAGAAAAGAAAGTGCATATCATCCAAGAATATTTTGCATCTTTTTGTCAAAAAAGTGTGATTAAGACTTTGAATAAACATTTTAATTATTATTTATTTTATTTTATTTTATAAAATAATAACAAGAATTTATTTGCTCCGGTTCTTTCACTAGGAATATATGCCTTTTGTCCATTTGTGGCGTGGGTTTTTGCCACGTGTCCTAATTACGATTGGGTTGATTAGCTAATCATCATCAACTTTGACTGATCAAATATGATTAAATTAAGCCATACATTTATCGCCGCCCTTTTACGAAAAGCCACATATCTCATCATTAAACAAAAATTTTAAAAATATGTAATAAATCCTTACACTTTTCAAAATTTATAATTTAATCCTTATGGTTTCAGGTTTCAAATTTTAGGTCTAACTATTGATATTATTAATGTTTTTGTTAAAGTCAAGTCAAGTTCATTACAAAGCCATTTTTTCTCAAAATGTCACACTAATTAATTTAACCAAAAAAATAACAGTATTAACAGTTAAAGCTGAATTTTGAAATCTAAAAACTAAAAGAATTAAATTTCAATTTTTTATAAGTATAGGGACTTATGACATATTAGTTGGTGGCACGTCTCACTATAGAGTGATATTGGTTCGATCTAGTTGGGCCTTTTAGATTTTTGGAATTGCCCATCATAATTCGATGTAGTTTAGTTCGGCCCATAATTTTTGTGACAGAATGAGATTTGTTTTACGATTTTTTTTAAATTATTTAACAAAATTTCAAGAACTTTTAGATTATTTTCAGTATTTTAAATATAAGATATTTATTTTTACATCATAAAAAATTGGATATAATTATATATTAAATAAAAAATATTTTGATTCAGTTTCAAGTAACTGTGATTTTTCAACTTACATTCTATAAACAGTACACTTCGATTCGAGTTGATTTTCGATTTTTCAATTTTTATTACTTAGCCCTACCAATTAACATCTGATGGAAAAGCAAACAGAATATCTAATGAAAATATACATGATTCGAAGTATTTGGTTCATAGATCATTGGAACGTAAAATTATTTAGCATATCATCAAATACGTTATATTACTTTATTTGATTCATTTAACTAAAAATTTATTATCAAAATTCTCAACACGGAAGATGTTTCAAAAGTTGCCTCCATGGCTTCCCCAATATGGAAGCTATTCCTAAGATCACCTCCACAACTTCCTCAAATATGGACGTTGTTGAGGAAGTTTTTCCCTACATTGCATCTATAACTTTCCCAATACGGAAGTTATTCTCAAAACTATCCATGCAGCTTTTCTAATTTAGAAGTCATGCATAAGATTAGTATCACCGTAGCTTTTTAAACTGTAAAAGTACTATAGAAGTTTTTGTACTAAAAGTTGGATTGTATTTTATCTCATTTACTAAAAAGTTGGGTAAACTAGTTCCTGTACGTTAGATCAAAAAATAAATTGGTCGTTTTATTAAAAATTTCCTCCATTTCTACTATTAAAAGTTTATTCTTGTACACAAGTATAATGTACACGTGACACAACATATAATACTATCGATTATAAAATTAATTTATCTATTTTTAAAGTAAAATAAATAACATACAATATAATTTTAATATAAAATCCTTCACAATACTTTTTCCTATTTTCCAACATAAAAACAATACAATATTAAAGATGATACTTTCTACCGCCAACATTGAAAAAAACGTTAATACCGAAAAATGAGAATCTACAAAAATTTATTGATCCATCATTACACTAAACATGTTTTCAAGTGTCCCCATACGATCAAACATTATATATACATATACATACAGAAACCATATTTTAAAGGTGTTTTAATTGTAGAAGGAATAATGGGTTTTGTGTTTCTTTCTTTTTTTGAATGGCAGGCCATTATGATGAATAGGCAGCCATTAAGGGCGACAGTGGGCAAGACTTATGAGGGCCACTGGCCACATATCAAGAGGCAGCCATTAGTGAGGTTAAGATTATGCAGGGGAATCCCAGAAAAAATGGTGTCCCTCCCAAAGACTATTAATTTTTTTGAAGTCAACCTTCACCTTTGCCTTGTCAAATTTCCACCATTTACCATCTTAAAAGCAAAGCAAAGATTATCTTGTCTTTGGTTGGTTTGGATTTTTCGAATTCGAGTCAGTTGATTGGTTTTCAACAAAATATGAATTGGTAAAAGTATTATGGAAGTTCTTGTATTAGGATTTGTATTGCACTTTGCCCCTTTAACTAAAAAAAAAAAAAACAAAATAATTTATAAACATTAGATCAAAGAGTAAATTAATCGTTCTCTTAAAAATTTCATCCTTTTCTACTACTAAAAACTAATCCTTATACATCAGCATGAGATACACGCAGCATGAGATACACGTAGTACAACACTTATCACTGTTTAGTTATTCTATTAGCCACGCCAATTTTAATAATACAAATGGATGAAATTTTTAATAGAAAATGCCAATTACTTTTTCATCTAACACACAATAATTAATTTGCATATTTTTTAATAGAGGGGCAAAATGCAATTTCACTCATAATACTTTTTTCATATGAATTTGAAACAATGAAATGGAAAGATAAATGAAAAAATTTAAATCAAGGTGGAACACTTGCGTTCACTTTTTAGAGCAGATTTTTGTTGCAATACAGTTTGAGCTAAACATTGCTTACCTTCTCTATTCAGACCATGAAAAACTGTTCGGAAATTGACGGTACTAGGAACGATCCCTGAGTTTCGCATTTCGGATAAAAGCTGCATTGCTTCCTCGGACTTACTTGCTTTACAAAGACAGTTAATGAACATCGAGTAAGTCTTAAAATCGGGCTCTGGTCCATTAATCTTCATATGATGAAAGACGTTCCAAGCATCAGCAACCTTCCCCATGTTCATGTATCCATGGATCATTGCGGAATAAGTAATGGTAGTCGGCTGACAACCTTCCTTCTCCATTTTCACAAAAATCCCTAAAGCGCTCCTGGTTTGCCTCTCCTTGAAGAAATGAACTATTAAGGATGTATAAACATGGACAGTCGGATGAATGTTGGCTTGCTTCATGGAATCCACCTTAGCCAATGCTTGTTCGAATAGTCCCTTTCGTAGTAGTGCATGGACAAGGCTTCCATAAACATGCTGATCCAATGAGGATTGTTGTGTCCTGACATCATCTAATATTTCCAATGCTTCTTCGAGTCTCTCAGCTCGACAAAGTGCCCTAATATACAGCGAATAACTTAGCGGAGCTGAGAATCCAATCTTGCTGAGAGATTCTGCGCAGTTTCTAGCTTCCAATAGCTTGCCAACTTCACATAAACAACCAAGATACGTTTCAAGTAACTCTTTGTCGGGGGTGTAACCAGAACGGATCATTTCTTGGAAGATTTTAATGGCTTCATCTACCTTCCTACCTTTTCTCCCACAGAGTGATATGATCAAATACTTGTAGGTACTCGCGGTCGGATTAAAACCGTCGGTTTTCATCTCAGTAAAAGTCCTCAATGCAATTTCGGTTAGACCTGTTCGACCATATTGCATTATCATGATCGCCCATGCATCCGATACTAAACAACCCCTCCTTTTCATTTCATAGAAGAGCCTTCTCATGTTCATGAAATCTTTCCCACATCCGGAGATTTTTATAGCCATGTTGTATGTTTCTGAAGTGTGCTGATAGCCGGCTTGCTTTCCTACCCATGAAAAGAAATTCAGAGCATTTTTACCATGCAAACTGCTCTTTCGCAGTATTTCCAAAACAAGCTCCGGTGTAAACTTAATGTTGCATCTCTCCAAACCTTCTTCAATGATGGCCCAATCCTTCGAGGATGATAATATTCTATGCACTTCTTCCATGTCCTGCTTGTTGAATGCATTTGAAAGGGAGTGCACTTGGTGACAATCTGTCCTCTCATACTCTAAATGTTTATCACCCAAATCCAGGAGGAGCTCCTGTCCTTTGAATCCGCTACCGCTTACCTCTTCAGTTAGTGAACGAAGTTCACTAATTCTCCGCATTTGCTTTACTTTTTCAACATTATCCGTCTCTCTGCTCCTCTCCATGCAAGATACAGCCAAACAAAATATCTCATCTCGAATACCTATCTTTGCCTCCTTCATTTCGCATAAAACCCGAAAAATTTCATCTGTCCTTCCAACTTTTCCAAGCTCCTTAATGAATACTAAATATGCTTTCCAAGAAGGTCGGATGCCCCTCTCCTCCATCGAATTGAATACTTTCCATGCTTCGGATATACGGTTTTGGCCAACATGACCTGCAACCATGGCCATAATAGCAACAGTATCAGGCTCAACACCTTTCTCCATCATCTCATTGTATAAATCACAGCCTTTTTTATACTCTTTCAATCTAAAGAGGCGTTGCATTAGATCAGTGTAAGTAGAAGCCGTTGGTAAGTACCCAGATTCCTTCATGCTTTGGAAAAGATCAAGTGCCTTGGAAAGGTCATTTCTTCTTAAGTGCCCATTGATGATAATCTCATAAACCTTCTCACTAACCAGTTGTCTTCTCTTCATAATATCGAGGATTTCCAAAGCATCGGCAATCCTATCGGCTCTGCACAGTCCTTTGATCAGAATCTCAAAATAACGGGGGTCCAAAGACAACTCTTTCTTCTTAAGGTCCCGAATCAATTCTAAAGCTTCCTTAATTCTTCCAGAAATACATAAACTCCTCAATACATAACCATAAACTTCTTGTTCTGGAATCTCAGACACCCTCGTCATGTTATCAGCAACCAAGTGAACTGCATTGTTATCTCCCGATTTAGCTACACAATTCAGTAGCATCTTGTACAAATTCAAATCAAGGCTCATTTCCTTCTCAACCATCTCCTTGTAAAATTCCATAGCTAAGTCGCCTTTATCAGCATTACAAAGAACACGGATCATCATCATATAAGCCGTCGTGTCAGTTTCAAAACCACATTTCTTCATGTTTTCAAAAACTTCCAGCGCTTTGCCAATCAACTTTGACTTCCCATATTGCGAGATAAGGATTGTCCAAGTCTTGATATCTTTCTTACAAGATTTCTCCTCCATTTCCTCCAATAGCTTCTCAACCAACCCATGTTCATTAGCCTCACCACCTATATACAGCATGGTATTAAAAATCTCAGTTGTATAACAAAACCCTTCTCTAAGCTTCACCCAGTTCAAGAATCTAAAAGCTAAATGAGGCACTTTAAAGCACCTTTTCAACACTTTCTCAACAATCTCTGGTTCAAACGAAAGCCCTGATTTTTCCAACTGCTCCTCCATGGAAACCAAAACATTTTCAGCTCTAACTATCTTAGTTATCTCATGAACCACTGGACTAACATCAAATTCAACTGAATTCCCCATCTGGGTATCACCCAAAACCATTACATTCTCCTTCTGGGCATTTTGACAAACAGCTAGACTTCTATACAACGATTTTTCTTTAAACTCAGCCTCCCCGTCATTGACCCGTGATGTTGTCGGGGTTTCATCTGAGGTTATATTAACAGCTCTCAAAATGTCAGTTATTTCACTCCCCTCCTCCTCCACCAACTCACTCTTCTCCTCGGCATTTTGACAAACACCTGGCCTTCTAGCCAAAGATTGTTCTATAAACTCAAGCTCCTTGGCATTGGTTCGTGGGGTTATCGAAAACCCAAATTCGGTTTCATCTGAGGCTACATGAACAGCACCTAAAATGTCAGTTATTTCTTGGAAGAGTGATGGGATGCTACAAGTTTCAGCTTGGCTCTTCAAGTGGGCCTTCTTCGTTGGTTTGGATGATTTGGAGAGTGTTGAAAATCGAAGAGGACGAAGCTTAAGTCTCGAGAAATGGAGGCGAATCACTGATTGTGAATGAAAGTGCTGGAATTTGACTAAGTACCTCATATTTCAAGCAAATTTTTTGATCATCTCAGCTTATTGTTGCGCATAAACCACAACTTCTTATTAATGGAAGTTTGTTGAGTGAAGTTACAGTCCTACTGAGCTTCGAATACTTTTTTTGGGGGGGGGGTAAACAACGTTACCAGTTTACCAGTGACTTAAAAAATAATCACTTAACTCTAAAATAATTAGACGACTAAAAAAGAAAAATAAAACATAATTGAGTGACCAAAAAAACTTGGGTGACTATTAATGTAGTTTAACCTTTTTTCTTTACGTCATTAACAATAATAGTTAAATTTCAATTCTATCCCCTCTACTTTTTAATTATATAAAAATGGTCAAATTTCAATTTCATGTTCAGATTTGGAGTCTGTTTGATTCACTGAAAATATTTTCCAAAAAAAATTCTAAAATAGAATGATCTTTTGAAAATGTGATGTTTTTGGTATTTGGATGATTTTAGGTAAAACATTTTCCACACTTTGATAAATTTTCTTGACCTCATTTTCCAAAAATTATTTTAATTAAAACAAAATTAATTTTGAAAACTATTGTAAAATAAAATATTCATTTTAATTAAACTCAAACAATTAATTGACTTAATTATTATTGTAGAATTATTTATTATGATTATTGCAATATATAAATGAAGTCATATATATATATATATGTGTGTGTGTGTGTGTGTGTTTGGAATATATGTTTGTAAATTGGATATAGATTTTTAATTAAGTTGGCTAGCATGCCAAAACAATCTCATTGTCCTTAATTATAAATATACACAATTCAAACTTTATTATAAATTACGTTTCTTTTTTACAAAAATGTCTCTGCTAAAATTTAATCAAAATGTCTAATACAAATAAGCAACAAATTACAAAAGGTACTTGCACTTTCTAGACCAATTGATTGCCCATAGTATTGGCCAAAACATCAATTTGATGTAATACCCATTTCTTTTTTGGTGTCTTACAAGCTTGAGTTTTGCATAACACTTTCTAATTAAAATGTATGAATAATCTGCTCGACATGATCATATATGTCAAACACGAAATTCATGATAATTCAACTTCTAGACCATCTGGCTAAAAGGGTGAAATTGCAAGATTGATAAGCAACATTGCACTAACATAACATATATATAATTTCTATTTCTTGGGTATATACAGGGGAGAAGATCCAATACATGTATATAACGAAAAAGATGTGCAAATGCTAGTTGCCAAAAGTGAGGGAAACAGAAAATGATCCAAAATATTGTATCATCCTCTATTATTATTTCTTTCTATATCAAACACAATATAAACATAAAGAACCTATATGAAACTGCATAAAAGAAAATGACTCCTTAAACAAGACTAACTTGTGGGATGAGTGGAGTAACTTGTGGGATGAGTGGAGTTGAGACTGATATATTCGAGCCTGAGTTTCGAAAGCAAAATGTTCAAAATTTGACTCCTTGATCTCCTGTGAATATTTGAGATGGTACAACCTGCATTGTTATTCTATCTAACCCCAAGAGAAGCCTGCAACTTCCATAAAATGCAGAAACAAACTTTAATCTATGCATTTTAACTAAAATATTGAAGGCAGAAGCTAACAACGCTTCATAGACTTAAGGTATAGCTCAAAGTCCTCCCATTTTCGAATGAAATGCCCAAGAGATAAAAATAAATGTTAAGTCTAAAGATTACAGTGATATTGAAAGAACAGGAAAAATTAAGGCTATACAATATAAACATAAAGAACCTATATCAAACTGCATAAAAGAAAATGGCTCCTTAAATAAGGCTAACTTGTGGGATGAGTGGAGTTGAGACAGATATATTCGAGCTTTTGAGTATTAGAAGCAAAATGTTCAGAACTTGATTCCTTTGTCTCCTATGAATATTTGAGATGGTACAACCTGCATTGTTGTTCAATCTGACCCCAAGAGAAGCCAGCAACTTCTTTGCCATAAAAAAATAAGTCAAAATAGGGAACCATATATCACTAGCAAAACATAAACCAAAGCATGAAACCTAAACATTAAAGTTGAATCTTTAGAATATTCAAACACTACCATTTACATCCCTAATTATATCCCCCAATACCACAAATCATATTTCAACACTTAATTTACATTCCAAAATAAGGATCAAAAGCAAGTTTAGAAAGTAACACCCATGTATTATTGCATGACTATGATCATTCAATAGCTTAGATGCTTGGTGGTCTCAAATTACTTGACTATCAATTTATGCAACACACAATATAAATACACAAACAAACCTTAATCCATGCATTTTAACTAAAATATTGAAGGTAGAAGCTAACAAGGCTTCATAGACTTAAGGTATAACTCAAAGTCCTCTCATTTTCGAATGAAATTCCCAAGAGATAGAAATAAATGTTAGAAGTCTAAAGATTACAGTGATATTGAAAGAACAGGAAAAATTAAGGCTATACAAGAGCTTCAAGCGAGAAAAAAGTAAATGCACCTACTTTATGCATCATTTCAGATTTAAAATCCTTTGCATCATGACAAACACGTATAAATCATACATTGAATGCACCTATGTTTTTTTTTCTTTTAATCCCAAATCATATTAAACTCAAACAGCATACAACTAGGGATTAGTTAGCAATGACAACAACAACAACAAAACATTAAAAAAAGGTAAAAATTTTGTGAAATACAATTGATAATGAAGCCGCTGATTATAAAATAAAAAAGACCTAATCAAAACCATCGATGATGCAAGAAACGGTGACAATTGGCTCTTGTGCTATGATCATCGCCATCTCTTAAATCAAAATTTCCTACTTTTATTGACTTTTCTTGAACGAGCAAGAGAAGGAGAATAAAATCGAAGTAAGAGTAACCTTTGTAGGTTTGAGGTTGAAAGGTTATCGTCAATTGTCGAGAGTGAATGAAATATTGAATCGGAAAGAGGTGAAACAAAGGGCAAATAAAAGGGGGGAAAATTGTAAGAGAAGAGATATCAGGGATGATGGAAATGTTTGCAATTGTAGAGAAATATTGAAAGAGAGAAAGACTTCAAAGGAGGCTAGAGAAGCTGTAAAACGACTAATTACCATTTTCAAAGCTATCTTTTTCCATTCACCAACACGACATTTTATGTTCATCAACCTATTTTCTTCAACCAAAAACAAGAAAAAAATAATGAAAACATTTTCCAAACAAATACAAATTATACATGAACCCCAACACAATAAATAGAAAAAGAATATTTGTTTATTTACAAAATAATATTATACATAAATCCCTTTTTTTTTGTGAAAAAGGGAAAAATTCGAATAACAAACACGGTTAACGTGATTCGAATCCAAGCCACACTTGGAGTGGTAAATAACTATTTTAAATATATATGTACATCATATAATATATACAAAAAATTGAATGTATAATAGAATTATTTTTTACATTGAAGAATCCCTTTATATAAAATTTGCCTATTGAGAGGCATTGAATAATCATTATTTGGTAATTTAAGAAGCTGTCGTCGTCGTCGTTGACCATAATATACTTCACCACGACCTTTAGCTTGCTTAACAATGGCGATACTGTGATTTCTCTTCCTATATTCCTTGTTATTTGATGATGGTTCCCTTACATTATCAGCAAAACGAACCTTTTTTTTCGCTTTCCCATTTCCTAATTTAAAGAAAAAAAGGGTTAAATTGTTTAAAAGGTCCCTATACTAAATACATTTTTTATGGGTTTTGTTCCTTTACTATAATTTGACCATTTCTAGTCTTCTTTTCATTGAATGGCTTTATTAGTAGACTAACCCCTAAACTATATCTAAATTCTTAAATTGGTTTTTTTTGGTAAAAAAATGGAACCTAATAGGGCGAAGTCGTGAAATTATTTTAGTTTTTTCTAATTTGTTGGTGCGACATTCTAAAATAAACAAAAATATTCATTTAGTAACAAAATAATTAAAAATGACGTTATAAATAAAATAAACTTAAATTTAATAAAATAATTTTAAGAATCTTAACCGTTGGACTTTATTTTATTCGTTTCTAGTCTTCTACTCATTGAAAGGCTTTATCAATAAATTAACCCTTCAACTATATCTAATTCTAAAATTGGGTTTTAAAGTTTTTCTTTTTGCTAAAAAAGTACCTAAACTATCAATTTTTTCTCATGTACCCAAAAACAATATCATCCAATACAAACGTGACATTTGGCACGTTGTTGTTAGATGATATTATTTTTGGGGCTACACTAAGACAATTGATAGTTCAATGCCACTTTAAACAAAAAAAAAAAAAAAGAGACCGATCTACAAAATTTAGGTATAGTTCAAGGACCAATTCACTAATAAAACATTTTTAATGATGAGGCTAACTCTTTGGCATATCATCTAAAAGAAATGTGTAATATTTGTCTAACCAAAACAAAATAATAACAAAATGTATACTAGAGGGACTTCTAAGGTACACTCATTTTGACAAATTTAGTTCCTCTACTATAATTTGGTGGTTAAATTATGTCATAAATCCTATACTTTTTATAGATTTGAAATTTAGTCATTATCTTGTTTTCTTTAAAAATTTAGTCTCTACTTTTGATTTAAAATCTAGATCTAATTGTCAACATTGATTTTCTTTTCTTTTTCTTTTGTTAAATTGGTTGGTGTGACATTTTGAAATAAACAAAACTACTCACTTGCTAACAATAAAATTAAAAAATGAAGCTAAAAATATAATAAAATTAAATTTAATAAAATAATTTTAACAATGTTAGCAGTTAGACTTGATTTTAGCCATTTCTAGTCTTACACTCTTTGAAGGGCTTTATCAATAAATTAACCCTTCAACTATATCTCAAATTGGGTTTTAAAGTTTTTTTTTTGTAAAAAATTGCAACTAAACTATAATTTTTTTCTCATGTACCCCCGAAAAACAATATCATCCAATACAAACGTGACATTTGGCACGTTCTTGTTAGATGATAATGTTTTTGGGGGTAAAGTAAGATAAAATTGATAGTTCAGTACCACTTTAGATAATAATAAAAAAATCAATCTAGGAATTTAGGTATAGTTCAAGCACCAATTCACTAAAAAGCCATTTTGAAATGTATACTTTTAATGATGAAGCTAACTCTTTGGTATATCATCTAGAAGAACTGTGTAATATTTGTCTAATCTTAAAAAAATATCAAAATGTATGATAGAGGGACCTCTAAGATAGATTCACCCTTTTTTTTTACAAATTTGGTTCCTCGACTATAATTTCCACTTTTTATATATTTGGAATTTAGTCACTACACTATTTTTAAGAACTTAATTTAAAAATCCAAATCCAATAAGTAACATTGATTTTATTTTATTTTTATTAAATTGGTTTATGTGACATTTTGAAATAATAATAAAAAACTCACTTAGTAACAATATAATTAAAAATAACGTTATAAATTAAATTTTAATAAAATAATTTTAACAATGTTAACCGTTAAATTTTATTTTAGTTATTTCTAGTCTTCAACTCTATGAAAGGCTTTATTAGTAATTTAACCCTTCAACTATATCTCAATTCCAAAATTGGGTTTTAATTTTTTTTTTGCTAAAAATGGTACCTAAACTATCATTTTTTCTCATGTACCCACAAAAAACAATATCATCCAATGCGAATGTGACATGTGGCATGTTCTTGTTAGATGATAATGTTTTTGAGGGTAAACTAAGACAAAATTGATAGTTCAGTGCCACTTTAGACAAAATAAAGGAATTGATCTAGGAATTTAGGTATAGCTCAAGGACCAATTCACTAATAAAACCTTTTTGAAATGTATATTTTTAAGATGTGTAATATTTGTCTAACCATGAAAAAACAACATCACAATGTATAATAGAGGGGCCTCTAAGGCATAATTACTCATTTTTGACAAATTTAGTTCCTCTACCATAATTTTGGTGGTTAAAATATGTTATAAACCCCTATACTTTTTATAGATTTGGAATTTAGTCATTATACTATTTTCTTCAAGAATTTAGTCTCTACTTTTATATTTAAAATCTAAATCTAATTGTTAACACTGATTTTTTTGTTAAATTGGTTTGTGTAATATTTGAAATAAATAACAATATAATTAAAAAGTGACACTATAATTATAATAAACTTAAATTTAATAAAACAATTTTAACAATATAAACATTTTGTACTTGATTTTAGTCATTTCTAGTCTTATACTCTTTAAAAGGCCTTATTAACAAATTAACCCTTCAACTATATCTCAATTCTAAAATTGGGTTTTAAACTCTCTTTTTTTGGCTAGAAAAACACTTGAACTATCAATTTTTCTCATGTACCAAAAAATATATCATCAATACGAATGTGAAATGTGGCACATTCTTGTTAGATGATATTGCTTTTGGGGCTACACTAAGAAAATTGATAATTTAATACCACTTTAAACAAAAAAGGAACCCGAAAAGAAATTTAAGTATAATTCAAGGATCAATTGGCAATTGATAATCTCACTAATTAAAGACACACATTTCAAAAAAGTAAAATGATTAGATTTTACCCAAATTATAATAAAATCATTTTTATCAATTGCAATTTAACACCAAATGCTAAACCCACAAAAAATGCATAGTGGGACATTTTATACAAACTGAGAATGAAAAAGAAAACCCAGAAATTTATCCATCCAATACTTTAAAAACCCTTAAGAAAAACATCAAGAAATCATAAATAATTTCAATGATATATATATATATATGAATTACCAGCAAATTCAAATTCAAACTTCTTCATGAAATCAGAGAGGAGACGTTTATGAAGTTCATTTGCAATGAAGACTACACTTCCTGAAACTGCAACCACTGCCATTAACCCTAACCTTAATGACCCACTTTCCATTCCCCCCTTTTTCTTTTTAAATAATTGTGTTAATTAAATTTTTGAATGAAAGAACAAATAATGGGGAAATAGAAGGGATCTTTTGTTGCACATAATGAAAGAGAAGAAGATTTTAGAGAGAAGAAAGAAGAAAAAAAAATGATAACGAAGAGAATGATTGAGTTGGTGGTGATGGGGGATTGGCTTTTATATAAGTGGGAAAAGAAAAGAGGGAGTGAAATGATAAATTACCCATTAATTCACATTAATTGTTTTTCCTTATTTGTGTTTTACTTAATTTTGACTTACCATTGAAATTAAATCCACTTAAATGTGTTCTGGTTATTTTAGATAATCATTAAATTTGTGAAATCCAATTAAATCTGTTTTTTGGTTATTTTAGATAATAATTAAATAATAAATTTAAGCCTCATAATTAATTTCCATTTTCTGATTTGGTGTTGCCTAAATACGACCACTGATATGTATTTCAAAGGGTTAATTGCACGAGACATCCTTAAATCATGGCATAAATGTTAAATTTGTCTCTGAACTTCAAAACGTTATAATTGAATCCTTAATGTATCAATATTGTATTAATTTAGCGGTTAAAATATGTCATAAGTCTTTGTGCTCTTTGTAAATTTAAAATTTAGCTCTTATACTTTTATTTATAGAATTCAGTCTCTTTACTTTTTTACTTTCAAAATTCAAGTCCAACTATTAACATTGTTAAAATTATTTTGTTAAATTTACGTTTATTGCTATGTCAAATTTTTAGTTACTTGGCAGCTAAGTGAGTAATTTTTTATTTTAAAATGTTAAACCAATTAATTTAATTTAAAAATATGAATATTACAATTGGACTTAAATTTTAAAATTTAAATAAATTAAATTCTTAAAATAAAAGTTTAAAGACTAAATTCTAAATTTGTGAAGAATTTAATTGTCATATTTGGTATTAAATATTAGCTGGATCCGATGTTCATATAAAGCATGTTTAATTTATACAGTATTATATTTTGAAGATTCAATTATAATGTTGTAGAGTTCAATTTAAAATTTGAACCATAGTTTTGTGTTCAATTGAACCGGTTGAATTAGATTTTTAATTTTTTCAATGATTTATTTAATTTAATTAATTTAACCTATCGGAGTAACTGGCTCGACTATCGGTTTGGTTCTGATAATATAAGCAACAAAATGCACATAATTTGTTTGGAGATTTGCCTCTTCCTTCTTATATTTGAAAAACAAGACCGTTGGGTGGAAAAAGTTTTACAGGGTTAAGCTTTCAATTGACAGTATGAGAAAAGCTCGCCGACTTTAGTAGATATCTCGATACCTTTCCCTGGAAACTTTAATAAAAAAATACAACCGGCTTCGCCCTCGAACTCGATTTTCATTTAAAAATCATTCCTATAGGGTCGAGTCAAACCAGACATGAGTTATTTCACCGACCCTAATCATAAGTTATTACCAGTAATCCATACAAGAACAAGAACCTTCTCTAAAATGATGGAACCGGTTCCGGTCTCTCACGATCAACTCACGCCCAAAAACCTTTGAAATCAGCTTCGTCGCAGTATGACAATCTTCGCATACTCGCAAGTTCTTCACTATTCGGATTGGCACTGGAGCCTCAGTTCTCATAATCCCGTAAGCAATAGCAAGCTTCTCACTATGTCTATGTAGAGCATTTTCTTTTTCTTCCTCATCGATATCAAACAATGCATCGGATGTATTCCCCGTATAACCTGCCAATCTTATCTTCCGAAGAATCTCGTCCCATTTTCGTTCGATCATTTCAATTTCCGGGTGTGATTTATCACCCATTTTAAAGTTATGTACTTTCCCATCAACCTCGATCAAGCTATAACCTGGCGGCTTTTTAACACCTTTTTCCTTCATCATCTGCCTCATAGTTTCAACATTTTCCCACCTGTTTGTACGTGCATAAATGTTCGAAAGCAACACATAATAGCCGCTGTGTTCCGGCAACAAAGGGATTAATATATTCCCCACTCTTTCTGCAATTTCTGCGTTTCTATGAATCCTACAAGCTCCGAGAAGTGCACCCCAAATAGGTGCATTCGGTTTTACCGGCATTTCAAGCACAAACTTCTCCGCTTCGGCTAACTTCCCTGCTCGGCCAAGCAAATCCACAACGCAACCGTAATGCTCCAACCTTGGCTCAATCCCGTAATCTCTTTTCATGCTCTCGAACAACTCTAAACCTTTTTCAACTAATCCGCCATGGCTACAAGCAGATAACAAATACGTAAACGTAATATCTCTCGGTTTTAACCCGGAATTCACCATTTTTGAAAAGAACCAAATTGCCTTCTCTGCATAACCATGCATTGCTAATCCAGCAATAAGAGCAGTCCAACTAAGAACATCTCTTTCAGGCATTTGATCAAACACTTTAATAGCTTTCTCAATACTCCCACATCTTGCATACATATCTACTAAAGCCGTCCCAAGAATCACATTCAAACTCAAATTGTTCTTCACAACATAATCATGAGCTTTTTCACCTAATTCAATTGCACCCAAATGAGCATAAGAAGAAATTACACTAACCATAACAGTTTCATTAGCTTTAATCCCTTTATCTTTTAGTATCTGAAACAATTCAACAGCTTTTTCAAAGCAATTGTTCTTAGCGTACCCATTAATCATTGTACTCCAAGTAACCAAGTTCCTCTCAGGCATTCTATCGAACAGTTCACGTGCCATTTCAACATCCCCAATTTTATTAAACCCAGCAATGATCGACGTCCATGAAACCACATTCGGCGACAACATTCGACTAAACACTTCGTTAGCAGCCTTTATATCTCCACACGTTGAATACATATAAACTAACGAATTCTGCACATAAACATCGTTTTCAAACCCATGTTTTACAATTTGACCATGAGCTTGAATCCCCATATCAATGCCTTCCAACTGTGCACAAGCCCTTACCAAAAATGGAAAACTAAGATTATCAGGAACAATGTTTGCCCTCAACATTCGAACGTAAAACTCGAAACCCTTAATTGGGTTTTCACCAGAAAATCCTTTGATCAAAGCATTGTACATAAAAAGATTTGGAGTTTCGATTTGGGAAAAAACATTGTGAGCATAATTTAATGAAAATGGCCCGAATGAAGGGTTGTTTATACAAAGGGAAATCAATCGACTAGCTGCGAAAATGTCGAAGATGATATGGGTTCTTATCATATAACCATGGATGATCTTCAATTGAGATAAATTGTTGCAGGATTCGAGTAATAAAAGCTTTGGGTTCTTTAACCTTAATGTGTTCAACACTTTGTTGCTGATATTGATGCTGCTATTCATCGTCTGGTTATTAAAATTTTGTTTATTTCAGACAAAACCCATGAATTTTTAAGGATATTTTTCGATACATTATATTATTTAAAAACAAGACTGAAGAACAGAAGCAGAGCTTAAAAAAAAAAAAAGTTTCTGGAGCCATACACAAACATGATATAATGAAGACTAAATTACCTAGTTAGTCATTTAACTTTAATAAGTTTTCATTTTAGTCACCTTGTTAATTCAATATTGTTGTGCACTCATTTTAATCGTCCAACTGTAATAAGTTTTCATTTTTGTCACTCATTTACGTTTTAAAAATTAATTTTATTTTTTCCTTTAAAAAATTAATTTTACAGGAAATTGAGTTATCCAACTATCTCAAAATTTTCTCTGCAACTCAATTTGCTAAAAAAAGCCAGGTTTTTACCCGATGAAACCACCATTTTCCGCCTTTTATTAGAAAAAGAGCTAAATTTTAGTTCTAAAAAAAATAAAAAAATAAAGTGTTTTTCCCTTATAAAAACTTAAGAGTGCGTTTGGTTCACTGTATTAGATTAGAGGTGTATTGGATTAGAGGTGTAATAGCAAATTAACTGTTTGGTTGAATGTAATGGAATAGAGGCGTAATAGTAATCTTGTGTTTGGTTGAATAGAATAGAGGTGTAATAGCATAATGGAAAAAACTAAAATGACTAGAATACCCTTAGCATAAATTTGTTTTGGTAAATGATTATTGTTATTGTTATTTAAATTTTAATAAGATTATTATTATCAATAACAAATAATTTAATCATATTTAAACATAACTTTTATTAAATATATTTTAATTAAAATATATAATTTAACAAAATTCTTAATAATTAATATTCTTATATGAATTTACTCAAATCATAATATATACTATGTAAAATATAAATTAACATAATTATTATTAAATATATTTTAATTAAAATATATAATTTAATAAAATTCTTAATAATTAATATTCTTATATGAATTTACTCAAATCATAATATATGATACTATAAATGAAATTTTGAAATAATTAATATTAAATATATTTTATTTAAAATATATGATTTAATAAGATTTAAAATAATTATAACTAATTAATTATATTTTATGAATTTGTATAATTTAAAATAATAATTATTACATATAATTTAATAATTAATATTAAATTTCATAAAATTCTTGATAATAAATTTTCTTATATGAATTTATACAATTTAAAATAATTAATATTAAATATAATTTAATAGTGATATATAATTTCATAAAATTCTTAATAATAGAATGTTCTTATATGAATTTACTAAAATCAATATATAACTTGAGAATTATATTCGCATAAACATAATTAACTTATATTAAGAAAAGGTTAGATGAAAATGAAATTGTACATCATAATCCATATGTTATATAGTTTTACAACATCAAAAGTTTGAACATTGATATTTAATGGTCGAAGAAATCTTGACCCATTCCAATCGAACAATGAAGGTAAACTAAAGAAAGCGATCATTTGAGTTGGATGATCGGAATTTTACTCAAAGCATCATATACCGATCGTCGGTTAAACCTTCAATTGACCATAAGATCGAATATAAATTTGAAGCTTTCTCTTCCATCTTTTCTTCGACTTGTTGAACTACCACCTCGGAGGCAATACTCATCTTGATTTGATCGCCAAGCGGCTGGATTTTTTCCCCCAACAAAGTGGCGGCCTCCTCAAATGAAGAATACACATTATCACGAGCATCGATTTCTTCTTTCTCTTGTTTGAAGATGAGGAACCCCTTGGTCTCTATCTCCTCGCGGATCTGCGAAACATCCATGTCGTCTAAAGAGGCGTCGACAGCGATCATAGAATGTGTTTCTCTCTTCATTCATATCTGTACTACGTTCATCCCCAGCATGTATTTCTTCAAGAACATCAGCAGCTTTTTGAGCGTCTTTCCCAGTCGCCCGATCTCTTGCGTATATCGCAGTAAGCTGGTTGTAGTAAAGGAAAGAACGGTGTATCGAATCGAGAGGCTTCTTTGTGACTCTAAAAAAATGAGGAAATCATATTAGTTATAAGTTTTGTAAAAATAAATAAATACTTGAAATACATTTTACCTTTACATAGGATTCTAAAGCGCATCTTCAAACAACAACGAGTCATTTATGCTCGTCCCAACCAAAACCATCATTGTTTTGGCCATTAAGCATGTCGTGAGACGATGACCATTCCTTTTAGGCACCTAATCCGAGATTCAATATTTGGTTTCGCCTTCAACATTGCTCTTGGTAAAGCCTTTTCTAGCATTTTCTCTAGCTCGTTCAAATAACCGGCTTTGAACTGTATCGACATTAAATGTTCCTACATTGTGCAAATCCACCATGCAAGAAACCAAGGCTGCATCCTCTTCTGGAACCCATTTTCTTTTGCTTCCTCGAGAAGCTTGAGAAGAAGCAACCGTTGGTGGAACACCTGACATATTGTTCTTAAGAAAAAAGAAACAAATTAACATTATTTACTATTTTGAATATCATGAATCAAAAGGTGAACAGTTTATAATATTATATCGGTAGTTCAATACTAAATTTAAATTTATAACACATGCTGAATGAAAAGATAATTAAATTATAATTCAACAAAGTTTAGTACAATACATAATTTTAATCAAAGACCACCAAAGTTTCATAAACTAGATACATAAAATAACATCAACAAATCAATTTAAACTCAATTTGTCCTTAAACCTAACTAATTTCTAGATGTTTGCCATTCATCGAACATTTGGTTGGCTAGTTCCATCCTCCAAGTAGCCCAAGCATCCGATGGATAAATATTTGTGATATTCGGTTCATCGTCATCCACCACATTAGTAGGTAATCCTTCTCCCACCTCCGCTTCAATGGGATCAATACTCATATGGGTTCGAATAAAATTATGGAGCAAACAACATGCAATAATAATTCTATTGTGCACCCTTACAGGATAAAACGATGGACTCCTAAGTATTCCCCATCTAAGTTTTAATAAGCCAAAGCATCTTTCAATGACATTACGTCTTTGAGGCATGTTTCATATTAAAAACTCTTGCGGAGAACTTGGTCGATAACCCCGACGCCACTCGTTCGGATGATATCATTTGTCCTCTAAATGGTGCAAGAAATCCTCACAATTTGTGTATCCAACATCAACTAGATAATAACAACCTATAAAATAAATTTTTTAAAAAATGATTAATTCAGCAAACAAAGTTTGATCTTAATGAATAATTCAAATTCATCTAAGTATACACTGTACCATGAGGAACTTTTAGTCCATGTTTTCTACTAATGGCATCTCGAAGCACCCGTCCATCGGCAACTGAACCTTCCCAACCAGGAAGAACATAAACAAATTGCATCTCAGGTGTACAAACACCTAGCATATTTGTTGCTATGTCACCTTTTCGGGTTCGATATCTAGGTTTATCAACTGTTGGCACCCTAATCTTGACGTGGGTTCCATCAAGAGCACCTAAGCAATTCTATATCACATGATATAAAACCTTGAGTTAGAATACTAATTTAAATCTAAGTAAACTAAATGTTGTACAAGCTATATATAAAACTCAGTCTACTACCTTAAACCATTTCCACCTTGTGTCAGAAGAATCGGCTGTAATTGGCTCCGGGTTTTTAAATAAGACATCTTGTAAGCGTATGACAGCATTTAAAACACTATGAAATGCTCTGCTTACAGTTTCCCCGGACCTTCTAAAGTGATGCTTGATAACTCGATTTTTCAGGTGATGGGAGATGATATGTAAAAACATTGCTACTTGCTCATCAACAAGCATGAACCTTGACGACTTCAATCCCTCTATCGATTCTAACATCTCACATAGTTTAAAAAAGGCAGTTCTATTCATCCTAACTTGTTCAATACAAGTCTCGTCACTAGCATATACAAGCCTCTTCACATAATCCCGTTTTGCATAAAAATCTAAGGTATAGGACCTAATCCTTGGTCCATAAGTCTGTAGGCTAAGGCTGGCACCCATTCTAAACAAGAACCAAATCGCAATTCTACAGATTTCCAACCATATTGTCAATGCAAGACCAATTCTTTTACGCCTCACACTTTGTGAAATTAAAGGCAGACGAGCCATTACTGCAACATATTAAAATTAAAACACACTATCAATGAATTGAAGTTGCAATTACACATTATCAAATAAAAATAAACAATACAAATTTACAACACACGAAGAAAAATAGTATCTACTAAATGATATCGTTGCAACTTTAATTTCATTTCTTTATGAATCACCCAAACAATAAAGAAATTATAAAGCATGTATAATTGACCTAAAATTAATTGTTGGTGTATGTATAATTGACCTCAAATTAATTGTTGGTTTATTTTTATTTACCCTAAAATTAATTGTTGGTGTATGTATAATTGATCTAAGTATACATTGTTGGTATATGTGTACTTCAAGTTTTAAAATTAATTTCGTATAAATATATTGATTAGTTCATTAAAGCATGTTCAAAGTCCTCACATTGATTAGTTTAATAAAGCATGTTCAAAGTTTGAACATTGATTAGTTTATTTATTTATGATTTGTTTAATTAAGGTTTCTATAATTTTAAAACAAATAAAATAAAGAATGAGGATTTGATTTAATAATAAAATATTAAAGTCCTTATTTTAAGTTGATTAAAATAATTAAGGTTTTTAATTATTGAAGGAATTGCTATTTTATGATTTCACATTATTGACCACTTTGAAAACAAATTTATATATAATTTTCCTTAGAAATAGTAAAATGGGTTCAATAAATATGAATTTGGAGACCCAAGTTTAATTAGATTTTCTTCACATGGTAGGTTCAAATGTGAAAATATTTTCTAAGCAACATTATTTTTTTTACTTTCATTCATTTAGGTCTTATTTTAATTTAGTTTTATTATATATGATTTATAGATGACATGAAAGAAGAAAAAGAATAGACACGTGGTGCATTCGACCGATCGAATGGAGTATTTATTTTTAAACTCGTTAAATTCTTTGACTAAAAATAATAATCGAAAAATAATTTAAATACCAATGTAAAAAAATTAGAGACAAAAGTAAAAGAAATGAATATGGTTTGAGAGATAATGACGTAAACCATAATAAAAAAAGAGCAATTAATCACATTCAATTAGCTTACTTTGGTCGGTGAAATGTCATATAAAGAAAAATATAATGATAATTTAGCTTTGGTAAATAGATTACAAACTTTCACCCTAAAACATCATGAAGGGCATGAAAATTAATTAAAGGAAAGGTATTTTAATGAAATTAATTACTTGCTTTTACAAGTTTTAGCAATGCTTTTACAATTTTTTTGAAAGCCAATTTGAAAGCTTATTTTGAATGCTAATTGAACCTGAAATTAATTACTTGCTTATTTTAATGGCTGACTTTTTCCTTTGTATTATCATGGCCTATGTTCAAAACACATGCTCTTCAAATCCTATGCTCGTCCCAATCTATATGACTGTTACGGCAATGTTTTAAATTTCTCATTTTATACATTATCACTCAATCACAACTTGGTTGACATTTAATAAAATTAAATTATTATAAACAGAGTGGTCCTGCAAGTAACTCCCAAACAGCATTTGATTTCCATTTTCATATTCTATTGACTAACAAATCAAGAACAAATAAAGTTCCAGTTTCATATTCTCTTGACTAACAAATCAAGAACAAGTTCCAAGAGACAATCAAAACAAGCGCCACAACAGTTTCATCTTCTACTCACTAACAAACTAAAATAACATTTTCCAGCAGACTATCAAAACAATGTCCAGAACAAACCAACAAAATCTTTATCGCCTATAAACTCTTCAAACATGAATTTGTAATGTACAAGTACTTTAACTTACCTACAAGATTGAAATCATAAGGTCTTTGATATCTATGTAACTGACCATGTGTATATATAATTATTTTAGAAAAAATGGAATACATGAAAGACATTGAAGTACCAATATCAGTATCTTCAAACATATATCCAAAGCCAGACTACACAAATTGCATCTAACAGCTTCTAGTTTCTATGATCTGCACTCAGCATGAAATTCAATATTCTTAACATTATAAATTCTTTTGAACATTCGCTATCATCTAACATTTTCATCTTACCTATTTTTGCTACTTTCAGAGGACTAAATTAAAAAACGACTCAGTTCAGACACTTAAACAAACAAAGAAAAGAAGAAATCTCATTCGGTTTTGGAGATCAAAAAAGGACTCGAAAATTACAACAGAACAAAGAAAAATCGAAGATTAGCAGAGAAGAGAGAACAACTTCGAACGCTGGGAACCACTTCAAAGTTATCGAAATTCAATCAAACAAACTTCATAATTTGGCTATAAAACAACCATCCATCATCAAAAAAAAAATTCAAAAGCGAAGGTTAGCAGAGAAGAGAGAACAATTTCAAAGGATCATCTGTTAAGCCTAATCCGACTATTGTTTTCAAAGGATTGTCGGTCCTATGCTGATGAAAAGACATACATGCATAATTTTCCCTACAATATCCATAATAACAATAATATCAAATCAACAACATGCATTTCTTAAGCCTAACCAACAACAGAAAACACATTTCAATCGCACATGCAATACAAACAAAATAACTATGGAAAACTAACCTATTAGCAAATCGGGGCACAATGAAGAAGAACCTGAAAAAAGCAAAAGGGGAAACCGATTAGATAAAAAAAAAATAGAAAAGGTTTACCTCGAAAGTTTTTGTTTTCATCTACAATAGAAAAAGATATTATTCTATCGGGAAACATAGACTAACCGATGACGCAAATCAGCATAAACTGTGAGCAAATCGGCCGAAATAGAAAAGAAAAGAATCGGGGGAGCAAATCGGCAGAAAAGGTAAGAAAATAAACTGGAACCAAATCGGCAGAAAAGAAAAGCAATGAAACAAGGAAGCAAATCGGATGAAGGTGGAAAACAGAAGAGAAACAAAGGGGATCGGGGGAGGGTAAAAGAGGGAGGGTTTGCTGAAGCGTCACCTAATCAGGCGAAGGGGAATAGAAATCGGTGCTTTTCACCGATTAGGAAAGTAACGGAATACACGCAGATAGCAATAATTTGAACCAAACAATGGATTAGAGAGGTATTAGGTGGGGCCCACCGATTAGGGGTGTATTGGCATAGCCAATACACCAAACCAAACAAGCTCTAAGTAATTTTCTGTAATACCCAAGTTTTTCATTTTTACGAAGGAAAAACTAAAATTAATTATAGAAAAGCAAAATTAATTATTAAAAAGATAAAATGAGTGACCAATTGAAAAGTTATTAAAGTTTGGTTACTAAAATAAGTGTAAAATAATATTGAGTTAACTACAAGTGACTGAAATGAAAACGCTTGTTAACAAGAATGCTCATTTTGCAATATTTTTTGGTACCCAAAATGAAAATTTATGCAAGTTGGGTGGCCAATTGTGGAATTTACAATTAATGGTTCAATTACTTGATGAGTCTTGTAGTTGAGGTGTAAATGCAAATTAGTCCCTTTATTAGGAGGATTTAATTGTTATACATCAAAATTGAAAGTAAATAATTAAAACCATAAATGAACTGTGATTTATCTTGTTTTAAAGTGATGTGAAAATTTTGAAAATCTCAAGAAAAAAAAGAGTCATCACAGACTCCATTGAAGGAGCCATCGTCTTCACCCTCAAGCATGGACCACAACCCAAATAAAACAAATGAGTGAACAAGTCGTCGGGGCGAACCAGTCAACACCATTTGAGAAAAGCCTCCAAGAGCCAAGGTGAATCTATAAATATTTTTAACACCTTAGAATTTATTTATAATTTTTCATAAATCAAAATATAAGTTTATTATGTATTAATTTATAATTTTATATTTTTAATGGATTAGACAGTTTTTTCTTATTTTTATTTAGGGGATTAAAATGTAATTTTATTATATATTAATTCATAATTTATTCACTTATAAGAAAATCGGATTAATACCAAAGTATAATTTTATTATATATTAATTTATTATTTATTTATTTATAAGAGAATTTTTGCCTACTCACTTGAATTCGTCTTTATCCAATAGGAAAAGCAAAGGTCATGACATCATTATTCCGAACTGAGCCTCGTCATGTCAGAAACTATGAAGTAGAAATATGAGTTTGACCACTACTTTTTTAATGTATTTTTAATTTGTTAAAAAATTATTTTCATATTTTTAATGTATTTAATTATTATATTTTAAATTTATTTTATATAAACATAATTTTAAAAAATTATTACGAGCGGGCAGAGTCAAATTTAATATTTTTAATTTAATTTAGGTTTAAACAAAATTTTAATCTTATTTTTGAGTCAAGCCTAAAAAAGATATAAAATTCTACATCAACCTAACTGGATCCAACTTATGATATGGTATAGAAAAAATCTATAATATTCCAAATCATAAAAAGTACAATAAAATATCTATTAAATATCTCAAAGAACAAAATAAAATGTAAGGCAAGTTGAGTAGGATGGTGGCACAGTCGCCAACAACAAAAAGCTTTATTAATATCATTATAAAGTAGGAAAGTGCATCAGGTGCCAAATGCCGGCCACTGCCAACGTTAGTTAATCCCGAAGTGACAAGGCGACCGCTCGTTGTTGTGCTTTTTGCGCCTTTCCATCTTCTTCACGAAAACGAACACTTTCTTCCCTTTTTCAACCTTTTCACATTCATAGCTTTAATTCCGTTATTAGTCCCTATACTTTACAAAATTTGTGTATTTAATCTTTCTACTCGGAATTGAATATGACGGACTGCCCAAAAATAAAAATAAAAATTCAATTTAGTAATTTTATAAATCCAGAAATTATAAATTTCTATATAGTGAAGTTGCATTTGACTCTCTCAGAATGAAAGTTTTCAATTCAATCCTCTTATAAGTAAGGAAATTATAAATTAAATATAGTAAAATTGTATTTTAGCCCTTAAAATGGTGAAATTATAAATTAGTACATAATAAATTTATATTTTGATCTAAAAAATTATAATTAAGTTCTGGATACACCCGTGTTTGTACTTTAATTGATCAATTTCAATTTTGTATTTTCCAAATTAGTTGATATTAGTCTTTTACTTTTCAAATTTTGAAAATTTAATATCAACTTAGACAGCATTAGTCAAAGGCAAATTAGTGAATCCTTTTATTGAGGACTAGAACTGAATTATGAATTTTGAGAGATTAAATTATATAATTCAATCATTTATTATTTTATAATCTAATTATTTTTAAAAGGACTACAATATTTTTAAGGTTAAAGTATAAATTTACCATATATTAATTTATAATTTCATTATTTATAGCGGACTAAAATGTTAATTTTCCATTTGGGGGGCGAGGCCCCTGCATGTTGTCATTAAATTAACCCCTAGTAGTTGATTAAAATAATATTATTTGACCCATTAGCCAGATTTTTAATAAATAATAGGTGAAAAATGATAAGTTTACATGATATTATACATATAATAAAATGTTTACAGCATCAGATTTTAGAAAATAAACATAACTGAATTTAATAAATTTAATAATTATTATTTGTTGAGGACTAATATTTTGAAATTTGAAAAATATAGATACTAAGAATGACTAGACTTGATCATGGTGGCCCGGCCTGAAAGTCCACCTAAAAAGTGAGAGGGTTTGGGCAAAAATATAAAGCCTGTTTAAAAAACGGGTCGAGTCTTGGATTAGTTTTTTTTGCCTAAGCTTAATTCAATCCGAATTTGCAAAAAAAAAAAAAAATGTTGTTGTTTTGCCAGTTTTGCTACTATTTTGTTGTTATTATATGAATATTGTTTAACTTTTGTTTTATTGTTAATTTTGCTACTATTTTAGAGGTATTTACTTGTTAAGTTGCACTTATCTTAGTATATTATTTAAGTATAAGATTTTTTTTAAATGTATTTTCAATTTGTTGAGAAACATTTATTTTAAATTTTTTAGTGTATTTGATGTTTTATATTTTTTAAATTTATTTTTATATAAAAAAATTTTAATACTGGCGGGTCGCGTCTACCAAAAAGGCTTAAAATTTTGTTATGACACTGCTTGACCCATGATCAATTAGAGTATATGAATTAAATACTCAACTTAAGTACAAATACGAAATTTAATTTACATCAATACATAAATATATATAGCTTAAAATAAAATAAAAGTCTCTCTACTATTTGAAAATTTAGAATTTAGTCCCTCTAACTATTCACACGGTTAAACTTTTTGTTAAATTCAAGTTTATTACAACGCCATTTTTAATTACATAGCTATCAAGTAAGTATTTTATTTATTTCAAAACATCAGACAAAAAAAAACAAATAATAGTATTAACAATTGATCCTAAAATTTAAATTTTGAAAAGTAGAGAACTAAATTCTTAAAAATAAAAGTATAAAGGCTAAATTCTAAATATGCAGAAAGTATAAGGGCTTATGGAAGATTTTAACCAAAACTATATAACCTTTTTCATCTTCAACAACCCACCACCTTTTTCTTCATTAAAATAAAAAACAAAAACAACTTTAGAAACCTTCGATTCTCTCTTATCACTAGCACCTTGTTTTCTTTTGGTTGGTGCCCAACGACTCTTTAAAATTCCCACTCAAGCATTGGGTTCCTTTTCATTTTATCAGATCATAAAATTTTTAACCATTTCCCCCCAAAAATTTTCATTTGGATTTCTGGGTTTTTCTTCTTTTGATTGATGATATTGAAGAAAAAAGATGAAATTTGGTGAGACTTTTAAGGAATATTTACATGGTGATCAAGAATGGTTTTTAGATAAAGTCTCTCATGTTGAATACAAAAGGCTTAAAAAAGTATTGAAAAGTTGCAGAAGGTGTAAAGCATTACATGAGGGTAATAGCACAATAGAGCAAACAGATGGTGAACAACAACAAAATCCCACATTTTCTCGATTTTGTCAATGCCAACCTTGCCCAGGTGAGGTTAATTTTTTAATCAATTTCATTGGTATGATGGAATAATGGAGATACGATGGTATTTGTTTATTAATATATATAGATTCCAAAATCTAGCTTATATATAATATATATTTGTGCTTCAGTGAAGATTTAATCTAATCTATTAGCTTAATCTTCTTTTTTGTTTTTTTCATCGTGGATTTTAGCTGTGCAAATGGTGTGTAAACAATGGAGTAAGAGAATTTTGAAGGCTTTTCTGAAAACTAGTAATTTCCAGTTTTGAGAACTTCTTTTGATACAATGTTTAGGGATAGTGAAAGGTTAAGTTACTCGAGACTCGGGTGTGAGTGTCGGATATAGATATGTATCTAACACGAGTATGGTTCTAAACCTGAATCGGTCGAACTAATTGAATTAAGCTTGGGTATTTCTAAAATTTGAGAACTTTGGTTCTTAATATCATCTCTAAAGGATAGCTATATGAACCGGTCGAGTTAAGTTCGGGATTCCGATTTTGAGAACTCTTGTTCTTCCTTTATCCCAAATCGTAAGCATGATTATATGAACTAATTGAGCTAAGTTCGGGTTTCAATTTTGAGAACATTGGTTCTCCCTTTGTTTGAAAATATATCTCACATACCGAGTTAAACTTGGGGCATAGCTCCCATGCTTTGAACTAAATGAGTTAAACTTGGGTTTGGTTCTTCCTTTGTCTGAAAGTATAGCTTATAAGCTTAGAACCCAAACATGCCAAATCATATCATAAGCATGACTATATGAACCATCTAAGCTAAGTTCGGGATTCTGATTTTGAGAACTTTGGTTCTTCTTTTGTTTGAAAATATAGCTCACATACTGAGTTGAACTTGGGGTATAGCTCACATGCTTTGAACCGAGTTAAACTCGGGGTTTTAGTTTTGAGAACTTTGGTTCTTCCTTTGTCTGGAAATATAGCTTATAAGCTTTGAACCCAAATAAGCCAAAGGTCATATTGTAAGCATGATTATATGAACCAACTGAGCTAAGTTCGGGATTTCGACTTTGAGATCAATCATAAATTTTCTTTGCAAAATAATGGCCAGTAGGCTTTCATGGGTTTTTTGGAGAATCTTTTAATGAAATTGTTTACATCTTACAGTGTGTGATCAAATGTTCTTCACCGAATTAATGAGGGAAGCAACAGATATAGCTGGATGCTTCAGTTCCCGAGTCCGACATCTCCTCCATCTTCACGTCCCCAGAGGGATGCAGCGGTATGTTCTGCGGTTACGCCAATGTTTCAAAAACGACCAACAAGCTTTAGTGGAAGAAGGGCTGATGTTAATCGAGTATATCACGATGAATGCAATCGCCATCCGTAAAATCCTCAAGAAGTATGATAAAGTATGCAACCATTAATCCGTTTTTTCAATCACTTTCCACATCAAAATAAAGATCCAAAGATGATTTAATTGATTTTGATCTGTTTTTAGGTACATAGCTCTGCTAATGGGAAGAACTTCAAGTCCAAACTGAGGGCCGAACATTTGGAGCTTTTGCAATCACCATGGCTGATAGAATTAGGAGCTCTTTCGTTGAATTTCAAAGGATCAGATGATGGTGAAGCATTCATTCAGTTTTCCGGCTCGTTTTCGTGCAACCTCGATGAAATGGAACCGGTGATGACGTTGATGCTTCCGCATTCAATAAAGCTGGAATACAACTTAAAGTGTGCTATTTGCTTGGTAAATAAGCTCATAAAATTCAAAGTAAATTTCCCACTTTTTCAATGCAATTTGTTAATATAATTTTTTTTTTGGTCCTTTATCTATTAGGAAATTGTTTTCAATCCATATGCTTTGAGTTGTGGTCATCTTTTCTGCAAATCATGTGCTTGCTCAGCCGCTTCTGTGATGATCTTTCAAGGACTTAAAGCCTCGAGTCCGGATTCAAAGTGTCCCATCTGTCGAGAGGTTCGGGTTTTGCTTCGATATACACACACATATATATATGTACGTATGTTTTTTATGTCATAATCTTTTGTTTCTTCTGTCATATGCAGGCTGGAGTTTATGCTAATGCGGTGCACATGCTAGAGCTGGATCTTCTAATTAAGAAAAGGTGGGTGAGCCAAAACTGAAAAAATCCAAGGTTAAAGTATGCCATAAGTCCATGTATTATTCCCAAAATTTTGAATTTAGTCTTACTTTTATTTTTAGGAATTTAGCCCCTCTACTTTTTTAAATTTCAAAGTTTAGGTCCAATTGTTACCACCATTAAATTTTTTGGTGTGACACTTTGAAATAAAAAAAAATACTCACTCAGTAGTCATGTAACTAAAAGAATAACACTGTAATGAACTTGAATTTAAAAATAATTTTAACAGTGTTAATAATTGGACTTAAATAATTTTAACAGTGTTAATAATTGGACTTAAATTTTAAAATCTGAAAAATAGAGTGATTGAATTCCTAGAATAAAAGTATAGGGACCGTATTCCCAAATTGGGAAGAGTACAGGGATTGATGGCATATTTTAACCAAAACTTAATTCATTTCTTAGAGAAAATAATAGTACTTGTGAAATTATAAAATCTTTGCATAGAATAAGATACAATTGGATTTTAAAATTTTTAAGTCATTTTAGTTCGAAGTTAATTTCACTTTTTAGGTGATTTCATTTTTGGTTCGAGCCATTTTGGGTTTAGATTGCTTATTCGTTTAATTCAGATTTGATGCTTGGGTTTTTTGGGCCAAGCCATTATGTGTTTGAATCCTGTTTAGGTTGGTCAATTTAGATTTAGGTCATTTCAAGTTACATGTTCATATAGTTTCGGGTTCGAGTCAATTTTGGGTTTCGGTTTGGTTTAACTTGGGTTGAGATTGTTGCCTTTTTATGATCATATCAATTTGAGTTGAGTTTGAGTTGATCGAACCGAGTTTTGAATGGAGTATAATCTCCTAAATATATTTATAAAAAAAGTTAAGCATACCTTATTAAACACGGACTCATATCTCATACTAATTCGAGTTTAGTGAATGTATCGGAATGTGTCCCGGAGGCAGGGGCATAGCCGAAGGGGGCAGGCAGAGGCCTTAGCCCCCTTGGCTAAATGGGAAAATTGCTTTATAGCTCTTCCCAAAATTAAAAAATTCAACTCAATCCTTTTTAACCTTTGATTAAATGAAACAAATTATAATTTTAGCATTTTAATACAAGATTTTTAGCTTTGGCCTCTGAGATTTTATAATTTTATCTTGGTCTACTTAAACAAAATTTTTGGCTTCGCCCTTGCTCGGAGATTCATTTGACGCTTTTCAATCCCTTTTCCTTTTTCTTCCCCGGCCCAATTCGGCCACCTCGACTCCAATCAAACATCAACAAGTGTAAACTCGATATTTATGTGTATATATATTTTGTGGTGTTTACAGGCACAAAGATTATTGGAAAGAAAGGGCGATTGCAGAACGTGCAGAGATGGTGAAGCAATCAAAGGAGTACTGGGAATCTCAAACCAAATATGTGGTGGGCTATTAACTAACATTTTTATTTTTAAAAATGAAGCCAATGATGAATATGCTTAGCTTTCCATTAAGCTATGGAAAACAGAGTTAGGCTTAGTTTAGCTTTAGACGTATTTTGAGTTTTTGAATAATTTTATTGGAATTATTAATTTTTTTATGAACAAGATTAATTATTGAATGAAGATTGCTGGTTAAGGGTAAGCCAGCTTGTGGTGTAATGACAAAATGTTTTCGACTCGAAACTAAATGTGAGATACATGAGTTATCGGTTGGATCGAGAATTGATTGTAATATTAATCTAAAAAGAGATATCAAATCGGGTAATTTGTGAATCGATACAGATTAATTAAATCAAATTAAAATTAATTGAATCCTCATCGACATCAGCCAAGACAAAGAGTTCCATTGAACTTTGATTCTTCGTTTCGTTTTAAAAATATCTTCGATTTATTGACATCTTCTTCGTCTTTCAAGTAATTTATACAAGCAACTAAACTTTTTTCATTCGGTACCATGACATAAAATAATACAGTTTTCCTCCTTTTAGTCTAATTCAATTTACTAGGGTCTCGACTTCTCTAAAATATATTTTTGGGAATAAGCAAAAGGCAAGAAATTCGGAATTCGATTATCATAAGTTAAAGCCCGAGAAACGGAAATAATAAAATTAAAATCTGTCATAAATCCTTGTACTCTTTTTAAAATTAGAATTTAGACTCTACTCATTTTGAATTGAATATTTAATAATTTTATATATTTTTCTTTTATTAAACATTTATACATATACAATATATTATTTTAATGTTTACATTATAGTAATATATATTATTATAGATATAATTTACATTTTGGTCACTAAACTATTAGTAAATTTACGTTTTAGTTAATGAATATTGATCTTTTATACTGATTATTGACTTGTGACTTAGAGCTCTCTAGTCAAACTTTAAAAAGCAAAAAAACTTAACAATCAAGTGACTTAAATAAAAAACTTTTAAATAGTTTAGTGATTTAAATGAAAGCTTTTGAATATTTCAATGATCAATTTGTAACTTTTTGAAGTTGAAAGATCAAAACGTAAATTTTTTAATAGTTTAGTGGCCTTGTTATAGTTTACCCAATAAAATAATTAAGATTGGAATTCGAGCTTGGATGGATGAGGCTGCGAAGAGGTCATCAAAATCAAACTAAATTTTTCAAAAATTGCTAAATCAACCCAATAAGATTTAAATTTATAAGAGCAGGTCCAACTTCTTTTCCCTATTAATATAATTACTGTTTCAACTAGTACTTGCAAAGATCCAAGACAAGCCTTCACAACCTTCCATTTTCCGACTTAAAGCTCAGATCAATAACCTCGCCGGCGAGACGCTTTTTCACCGTTGAAATCCAGGTAACTCCTATTTCTCCGGTTAAAACCTGTGCTTCAGCCGTTGACGGCGGCGTTTTTTTTTGCCTTCTGCTTCTTTTTAGTTTAGGTTTTCGAATTGTGTAGAAAACAAAATTTTATAGACATATTTCTTTGTTTATTGTTAACAATTTAACTGAAAATAATGAAAAAAAAGCTTTCCTCAATGTTAATTTTAAGAAATTTGGACATTTTTCCTAAATTGTACTATGGGAGCACTAGATTCAAATTCTGATTATGGCTAATTTTAGGCTTGTTGTTCTTTGGTGTGGTTTGCTTTTGGGGCATTTGTTCAATTTAGAGCTTGCCATCGTGTTTCATCTTCATCTTCTTGTGTTCTCTCTGCAATTTATATTGACTCTTTCAGATATTTGTTTTAAGTGTTAGGCTGACTAGAGATGGCAACAGCTACATATCCACCACCGCCACCGTTTTACAGGCTCTACAAAGATTACTTACAAAACCCTAAATCAGCACCGGAGCCTCCGCCGCCTATTGAAGGCACTTACGTTTGCTTTGGTGGCAACTATACCGTCAGTTTCTTTTTTTCTCCTTTTTTATTTGTAAATTACTTATTACCATTAGTAAATTATTTATGTTGTTTCTTTTGGATGTAGACCGATGATGTGCTTCCGAGTTTGGAAGATCAAGGGGTTCGCCAACTCTACCCCAAGGGACCTAATATTGGTAATTTCTATATCTTGCTTATCGATTTTATGAATTGTAAAATGGAATTCGTTTTAGCATGCTTCGTTCATGGTTGCTTTCTGGTTGTAGGTGGGTAAAAGTACCATGAATGTCTTTGTATTAGGAGTCAGATTGCATTTTGCCTCTTTTACTCAAAAAAATGTATAAATTAGCCCCTGTATATTGTCCTTTCTGTTGAAATTTTCATCTATTTCTACGGTTAAAAACTGATGTGGTTGATATTATAACTAGAAAGTTATACCAGCTGTATATAGGGACCAATTTTTAAGAGTAGAAATTGATGAAATTTTTAACTAAAGGATCAATTTGCTGTTTGATCTAACGTAGAGATTAATTTGCTCATTTTTTGAGTTGAGGGGGGGGGGCAAAATACAATCCTACTCTTAGTATAAGGACCTCAATGGTATTTTTACCATTGTAGGTGATTTTTTAAGCTTAATTGGGCTAAATTAATATTTTCACTATCAGTTTTTGAAAGGAGTCTTTTGGGTATTCAGACAGTATAAATTAGTGATGAGAATATGTTTGAGTGTAATCTAATTTCATGGAGCGGAAATTAGGAGATATTTTTTTAGTGAATTTTTAGTTCAGTTTATGCTTAATATGTCTTTGCCATGGGTTCATGTGGTTATAGAACGGTTGCATAATTGAATTCTCTGATAAAATTTTCACTTTGCTGATATACTTACTGAAGAACATTTTGACCACTTCTAGATTTCAAGAAGGAATTGAGGTCGCTTAACAGAGAATTGCAACTACATATTTTGGAGCTCGCAGATGTTCTCGTCGAGAGACCATCACAATACGCTAGACAAGTGGAGGAGATATCTCTCATATTCAAGAACTTGCACCACTTGCTGAATTCATTGCGCCCCCATCAGGTAAAAGAAAAACATTATCGCATTATCTCGACTTCTTTTGTTCTGCTTGGTAAATGCTTTTGAATCCATTCGGTTCTATATTTGTTTATTGTTTATTGTTTATGCAGGCTAGAGCAACACTAATTCACATTCTAGAACTTCAGATACAACGGCGTAAAGAAGCTCTGGAGGATATTAAGAGGTGTGTTCCTAAAAATATTGGAGATGCAGCTCCCAACTAATTTTTCTGCTGAAAGAGAATGATTTGTTCTTTGAGCATGCTTTGAAGAATTATATGAAATATGATCATTTATGCCAATGATATTGGTTAATGGCTTAGGATGAAATTGAATCTTCTCGTTTTTATCCCCTTCCTCGTTCACTAGGGCCAGTTTATCATGTTATTTATCACATTCCCACTAAAATTCTCCGATGTCATGCATGTATTAGAGATAATGATTAATGGCCTAGGATGAAATCGAATCTTCTTGTGTGTCTTTTTTTCCCTTTTCACTTGCTCACTAGGGGGAATTTTTACTCCCGAGAATGTAGAAGAGTGCATGTCCCTTGCACCGGAGACAAAGGACATTCCTCTCAGAATTCTCATAAGGTTTTCATTGTCACTGCCTAAATATCCTTAAATTTCAACTGGTTCTTGTATTAATAGCCATCCTGTGCAAGTTCACTATTTCTTACATCTACAGATACGGTTAGCAAAATTACGGAATTTACTTGCATAGTTCTTCAACTTTGTTTTGTTGTTTGTCCAGGAGGCGAGAAGAAGCACGAAGACTACTCAAGGAATCGCTCGGGACCTTAGATGGACAGTAGAATTTCAAGTTTGAGCTGAAATTTCAAATCATTTCCTTATAAGGTCGATTCCGTAAACCGAACTAACATTTCTCATGAATCCTACTAGTTTGAAATAGATCCAGTGTTTGTAGTTAAAAAGCTTCATATTCTCCCAACTTGAGTTAGTTTAGTTTTTGTATTAATGTGAAATTTGTATCTGTTTATATTGAAATCACTTGCAGACAAAATATCTGGTATTCCGATAGCATTTCCTTGATCAGTTTAGTTTTTTATTTCACTGTTAGTACATGGTTGTCGGTTCTGTACCAGTAGCTCACTGTTTCGACCCTAAGCCAATACGAAGTATTCTGTGTTTTATTTTGGTCAAAATTTAGGTGTGTTTTGATTCGTTTTAGTCAAGATTTTAGTATTTAAAACTAGATTTTAATATTATCTTAATAATTTTTTATTAATATATTGGTATACATAAACTTAGTACCCACTGCGAAGAAGGGATCGAGTTTGGATCTTGGGAAGAGATTTATAGAAAACAATATTATTGGTTGTTGGAACCAAGATGGAATGGTTGGTTGGATCAATTGGATTAAGAACAAATGATTGGTATGTCAATCCGAACAAAGAGTTGAACTGGTTTTGAACTGACTTTTGAGCGAATCACTCAGAACTGATTAAATTGAGTTAAAAATTTGATTGAGTCAGTGATTGAATTGAATTTTTTTTTTTTGTGAAATTTTATGAACTTATTTAATGAAAATTAGACTAATAGATAGAATCGGTCAAACCGATAATAATATTGTAATAAGAACTTTTAATACTAAAAGTTATCAAAAGGTTAGGAACAAATCAACATTCTTTTGTAGAAAAGGTGAAAAAATAATTTAAAAACTAGTGAAACACATTCAAAAAGCCTTTCCAAACAAAAATTATGACGAAAACTAAATATCAAGGAATTAATTATCTGTTTGACATTAAAATCAAAATTAAATAATAAAAATACCCATGTAATACAGTAATACTATTGCCTAATAATTTTATTATTTATCATCTAATTCTAATTTTAGTCCCTTATGTTCTTTTTAAGAATTTAAATTATGATCATATTGATTAAC
The DNA here is from genome assembly GCF_025698545.1 of Gossypium raimondii. Lineage (NCBI taxonomy): Eukaryota > Viridiplantae > Streptophyta > Magnoliopsida > Malvales > Malvaceae > Gossypium > Gossypium raimondii. The sequence continues at coordinate 1,457,148 of NC_068575.1, forward strand.
ATATAGAATTATTACTTTAGTCCCTTATGTTCTTTTTAAGAATTTAAATTATGATCATATTGATTAACATATAGAATTATTACAGGTAAAATTAAACACTACAAAACATGAATCGGACATAATTTGCCTAAATTAGAATAGCTTTGAACGAGACCCATGTATATCGAGATTTAATGTGGCAGGATTTAAGTCAGAATAAATCTGAACAATATCTACACATAATTTACATAAGATGACACTGGAACTTAACCACTAAAAATCCGAAATCTTAATTTTTGTTTACTGTAACAAGGCATCATTAACTTTATTCTCCTTTCGTTAAAATTTTAGAATTCCACATGGCTGGATCAATCTACTTCTACAATATTTTTTAAATAGTTAATTGATAAAAAATAGATGCTTCCCTTAAAGTAATGACATACATATCTTTTGCTGTTATTTATTCATGTATATAGTTAGAATTATGTTGAGTTTACATATTATCTTGAGGTGCTTATGGTCGGGTTGAGGTTAAAGATGATATTAATATATTTTATGTTTGTTTAAGTTCGCTTGACTCGAAATATGAATTTAAAATTTTGCCCAAACTTGCAAAAGACTAACTCAAATCCATTTTAAGCATGTCTATTTTTTTAAAAAAAAAATATATATATATATTATTTTAAGCTTTAATAAATTTATACATTTTTATTAATTAAAATTTTTTATATAGTTATCTTAATATTATTTTAATGTTTACTTAGAGTAGTATTATACATTTAGTATAGGTTTATTTTTTTAATGTGTTCTAAATTACATAATATAAGGTATAATGAACATAAAAACAGGTCAGGCTCGGCCCATATTTTAAACGGGTTTAATTTTGTTGCCGAAGCTTATTTTTTGGGCTTAATACTTTTACCCAAACTCTCCCAAATTTTGATCGGGCCTTTGGGCTTAGGCGGGTAACCCGACCCATGAATAGATTTAATATCATCAAATAGAAAATTAAATTATTTCAAGTTAAAGGATTAAGTTTTGAATTTCAGCAAAATAAAAGGACTAAAATAAAATAGAACTTAATTTATTTAAGTCTCCAACGGGCAACAGCCCGTTATGGAGGGTGAATTTTTTTTTATATAATTATAACTCAAGCCACCAAATTCTACGGTCACCAAACTATCTTCCGTAGATTTTTTCTCACACTCTCCTTACAAAATCTGTACGCAACATAAAATATACGCAAGAGAAAATCCAAAGAAAAGAAAAGAAAAGAAAAAACCAAGGAAGAAAAAATTAGGCTTTTGATTCGATTTTGTTTGTTTGTTTTTTTTTTCTTACACCATAAAGTAGCACCATCCCCCCACAAAAAAGAAAAAAAAAATACTGACCCCATTTTTCCCAAAGGAAATTCGAACAAGGTTTCTGCTGTTTCTCTCATTCATCTCTCATTCATTCTCTTTAAATTTGTGTTTTCCTGATATTTTTTATGTTTGTCGAGTTTGGGTTATTTATGTTCTTTGTTAACGTTGTTTAAATTGTGTTTGATTGGATTTTATCTATAAAAAAAAGGAGAGGATAAGATGGCATTTTAAAGGATTTGAAATTTTGGGTTTTTGTTTTTGTTTGATTAGGGTTTTTATAGGACTTTTTTTGGGTTTTTTTTAGGGTTTGGGAAACTATGAGAACTTCATGGGCGGATTCTGTGTCAAATTCTGCAGCTGAAATTGCAATTTCGGACAAAAATTCATTACCTCGTCCTACTCGTTCCACTTATGTCCCTCCCCACCTTCGTAGCGGTTCAATTTCCGACCTGTCAGGTCCGGTTAGCGGGACCAATGGTGGGTCCCGTTGGACCGGCAGTGATGGTGGAGGGACAAAGCCTGAACTCAGGCGTCAAGGACAGGCGAATAGTTATGCTACAGCCGGACGAGATGCCGCTGCCGGTGGTGGTGGTGGTGGTCGGAATAATAGAAGTGGAGGTTGGGATAGGAGAGAAAGGGAAGTAAACCCATTTGGTAATGAAGATAAAATTTATGATATAAAACAAAATTTTAGTGAACAAGAGAATTCCGGTATCAATTTTGATGCATACGAAGATATTCCAGTGGAAGTTAGTGGTGAAAATGTACCACCGCCTGTAAATACTTTTGCCGAGATAGATTTAGGTGAAATTTTGAATCAAAACATTAGGAGGTGCAAGTATCTGAAACCTACTCCAGTACAACGTCACGCTATCCCTATAGCATTAGCAGGTAAAGATTTAATGGCTTGTGCTCAAACTGGGTCAGGGAAGACGGCTGCATTTTGTTTTCCTATTATTAGTGGGATTATGCGAGAGCCGTATGCACAAAGATCGCATGTAGGACGAACTGTTTACCCTCTTGGTCTTATTTTATCTCCTACGAGGGAACTTTCTTGTCAGGTGTGTGTGATTGTTAAGAACATGTAATTTCTTTGAATGGTTTAATATGTTTTGTTCTGATAATAATACTCCATTTTCAGATACATGATGAGGCCAAAAAATTCTCGTATCAAACTGGCGTCAAGGTGGTTGTTGCTTATGGAGGAGCACCGATTAACCAGCAGGTTCTTATTACATCGATTTAAGTTTTGCAAATCCTTCTTACTCTATATTATGTGATGCATTTAGTTCTATTAACCATGTCTCATGCTAAACCGATCCATTTTTCTTTGTTATATCTATTTGTACTATGAATTTGATCCGTTATATTTGGCATTTATCATGGTAATGGAATTGTTTTACAATATATTCTCCTTGGAGGATGTGATTTAAGTTTTGCAAATCCTTCTTAATCTATATTACGTGATGCATGTAGTTCTATTAACCATGTCTCATGCTAAACCGATACATTTTTCTTTGTTATATCTATTTGTACTATGAATTTGATCCGTTATATCTGGCATTTATCATGGTAATGGAATTGTTTTACAATATGTTCTCCTCTGAGGATGTGATTCATTGAATTGCGCTAATGGAATTGTTTTACAATATGTGTCCGACACCGGTATGTTCAAATTCTTTTTAAAGCTTTTACATGTATTTGGAGGGTTATATCCACATAACAATGTATGGATATACACTGGACAACTTATGTCCAAATATACATCAGACATGAGTGTTGGAATTGAGTACTTAAAAGAAAAATGAAGAGCCAGTGCAACATAGGTCTTACACGAAGGAAACTTGATTTATGTCTTATATGTAGTCACGTTCTCGGTATTCTTAACTTTTTGTTTTAATGGGATTTTTTTTATATCTTCGGTGACTTTTGCCTTGTTGGTCCCCTTGCAAACCAATGTCTAGATATACGCTGTACATGCCAATGTCCAAATATACGTTGGACACAAGTGTTGGAATTGGGTGCTTAAAAGAAAAATGAAGAGCCAGAGTAACATAGGTCTTACACAAAGGAAACTTGATTTATGTCTTATATCTAGTCGTGTTCTCGGCCTTCTTAACTTATGTTTTAATGGGATTTTTGTTATATCTCTGGTGACTTTCGGCTTGTTGTGGTCTCCTCGCAAACCCGTACCTTCCTGACTTTTAATTGTTTCCCTTTTATTTTGTTTGTTCACTAATGTTTTGTTCCATACTTAGTTGCGGGAGCTAGAGAGAGGAGTTGATATACTCGTGGCAACGCCAGGACGATTAGTTGATTTGCTAGAGAGGGCCCGAGTGTCATTGCAAGCGGTTAGGTACTTGGCCCTCGACGAGGCAGATCGCATGCTTGATATGGGTTTTGAGCCACAAATTAGGAAGATAGTGGAACAAATGAATATGCCTAATCGGGGTGTGAGACAGACAATGTTGTTCAGTGCCACTTTTCCAAGAGAGATACAGGTTGGTTTCTTTGTTGATTCCCGTTTTATCAGTTGTTTGAGTATCCAAGCTGTATTTTTCGATATATTCCACTTGTGTGTTTAACACTTATAGTTGGAAAATGTTCTTTCTTCTTGCTTTAAATCACATAATTCTTTTGTAAATTGGTTACTGTGCAGAGACTTGCTTCCGATTTTCTTTCGAACCACATATTCTTGGCTGTTGGGAGGGTCGGCTCAAGTACCGATTTGATTGTTCAAAGGGTTGAATTTGTTCTCGAGTCTGATAAAAGAAGCCATCTCATGGATCTTCTACATGCACAGAGGGAAAATGGAAATCATGGAAAGGTAATTCGAGACTATTCTGTATGGACTTCCTTATTGAAAGTTCCTTTTATCCATACTTCTTTGGATTGAAGATAGTTACTGCTTCCTTGATATATTTGTTTCGATTAATATTTACTGTCTCGGGTGCTAATTCAGGTATCTTTGACTTTGCAGCAAGCTTTGACATTAGTTTTCGTGGAGACTAAAAAAGGAGCCGACTCATTGGAACACTGGCTCTGCATGAATGGATTCCCATCAACGACCATCCATGGTGATAGGACTCAACAGGTAGTTGTTTAGAAATAAATATACTAAATAAAATCGAAAGAATAAGGTCTTTGTAGTTAGATGGAATGATATACTTGTTCTTTTAACTACTGTGTTGCTTGATGCGATAACGTTCGTGTTTTTCTTGATTGATATGATAAACTCGTCATAATTTTCTTTTTTTTTTCCCCCTATGTTACATGCAAGTCTTATTTTCTCTATTGAGCATTGCTTCCAGTTATTTGGACTCGGGTTTGAGTGTTGGATACAAGTATGTACCAACCATGGGTTTGATCAACTCCTTTTTAAGTTTTTTCATGTATGTAGAAGATCCTTAAGAGGGTCGTATCTGCATACCCTTGTTTGGATTCACATCAAACATGGGTTTCCCATACTGTTACTTAAAGAAGAATAGAGAATCGGAGCAATATAGCTTGAGCAGCCTGAGCTATGAGAGTTCACACACGTATTTCGCTTTTCCTTGCTGCTGACTTAAGATACTAGCATCTAGAGGGGGCTGCTAACTTTCTTTGTTCGATTTAGTTTGGTTTACGAAAAAAAATTATTGCATCCACTTTTTTTAGTTGAAATCTGTTCTGAATGTGTTGCTTTACCTTCGTTTGGCTGGAACATATCTTTACATGAATGCCACGGGTTTGTTTGTATATGCAGGAAAGGGAACTAGCATTGAGATCTTTCAAGAGTGGAAAGACCCCGATTCTAGTAGCAACTGATGTGGCTGCTCGTGGTCTTGATATACCCCATGTAGCTCATGTTGTCAACTTCGATCTTCCCAATGACATCGACGATTATGTCCATCGAATTGGAAGGACCGGACGTGCTGGTAAAACTGGGTTAGCCACCGCTTTCTTTAACGAAAGTAATTTATCACTAGCAAGACCACTAGCCGAGCTAATGCAAGAAGCAAGTCAAGAAGTACCTGCATGGCTCACCCATTATGCATCCCGAGCTCCTTATGGTGGTAACAAGAACCGACGATCCGGTGGGCGTTTTGGTGGGTCTGATTTCAGGCGAGAGGAATCAATTGGTAAAAACCTAGATTACTACAGCGGAGGAAATAGTGGTAATGCATATGGAGGTCTGGTTGATATCGCGGGAGGATACGCACCAGGTGTGACTAGTGCATGGGATTAGCCCGCCCCCTTGCTTTGGATCACTTTTTTCATTTTTCTCGAGTATGTATATATGTGTATATATATTTTCCATCAGTTTTCGAAGATTATTTTCTCTGTTTTCACTATTTCCGTTCGCAAGGGTTCTACGATTGATGTTGGCTTGGGAATTGGGAAGGTGGCCCTAGGAAACTAACCATTTACCCGACCTCCATAACACAAGTTTGTCGTTGTCCCTGGGGGGAGAGGGTAATATATGAAACTAACCTGTTTTAGGCTTGGGACGCATTGGCATCGGCATGTTTGCTCGGTTTGATGAAATGTACATAGCTAAGATCCTAGGATGCAAAAGTTGCATGGAAAAATATATTTGCAACCAAACTAGGGTGATTATGTAACATATGGCATATTGCATTATTTTCATTTGTTTATATTTAATTAATGAATTCATCTTCATGTTCTATGGAAAAAAAAAATTGTAATTAATCTTAATTTAATAGAAAAAATTTAATAATATTAACGATTAGACTTAAATTTTAAAATATTTTGAAAAGTATAAAGACTTTTATCATATATTTTTCTGCATTTGATTTTTTTTAGATGGGTAATACATAATTTCTTTTATTCTATGTTTTCTGTATAATTTTTACATAATTTAAATGTTTGAATTCAGGAAAAAAATGTTTTTAAGTAATTTTTTATAATATTATACTTTTAATCATATTTTATACTAATATTTGTTAGAAAAATGATCAAATTAATTTGTTAAAATTTTCATTATTCAGAAAAATTAAATTGTTTTTTAAGTAATTTTTTTATAATATGATACTTAATCATATTTTATAATAAAATTTGTTAGAAAAATGAAATTAATTCATTTAAATTTTCTATGAAAAAAAATCGTAATTAATCTGAATTTAATAGAAATTTTTTAACAATATTAATAGTTAAACTTCAATTTTAAATTTTTAAAGAGATATTATCATATTTTAACCTAAACTTGGTTCATATTAGATTTATATTTTTTCTGTATTTTATTTTTTTATTTAGATAGGTAATACATAATTTCTTTTATTTTTATGTTTTCTGTATCAATTTTACATAATTTAAATGTTTGAATTCAGAAAAAAATTGTGTTTTAAGTATTTTTTATAATATGATACTTAATCATCATATTTTATACTAAAATTTGTTAGAAAAATGATCAAATTAATTCGTTTAAATTTTCATTATAGAAAAAGATGATGTATAATCATATTTGATATTTAAAATTTGATTATGCATGCACGTAAAATAAACTTTAAAATAACATTAATTTTTATAAAAATAAAATTACCACTATATTTATAAAATAAACTTTAAAATTCTTTTACCAAGTCATGAAAAAATATGAGTTAAGGTTTTTTTTTTTCGTTAAGGACAAAAACGATATTTTGTATGTCAAAGTACTATGGAGGCCTTTGTACTAGTAGTCGGACCCTCTACTAAAAAATTAGACAAGTTAATCCCTATATATTAGATAAATGAGCAAACCGGTTTTGTTAAATTTTTTATCCAATTTTACTCTTAAAAATTGGTCCATAATGTATACATGACATGCCACCTATAGTTGTTTGATTATTCCAACGGTTAATTAGTTAAAATTCATAAAAATTAAAAATAAAATATTTAAAAAATTATAAAACTGATACAATTGTGAATTCAACTAGTTGAAAGCAATTCACTCTTAAACTAGATCAATCTTTTTATTCGAATCAATATATCGATCGATTTTTTATCCAAGTAATCAGTCGAGTCTAATTCCTACTATCATTATTTGAAGTATAAATTAGTGTATATATAGTAAAATTAGGAGATGGTTTAAAAAAAAATAAAAAGCAAACAAATTAACTCATTAATTTCATTAATAATGGAAAACATAAACATTATATTCAACAACAGCATTCCCAGTCTTTAAATCAAATGCATGAGTCCTTGCTTCAGCATATCCACGGGCAAACCTAAAAACCCCACTACCACCGATCACCGGCATCTCTCTCACGGCTGAAAACACTGGATTCCGCCCCATAACACCAAGACTACTCCCATTATATTTCCCTTCCATAAAAGCAAAGTTATACGCCATTAACAAGCTAGCTTCCGTTTTTGACGTCAAAGCATAAATCCCTTGTGCTTTTCCCACCATCTTCGACCCAATATCCGGGCTCACCGTCAAAGGGTCGTCGATCACCGCCACCGCTCCGAACGGTGAAGTCTCCGTCGTCGTTTTTGCTTTGGCTACGCGGACGGCGGTTGCGTTTTCACCGGCGACGATGTCGTGGAAGTAGAAATGGAGGTGGCTTAGTTTCTCTTGTTTTTTCAGCCCCAATGACGACGGCGAGAGGTGTCGAGAGAAAGTGTTTGGTTCTAAGGCGGCTAAGGATGAAATTAATGAGAAGAGTGTAAGGAGGAAGGCTGCGGTGCAGGGGAGTTTTGGGTGGTTCTCCGCCATGGTTTGTGGTGGTGAAAAGCTTGTGAAGTTGAAATATAAATAGCTTTTTAAGTGTACATGAAATTTTATGTAAATTATATATAATTATATTATTTTTCTACGCTTTATATTTTGACTTGTTGATTAGTTAGTTGTGCCTAATAAATCACGATATAGAAATTTGGTAAGATTTCTTCTTCTTCTTTCATTTTCAATTGGTTTAGGTTGTTTGTTTTTGGTTGAATTGGTTTTGTTAAGAATGAATTTTAGGTTATACTATACTCAAACTCGTTAAATTATTAGTAAGTTTATGTTTTAGCCACTCAATTTTAAAATATTATAAAATGGTCATTGTCTCGTTGAACTATTCGACTAGTTTAACTGGGCTATTAAGCCACTGAACTATTAAGTCACAAGATTATTAAGATTCCTTTTTTAAACAATAAAAGTTTGGCTAGTTAATTCCAAGCGACGATTCGACGATTGGTATTGTGGATCAGTACCCATCAAGTAGAAGAACATACGTTCGGTACAAGTTGATCTGATGATTAATGCCGGAGATTTGAGAAGAAAGTTATTTGAATTTTAATTCACAGATTCATGACGTTCAAAGATATTCTATGAAAAAAAATTTGAATTGTAGAAGAGAAGGAGGAAGAAAAGTTTTCGATTGGTATAGGTGGTGCGAACGAAGAAGGCCATACAATAACAATTTTAACAACCTAGTCACTTGAAAGAAAATTTCCGAATAATTTAGTGACCAGTTTATAATTTTTTGAAGTTAAATAACCAAAATATAAATTTATTAATAGTTTAGTGACTTAAGATGTAATTTAACTATTTAATTATTTTATTATACATAGGAGGTGAAAATTGGTCTCAATCTCAACGATTTAGGTTATGGGATAAATCTCAATGCATTAGGTAAGGTTTTCAGTGCGGGAGATAACATCGGTTAATAGGTTTTTTCTTAGTTCCATTGATTTTTATTGATTTTCCGTTCAATTAAAAATAGGTAAATATTTTTTAAAAATTAAAAATAATAAGGTCGATAAATATAAACGAGTTTAGACAAAATTTTAAGATCATATTTGAGTCAAACCGAGTTTGAACATAATTTAATGCTTTGTAATAATTAAATAAAATTAAAATTTAATTATTTATTTAATGAATATAATTGTTTTTGTACGTCGATAAATAATTTAATGATTTGTAATAATTAAATAAAATTAAAATTTCAAATATATATAATTCCACAAAATCAAAATTCATATACAATATATTATATTAAACCCAAATTCATATATAATTTTAATATTTACATACTATATTTAAATTTAAATTATTTTAATAAACTTTAATTATTAATTAACTCTTGAAATATGTTAAAGGATTCCATCATCTAAAATTTTTAAGATTATTTATAAGATTTGTTGGACAGGTTTTGACTGAGTGGTGAGGTCACACTATACATATAAATAAAGGGTAGCCCTCTGACTTTTTCATTAATTTTACGAATTTTAATTACAAATTTTTTAATAGATTGTAATTTAAATATCTTTTAAAATTAAATTATGTTATTTATAAAAAAAATAATATATGAATTTAAATTCCATTAAAAATTTAAATAAATAAAAGAATTTTGATTGGTTGAATCGATTTTTAATCCAATGGTCTGTTTTGAACATACTGAAATCCAACCATAAAATATATCCTTTGCTCTGCAATCTGCATCAATAAGTTTAACATTCGTCAACAGTGGTGATATTAGATGCTCATGCAAGTTACTTGTACTCAAATTTATAACTCTTGATGGATTCTGAAAGTAGGAGCACTTAACCCATCAAGAAAGATACCACTTAATATATTAATAAATAGACTCGAGTTAAGCAGCCTTCGTAACCAAATAATGGAAAGTCGGGAAGAAATTGAATAATGGAAAACATAAACATTATATTCGGTAACAGCATTCCCTGTCTTTAGGTCAAATGTATGAGTCTTTGCTTCAGCATCTCCACTCCCACCGATCACCGGCATCTCTCTCACGGCGGAAAACACCGGGTTCCGCCCCAAAACGCTAAGGTTGCTACCATTATATTTCCCTTCTATGAAACCAAAGTTATACGCCATTAACAAGCTATCTTCCGTCTGCGACGTCAAAGCTCGAGTTGAAAAGGAGATTTTCAGTCGAGTTCGATCTGCGTATTAAGGTCAAGTAATAATGGAAAGTAACAAAGAAATCAACGATATTTGAATCGAATTGGACTAGTCAATCAAATCGGTTAGAGTATCGATCCAAAAAATGGTATTGAACATGTTGGATCGAGAACTATTGAACAGTTGAACTGACTTTTTTATTTTTAATAATTTTTAATTAAATTAATTGAACCAATTGAAGTAATAAATCGATAATCTCATCAATTCCATCACCAATTTGATGTAAAAAATGGTTAAATTAATTTCATTAATAATGGAAAACATAAACATTATATTCAACAACAGCATTCCCGGTCTTTAAATCAAATGTATGAGTCCTTGCTTCAGCATATCCACGAGCAAACCTGAAAACGCCACTGCCACCGATCACCGGCATCTCTCTCACGGCGGAAAATACCGGATTCCGCCCCAAAACGCTAAGGTTGCTCCCATTATATTTCCCTTCTACGAAAGCAAAGTTAAACGCCATTAACAAGCTAGCTTCGGTTTGCGACGCTAAAGCGTAAATCCCTTGTGCTTTTCCAACAAGTTTTGAGCCAACATCGGGGGCTGATCGTCCAAGGGTCATCCATCACCGCCACGGCGCCGAAAGGCGACGACTTGGTCGTCGTTGGTGCTTTGGCTACGCGGACAGCGGTCACGTTTTTGCCGGTGACCACGTCGTGGAAGTAGAAATGGAGGTGGCTTAGTTTCTCTGGCTTTTTCAGCCCCAACGATGACGGCGAGAGGTTTCGAGAGAATGGGTTTGATTCTACGGCGGCGAGGGTTGAAATTAATGAGAGAGCTATGAGGAGGAAGGCGGTGGCGGAGGGGTGTTCTGGGTGGTTCTCCGCCATGGTTGAGACGGTGATTAGCTTTCCAAGTTAATAATGTAACTCACTTCATGCACAATATATACTGTTTATACTTTGGTCTAATTCTAGTTTAGTCCCTTTAAATTTTGATGTTTAATCTCGCTACTTTAGTTTAGAGGTGTAAATGAAACACTAGTGCTCGCAAGCTACTCGAGTTTGACTCAAAAAAAAATTCAAACTCGATTCAAAAAATTAACCAGCCCAATTTAAACTTAGTAACACTTGACTCTAATGGCTCACAAATCTTATCAAGCTTTTCATATTTTTATATTATTGAAGTATGTTACTCCTTAATATATATATTATTAACCCTAAGCTTAATTAACAAGCTAAGCTCGAGCTTGAGTACAAAAATTAGTAAATGAGTAGTTTCATTATTTCTCGAGCCAAGCTCAAGCTTAAAATCAAATGTTTGATCAAGCTTGATTCAAATATCAAGCTCCGAATTTCGAGTTAAGCTCGAACTTGATAATATTTGGGCTTGGCTCGGCTCGACTACACCCTTAATTCAATTTAACATAATTTGGTCTCTACTTTTATGATAACAATCTGTCCAAGCTATCTTTATTGGAATAAAGTAATCAAACAAAATAACATCATCATTTTAACAACAGTGTTATTAATCTAGACTTACTAATAACAAAATAGAGGATTAAATAATGTCAAACTAAAATAGAAGGATTAAAATTTAAATTTTAGTATAATATAGGGACTAAACCGAAATTAGACCATTTATATTTTGACTTGAATATGTTGATTGTGCATAGTTAACTAACCGCTGTAGAATAATACATAGGGACTTGGTCAGAAAAATTTTCTTTATCAAGTGGATTAATTATAAAAATGAACTAATGATATATGTAGATATGTATATATATATATTATTATTACATACAAGGAGAAAATTAGGTCTTGATTTCAACAAATTAGGTTAATTACCTCTAAGATTACACGTGGCATAGTAATTAGTTTTTTATTTGAAGTTTTTAATTTTTAATTTTTAATTTTCCTTTGACTTTATTTTTAATTACAAAATTTGTTTATTGTTTAGGTTCGGATGAATCTTACAGTTAAATTAAAAAAAAAAGTCAGGGCTGAGTGCACAGTGCATCCCTTTATATTAAAACTAAAAATAAAAATAAAAAATTGCGAGTTCGAAACTCGAATTATTTACGAGTATTAATATCTTATTTACATCTCTAAATGAATTGCAAGTTTAAAATCTGCAAAATACAAATTTAACCATTGATTAAACCGATTGAACCAAAAATAAGCCGAAGTAACAATTTAAAATAAGTTGAACCAATTGAACCATCAGATCAAATCGATGAACTGAATCAACAAACAACAAATAGAGATTTAAAGGCAAAGAAAAATGGAGTGATCCATAGGAAAAAGGAAGATAACATTTCAATCCATATTATGTTTGGGAATAATATATTTGGAAGCTGAAAATTCTTTATATATGAAAAAAAAAAAAAAGCAATATAAATGGAATGCAATTAAAAAGAACTATTTATTGAAGCAGGTCCATGACATTGTGAAATCCTTTTTCTAGTTTCCTAGTTCAATCGTCTCCTCCTATGCGCCCGAGAGTCACCGCTGTCGACATCCGAGACCCTCAATACATCGTTTCTTCTTCTAGAAGACGAAGCCGAAAGTGAAACCACAGAATCTATCTCGACGGCCGTGTCCATTTGACTCTCCGAGTTTATTACAGCAGCAATGCTTGAGAACGAGTCCCGATCATCGACAACTGCTGCTGGTGCTTGCTCCTGATTTCTTCCCACCGGGTTGCCTCGGAATATTGCCTCGACCATCCTTTCAGCTGAATTGAGTGCCGATGATAGAGAAGTCAGTCTTGCAGCTCTTCGTAAGTGTGATTGCCGTTGAAGGTACAAAGAGTGAATTCGGGAGGACACCACGTCGGTACTTGTTGTACTACTGGGTGTCAAGTCAACATCATCGAGGGGCACGACTGCGTTTTGCTCTCCACGTAATCCACGAGATGTCAAAATCCTATTAAGCACGGAATTAGTACGTTCTGCTGTTTCCCGAGAACCACTGGCTTCACGTGGTGGAGTCAAGTCACGTACCAAATCAAATCTGTTTCCAATACGACGAATCATCTCTTCAACAGGAAGATTTAAAGGAGTCCGTTGAATGGTTTGCCTCCAACTATCCACTCGTCCAGCAGTCGGACGAGGAGGGATTTTAAAACCCGAATCCTCTTCTGGCTCATAGATAACCTTCCCACGACCATATATCGGTGTCAACGTTTTAATCGTCACTTCTCCTTTACAGACTGGGCATTCATTTGCATCCGAATGCATATGCAACCATCGGTAAAGACACGACCAACAAAACAAGTGACCGCAACAAGTTACAACAGGTTCCCGAGCCAAATCTAAGCATATATTACAATCGAAAAAACTCCCATCATTGCTAACACCCTTCTCAATATCATCCTTTTTATCTTCTAAAACCTCATCTTCCAAAAACCCATTGGTGGTTTCACACACTTTCGGCACATCACTCGTTCTTTCCTCAGCCGTAACGCTACCCTCACCTGCTTGTAATGTATTCGGACCGTCAGAATTCCCCGTAAATTGATCAAATTCAACCGACAAGCTCTGAGTTGCAACAGGAAGTTGAACCTGATGCCATCTCCATCTCCTACGCCTAACCGCATCCCGGATCCTATCGAACGGGTTCTCGACTAAGTCATTCAAATTCACACCTTCATTCAACAACGACCCGGACCCGGTCTCAGGTGCCGGACCCAGATTCAAATCAAGGTTCATTGTATCAGATGTTTCCTCATCCATCACAAATGGCTCCAAGAAACCCTTAATTTTTTTTTTAAATCACAAATGAACCCTCTTTATTATCTTCATAAATTTAAGGTACCCGTAGATAAAAACCTTAAATTTACCCTAAAATTAAAGAAACCCATATCATAAAAAATTCATAAAACTAAACAAAATTCATCAAAACCCTAATTTTTAGCCTAACAATCAATAAAACCCAAACCCAAAATCCCTTTCTTGATTACAATTTCATCAAAACCCAAAATTAAAACCCTAACTTCATCGCAAATATAATGAACCCCAGATCTAAAACCCAAATTAGCAACCTCCCAAACCCAAGCTTTCAGTCATCAAGTTGAAGACTTTAAATCAAACAACAAACAAATATGGGAAATTCAGAACCAAAAAAGAAACTTATTGAAGAAAAAAGGAAGACCTGGCCTTTAACAGCCGACGATCTTGACCAGCAAACTCGGAGCTTTTTTTAAGTACTCTGAGTCACTCAGTTGGATGGTTTCTGAGTGCGACTTGACTCGCCATGGATTGCTAGCTTCTTGGGGTCAGCGATCTTTCATCTTGTTTTAGAGAGAAAATGGGGGAAAAATAAAAATAAAAATTAGAAAGAAAATAAATTTGGGGGAAATTTTTTTTTAGAGAATTCAAGCAAAGCCTAAGGAGAAGAGAGAGAAAGGAGGAGGGAGAATTCTCTGTATTTGTGCTCATTTTATTAATCTATGATTGGGTCTTGATCAATGGTTGTGATGATTAGAGTGTGGATTTGGTGATGGCGTGGCGAATTTCTAGGTGGGGTCATGTGGAGACTATAAACAAGCTGTCAAATATCTTGATTAAATTTTATAATATATTTTTCTCAATTTTTTTTACAATATAAATAAATAAACATTTAAGCGTAATTTCTTAAAATTTTAAAAGTTAAGGATAAGATTTTTAATGACTTTTTTTATACTTAAATTTGACTTTTATGGGAATGGATGTGCGTTGGGACTTAAATTTTATATTAATATAAAATATTGATAATTGATTTTTATTTTACTTAATTTTATTATAAAAATTATATCATATAAAGTATTTTGATAAAATATAAAATATTATTTAAACCTATATAGATTAATACGAACTTTTACCAAAAAAATCAAAATTTAATTCCTCCTAACTTTTTGAATATTTTAGATTTAAATTAAATTTTATTTCAATACCATTTTGAATTTATCAATAGAATTTTTGCACCCAAAGAAAATCATCAACTTATATATTATTACAATATACATCATGCTTTTAAATAAACTAAAACTTTTTTAAAAGTTTCGATATAAATATAATATATAGTTGATGAATATAAATTTATAAAATATAAATAATTATGAATCGAATCAAACGAGAAATAATTGAACAAATCACATGCGATCTTAAATAACAAGCCAATGTCTTATTAACATCGACATTTTTTTATACAATAATAAGTAGAAATGGGGTTAATTTATGGGTATATGTTGTTTTTCTATAAAATTTAAAAATTAGGTCGTTTTTGAGAGAGAGTAAAAATGTGTATTGTATACACACTCTTTTTTACTGAAAAATACCCAAAACTTAAGGACAAAAATATTAATATTTAACCATCTAACCAAAAGAGTTAAATTGTTTATTTTCACTGACACCACAGTGAAAACGCGACCTATAAGACACATTTTCACTTCCTCCCTTCAACAATGGTCTATATTGATAAATATAAAAAAAAGCCTAATTTCTTAAATTATATATATATATAAAGATTTACCCATAAATAACCTAGAAATGGGAGTAAATTCATTTCAATATTTAGTAACATGAAAAACAAAACTAATAATTATTAGCCAATCAAAGAAATAAGATTTCTTTTTGGTACAAATCAAAATAAAAAGTAATAAGATTTATTTTAATGATTGAATCACTATAATGATATTTAAAATATACCAAAATTGTCTTATATAAATATTGTAATAAATAACAATAATTGGTCGATAATAAATAAATAATTTTTGCTCTCTAGATTTGATAATTATGTTTACTTTGGTACCTATACTTTTTCGATCCTCTTTGGTCTTCTATCTTGGCAACCAAATCCATTTTGATCAATAAACTTGAATTTTGTTAAGATTTGATGATGTGATATGTGTTACTGAAATAGGACCGAATCGGACGGATCATGAACTAATCGATATAATGATCCGAATAAATGGGTTAAATTGATTTGATTCGAAAATTACTTAAAATTGGTAAAAAAAAAATTGGGAACAAACCGACATTTGAACAAGTTAGACAAGTTTAATAATTTTTTTTATTTTTTATAGTTTTTTATGAAGTTTTAATTAATTATTTATTGTTGGTCTAGCAGTCGAACTGACCATATTAGTTGAATCGAGAATCGAAGTTCTGACACCTGTTCAATTATTGATACAGTTATTAAAATATTAATGTGACACTTAGAGGTTGTACCACAAGATCACTTGAAAATTTATATAAATTTTTAAATTTTTAAAATGATGATGTGACACAATCTTAGAGTGTCATATCACCAAATTTTTATATTTTTCAAGTTCAAGCACCAAAATCGACCTAGTCGTTAAGTTCAAATACCGACAAAATAAAGTACAAGTACCAAAATGAATTTAATTACTAAGTTGATGGGCCAAATTTACATTATCCCTTAATAAATAAGTATCCAAACAAGAAAACGATGGCGCCATCAAATTGATGATTAAAAAAACCGGGAAGAAGAAAACCGTCGTCTACAAGAGGAAAAAAATGTCTTTGAGGCAATTCATCAAACACCTTCCCTGCATTTCAATTCCAAAAGCTTCCCCTTTCCTTTCCTATTCCCGTCGCTTTTCTTCTTCTTCCCTTTCGGTTCTCTCAGTTCACGACTCGGCATCCGACTCAGATCCATATAGTCTTTTGAAGCAGGACCCGATTGATGTCTGTCTTTCAATATGGGTCAAATCATTTTCTTCGCCACCAAACACCACATTCCCGAACTTAACCGGCTTCCTTTCGAAATTCGACCTTTGGGTTTTAGCCTACCAACGGTCTTGTGCTCATTTCACTGGCGCGTTCCCTCCACGCAACGCCATTCATTCCCAGACCCTTCATTCCCTTCTTTCCCTCCGTAACGCCGTCGCTCACGGTGGCCGGTTCAAGTGGAACAACAAAACCAATCAGCTGGTCCGTAGCCCGAACGACAAGCCGTCGACGACTGTGATATCAAAGAGGAAGCTTCAAGCCTTGCTTGAATCCCCTGATCCTTGTTTCCAAGACCGGGTTGTCCAAGAGGTTCTTTTGATGGTCTTGGAGCCGGTTTTTGAAGCCCGGTTTTCAGGTAAGTCTCATGCTTTTAGGCCTGGTAGGAATGCTCATACAGCTATCCGTACTATTCGAAGTAACTTTGCTGGGTACCTTTGGTTCTTAAAAGGTGATTTGACTGAGTTATTTGATAATGTGGATGTTAATTTAATGATGGGTTATGTTCAAAAAGTCGTAAAAGATAAGAAAATATTGAATTTGATTAAATCTGGGCTTAATGTGCGTATTAAGAGGAGATTAAAGAGTGATAATGACGGTGATGGTGGTGGAGATTTGAAGAGCAAGAGAAGGAAAAAGAGAAAGGCTACAAAGAAGAGGATTTTGAGTAAAAACGAGCCGAAACCGGACCCATTTTGGTTAAGAACTTTCTTTGATTTTGCTCCTGAGGAAGCTGCTAAGGTACCTTCTTATGGTTATTGTGGAATTTTAAGTCCTTTACTCGCTAATGTGTGTCTTAATGAATTGGATCAAGCAATGGAAGAGAGGATAGTTACGTTTTTTAGACCGTCTAAGCACGATTCGATATGGAAAGAGACGATAGGTGATGGATGTCATAACCCTTCTTGGCCTGAATTTGTTCCTTCTAGTGGTAGAGAGAAAACTAGGAAAATGGATTATTTAAGATATGGAGGTCATTTCTTGATTGGCATTCGAGGACCAAGAGAGGAAGCAGTGCAAATTAGGAAGGAAATAATCGAGTTTTGCGAGAGTAAATTTGGGTTAAGGTTGGATAATTCTAAACTGGAGATTGAGCACATTAGTAGAGGGATTCAATTCTTGGATCATATAATCTGTAGAAGAGTGATACACCCGACTCTTCGTTATACGTCTAGTGGAGGGAATATTGTGAGTCAAAAAGGTGTAGGGACTTTGCTTTCGGTTACCGCTAGCTTACAGCAATGCATTCGACAGTTTCGGCGGCTTCAGTTTGTTAAGGGTGATAAGGATCCCGAACCTCTGCCTTGTAACCCAATGCTTTACTCAAGTCAAGCTCATACAAATTCCCAGATGAATAAGTTTCTTGAAACTATGGCTGATTGGTACAGATATGCTGATAATCGAAAGAAAGTTGTTGGCTTTTGTGCTTATGTGATTCGTAGCTCATTAGCTAAACTGTACGCTGCAAGGTATAGGCTAAAATCTCGTGCCAAGGTGTATAAGATAGCGTCACGTGATCTTAGTCGTCCATTGAGGGAGAGTAGCAACAATTCTGCACCTGAATACTCCGACCTTTTGAGGATGGGACTCGTTGATGCAATTGAAGGTGTTCAGTTCTCACACATGTCGTTGATTCCATCTTGTGATTACACCCCATTTCCTAGGAATTGGATACCGGACCACGAGCAGCTTTTGCATGAGTATATTAAACTACAAGATCCCAAATTCTTCTGCAACTTGCATAAAGCTATAAAACGCGAAGGCCTAAGTTTGCCTCAAGATGAGATATCTGATATTGTGTGGGATTATAAGACTCTGGGAATTTGGAGATATCGATCTAATAGTGGCAAAGAAACGAAAGAGGGTTCCGAATGAAATGTAGGATGAATGTAATAGTTATGGAAGTGGAAAAGTTTATCATTGGACAAAGAAGATAAGAAGAATCCGCCGAGTATGTTCCACCCTGATTTCATTAGAGATTAACGTTTCCGGAATTGTGGGAAGCTAGCCTTTGCTGCTAAGTCCATTGATAGAAACAATATCAGATTTTCTTCACATACGAGAAAAATCTGTCTATGCTATGAGCATAAGACGTTTAAATCATTGCTCAATTTACCAACTTGGCTCTAAATCATTTAACATGTTTCTTCGATCATTTGTTCTTGTTCAAGTATTCATTTTTTTCGCATTTCCCTAATTGTTTATTCATTAAAGAAAAAAAAAATCCTCCAATTTGACGTTACTGCCATCACTGAAAATGCTGTAGTCACCATCTATGAAGGCGGCCTTTTTAAGGTAATCGTGCTTTTGTTTAAACTAAGTGATTAAGATCGTATGCCTTTCATTGTTTAAAGTTTCATTCCTTCCTCATAATTGGGAAATTCGCTCTGTTTCTGTTTTCAGGTGGATTTGTTTATTTGTTGAACATGAGTATCGGGATATAAGTACGTGTCTGACACGAGTATGTATAAGTCTTTTTATTTTTAATGTTTTTAGAGGGTCATAATCCGATACTTATACCCAAATACATGTAAAATATAGATGCGGTACACATGAATTTCAAGAAAAATGAAGAGTCGGAATAGTATTCAAACAAATGGAGGTTGAATATAGATCCAAGACTGCTTGAAGAGCGGAATGATGCTTTGATGGTTCACGGATGAATTTTGCTCGTATAGAAATTAAACGACGGATATGTGAGGCAATAAAATACTGTAAGTGTAGCCAAGGGTTGGTTTTGCGTATGTACTCAAATTTAATTATATTGTCAAGTTCAAACCATTAAGATTTAGTTTAGCGTTACTTCTAAAAAATGAGCAAAAGTTGAAATATTTTAGCTCTACTTTTGCAAAACATTTTTTTGTCCCAAAAGTACTTTTAAAAAACTCAAAAACATCTTGTTTAGTAATATTTTTATCTCAAAGGTACTTTTTATCCTAAAAATACTTCTTAAAAGTAATGCTAAATTTGCCCTAAATGATTTGTGAATCTAGCCAAATATAATAATCTCAAATGATAGTTCACTTCAGACTCAAACAACTCAAGTAAAAAATCAAGAATTTAAACGCGTGAATTAAGTAGTTTTTAGGATAAAATTGAGTATGCAATCAAACATGACGAAACAAACGAGTGATCAAACCAAACAAATTGAGAAATTCCAATATTTATCTCAATCTAAACGCTAAAGTTAAACTCAATTTTTTTATAACTCGGCACCAATAATAAATTTGATAATAAAAAAAACTACTTGATAGTTGAAAGCTCGAACCAATTTTGCAGCGATCAACAAAGTCGATGAGAACCATACAAAGTCCAAATTCAAAAGCATCTAAAATGGAAGCAACCCCAAACGCCAAAACCCCGAATCCTTAACAATAATGTAACAAATTTAACACATTCCTAAACGCATCATCATCGGCAACCGCAACGCTATCGGCAAAATTAGATCTTATTTCTAAACCAAAATACACCTCTGCTGCTCTGCTCACCTTCGTCTGGTTCAACGTAAATACACTCCTTTGCCTCTCTAAATATCGCTTTATAAACTGGTGTACCATCAAATGAATAATACTCGCCCAATATTGGCTTTATTGCCTTTGTTGCTTCCATTGCGTGGTAATGCGGCATCGTCGAAAACAAATGATGAGCGATATGAGTATCAGTTATGTTATGGAAAACCTTGTTTAATATCCCATAATCTCGGTCGACCGTCGCGAGGGCTCCACGTAACCAATCCCATTCGGATGAGTCGTAGTGTGGTAATGCAGGGTGAGTGTGTTGCAAGTATGTGATCATGACGAGGAATGCATTAACGATGAGCAATGGGACACCGTAAACGCAAATGACCCAAGCTAGACCTTTGGCTAACACGAGACGGTACAGCCCATAGGTGACAGCAAGGACACCGACGTCGGAAATGTAGATTTGAAGTCGTTCGCGGTCGTTGTAGATAGGACCGTATGGGTTGTAGTGACAAGCGAATCCTTCGTAAGGTCTACCTGCTACATTGAATGCTAAGTAAAGAGGCCATCCGAGAGTGAGCTGAATGGTGATTGTGACGAAACGACCTGGTGGATTGTTGAGGTATTTAGCCCACCATCTAATGCTGCTCCGTTTCTTCGGAACAAATACTTCGTCGCGTTCAAGGGAACCAGTGTTGGAATGGTGACGACGGTGACTATATTTCCACGAAAAGTACGGGACGAGAAGGGATGAATGGAGGATGAGGCCGACAGTGTCATCGATCCATTGATAATCGCTAAAAGCGTGGTGACCGCATTCATGGGCGATAACCCAAACGCCAGTGAGGACTGAACCTTGAAGAGCCCAATAAATCGGCCAGGCGACGAAAGATAGTGGCTGAGGGAGGTTGCGGAAGTAAGTGGTGGCTACGTAGTAAAAGATAGAGACTAAAATGAAGTCGTAAACGAGATAGGAAAATGAACGGATAAGTGAGCGTTGGAAACAGTGTGGTGGGATGGCTTTTTTTATTTCACTGAGAGTAAATGGTGGTTTAGATATAGGGGCTCTTTTCATTGATCCCGATTCTTGTTTCCTTTGACTTGGAGGAACCGACATTCTGCCACCTGCACCCATTGTTCCACACCCTGCACAGGATAAAAAATGGCAAATTGGTTAAAGAGGTACTCGGGTCTGATACTCGTTATCATACACGACTATAGAGATATGATTTTTATAAATTCTTCAAATACGAGAAAAATAAAATATTTCAATTATATTCGTGTCAGATATATAATAATATTTAATACTCACGCCCAAACGAAAGTAACATATAGATACAATAAGATGAACACAAATGGCCCATCTTCCTATTTTGAAATAAGATAAACTCAATGCCATATGGTGACAGCTAATTTACATGTAAGGGGTCAACAGCAGTCATTTTTGAAAAAAAACTATTTGGGTAAAATATTGGTAAAAATTGCAAATTGACATCTGAAAGCAGTAAGGATACACTTAAAGATTAATCAACTTGCAATACAAGGACTACAACTTAAAACTCGATGCATGTATTTTAGAGATCCCTTTATTATAGAGAAAGGATACAAATTAATCTCACTATTATTAAATAGATCAATTTAGACTTATTTAATTCTTTTTAATAGTATAAGGACTAAATTGATCTGGTCCTTATAATATAAGGACCTCTCATACTTTTAACCCTTAAAAGTCAATCATAAATAGGTAGAAGGGCAACCACAACAAATTTAATGAAAAAAAAAGAAAAGATTGAAACATGCCGGCAGACAAGATGAGTGGTAGACTTTTAAACATGGAATATAACCATAGTGGGAAATAAATGGCCACTACCGAAAGATGCAAAGAAGATATTTATAAGGGACAACTACAAAAAAGCAAGCATCCGAGGTCATGTATGTCACCACGAAAAGTATGGTAAATGTAACCAATGAATTGAAAAGATAACCTCTACCATTCAATCAACATAATGTAACTTTATTACTTTTTATGTTTTTTCTCCCATTCATACGCAACGCTAAACATTTATATATGCGTTCATATGAAGTGTATGACTTAAAACTCCATTAAAAAGTGACACAATGCTAAAAAAGATAAGATATTCGCCCACACCAACATTCAAATCTAGCCATACAAGAAAAAGAATATCTATGTTTGATTACATTAATCAAAACTTCAAATTTTTATCAAATTATAAAAGAAATGATTCATTAGTTATATACTTTGTTTTCAACTTAAAAGAGGATTTTAATCAAAGAGTTTGTTAAGAAATGTACTAAAGACCTTTGATGCTATTTATGGTAATACCAACTATCTATTAAAAATTTTAATTACATAATATTAATAAATTATAATTAAGAGAAAATAAGATATTAAGAAACAGGAGTGTACTTGTGTTACGCAGATTCCACTTGTTGTGCACGTTCATGGCCAATTTGAATATTTTAATGATTACTACCAAATAAAAGTTAAAGAAAAGCATCCCTACCTAATCTCATATTTAAAAGTACAATCTTTCTATTTAAATTTCAATACAATTCATCAACATAAGAAAAAATTATGAATATATTTTTTATACAATATTTAAAACTAATAGTAGTCTTTCTAAAATCCATAAATAAGATAATAATACACTCCAACACTTACATTGACAACAATACCTCAATCGATAAAATAATGACCATATTTAGTAAATCGTTCTATTATAAAAACCGAATCAAAATTAATATATTCACTATTAAATAAATTAATTTAATCTTTTAAATAAACTAATAAATAAAACTGTCCAAACAAATCAGTACAAACAGGCTGGAAATAATATATATATATATATATATAACGTGATAACTGACTAAATATGAGAATCAAGATGATTACGACACCAAATGAGGGAAAAAAGAACCTTTTGAAATCAAGTGGTCATCACGTGGTAGTAGACAATCGACCAAACCTTTCCATTTATTAAAACAGTCACAAATCGCTTTCATTTTCATACCTATAATTTGCGTATCTATTATTATTTTTCCCCTCAATTACGCTTTAATTTTACTAATTTAGGGATTTTACAAATCAAAGCAATTATTTTGTTGCTTAATTTTTACACTTTACGATACCCATTTTCAGTGAAAATTTTAATATTAAAATATAAAAGAAAATAAACAAATAATAATTTCCATCAAGGCTGCTAAAAAGCACAAACCTAGAACAAAAAGACCGGCTTCTTAAAAACTTGTAGACTTAAAGCCGTCAGCAAGCTGAAACTGTTCCTGACAGTATTGATTCTTTATTTTAAGTAAATAATAAAATATAATAAGAATAAGCCGACATGATTCTTTCTCCATTACTGTAATAAAAATATCTTAAAATCTCTAATCAAATAAACAAGAAATAGAGGGAAGGAAACGAAAAACAAAAGATCTACGGCTTAAAAGTACCAGCAACTGGTAGCTACAGATAAAAAAGAGATTAAGATCCGGCAAATGAGATGTTCATCGTTCATCACTTCAGATCCAAACTCAAAGAGATATATAATCGTCGGAAAAAAATTCAGAAGAAACACAACTAGATTGTAACAAAAGAAATCCAAATCTGAGCTTCGAAAAGCAAGAGATCTTCAAAAAAAATTAAAATCAATCTGTTTCAACTGAATCTAACAATAAAAAACAAAATGAAAAGTAAGCAAAAAAAAACGAAATCAACCGAAAAAAATGAAAAAAAAAAGTACCTGAAAATGCAGATTGAAAATCAAAGGTATATTTTGATTTTCTTTACAAAAAATTCAAAATAGATTCAATCTATTTCAAACTAAATCTAACAATGAAAAGTACGCAAAAAAACAACTAAATCAACCAGAAAAAAAAAACTGAAGGAATGAAGAAAAATACCTGAAAATGCAGATTGAAAATCAAATCTATACTTCGATTTTCTTTCACTTTGGTCCCTCTTTTCTCTATATTTTAAAGAGAAAGGGTTTTGAAATCCGGCCTCTTAATTTTCTTATTTTATGGTGGCCGTGCTTTTTGTGTTCAATGGGGGCGCCTGTATTTAAGCATTTTTGTTTTAAGCTTTCCCTCCTTGGAATAGGGACCTATTTTCGCCATTTTCCTCCACCACTTGTTTCTCATTTTCTCTCTCATCCACGTGCCGTGATCTGGTTGGTTTTATCTACTAAGGATTCGTTGAGAGCCGTATACGGTGGAGATTTCGTAGATAAGCCTTTGGTCTAAAAAATATCTAAATCAATACATTTTGTTTGTATTTTTTTAATGGTTAATTATGATTCTGCCATTTTGACGGAAATACCCCTCATGTCTTTGTGGAAACGAGCCGCTTTAATCGCCAAGCGTTTAGTTTTTTTTTTATGTAAATAATAAATAAATAAATTTGGAGTTTTGTGTTTTATATTATAAAATATAATAATATCACTTTTGGATGATAGCTTTTAATAATATCACTTTTGGATGATAGCTTTTCTTTTTGGACAATTTTAAAAATAAAACAATAAATTCAATAAAAATAAAGCACCCTAAATTGTTTTTTTCAATTTGGTCTCTAACTTCGAATTTTGATTCCGTTTTAATTTTTTATTAAAATATGTCATAGGTCTCTATATTCTTCACAAATTTAAAATTTAGTCCATTTATTTTTAAATTTTAAAATTTGGATCCAATTGTTAAGACTGTTATTTTTTTGTTAAATTCGTTAATGTGACATTTTGAAATGATAAAAAGAAAAGAATACTCATATGGTAGTAATGTAGTTAAGAATGTGACGTTGTGATGAGCTTGAAATTAATAAAATAATTTAAATAATATTAACAGATGAGTTTAAATTTTAAAATCTAAAAAGTAAAGGACTGGATTTTAAAAATAAAATTATAGAGACTAAATTTCAAATTATAAATAATACCTAGACTTATGACATATTTTAACATTCGTTTTAACACCGCTAAGAGATAATCACATGATTTTTGAAATGAAAAAAATCTTACAAATCAAAAAAAAATATATATATATATATATAGAATAGTTCCCAAATAAGTGCACAAATGAATGAAGAATCGAACAAAATTCAAATAAAATCCACATATCACATTAGATCGACACATGATAATTGTTTATGTTGAGACTGAACCCTAAATACTTTAAAACCTAATATCACAGTCTCCGTTTTACCAACAATCCAAATAAATTTATACATAATAAATATTTTAAATTTATTTATTTGTTTAATGCATAATTTGTAAATAAAATGAACTTTTATAAATGATTGAGAATTTGTTTGGTTTAAGATCTAAATTGAGTCCCAAACCAGAAAAAGAAAAACTCGTTTAACATCTGCTTTCTTTTACAAATTCAAATTAAAGCTTTAAAATCTATGTTTTTATACATTTTAAATATATAAATATATAAAATTCAAAATAATTTATACTTTAACATATACGTATAAATATGCCAATTGGGTGGGTAGGACCGGTTTCGGATCAACTCAATTTGTAGTTAGGGGTAAATTTTGAATTATTTTAACTTTTGTCGATTTTGAGTTCGAGCCATTTGTGATTCTGGTCATTTAAGTTGAAGGCTCGAGTTTTTTCCAGCAAGTCATTATGGATTCTAATCATTATCGTATTTAATAATTTTGAGTTCAAATCATATTTTAATTATCAGTTCATTTCATTTTGTGTTTGAGTTACTTTGAGTTAAATCAATTTGGGTTTATGGTTGAACAATTTAAAATCATTATTTTTTATAATTAAATCAATTTAAATTAATTGATTCACATTTTCGATTTCAATTCAAAATTAACAAATAAAATTTCAAAGTAGATTAATTCCACCATTAACAAACTTGTACCAATCTTTTCCTTTTGGACCCATAAATTAAATTTGTACCAAACTTCTAGTATTTTATTGAATTTTAATCCAATAACTTTTTATAGCAAACTTATTAATTATAAAATCCTAGTCACCAAATTATGGAAGTGTTAAAAATATAAAAAATTTATGGTAAAATAATAATTCCAAAAACATATAATGTACATCAACTAGTGATTATTACAAAGAATTTATTTTATGACCCTTTCTTATCAGATTATTTATAGTTCATTTTAATTAATTAATGATATTTCAATAATTTTTTTCATGTCATTGATACATAATTTTGATACTTTTTTATCTCAAACCCCAAAATTAGATTCAGGGTTTGGGTCTGAGATTCATAATTTGGGTTCAAGATTCAGGGTTCGGGACTTAGGATTTAGAATTCAAGGTTCGACGTTTAGGGTTCATGATAAAAAAATTACCAAAATTGTGTATAAATGACATGGGAAATTTTGTCATTAAATAATTGGAAAAGGACCATGGGTAATGTGGCAGGAAGGGTCCATAAAATAATTTCTTTAGGATTCAGGGTTCATGATAAAAAAGTTACCAAAATTCGACCTTTCCCACCACATTATACATGACCCATTTCCAATCTACATTTCAACAATTTTTTCATGTCATTTATACATAATTTTAGTAATTTTTTTATTCCGAACCTTGAACCCAAAATTTTGAGTTCAAGATTCAAACTTGGGGTTTAAATTTAATATTCATGGCTTGGGTTTAAGATTCCGAGTTTAAGGTTAGGGATTTAAGATTTAGAATTCCATGTCATTAGATTTTGGATTCAAGTTTCAATATCACATTTTTCCTATATAATTTGGGGGTG
Organism: Gossypium raimondii; assembly: GCF_025698545.1. Classification (NCBI taxonomy): domain Eukaryota; kingdom Viridiplantae; phylum Streptophyta; class Magnoliopsida; order Malvales; family Malvaceae; genus Gossypium; species Gossypium raimondii. The sequence goes on from NC_068575.1 coordinate 1,484,271, forward strand.
TATTTATAATCGATTCACAAACAGGTTGATGCTAGAATTTTTTTGAGAGCATAGTAAAATTAAATTATATATTTTTATGAGGACTAAATTATAATTTTATCATTGCATTATTTTATATATATATATATATATATATATATATTTCAATTATTTTAAAATATTTAAGGATTAAAAGTAGAATTTCACTATTTATAAACACCTAACACCTCTAAGCCAACATTCGAGGTTGATATTATGTACAAATTGAGTATGGAGATAATACCTTATTTTGTAAATTTGAAAATATCTCAACGTAATTATTATTGATTGGCTTTGTTGGCAGTTCTATTTTATTTTACTTCGAATAAAAATCCAAACAAGGCTTTTTAGAAAAAGAAAATAATTAAATATTATTAGTGGTACGTTTCATCCTTCTTTACCTAACTTATGTTCACTTTATATTTTCAAACGTATTAATCCCATTGTACCAAAATTGAAATTTGTCAACCTTTTCTTTAACCATGAAAGCCCCATGCTTTGACATAGACATCATTATTGACTACTTAAAATTAGATGTTGAATAAAACTTGTATTCAACGTTGATTCTCTAAACTCGGATAAAAATATTAATATTTAATTTTATATTTAATAATTAATATCATAGAAAAAATACGTGTTTAATATTTTTTTAATAATCTTATTACAGGTTCCAATTACATCTGTTTTTTTTTTTATAAAATGTTTAGAACTACTTATGGTCCCTCCTCAACCCATAAATAAGAGGATAATGCACTTCAGCACACTCGAACCCACGTCTAGCAAAATTAAAATGATAATATATGTATTATTTGCTATTTCTAATCTGCAGATACTAAATTAAATAATTGATCGATTTAATAATAGAGAAACCTATCGATATCGTTCAATTATAAATTTAAATCAAACCCACGTAAGATTAAATTTAAATATATAACCTCGAAATTATCAAAAGTCCTCCATATTTTTAAATCGGGACTTCAAAATTAATATTTTCTTTAATATAAATTACTTCAATTTTTTAATTAAAACATCGATAAAATACTTTTCAAGTGTTTTATTGAATTTGTATCAAGGGTCAATCGGTACAAACTTAGTTATAAAATTATTAAAATACCCTCTTACATATAAATTAAGTTATGTTTTTACGATGGTGTTTTTGTCTTTTTATTATATAATAAATCAATAAAATTTTTATTTTAATGAGATTTGAACATAGAACACCATACATGACAAACAATTAACTTTGCTATTGTAACCAAGACATCAATTGATCGTTCTGTAAAATTTTAATAAATATATATTTTACATATTTTTTTTCACCGCATTAAGGGTCTACCATAAATCTAGTACCGACGAGTACAGACTGGTACACACCAATGCAAGCTAGTATTGGTTGGAACAAGTCGAAATGTACCAAAATCTTAATTGAAACAATACCTAAACTACTTGATATCGATTGAAGACTGGAATGACACGTATCGATCGGTACAATCAGTATCGATACAATACCAACCAACCTGATTTGGATACAAAACATTATAATTTTTACTCCTTCAACCAAAATCATTTTAAATTTTTATATCAACTTTTTTATAAACTTATTTTTAATCATATCGTAATTATATCATAATCGAATTATTAATTAATATTTTTATTTAATATAAATTACGTTAAGTTTTTTTCAAAGAGCACCAATTGAAAAATTAAATTAAATTTGGTTCACGTCATTTTCTAATTTACGTGTTTAAATGCCGATCACATGGTCGGCTTCCCACGTGTTCATCGATGTTTTTATTTTTAATTTACAATTCATGGAATATTATTTTGTACCATCGTTGTCTTACATAATTTTGGCACTTCACTGTGACACTGATTTTGAATACTAAATCTGTTATACATCCACGACATAAATCAAAATAATTATGTATATTAGATTTAATACATAATTTGGTCCTTAAATTTAATTTTTTTTCTAATATGGTATTTATGTTTTCATTTATCTAGTCTGTTACATGTATTTGATAAATTTAATATAAATTTTATACATTTTAGTACTTTAGGGTAATGGTGTTAACTATCTAGAATTTAATTCAGGTTTTAAAGTTGATTTAATGAAAATTCATAATTAGTAAATAATATTAACAATTAACTTTCATCAAATCGATCTTCAAACCCAAATTAAACGCTAAAAGCAATAATATTGTTAGCTTTGAGTACAAAAATATATATATATTTTTGAAATACGAGTATCGATTGACAAAATGGTAAACTCGGGTAGCAAATAATATATTAAGGCAATATACTTATTGAAAATTCTCGTAAAAAATTATTATGTTTTGGTTACAATGACAAAATTAATTGTTTATCATGCATGATGTTCTAAGTTTAAATCTCATTGTGATTAAATTTTTATTGATTTATTATATAAAAAACCTCATAAAAATATAATTTAATTTGCATCTAAGAGGATATTTTAATAGTTTCATAATTGAGTTGGTATCCGGTTGATCTACGACATCAACTCAATAAAACACTTAGAATAAGTATAGATAAATATTAAATTTTTTTATTTTTTAAAATATCATATTAGGTATATAAGATCATTTATAAAACATTTTCTTTAAAATAAATATTAAATGAGCTCCTCATCCGTATGTTTTTTTTAATACTTTAATTATAAGTTTTTATCATGTCTTTTTTTTTCAACACAATACTTAAAATTACCTGTAGCCCCTCCCTAACCCATAAATAGGAGGATAATACGTTTCAGCTCACTTGAACCCATGTCATTCTGTATTGATAATAAAATTCATGCCAATCGAATTAAGACTCAATTGACGAACCCATAAATATATATTAAAAATATTTTATAAAATAGGGTTGCATTGGACCATTTTAATTAATTTTTTATCTAACTTTTAATTACAAAATTTATTTTTATGGGTTTAGGATCGATTTTAGGCTTGTACTTAATGGGTTTGATTTTTATAGCTGTTGTTGGACTTTGAAAGTTTGATTATTTATTTTCTAAATTTTAAATGTTATTTTTATGTTAAAATATGTTATTTATAAAATAATATGCTAAAATTACATCTAAAGTCACTAAACTATTTGTTAGTTCACATATTGGTCGCTCAACTTTAAAAAGTTACAAAATGGTCACTGAATTATTCGAAAGTTTTCATTTAAGTTTTTGAACTATTCGAAAGTTTTTATTTAGTTCACTTAGTTTTTAAGTTTTGTTTTTAAAAAAGTTTGAATAGTGAGCTTCAAGTGATAATTCGACGATTAGTACGGTGGACCAATACCCATTGACGAATAGAACATATATCTTAAATCCAAGTCTATTTAATGGTCAATGTTGGACCAAAGAACCGAAAAAGAAAGTCGTTTGGATTCTAGTTCGAGAATTCATGACGTTCAAAGTTGTTTCATAAATAAAAATTGAATTGTAAAAGACAAGAGTAAGAGAGTTTTTGATTTGCGAACAAAGAAGGTCATACGACAGCGATTTTAACAACCCCGTGATTGAAATGAAAATTTTCGAGTAGTTCAGTGATTATTTTAAATTTTTTTTAAAATTGAGTGACCAACACATAAACTTACTAACAGCTTAATGACCCTAGGTAATATTTACCCTAATATTTTTATATAGTCTTATTTTGGGATTACAATATATTTTCTAATTAAAACGACTTGACAAACAATTATTAAAGCTCGCGTGAAAGCTTGATCAAATGAATGTAATAATAATTATAATAGCAATTACTTATTTATGTCTTTCTGGCAAAAAAAATTTGTCTATCTTTTTTGTTCATTAGCCATTAATTAAGTTTTAACGACATAAAGCACAATTTATATTTACTTAGTTGGGTTTTCTATATAGCAAATCTGGCAAGCACATTGGAAAAAAAATAATTAAAATTAAACAAAGGGTATAAATTAAATAAACACACTTTGGGGTCTAAATTCAATTTAAATTTCCATAATCACAAAAATAAATTATTAAAAAATATCACAGACTGAATTTTCAAAAACATTCACGGGTTGATAACTGAAATATCTTCCAATTTAGATCAGAATAAATCTAAAGAATACCCACACATCGTTTACAAATAGTGAGACTTGTACTCGAGCCATTAAAATTTCATATCCTCGACCTTGTCAATGCAATTGATGCCAGTTTGGCTCCATTTCATTTTCTTTGAAAGCACCTCATTCAAGTTCGAATAAGTTAATTTCGTAACTTACTTTACGCATAGTATTTACAGACTATAAAACTCGAACTTGGTAAAATTTTATTTTAGAACCTTAAATTTACTCTCTCTTTTTTTTTTTTTTTACATAATAGCCTAAAAATACCAAGATAACAAACCAAAGCAATAAAATCGAATAAAAGCAAGAACAACACTAACTTAAGCCAACAGTCTTACCCTACACACCCGTATGTACTCTCTTCACCTTCACTAGGACCGGCATACATACCAATTGTTCCTAACTTTTGATTAAAATTGCATTTCAATTATTCAACTTTTAAAAGTTACATAATTGTCACTAAAGTTATCAAGATGTTATATTGCTGCCACTCGTTCGTTCAGTTCCATTAAGAGGATTGCGTGGCGTGTTAATATAAAAGGTTAATAATCAATTTAGCCCCTAAACTATAACTAAAATATCAATTTGATACTTAAAAAATTTTTCTTAATAATAATTCTAAATAATTTAAAGGGTAAACTACTCAGATAGTCACCTAAGTTTTAATGTGTTCCTACTTTGGTCGCCGAATTCTTTTTGTTAATTTAGTCAGTTACGTTAGATGAATTGTCATTTTTAGTCACTCCACTATTAAAATGCCTTGGTCATTGAACAAAATATTGATGCAATTGTCTTTTGATTGGTATAATAATAAATTTTAGCCCTGAACACTTTACAAATTCTGTTAAGTTGGTCCTAATTCTAAAAAAAATCCAACAATTTTAACCCTCAATGTTTGCACATTTTGTCAATTTAATCAAAATTCAAAAATTTTATAAGTTTAAAACTTTAAAATATATATAATTTATCATAAAAAATACATAAAAATATAAAATATTAAAAATATATAAAAATATTATACAACATGCTTGAGAATTTTTCCAACACATACCATAAAATATATTAGCCACAACTGCTTTTATGGAATTGTTTTTGATCAAATAAACTATTTCATCTCCAATCAAAGCCAAACCAGGTAATTATATATCTATATATATCTATATATATATATATATATTAGTGTCTTTATAACAAATAATATATATTTTTGAGTTTGGACTGAATTGACAAAATATGCATTGTGGGCTAAATTTGTTGAACTTTTTTAGAATTAGGACCAACTTGATAGGATGTGTAAAGTGTTAAGGGCTAAATTTGCTATTATTCTAATAAAAAAGACTACCACATCAACATTCTGTTCAGTAGCCAATGCATTTTAATAGCAGCGTGACTAAAAATGACAATTAATCCAATAGAAGTGACAAAATTAAAAAAAAAAAATCAGAGACTAAAATAGGATTAATGCATTAAAACTTGCTAAATTTGTGATTAAATTGTCTATATTATTAAATTGTTCCTCACTTTCTTCATAAGAGAATTGTGTTTAATGAGTAGTACATGTCTTACTCTTACCAAACTTTAATTTAATTTCCCTTTTCCCTAAGCTAAAGGGACCTTTTATTTATCTACTAGTGAAGAAATTCTCTTCCCACAAGAAAACAGAAAAAGGGTCTTCTCTTTAATTATTTTCCAAATATGTAAACATTAGATTTGTTGAATTATTTATTATAATAACAATGTTTTTACTTATTTTTTATGTAATATATATTAATATAAATAATATTTTAGGTCGAATGATAGAGATATCGATCGGTTTAAAATTTATATGCATATTGAATACAATTATATCGATAAATTCAACGGTTGAATTATTAAAATTTAAATCAGATAAAAATTATAAAAATATGTAAAATTAATTTTATACTTATGTAAATAATTCGCTCCTCATTTTACACAATATATATGTTTGATGTATTATTTTATTCAACTCAAAGAAAAATCTATAGATGAAATATTTTTCTTTTAAAATTTCCTCTGAACATATATATATATATATGGTGAATTATAATAACATGGTAAAGTCTGAACAACAAACGCGACTCAAATCCAAGTCATACTTAAGATGGTAAACACTCTTGACCATGAGACTATCACATGTGGTTCATTTATATATATATATCTATATATAATTATTTCATAGTTGAAAAATATCATTTAAGATGATTAATTAAATTTTTTTTTTACGATTATGAAAAATTTATATTAACAACACAAGATATTGTTTGATAAAATGAAAAGTTAAGTGCTGAATTAAATTTAACAAATACTAATTTTGAATTATTATATTAATAAAGTCAGTGTTAAATCTAGAAATATCACAAATCAAAAATAAATATTTTTAACAATATCCGAACTAATAATATCGATGAGGCATAATAACATATTTTGTTCGCCAATTTTATATAAAAAAAAGTCATTTTAACTTTCGATTTGATTCTTCGTCTTTTTTAATTTTTAAATTTATATAAAACAAACCAAATTCATCCACAGGAATTTCAATCTAAGAAGCAAACACTTCTATTTCTTTCTCATAAACAACCACTTGAAGTGGAAAGACAATTATGAATCACATAAATGATGCGAAGAACAAAATAGTTGCGATTCCAACACGCATTCGCATCAAAGTCTATACATATTTATTGCATGTTGTTTAAATAGGATTTGAATTTAAATTAAATCCGATTTAATTTGTTTGAATAATTAAAAATACAAATTAATTTGATTACCAAAATTTATAAAATATCATACAATTATTTAATTAATAAAACATCTAAAAATTTAAAATAATTGAGTGACCAAATTAACAGTTAAATTAATGATCTAAGTAATGAAAGATTTTATTGATATAACGTTGATAGTCCCTGAATATTTTAATTTATCACATTTCAATTTATTACTGCCAATATATCAAGCAACAGGCGAAACGCTATAACAAATGCCCCATACTATTTTCGTAATTAATTATTAACCTTTTTTTTTTTTATTTCGTATTATTAATGTAAAAGACCTTCGCACAAAGAATTTGTATATTTCTAACTTAAATCTGAAAGCCAATATGTTTCCGCTTTCCACCCACAATAAATGCTAATAAACTGTGCCGCCTCGATGAACCCGCCCAAACTAAAGCGCCACGATTGCAACTGCTTAGTCGTCACGTCAGACAATCATTGTATTAGACAAATACGTGTCAAATTTTGTCAGACCATTTAAACGACCAATTACTCATCATGGGCAGCTTATGAACAATCTCTTTGAGTTTTTTTTTTTCCCTCTTCAAATTGGAATGTGTAATTTTCATTTCCACGTAAGCTGTTAGGTAAATATTTCATCGGACACTTTTAAATGAATAATGAGAGGTGATCATGGGTTGGGCTTTCCGGCCCGGCCCGACAGCTAACTCGAAAATTAGGAGGGTTCGAGTTAAAATATAGACCCGAAATATGATTTTGGGCAACAAAATAAGGCACGTTTAGAAAACTGGTTGGGCTCAGGTAAAACTTTTTTGACCCGGGCCTGACCCGAATTATATATTAAATATATATATTTTATTTTTAATCAAATATATATTATATATATTAAATATATATATTTAATATGAGTCGAGCTAGGCTCGGGCTTAGCAATTTTCTCTCGGGCCGGACTTAGACAAAATTTTAGGCCCATATTTCGGGCCGAGTCAAGTCCAAACCTAAAAAATGGGCCTAAAGTTTTGTATGAGTCCGGCCTGACCCAACCCATGATCACCTCTATGAATAATACGTCTATTTGTAATTATTGTAAAAATAATAATAACGGTAAAATTAAATATTATAAAAGAAAACTAAACAAGTCACATTGAAAATAAAAGTCTATCTAAAAGGAAATTTTTGTGTGAATTTTTTTTATGTTAAAAGTCCAATCTTGTACGTGATATCATTATATTTTATCTTGACAAAATTCTTCATTGATTGATCTCTAGTTGTTGGCTTAATCTTGGTAATTTCCGTGGTTGCACCATTATACAAATGTTCCACCTCTATCAAAATATGAGTTGTGGCAAGCTGTCAGATAATATATATATATATATGTGTGTGTGGCGTTTTGCAAATCCGTGAGGAGTTGAGATAAGTTCGTTCTTGACATTTTTGGGACTTTAGGCAAAATGATAAAATGAAGTTTTAGGATACTTAAAAGTTAGAGAAAGATTTTTTTTAGGGTCCTTAAAAGTTGATAAAAAAATTTTGGGCCCTTAAAAGCTTTTTTTTTGAGTCCCTTAAAAGTTGGTAAATTTTTCTTTTTACCATTAAAATTTTGGTCCTCTTAAAATTTGAAAAACAATATTTTGAGCCCCTTTCAGCCTTGAGCCCTGGACGGTCGCACCTCTAGACGACCCTCAGGACTAGGCCTGAGTTGAGGCCTTTTGTGAAGGACAACATGTAGATGATCCTTCGCTAATCCTTAATGAGTTAACTTAAAAATAATTCATTATGAATTTTTTTGTAGGCTCACCTGGACATAATCCTCTCATATGACTATAAAAATAGATGTATCAGATGGTACACATTGATGACAACTAGCTAGTAACGACATTGACGCATGATCAACTCAGATATTTGTGCAGTACACTATATGAATCACCACGTAGCACTAGAGCACAAACAATGATCTATCATATGAACCAGAGAGCACGAGGGATCAGGGATCGACTCCTCCCCCTAACAACTTTTAGACAACAACCCTAGAGCATCCTCCTTCTCCCTTCCCTTCTTTTCCTCTTCTTTCACGGTACCTCTCTCTTAGTACCTACTCTCCACTTATTACATGTGAACTGTCACTCCTCTTCATCATCTTCTCCTCCCATTCGATAACCCATATCAACATTTATATATTTTATCATATCTCAATTCAATTTCTAGGTTTCATATTTATATAAATATTAATATATTAATAATTCAATTATATTAAATTTAAATTTCTCATATATTTATATCGTATTCATATTATCTTCTTAATAATAATTTAACTATTTGTTTATAATATATAAATTCACCTTTCATTTGTATTCTACAAAATAAAATGTAAACACAAACATTTTTCTAACAAAACAAACTCAACAATGATATCCTTAAATCACGAACACAAGATTTTGAATAGTTTAATTGTGATTTTAGTCCTTTTAATATGTTAAAATTTCCAAGTTAATATATTTTTACATGAGTGCATCCAAATCGATACCATATATAGTCGTTGTAGTCAAAGTGATAGATATAAAATTTATTTTAGAATAGCTTTAAACATTCAATTAGTTTATAACCCCTAAAATGGTAAAATTTTAATTTAGGCCCTTTATAATTTATAAATTTTAAATTAGTAATGGTAAAATTACACTTTGGCCCCTCAAAATGATAAAATTTGATTTAACCTTTTAAAAATCACAAAGATATAAGATATTAAGATGGTGAAATTACAATTTTATTATAGTAAAATATACAATTTAATTCCGTCCCTAAAAAAATTTCAGATTCCGACATTGCTTATAGATATAAATTGGTTAATCACCGACAGTTAGTTTTCCGTATTATCAATTTGAACTTATTGAAAACATTATAAAGAAAAAGAAAAAAAATGTCAAAATAAAATAAAAAGAAAATCTTTAAAATTGACACTTTAGAGGGACCAACATCATTATTAAACCGTACCACATACTGAAATTAAAGCGATAGGACAATGTTGGGTAAAAGTTAAGGGTGTAATCCAATTGAATATGAGTAATCGCAAGAGCTCAGCTCAAAATTCGAGAATTCCATGGGATATTAAATTATAAGTTCTAAGTTTGGCTCGAGATTGAATCGAGCTACTTAAGTTTAATATTAATTAAATTATTTATTAATTTTTGTATTTAAACTTGAATTCGAATTCGATTAAATATGTTGACACTTGAATTCCTTTTGTATAATAAAATTAAAATTAAAATTAAAATTTTATCATATAAAAATATATTAAAATTAAATATTTAATTAAGTTCATTATTATTTAAATAAAATATTATGAAATTCAAATTTAACTCAACTGATAACTCAAACTAAAGGTAAGTTTGGATTGGCGGTGCGTTTACCTGCGGTTAGTGTAAAAATAGTGGTGGCGGTGAGATTAAATACTGTAGCGATACTGTAGCGTGAGACAAAAAGTAAACTAAACGCACCACACCGTACCCAATCGCCCATCCAAACCCACCCGAAATAAACTCGTCAAGTGACAAAATGGTGTTGCCACGTAAGAAATAAACTATTATCCACATATACCACGCATATACGTATTTTAGAGCACAATTAGAACATTCAGATTCATTAACCCTAAAAATGTTGATATACAGATTCTTAATTATTTATAGGGTTAATTGCACCAAACATTTCTAAATTAAGTTTTTTTATTTTAAATTAGTCCTCAAAGTTCAAAACATTTTAATAAATCTCTAAACTATTAATAACATATCAATCAAGTTCTTTCGTTATTAAAGTCATTAATTTAACCTTTAAAAGACGCATTAAAATCTTATATAGCAAAATTTAAAATGAAAATTTTAAAAAATTAGAATGATATCGCATAACTTTTAAGAGTAAAACTACAAATAAAGCAAAACTGGAAAAAGAAGAAGATAGTAAACGATAAAACTTTTGTAAAAATTTGAAACCCTTAAAATTAAGATCTTTAAAAACCCATTTTACAATATTCATTTTCTTAAAATTTTCATTTTAAATCATGTCATATAAGATCTAACGTGTCATTTAACAATTAAATTAACGATTTTAGTAATAGATAAATGACCCAATAGATATAATCTCGAAGGTGTGGAGATGTAATTAAAATTATTTGAAATTTAAGGATCAATTTGAAATGAGAGTCATAGTTTGAGGATGTATTGCGCCAGGGGCAACCATTCGGTTTTCCGACCGGTTCAATCAGTTTTCCTAGTAAATCGATTTAACAAAATGTAATTTATAAAAATCAACTCGATCGAATTAGATCTCAAAAATCGACGTACCTGAACCAACTTGAGGCCGATCACTTTGGTCTTAATCGATTTAGGCTATTAAACTTAAATAATTTATATTTATTTTATGAATTATACGTCGGCTTAAAAAAAAAACCGATAACCAACCTAAACAACCAACGAAACCAACTTATAACCGAAAAATACAGACGAAACCATTCAAACAGAAACTGCCTAAACTAATTTGATAAAATTTCTTAGTTTTAATTGAAAGTTGGTCTCCCCCCTGATGGGTCTGTTCCCATGAGACACTCTCACTCTTTACTTCTTCAAACAATTTTACGTCTTCGTATTCCCGTTAGAGTAGGAAAACAAAACCTCAACCGAGAACAATACCGACTTTTCTTTTTTTTCCTAAAATTGACTATTGAGGAAACACAAGCCACTTAAAAGGGAGACAAAGATCAATCCCCATCACTTGTCTATAATTTATTTTTTGGCCATACATTTTCGCAGTAGTAGAATCACATGCTTTCATTTTGTCATCTTCGTTTCCAGTACATTTTGTCTTTTTTTGTGGCCAACTCTTTTACTTGAAAAGGGATGGTAATGAATAATTTCCCCACTTATAATTGGATAACTTTTATTCATTTTCAGACAGACAAAAGATGAAGCTCATGGCCACTAGTTTCATGGCAATATCATGGAATGAACCGATATTTTATGCAACCCAATTGTGTGCGTTTTTAGGGTAAAAAATACCCCTTTTAATCTCTTTCTATTTCGACATTAAATAGAGTGGTCCTTCTCGGAAAATTAATTTCAGAGGTCAACGACTAGGGGTGAGATTAGAGGGGGATACAAAATAAAGAAAATCGACTCTTAAGTTTCTTCAGAAATTGCAAAGTTTTAAATTATTTCAATATAAAATCAGGGGGTGTAGTTAGGGGGCTAGTAGGGTTTCTGGCCTCCCAAACGAAAAAATTTTCATTTAGGCCCCTTTAAAATTTTTTAAAGTTTATATTAATAAATATAAAATTGCACTCTGGTCCCTTCTTAAAATGATAAAAATTTGATTTAATCCTTTAAAATTTATAAATATACTGGCTATTAAAATGGTAATATTGTATTTTTACTACCGTAAAAATTATAATTTAATTTCGACCCTCCCCAAAAAAATTTTGGCTTTGCCCCTATGTAAAATTCTAATTTGACCCCACTTAAAATTTTAAATTGAATTTACGACCTCTTCAAAAATGAAAACTTTATGGTTTAATCCATTGGAAAATTGTGAAATTTTACATTTTTAGCTCTTTCAAAAAAATTTTAATTCAAATTCAACCCTTCTTGAGAGAATTTTCTGGGTTTGCCCCTTGAGCTTTTCATCAATTGTAGATGTTTTTTATTGGTATAATAATAAAGTTAGCCATGAAAGTTTGTACATTTTGTCAATTTAGTCTTGATTTAACAACTTCACTTATACCATTTACACATTCTATCAATATTTATGCAAAATATGTAAACATTGAAGACTAAATTTATTATATCAATTAAAATTATGTATAATTGATAAAAATTTTAAGAGATGAATTTATTTAATATCAAAAAATTGAAAATGTGTCTTGCCCTTTTTTTTTTTTTGGTACATTCAAACCTTATATTAACAATCGATTTTTGATGATCAAGATACTGTTATTATGATTGATTGAAAATCCATCTAGGAAATAGACATGATTGGAGGTTAGAGGCAGATTTTATAATTAATAATTTGATTTAAAATTTTATAGTTTTATTTCGATTTTTATCATAATTTTTTTTGAACAATCTCATTATAGGTTCTGATCATATCTGCTCTTTTTTGATATAATGTCTATAACTATCCATAGCCCCTCCTCGACCTATAAATAGGAGAATAATACATTTTAGCACACTTGAAGCTACGTCTTGCTACATTGACAATAATGCTCATGCTACATTGACAATAGTTAAGATTCTTAATTTCGTTGTTGTTGGTGATTTGAAGAAGTATTTTATCACCACGTGTGGTAAGACTCGGACATAATGTTTAGCGATGGTAATGGATAGTTAGAGTTTAAATATTTGCGTACTTTAAAACTATTGACCATTTTACCAATAAAGGCCTATTTCTAAATTTATTTACAAAAATGTGCCACTTTTTTTTATTATTTAATGGAATGGGTCGAAAACATTAAAACACATCCACGTAGAAGCGTTTTAGGGGGAAATTCCAGTAAAATGCGTCCCCAATAGAGCGGTTTTGCCATGTCAGCACAAAATGCGCCGACATGTCAAAATTGCTCCCTTGGGAACGCGTTTTAGCCTGTGTTTTTTACCCCCAACGGTAAAAAAAAAAACCCTCCTATTTTTTTCATACAAACATTTCTTCCAAATTTCTCAAAAAAGCTCTCAAATTTCTCAAAGTTCTCTTTAATTAATTATTTCCTTTAATTTTTTTCTAAATTAGTATTTCTTTTATAATTTCAAAAATATTTGATCGTGTTAGCAATGGCCGAGAAATTTTTTCCTACGCATGCATAATATTTGATCGTATTGTTTTGTGCTGACATGGAAAAATCGCTCCCTTGGGGACACATTTTGCTGGAATTTCCCCCTAAAATGCTCATACGTGGATGCGTTTTAGTGTTTTTGGCCCATTTCGATAAATAATGAAAAAAGTGATCCATTTCCGTAAATAAAATTAGAAATGGGCCTTTATTGGTAAAATGGTCAAAACTTTTTGTTTGGGATTTAGATAATATTCGAATCTTAATATTATAATTATTATCACATCATATCGAGAGTTAAAATGAACGTGAGCTTTCAAATATCCAATATTCAAAAATCTAATTTACTTTTGCAAATAACGTAATTAGAATCTATTATTCACTTTGCCTTTTTTAAAATTTTTTAAATTTTTACTTATTAAATTTATATATTTAGCATATTCGAATATCTTATAAATAATTATTTATTTTGAATTTATATTCGTACTGTGATCTATTGTGTATAATAAATGAAGTCATATTTTAAAACAAATTTGCATATTCATATTCAAATTTGGGTATTACGAAAATTGCAGATCCAACCGTCTCCATTCCCAAGAGAATTGAGCAAAAAAGAATTGAGAAAATCGAAAACCAATATGCATCATAGTATTCAGTTCGTTATTATGGTCGATTTTGATTCAAATATTTCTTCACATTAATATTATGCATGCTCTTCAACTGGGTTTAAGTGCGCTGAAGCGTATTATACTCCTATTTAAGAGTTGGGAGGGAATATAGGTAATTCTAAGTATATCGAAGCGTGATCTACCTCTAATTAACAAGAGCCTATTTTTCATATTTTTTTCATTTAGGCTTTAGACATGAGCTTTTAGCCCAATTTTAATTTTGGGCTTGCTTAAAGCCATTGGGCCTCTTCTTCTTCAAATTTTGGAGCCCAACAAATTTTATATATTTTTATATGATACTACAATTTGGCTCTCTTGTGTTGAGTTGATCTCTTTCGGCTTGAAAATGTGACGCAATTGATGACAAAACCGACAAAAGGATCATTTTTATTATGAGTTAAATTGTATTTTACCTCTTCAATTAAAAAAGAAAAGGTAAAATAGTCATTGTATATTAAGTCAAAGAATAAATCGATTCTTTTGGTAAAAATTTAATCTATTTTTACTGTTAAAAATGGGTCTTTGTACGTCGGCATAAGATATACGCGGCACACCATGTGTAATTGTCTGGTTATTTCGCCAACCACATTAGCTTTTGATAGTAGAAATGGATAAAAATTTTAACAAAAAAAACTAATTTACTCTTTGATCAAATGTTTTTTAAGATATGTTTTCTTTTTTTCTTTTTCATTTTGATCAAACAAAATAATTAAAAAATTATAAAACATTTAGCATAATCTATATTTATTTCTTAAAGCAATTTTAATGACTAATTAGCTTTTATTTATTGTTAGAGATTATATATCTTTCAGTATCTTAAAATATTTGAATCTCATATATATATATGAAAAAATGTTATTTATATACTGTATAAAAGTTTCGATTGAATCTTAACTTGATTGACATGAGCATTGCTGTCAATGTAGGAGGATGTAGGTTTGGGTGCGATGAAACGCATTATCCTTCTATTTATGGGGTGGGGAAGTGCTACGGGTAGTTCTAGATATTATGTCAAAAATAGTAGATGTGATCAAAACCTATAACGAGATTAATAAAAAAAAGCAGTATAAAAGAGTAGCAGTTAAAATCTTTTGTCGACAACTCAACAATTAAAGTTCAAACCTTGTTAATGTAATTTCCTCTCCTGTAAATTATATTATAAACTAAAATAAAATAAAATTATCTTTAAAATATTAAATATATTATTCATTTTTTCATATTATCACTCAAATTCAGATCACATTAATGATAACTTTCCTTATAATTTTATATTCATGTATTGAGGGTAAACTATAAAAATAGTCATTTTTGTTTGCATCAAATTACTTTTTGGTCGCTTATGTTTGGAATGTTACATTTTAGTAACTTACGTTATTATTTTGTTACGAAGTGGTTAGTTGTTGTTAAGCTCCGTTACTTCCCTAATGACAATCCTACGTGGTAGTCCAAATGGGTTTTAAATGCCAACTTAAATGTCTAATTGGGACGAGAATATGTCTTTAATTAAATAAATTTAATTAATTAGATATTTTAAATTAATTACACCTTGAATTGGAAAAGAAAAACTGTTTGTCTCCTTTTTCTTTTAGTTTTCTTTTCCATTTTGACTGAAAAACTATTCACATCCTAGTTGAACATCCAAGTTGGCATTTAAAACCCATTTGAATTGCCATATAGGATTGCCGTTAGGGAGGTAACGGAGCTTATAACAGTAGAGTGACTACTTCGTCACAAAATGATAACATAAGTGACTAAAATGTAATCCGAATCAAACAAAAATGATTACATTAGTTCACCCCTTTATGTATATATTTTTAGTTTTTAATGGAAAACCCCTCATGACTCTCATAATTAACTCATCAATAAGAATTAATGTCTAAGGTTAGCTGTCATGAAGCAAATTCCCTAAATCTCTAGTTGGATAAAAGGAAAGAAGTAGTACCTCAAAAAGTCCAATCAAGTTGAAAATTGATTAAAGAAGAGTATTTTATACTTCTTTATATTTTATATTTCTGTATAATATAAAGAGCTAATTACACTACAATCCTTAAACTTTATAAAACATTTTAATCACATTTCAAACTATCAAGGTTATATTAATAATGTTCTTCCATTACTTAAAGAATCTGCTCAATCAAGGGATGTAATTAGAATGTTTTAAAATTTAGGGACCAATTTAAAATGAAAGTATCATAATTTAAGAATGTATAGTACAGTTAACTCTAAAATAAATAAAAACTCAAACATAACGAGATTTAAACCTAAAATACTGTAAAATTTAACTCTTAAGCTTTTCCGCTTTATTCGATTCTTACATAAAATTTTACATCAAATTATTTTCACTCACATGTAAGTATCCCACAATCTAATATATATATATATAAATCCGAGTTGATATTACACAAACTAACTGCTTCTTATACATAAATTATGATTTTTATCTTTATATTATACTCAAATTGAGGTTTTAATCTCTATACTTTAATTTTTATAATTTAATCTTTCTATTATTATTGTTATGCTTTAGTCCGAATTATTACCTCCGTTGATGTGATTTAAAAAAAATCCAAACCATGAGGATGGGATGATTATTTTAAACCACACATTAACATAAATATATAATTATTTATTAATATAATTCCATTTTTTAAATGACATACAAGATTTTGAATTTTTAAAAAAATCACATCAATTAATTTAAGGAATTTTTTAATTGATTTGGACTAAAGCATAATAATAGAAGGATCAAATTATAAGAAATTAAAATATATGGATTATATGTGTAAGTTGAGTATAGTACGTGGATGAAAATCAAAATTCGAACGTATTCCTCCTATTTACATCTAATGGAACACCAATTCTTAACTGATGATGCTAGGTTTTGGACAAGTTATTAGACCAAACTCTTGATCTTTATTTATTTATACATACGTATGTATTTATTCAATCCCACAGCTCCACTTAACTAGGAGATAGGCCATGACTGTGATGATGCCTGGCTGCAATTCAAGAAAAAAAATGTTATGGATCATAAATAAATAAACGAAAAAAAAATGTATTTTTGTCGAGAGTCTTTGAATTATTATTCGTTGAACTCTCGATAATGTTTCAGGAGAAGTTTTGGAAGTACGTAGTTCAATAGCAGATTTGTTTATGGGTTAGATTATCTGTTTAAGCTTAAGGATTCGTCTTAAATTTAAAAGGTTTTAGGTAAAAACATTAGGCTCGAAAAATGAGCTTGAACAAAAAATTATGTCCTTTTTAAGTAAGTACAAAGTGTATTAATGTCATGCTTAAATCTGACCCAGCATATGCTATAAATCAAAGGTTTGAACCCTACCAGGCGCACGACGATTTTTGGCTTATAGTAAAATTTTAGACTCATATTTCTAGTCAAACCGGGCTTAGATAAGCATGAAGTGTATTAATATTATACTTAAGCCCGATCTAGCCTTGTACCATACCTCCCCCATAATGACCTATATACTATAAGTCAAGGGTTGAAACCCTACTAAACTCATAACGATACTTCCAAATCTTCACCTGAAAGAAACAGTAAGCGGTGTGCATTAAAGCCAAAAAAGAACAACGACAACAAAAAAAAGGTTGTATATACATACTCTATAATATCCCTCCAATAAGGTTCACTTGCTTCACCACCATCCATAAAATCATCCCATTCTTGCAAGGTAGTTGAAGAAGGGTTAGTGATGTTGTTGGTTTCATGGTGATCATCTACAATAGTCGGTCTAGGAGCCATCGGAGGAATAGGCTGAGGAGTAGTATCCAAATTTGGAACATTAACAGGCAGTGATGACGAAGAAGAACCAAATTGATATTCATTGCTAGTGGAACAAGCTTTTGTTGGGTCTTGAGAAGCCATTGTTGTAGGGGTACTAGCTAGAGCTTGAAGCATGTTATGAGACAAATGGAGTGATTTAGCAAGTGTTGCAACAGCATCTGATTGTAACATAAGGGCATTGACGATGTCTAATGGATTGTTAATGAGGTTACTAAAGCTAGCAGCAGCAAGCAACTGGTGTAACCTGGGATCAGTTAATGGTTCGTGAGTTATTGGATCGATCCCCATTTGTATAAGCTTCCTCTTCAAACGTGAGTTCCATAGATTTTTAACCTCGTTATCTGTTCTTCCAGGGAGATGTCTTGCTATTGCAGACCACCTTTAAATGTTAAAAAAAAAATCATATAAATAACATATTTAAAATATGAATATCGTATTAATGTAACTTTGCGTCAGACGTAACATCAACTCAAATATACGCATCAACAATTTGAATATGATGTAATAACTATAAATGTGTTTATGTTTTAAATATATTTCACATTAGATTTAGAATAATATTTAA
This sequence comes from Gossypium raimondii, assembly GCF_025698545.1. Classification (NCBI taxonomy): domain Eukaryota; kingdom Viridiplantae; phylum Streptophyta; class Magnoliopsida; order Malvales; family Malvaceae; genus Gossypium; species Gossypium raimondii. The sequence continues at coordinate 1,502,974 of NC_068575.1, forward strand.
GGTCTAAATTGATGGATAGCTGTAAGTAGATGTAATAATGAATTGGGTCGGGTCAAGCCTCAATAGAATTTTAGGTCCGTTTTCTAGGTTCGGCTCGCTCATATTAAAATTTTTTTATATTTTTATTTTTATATAAAAATAAATTTAAAAATTATAATATATCAAATCCATTAAAATAAATGATTCCCAACAATTGAAAATAAATCAGAAAAATTATTTATACTTAAATAACACCGACATAGATGCAACTTAGAAAGCAAATACTTTTAAAATAGTACCAAAATTAACAATAAAACCAGAGTTATATAATATCCAAACAATAACAACAAAATAGTTACAATATAATAGCGAAACGACATCAAAACAGTGACAAAACAACAACAAAAAATAACAGTTTTTTTTTTACAAATTTGGGTCGGGTCGAGCCTGGGCCAAAGAAAACTTACCCAAAACTCGACCCATTTAAAAAACGAGTCTACTCTCCCACTTTTCAGGTGAGCGTTCGGGTTGGACTGAGTGACCTGGCCTATTATTAGGTGTAAGGATCTAAATATACAATTAGGGGTGACTTAGGCAAGAGCCCCAAAATGGAATATTGTCTGTTTAGTTCCCTCATAAACAATGAAAAAACATTAGTCCTTTAATAAATGATAAATTTATATTTTGACTTCTCAAAATTTATAATTAAAATTTGACCCTAAAAGAATTTCTAGATTTACCCTGGATACAATACTAATATTTTAAGGACTAAATTAAAATATTTTGAAGTTTAGAGATCAATTTAAAATGTAGAGATAATTTAAGAATGTTTAGTGCAATTAACCATATTATACACGCATGCAGGGATAATGGATAGATAAGTATAAAAGGTGTGAAGGTTATATTATGTAATTAGTTCTTATACTATGTGTGGTTTCTAAATTTAATCCTTAAATTCTAATTTGATCATTTTTAGTCCTTGTACTTTTCTAATTTTAAAATTTCAATCCTTACCCAAATTGTAGCCATTAAATTACTGAATTCAACAACTACCATTTGAGGAAGAACTATATATTCAAAGACTAAACCAAATTGGAGCTTAGGGACTAAACTCACAACTCACATAAAATACGAGACTAATAATAAAATTTGACCCAAAAAGGTAATAAGTAAAGAGAGGTTACTTGTTGCCCATAAGTGCATGAAGATCAATGATGAGTTGCTCTTCTTCACTAGAAAAATTGCCTCTCTTAATATTAGGTCTCAAATAATTAGTCCATCGAAGCCTGCAACTTTTTCCACACCTGTTTAAACCAGCTAAAGCTGGTACTGATTTCCATTTGCTATGACCATGTTTCTGAATGTAATCTACAAGAATCCTGTCTTCCTCAGGTGTCCATGGCCCTTTTTTCAGGCCATTTTTATCGTTGCCCTTCATCCCTGCAAAACACAAAAAGCTATCATATGATATGATCATCACAAAAAATGTTGCTCATTTACATTGGTTGAAAGCTCTTCAAACCTTTGAATTGGATTATGGGAGAAGAGAATAATGATGGGATGTAGTTCAAGTGTTGGAATTGTGAGAAAGTGGGGGGCTTCTTTATATAGTGGATGTGTGTGTATGTTCTTTTAGTGTTTATAGTTAATATGGTTATAATATTTATAGGCATTTGACATTTCTTCCATGAGGAGATTTTAGTTTTATTTCTATGTGATGTGGTCCTAAGAATGTGATTAATAAGAATATATTATTAAAAACTATCTATAGTCCCTTCTCAACCTATATAAATAGTAAGACAATCTGCTTTAACGAACTCGAATTCACATCCTCCTGCATTAGCAACAATGCCTATGCTAATTGAGCTAAGACTCAATCCGCAATCTTACGGTAATTTTTAAAATTATCTCAATAATTCGGTAGTATTCGAAATGAATTTAAAAATAAATAATTTTTATGATTTTGTAGTGAAAAAAATATGTTATAAATATAAGGGAAATGTATAAATAATCTGTGATAGATTTTATCTTTTTACGGAAATGTTACTTTCCATCATAATAAATCCTTTATATTCACGTACTAACAAATGTTGAATACAATGATAAGTTAAATTACACTTTCTAAGTTCCAAAATGATATTATTTAGAGAAATTTCAAGAAAAAAAAATTAACGTAAAACGTAAACCAGAGTTTCATGGTAGCAAGTAAGGTATATGATGGACTTGCTAATCACTAGATTGCATGACATGATTGAAGTAGACATTAAAAAAAGTTGTAGCAAAGTTCAGTTTTATATGGTTCACCAATTTGCTTAAGATTGGATACCACACATTGATTGCATGCAAGTTATTTGACTGATACTAAGAAAATTACACACTACCTTAACTGTTGTTGATTGCATCACTTGTAGCCACTACATTTTGAATAACATTGCATCAAAGTCTATTAGCCTTAAATAAAATTAATTATTAATGAAGCCCAAGATATTTGAGGTTAGATTGAAAATGTTGGAAGAAAGAAAATAAGGAAAATTTACATATCTTATAAAGGTAAAGGGATTTCAAGTAGGAAGTTGGAAAAAATTTTCGAGAGCCAGAATTAAATTGTATAGTTTTATGAGAGTTAAAATATAATTCTACCATTTTAATAACTTATATATTTGAGAGGTCAAAATTTAAAATTCCAATTTAGGGGGTGGAGCTCCTGCCAGCCCTCTACTGTTAATCTTGTTTTCAAGTTTATATAAGGAGCTCGAGTATTTGGTTTAAAATTAGATAAATTCAAGTGTTAAGCATTGTATTTAGATTTTTCAGAAAAAAAAATTGGAGTGTTTGACGGGTATAGTTAAATATTTACTTTGGAGCTTTGGGTCGAGAGAATAGTCTTTGTGTTATAACAATTTTCTCTTTATCTTTCACAATAATCACGATTTTCCTCCAATTTGAGAATTTTTCACGTAAATTCTTATGTGTTTATTTATCTATTTCTTAACATCGACATATCTTCAAAAGTGGGATTTAGTATTAGAGAGGTTGTATAACCCTTACATACTATATTAACCATAAAGTACTTTTAATATGTGAAGTATAGTTTAGGAAATTGAAGGACAAAAGGAGGAGGAGAAGATACAAGAGAAGTATTGCTCATTAAATTGTATCCCTGGTTTTAATAAGGAATCCAACTTCTTTTTTTTAAATTTAAATGTAGTTAAAAGCTTAATCAATAGCCTAAGGTCTTCCACAATTGACACCTGTATATTGTTCTTATGAGAATATGATGAGTGAATTCAATTCCAATCCCTCTACTTTTTAATATTATAAAACGGTTAAATTTCAATTTAATTTCTATATTTCGCTCAAATTTAAGATTTAATCTATTTACTTTAATTTTGATTTTGATGTAATTTACTTTAATTTTTATAACGCCATTAGTCAGTTTAAATACTTTGTTCTAATTAAAATGGTGGTGTGATTCTTTTAAGAATTCTTTATTAAACTCAGCTTCGTTGCAATGTTATTGTTTTTCTTTTTAAATTCAAAAGGCCACGCCAGCAAATTCAACACAATAATTTTAACAGTGTTAACAAATGAACCTAAATTCAAAAAGTAGAGGATTAAATTCTTGAAAATAAAAGTATGGGGATTAATTTTCAAATATACGAAGAGTACAAGAACTTTGAGCAAATTGTAACCTTTAAATTTTTACTCTGATTTAGTCAAGAAACAAATACTTAACCCAACGTGAAGCGTGGGTGGAAACCATACTCGTTATATTTTAAATGTGACTTTTAATATATTTAAATGTTAACTTTTGATGTTCGTGACATTTCTGGGGTTGTAAATGAATCAAACGTTAGCAAACGAGTTTTTGTTCATGTTCATTTGTTTATTTTTAAGTTTGTTTGTGTTCAGTTTATTTGTGCTCGTTAAGAATCTCAAAGTTGCGTTTGTGTTCATTTTAAAATTACGTGTGTACATATTTGTTTTTTATGTTAAATAAACATGTTCATGAACAATAAACATATATCTTAATTTTAGATATAAAATATAAATAGTAATAATTATACCATAAATAAATAAAATAGGCACACAAAAAATAATAATTTCATTAATATATACCAATCGAATAATGAACAAGCTTTAAATAATTTATGAAATGAACATTACACAAGCATAAACAAGCTTTATTCTTATTCAATTTGTTTAATAAACGAGCCTCGAAATATTATTCATGAATGAACATAAATTGAGTTGTTCATAAATTATTAGTCGACCGTTGTATTTATTTACAACCTAAATATTTCAATAATCAAATCATTGTTTTATGTTTTTATAAGGGACTATTTATAGTTCCTCCCCAATTCATAAATAGGAGGATAATGCGCTTCAACGCACTCGGACCCACATCAATATCAATACCAACCGAATTAAGACTCAATCGATTAACAACTAATTACAACTATCTAAGATTAAGCTTTACACATGTCATTAAACCAACTGCAGCAAAGATTACAACAACTATTTCTCTCTTCCATCTTTTTGGACTTCATTTACTTTTTCAACTTCTATAAAGAGTAGAAAAATTCAGTCTAAAAATCAAATTCAAAATTAATTCCATTAAAATTTTAAATATAATATTTTAATAAATAAGTTTTAAAATTTTATTTATGTCCATTTATTTAGCTTAGATAAATAAATATAAATAAATAAAAATTGAACTATTTATCAAATGCTTTATTCGTTTACATTTTAGATATTTTAGATTTATTTTGATTAATTAGTCCAAGCTGAATTAATTATTCATTTCAATGCTTATAACTATTGATTCTACTAAGATTGTTATAACTTAAAACAGAACAATTAGACATACAAAATTATAATCTTTTAGCGGTTTAACAATGGCATAATCATAAATTTAATCCTTAATACTTACGTTTTTATCGATTTGACTCTTATTATTTTTGAGCTAAACTTAACCTTTAAGTACATTTAAAAGAGTAAAATCATTTTTAACAAAAATATTAACAAAATATTAATTTTAACAATATTTGTGTGTTAGCCCACGTGGTAATCCACGTGCATCTTATATTGACAAGGTCATGTCAACAATATTTTAAAATTATAAAATATTAAAATAAAAATTAAAATTGAGATTAATATCAGGTAAATTTAAATTTAAAAAATTATTATCTTATGTATAATTCAATTGACGTCTCTCGAACATTTTAAAAACACTTTTTATCGATACATGCTTCAATTGTTAAGAAAAGAACAAAGGGTAAATTTTGGGTAAATTTTGGATAAATTATATATATAGTCACTCAAATATCATTAAATTTATAATTTAGTTATTCAATTTGAAAAGTTACGATTTGATAATTCGATTATTTGAAATTGATTATTTAAGTCACCCACGATTAACTCAGTAAACTACAACAACGTGGATTATTAAATCATTATTCTTCAAATATATTCGAGATAAACTACATCGTTAATCATCTAATTATCGAGAAATTTCTATTTTGATCGTATAATTAAAAATATATAAAACAATGACTATTAAAGTGATGTTGAAAACACAATAGTTGGTAGAAGCTTAAAGAAAAAAAAACCTTCTAAAAACAAGGTTAGAAGTAGAAGTCCTTAGTCAAAGACCATGATTACCTCTAAGGCTAACTCTATAATTTGGTAAGAAATTTAAACATAATAAACATATTAGAGAACCTTCCACGCTATACTTGGATAAGATAAGGCTTTTGTGATCTTTCGTGGTGCAAAGAGATTTTGGTGCCCATATTTCTCTCATTTTTTTATTATATATTAATAAATATGTTTAAAACATTAGATTATTAAAATAAGTTTTAGTCGCTACTCTTTTATACTTTCCTTTTTCCTATTAATCTCGTTATAGGTTTTGAACCTACGTCCTTCTGCATTAGTAATAATGCTCATGTCAATCTAGATAAGACTCAAAACTACCCATAGTTCGTTTTCAATCCATAAATAAGAGGATAACGAGTTTTAGAGTACTCGAACTCTCGTTCTCCTACATTGACAACAATGCCCATATCAATCAAGCTAAGACTCAATAGACGATTTTTTTTGTTTAATTATATAGTCATTTTACTTACTTAATTATTGATTTTTTAAAGAATATTTTAAGTTTTTATAATTTTTGCATTATTATAATTTCATAAAATAATTTTTAGATGTTTTTAGAATCTTTTTATTTTTAAAAATTTTAAAGTTTTTTCTTGAACATTTTCAATTCTTTTTATATTTTATGCATGTTTATAATCTAAAAAAGAATTAATAATTTCAAAATATCATCAATCTTTTTAAAAGTTTGTCATTGGAAATATAGGCATGGTTTAGAATTTTATGATTTTAATAAATTTTTTTTGCATAGCTACAATTTCAAATATATATTATATTTTAAAAAAATAAGTTTTAATTTTTTTATATTTTATAGAAGTTTCTGATGTTTTAGAAAATATTTTAGATTTTCTTTTCTTTTCAATGTATTACTGTCTTTAGTATGACTTCATAGTTGATATTGATGATGTGACTTCATATTCATAAACTAAAGTGATAATTTCCCCATTGTATAGGTTTGGGATAAAGTTATAAATTTTTCTTAAAGGGCTATCACAAAAGTTATAAAATTTCAAGCGGTAAAATTTAAATTCTTTTTATAAAATACTTAATTTGAATTATTATTTTTGAAGACATTATAATGTAATTTTTCATCAATTAAGAGGTTAAAAAATTAAATTAGATAGTTAATAATTATCAAGAGCAAAAATTGCAATGATCTAAAAGCAAGTGCCGCAATTCTTCTCCTTCCTTTTTTCTCCTATTTTCTTTTAAAATTATTAAATTGGGTAAACCGGTTAAAAGTATTTATTATTTATTGCTGTTATAATAAATAATTATCAGTGAAGAATTATTTTAATATACTAAAATATGATATGATATCTCATTTTTATATAATTCAAATTATTAACTAAAACCCAACATGAAAATATGATATGAAAAATAATATATATAATATCAATATACGAATATGTTAAATTTTATCTAATTAAATTTATTAAAATTTATATTTATATAATACATTGAGTGCTTCATTTAGTTGATATAACGAGTCAATCGGATATTAACTTAAATCCAGTGGCGGAGCTAGAAATTTTGTTTGGGGGGCTGAATTAAATTGTATATTTTTACGATAGTAAAAATGTAATTTCACCATTTTAATAGTCTATATCTTTATAATTTTTAAAAGATTAAATCAAATTTCCATCATTTTATAGGGCTGAAGTAAAATTTTACCATTACTAATTTAAAATTTTATAAATTATAAAGGGCCTAAATATAAAATTTTAAGAGGGGCTGGGCCCTGCCACTCCCCAGCTCCGTCATTACTTAAATCTGTAATAACTTAGATACATTCACCTTACAAAGTAAATTATATTAGTTTGAGGATGTTTTTATCTTTTATATCTTTTATATAAAAAGAACTAAATACACGCATAATTTATTTTTATTTTAATTTTTAAATATAATTTTATTTTTCACTAATAATCTAATAAATATAAAATATCATCAAAAGAAAGGAAATATGTTAGTAGAAAGTGAAATGTTGTAATAATAAATCGTGAATACTTTTTGATATTGGAATAAATAACTATTTATTGGAGAAAGGAAAAGAAAGATCCGTATAAGTCATTAGTGGATGTGAAGTGTTGTAACTAAAGAAAGGGAAATTTGATTAGTGAAAACTATACTTAGGTTTTTATATTTGCTAATATTTTATTATTTAAAATTAATTTAGCAATAATTTTTTTGTATTAAAGAGTATAGTAACTTTAACATGTGAATCTATAAAACGGTAAAATTATTTTTATTTTTATTATTTATATAATCCAAATTATATAAAAAAATTCAAATCCTTTTAAGTTCACATTATACTTCTAATTAATTAGGTGTACTAATAAAGGAGGAAGATAAAAAATAAGTTAGTCACCCATATTTTTAATTAAGGAAGAAAGTGATTATATGAAGTTTCTCTTGTGTTTTGTTAGAAGCATAGGGAATCTAGGGTAACCCTAAAATAGAAAATTATTATTTAAGCCCTTTAAAATTTTTAAAATTTTAAATTAATAAAGGTAAAATTATACTTTGGTTCCCTAAAATTATAAAAATTTAATTTAATCATTAAAATTATAAAGATATAAACTATTAAAATAATAAAATTTCGTTCGCCCTTAAAATTTTTTTATAGCTTTGCTCCTAGTTAGAAGTGATATTGAAGTTAAAATTTTGATTTATTTGATTTTACATAAAGGTTCCAATAACTTGGCTAGATGGAATAGACCAATCATCAATTTCTTCGTTGGCCGGTTTTAAAATAGGGCTCTAGTTCAGAAAAATTGTTATTCAATATAGTTGTTATTTGAGAACAATTAATATTCAAAATAAGTATCGTTGTTTAAAACATTATTTTCAAGAAAAGCGTCACGATAAACCACTTTTGTTTAGAACAACTTCTATGAAAAATAATTATATTAAAAAATTTTGATATTCGAAATTGATCAAAACAATCCGTATTTAGGAACAACTCTTATTTGTTAATTTAAAAAACCAACTAGGGGCAAATTTAAACCTTTGAGCTTTATGAGAAAGCTTTTACATTGGTAACTATAGGGTCATTCAATCTAGAGTCGAGTTATCCACTCAAGCCTAAAAACTTACTTGAAATTTAAGAAGGTTTGATTAAAAATATTAAACTTGAAAATGGTCTTGGATAAAAAAAAATAGGTCCGTTTTAATATGCAAGGCGGACTTAGGCTCAAGCATTAAAGACTTGAGCCTGGCTCGATCTATTTTCTAAGTTTCTAATGTATTATATTATGTTATTTTTTTATATTATGTAATTTACAACGCATAAATACATTTGGTAGGAGTATTATTTTTCACACATTTTATCATATGAGTTAGTATTAAACTAAAGCAATTGATAATATTTAGCCACTCCTACGATTTTTTGTAGCACAGAGAAGGAAAATTTTTCACCTGTGTTAAAGCGGTCTTATTTTTTACAAGAGTTATTACCTATCTATCTAATTTCAATTGTAAATCAGTATTGAACATATTTTTATTTACATCTAACTATTATAATACATGCTTTATAAATAAACTATTTTTCTCGTGTTATTACAATAGTAACCAAATGAGACATAAATATATAATAATATTTAATATTATGATTTAAACATATTAAAAGAAATATTAAGTTGCCTATATATAAAATTTTAATAAATAAAAATATATTAACTTAAAAATAATATAAATGTGATTTTAAAAATAAAAAAATATATGAGTGAGTCTAAAATGAGCTTAAGTTAGTAATTTATAAATACGGGTAAATTTACATAAAATTTTAGACTCATATTTTGAGCCTAACGAGTTTAAGCAAATAAAAAGTATATTAATATTAATTATGCTTAAATCTGATCCAAATCCATTCGATCCGATCCTTAAACTCGAGTTAACAAAAACATCTTTCATTGGCTTATAAAGTGAGTTCTTGAAAATTGAAATGGGTATAGATTTTGTTTCACACTGATTTACTTAAATCCTCATGATTTTATAATCTTCAAAAGTATGTAATATACATACCATTTAAATTAATATTTATGTAAATTATATAATTAGTTATTTAATTTTAGTAAATTTTATTTCAGTCACTAAGATAAAAAAATCTTAAATATAGCACCGTCTTTAGATAGTTTTTTAGTCACCGACTTTAATAAATTTTTATTTTAGTTACTTATTTTTTAGAATTAATTTTATTTTTTAATAAAATGGGAAACACTTGGGATTTAAAAAACATTTTATGTTTTTAATTTCCTTTACTTTTTTCCTTTTAAAATTAATTTTAATTTTCAGTAAAATGGGAAAAACTAATTTTAGAGGAAAATCATTTTAATTTTTAAATTCCTTTATTTTTTCTAATAAAAGAGATAAACTTTTTTTGTAGAGAATTACATGTGCTTTTACAAAGAAAATCCTAAGTTTTCATAGGAAATACTTGGGCTTTTACTGAGAAAATCTGTATTTTTATAGGAATTGCCTAGGTTTTATGAATAGCTCAATCCACTATAAAAAATCTTTTTTTCTTTTCTTTTGAAAAATAAATTTAATTCTAAAAGAATAGAAAATGAGTGACCACAATAATAAATTTATTAAAGTTGGGTGACTAAAATTGACTGTATAATAGCATTGTGTTAGCCCAATTAACAGTGAGTGACCAAAATGAAAATTATTGAAGTTGAGAGACTAAAACAAGAAAACTATCTAATAATAGTGCTATATTTGAAAAAAAATTATTTCTGTGATTAAAATGAAAACTTAATAAAATTTGATGATTAATTATGTATTTACCCATAGTATTTAGATAGCTAAAACTTTTTCTTTTCTTTATCATTACAACTGGAGATATCAAGAGGACGACAGAATTTGAATCCATGTTATTTACATACCAAATAAAACATAAGATTGGAATAAGGTTGATAGCATGACTACTGTTAGTGTTTTTTGGTCACGATAATACTATTTTTTCTTTTTCTTTAATCTCTCTTGTTTTTGAATCTTTTCTTTTGATGATCTTTCTTCAAGTAAATAATAATAATAATAATAATAATAATAATAATACAAAAAATTGAGAATCAAACCAAACTAAATTGAATTATATGATTCAGAAAATCTTGCAAAACCGAACAAAAATCACTCTTAAATTTAGTATAACACTTTAAGTTTGATCTATGCATAGTTATGAAACTCTATTTTGCATGGGAAAGTTGGCTCTAAATAAGAATATGTACACTTCTACTGTTCTACATTTCACCTTTATGAAATGAATGTCATTTGATATTATCAAAAAAAATTTACAAAAGGATTATGATCAAGTATTTTTGGGTCGGAAAGCGACTCACGGAGTAGTAAAAAGAATGAAGGTAAAGTTCGACTATAAAGAGGAAGATATAATAGTTACAAAGGTCATCTTTATTAGTATCATTCTATTATATCCCTCAAGCCTTTGTCTCCTTTGAATCTTTACTGACTTAAGTATTGAAAAGCGTTTCAAATCACAAGTTTCAACTCTAATAATTCTTCGCGTGCTACCAAGTCATTCCTAATCAGTGGTGAAGTCAGAAGGGTTGGCAGGGGCTAGAGGTGCTCATGCGCTGGGTTTGGGCCGGGCCCATAAAAAAATTTCGACTCGGCCCAAAATATGGGCCTAAAATTTTGTCTAGGCTCAACCCGGGAAAAATTCATGAGCCCGGCCCGGCCTGGCCCATTTTTTAATAAACACCAAAAATTTATTTTAAAAAATTTAAAAAAAGTATTTTAAAAATATTTTAAAATTAAAAAATTTTAAAAAATATTTTAAAATAAAAAATTTTAAAAAAAATATTTTAAAAATATTTTAAAAATAAAAAAATAAAAATATTTATTATATTCGGGCCGAGATTGGGCCAAAAAAGTGATGCTCGAGGCCCAGCCTGTTTTCTAAACGGGCCTCGTTGTTTTGCCCAAGCCCATATTTCAGGCCTATATTTTTACCCGAACCCTCCCATATTTCCCGGGCCGCCCGGCCCATGAGCACCTCTAGCAGGGGCCCTAGCCCCTTAAAAAGACTTCTTAATAATTTCTAAAATTTTAAATTAGTAATGATAAAATTACACTTTAGCCCTCAAAACGTTATTTGATTTAATCATTTAAAAATTATAAATGTATAAACTATTAAAATGATAAATTTTAATTTTTACTAATCATAAAAAAGTATAATTTAAATTCGACCCTCTCTTAAAAAAGATATATACAACCTATATATAATTTCACATACTAATTATTTGTAATATATGGAATTTAAAAATTTCATTCATATCATCATATTCTATTTATTTTGTTTAAGTTAAATTATGTATATACATGATATGCTAGTGGAGGGCTTATGGGCAAACCACGTGCAAAAAGAGCACGCATGCATGTTCTTGACCCTTAAAAACAAACCAACTCCAAAGTTTTCCAGATCCTTTTGAATCATTCATTTTCTCTCTTTAATTCACTATAATCTTTCTTCCTCTTCTCCTTCTCTGCAATTCTAATGAATTCAATAGCTTTCCATGCTTTAATTATATTGCACATATTCTTAATATGTTCTTCATTGAGTCTCACCTGCCATGGAGAAATATTGTATCAGATTTCAAGAAAGATGGTATTGTCTTCTTCTTCTTCATTTCCTACTGGTAAAACTCAAAGCAAGTTCATCAATGGTGGCGCCATTGAAGAGCCCAAGAAAGCTGTGGAGCCAAGTTTAAGGGAAGCACCAACTAGTGTTTCGAATCCTACCCAGAACTAGCTTCGTTTTGATCAGTTTGTTCATCATTTCTTTGTTTGGTTTTTTTTAGGATTGGATCTTTGATTTTGGGCATTCTTTTCTCGAGAAATTAATAGTGTTTTCTTTGCTTTAAGAAGGAGATGTAAAGAGCTGTGCATGTAAATGAAGAGTTTGGATTATATAATTCAACAATAATTCATTGAATCATGTTACAGTTTTTTTTTTAAAGTTTTATGACGTCAAATTTCATTAATGTATTTATATTTTGAATTTAATTTCTTTCGATTTTAATATTTAATAAATCAATTTTTTAAAATATCCGAAATCAATTGTACATAGAATATATAAACATTTATCGATTCTATCAATAGTTACATAGAATATATAAACATTCACGATTAAAATTTATATACAATTGATGGAAAACATTAACACATGTCCTTAATTAGTTGCTTACTTTTAAATTGATAGAAATTAAATTGCTCTATTTTTATAGAGGGACTAATTTGTTCAATATTGAAATTGTGAGAAACTGCAAATGTGCTTTTACCAATTTTAATAATCCTAAAAGATTTTATATATATATATATATATATATATATATATATATATATATATTCAGTCCAATACATACTTTTATGTGATACCTACACTCAAATTTAAATTTATATTTGAATATGGATGCAATGATAATCCACGTTGCATTCTTAAGGAGAAATTTCAATTTCAATTTTAAAATGATATTATTATAATCACGAACCTTAAAAAGGTTTTCATGAATCGTAAAAAAATTCTTGGTAACTCATGAATCTATAATTCAAACGATCACCAAGAGTATCTTTGGTTAGGTGGAAAAGTGGAGAATGAAATTTGAGTATCTTTGGTTGAGAAGAAAAATAAGAGGAAATAAAGTATGAGGAATAATCATTTTTTATCATAACGCATAAAAATCAATCATTCCAACTTGGAATGACTGAGAGAAGAGAAAATGAGAAAAAATTACATATTAGTTCAAAATTATTCATTTTTCAAATGTTTTATTTTATTTCATTTCATTTTTCAACTCTATCGAGCAATAGATGAAAAGAATTTTTTTTTTCATTTTTTCTCTTTCCTATCAAGCACATTTACAGAAAAAAAATGATCATTTTCCATAAGGGTGAGTGTTCGATTAAATCGAGTCGAATGAAAAGACTTTGAGTTAATCGAGTTGACGAGTCCTATTTTATTATTCTAAATTGATTTGAAAATTTTTCAAACTGAATTAAGTCGAATCAAGGGAAATTGTTCAAGTTAAATTTAAAAAAAATTAAAATATGTCAAATTAAAATGTTGTTAGAGTATAACTAATTCTATATTAGAGCACATAAATTTGAAACTATATATATTTAAAAAAATTCAAAGCAAAATAAAAAATATTTTATTATGATAAACTTAAATCATTAATTAACTTATTTAGGTCAACAAAATTATTATTTTAGAAAAATTTAAAACTTTAACATTCTTTATATATTTTTTAGATTTTTTCATATTTTATAAAATATAAACAAATATAAATTTTGAAATTTTTATAAATTTTTGAATCTTTGTAATTTTGTTGAGAAAGAGATCGATTTATTCATTTTCAAAATTGACAGGGACCAAAATAATATTTACATTAATTTGTTATTTGAATTGTAAAATTTAACTAGACTCAAACTCGAATTATTTATTCAAGTTGACTAGAATAACTTGATTTATATCAAATTATTCTAATCTATTTTCTAACTTTTATTTTTTTAAATCGAATCGATTTTTATTTACCCTATTGTTGTGTATTATTCAAAAACCAACCCCAAGCTCACAGAATCCCAATCCAACGGATGAAAATACAGTGTGCAAACACTAAAGTTAAGCTGAAATCACCGGACACGTGTAAGTCAAACCCACCCAAACCCACACCCACTGTCAGCTTGAGATAAAATGATCTAATAAAAATGGGTGAACACAAGATTCATAAATTTCTTCTTAAACAGTAAGCAAAGCAAAAAAGCCGCTGATTTTATTTTATTTTTTCTCCAAAAAAATTTCCTAATTGTTCATCTTTTTTAACTTACACCACATGATCTGATCTGGGTTTTCCCCCCTCTGTTTCTCATTCAGATCATAGTTTAAAAAAAAAGAAAAAAAGAGAAGCTTCCGTTTTGTCCTTTAATGGCCTTCACATTTGAAAAAAGAATCCATTGAAAGAAAGAGCAAAAACCCAACTTTTTTTATTGGGGATTTAGTAGCTTCATTGATTTATACAATGGGATTTGTTTCAAAGATGCAGATCATTGATCTATATTTCAAGGTGAGCTTCATCATTTCATTTATGTTGTACTTGCTTTATGTGAAGTTAAAGCTGTGTTTGGTGGTGTAATTATAGTCAATGAAGAATATATATAGCTATTTTGGGTTATAGATTTGAAATCTCTATGGACTTAATTGAAAAAAATCAATAAAGCTTTTGCTTTACTCAATCTTTTGTTAGTTAGTTACTGAAAATTGAAGATTACATGGATTTATTGTTGGGTTAAATACAGTTTGAAATTAGGTTGCTTTACTCTCTTTCTTATGCTTTTGATTATTTTTTTCCCAGAAAATGTAGGGAAATAGAAAGAGGATTCCAAATCCAGGAAATTTTCATTTCTTATTGATTTCAAAAGGGGCAAAATCTGTTGTTGGATGAATCATTTAGGATTTTCTCTTCTGTTTTAGGTGAGTTCTTCAAAGTTTCTTAGAAATGGGAACTTTATATATATGTATATATGCATAGACACATACATACGCATACAGTTTCTTCTGTTATATCTTTTGCAAGATAAGCTAAGAAGAGGTGGATGATTTTGTTTGTAATGATGGAATGATTACATGAATGTTTTTCATTTAGTTTAGGGTTAATCTCTCTAGAAGTACTTGAACTATGGTCCGGATTTTAAGCTGGTCTATATCATATCAACTAGGGCCGAAGCAAGAAATTTTTTTGCGTATATTGTTATGAGAGTTGAAATATAATTTCATCATTGTATTGGCTTATATCTTTATGGTTTTCAAAAGGATTAAATCGAAATTCTAGCATTTTTGGGGGTCAAACTATAATTTTACCATATATTAACTTAGGATTTTATGAATTTTGGTGGTCTAAAGCTGCAATTTTTCATTTTAGGGAGGGCCATGGCCCCTGCCTGCCCCCCTCCCTTCGCCCCTGGTATTGATCAAGTTTTTCCGTTGGCTTAGTCATTAGCTTAAGCGTTAAATGCAGCTCAAATATGACGTGAAATATATTTAAAACACATGTGTATTTACTGTATTGACGAATTGGATTTGATGCCTTTTGTAGCCTTCTTAAATCTTAGGAGCATTGTTCTTTCTAACCCTTTAGATTTCGAGTTGCCGATATAGTAAGTGCACAAGTGTTTATAATTTGATTTAAGGACTTGATTGATATAATACTGATACTTGAAGGACTCAGAAGATTTTTAAGTTCAGAGATCAATTTAGACTCTAAGTGACTGCCTTTCTATTTAATTTTTTTGTAATTCAACTGATAGTTTACTCAAATTTATTGTTGGTATGATATGTATTTCGCGCAATCGTATGAATGTTGATATCTTTTTACTGAATCGATGTTTTTGTTTCTTTATAATTGCAGAAACCTTGTTAATTTGTTTGAAATTGCTTTGGAAAGTGATTAATTTGTACAATGAGAAGGGGTAGAGGAAAAGTAAAGAAGCAGGCTGTTGTTGTTTCGTCTCATGAAGATCCCGAGAGTGGTGACGATGAAATCATCGAGGAACTCAAAGTGGAGAAGACAGAAGAAGATAGTGGCGATGTAAAAGGTTCGGTTCCAATCAAGGAGAAGAAAAATCAAGCTGTCACGGAGAACGGACGGAAACGGAAAAGGTCAATGCAGGCGAAAGAAAATGGGATTACGACAAAGTTAAGCACCGATGATTCGATTAAACCTGTGGGGTATCGACAAAATGGTAGCAGGCGCAAAAACAAACCTCAACGGGCCGCCGAAGCTATTGTTGAGTGCAAATGACGAGGTTTTGAATAACCGTCACCGTGTCTTTTACCTTATTTTTTCGTACTAAAAGTAATGCTTGTTTGCTTGCTCGTGTATGGATTCCGTTTTTTCCATTTTGTCACATTTGATTCGTTTGTGTAGTCTCGGAATTCAACTTCGGGGTTTTTCGATTTGATGATGTTACTAATGTTTTCTATTATACAAAAAACCGAGAACGTGTGTGTTTTGGCACAGTTTTTGTTCCTTTCCATACAATGAGAAAGGGCTTCTACAGTGTGATTTAGGGTTTGGAGGAAGAAAACTGATGGAGTGAAAGCACTCGTATGCGTCGATGACCTTCTTGTGAGTTGCTGATGCCAACATTTTTTTCGAATCGAATTGAGTTAGCGAGGTTGTCTTTCGTAGAAATTGCATATCATCTTTATTATGTATCATACATATGGCTAATTATGTTGGTTCATTTTGCATGTTTCTAGCAATATGGATGGTGAGCTTTATGTATTATTGTTGAAAATTTATGGAATACTTTTGCTTATATTTAATTTTTCTTTTTTAGATTTCGATATTTTAATTGTTATTTATAGTGGATTTTGATCGATTAAACTAATATTATTATTAAAGTAAAGAATTTTTTAGACTTGTTGATGGCCATTTCGTCCAACCTGAAGGTCTACAAAAAAAGTGAGAGTGTTTGGGCAAAAATGTGAGTCGAAAAATAGGTTTGGACAAAAAAATAAAATTCGTTTTTAAAATGGATTGGGCTTTGGGTAATTTTTTTTTTGTTTGGGCTAGGTTTGACCTGGCTTGAATTTGTAGGAAAAAAAATATTGTTATTGTTTTTATTATTTTCATTGTTTTACTGTTATTTCACTATTATATTGTTATTATTTTATTATTATTATTTAGATATTGTATAACTCTTGTTTTATTATTAATTTTGTTACTATTTTAAAAATATTTTCTTTTAAGTTGCTATTAACTTAATGTTATTTAAGTATATATTTTTAAATTTTTTCTATTTTGTTGAAAAATATTTATTTTAATATTTTAGTGTATTTGACGTATTATATTTTTTATAAAAAATTTTAATGTGGGTTGGACTCGGGTTTTAATATTTTTATTCGGGTCGGGTTTAGGCAAAATTTTAAATCCATTTTTCAAGCCGGACCCAAACCTAAAAAACAAACTTAAATTTTTTACTTGAATTGACTCATAGACAAGTCCAAATTCACAAATTAATAATTAAATTTAAACATTTTTATCCTTAGATTAAGTGGACAAATGTTGATTTTAGCTGTTCTTACAAATTAATAATTGAATTTAAGTTGTTTTACTCTATTGGTTAATTTAATAATTTAATTAAGTTCTTTTAACACAAATTTCTCATTTCAAATCTAACCATTATAATTTAAACCATTTGAAATTGAGATTATTTTAAAATTTAATTAATTTTAATTTAAATCATTTTCAATTTTTTTAAATATATAAATATAAATATAATATAATCACAAATATAATGTAAAGTCAAAACTCAAACATGTTGATTACTGAACTTGAGTTTACTCAAAATTTAAAGTTTTAATCTTTACCAACAATGTCAAATCTGGTAAAAGTATCATTAAAACCTTGTCTTGTACTAGAAGTTGGATTGCATTTTATCCTTTCTATTCAAAAATTAGACAAATTAGTCATCGTATATTAGATTAAAGAGTAAATTTATCCTCTCGTTAAAAGTTTCATTCATTTCTATTGTTAGAAACTAGTCACTTTACATCAGAATGAGATAGTAATCGTCGATTATTCTATCAAATATATCAATTTTTAGCGATAAAAATAGAAAAAAATTTTAATAAAATGATCAATTTACTATTTAATTTCAAATAAAGTAAACAACAAACTGATAATATAAATCTTAATTAAAAATTTTACCTGTCAAATCAGCATCATTTCCAAAATCTTTGGTGGGGGAGTTGGGGATTATATTATTTAGATGACAGTTGAAAGCTGAAGTTCTTCACTATACACACCTCTCATTGCTGGCACTTTTAGTGTCAACTCACAAAGCAAATTCATATTCTCTCTCTCCTTTTCCACAAATTTTTAATATTTTCTCTCCCTCTCTCTCTCTCTCTCTCTTTTTTAATCAACCCTTAATTTATTTGTGTAAATTATATTAGTAATGTAGAAATTTTTATCCTCTAATTAAAAAAAAGTTACAAAGTAATCCCTTAATCATTAACATTTTTTTTAATTATTCGACTATAAAAAGTTACAAAATGATCACTTAATTATTTAATATTAGTTTTTTAGTTCCTAACGGGCTTTTAAATTGGTATAATAGTAAATTTAACCCTTAACATTTATATATTTTATCAATTTAGTCTTAATTCTAAAAAATTAACATTTACACATTGTGCAATTTGATTTTTTGTAATTTTATTTTTCTTTGTAACTCTTTACCTAAAAGCTAAAAAACAAATTTAGCACTAAATTTGAATGAAAGTAAACAAAATATGAAAACATCCGAGAATCCAAAATAACAATTTTCATCTTTTCTCATTCTTTTAGAATTAAACATCAATATCACACACACAATAAAAGAAAAGCAAAACTGCAAAAAAAGGAAAAAAAAAGAAAAGGTTGCACAATGTTTAAATTTTGAAAGTTAATTTTTTAGACTTAACACTGAATTGACATAATTTATAAATATTAAAAATTAAAGTTACTATAAAAGTTATCATAGTTAGCCGAGTGGCGATCAGAAAAGATAAAACTAAATAGTTAATGACGATTTTATAATTTTTCGTAGTTAAGTAAACTACTAGTGGAATTTACCCTTATTTCTATTCTCATAGGAAAAAACAAAAGAATCCCCATTTTTGGTTACCTTTTCTGAAATTGGGTAAGAGCGTGTGTTTCTGTTTACAGTTTTGAGATAACATAAAGAAGATAAAACCCATGAAAGAGCACCACTGAGTCACTCATGGAAATGGGTTCGAGTTCTTTGTCTGACTCAGGTGGTTCTTCCATTGATTCACTCAACAACAACGCCTTGAAGTTGGGTCGAAATATCTACTTCAATGATTCCTCCGCCGCTGTCAACGGTGGCCCTGCAACTATGAAGACTCAATCACCACCGACACAACCACCTCTGGGTTGTAAGAAACCTAGGGTCGGTGGGATGATTCACGGTGGTCGACCACCGAGGTGTCAAGTAGAAGGGTGTGAAGTGGATCTGAGTGATGTTAAGGCTTATTATGCAAGGCATAAAGTTTGTGTTACTCATTCAAAATCACCTAAAGCCATTGTTGCTGGTATTGAACAAAGGTTTTGTCAGCAGTGTAGCAGGTTTCACCTTTTTACTTCCCTATTTTTTTAATATTTGTATTGATTTGATTAGTGTTTTGAGTTGCAGTGGATTAAAGTTCTTTTTATTTGTATTTCAATCAAATCGACTTCCAATTTGGAAGAAATTTTTGAAGTGCTTTGTCGAACAATCGCTCAAACTCCCATCAATAGTTGGTATTGTCGTCAGGTTTTGTCTCCCACCTCGACTGAGAGCCTTGAAGGGTTCACGAAGGGGACTATTGTTGGGGTTGAGTCGACTGCCCGAAGAGGGATGTCATTTTGAAGAATTCTCCCAAATTAATCGGAAGTTTACTCGATAGCTCTTTTATTTTCTGCTACTTATTAGTCCTGTTCAAATTCTCTGTTCAATACCTCTAATTACATGGAAGAATTTAAAAAAAAACTTCAGACATACCGTAGTCTTATATATATACACACTAATTCGGGAAAAGTTTTTGAAGTAACGCTTACCAGGCAGATAGTCAAACTCCCACCAATTGTTGGTATTGTCGCCGGTGGGGTTTTGCCTTCCGTCTCGGCTGAGAGCCCTAAAGGGTTCACGGAAGGTACTATTGTTGGAGGGTTTGGCCAGCTGCCTGATAAACAGAACTTCGAAAACTTTTTCCGAAAGTATCGGAAGTTCCCTCAAGAGCTTTTTTATCATGTTTTGAAGCACATACATTTGTTTTATACATATTCGAGACTTATACTTGAATCCGAGTAACATGGATTTTATCGTGATTATTGGTTTATTAGTTCCATGGGAGCTAGTAGTCTTTTACTCTTTGCATTGATACATCGTAGAGATGTTTATTGAAGCTTCTATGAGTGCAAGTTTTGGTTAAATTATTTGGTTTTTAGCATTGATTATAGTTTCCCATTTTGTTCAATGCTTTTTGATATAAAACCCAAGTTTTCGATAGGATCAAGTCCGAGTCAGAGTAACATAAGTGCGTGTCTATTGTTCTAAGGTCTAGAATTTTTTAGAGCTTGTTTATGCATGGGTGTTGGATCGTTAGAGGATCATATCCTCATAATCATTTGAGTATTTATCGAGAACCCTAATTTCAGTTATGGGCTAACCCTACTACTCCCTTTAGGTTTGGTTTCCAATCCTTATACTCATGTCGAATATTATGAGTTCTTGCCGGGTTTGGTTTCCAATGAAAGAAATTCGGAATCTTTTTGTGTGTGTAATAACATTAACATCTTTTGTTCTAATCTCTAATTTAGGTTTCACCAGCTTCCTGAATTCGACAAAGCGAAACGGAGTTGCCGTAGACGGCTAGCTGGTCACAACGAGCGTCGCAGAAAACCATCGCCTGGATCATTATTTCCCTCTCATTACAGCAGGCTATCTTCATCTGTTATCGGTTAGTTCACAGTTTTTGAACTTTTCTGACTTGCAGTTCCGATTACGTGTGTAATTGATATGTTGTCCGGATTCAACAACTATGATGCAGAAAGCAATGGTCGAGGTAGAAGCTTTATCTTGGATTTCACGGCTTATTCAAGGGTTTCCGGAAAAGATGCATGGCCAACAATGAGATCGTTGGACCGCATACCTGGAAATCAAAACACAGCTCCGGAAAAGTCACTTCAACATCATCATCCATGGCCAAAAAACATGGAGAATCCTTCTTCGGGTGATCTTTTCCTTCAAGGTTCACTAGGAGGGACCGGTTTTTCCGGGACCGCAACTTCTCAAGGAGAATGCTTCACGGGAGTTAGTGACTCGAGCTGTGCTCTCTCTCTTCTGTCAAATCAACCATGGGGCTCCAAAAACCGAGCTTCGGCTCTTGGTGTTAACGACATGATGAACACCGAACCAATGCCGCATGACACATTCGTAAACCCGTATTTGCAAACCTCGGAGCCTGCTGATGCTCAACATTTCGGCAGGCTCGAGTTGCCTCAGCAAAACAGCGTGCAACACATGGAACTTGAGCAACACTCCAGATCGTATGACACATCGGCACAGTATATTCACTGGTCACTCTAAGTTCGTCCCGTTTCCCTTTCCCATCTTGTTGTCCTGTTTTCGTGCCAGTTCTTATGTTGTATTCGTACTTTTCCGAGCATCCGATTTTATGTTTTAACTGAATAAACCCGAACTATCCCCTGTATTTGCCATTGCTGTTGCCTGAATCATTAAGTCAGGCAGTACTAGACGATGTTTTGGTATTTATCTATGATCAATGTTATCCCTTGGATTATCGTAAAAAATGTTATTACTTGGACATAAAGGTATCATCGGGTTGGCTCGATTTTAAAGAAAAATGTATAATTATAAATTTAATCATCAATGTTTATATCTTTTGTCTGTTTTATTTTATTTTTTATTTTGGTCATCAATATTTTAAGCAGTGTTAAATTTGGCCATTAATTTTTCAAAAGTGTCGAATTACCTTTTTTAAAGGAAGTGCAGACTAAAATATTATTTTTTTTAACGGTGTTGGCATGATAACCTGTGTAGCAGTCCATGTGTACTTCACTTGACTTAAATGAAAATTTTCGAAAAACTTAGAGATTATTTTGTACTTTTTTGAAGTTGTATAATTAAAACGTAAATTCATTAATAATTATTGAGGTGAGATGCAGTTTTCCCAATTATTAATGGATTTTTTTATTAAAGCCTTCTTAAAATCAATGTCTTCAAAAAACCCAAAATCCTAAAGCCCATTAACACTCAAAACTTGACCTCCCTAAAACCCTAGATTTAGAAATTCCAATATATTAACTCCATTGTTAAATTATCATACGCCATTTAAAAGACCAGAACCAGAGCACTGCGAAAGGGTTTTACATCTAAAATGGCGGCCAAAAGGAAAACCCCAATCAAGACCCGAAACCCAGATCTAATTCGCGGTGTGGGTAAGTACTCAAGGTCTAAAATGTACCACAAGCGTGGCCTTTGGGCAATCAAGGCCAAAAACGGCGGCGTTTTCCCCCGCCACGAACCCAATCCCAAACCCGCCACCGCCGTCGAGAAGCCTCCTAAGTTTTACCCCGCCGACGATGTCAAGAAACCGCTTCTTAATAAGCGCAAGCCCAAGCCCACCAAGCTCAGGTTTTTTTTTATTTAAATGTTATTTTTAAAAAATTTGTAGATCTCCAAAGATATGTTTTTGAATGTTGGGTTTTATTTTTTTAGGGCTAGCATTACTCCAGGAACGGTGTTGATTTTGTTGGCTGGGAGATTTATGGGGAAGAGAGTTGTTTTCTTGAAGCAACTCACCTCTGGGCTCCTTTTGGTTACTGGTATTTTTTTTTTCAGTTTTTTAGCTTTTTTTTTTGGAATTTTTTTACTGCTATCACTTGTTTGATTGTGATATTGTTCTTGGTTTATTGAATTTTGGTTTGGGATTTTTTTTTATGAAATGGAATTAGTGAGTGTTAAGTGTAATTTTAAAGCAATTGCAGTTCATTGTTTAAAAAATTAATTAATTAATGTAATATTTGTGTAATTCAAATGCAAAGTTGCTGTATGGCAATGGTGTTATTACATTTTTCTTGAAGTATGTCGTGTCCGACACTCATTTCCGGCACTTATCTAGACATATTGGTTATCGGATATGACCAAGACCCTTTATATATATGGAGAAACTTAGAAAAGATACTAACATACTTATATTCAATACTAGTGCAACTAACATAGATGTGTATTTTAACCCAAAATCATAACCCGAGCGGCGTACTTGATTATTTTGTGTGCATTATATTTGTTTTCCAACATGGTATCCAAATTTGTCTCTTTTAGCTTAGTGTGGCTAGTTATTTCTTGGCTGGTTTGTGAACTCGGTTCTCATTGTTTTTGTTGAATATCTATCTACACATAATATAGGTTTGCAATATGACCCGGACCTTTATATATATGGAGAGACATAGAAAAGATGAAAACATACTTATATTCAATACTTGCACTACAATGCAACTAACATAGATGTGTATTATAACCTGAAATCATAACCCGAGGAACTGACTTGATGATTTTGTGTGTATTGTATTTGTTTCCCGACATGGGATCCGAATTTGGCTCTCCTAGCGTAGTGTTGCTAGATTATTGCTATTTCTTTGCTGGTTCTTCAACTTGGTTTTTTATGTTGAATATCTATCATTCTTCATTCTAGTCCTTTGTTTTAAATTTGGGGAATTCCCTTTCATTGCAGGACCATTCAAGATTAACGGTGTTCCTCTACGGCGTGTGAACCAATCCTACGTCATTGCCACTTCCACCAAGATCGACATCTCCGGGGTTAACCTAGACAAGTTCGATGACAAGTACTTTGCCAAGGAAGTAGAAAACAAGAAGAAGAAAACCGAGGGAGAGTTTTTCGAAGCTGAGAAAGAGGTCGGTTTCTTGTTTTGCATTTATAATATAGTTTAAGCCGTATTAGTCGGATTTATCTAATTCGATTCCCCTGTTATCCGTCTATTACAGGACAAGAAGAAACTACCCGAAGATAAGAAAGAAGATCAGAAGGCCGTCGATGCCTTTTTAATAAAGTCGATCGAGGGAGTCCCGGAATTGAAAGCCTACCTCGCCGCTAGGTTTTCACTCAAATCCGGCATGAAACCACATGAACTCGTCTTCTAGAGGAAAATTTTGCAGTTAGTTTAAGTGCTTTTACTTTGGTTTTTTTAGACTATCAATGGATTTATTTAAAAAATACTACATGGGAAAAAACAAAACCTAAATTTTGTGATATTATTTTTGGTTGATAATGCAAAAAACCCTAATTTTATTACTTGAATTTGTGTTTTTGTTCATAGTTTGATTGAATCTTTGTCCTGTTTTCGTTGTATTGTTTGAAAGTTACCAATATGCAAAATGTAGAATTGGTATTAAAAAAACTAAATATGCTTTATATTTGGTTTATTTTTAAATATATATTCATAACTAATTTCATTAATTTGTACATAATAAATGCATAACTTTCTTGGAATTTATATAAATCAAATTTTAAATTCTAATCTTCTAATTTATTTTTGGGTTAATGCATCATTTACGGTAAAGTTAAATAAATTTTTTATAAGATAATTATTAATGTAATTTTATAGATATTTGATGTTTTCATAATTTAATCTTTGAGAATAATTTATATTAGCGTCATATTAAAAATTAAGGTTTTAGGTATCAATAAAATTTCGTTACATCATCAAATTTTAAAACATAGAATTGTTATTATACATATTCATATTCAACTTACTCTGTAACTCGAGTTTTTTGTTTTAAAAGAAAATAAGTAATTAAAATAAAAAAATTCAAATAACATAGAAAGATTAAAATTTACACTATTGTTATTACTGAAAATTCAATACAATACAATTTTTTTCTTTTAAAAATGTATAATATGAAATAGGAAACAGTTTAAAACGGAAAAAAAACAAAAAATTCACTGTCTAGCAACTAGTTTTATTAAAAGAAAAATTGGTTAAACAAAGATACTTCTGAAAAGAAAATTAAAACTTGTAAAAGAAAATATATTTATTTATAATTTAAAATTTAATTATTTTAAGTAATTGAAATAATTAAATTTAAACTAATTTGGAGAAGATAGTAGCTAACTAGCTATAGATGAATATATAATAATATTTTATTATTTTTAAAATTTAATAATATGATATTATATAATATACAAATAAATTAATAGGTGAGGATACAAACAAATAGCTCAGTGGTAGAGCATTTGACTGCAGATCAAGAGGTCACAGGTTCGAACCCGGTTGGGCCCTAACGTTTATGAATTTTAATTTTTAAATTATTCAGATGACATCATCACATAACAGATAATGAGTAGCTGGAAGTCTCAACCGAGAGCTTTTTTCACTTCAAACAAAAGGACTAAACCGATAAACAACAAAAGGATTAAACCGTTAAACAACAAAAATATTAAGTCCTAATCTAAGTTTTTTAAAAAGGAATTAAAAATCGAAGTGGAAAAAAATTGAGATACTATAAAGATTAATTGATGCAATAAGCCTTTATTTTATTTTTATTTTATTTTTATTTTTATAAAACATGACAATTTAAATTCAAATTTTCTATTCTAGCTTTTTCTGTTTATTATATTATAAACTAGGTAAGTTAGGGGTTTTATTAAAATTTTCAAATTTTAATTTAAGACAATTTTAAATCAAATCCACCTAGCTCAACTCCAAAAGATTTTTAAAATCCTCTATTTCAATTTTCTAATTATTTTTATTAATAATATATTAATTCTATTTCATTTGATTTATCAAAAAATATTCAAACTCGAAAACTCAAAACTATCCCATTTTGACTATAAAAGTCCACAACCAAAACACACCCTATCTAAACTTGAAGTAACCCAAATACAAAATAATCAAACTTGAAATGATTCAAATAAATAACTCAAAATAACATATACCCAAGATGTCACTACCCAAAAACCCCAATTGGTAAAACCGAATGATCCAACAACCCAAGTTCAAAGTATCCAAAATTATAAAAACTCAAATTGACCCGAGTCAAACTTAATCCCATCAAAAACCATCACAAAGCTTAGTATCATATTATGCAGAAGCAAAAATAGCCATATCATATCCAAAAGGCAAAAGCATTGCACCAATTAAAACCATAAAGCATATAGAAGCCATCCGTTCTAATGAAGCTTTGATAGTACATTAGAAACATGAATATAGAAAGCCTAGAAAAATGTGAACCAAATCCCAAAAACAAGGTATTTTTATCTACATGGATTGTGAAAGTTGAAACAAGAATCCTCCTATTCCTACCTTAATCCCTTCAAAGAATGAAGGATAGCAAGAAACTTAAGGTCGCTTGCTTACCAAGGTTTTAAACCATGAATGACCCCTTCAGCAAGGATTGAAGTAAAATTGCCCTCATGAACCTATATGGTAATAGACATTCAAGAATATGTCAAATTTCCGAAGACAAAGTGATGATAGAAAGTATCTATGCTATTCAAACATATCATCATCAGAGGATGATCATCAGCCAGCTTCCGTCAACATCATCACCGCATCGACATTAATGTTCGGACCTTGTGTTGTCGTTCGGCTTTTTTAGCACTTGGAGTCTTTTTCATTTTGCTTAGTTCTTCCATCACAGCTTTCTCCACTGTGTCAATGGAATTCAAGAGCTTCTTTTGAGGTGTAAGAAGCTCCTCCGAAGATTCCTCGGGTTTCTGGTTTGTGACATTGAGCAATATCTTCGATACATTCCGTACCGATGGAGGACAAGGCTTCAATCTAGTAGTTGAAGCTGGTGTTGAGAAATTGTGCTCGAGTTGAGCAACTGATGATATGTTTGAACCAAGAATAGTTTCATCATGTGGTGGTATTGGGGTCTCTACTATTTGGCCTTCACCATCCCCTAAACGAGCTCTCCTCCTTTCAATGGCCTGGTTACATCCTTATAAATTTCAGTGAAAAATAAACAAAAATGCATATACCATGAACTATTTTTAGGATCGAATCGTATGACTCCGACGAACCTGAATCTAAATTATGCTTCCCCCTTATAACTGAACCAAAAGAAATACGAGAAATTTTCAGCCTTTGACACTTAAAATGCAAACATTTCATTTGGTGAGATCAAATGCAATTATGGGATGACAATGAAACAGGACAGTATAACGAATAACAGTTGATGAAAGCGTTAAAAGCTAGCAAAAGAACTGAAAATATAAACCACATTCAATTACACAAGAGATAAGCAATGTGATACTTTTCATGTACTGTATGGATCCATGAACATTGGTATATATACATATACTAGTTTCAATATACCATTTTGACTTTATAGCTATGTACATATATAGCTTAATTTCTAGTTTCTTAATATAATATATAGATGCATGCAAATATAATTTAATTACATATAATAACATATTCATATGCAAATATAAATATAAAATATAAAATTATTAATTAAACTCAATAACTTAATTTAAATTTATACGAGCTAATACGGACTGATTGAGACTGATGTTGACCAAAACAATCCCAAACACACTAATGTTTTGACCAAAACTACTTGATACCGGTTTAAGGCTAAAATGGAACACACCCATCAATAGATTATTGACAACCATGATTAAAAATAAAAACAATTAGATTAAAAATCAAAGGGTACAAAAGGAGGGGGGTTTTTTTTTCAATGAATCAAAACCCAGAAATAAGAAAGTAAATTTAGTTCATTCAAACCCAGAATAAGCAATTTTTCATAGTAATACCAAAAACAAACACACTGCCTTAAATTTTTAAGTATTCGTTCATGAATGAACAAAATTTTAAGCACCAAAAATGGATCATAATTTCAAGAATCTATCATTACCAAAACAAAACAGAGCAATTAAACAAACAAAACTTAAAGAAACAGATCAAAAGCCAATAAATAAAGAAGAAAAAAGCGATTATTACCCTTACAACAGCAGTGATATCTCTAAGAGGAGTTCTTGGGTACCAAGAAGGTAACACACTAGCCGTACCACGACCTCTTCCACGGCCCAAAGGACTCGGTGTCACCGAAGCATTCTCTCTTCCGGTCGATCGATAAAGATTCCGGCTACGTCGAATACCGATTCTCGGAGTCCCAAAACTGCCACCTCGTCGGAGCCCTACACCACGCCCCGTCGAAGTAGTAACACCAACAACACCCATTGACCTACGCGTGACTGATTGTCGAACGGGAGAGCCTAAAAGATCCATCGATTCATCTGAGAGAATCCCCAAAGGCCCAGACCGTCTTCGAGCGAAGACTTCCGCTATATCAACGGCTCTCCCGAGTCTATCTCTTGACTCCGCCATTGCTGAAAAACAAGCAAATGGGTATCTAAAACTTCCCAAGAAAATGGAGAAAAAAAGAAGAAAATGATTGAAAATTTGGATTGGGTTAGTTCCAATTTGTAATGAACTACTTACCTTCGAAGAAATGGGGGTTTGCTTGAAAGGGTTTTAACGGTGATGAAGGGTCTCTTTGAGGCAGCAAAAGATTAAAAAAAAAAAAACTTTTGGCTCTTTGAAGACTGTGAATTTTGGCAAATTTTTCAAAATGAAAAATGGGCGGCATTATAGGCAAAGAAAGGAGCTCGGGACTGAGGGACTGATTTGTGATTTCAGCAATAACTTTTTAGCACGTGCGAGTCATTTGATTTTCAAATTTTACGTTTAGGCGCTTAAATGTAAACAAATATGTTTATTCTGGGTTTAGTCCTTCTATTATGCTGAAATTTTATATTTAATCCTTATTAGTTTTAGTCCCTTTCCTTTTTTTTATACATACTGATTACCATTTTTTTAATTTGAAAAAATAAAATAAATTTATATAAGTAACTATATGAATAAATATATAATTTAAAAATATAGATTTTAGGAAAATCATTTTAAAAGATAAAGATTTTTCCTGAAATATATATATAAGGATTATTAATTTATTTTTCATTTTAAATAAAACTATAGCCTTAACTTTTAAATTTCTTAAGTTTAAATTTGACTCAATAAATAATTTGAAATTATTATAAAATAAAATAATAAAATAGTTATACAAATACATAACATAATATATTATTAATTAAATGAATCATTCATAATTGCATCAATAATAAAAATAAAAATAAATTATACATGATGTTATTTTATTAATGAAATTATAATATAATATATTTTTAATAATTTAATAAATATTAGATAATTTCAAAATTTTCTTATATATTATTTTTAGTCTAATGTCTTTAATGATCATTTTCAATTTTCATCTCACCACTATAGTAATTAAATTCACTACTACCGCTAAGGGCGAAACTAGGGGAGAAACTAGGGGGCTAGCAAGGACCCCGGCCCCTCAAAATGAAAATTTTTTCATTTAGGCCTTTTAATTTATTTAAAATTTTAATTTAGTAAAAGTAAAATTAAACTTTGGTCCCCTTAAAATATAAAAATTCGATTTGATCCTTTAAAAATTATAAAGATATAGACTATTAAAATGGTGATATTGCATTTTTACTATCCTACAAATTATAATTTAATTTTAACCTCTAAACTCTTTTTCTAATTTTGCCCCTGGTTACTGCTGTTTTTAATCTCACCGCCTATCCAAAGGAAACCCAAGTAAGCACTCCAGTAACTTGTAATTTACCAAGTTAATTTGAATTCTAAGAATATAGATAATAAAGAGTTTAAATTTCCTTAGAACTCTATTTTAGATAAGTTTGATTTTGAGTGGTTGGTGCAATTCAATTTGTACTGTTTACTCAGCTATAAGTAAAAACATTTTGGTGTGTAAATTTTTAACGAAATTAATCAACTAAAACGAATTAGTTTAGTTAATTGGTCACCATCAAATCTAATTTAGTTAGGGATCGTTAAAGTTTTTCAAATTTTAGTTATTAATTAATTCGGTCTAAAGCGAGTAATTAACTACTTAACTGATTAATTGAATTTATTAATAATATATTGTAAGCCTAATATATTAGATAGGTCCAATATATTATGTAAGCCTAAAATAAAAAAATTTAAATTACCTTTGAATAATATAAGTTATTTTAATTATGAAAGACATTTTGTAATTTTCCTTGTTGAGTTAATGACTCAGTTGAGGTGACACAAACTCAATTAAGAACCTAAATAATAGTACAGAGTAACAAATAACAGCAATTAACATTTGAATAACACCTACTTTTGGATTTTATATCTCAATTATAGAATAAACTTATTTATTATATTAGATCATGATAACTCTACAACGTGGGTGAAAAATTATGTAAAAAGTATTTATAAATATTGATTAAAATAGAGAAAATATTTTTAAATAATAATTTATTATATTCAAATTTCATTAAGTGCAGTTTTATTTCAGGTTTAAATTTTTTATAATCTTTATAAAAAATATAAAAGATAAAGAAATATCTTATATTTTTAATATAAGAGTTTTTGTCGAATTTTTAATTGTATTGGTTGACCCGTGACATCAATTTAAAAATAGAATTAAATGTAGCATAAATATTAAAATTTCACTTTTATACAATTAAAAGTATATTAAATTTTGATTTATTTCTCCAAAATATATATTAAAATTTGAGTTTTATTCAATTAATTCGTGATATGTATATATAAAGCGATCAATATAACTAAAATTCAATATGGTATTTGTATTCTTTTCCTTTTTT
The DNA here is from genome assembly GCF_025698545.1 of Gossypium raimondii. Lineage (NCBI taxonomy): Eukaryota > Viridiplantae > Streptophyta > Magnoliopsida > Malvales > Malvaceae > Gossypium > Gossypium raimondii. The sequence continues at coordinate 1,533,911 of NC_068575.1, forward strand.
TATAATTACTAAGTTACTATTATTTTTTATTAAAAAAAAAGGTAAACTTACTTAACTTTTAGAGCACTTTCATTTTGATCACCCAAAATCAAAGCTTACAAATTCGTCACTCAATTTTTAAGGCGTTTTCAATTTAATCATTGAACCGTTAAATCTTTAACGACGGTTAACTATATACGCAACATCATGTTCTCACTTTCATTTTGGTCACCCAAAAAAAATCCTTTTTAAAGCACTGATTGGGTAAAAGAGTTAAGGATTAAAGTGAAAATTTTGTGGGAACTAAAATAATGTAATAAAAATTTTCAAATTGTACTTATTTATCACATTGCCGAAAATTTTGGGTTTTAATTACAATTATTAAAAATGATTTATTTGAGTTTATTTTAATTTTGAAACATAAAATAAAATTTTAAGATTTAAAATAAGACCAAATTAACTAATTTAATTAATTTCAATATTATAGTAACAAATCGGTTAATATTATCAATGCATAAAAAATTTCTATAACTTATTTAATTGATTTTGATGTTCGAATTTTAAATTTTCAATATTAAAAAAATTAGAACTTTCAGCAATGGGATAAACAAGTACAATTTGACCATTTTAAAGTCATTATTATTTTAATTTCTACCTTTTTTCACTTTAATCCTTAATGTTTTTTACCCGATCAATATTATAAAAATGATATTTTGGGGTGATCAAAATGAGAGTATGAACATGATGTAGCGGGTACAAGTTAACTATTGTTAAATATTTAATGGTTGGGTCACTAAAAAGAAAGCACCCTAAAATTTGAGTAACGAAATTACAAAGATTTTATTTTGGGTGACTAAAATGAAAACATGCTAAAAGTTGGGTGACCAAAGGTAGTTTACTCCTAAAAAACTCTTATTGTTGAAAAAGAAAAAAGCCCTTGAAAGCACCATCAAGCCCCATGGGCCTTTAGTGTAGCCCATAGATATGATGATAAACTTATACCCGACACAAATAAATCTTTGAATTTTGCTATAAATAATTTTAAATAGTAAAAAACCCTTTTTTATTGCCAAATTATATATTTTATTGTATCAATAATGTTATATTTATATAAATTTTGATATTTTAATAAAATAAATATTACTATAGAAAATTAGAGACATTTTTAGTTTTAAAATATATATTTTTAATTTTTGTATAATTATTTCAAAATATTAAGATTTTTTAAATAAAATAATAATAGAAGTAGCTCTTATGTCAGTAGACATGATATGTTTGGCTCCCCAAAATTTGGACATGAAATAATACAGCTTGCTAATCATGTTTTCCAATCATTCAACAAAGTGAAGGCTTCACTGTTCATAAAAATCCAACCTCATCAATATGAGCTGAAACCCGATATAACCCGATTTGATTATAAAAAATTATCATGAATTTAAAATTTATTTAAGTTTAAAATAATTTGAATTTTTAATCTAAATCCGAAATAGCTAAAATAAGTAATTAAAAATTGAAGTGATTAGAACTCGAAATAATTCAAAATTTCAAAACTCTTCCAACCCAAACCCAAAGCTAACTTAAACTTTATATGAATCGAACCCCAAAATGACTTAAAATTGGTGGGACCATTAGTTTGACGATCCAATAAAAATCATTAAAATTCATAAAAAGAAAGAAAATAAAAATAGGAAGCTGGTTCAATTAGTCCACATCAGTTTGCGGTTCAACCGGTCTAATACCATTCTCTACGCTACTGTCCCGACTAATTCTCAATCCAACCAGTTTGACAAGCTGATCCGATCTGGTCTAGTTCAAACATCACTATGAAAAAGTAACTTGAAACTGAACTGAAAAAAGTCCAAAAAAATCCAAACAATAATAGTCCGACACGAAATTGAAGCCTCAAACTTGAATAGCTCAAACCTGAAACAACATGAACTTAAAATAATCTAAACCCAAAATGATCTTAATTTTAAAACTTAAACTGACCTGATCTAAACCGATTCAATCCAAAACTAATCTAATTCACTTAATTAACAAGTTTACATCCAAATTCGGAAAAATCGAATTTATCGAATCGATAATTCAACTTTTGAAGGGGTCTAAAACCAAAATGGGCCAAATATAAGAGTCAAGTCACATCAGATCAATAAGAGCAGCCAGTTGGAAAAGAAAAATAATGAACTGAAACCGAGCCCCTCACAAATCATTTAATGCGTCATAGGTCCTTGTAATTAGCCTTCAATTATAAAAGCTAAGCTATGCCATGAACCACAAATCATATAGGGATCTATGGTGTTACACAAATTTTGCATAGATAATTGCTCTTTTTCATTTTTGGACCAACGTGAAATTTCACATCTTAGGCTAATTTAGGGCCTAACCCAGCATGTCAGTGAGAGTACCAACTGAATTGATTATTAGGGTTTCAATCTGTCTTTACAAATATCCCTCTTCTCATCATTGTTGTGTGTTTGTACAACTTCTTGTTTAACCCTTTTCTTGTTTGTCAAGTTTCTCCTCCCCAAAAAATATTATTATTTTACAGTCACAATTCGATGTTATAATAATATTGTTATTTTATCATGGTAACGATGCTTAATGAAAGGAAAAATAAGTCTAAGACTTGAACACGATATGAGCTTCATTGCTGTTGATTTAACCGAGTTGGTTCATGCAGTCATTTTTAAGGCGTTAAATTATAGTTTTGGTGTGTTAATTATAATTAAATTTGGAATTTAATCTACTTTAATTTAGTATAGTTTGTTCATGTGGTGGATCTTGACATTAATTTTAGGGCTAATCAAGTATTCAAAGAAATTTAGTGAGGTTTTAATTAAAAAAATTAAAATTTTGAGGGGCTTAACGCGAGTTTCTAAAAATTTTGGGGCATAATAATAAATTCTAAAAACTTTAAAGGGGCCTAATACAAAATTTTCAAAAATTTAAGAGAGCTAATGACAAAGTTTCCAAATTTTGGGGGGCCAAGGCTTCCTGACCCTAATTACATTCCGTCTTTGATTTGATCCTTTTACTTCTATAATATCAATATTTAGATCTGTACAAAAAAAAAAACACCTTTTAACTCATAATGTTGATATAAATATATTTTTAGGTGTTATTAAGAAAAAAAATCGTATTTTAACAAAAATAGCTAACAATGTACAATAGTTTGAATAATAGAGGATCTTAATTATCTCAAATAAAAACACTAGGACTAAATCCGAATTTGAATATATTAGAAAGGCCCAAAGCATAATTTGTCCCGCACTCAAATTATTTTTTCTAATTCAAATCAAACATTTACAATCCCATCCCTTATCTTTATACTACACTTTTATAGAACAAAATAAGATAAAACCCTAAATGATTTTAGGTGAAAAATCATGCAATCCATATATAGAGAGAGAGAGAGTAAAAGATCATATGAAGCACAAATGAAGTTGAAACATGAAGTTAAAGAGATGTATGGGGACTTGGCCACAATTGGAGTCCATTGATGAGGTGGGGGGATTTTGTACCATGAAAGTTGCTGCAAACTGACTGATGCTCTGCAAATGTTGCCTATTGTTGATTGGTCTATCATTTTAATGGTGAAAAAAACAACAAAACCTAATTGCTTTAATGGTGATAGCTAAATGTAGAGGGCACAAATTTGCTAGTTGAACCCTAAAGGTAAGGTCATTGTTTAGTTTAGTGGTACCCCTAAGGTGTTAGGTTCCTTTAATGGATATCTACACTTGAATCATTGTGTGGGCAATGTTAAAAAATCAAACACATTGGTGGTCGAACTGGTTGTACTTCCGATTAAAAGTTTAATTAATTTAATTATTGGTTTGAATTACCTTTTATTAAGAATGGCAATAGAATGGGGTAGAGGTGGATGTTGTCAAGTCCATCACGCTTCGTAGTTGACATATTTTGTTTTATTATGAATATATAATATTGAAAATAACTAGCACTTTTATGGATGTTGGATACATCAATTCCGGTTTTGCACCGTCTCATCCCATCTTAATTTGTTTTTTGTTAATTATTTCTAATATTTTTAATCTTTTTAAAAAAATAAACATAAAATACAAGGATTATTTTTCTACAACACAATTTTACAATCTTACCCTTTTAATAGCTATATGTATAAATGTGTTCTTTTTTACAAGCGAGGGTAATGGAACGGGATAGAGACGGATGTTGCTAAATACCTCACCCCTCCACACCACTTACACTTTCCACTTTAGATGTCTAATCTTCAAAACAAACAGAATCTCTATGAATGTTGAATATATATCCATTATTGTCTCGTCCCGCCTACCTGAATTTGATTTTTACTAATTATTTCTAATATTTTAAATCTTTTTAAATGTAAGCAAATATTTAAATATAATTTTTATTCAAAAAAATAAATATAAAATATCAGGGTGTTTCTATAACACGTTTTTACACTTTTAAAGGTAAAATAATAATTCTATTCAGCAAAACAAAACGAACAAATAATTACCATAACCACTCATATCCACTGCCCAAAACAACATCCATTCCACCCCACCTCATCTCGTATCTAGTTTTCAAAAATATATCTACCTATACAAAATTAATCAGTTCAAAATACATCAAACAAACGATTTAAAAGTTACCATTCTTACTTTTCACCATACCTAATAATAATGGTATAGGTATATATGGGGAAGTTTTGGAAGGCATGTGGGCTATAAAGATGCCATATGAGGGGACCCTACCTTTGAGAGGTATTCTACAATGAAGGTATGAATAAAGGTTAAAAAAGATAAGTGGGAAAGGGGAGAGCCCCCCACCAACAATGGACTATTGTCTTCAGCCATTCATGGTGGCCATAGATAACGATACTATATGTCAACCACCAATCCATCGTGTAATTGATATTCAGTCAAACTTTTTAACTCTTTTAGCAACTCTCACCTTTTGTAATTTCTTTTCTTCATTATTACGTCTTTTTAAAAGCGTCGGGTTATTCGTCTATTCATTCGATATTTAGAGAGTTTAGACAAAAATATCAACCTCTAAAATATGTTTGGATAAAAATTTAAGCTTGTGTGGAGAATAAGTTGTGCTTGAGCTTCAATATTTAAGACTCGAGTCAAGGTTTTTATTAATATGGTTATGCATTGTAATAAACGATTCGATTGTAGGGATTCAAATATATTGATTATAATTATTGTTGGTACTTATAATTTCTTAAAGGAAAAGTTATGTTTCAAATATTTTCACAATAATTGAATCTTGATTCAAGAAAATTGAAGGTTTTTTTTTGTTTTTCAGATCACTTTGAAATTTTTTAAATGAGCTTCTTAAAATGAGTTTCCCATAAACAAGAGAATTTTGTAAGAATTGTAAAATTTAACTTTATAAGAAAATCGCTAAGAAAATGTTATAATAATATAAATAATAACACATGAATTTATGTATTTAATTACTAAGAAAAGTTTAAATATAATAGTGATCGACTTACATTATTGTAAAATTAAAGTAAGTTTATACATTTTATAATTTTGTATGAGTAATATTTTAATAATTTGGGTATGATTATGAAAATACATAAAAATATTTTTAATTTATGTATAAATAAATCGTATATAAAAAATTAGACAAACATTACAAACAAAACGACCTAAGCATAGTACTCCACCTAAGTGGGATTCATAATAGACCAAACCCAACCACGTTTTATACAAATTCCTTCCTTTTTCTCATTGTTTGATTGTATAGTTGATTTGAAATTGAGAATCATATTTCACATCGATTTTTTTCTATAGAAAAAATACACAGGCGTTTTTTCTCAATATTTAAAAAATTAAAATTTATCTGATCCCCTATTTCCAATAATTTTTGACAATCGACCGTCTAGTCTATCAGTAATCAGTAGCCATTCCTTTCCACCTCTCTCCCTCTCTTCTTCCTTTTTTTTTTTTTTTTTGCTTCCATTTCCCATTCTTTTGTCTCCTCTTCCTTTCATTAGTGGTTGTGTTGGTCGGATTCCTTATTGCCTCCCTACCATTTGTGACCTCCTTTGACTGACACCCACCTCCCTTTTTCCAATTTTCTCTTCCTCATGCCTTTTCATCTATTTTTTCCTTTTCCTTTTTTCATCAGTGTAATGGTTGCCTGACCAGCAACCTTCATTGCATACTCTTTTCTGTTCACCAAATTCGACTATTTTTTCTAGTTTAAAGGAGTCTTTTTCGGAATAATAAACCCCTTTGAGTCAATAGAGGCTCGTGTTTTCTCGAGTTCATAGTAACTCGTATTCTCAAGCCCAATAATGCTTGGCTAGCTTTAGTTCGTATCGACTTATTTTTTGTCTACGTTCGACTCACTATTTCTACCGTTGGTTTTAGATCTAGCGCACCAAGTCGTGAAGGTCAGGTGGCTGATGCCTAATGATGAGGCTTGTGTCTGAGATGTTTATGTTTTTCCTTTCTCAGTATTTTTTTCAAAAGGATTTTTATCAATGTGGTCTAACTTTCAATACTAGAGCCATTCACTCCTTTCCTTTAATTATAAAAATTTGTATATCAATACAAAATAATATGTTAAAATAAAATCAATTGTTAATTTATATAAAAAAAATTATATATAAAAACATTTTAAATATAATTAGGATAAAAGAAATAAATAAATAAATTTAATTTGATGGACTTAAATTTTATGTGCATATTTTTAATCCCTTATTATTGTTGTTTTGCTTTGATATGTTAAAAGCGACTCGTGGCCTAACTTCAAATGCTACATAATAAACTACCTCAACCACAATCATCATAAAAGGAAAAAGTTACAAATAAATAATAAAATAATTGTATTTATTATATTTTTTTACTTAAATAGTAACATTTGCTGTTATTTAATATTTAAAATTTGAATTTGAATTTTTAAATGGTGTAAGAAGATTAAATAATAAAATTAGGTTTTTTTCATATCTATTAAGAAAATATTTTATATTAAAAAATTATTCAATATTTAATATAAGTGGAGTAGTAATAAGTTTGTATTTTAATAAAATATATTTTTTAATTTCTTAATGTATCTGTCGGAGCAAGCCTAGTAACTAATCATTCGCGTTTTGTAAGCCCATTAAGGGGTAGATGCTGGTTAAAAGATTTAAAACTGCTCCATACCCAAGACGATGGTCGAACCCTCGGCCACCGATTAAGGTAGGAGAGAGACCTTTGCCATATTTAATTGTTTTATTTAAAGATGATGTAAAAATATGAAAAGACAAAATTATCATTATAATAATATTATTTATAATTTAAAAAGAGTGTTTTTGTAATTTCATAACTGAGTTTGCATCACTCTTAACTAGGCTACCAACTCAGTAAAGTACTTAAATAATATTATAATTATTGATTAAATTCAAGGATTGTCATATGGTTCTTGAATATGATTCTCTCCGGGTTCGTGGTTGCCCTCTCAACAATGATATTCTCAAGACTTAAACTTGAGCTTTTTTCTAGGGAGTGTAATGTGCTTTATTATTGCACCCAACGCTTATTGGTTAGTCCTTAAATTTTAAAACATTTTAATTGATTCTTCAAAGCATATATTTCATACCAATCAGGTCGTTCCATTAATTTAATGATAAATCGGCGTTAAATGCCAACTTGAATGTGATGCGGAGCACGAACGTGTTAGATTTAAGAAGACCATTTTTTTGGCTAGAAGATTCAAGTTGTCTACTTAATACATAAAAATGTATTTAAAATTTGATCCCCATATATATATATGATATTGGATTCATATATTTTAAATATTCTCGGAGTTAGTATAGTGATAAATGACAGTGTTGTTTGAGTCGGACTAGTTGGTCAAACAAGTTGGATCGAAAATTGATTGAGAAATTGGTTTGAAAGTGACTTTAAATCGATTAGACTGAGAACCGATATGAATTAGTTGAACTAATTAAAAACTTGTCGAACTAATTTTTTAATAATTTTTAATTGGGCCAATCAGGCTAGTGAACCAGTGATCTAACCGGTCAACCACCAATCCGGTTTAAAAAGTAATGATAAATGGTTAAAAATAAATGCAAAGAAAATGATGGGTCATAAAAAACAGTGTCGGGGTTGGTTTGTGGGCGGTCCCCGCCCTATGGGACCGATCCAGTGTCTTAAGCCCCACGGCTCGTCCTACCGGTTCCCCACATCGGTTTCATTTTTATTTATAAACAGTTATATTTATTATTATTTTTATAATGTACAATATTAAAACTTTCCCTTAAAAAATAATGCCTTCCTTATAGTATATATTATTTATTGCTTCATAGCCTTCATTGGGATTCTTGCATTTGACTTCAATTTTTTTTTTACATTTAATATAATGTTTTTTCTTGTTTTAAAAGATAATATATTTGATTATATTATTTTATTAATATTAGTGTTACTAAATGTTATATTTATCGAACCGATTAGATTAAGAATCGGTCATATATTAGTCTAAACAAAAAAGTTGAATTGGTTAAATCGTAAATCATTCTGAATTAGGATAAAAATTGGTTGAGCCAAACGGTTGAACATCAATTGCATTGTAAACGGATGGCTTGATTGATTTGACCACTAATTTAGTTTTAAAAACCATGACATTAATTTAGAGACTATTATTTTTATTTTGGGTTTCTATGCAATGGCGAAATTAGAAAACTTTTTTAGAAAGCCGAAATTAAATTGTAATTTTTACGATAGTAAAAATATAATTTTACTATTTTAATAACCTATATCTTTAAATGAAATTTTTATATTTTTAGGAGAACTAATGTGTAATTTTATCTTTACTAATTTATTTTAAGGGGGCGGGCCCCTACCAACCCTCTAATTTTGCCCCTATTTTAGTGGCGAATAATAGTGTTGTTGAAATCAAACTAGATTGGTCGGATTAAAGACCAATCGATATACCGGTTTGTAAAAAAATTTAATCGATTTTTAAGCAAATTGTTTGAAACTAATAAAATAAATTAAGACAAAAATCGATGATTGTACCGATCTATCAATTTTTAATTTTTTTATTTTATTAAATTTTACGTATTTAACTATTTTAAATACATATTTAAATTAAAAATTACTGGTTTGAACCGTTAAATCACCAATATTTATTTTTAAACATTGGTGGATGGATTGTTGATAAGTGAATGTAAAAGGATAAATTGTTTTGAAATTATATAATTGATTTTTAAGTAAATTACATTAATATATATTTTTAATTTTGTTCATTAAACTTTTAATTTTAGTATTTATTTAATGTTTAATTAAACATGAATAAATATATTAGCATTTGGTTTTATGGATCTAACTACCTTTAAAATTACATATTAATGCATTTTATTTTAGTGAATATATAAAATTGATACATTGTTGATATACATATAATATGTATAAAACATAAATACTATATATAAACATTGCCATGCATGTCATCACTGAATGATGATCATCTTTACAATTTTAATTCTATGTTTTAGAAATTAAGAAAAAAATATTAAAGCACTAAAATTTTAAAGCCAAATAAAAGTTATATAAATATATATGTATATTTATGTAACAAGAGTTTTTTTTTTAAGTGTAACAGTAAGTTAAACTTATAAAATTTTGTATTTAATTATGTTAATTTTAATAACTAAAAGTATTATAGAGGTTTTTGTATAGACTTGTTCGTGGGTTAGGTTGTCCGTTCAGGTTCGAAGGCTCGTCAAAAATTTGAAAAGGTTTGGACAAAAATATTAAGCTTGAAAAATGAGTCAGAGCAAAAAAAAAAAAGTCTTATTTAAAATATGGGTTGGACTCGGGCTTGAATATTCAGGGCCCCCAAGTTTGACCCGCCCTATTTTTAAGTTTATAATACTTCATATTATGTTGTTTAGAACACATTAAACAATAAACCTATACTAAATATGTAAAACTAATCTAATGTAAACATTAAAATAATATTAAAATGACTATATAAAAAATTTTAATAAGTAAAAAATGTATAAATTTATTAAATAATAAAACAATATAATATAATATAAATATTTTTAAAAATTTAAAAAATAATATGGGCGGGTATAAAATGGGTTTGGGTTAGTTTGTTGCAAAAATGAGTGATTTGGACAAAACTTTAGACCCATGTTTTGGGTGAGGCCGAGCTTAGACAAACGTAAAGTATATTAATATCATGTTTAGACCCGACCCGAACCCAACCCAACTCGGCCCATGAGCACCTCTACCATTGTATTAGGAGTTAAATTACATTTTATCTCTTTTTAAAAAAAAAAGGCAAATTACCCCTGTATGTTAGATCAAAGAGCAAACTGATTAAAAATAGATAAAATTTTTAATAGAAAGGACCGATCTACTCTTTGGTCTAATATCCAATGACAAAATTACCAATTTAAGTAAAAAAAAAAAGGCAAAATGCAATCTAACCCCTAATTATGTTAAACGTATTATGCTACCATATTTGCACCCATACCTATTATGCTAAACGTACGAGTTCGAATTTCGCCATTACGCATCTGTGCAAACAATCTTGGCTCCTTTTGTTGCGATTCTTCGAAATGATAAACGACTAGTCATGAAATTTGTTCTATTTTTATGAGTAAGGATTGAACTCCCGACTACATAGTTAAGAAATGCGGCGAGCAACCACCACATCACACATATGATTAGTATGTATATATATTTTAGTATGTTATTATTTGAATAGTACGATTCAATGAGTCAAGCCTGATTCGAGCTTAAATTTATATAAATAAAATATTTTATATTTAAATAATTTTTGACGCATTAATAATTTACATATATAACGTTCAAAATACTAATATATATTTGTTGTTATTATTTCATATCATACCATAATTATTTATCATAAAATTAAGTCGAACCGTTCCTTATGTTATCATAAAATTAAATCGAACCGTACCCAATAAAACTTTCTTTCACTCTCAACGAACTGTACAGTTGGGGCAGTACAATTTTAATAATTTAGTTCGAGACTGAGAGTCCCACTTTCGTCTTTCTCTTTCAATCCTCTCTAAAATTAGAAATAAAAACAAATTTATTTATTTGAAAAAAAAAATCCCTGTTTATTATTAAACCAGACAAACCCAGCTACGTTGCTTTCTTTCTACTTCAAATGGCTGTGAAATTAATATCTCTCAATAACAATTAACAAGTTTTCTATTAGCTTGAGCTGACCGCCATTGAAGAACTAAATCAAAGCTTGTAAAAAAAATATTTGAAGTTGTTAAGAGTTGAAATTGGGGTGAATTAAAGGTGTGGGTGTTTTTTATTTTAAAAGAATTGAATTGGGTTTTTTTCAGAATTTGGATTTTGGGTTTGTTCTTCGTTTTTCTGCTATGGAGTCAAACGCGGGGACATTGGAGACCAGATCTAATAAAACGGCGTTGGAAAGGGAGGAAGTAGCGGCACTTGAATCGCTACAATTTACCGACGAAATCCACTGTTTGATGTCGGCTCCGGCGACCGACAATGCCAGTTCCTTCACGGCTTTGCTTGAACTCCCTGCTCCCCAAGCTGTTCAGCTTATTCACTCTCCGGATTCGGCTAAGCTCATTGCCGCTCCAGCTCCGAACGTTGAAGATTTCAAAGGCGGGTTTCATTTCCCTTCTAATGGTGGGCTAATTGAACGAGCAGCCAGGTTCTCCGTGTTCGCCGGCGAAGGTAATAACAAGAGCGACTCGCCTGAAGCGACGTCGAACATTTCAAGTGCAAATCTCCAGAAGGCAGTCAAGAGTGAACCGGCTGAGACCGACTCGTCTCAGCCGTTAATTTCCGATCCAACGGTGGAGAACCGGGGTATCAAGAGAAAAGACCGAGAAAAGGTGAAATTTTTTATATTGGGTTTCTGGGTGTTTCAATTTCGATCCAATTAGCTGATAAATTTGTTTTTTTTTCGAGCTTTTTAGGTGAAAGGGCAGACGAAGAAAAGCAAAACAACGGTGAAAGAGAGCTCCGACGACACCGAGAAGCTGCCTTACGTTCACGTTAGAGCTCGCCGGGGACAAGCAACGGATAGCCATAGCTTAGCTGAGAGAGTAATTTCCTAATTTTCCATAATGATTCCTTAATTAATCTGCTTATTTGTTTTAATTAAGCTAATATAATCTTTGTTTTTAGGCAAGGAGAGAGAAGATTAATGCACGTATGAAGCTCCTACAGGAGTTGGTACCAGGATGCAATAAGGTCAGTTCAATTTGGATTATTTAGTTCATTAATGATTAATGATTTGATTATGATTATGATTGTGTGATTAAATTAAGAATATTTGTCTAAATGGGTACCACAAAAAAGTAGGATTAGTGGATTACATCTTTTGATTATATTTCTTTAGTAACGGTTTTTGTACTTCGTCACCTTTTTGCACAGAAAAGAGAGTTACTTTTTGCTATGGGCACGGCTCTTTGATAATTTTAATGTTCTAGACCTTTCTTCCGTTGTTGGGTGAGTTTGTTAGGAGTCCCTTTTGAGGTTAACATCGTCTTTTTCATTTACAAACCGAGATAGTAGTTGCTGTTTTAGTGAAGGTAGTAAATGAAAAGAAGCTAATCTAATCTTTTGAATTGATGTTTTGGATGTTGAATACATCGGTGGAAAGGATGTTTGTTGCTAAAATGACGATTCTAGCCTTCGACGATAAAGGGAGAGAATTTTTTTATTCATGTGGAATGCTAGCTGGACATTTATCATCAAGTGCCCCTATGGACTTTGTCTAGTGGCTTGTTAGATTAAATGTCTTTTTGGGGTCCCCACTTTTCATTGATGTAGAATAGTTGCTAACTTCTCTTACAAGTTCGGCATCCATACTCTTATGGGATAGCAAGAAAAAGGATCACAAAAGAAAATGCCTTTTCTGTATGCCAAATGCTTGCCTAACTACATGGGGACATGATGTGATGGTGCATGAGAAATTAGTTTAATTGTTCAAAACATAATCTTCGTTTATGTTTTCTTAATTGTTCACAATATGTTTTCAACAAATGGGTGTAAGTCATTTTCTTGAAGATGTGACCACAAATTCAGTGTAAATTAGATGACCTATAATTTGAATGGATTTGAGATGCCTAACTGTTGAAAATGAACGAATGGTTGATATTAATGAATTTTTATTCGTTGATACACTTAGTCTTCCATTGTGAGATTGGAAATCTTTTGCTTCTGGTTAGCTTTATGTTTTTGTTTCGTGGAAACAATCTGGAACTTATTTTATGATGATACTACTTATACGCAGCCAAGTTAAACTTATATCACCATCATGAAAGTTTTTAACTTTTCGAACAACCAGATTCTAGGTGGATGCCCTTATAGTGACATGTTACCAATATATTTTATAACTTACCACTATCAAGAGCTTTGGTAACTATGCTTTTGTGTTCAATTAGGCTCTAGAAGTTTACTGCTCTGGAAAGCCTCGTAGTTTTCTTTGTAGGATCATATGAATTCAATTATATTGAAGCCTTTTTATGATCTTAAAAAAATACCATGTGCTGCAGATTTCGGGCACAGCGTTAGTTTTGGATGAAATCATCAACCATGTGCAGTCCCTACAACGTCAAGTGGAGGTGAGGATTGTGCATCTTGAGCATCACTTTAGTTTTTCTCATGTACCGTTCGGTTTGAACTTGTTAAAAGAAATCATGAATTCTTGATATGTTCTGAAGCATTGCAAGTGGGCTAATAAGTGTAGTGAAAGCCACTTGATGCCCCCCTATTGCTACCCAAAATCTTTGGTAATTTTTTTATCATATAGTTTTTAAAATTTGTAGCGTCTATTTGTTCCAAAATCACTTTCAAATGACTATAGATGTGAATTTGGCCTGAGATTAATTGTCTTAAATATTTGCCAAGACAAATTTCTAGTCCACCTTGCTATGATTTGTCTTTGGTTCTTCTTATGAACTTCCTTTACTGGATAAGTGGAAGCATTTGCATGGCCTCTGAACCGTAACTGGAAAAATTTGCTAAATTAAGAAAAGATCACAGTAGATTGGCATGTTTCTTTTTATGTTTTATGCTGCAGTTTAGATGCATTTCCATCCCCTTGGTCTTATTCTGGTTTTCATGTTTCTTTGGTTGCAGTTCTTATCAATGAGACTCGCTGCAGTGAACCCAAGAGTTGATTTCAACTTTGATAGTGTATTCACGGCAGAAGTAAGTATAAGGCACCTTTTTTCGTATCTGTTGAGCCTATAGTTCAGAATTGAAAGCTCTTTTCGTGATTCTCCCAGTTCACACGACAAAAATAGCTCTGCAAAGCTATGTTGCTCTAGCTCTTCATTTTACATGAAATACCTGTGTCTGACACATTCGGGTATAAGTATAGAGATATAATCCTTCAAAGACCCTCCAAATACATGGAAAACCTTATCTGTGTCAGGCGCATAACTGAGTCCAACACTCACACTCGAGTCTAACTTAGCTGCAAAGCATTTAGCCTTTGCAAAAGCACTTATATGGTGGAAATTTCTTGTAAAATTCTCTTTCATTCTGGATTTCTTGTTTATGAACTTGGTATATAGATGGTTAAAGCCTAAATGGGTTTACACTTTAGTCCATGGCTTCTTCCAGGGGGTTCCTCCTCAGTATCTTAAAGAACTACTCATTAAACTGTATGATAAAAGGAAGTCTGTCAGTTGACTGTATAACAGGTTATGTTGTGTATAAGCATCTATAGGATGTCGTATTTTCGGGTTGTCTGTTGAGTTTCTCTTCTTAAAGGCACTAACATGTTTGATCATCTTTCGTTATGTGTAGAGTGGATTTTTTATGGACAGTAACTTTTCTGGCATGGTTATGCCTATGATGTGGCCCGAGATTCAACTTTCAGCAACCTGTTTGGGGGAGAGAAGAAGTCTGCAATAATTACTTAACTCCGGAGAACTTGCTTTTAAGCTATGATTCCTCTGCAAACTCAGGTAATTTTCTCGATACCCTTAATGAGTCAACCTGACTTGTTGATAAGTTTATTTTGGTAAAAGTAGTAAAGTACCATGGAAGCTTTTGTTCTAGGAGCCGAATTGCATTTTGCTCCCTCAACTCAAAAAATGGGCAGATTAGCCCTTGTATGTTAAATCAAAGTGCAAACTGGTCCTTCTGTCATCCATTTTTACAGTTAAAAATTGATTCCAGTACGTCAGAATGACTTACACGTGGCTTGTCATGTATCACTGTCTAATTATTCCGTCAGTCATGTCAGGTTTTAACAATACAAATGGATGGAATTTTTAACAGAAATGACTTATATTCTTTTTGAACTAGCATACAATTACTAATTTGTCCATTCTTGAGGGGGTAAAATGCAATCTGACTCTTAATACAAGGGCTTCTATGATACTTTTACCATTTATTTCATGCCATGTACACGGAAAACAATACTAACTCTATATCCCAATTTTGTACAGTGTCGTTGCACTCAAATCAATTGAAAATGGAGCTATGAAGTCCGAAAGAAGCTCAAAATGGTTAGATTTATCCAAAAAAAAAAAAAAAAGTTCTAATGATAGCTAGTATTGTATATATATTATATATATATATCAGAAATTAGCAGGGAAGTAGAGGAGAGGCCTCACCATATATATATATATCTTTTGGTTTCCATGTGTTCTATTTAGCCGACTTCAGATGGAAACCTTCGATTTCTAAGGACTGGAGACATGAAATCTCAGTATGCTGTCATTATATATATATATGTTATATACTAACTCGGAGTCATTCAATCAAAATACTCGGTTTGAGGTTGATTGATTCATATTGTAAAATCATAGAACAAACTATGATGATTCAAACTATTATATGAAGTCTTGGCTTCTTTTGTTTCTATTATTTGTTGTCATCTTTAATTAGTCTCTTGTTTTCTTTTTATCCTTTGGATGTTGCTGTGTTTTTGCAATGTTGTGAACTGATTTTAATTTAGTGTCCATTTGAATCAGTTCGGGTTCGGATTAGTCGGATTATTTTCTTTAAGAGCCTTAAAAGAGTAACATTTCAAGATTCAGGATTCGAGTTTTGGCTATTGCATCTCTCCTAATTTGTAAGCATGCAATGGTAAAAAAAAAAAAAAAAAACCTCGAAGTTTTAAAATCATTTGTATTCCCACGTCATAAAGAATAGAGAACTTTCGTATTTAACTAGTCAGATTTAAACTCGCTTTTATTTGTACGAAGATAATTTAAACCTAATATACTTAAAATATTTCAAACTTAAAGTGATTAGACTTAAAAAATTTAAGCATCAAAGTTGAATTTTCAAATTCAAAACAATTTAAACTTAAAATGACTTGATTATGAGATAATCAAATTTAAAATTGACGTGATTTAAAATAACCCAAAAATTTAAAATCCGAATTAACAATTAAATCTAAACATATTCATTTAGATATCCAAGTTTCAGCAACAATATCACAACTCCTCATCGTAATTTTGTCTAGAGGGTTTAAATAAAAATATTAAATCCTTTTGTTTTATGTTGCTAAGTTATTTTATCAACAAATCACACGAGGAAGAAAATTACAATGCCTATCTCTATTAACAATCAAAAAGAAAATACTTTTTAGCGTATTTCAATCCACATTTTCTTGATTGTTGTAATGATAATGATATCAATTGAACTAAGGGTCCCTTTAGATGGGCATTTACCTCTAGTACGGTGTGTTTAGCTTTCTTTTTATCTCATGCAATAATATCTAATCTCACCGTTGCCACTATTTTTACACTAACTGCAAATAAACGTACTATCCATCCAAATTGGCCCTAAGACTTACTCAACAAACTTGAAAATTATAAAGAATAGAGAATTATATAATTTTGTTGGCATCTATAGTCCCAAATCTCTTGTACTGGTTTTGAGCTAATAAGGAAAAAAATCAAAACAAAAAGAAAATATAATAAGGTTAATATATTATATGATACTTGAGTTTAGTTTTAATGTTTAATTTGGTACATGGGTTTAACTTTAGTATTTAAATTTATACTTATTATACCTTTACTTCTCGGGAACAACCCCTCTGATACACTCCTCATCATGACATCATAAAGGTCCTACTTACCCTTTTAGAACATCCTTTTGAGAACACTTGACTTAATACTTGTGTGAATTCTACTCACTAATTGCCATATCTAATTCCAACTATCATGTACCATTTGAAATGATTGAAAGTATGTCCAATTGCCACCCTACCTACGCCTATAGTGGCGGACCATTTGGCCACTTGCCTCTAAACCACTATTAAAAACTTGAGACTACAGCTAATGGTATAAAAGCCAACAGTTTTGACAGAAAATGAGACAATTCTCTCTCCTTCCATTCTCTTCTACTCTCTCCTAAGACATCCCCTTTTTCAACTTTATCTCTCGATCCTAACTTCATTGCCTTTGCCCATCAACTTCGTTGGCTCTCATCTTGCTTTGAGCGAGGTAAATCACCCGTCCTCACCTTCTCCCCCGCCTTGTTTGATCCCTACATCAACAGTATTTGAGTTTTTTTTTTTGTCACAATTAAGCACTTGAGTTTGGTTTCAATATTCAAATTGGAAATTGAGTTTCTTTTTGTCCCAATTAAGTATATATGCTTTTCACTAAAGAACATGTGTCAAATATTGTTTGGTTTGGATACTAAATTGAATTTTAAAACTAAACTCGGGCATCGAATTGAGAAAAAAAACTCACGTACCAAATTGAATATTAAAGTCAAACTCAAGAGTCAAATGATGTATTAATCCAACATAATCCATTAAAATTTATATAAAATAAAAATAATAGGGTGTTAAGAAATATATATATATATATATATATATATATATATATATATATATATATATATATGATTATTATAAATGAATGCTTATTAGAATAAGAATTTCAATCTACGATTTTGGAGTATCTTATTATTACAACTTTGCTGTGCATTAAAATTAGAATTATATATATAATTTTCCTTCTTATTTTTATAAATATAAAATATAGAAAATATTTTATCAAATCTAAAATTAATTCAAACTGTTGATCCTATTTTCAATAAAGAATACATATTTATTTTTTATCACTAAATTATTTAAAAGTTTTTATTTAAGTTATTATACTGTTAAAATCGTTCTTATATGACATTCTCTGTTCGCACTGCATGCATCAATCGAAAACTCTCATTCCTCTTCTATTCTAAAATTCAAAATTTTTTTCATGAAATATATTTGAACATCAAAATCCGCGAATCAAAATTCAAGCAATTTTTTTCTCCAATTTCCGACACTAACCATCAAACAACTTGGATATAAGATATGTTTTTCTACTCGTCGATGGATACTGATGCATCATACCTATCGTAGAATCGTTGTTTGGAGCTCGCTAGTCTTACTTTAAAGAAAACTTAACAACCCATTGACTTAAATTAAAATTTTCGAATAGTTTAGTGACTATTTTGTAACTTTTTAAAATTAATTGATTAAAACGTAAACTTGCTAATAGTTTAGTGACTTCGAGTGTAGTTAACTCTTATTTATTTTGTTTAATCCCAGCTTTGAACGATGTCGTATTAAGTGATTTCTCACTATCAGGAATCTAATAACTAACCAAATAAAACCCCCCAAAGAATCCCCAAATTCACCCTTGATCTTTCAAGGCTAAGCCACCACCACCACTACCACGATGGCCTTGACCACCATGCTCCGCCGCCGACTCTTCTCCCGGGCTTTCTCCTCCCATGAAGGTCCAAGCCGGTGGACGACGCCCGGTCACCAGGAACGACCCAATGGTTACCTCTTCAACAGGACCCCACCACCTCCAGGCCAATCCCGTAAATGGGAAGATTGGGAGTTGCCTTGCTACGTCACGAGCTTCCTCACCATCGTCATCCTCGGTGTTGGTCTCAACGCCAAGCCCGATCTCACTATCGAGACTTGGGCACATCAAAAAGCCCTTGAAAAACTCGCCGCCGAGTCGCCGTCATCTTCTTCTGACTGAGATGTTTTGAAGCAAAGGGATCTGGGGTACGGATCTTTGCGAACGCTTTTGATTTCAATGTGTAGTTCGAATAAAAAGACGGGTTCTTTTTTTTTTTTTAACGCTTGTAGTTGTTGAAATTTTATGGGTTTTTAATTTTACGTTTTCGATGATGATGATGAAGTCGTTGGCTTATTGGGATCGTTGTCTAATATTTACTTATCGAGTTTCAATGGATGTTCAAAAGATTTTGAAAATAAATTAGGTTTATTGATCCTGTATTGATATGCCATTGCCCTAAAATTATCCTTATAAATATGGAATTTCATAGAAAAATGGTACAGTAGTTAGTTTAGGGCTTAACTTTCTGGTCCTTTTGGATAGTTTCTAAGAAAATCTCAGTTCTTTGCTGTTTATAAAATGTGCTGTTTAAACAAAAATTGGGGTATTTTTTTTTTTTGTAACGGGTGAAGGATCTGTAGTTAAATTTTTATGGCTTTTTTTAGTTGGAGTTACGCATTCGATGATGAAGAAATCATTGGCTTGTTTCTGATCATAATCTAATGTTCAGAAGAATTTGAAAATAAGTTGGGTTTATTTGCAATGTATTGATATGCTAGTGCCTTAATGCTATCCTTACAAAAATGGAATATCTTAGAAGAATTGTCTGTAGTTAATTTAGTGTTTAACTTGCTGGTCCTTTCGGTAGGTTCTATTTTCTGTTGATAAATGTATTGTTCAAAGGGCTTGTAGTTGTTGAAATTTTATGTGTTTTTAATTGGATTTATGCTTTCAATGACGATAATGAATTCATTAGCTTGTTTCTGTTCATAATCTGATATTTACTTATCAAGTTTCGATTGATGTTCAGAAGAATTTGAAAATAAGTTGGGTTTATTTGCAATACGTTGATATGCTAGTGCCCTAAAGCTATCCCTATAAATATGGAATATCTTAGAAGAATTGTGTTGTAGTTAGTTTTGTGCTTAACTTGCTGGTCCTTTTGGTAGGTTGTATTTTCTGTTGATAAATGTGTTGTTCAAAGGGTTTGTAGTTGTTGAAATATTATGGGTTTTTTAATTTGATTTATGCTTTCGATGACTATGATGAAGTCATTAGCTTGTTTTTATGCATAATCTAATATTTACTTATTGAGTTTCAATGGATGTTCAGAAGAATTTGGGAATAAATTGGGTTTATTGATATGCTTATGCCCTAATGCTATCATTACAGACATGGAATATCTTAGAAAAACTGTTCTCTAGCTAGTTCACTCTAGTGCTTAACTTGTTGGTCCTTTCAATAGGTTTGAAGAAAATATCAGTTCTTTAGTAAATTAAGAACCCACATTTGACTAGAGGTAGTATTATGGAGTAAATGAATATGGCATATCCGTAAAGGTTCCGAATGTTAGAAGTTACGCAAGGACAGTATTAGGGAAAGACGGGTTATCAGTTGACCCCTTACGGCTGTTGGGATGGGATCTCTTTTTAGGTATTATTACTATTTAGTTTATTGAGGCAATATGTAAGTTGTATTCTACTTGGTTTTTATCAATGAAGCTTATGGTACAAAGGAGAAAAAAAAAAGGAATGATTTATGTTATTGTTATATGTGAAGGGCCATACATTAGTGTTGAGCATTTAGTAGTTAGTATAATGAAGGATTATTGACCGATAGGATTGTGATAGCTTCGATTCTTCGGTTTTTGGAGTACTCGTATCCATCCTATATGTGGCATGGGAATAAGAATATGATCCTTTAAATAAATGGAAATCTCAGAGAATTTTGAACATACTTGTGTTTGACATGTATGGTACGGAGGAAAAGACTACTTTACTTGATAGAATTGTGATTGAGAATTTAGGAGTAGGGGAATACGTTGCAGAGGATTTTCCATCCTTGTATTCTTGTTCGGATATAGGTTCAATCAATGAAATGAAAACGATCATCTCCTCATTCCGCACTACCACCTACTTTCTTCCTTGTTACCCCATCCCTTTGTTGGTTTGAGGATAGCTATCGGACCAAACATATTGGTTTTCAGTTTAAGTGATTCTATCAGTTAGGTTATGCTCTAACACCATGGTGCTAAGGACCGTGCTATACTCCCTCGGCCGATCCAATTCGATAGTATCAATAACCCAAACTAGATCTATATACTGTTTGAGTGCCAATCTGCACATGAAGTTTTGGCAGTGTTTGCGATGCTTTCTTAAAAGATTATGAATTTAAAAAAGAATAAATGATTTTGTTATGGAAGACAGAAAAAGAAGAAGCTAAACTATGAAGCAAAGATATTGGAGCTCAATACTTTCGAATATATAGCAAAGTAAAATCCCGATTCATAAGGCGTGACCTAGCTCAATTAGTTGCAAAATCGTACTCAACATCCTTCTTATATTGTCAACAAGTGAAGAAGTTTGAAGCATTTGATCATGTAAATTCTTTACATTTACATTCTTTTTTACCTTTGAGTGGGTATACCATTTATTATTAAATGGATTAATTTCATCGATACTATTAAAATAATCACTTAAATATAGTTAACATTTATTATTTTAAAAGTGACATGAAAAATATTATTTATTATATAAATCAAAATATTTCAGGATAATAAAATTTTTAAAAATATAGCTATGTAAATCTGTTGAATTTTGATTTTTTTCATATTTTGAATATTACATAAATTTAATTCATTCATTTAATAATAAATGGAGCATTTACATTTTTATTTTGGCTTAGGCCAAACTCTAAACGATGTCGTGTAGAGAGCATTTCTCACTATGAGGAAGCTAAGTAAATAACTAACCAAATAAAATCCCTAAAACGAGTCCCCCAAATTTATCCTTGATCTTTCAAGGCTAGGCCTCCACGATGGCTTTGACCAACATGCTCCGCCGTCGACTTTTCTTCCGGTCCTTCTCCTCCCACGACGGTCCAAGCCGGTGGACGACGCCGGGTCACCAAGAACGGCCCAATGGTTACCTCTTCAATAGGACACCACCACCACCAGGTCAATCCCGTAAATGGGAAGATTGGGAGTTGCCTTGCTACGTCACGAGCTTCCTCACCATCGTTATCCTAGGTGTCGGTCTCAACGCCAAGCCCGATCTCACTATCGAGACTTGGGCACATCAAAAAGCCCTTGAAAAACTCGCCGCCGAGGAGTCGTCATCTTCTTCTGACTGAGATGTTGTGAAACAAACTTCAATCCGGATCTGTAGGGGGTACGGATCTTTGTGAACGCTTTTGGTTTTCTGTTGATAAAATGTGTAGTTCGAATAAAAAGATGGATTCCTTTTTTTTTTCAACAGTTGAAGGGCTTGTAGCTGTTGAAATTTTATGGGTTTTTTAAATTTGATTTACCTTTTCGATGATGATGATGATGATGAAGTCGTTTGGCTTATTTGGGATCGTAATCTAATATTTACTTATCGAGTTTCAATGGATTTTCAAAAGAATTTGAAAATAAATTAGGTTTATCGGCACTAAAGTTATCCTTATAAATATTGAATATCTTAGAAAATTGTGTAGTAGCTAGTTTAGTGCTTAACTTTCTGGTCCTTTTGAGTAGGTTCTAAGAAAATTTCAGTTCTTTGCTGTCGACAAAATTTGCAATTTAAACAAAAATTGGGTTCTTTTTGGAACGGTTGAAGGGTTTGTAGTTGTTAAAATTTGATGGGTTTTTTTAGTTGGATTTACTTTCGATGATGATGAAGTCATTAGCTTGTTTCTGATCATAATCTAATGATCAGAGGAATTAGAAAATAAGTTGGGTTTATTTGCAATGTATTGATATGCTAGTGCCCTAATTCTATCTCTATAAATATGGAAGATCTTAGAAGAATTGTGCTGTAGCTAGTTTAGTGGTTAACTTGCTGGTCCTTTCAGTAGGTTCTATTTTCTGTTGATAAATGTGTTGTTCAAAGGTTTTTTTAATTGAATTTACGCTTTCTGTGATGATGATGAAGTCATTGGCTTGTTTGGGATCACAATCTGATATTTACTTATCGAGTTTCAATGGATGTTCAGAAGAATTTGGGAATAAATTGGGTGTATTGACCCTGTATTGATTTGATAAAAAAATAAATTTAATAGTTAAAATTATTTTGAAATGATTTGATAAAAAAATAAATTTAATAGTTAAAATTATTTTTTATGCAAATTAGGAATGATCATTATGCCTAAAAGAAAAGCTATATATATAACTGCAGGGACAGAAAAAATGGGAGCAATAATTTCATGGACTGGTACCTCTTTAATTTCCAGTTTCATTGTCTTTTCCCATCAACAACCATTTGGGAGGGTGCAATAATTTCATGGACTGGGACCTCTTAATAATTTCATGGAGTGGGACCTCTTTAATTTCCACTTTCATTGTCTTTTCCCAGCAATTGGGGTCCATCTTCTTTATCATAATCCAATGCCTGCCAAGTGATAGTCTGAATTGTTGGATGCTTAAAAAATATTGTGCCAACTTCTTCAACTTTCACTAATTACACAGAATCCATCTTTCTTTCTATTTTGGTCCTTGGGTTTCCATTTTCGCTTTGTTCAGTTCTCTCTTCATCTTCTTTCTTATAATTCTGTTAGTTCAAATCTCCGGTGAGAAAAATATCAAACATACGAATGGAACTTGAACAAAAAAAAATAGAATAAAGTTCCAAGGCGTGTATCAAATCACTATCTTTAAGGTTATATTCGCCTCCACCTATCTTCGGTGTGCAAATGAGTTCCAAGCAAATTAATCTCGAGGATACAATTAAGCCAATGACTATTTGCATTTTGTATTGCCGAAAATAGTTCACTACGCACTGAGCAATGTATAACAAAAACTCAATTTCTACAAAAGATTTCTGCAGTAATATTTTATAGAATAATCTAATAATATTAGAAAATGAAGTAAGGAAAGAAAGAATATTAGAATTTGTTGGTGTGTTTTCCAAATAAAATCTTATTCTTATTTATAGAAATTTTTATGTCTCTTCGTAGAAACATCTTTTACCAGTAGTTGTCTTTTTGAATAATAATGCCTTTAAAATAAACACATAATTATTCATTTAATATTATAACTATTCAAATAATATTATTTAAATAGTTATAATTTTTTCAAAAAATCAAAAAATAAAATCTTTTAATTAATTATACCCACTCATTTATAGTTATTGGAACATTATAAATATTTGAAAATGTTCCAACAAATTCCACCATGTCTGTCATTGGAAAGGCTGCTGTGTTTCTAGAGCTCTTGGAGAGGCAAGTTGCTCGACTCTACACTCAACTTTGTTGCTGATCATAAGCAACTCTGTCGGTAGCTCAAATAGTGGGAGTCCATATTGCCCGATATCCAAGCAGTTTTGGACGATGTAGAGGAGAAGCAGATCAATAACAATGGAGTGAAAAAATGGTTGGAGGATCTCCAGGACTTGGCTTACGATATTGATGACATCTTGGACAAGTTTGCTTATGAAGAGTTACGTCTCAAGCACCGAAAGACTCAAGCGCAAGCTAGCACTAGCAAGGTACGGAAACTCATTCCTACCTACTATATTGGTACTAGTTTCACTCTCACTTTTTTTCCATTTAAGAATTTCATGATTCCCAAGGTCAAAGAGATCACTGCTAGACTGAATAGTTTGACTACTCGAATGAGTAGTTTGGGGTTGAGTGAGATCTTATCTCAAGCTCTAACCTCAAAGGGAAAGCAACCCAGGCTGCAACCAACTTCTGTATTGGATGGAGTTATGGAGTATGTTGGTAGACACAAGGAGAAGACAGAAATGATTGCGTTGCTCAAAGGTGATAACTCCAATGGAGTTTGGAAAAGAGGCAATTTTACAGTCCATCACTTCTGAGTCATGTGATTACATTAACTTGGATTTACTTCAAATTAAGTTGAAGGAGAAATTGTTTGGGAAAAGATTCTTGCTTGTTTTAGATAACATTTGGAACGAGAATTATTATGATTGGACCATCTTACTGTCTCCGTTTGGAGCAGGGACCAATATCATTGTAACCACTCGTCTTCAAACTGTTTCATCTATTATGGATCCACTCAAAGCTTTTCATTTGGATCAACTATCGAACGAAGATTGTTTATCCATATTTACACAACATGCATTAAAAGTAAGAAATTTCGATGGACATCTCCGGTTTAAAGAAATTGGAGAGAAAATTGTTAGAAGGTGCAAAGGCTTACCTTTGGCTGCAAAAGCCATTGGAAGCTTGCTACGCATTGTTAAATTACATCGAGAATGGATAAACAATTGAAGATAAAATTGTTAGAAGGTGCAATGGCTTACCTTTGGCTGCAAAAGCCATCAGAAGCTTACTACGTACGGTTAAAGATCATGGAGAATGGGAAAGAATATATGTGAGTGAGATATGGGACTTACCAGAAGAACTGTGTGGCATAATTCCAGCTTTGCGTTTAAGCTACCATCACCTTCCTTCACATTTGAAATGATGCTTTGCATATCACTCCATACTTCCTAAAGGTTATGAATTTGAGAAAGAATAAATATCTTGTTATGGAGAGCAGGTTTCTTGCAACAAAAAGCTATGCCTCAAATTAAAAATCTTGGAAATCAATATTTTCAGGATTTAGTATTGAGGTCATTTTTTTTATATCTAGTAAAGATAAGTCCCGATTCGTAATGCATGACCTTATTAATAATTTTGCTCAAGTAGTTGCAGGAGATACATGCTTCAAATTGGAAGGTGATGAGCAATAGAAGTTTGTTGAAAGCTGGACTGCAAAGCAACATGAAACCAACAGCATGGTTAGCCATCGAGCTCAGTAGCATTGCTTAGTGTGCAAGGATAAAATTGGACCGAATGAACTAATCTAATTTGGTCATTTTGTTGTCATGTAATTTTGCTTAGTTCAGTTTTAACTAGCTTCCAAAGTCAGTAGGATTAAGTTTGTGATTGAATTTTGATGTAAAAGTTGGTATGTCAGCTTATCTTTGTATTTGACTTAAGCTTGTATTAGTTTAGTTTAAGTGGAAGCAGTTATATCATTAGGTAACTGTCAACTATGTTAAATTGTAACTCCAATATATATGTTTTCAAATTTTGAATAAAAACAACAAGTTGTTCAGTTACAAATTTTGCTGTGCATTCAAGTTTCATTTGCTGTTTTGCTTTGCTATTCTTTTTGCTTCGATCTTCATCGTTCCTATTTTGGAAATTTGTTCAATGCTGCTGCCATTGTTCCAACAAATGGTATCATGAGCCCGAATATTTGAGGGGCCTTTGCATTCTGTTGTGTTCAAACCAAAACCATAAGCTTAAAATTAGGAAAGGTCGAAGCATTTAAACTCAGTCTAGCAAAATGAGTTTCATTCCACCACCACCACCAGTGTTCACTGGAGAAGACTATCACATTTGGATAGTCAAAATGAAGACTTACCTCCAGGCACACGATCTCTAGAGTGTAATCGAGAATGATGCTAAACCACTTCCATTGAGAGCCAATCCCATCATTATTCAAATGAGGCAGCATGCTGAGGAGCGAGCCAATAAGCATAAGGCTATGGCCTGTCTGCAAAATGGAGTGTCTAATGTGATATTCACTCACATTATGGCCTGTGATTCACCTAAGCAGGCATGGGAGAAGCTGAAGAAGGAGTTCATGTGGATTGACAAAACAAGGCAACAACAGGTGATCAACCTCAGGAGAGACTTTGAGAATTTGAGGATGAAGGAGTCTCTGACCATCAAGTAGTACTCAGACAGAATAATGGCCATTGTCAACAGCATAAGGCTCCTGGGAGTGGACTTCACAGAGAGTAGAGTTGTTGAAAAGGTCATCACAACTCTCCCTGAGAAATTTGAGTAAAAAATCTTTTCACTTGAGGACTCGAGGGACTTGTCAGCCATTTCATTGTCTGAGCTGATAAACTCCCTGTATGCACTTGAGCAAAGGAGGGCAAATAGGCAGGAGGAGAATCCTGAAGCTGCTTTCCAGGCAAAGGCCAGTGAAGGCTCGAGTGTGGGTGCAAAAGGTAAAAAGCCTTGGCACAATAGGAGGGCCAAATCAGGAAGAGATGAAGCAAAAAGGGTGTTTCCACCATGTGTTCACTGCAAGAAGACAACACACTCAGAAAAATACTGTTGGTTTAGGCCAGACATCCAATGCAGAAAGTGCAAGCAGTTTGGCCATGTGGAAAAGGTGTGCAAGGGCAAACTAAAGGAGGCTACTCAGCAACAAGCTCGACCTGTTGAGGATTTGCAAGCTCAAGAGGAGCATGTGTTTACAGCAACCTATTTTGTTGGCACAACAAAGGCCAACAGTGGTTGGCTACTAGACAATGGCTGCTCACACTATATGGCAGTAGATGTGAAGCTGTTTAAGGACCTGGACAGAAGCTTTCACTCAAAAATCAGAATTGGAGATGGTAAGCTGATTGAGGCTAAGGGCAAGGGCAATGTGCTGGTAAACACTAGTTCAGGTAATAAGCTAATCACTTATGTGCTTTTTGTGCCTGACTTAGACCAGAACTTGCTTAGTGTAGGCCAATTAGTTGAAAAGGGCTATATATTGGTCTTTAATGATGGTTGCTTTATTGTTCAAGACATGCATGGTCAGGAGCTAGTTACAGTCTCTATGGTTGATAGGTGCTTCATGCTGGATGTTAGCCAAATGGAAAGAAATGCATACACCAGCATTGCTGATAGCACTGACTTGTGGCATAGGAGATTAGACCATGCCAATTTCAGATCCCTTGATCTGTTATATAGATTAAAACTAGTTGATGACATTTCAAAAATTAAAGTTAATGAGGCTGTTTGTGAGATTTGTCAGCTTGGTAAGCAGGCTAGATTGCCTTTTCCTGCTGATAGTGCTTGAAGAGCTCAAAATAAGCTCGAATTGGTGCACTCTGATATTTGTGGCACTATGAGAACACCTTCAATCAGTGGCAACAGGTATTTTGTCCTGTTTATAGATAATTTAACAAGGTTGTGTTGGGTCTACTTCTTGAAGTAGAAGTCAGAGGTATTTGAGGTCTTCTGCAAATTCAAGGCATATGCTGAAAATCAGTTAGGCTACAAAATTAGAGCTTTAAGGACTGATAATGGCTCAGAATATGTGAGTGAAAAATTTCAAAAGCTTTGTAACAGTGCTAGGATTCATCATCAGCTTACAACAGTTTATACTCCTTAACAGAATGGAGTTTGTAAAAGGAAAAGTAGAACTGTGCTGAACATAGCCAGGTGTCTGTTGTTTCAAAGCAAGCTTCCAAGTC
The DNA here is from genome assembly GCF_025698545.1 of Gossypium raimondii. Taxonomy (NCBI): domain Eukaryota; kingdom Viridiplantae; phylum Streptophyta; class Magnoliopsida; order Malvales; family Malvaceae; genus Gossypium; species Gossypium raimondii. The sequence goes on from NC_068575.1 coordinate 1,562,096, forward strand.
GATTTTGGTGAGCGATCAACACCTCAAGATATACTGCTCAATAGGTCGCCAACTCGGCGATCAAGGATAAAACACCTTTTGAGGCTTGGCATTGAGTCAAACCAGTGGTAACACACTTGAAAGTGTTTGGCTGTGTGTTATGATCTTATTCCAGTGGAGAAGAGAACTAAGCTCGAGAGCAGGGCTACTCCAGGAATCTTTGTTGGCTATAGCAGCAACAAAAAAGGTTATAGAGTGTATGATCCTACAGCAAAGAAGGTTCTAGTCAGCAGAGATGTGAAGTTTGATGAAGAAAAGGTGTGGAACTGGAATGGTGTTAGATCAGGCATGTCTGAAATGGATCTGATGGACTTGGTTGCTGAGCCTACAGAAGAAAGACCAAATGATGATGCTATTGACGATACACCAGTGAGGGGCACCAGGATCTTAGCTGATGTCTATCAAAGGTGCAGTGTTGCTGTGATTGAGCCTTCAGATTTTGAGGAGGCTGTCAAAGATAGAAATTGGATGAAAGCTATGGAGGCTAAGTTGGAAATGATTGACAAGAATCAGACATGGGCGTTAGTGAACAGACCAGAACACAAGAAGGTCATACGTGTTAAGTGGGTGTATAGAGCCAAGTACAATGCTGATGGCTCTCTGAACAAGCACAAGGCCAAGCTTGTGGTGAAGGGCTACAGTCAGCAATATGGTGTTGACTTCTTGGAGACATTTGCTCCAGTAGCAAGACTGGACACGATCAAGCTCCTGTTTGCCTTAGCTATTCAGAAACATTGGAGGGTTCATCAATTAGATGTGAAATCAGCATTTTTGAATAGCTTTCTCAAGGAGGAGATATTCATTGAGCAACCAGATGGTTTCAAAGTTGCTGGACATGAAGATGAGGTATACAGATTGAAAAATGCCCTTTATAGTCTGAAACAGGCTCCAAGGGCCTGGTATGACAGAGTTGACACTTACCTGTCTAAACTTGGATTTGTGAAGAGTCTTAATGAACCAACCCTTTATGTTAAGAAGTCAGACCTAGAAACTTTGCTGATTGTCTCCTTGTATGTGGATGATTTGTTAGTGACAGGGAGCAAAGTTGAGCTCATTGATAAGTTCAAGGTTCAAATACAGCAAGTGTTCGAGATGACTGATTTGGGGATCATGACATACTTCCTTGGCATGGAAGTTCATCAATTTGATCGAGGTATATTCATCATCCAACAAACATATGCTTTGAAGATCCTTAGTAAATTTTGCATGTAAAACTGTAAAACAGTCAGTACACCAGTGGCTCAAGATGAAAAATTGACTAGCAGTGGTGATCTAGAAAGGGTTGATGAGAGGCACTATCGAAGCCTAGTGGGTTGCTTGCTGTATTTAACTGCAATCAGACCAGACATCATGTTTAGTGTCAGTTTGCTATCGAGGTTCATGCACTGCTATAATGAGGCTCATTTGAAGGATGCAAAGAGGGTCCTTAGATACATTAAAGGCACTGCCAACTTTGGTGTAATGTTTAAAAGTGGAAAAGAACTGAAATTAGAAGGATACTCAGACAGTGACTGAGCAAGATCCCTTGATGACATGAAGAGTACCTCTAGATACTTCTTCACACTTGGATCGGGTATGTTTTACTGGAGTTCAAAGAAGCAACAAACTATTGCTCAGTCAACAGCTTAAGCAGAGTATATTGCAGCTACAGCAGCTGTTAATCAGGCAATTTGGCTTAGGAAATTGCTTCAAGACCTTAATGAAACTCAAGCTGAAGCAACCAAAATTTGGGTGAACAATCAGTCAGCAGTTGCTATAGCTAAGAACCCTGTGTTCCATGATAAAACTAAACATTTTAAAATTAAGTTGCATTTTGTTCGAGAGGCTGAACAAACAAAAGAAGTCAGCCTTGTTCATTGTAGTTCAGGGGCACAATTGGCTGACATGCTAACTAAGCCCTTAGGAGCTGTTCGATTTGAGGCATTGAGAAGTGGAATTGGTATGTATTGCTTACATTCCAATGAGGAGTGTTGAAAGCTGGACTGCAAAGCAACATGAAACCAGCAGCATGGTTGGCCATCGAGCTCAGCAGCATTGCTTGGTGTGCAAGGATGAAATTGGATCGAATGAAGTAATCTGATTTGGTCATTTTGTTGTCATGTAATTTTGCTTAGTTCAGTTTTAACTAGCTTCCAAAGTCAGTAGGATTAAGTTTGTGATTGGATTTTGATGTAAAAGCTAGCATGTCAGCTTATCTTTGTATTTGACTTAAGCTTGTATTAGTTTAGTTTAAGTGGGAGCAGTTATATCATTAGGTAACTGTCAACTATGTTAAATTGTAACTCCAATATATATGTTTTCAAATTTTGAATAAAAACAACAAGTTGTTCAGTTACAAATTTTGCTGTGCATTCAAGTTTTATTTGTTGTTTTGTTTTGCTATTCTTTTTGCTTCGATCTTCATCGTTTCTGTTTTGAAAATTTGTTCAATGCTGCTGCCATTGTTCCAACAAAGTTCTCAAATCGCATTCGACATTCTTCTTATATTGTGAATACATATGAAACAATGAAGAAATTTGAAGCATTTTATCAAATAAACTATTTACGTACTTTTCTACCCTTAATGTTTTCTAGTAATTATTATCCGACTCCTTCCTAAGTGCATAAACAACTTCACCTCTCTTCGAGAATTAAATGTGTCTTATTGTTCGGCTGACTCTTTTCCAGAAGAGGGTTTCCCTACCAACCTCAACATACTCACCTCTCTTCAGCAACTTAACATCAGTGGTGAAGGATGCTCCAATATGGTGTCGTTTCCAGAAGAAGGATAGGAATGACACTGCATATTTCTATCACATTTATTTCCATTAAAAATTTTGAGAATTTGGAATTCATGTGCTCCAAGGGCTTTGAATACCTGACCTCTCTTCAAGAATTGCGAATCTATGATTGTCCTAAGCTCACATCTATTCCGAAAAATGATATGCTTCTCTCGCTTGAGCGTCTATCTATTCAGCGTTGCCCGTTGCTAGAAGAAGGGTGCAGTAGGGGTAAAGGATGAGAGTGGTCCAAGATTGCCTACATACCTTATGTTCAAATAGATATGAAGTGGATGGAGTGATTACAAATGAAGGGGACTCTATTTATAGTTGAGCTCTTGAAATCGAACGATACAGACTGAGTTATATCGACGAGATTAAAACCTATCTACAATTGAGAATTCTAATAGATTTAAACTCTACACAATATTATCTTTTTAGGATTTACACTATTTATCCTGGTAACTTTAGTTTTAGTGGTGTGTTTCACTGGGTTGCCAAGACTTTAAGTAGATTAGTTTTTTCATGGGTTCTACGAATCAAACCAGTTCATGTGGGTCAAATGTGCCCCATTTAATAAATTGACCTCTATAAATTATTTTGTACGCAATGATCACAAGCTTTGATCTACGACTTGTAACACTAGTAGGTCCATCTATTTTAGAGTTGCAAACACTTTAACCCACTTTGGTCCCACATAACGATTCATATGACCTTCCAATTTTACAAAAATAGTCATTTTAGTCTTTCATCTAAAATTATCTTTTTAGTCCTTAAACATGTGTTTTTTTGTCAAAACCCTCTAAAATGAATGGAAAAATTAACCCTTTTTAATTTTGTTAAAGTTGCACACACATAAATGAGATACCAATATTTAATTAACTTTTTTTAAATTTAAATGCCGACTAATCTTCTAGGTAACAATCTAAATATATGTCACAAAAAAAAAAGTTAACAAAAATTCATTCACCATTATGCCTAAAAAAACTATATAACTAATTGCATGGAGATAAGAAATGAGAGGATACAATAATTTCATGGACTGAGACCTATTTAATTTCCACTTCCATTGTCCTTTTTCCCATCAACAACCACTTGGGGTCCTTCTTTATTACAATCCAATGCGTTCCAACTCATTATTGGATGCTTAAAATCAATGCCATCAGCCGGTCCATATCAACTCCTCCATATTTATTCAAGATTAATTTAAGTTTATTTTAGGTATGTTTATATTATTTTTTAAATTTTAAAAAATATATTTATATTACATTATTTTAATATTTATATTAAAGTATTATTATATATTTAATATAAATTTATTTTTTGATATGTTTTAAATTATAAAATATATAAATATAACATAATATGAAATATTATAAATTTAAAAACGAATCAAGTCAAACTTAAACCTTAACTCTTAATATCAACTTAATTAAAAGTTTAAAATAATAGTATAAATGGTAAAATAGTAAGTGAACTAACAATACAACTACAATCTGTCTTGAATTTCAGTAGAGTTTTGATTCAGTGAATTAGACCAAGAATTTACAAATCTATATATGCTAAATACTGCAAATATTTGTGATTAAAAAATTTACAGTACTGGTGTTTGCTATATTTTGGGATAATGACCAGAAGCAAGAGAAAAGAAGAGCATCAAAATTCAAAACCAAAGGTCCCATCATTTCCATTTTTCCTTTCCCATTAAAACGCAAAGCAGCTTCTTTATCTGTACTCAACGACTTCCAACTCATTGCCAAATAGTCTGAATTCTTACATGCTTCAAGGATATTGTGCCAATTTCCTCAACTTTCTCTACTTTCGCAGATTCCATTTCCCTTTCTTTCTTTTTTGTTCCCTGACTTTCCATTTTGGCTTTGTTTATTTCTCTCTTCATCTTCTTTCTCATAATTCCACCATGTCTGTCATTGGAGAGGCTGCTCTTTCTGGGTTCTTGGACTTGTTGGTGGGCAAATCGCTTGACTCTGCACTCAACTTTGTTGCTGATCACGACCAACTCCCCCAGCAGCTCAAGCAGTGGCAGTCCATATTGCCTGATATCCAAGCAGTGTTGGACGATGCAGAGGAGAAGCAGATCAAGAACATGGGTGTGAAGAAATGGTTGGAGGATCTCCAGGACTTGGCTTACGATGTGGATGACATCTTGGACGAGTTCGCTTATGAAGAGTTACGCCTCAATCTCCAAGACACTCAAGCTCAAGCCAGACCTAGTAAGATACAGAAACTCATTCGTAGTATTTTCACTCCCACTTCTTTCCAGTTTAAGAATTCCATGATTCCCAAGGTGAAAGAGATCACTGATAGACTGACTTGTTTGACTACTCGAAGAAGTAGTTTGGGGTTGAGTGAGATTTTGTCTCAAGCTGTAACCTCCAAGGGAAAGCAACCGAGGCTGCAACCAACTTCCGTACTGGATGGAGTTGTGGAGTATGTTGGCAGGCACAAGGAGAAGACAGAAATGATTGAGTTTCTCAAAGGTGATAACTCCAACGGAGTTTCAGTCCTTTCCATCGTCGGCATGGGAGGGATGGGTAAAACAACTCTTGCTCAGCTTGTTTACAATGAGGCCACCATCAACGAGTCTTTTGATCTCAGGGCCTGGGTATGCGTTTCTGATAATTTTGATGCAATTGCTATAACAAAGGCAATTTTAGAGTCCATCACTTCTAAGTCAATTGATTACAGTAACTTGGATTTACTTCAAGTTAAGTTGAAGAAGAAGTTGTCTGGGAAAAGATTCTTGCTTGTTTTAGATGACATTTGGAACGAGAATTATAATGATTGGACCATCTTACGGTCTCCGTTTGGAGCAGGGACCCATATCATTGTAACCACTCGTCTTCAAATGGTTTCATCTATTGTGGATCCGCTCAAAGCTTTTCATTTGGATAAACTATCGGATGATGATTGTTTATCCATATTTACACAGCATGCATTAAAAGCAAGAAATTTCGATGGACATCTCCAGTTTAAAGAAATTGGAGAGAAAATTGTTAGAAGGTGCAATGGCTTACCTTTGGCTGCAAAAGCCATTGGAAGCTTGCTTCGCACGGTTAAATATCATGGAAAATGGGAAAGAATATATGAGAGTGAGATATGGAACTTACCAGAAGAGCAGTGTGGCATAATTCCAGCTTTGCGGTTAAGCTACCATCATCTTCCGTCATACTTGAAACGGTGTTTTGCATATTGCTCCATACTTCCTAAAGATTATGAATTTGGGGAAGAAGAAATTATCTTGTTATGGAGAGCAGAAGGTCTCTTGCAACAAAAAGCTATGCCTCAAATTAAAGATCTCGGAAATCAATATTTTCAAGATCTAGTGTCGAGGTCATTTTTTCAGGCATCCAGTAAAGATAAGTCCCGATTCGTAATGCATGACCTTATCAATGATTTAGCTCAAGTAGTTGCAGGGGAAATATGCTCAAAATTAGAGGGTGATAAGAAATGGAAGTTCTCAAATCGCACTCGACATTCTTCTTATCTTGTCAGTGATTATGACACAGTGAAGAAGTTTGAAGCATTTGATCAAGTGACTTCTTTACGTACTTTTCTACCCTTAAAGTTTTCTAGTGATTATCGGGTGCCTTTTTTAACTAATGTTGTTTTGGATGATTTGTTACCAAGACTTGGCTGCTTAAGGATGCTTTCTTTGAGTGGGTATTGGATCACTGAGTTGCCTGATGTTTTTGAAAATTTTAAACATCTTCGCTACTTAAATTTTTCCGGCACCCGTATCAAATGCTTACCTGATTCTTTGTGCACTCTTTACCATTTGGAAACTTTATTATTAAATTGCTGTTTCATGCTTCAAAGTTTACCTTCAAAGATGGAAAATCTTGTCAACTTGCATTATCTTGATATCAGAGGTGCGAAGTCAATAGAAAGGATTCCTTTTAGAATTGATAAGCTAACGAAACTTCAAAGGTTAACTGATTTTATAATAGGGGAAGGTGATGGTAGTTATATTAGAGGTTTGAAATATTTGTCAAACCTCAAAGGTGATTTCCGTCTTTCTGGGTTGGAGAATGTTAATGGTGAAGATGCAGGGGAAGCCAAGTTAAATGAGAAGCAGGGGATTCATCGATTGGTATTGCATTGGAGTGAAAAGTTTGAAATGGCTTCAAGGAATAAAGAAGTTGAAGAATGGGTGTTGGACTCTCTTTGTCCTCCAAAAAAGCTTGAGCAACTCGTCATTGAGAATTATGGTGGTGCAAAATTCTCTACTTGGATTGCAGATCCTTCCTTCAAAAATATGTTGTCATTGGAGCTTCGCAATTGTAAAAATTGCAAATCTCTACCATCGATTGGAAGGTTGTTGTTGTTAAAAGATCTTTCAATTAGTGGTTTGGATCAAGTACACAAGATTGGTGCTGAGTTGTTTGGAGAAAATCAATCAAATGCTTTTGCATCATTAGAGTCTCTGCGTTTTGACAACATGGTGAATTGGGAGGAGTGGGACCTATGTGAAGATGATGAGCAAGTATCGAAATTCCCCAGCCTTCGTAAGCTTTCAATTGTAAGATGTCCTGTATTGTTGGGAAGGTTGCCAACCATCCTTCAATCCTTGCAGACACTTGAAATCTATGAGTGTCAGAGACTGGTAGTTTCAATTTCAAGTTTTCCCTTGCTGTGTGAATTAAGGGTTCAAGGGTGTGAAGAATTGGTGGATGAAGGTTCTTTGTCTGTACAGAAGGTTACCTCCTTGAAAGTTGTGTCTGTTTCAAAAATTTCAAATTTTAATATTTCAGCAGAGAGGATAATGTTGAGATTTGCAAACTCCGAAACATTCGAGATCTCTGGTTGGAAGGAGCTGGGATCTTTATCGCAAATTGGGTTAAGATTAATCGGGCATCGTTTCATCGGGATTTCGAATTGTCCGCAATTGGTCTCTTTGGAAACAGAGGAGGAGAGATTGCAACTTGACAAGATTCCAGGTTCTCTGTATATAAATTTTTGTGAAAGGCTCAATAGACTACCACAAGCCTTACGTGCTTTCCCATTCATTAGAAGAATACAACTTGAAAACTGTCCAGGCTTGGTTTGTTTTGAAGAGAGTAACTTTTCTCCTGCTTTAAAAGAGCTGAGGATTGGGAATTGCGTGAATTTGCAATATAAAAAGAAAATAATAATAAGAGTATGAGTAGCAACACTTGTCTTCTTGAGCGCTTGCAAATAATCAACTGTCCATCTCTAATATGGTTATCATCAAGGGGCGATATATGCAATCGGCTTCAATGTCTCGATATTTTCCATTGTTCAAAGCTAGGTAGGTTATTTTTAAACGCCAAGTTACCCGTAATGCTTAAAAAGCTATTTATTCATGATTGTCCAGTGTTGGAATGCATAGCCCAAGACTTCCTTGAAACCACTGATCTCGAAAGCATTGTCATTGATGATGCTGAAAAAAGTAAATCATTACCGCGGGGATTAGACAAGCTCAGCCATCTTCAGGAGATTCGAATAAATTTGTGTCCGAATATGGTTTCATTTGAAGAAAGTGTGTTGCCCACCACAAATCTCAGAGTTTTCGCAATTGAGAATTGTGGAAATTTTGGAGTCCTTCCCAAGTGCATCAACAACTTCACCTCTCTTCGAGAATTAAAAGTGTCTTATTGTTCGGCTGATTCCTTTCCAGAAGAGGGTTTCCCTGCCAACCTCACATCACTTGCAATCTCAAACGCACCCGAAATTTATACATCACTTGTTCAATGGGGATTTTATAGACTCACCTCTCTTCAAAAACTCAACATCAGCGGTGAAGGATGCTCACGTGTGGTGTCATTTCCAGAAGAAGCGATAGGAGTGATGCTGCCTCCTTCTCTCACCGATATCAGCATCCATAGATTTGAAAATTTGGAATTCATGTGCTCCAAGGGCTTACAACACCTCACCTCTCTTCAACAATTGGGCATCTATGATTGTCCTAAGCTCGCCTCTCTTCCAGAAAAAGATATGCTTCTCTCGCTTGAGCGTCTATTTATTTGGCGTTGCCCGTTGCTAGAAGAAGGGTGCAGTAGGGGTAAAGGACGAGAGTGGTCCAAGATTTCCCACATACCTTTTGTTAAAATTGATTTTAAAACAGTCATCCCGAGGGAATTAAATTGAAAGTTAAGCAGCAAAATCTGGTATCGATTTCTCCACACTCAAACCACAGGTGTGAAACGCATTTTAAACATTTATAAATTTCATAGCTTTATTTTTTATATATCTGATTGACCTCATGAACAACATGATAACAGAAACAAGTCTTATATATTTTGTATTCAATTTTTGCAGGCATTGAAGGCTAAATTGGCGAGAAATAGTGAGCTTCAACTCATCTGCTTCAGCTTATTTGATTTAGTAAAGCGGTTAGTCAATTCTCTGCAACATTTATTCAGCAAATTGAATGGTCTGTTTTCATTTGCATCTTCTAATTTCTAACCTATTTTGGTATATGAGAATGGGATTTTAGTTAAAAATATTTGACATTTCGTAGTACTATTAACCAATGGTTTTTCAGAAGAACAAGTCTTTTACGTGATAGTTTGATCCTTCCAGGATTAATGGAAGGATACAGTACACGTTACAACATGGCATTAGAGAGCTCAATTTAACACATGTAAGATAACAGAGTTCCTAAAATATTGTTCTGTCCAATCTCAAAGATGTCCATCTTAGCTTACCGAATTTCTCAGACTATGAATCCATTCAAAGTTTGTGGATAGTTATTGGCAAGGTATTTTATTTTTTATGATGTAATTCCATTGTAATCTCCAATTTTTAGTAGTGAATTTCGTTTTTTGGTTCTGCCCTTGGATGTAGGGAATATTCCCGAACCACGTATATTATTGTGTTCACTTTCTCTATTTTCTTTTTTGTGTTTCGAATTTCTTTTTCTTTTTCTCAATCCAAAACATAAATTTATTAATAAAACAACCACAATCAATGCATAGCAAATCATAAAAATTCAGATAGCCATATATATCCCAATAGTAACACTCAAAGATCAGCACAGATCAAAAGCATCAAAGCAAAATATTCAAAGAAAACAAAGCATCAAACATTATAGCCACCCACATACTTGCTTTCAAGGTAGTCATTACCACATTGGTATAAGTACCACTTTTCTATGAGAACCGGTATGTATTGGTATTAGTCTATTTTATGTATCAGTTTGAATTTATCGATATTTTTTAAAATATTTAATATATTTATATAAATAAATATACAAATATCAAATAAATTATTATAAATGAATTTCTAATATAAAACTATTCATCAATTATATAAAATATTGATTAATAAACTCCACAAGTAAAAACTCATTATTCAATAAATTTAAAATTAAGTAGAAAAAAGAAATCAAAGGATGAGGGGTTTTTCAATAAAAAAAACTGAAGGGCGAGTGAAGATTTTTCTATGATAACGAGGTGAGTGAGTTTTTTATTATATTTTAATTTTTATATCTTAAATGAAAAAGTATGCTCCAAAAAAAATTTTAAATGTTAAACTTCACTTTCTAGTGTAATAATTTTTTTATTGGTCAATTTCAATTAAATATTTAGTCTAATAGAAAATAGTTAAAAGTTTTATATTTTTTAACATTATTCATGCAGCAGCAGGTGTACTATGTTCCGGCCAATGCGAACGGTACAAACCAAAATTTTCATTAGTATGGAAAAGGGTGTTGCTTGTTGCACTATAACAGTAGAACGGCGGCACCGGCCGGTACGACTAAAACCGTGGTTTTTTATTATTATTTGAATACAATAAAATAAAGAGGTTTTTATTATTATTTTAGCCATGAATTTAAAAAACATGTGTTATATGTCCTCGTGAAATACTTGTGTTCAACGTCTCAGGTGTGGCCTAAATTCGAATCGCTCTAGTCGTGTTGTTATTAGGGCTTTGCCCTCCTATTGTAATTCACAAAAAAAAAAATCAATATTCACTAACAAAAATTTTAACAACTTTCTTCTTCGATCTACAACATTGACCATCTAATTAACTTGGACCTAAGGTGTATTATTGTACTTGTTGATGGGTATTTGTTGAATCGTTACTTGGAGTTCACTGGCTTAATTTTTTTAGGAAAAAAACATAACAAAGTAGTGACTTAGATAAAAACTTTTAAATAGTTCAGTGACTTAAATAAAATTTTTTGAATAATTCAATAATTTTTTTATAATTTTTTAAAATTAAGTGACCAAAATATAAATTTATTAATAGTTTAATAAACTTGTGTTTACTCCAAACAATTTAAGGGCCAGATTTGAACACTTTATTTTTGGGAGTTAAAAAGTAAATTGACTATTATTATATTATAATTTTTAAAGAAGTTAAAAATTTTGATGGGACAAGGTACCCCACGCTAGATTTTCCTCATGCCTTTTGAGGGAGTTGAAAATCAAATAAGGATGTGACTGACATGAGGTCACTGCTTGCGCATTTTCTTACCTGGAGTTGAAGATTCAAATGTATATTTTGTTTTTATTTAAGCAAATTTCCACAACGATAATTCGTATTATTATTTTTTATGATAATTCGTATTTCCGACTCTTTTTTATTTTTTGAGATTATTTTTACACCGAATCAAAATTAAATAATAAATCTAAAATTAATCACATCTCATTAAAGAATTTATTAAAATTAAGCCCAATAAAGATATCAAGGCCTATTATCAAACATACTTTTCTATAATATAATTAGTATAAACACACTTCTCCATAAAAAGGTTTTCTTATAATTAATTAATATAAAATGTTTTCCAAAATGGAACATTAATCACTATAATTAAGGGTTTAATTTATGATCACATCATATATTATAAAAACATGATGTAAAAATATAATTATTTTGGAGGAATGATAGTATAAAATTTATTTTGAAGTGATTTAACAAAAATAAATACAAATTTAATGATTAAAATAGATGAAAAATTAAAGAAAAACTATTCAAATAATTGCAGGGAGATGATAAACGAGAGGGTGCAATAATTTCATGGACTGAGACCTCTCTAATTTCCACTTTCGTTGTCTTTTCCCCATCAACAACCACTTGGGATCCTTTTTCACATTCCACTGCCTTCCCAATAGAGGTGCTTATGGGCCGCGTCAGGTCGGACCTATAAAAAAATTTTAGTCCGTGTCTTAAGCTCAAGCCCACCAGCCTGAAATATGAGCTTAAAATTTTGTCTAAACCTGGTTTGGGAAAAAATTCTTAAGCTCGGGTCTGGTCTATTTTTTAATAAACACTAAAATTTTTAAAAAAATTAAAAAAATATTTTTAAAAATAAAAAATATATATTTATTATATTCAGACTATGCCGGGTCTAAAAAAAAAGTAGTACCTGAGACTCGACCCGTTTTCTAAACGGACCTTATTTTTCTACTCAAATTCATATTTCAGGCCTATATTTTTACCCGAGCCCCTCTACTTCCCAACTCATAGTCTGAATTATTGGATGTATAAAAAATAGTGCCAAATTCTTCAACTTCACTAATTTTGCAGATTCCATTTCCCTTTCTTTCTTTTTTTGTTCCCTGACTTTCCATTTTGGCTTGTTCATTTCTCTCTTCATCTTCTTTCTCATAATTCCACCATGTCTGTCATTGGAGAGGCTGCTCTTTCTGGGTTCCTGGACTTGTTGGTGGGCAAATCGCTCGACTCTGCGCTCAACTTTGTTGCTGATCATAAGCAACTCCACCAGCAGCTCAAGCAGTGGCAGTCCATATTGCCTGATATCCAAGCAGTGTTGGACGATGCAGAGGAGAAGCAGATCAAGAACATGGGTGTGAAGAAATGGTTGGAGGATCTCCAGGACTTGGCTTACGATGTGGATGACATCTTGGATGAGTTCGCTTATGAAGAGCTCAAGCCAGCACTAGCAAGGTACGGAAACTCATTCCTACCTGCTTTACTGGTACTAGTTTCGCTCCCACTTCTTTCCTGTTTACGAATTCCATGATTCCGAAGGTGAAAGAGATCACTGCTAGACTGAATAGTTTGACTACTCGAAGAAGTAGTTTGGGGTTGAGTGAGATCTTGTCTCAAGCTCCAACCTCCAAGGGAAAGCAACCTAGGCTGCAACCAACTTCCGTACTGGATGGAGTTGTGGAGTATGTTGGCAGACACAAGGAGAAGACAGAAATGATTGAGTTTCTCAAAGGTGATAACTCCAACGGAGTTTCAGTCCTTTCCATCGTCGGCATGGGAGGGATGGGTAAAACAACTCTTGCTCAGCTTGTTTACAATGATGCCACCATCAACCAGTCTTTTCACCACAAAGCCTGGGTATGCGTTTCTGATAATTTTGACGCAGTTAATATAACCAGGACAATTTTAAAATCCATCGATCCTGACTCTCGTGACGAGAATGACTTGAATTTACTTCAAGTTAAGTTGAAGGAGAAGTTGTCTGGGAAAAGATTCTTGCTTGTTTTAGATGACATTTGGAACGAGAATTATAATGATTGGACCATCTTACGGTCTCCGTTTGGAGCAGGGACCCATATCATTGTAACCACTCGTCTTCAAATTGTTTCATCTATTGTGGATCCGCTCAAAGCTTTTCATTTGGATAAACTATCGGATGATGATTGTTTATCCATATTTACACAGCATGCATTAAAAGCAAGAAATTTTGATGGACATCTCCAGTTTAAAGAAATTGGAGAGAAAATTGTTAGAAGGTGCAATGGCTTACCTTTGGCTGCAAAAGCCATTGGAAGCTTGCTTCGCACGGTTAAATATCATGGAAAATGGGAAAGAATATATGAGAGTGAGATATGGAACTTACCAGAAGAGCAGTGTGGCATAATTCCAGCTTTGCGGTTAAGCTACCATCATCTTCCGTCATACTTGAAACGATGTTTTGCTTATTGCTCCATACTTCCTAAAGACTATGAATTTGAGGAAGAAGAAATTATCTTGTTATGGAGAGCAGAAGGTCTCTTGCAACAAAAAGCTATGCCTCAAATTAAAGATCTCGGAAATCAATATTTTCAAGATCTAGTGTCCAGGTCATTTTTTCAGACATCCAGTAAAGATAAGTCCCGATTCTTTCAAACATCCAGTAAAGATAAGTCCCGATTCGTAATGCATGACCTTATCAATGATTTAGCTCAAGTAGTTGCAGGGGAAATATGCTCAAAATTAGAGGGTGATAAGAAATGGAAGTTCTCAAATCGCACTCGACATTCTTCTTATATTGTTGGAACATATGACACAGTGAAGAAGTTTGAAGCATTTGATCAAGTGAATTCTCTACGTACTTTTTTACCCATAATGTGTGATATCGGGCCCCTTTTTTAACTAATGTTGTTTTGGATGATTTGTTACCAAGACTTGGCTACCTAAGGATGCTTTCTTTGAGTGGGTATATAATCACTGAGTTGCCTGATGTTTTTGAAAATTTAAAACATCTTCGCTACTTAAATTTTTCGAGCACAAAAATCAAATGCCTACCAGATTCTTTGTGCACTCTTTACCATTTAGAAACCTTATTATTAAGGTGGTGTTACAAGCTTCAAAGGTTACCTTCAAAGATGGGAAATCTTGTCAACTTGCATTATCTTGATATCAGAGGTGCGAACTCAATAGAAAGGATTCCTTTTAGAATTGATAAGCTAACGAATCTTCAAAGTTTAACTGATTTTATAATAGGGGAAGGTGATGGTAGTTATATTAGAGGTTTGAAATATTTGTCAAACCTCGAAGGTGATTTCCGTCTTTCTGGGTTGGAGAATGTTAATGGTGAAGATGCAGGGGAAAGCAAGTTATATGAGAAGCAGGGGATTGATCGACTGGTATTGCATTGGAGGAAAAAGTTTGAAAATGCTTCAAGGAATAAAGAAGTTGAAGAATGGGTGTTGGACTCTCTTTGTCCTCCAAAAAAGCTTGAGCAACTCGTCATTGAGAATTATGGTGGTGCAAAATTCTCTACTTGGATTGCAGATCCTTCCTTCAAAAATATGTTGTCATTGGAGCTTCACGACTGTAAAAATTGCAAATCTCTACCATCGATTGGAAGGTTGTTGTTGTTAAAAGATCTTTCAATTAGTGGTTTGGATCAAGTACACAAGATTGGTGCTGAGATGTTTGGAGAAAATCAATCAAATACTTTTGCATCATTAGAGTCTCTGCGTTTTGGCAATATGCTGAATTGGGAGGAGTGGGACCTATGTGAAGATGATGAGCAAGTATCGAAATTCCCCAGCCTTCGTTTTCTTTCAATCAGAAAATGTCCTCTATTGCTGGGAAGGTTGCCAACCATCCTTCAATCCTTGCGGACGCTTGAAATCTACAACTGTAAGAGACTGGTAGTTTCAATTTCTTGTTTTCCCTTGCTGCGTAAAATATGGGTTGAAGGGTGTGAAGAATTGGTGGATGAAGGTTCTTTGTCGGTACAGAAGGTTACCTCCTTTAAAAGTTTGTGTGTTTCAAATATTTTAAGCAGAAAACCTCTTTTCTATGAGAATCGGTATGGATTGGTACTAGTCTATTTTATGTACCATTTTGAATTTATCGATATTTTTAAAAATATTTAATATATTTATATAAATAAATATACAAATATCAAATAAATTATTATAAATAAATTTTTAATATAAAACTATTCATCAATTATATAAAATATTGATTAATAAACTCCACAAGTAAAACTCATCATTCAATAAATTCAAAATTAAGAAGAAAAAAAGAAATCGAAGGATGAGGGGTTTTTCAATAAAAAAAGCTGAAGGACGAGTGAATATTTTTCTATGATAACGAGGTGAGTGAGTTTTTTTTATTAATTTTAATTTTATATTTTAAAAGAAAAAGTATGCTCTAAAAAGTTTTAAAGGTTAAACTTTACTTTCTAGTGTAATATTTTTTATTGGTCAATACATTTCAATTAAATATTTAGTCTAATAGAAAATAGTTAAAAGTTTTATATTTTTTAACATTATTTATGCAGCAGGTGTACCGTGTTCTGGTCAATGTGAATGGTACAAACCAAAATTTTCATTAGGATGGAAAAGGGTGATGCTTGTTGCGCTATAATAGTAGAACGGCGGCACCGGCCGATACGACTAAAACCATGGTTTTTTTTATTATTTGAATACAATAAAATAAAGAGGTTTTTATTATTATTTTAGCCATGAATTTAAAAAACATGTGTTATATGTCCTCGTGAAATACTTGTGTTCAACGTCTCAGGTGTGGCCTAAATTCGAATCGCTCTAGTCGTGTTGTTATTAGGGCTTTGCCCTCCTATTGTAATTCACAAAAAAAAAAAATCAATATTCACTAACAAAAATTGTTAAAACACATTAATAATCTATAAATAATTAAAAACCACTTTTTATATTTGAAAAAGAAACCCAAAGCAAAAATAAAATCCATTTTGAGTTGAAGTGCCAAAAACAGCAGAGTAAAAAGGTAGAGAAATTAAGAAAATAGAAAGAAAAAGAAAAAGAAACTAAAGCTATAATAAATAGAGTTTCCATAGTTGGATAAATGCTAGATATAGTATCAAATCTGTCACCTTTCAAGATTTCACCCTAATTTTGGTCACATATCTTCTTTTTCCATATCATTTTCCATTTCCATTTCCATTTAAGAAAACAATTGTTATATATAAACATTACTTACTTATTTTCTTTTCTCTTAAAAAGAATCCTTTTACAATCCCTAAATTTTTGCCTTATTTTCTTTGATCTGTTTGTTGTTATAAAAACCTTTGGTTTTTTTCAAAATTTAAGAAAAAAAATATCTGGGGTTTATCTTTTCTTTTAAAAATTTCCGGGAAAAGTAAAGGAATGAAGAAAATTTTGAGATGGGTAGAGGGAAAATTGAAATAAAAAAGATAGAAAATTTGAATAGCAGGCAAGTAACGTTTTCAAAGAGGCGAAATGGGTTGTTGAAGAAAGCTAAAGAATTGTCCATTTTATGTGATGCAGAGGTTGGGGTTATTATTTTTTCAAGCACCGGCAAGGTCTATCAATGGTCCAGCACTAGGTATATCATATAGTATAATACTTATATATATTATAGATGATTTTTAATAATCGAAATCTGGGTTTTTTCAATTTTTAATTTTAGCAATTTTTTTTTGTAAGCATGAAAGTAAGTTGACCTATAATTTGATTAATTTCCATTATTTTTCTTTTCTTAATAATTGGCTATCCTCTCAATATTGAATTAATATAAAGTAGTTTAAGTTTCGTTTCAGTTAAAATTTCATTGTGTTTTGATCTGTTTTAGTTAATATCGACTTATATGAGTGTATATTAGTTTGTAACGGTCTATAAAACTTATATATATTAGTTTTTAACCGTACATGGATGTACAACCACCCACCAATAGGCGACTTGAGCGTCTTGCCCTTGGTGAGATTCGAACCCCTAACTTATTGAATATAGGTCAATTGTTGAGGTATATGGTACCACTTGACTACAGATCAGTTCTTCCGAGAGAAATCTTCAAAGTATCATTCTCGGATGCGCCGATCCAATCCCTCAACATTATTAAAGTTGCTATGCTTCATCATTTGAAATAAATTAATATTTTCGTCCATAAATTATCTCTAATTTTAATCAATATTAACTCCAAACAAACATAATTTAAGTATATTTAGTAACTCTCCTACAAACACAAACTTAAAATAATTTCATTAGGAGCCTAATTGTGAGCTCTAGAAACTGAAGTTTTATTGTTGTAGGAGTAAATTCTAATGGAGCAGCTTAAAAGATCTAGATTACAGGTACATTTTACTTTTGAAATAATTGTAATTAACATTTAATGCTAATGATTTCTGGTTTAATATTTGTATATTTTCAGGAACAGAAGACTATAATGGAGAATGAAGATCTACGCAAACAGGTACGTAGGTCAAACGTATAATCAACTGCTACACACATGCACACATGTATTTACATATATATATATATAAGAGTAAACTATTTGTCACCAACAGTTAAATCACTAACAGAAAGATAATTTAATGGCTTTTAAAATTAGTATAATAGCAATTTTAACTCTCAACATTTCTACTGTGTCAATTTAGTCTTCATTCTAAAAATTTAACTCTCAACATTTACACATTCTATAATTTAGTCTTTTTGCAGTTTTGCTTTTTTTGTGACATTGAGTGTTAATTTAATATATTTTGATAAAATTGAGCTGGATAAATTTATTTTTTAGCTTTTAAGCTGTTAAAAGGTCACACAAAAAAATTGTAAAAAACACTAAATTACACTACATGTAAATGTTGAGAGATAAACTTTTTAGAGTCAAGACTAAATCGACACAATGTATAAATGTTGAGGGTTAAAATCGCTATAATGCCAATTTTAAAACCTGCCACGTAATCTTTCCATTAGCCATTAGCCATTTAATAACGGATGACAAAAAGGACAAAATCATGACAATTTTGTAACTTTTTATAATTGGGTAATCAAAAAATAAACTTACCGATAATTGGGTGATTAGTAGTGTAGTTTAGCTTATATATAATATTAAGATTTTGGAGTGTGTAATATTGTATTTTGTTGATTATTGAATGTGGTTTTAAGGTTGAGGAATTGAGACAAAAAAGGAGCTCGAATATACTAGAATTGAATCCATTGCTGGAAAGAAGACTTGAACATTCACCAAATAATTCAAAGGCTGATGATAATAATAGTGCATCAGATGATGACAACCATCTCTCAGACACTTCCTTGCACTTAGGGTACGTATGTATGCATGTTTCATTTCATGTTTTCTTTTGGTCAAATTTCACTATTAGTCCTTATATTACGCATAAGTTGTAAGTTTAGTTCATGTACTTTAATTTGGTCGTCAATTTGATCGTTTTAGTCTTTATGCTTTTCAAATTTGATATTTCAATATTGACTCAAACGATAGTAGTTAAATTCATTAACTAAAATAATGTGACCTTTTATGAGTATTATATGAAAATAACAAGTTAATATGATAATATAATTTTTATATCATATTTTTAAAATAGTATAGTTTAACTTAATAAATTTAATAGTTACTGTTTGATGAAGATTGAAATTTTAAATTTTAAAAAGTATAGTGACTAAAATAACCAAATTAAAATACATAAACTAAATCCATGACTTATACATAGTGTAAGAATTAATAATAGAATTTGACCCTTTTTTTTCATTTTATTTGGTAAACGAATCTAATATAACGAACTTAAGTAAATTTTTATATCAAAATCGAGCTCTACATTGAAACTGAAACTTGATCTAACTTGAGTCAAGCTTCGAGTCCTAGTTGTTAAATTGAACTCAAGCTTTTTTTAACTTTAGCTAAAACCTCAAGAATCCACCTTTAAAAGTGAGTGCGAGTGAACTATTTAAATCATGTTTCTTAGTTTCACCTTGACGAGTATAAAAGATATGATCTTTTAAATACATGCAAAATTTTATAAACTGTTTTACATATCTATGTCAAATATTACCCAAAGGTGTTCTAGAAGAACAAGTATTTACGTAATAGTTTATAGATCTTCGTGGTTATTGAGTAAGGATATCAGTGTCAACAGATTTCATAACCACTATGAACATGGTATTGATATAAGGATATCAGTGTCAACAGATTTCATAACCACTATGAACATGGTATTGATCCTTACAGGAAGGATACACTACACACCACGGCATGGCATTAGAGAGCTCAATTTAGGCATTAACACAACGAAATCATTAGAAGGCTACTTTTGAGCTGCATCAATTCACTTGATGAGAATTTACATTTTTGATCATGTGGATTGTGTGGAATCAAGGTAGAAAAATTGGTGAGAAAATGGCCTTGAATTAACCCTTTCATAATACCAATGCTACTTGAAACTTTTCATTTTTTGTTTAATCTATAAACCGAGACTCTAATGATTAGCATTATCATACTCTTATAGGGCACTTCAAGGAAACCTTCATAAAAAGAAGTGAAGGAGCCAAATATGTTATTTATTTAGCCTTCTACATTCACTCAGCTTTGAGAACCACAAAATTTGATGGGGGGTTAAAAGCCAAATGGTACCAGAGTTGCAAAGTCTACCGTCGATGACCTTTTAGAACCTTGCTCAAAGTTTGTGAATGGTTATTATGGTGAGGTATTTTATTTTATGATGTAATTTTCATTCTTGGTTCTGCCTGTTGTTCTAAGGAATAATATTCCCGAACCACATTGTGTTCTCTTGTTATATTTTCTTTTCACACAGCCAGCATGATATTTTATTTAGCGATTTAGCATGATTGGTCGATCAATCTGTAGGGATAAAATCACTAGAAATGAGAGCTGTGATTAAGAGGGGAAGTCAAGAAAACTAGCGTAGCTACCTTAGGGGAAATGTGTGTGTTAGTGTGTGAGAGTAATCTAATTCCCTAGCAAGAAGCTAAAAGAGTCGAGAGATCATCAGGCGTTTAATTTTAGATTACCCTAGTGTTAGTTTCTCACAAAACCACATGATTAGGCTTTTATTCGTCTCAATTAAGATTTAGGCTGTTGGCTCTTTTTAATGATAAAATCAGATTAGATCAAATTTTAATTCAAGTGAATAAGAACAAAGTTTCAAATTACAAATCTAGATATGTCAAATAAAATGGAAATGTAGAGAATTTTTTTTCTTTAAATTTGTGCAGTGCTCATGATATTTAATGGCAATACTAAATTTATGCGTATATTCATATATTTTTCATCGGCAACATTTATTAAGCAATTTGAATGTTCTGTTTTCATCGGCAGCTTTTGATTTCTAAGCTTTTTTTTGCGTATATGTTTGATTAACTCTTATATCGTCCTCGTCCTTAAGGATCCTTTGCTTTGTACTATATGGCATGGGCTTGGAGCAATCGCTCAACTGCAATTGTTATGCCTTATGTATATGGGAATGGGATTTAGTTAAAAACATTTGACATTTCATTGTACTATTGAAGGATGTTTAGTTGGCTTTCCTCGGTATTTGTACTTTTATGTGTGCACTTCTCTTCTTGATGCATCGGTTGAGCGCAATCGTTGTGATTATGGATGGGATGGATCATCACCAAATTTTCAGAGCATCCCTCATTTTCTCATGCTCAGACCACATGTATGGTAGTTGTGATATGTTATTTGATCATTTTGACAGGCTAGCTATCTGAAGCTTCAAAGCTAAATGTGTCACAGCGGGTTTTCAATCATTCTTTACATGAAGATTCCCTGCTTTGGAAGGCTTCAACAGTGATGTTATCAGTGTTTATGATAGGGTAAGTAGAGGTTGTTCTTCCGGTATTCCCCTCTTCTGTTGGAGTTGTAGATATGCTTTTTTATTCCTTGTTTTTCTTTTACAGGCATTTGGATCCATGGAAGAAAAAGAATGGTGAGAAAATGCCATAGGAGCAACTCTTTCAAAATACACCTAGTACCTGAAACTTTTCAATATTTTTTGTGCTCAATCTTAAGTTGAAACTCTAATGATTAGCATTCTAATGTTCTTCGAACAAACTTCAAAGGATATTACAGTATTGCTTTTTACATTTTGAGATTGAGAAAATGTTGCTCATATGTTATTTATTATGGCTAGGTCTTTTCCAAAATGTGGAAAGTTGTCTTCTTCCTTAGTTGGCCTCAAAATCATCCTTCATTGATCATCTATTCCAACAAATTCTTAAGAAGCACTTTTAGACTCGCTATTTGTCATCTTCTTTTTATAACATATTCAACAATATCTTTAATGTACTCGAATTCAAGCTTAGCAAATAAACCAAAAAAAAAAAAGAAAGTTAAATATATAAGAAAATGAAAAGAAACTATATAGATGCTTGTCGAATTTTCCACCTATATGCCACCCAATTAATTTACAGACTTCAACAAAGGCAGTTTTCCATCGCTTCACTTCATCAACAGGCCTCTTTGATTCATGGTCATCAAAGTATGTCTTGATACTCCCACTAAGATGCTGAACCTCAGAGGGATCAACATGGTAAAAGATGGGAAGAACAATATGTCCTTGAGTGCGCTTGCGGTCCACAATGTCAGAGAGTTCGGCTAGGCATGATTTTGAAGAAGCGTAGTGTACAGAAACAGGATTAAACAGTCAGTTTAATCACCCATTGCAGTGCTGCATCATATGAATGGGATCCTTAAACAATCAGTTTCATTTAGTGTGGTTTTCACGGGTTCATATTGCAGTGGACTGAATGTATAATTCAACAGGATTAAACCTGAAATTATAGGAAGAATATAAGGTGACAGAATAGTTAGTTCTTAGTGAATAAGTCACTGATTACCAATTCCAATAGTTCAATCCAGAAACAGAGTTCATCCTGGTTGGTTGTAATTTAATTAAAGCCCCTCATTTTCTATCACAGACAAGTTTTCCTTTTTAATTATGTCCACTTTTAGGGGTAAAGGACGAGAGTGGTCCACGATTTCCCACATACCTTATGTTGTATCAAGGTATGAAACCGTTTTAAACATTGGCTGTTTTAGTTCCATGTATCTGACTGTCCTCAGGAACAAGATGATAATAGCAATCAGTCGTATATATTTTGTATTTAATTTTGCAGGCACTGAAAGCTAAATTCAACTGATTTGCTATAGCTTATTTGATTTAATAAAGCGGTTACTTAATTCTCTGCAACATTTATTCAGCAAATTGAATGCTCTGTTTTCATCTGCATCTTCTAATTTTTAAGCTTCTTGATAATGGGACATTCTAGACCATAGTTGTGTTAAAATTTTAAAATTGAAATTATTATAGTATCAAAATTTATATAATTATATTATACTTTACATTTGTAAGATTTACACTAACCATGTAATCAAGTCAAAAGCTTAACTTGAAAATTTTGAGCTAATTTAAAATTCGATACTCAAAATTTAACTCAAGTTCAATCAAATTTCACTTTTAAAGCTTGAGCTTGATTTGAGATAAAGCTTGAATAACAAAATTAAAATTTGACTTATAATTCAAGCTTGAATTGAGAACTTTTGATACTAATTAAAATAATAATAATAAACTCTATAAGTTTGTGAATTCATTTAATTGAGCTTAAAATTTGACTGGTTGTTGCTCTTGATGTTCTCTTAAGAAATCGGAGGTTTAGAAAATTAGAATCATGAGCGTGAATATCATTATCTTTGAAGGCTTTTCTAAAGAGCCGACCAATTAAACACTCAATTGAGATTGTAGGAGGAAGGTTTTCTAAAGAGAATATAGAAGAAATTTAGATGAGAAGATGAAAGCTAATGAGTAACTTTGAAAACTGCCATGCATGGTATTTATAGGGATTTCATTGGCTTAATATAGCAAAGGTAAGTTGATTCAATTAGCTAAAACTAGTTTGAAAATAGTTCAATGAATTTGGACTTAATTAAAAATAGCTTCAATCGATTAAATTATATTTAGCATGATTAAATATAGGTGTTACAAGTTAACTTTTCTTTAACTCTCAAAACTTCAATAAAAATAAGTCCAAAACAAAAAGGCTCGAATGTGCACGAGTCTACTCTCTCAATTTGATTCTTATTAAGTTCAAAGAAGTATAATGACTTAATAAATAATGACTCAAGATCTTTTTTAGCAATGTGAGATTTTTGTAGTTCTTTGAAATAAATGAAAACTTCCAATAATTTCCCACATATTTCAAAGATTTAATTTATAAGTGAGTGTTTCAATATATTGCAATAATCATATTGTCATTTGTACTGTGAACCAGAATTTTTAACAAATGAGACATGATTTACTTTAATAATTGATGAAATAAGTTTTTGAACTAATTATTTAATTTCCAAATTAACTTTTTCACTTATCACATTATATTTATGATTCATTCTTCAATGCGATTGTGTGCTAATAGGTCATGCACGTGCCTAGTTTTTATGAGTGCTCTAAAGATTGCCAAAGATCTCATAGAAGCGGCCTCTCTACACACTCATATAGGCCAACCCATTAAGTGTATACTACATAGCAATACACCACCTATAAAAGATATGGATGATATTAAAAGTTTTTACTCGTCCTCACCATCCGTGTAGTTATTTGTTTAAGTATTGTTTAAATCAACCACTTAATTGGACACGTCAATGTGTTTTTTTGGTAGATCGAATACGGCAATCGATAGTATTGATTCTTTATTAAAACCAAAGGAATGAACTCATTTGGTGCCAAAACAACCTTATGAGACGATAGTATCTATCTCCTAAACCAGAAAAATAACAAATACTGAAATGAAGGTTTTAAAGTACGATTTCGAATCTTACGACTCTCTCCCAAATTGAGTCTTGACTTAAAGCTAGATGGGAATTTTAATTACTCATGAAATTAAGCATACTAGTGTAGAGGGTTCAACAAAAATTAAATAAAAGAAATAAACAAATAAAAGAAAGGGAAAAAAAAGGGGGGGAGGGTGGCGTGGCGGCACAATATTGTGCAAGAGAAAGAACAGAATTAGAAAGGGAGAAGAAAAGAAAGCAATTGAATTGCTGTCCCTTTTAGACTATATATAAATCTCAAAATGCCTAATCCTACTTAAATTCTTTAATCTAATCCAACATTAAAGTGTTATCTAAAAATATATCAAAAGATAAAATACTAGAAAATTAAAATATTATCCTAACCAAAAATTAAAACTACTCTCTTTCTTTTCCGAACCCTATATAATGGCTTTGTGATTAAGGTTGTTCACTATCCCAGATATGATTTGGGTTTGAGGCACGTTAGTCGTGTTTGTTATTCGGGTTTTGTCATGTTATTGTACCAAAAAAAGGACAGATCATGTCCCAAAACTTTTACGACAACTTGCATTTCTGACTTTTTTACTTTCTAAGTTTGCTTTTGCACCTAATCAAAAATCAAATAATAAACCCAAAATTAGTGATATCTCATTAAAGAATTTATCAAATTTAAGCACAATAAACATGTAAATTGAGCCTATCATTAAATATACTTTTCTATAATATAATTAGTTTAACACACTTTCACATAAAATGATTTCTCATAATTAACTAATATAAAAATGTTTCCCAATAAAAATTAATTTCTTGACTTTAACGGAAAAATGCAAGCTTAATAACTATAATTAAGGGTTTAATTTATGATCATATCATATATTATAAAAAATTATGTAAAAATATAATTACAAGAGAGAAAAATATAAAGATTGGTGACGGATTTAAAAACTAAGTTAATTTAAATACATATAATTACAAGATAATTATTTATGCTATGATAAAATGTCTAATTAAATTTGATACATCAAATCGAGTGACACAAAGTCAATTGGTAAAAGCATGAAAAATCTAATGTTATTATTTTGTTAAATATAGAGATGATTACATCATTTCAACATTTCTTATAAATTCATTTTCTCAATTAAAACTATTTCTTTTTTTTTCTCAAAACTAAACTACTCATTATTATTCACTAATTTCTAATTATTAGAAAAAATTCTATCCATCTTTTTAAAATATTATTATTTCTCAAAATATAAAATTTATATATAAAATATTATTTTAAAATTTAAATTTATATATAATATATTATATTTTTACATGTGTGACAATTTCTAATTACTAATTATGCGGTTTTCACAAGCTTTTCTTTTGTAGATAGACTCATTCTAAATGAGCTTAAAATATGAAAGGGTTTAGATAAAAGAACTAGGCTTGAAATATAAGTTTAGACAAAAAAAATTAAGCTTATTTAAAATGAGCCATGCTTGGGCTCCAAAATTAAAATGGCTAAGCCCAAATCATTTTCTACTCTATCATATATGTATAGAATGTAATTTATATAAAATTAAATTAAATTAAATATATAATATTATAATGTAACATTAAAAGATATATTTAAATTTTAATAAAAAATTCACCAACAAAATAAAATAAAATATTCAATTAAAAATAATATACATTTTAAAAAGAATTAAAATGGGATGAAATTTTGGAAATTTAAAGATGTCATTCTGGGTGCCTTTTTTAACTAATGTTGTTTTGGTTGATCTGTTGTCAAGACTTGGCTACTTAAGGGTGGTAGCTTTGAGTTGGATCACTGAGTTGCCTGATGTTTTTGAAAATTTAAAACATCTTCGCTACTTAAATTTTTCTCAGACCCCTATCATATGCCTTCCCGATTTTTTGTGCACTCTCTACCATTTGGAAACTTTATTATAAAAAAATTGTTCCAGGCTTCAAAGGCTACCTTCAAAGATGGGAAATCTTGTCAACTTGCATTATCTAAAGATACAAGGAAAAAAAAAAGTTGAAGAATGGGTGTTAGACTCGCTTCATCCTTCGAAAAAGCTTGAACAACTCGTCATTCAGAATTATGGTGGTGCAAAATTCTCTACTTGGATTGCAGATTCTTCCTTCAAGAATATGTTGTCATTGGAGCTTCACAACTGTAAAAATTGCAAATCTCTACCATCGATTGGAAGGTTGTTGTTGTTAAAAGATCTTTCAATTAGCGGTTTGGGTCAAGTACACAAGATTGGTGCTGAGTTGTTTGGAGAAAATCAATCAAATGCTTTTGCATCATTAGAGTTTCTGCGTTTTGGCAATATGCTGAATTGGGAGGAGTGGGACCTATCTGAAGATGATGGGCAAGTATCGAAATTCCCCAGCCTTCGTTTTCTTTCAATCAGAGAATGTCCTCTATTGTTGGGAAGGTTGCCAACCATCCTTCAATCCTTGCAGAGACTTGAAATCTATGAGTGTAAGAGACTGCTAGTTTCAATTTCAAGTTTTCCCTTGCTGTGTGAATTAAGCGATAAAGGGTGTGAAGAATTGGTGGATGAAGGTTCTTTGTCTGTACAGAAGGTTACCTCTTTGAAATACGTGTATCTTTCAAATATTTCAAAGTTTAATATTTCAGCAGAGAGGATAATGTTGAGATTTGCAAACTCTGAAACATTGAACATCTATGGTTGGAAGGAGTTGGGATCTTCATCGCAAAATGGGTTAAGCATAGTTGGGCATCTTTCATCGCGATTAGGAATTGTCTGCAATTGGTCTCTTTGGAAACGGAGGAGGAGATATTGCAACTTGACAAGATTCCAGGTGTTGAATCTCTGGAGATAAGGGCTTGTGAAAGGCTCAATAGACTACCGAACGTCTTACATGCTTTCCCATTTTCCCATTCATTACGACAATAGAACTTGAAAAGTGTCCAGGCTTGGTTTGTTTTGCAGAGAGTAACTTTCCTCCTGCTTTAAAAGAGCTGAGTATTGAGAATTGCGTGAATTTGCAATATTTGGTTGATGAAAAAGAAAATAATAATAAGAGTATGAGTAGCAACACTTGTTTTCTTAAGCACTTAGTAATAAGAAGCTGTCCATCTCTAATATGGTTATCATCAAGGGGCGATGTATGCAATCGGCTTCAAATTCAACTCATCTGCTTCAGCTTATTTATTTAGTAAAGCGGTTAGTCAATTCTCTGCAACATTTATTCAGCAAATTAGATGTTCTGTTTTCATTTGCATCTTCTAATTTCTAAGCTATTTCGGTATATGAGAATGGGATTTTAGTTCAAAATATTTGACATTTCGTAGTACTATTAACCAATGGTTTTTAAGAACAAGTCTTTTACGTGATAGTTTGATCCTTCCAGGATTAATGCAGGGATACAGGACACGTTACAACATGGCATTAGAGAGCTCAATTTAACACATGTAAGACAGCAGAGTTCCCAAAATATTGTTCTGTCCAATCTCAAAGATGTCCTTAGTTTTTCGAATTTCTCAGATCATGAACCAATTCAAAGGCTGCATCAATTCACTTGGATGAGGAATTGCTTCTTTGGTCATGTGGATTGAGCGACAAAAACAAACTCACTGTGTAAGTGATTGACTATGTGACTTTATTTATTTCGCTTTTACTTAGAGGTACAAAATACTTTATTTTCTAGCCAAAAATAGCAGTGACTAAGTGACTCACTATATCTCGACTCTTTTGCTTTTGACTTTGTGGTACGAGTTAAATGAATCAAATGATATATATACGTAGAAGTTTGGAACTAGTTTCATTGCAGCTCTTTTTTAATGTTGCTTTTCAGCTTTCCGGTCGGGTAGATAGGCATATTTTCTGTCAATCTTTTTATGAATTTCCCCTGCTTTGAAAGGCTTCAACTGTGATGTTATCAATGTTTATGATAGGGTAAGTATAGGTTATATGGAGAATTTGTTGTTCTGACATTCCTTGCCTGTGTTGGAGCATATTTTGGTGCTTGGTATATAGTTGTAGTCGAGGAGCCAAATATGTTATTTATTTAGCCTTGTACTTTCGTTCAGCTTTGGGAACCATGAAATTGGTGGCAGATAAAAGGCCAAATAGTACCACTGGGGAGGTGTACGTACCTTTGGGTGATAAACCCTTGAATGGTGGGCATCCAAAGAGGGCAATACCAGCTCATGGGCACAACAACCGCACAACGTGGTAAGTTTGGTTTCTAATGCTTTTAGTATCAACTATTTCTATCTAAACAAATCTTGAATCTGTCTTAGGTCTCCATTGATGATTGATAAGAGGCTAGGATGCTTTAAATAAAGTATTGTTTTTGACATTTTGAGATTGTTGGTCACTTGTTATTTATTATTGCCAGGTATTTCTCAAAACGCGGAAAGTGTATAGCTGATGTGCATTTAGAAAATTGCTCCAAGTTTGGGGATAATTATTGGCGAGGTATTTTATTTTATTTTATGTGTATAGCTACCCACAATACTAACTCAGCATGGTTTAACCCATTTATTTGCAAACAAGTATGCCACATAGTTGCTTTCAAGGTAGCCATTACCACATTGGTGGATGCACCACTTTTCTATGAAAATCGGTACGTATTAGTACTAGTTTATTTCATGTACTATTTCGAAGTTATCGATATTTTTAAAATATTTAATATATAAATAAAATTTAAATATAAAATATTTATCAATTATATAAAATATTGATTAATAAACTTCACAAATAAAAATTCATCATTCAATAAATTCAAAATTAAGAAGTAAAAAAGAAGTCGAAGGATGAGGGGTTTTTTCAATAAAAAAAAAGTTGAAAGGCGAGTGAAGATTTTTCTATGATAATGAGGTGAGTGAGTTTTTTTTATTATATTTTAATTTATATCTTAAATGAAAAAGCATGTTCCAAAATTTTTTTTAATATTGTTGATACCAACTGAGTTAAGACTCAGTCGACAATAATAATTACATTTCTAATTTTTTTTTTGTTAAATAAGCAGAAGTTGCAAGGAATTGAGGCAGGGGTGGAGCCAAGGGGGCTGGCAGGGGGCCCGATCCCCCCTAAATTGGAAAATTTCACCTTTAGTTCTTTTATAATTTAAAATTTTTTAAATTAGTATGTGGCAAAATTATACTTTGACCCCCTCAAGAATGAGAAAAAAATGATATAATCCTTTAAAAATTATAAAGATATAAGTTATTAAAATAGGAAAATTTCATTTTTGCATCGTAAAAATATACAACTTTATTTCAACCTCCTCTGATTTTTTTTAAAGCTCCGCCCCTGAATTGAGGTGAACACCATGAAAGAGGAGTATTTAAGGCTACACACAACATACGTGTATGTCAATTTCAATTCCATTTTTTGTTATTTATACTATATTTAATTATCTAATTGAGTTGGAGTCACAAGTTTAACTAAAGATCAATTTAGTTAAAAATAACTTAAAAAAGTGGCTTCTATTTAAAAGGTACAAATAATATTATGAGTTTGCTTTTTGTCTTTTTATTTATGTGTTTATATAAAATCTATAAAAAGATAGTTTAAATCCAAAATAAATTATTAGGATACTCATATCTTCAAAGTCTTAACTTTGTCATTTCAACTAAGCTGTTTTTCATCCAGATACATGCGTGTTACACAATCGAAAATGGGAAAGAAAATGAAGAGGAAATTACAAATAATAACTAATGAGTTAGAAATGAATCTTCAAGTTTATGTTAATTGAATTTGAATGTGACTGATAAATAATATATGAATTTATATCTTCATATACACATCTGAATTTGCATAAAATAGGACTGATCAAAAATGAAAAAGAAATTAAAAAAAAATCAGAGCGACGTAGTTGGAAAAAGGCATAAATAAATAATAATTATAGATTATTATATTTATAATCTTCTCATATTTAGTGTAGATTATATATATCATTTTACTATATATATAGCATGTATATTAGAAATACATAAAAAGATTAATGGATATCTTAAGGGACAAAATAATAATTTTAAAAGATAGAATACGGTTGTGTAGAGTAATTATTTATTTGTTAATGGGGACGGCTTATTCGAGAGAAGTCTTTGAAGTGTCGTCTTTGGGGATGCCGATCCAGTCTCTCAACAACAGAAGGTATTGTCCCCTGTGAGAGGGTTTTGTCCCCCACTCCGTGGAGAGCCATGTACTACTCACAAAAAGGGGTGCCTTAACCGTATGTGGACTTGTGATCACCACTAAGAGGCGACATGAGAGTCTCACCCTTGATGAGATTCAAACCCTTAATCTATTGAATATAGGTCAATTGTTGAGGTGTATGGTACCACTTGAGCTACAGATCGACTCTTCTGAGAGTAGCCTTCAAAGCATCATCCTCGGTACACCAATCCAGTCCCTCTACATTATTAAAGTTGCTCTTCATCATTTGAAATAATTCAATATTTTCATCCATAATTTATCTCTAATTTTAATCAATATTATTTTCCAGAAAATAATTTCTTTAAAATATTTTTCAATTTTTGACGGTTGCAAAAAATTTGGCAACAAAATATATATTTTACTGTTGCGCGGAAGGGGCAACCCTACGGTTTTTACTCTTTTGCCCTTGCATATTTACTATTTTTCCTTTTTGTTAATGCTATAAATAGAGAGTCATTATGGTTCGGGTCAATTTTGGGTTTAAGTTGTTTCATGTTTGAGCTATTTTGGGTTATGACCATTTGAGTTTGCCATTCAAGTTTTTCAAATAAGGTCATCTCAAATTTATGTCATCTTGGGTTTGAATCATTTTAAGCACCAATTATTTTCGAATTTGAGACAAAATTAACATAATAGATAACATGTATGAGTAGATTAACAAAATAGAACCTAAACTCTAATACCTCTAATATAAAACTAATTGCTTTGGTATAAAGGCTATATTCTTTTGTCCAAATTCATTTGAATTTGGATAAATTCATTCTAGATGTATTTATATGTTTTATTAATTTTAAAATATTTTTATAATTTTTCTAACATAGTATGCCACATCAGCCCATCTGACATGTCAGCACCATTTGGCATGTGGAGAATTTGAAAGGCTTCACCTTCTCTCCTTTTGCATTTACAGTGATGTTTTCAACCCAAAAAGAAAGTAGGACATGTGTGTGGTTGCTATATTAATTGTGTCAATTAATCATGATGTTTAATGGCAATATTAAATTGAACCAAAACTACAATAGGCTTTAAAGTGAATGGAAATAATAAATTGATATATGGGCATTAGATGGCATTGTGATCGAGATCAGGGTTTAATTGAATGGGAATTAGATTGGCATCGTCGTCATCGTTTTCCTTAAAGGAAAATTGGAATTTCAGAAATGGCAGAGAGATTTCATCAAAATTCAAAAGCCAAGGTCCCACCCTTAATACACTTTGGTTATAATCACCCTGCTATTTCTTCAATATGACCTGTTCAATAGTTTCCCTTCCACATTGTCTATCATCTTTAATACCAGAAATTGAGTAGGAACTGGAACTTCACTATCATCCTTGCAATGGTCCTTTCTATTTGGCCATCTTCCATCTTCTTCTCTAAAACTATATAAATTTGTCATACATACTAATCTTTCAACTCAAGAATAACTAATTTCTAGAGTACTGATTCAGTAATGAATTAGCTATACATTAAAATATTTACTTATGAGCCAATGAGGTTTGTTGGTGTTGGCAAAGTTGGGCCTCGAGTGCCCAAATTTGAGTTTCATAATATGTAAATATCATGTGTGAGTTCTTTCCTATATTTCACTCGTAATGTTATTTGTTTGTATTTGATTAGATTTTAATCTTTTTGTATTATATACTAAGTTGATTCTAGCTAGTTGGCCAGACATAAAGTATTTGTAATTGTATTTTTTTTTTTGTTAATTATACTTGTAAGTTCCATCAATTATGGGAAAGTGATTAGGGTTTTTAAATTATTTTATTAAAGATAAAGATTACTTTGAAAAAAAAGAGAGACCCTAAATACTTTGCTAAGGAAAAGAAAAAGAGACCTCACATGCATTAGGGAAAAAAGAAGATTGAATAGGTTGGTATAATTGAAACCCATGGACTGTGGACAAGCAATCATCATCAAATCTAGATGTAAATTTTAGTTTAGAAAAATTGAAAATTAAATTAAGCTAACCCCAACAAAAAATACCAATAACTAAACGATCACGATTTCATAAATATAATAATAGAAACAATCTCGTTTAATCGGTTCGGTCGATTATTTTGGTTAATCACTCTAGAAAGAAATGTAATTGAGTTAGGTTTAAGTCAATTAATTGATCTAAAAGGAAGGTAATTTGAGTTTGGCTAACAGATCTAGCTAGTAAGAAAGCAAATCATAAATTAGTACAACAATTAGTAAGATAGGTTACAATTAGTATACTTATCACACATGTATATTTGAGAATCATATATTTAGAATATAAGTGTGCGTTTGAATATAACATACAATAAATAATTAAAGCATAATGTTTGAAATTAATTAACAATAAAGTGTGCACAATAAAATTAAAATGTATAAAAATATTAAAGTTTTAGTTGAGTGGTAAATTAATAATTCTATTAATGTAATTGATATGGGTTCAAAATCTCATTATATGCACATATTTTTATTTTTATTTTTAATAAAAGACTAGAGTGACATTTTCATATTTTCTTTAACCAAGTTGGTACTTTATTAACTCGTGACATCAACTAGTCATAAGCTTAAATAATAGTATAAATAGTAAAATAGTAAATCAATTAACAATATAGCTACAATCAATCTCGGTGTAGCTAGGGGTTGGCATGGTCCTCTAAAATAAAAATTTTTCATTTAAGCTCTTTGAATATTTTAAAATTTTAAATTAGTAAATATAAAATTACACTTTACTCCCTAAATATGATAAAATCTGATTTAATCTTTTAAATTTTATAAAGATATAAACTATTAAAATGGTAAAATCATAAAAATTATTATTTAATTTCGGAATTTTGTTTTCTATATGCTAAATACTGTAAATATTTGGGATTCAAAAATTTTGAGTATTGGTGTTTGCTATATTTTGGCGATAAAGTTGTGAGAAATATAATATTTTGATGTTTAATTAAATTACATATACGGTGAAGGTCAATTTAGGAAAATGACCAAAAGCAAGAGAAAAGAAGAGCATCAAAATTCAAAAGCAAAGGTCCCATCATTTCCATTTTTCCTTCCCCATTAACACCAAAAGACTTCCAACTCATTTCTTTTTTGTTCCCTGACTTTCCATTTTGGCTTTGCTCATTTCTCTTGTCACCTTATTTCTCACAATTCCACCATGTCTGTCATTGGAGAGGCTGCTCTTTCTGGGTTCCTGGACCTGTTGGTGGGCAAATCGCTTGACTCTGCACTCAACTTTGTTGCTGATCACTACCAACTCCACCAGCAGCTCAAGCAGTGGCAGTCCATATTGCCTGATATCCAAGCAGTGTTGGACGATGCAGAGGGGAAGCAGATCAAGAACATGGCTGTGAAGAAATGGTTGGAGGATCTCCAGGACTTGGCATACGATGTGGATGACATCTTGGACGAGTTCGCTTATGAAAAGTTACGCCTCAATCTCCAAGACACTCAAGCTCAAGCCAGACCTAGTAAGATACGGAAATTCATTCCTGAAAGGATTATTCGTAGTATTTTCCCTCCCACTTCTTTCCTGTTTCAGAATTCCATGATTCCAAAGGTGAAAGAGATCACTGCTAGACTGAATAGTTTGACTACTCGAAGAAGTAGTTTGGGGTTGAGTGAGATCTTGTCTCAAGCTCCAACCTCCAAGGGAAAGCAACCTAGGCTGCAACCAACTTCCGTACTGGATGGAGTTGTGGATTATGTTGGCAGACACAAGGAGAAGACAGAAATGATTGAGTTTCTCAAAGGTGATAACTCCAACGGAGTTTCAGTCCTTTCCATCGTCGGCATGGGAGGGATGGGTAAAACAACTCTTGCTCAGCTTGTTTACAATGATGCCACCATCAACCAGTCTTTTCACCACAAGGCCTGGGTATGCGTTTCTGATCATTTTGACGCAGTTAATATAACCAGGACAATTTTAAAATCCATCGATCCTGACTCTCGTGACGAGGATGACTTGAATTTACTTCAAGTTAAGTTGAAGGAGAAGTTGTGTGGGAAAAGATTCTTGCTTGTTTTAGATGACATTTGGAACGAGAGTTATAATGATTGGACCATCTTACGGTCTCCGTTTGGACCAGGGACCAGTATCATTGTAACCACTCGTCTTCAAATTGTTTCATCTATTGTGGATCCGCTCAAAGCTTTTCATTTGGATAAATTATCGGATGATGATTGTTTATCCATATGTACACAGCATGCATTAAAAGCCAGAAATTTTAATGGACATCTCCAGTTTAAAGAAATTGGAGAGAAAATTGTTAGAAGGTGCAATGGCTTACCTTTGGCTGCAAAAGCCATTGGAAGCTTGCTTCGCACGGTTAAATATCATGGAAAATGGGAAAGAATATATGAGAGTGAGATATGGAACTTACCAGAAGAGCAGTGTGGCATAATTCCAGCTTTGCGGTTAAGCTACCATCATCTTCCGTCATACTTGAAACGGTGTTTTGCATATTGCTCCATACTTCCTAAAGATTATGAATTTGGGGAAGAAGAAATTATCTTGTTATGGAGAGCAGAAGGTCTCTTGCAACAAAAAGCTATGCCTCAAATTAAAGATCTCGGAAATCAATATTTTCAAGATCTAGTGTCGAGGTCATTTTTTCAGGCATCCAGTAAAGATAAGTCCCGATTCGTAATGCATGACCTTATCAATGATTTAGCTCAAGTAGTTGCAGGGGAAATATGCTCAAAATTAGAGGGTGATAAGAAATGGAAGTTCTCAAATCGCACTCGACATTCTTCTTATATTGCTGGAAGATATGACACAGTGAAGAAGTTTGAAGCATTTGATCAAGTGAATTCTTTACGTACTTTTTTACCCTTAACGTTTTCTAGTGATTATTGGCGGCATTATTTAACTAATGTTGTTTTGGTTGATTTGTTACCAAGACTTGGCTACTTAAGGATGCTTTCTTTGAGTGGGTATAAAATCACTGAGTTGCCTGATGTTTTTGAAAATTTAAAACAGCTTCGCTACTTAAATTTTTCTGACACTGACATCAAATGCTTACCTGATTCTTTGTGCGCTCTTTACCATTTGGAAACTTTATTATTGAGACGGTGTTCGAAGCTTCAAAGGTTACCTTCAAAGATGGAAAATCTTGTCAACTTGCATTATCTTGGAATCAGAGGTGCCTACTTAATAGAAAGGATTCCTTTTAGAAATGATAAGCTAACGAAACTTCAAAGGTTAACTGATTTTATAATAGGGGAAGGTGATGGTAGTTATATTAGAGGTTTGAAATATTTGTCAAACCTCAGAGGTCATTTCCGTCTTTCTGGGTTGGAGAATGTTAATGGTGAAGATGCAGGGGAAGCCAAGTTAAATGAGAAGCAGGGGATTCATCGATTGGTATTTCATTGGAGTGAAAAGTTTGAAAAGGCTTCAAGGAATAAAGAAGTTGAAGAATGGGTGTTGGACTCTCTTCGTCCTCCAAAAAAGCTTAAGAAACTCGTCATTCAGAATTATGGTGGTGCAAAATTCTCTACTTGGATTGCAGATTCTTCCTTCGAAAATATGTTGTCATTGGAGCTTCGCAATTGTAAAAATTGCAAATCTCTACCATCGATTGGAAGGTTGTTGTTGTTAAAAGATCTTTCAATTAGTGGTTTGGATCAAATACACAAGATTGGTGCTGAGTTGTTTGGAGAAAATCAATCAAATGCTTTTGCATCATTAGAGTCTTTGTGTTTTGACAATATGCTGAATTGGGAGGAGTGGGACCTATGTGAAGATGATGAGCAAGTATCGAAATTCCCCAGTCTTCGTTTTCTTAAAATCGGAAAATGTCCTCTATTGCTGGGAAGGTTGCCAACCATCCTTCAATCCTTGCAGACACTTGAAATCTATGAGTGTAAGAGACTGGTAGTTACAATTTCAAGTTTTCCCTTGCTGTGTGAATTAAGGGTTGAAGGGTGTGAAGAATTGGTGGATGAAGGTTCTTTGTCTGTACAGAAGGTTACCTCCTTGAAAGGTGTGTCTGTTTCAAATATTTCAAATTTTAATATTTCAGCAGAGAGGATAATGTTGAGATTTGCAAACTCCGAAACATTCTACATCTCTGGTTGGAAGGAGTTGGGATCTTTATCGCAAATTGGGTTCAGATTAGTCGGGCATCGTTTTATTACGATTGCGGGTTGTCCCGAATTGGTCTCTTTGGAAACAGAGGAGAGATTGCAACTTGACAAGATTCCAGGTGTTGAATCTCTTCTAATATATAATTGTGAAAGGCTCAGACTACCAGAAGCCTTACATGCCTTCCCATTGATTACAAGAATACAACTTCAAAACTGTCCAGGCTTGGTTTGTTTTGCAGAGAGTAACTTTCCTCCTGCTTTAAAAGAGCTGAGGATTTGGACTTGCGTGAATTTGCAATATTTGGTTGATGAAAAAGAAAATAATAATAAGAGTATGAGGAGCAACACTTGTCTTCTTGAGCGCTTGGAAATAAGCTACTGTCCATCTCTAATATGGTTTTCATCAAGGGGCTATATATGCAATCGGCTTCAACGTCTCAATATTTTCCATTGTCCAAAGCTAAGTAGGTTATTTTTAAACGCCAAGTTACCCGTAATGCTTAAACAGCTATTTATTCGGGATTGTCCAGTGTTGGAATGCATAGCCCAAGACTTCCTTGAAACCATTGATCTCGAAAGCATTGGCATTCGTGGTGCTGAAAAAATTAAAGCATTACCGCGGGGATTAGACAAGCTCAACCATCTTCAGGAGATTCAATTATCTGGGTGTCCGAATATGGTTTCATTTGAAGAAAGTGGGTTGCCCACCACAAATCTCAGAGTTCTCTCAATTGAGGATTGTGAAAATTTTAGTGCCCTTCCCAAGTGCATCAACAACTTCACCTCCCTTCGAGAATTAAAGGTGTGGGAGTGTTCGGCTGACATATCCTTTCCAGAAGAGGGTTTCCCTACCAACCTCACATCACTTGCAATCTCAAACGCACCCAAAATTTATACATCACTTGTTGAATGGGGATTTAACAGACTCACATTTCTTCAAAAACTCAAAATCAGCGGTGAAGGACGCTCAAATGTGGTGTCGTTTCCAGAAGAAGGGATAGGAATGAGGCTGCCTCCTTCTCTCACATCTATTTCCATTGAAAATTTTGAGAATTTGGAATTCATGTGCTCCAAGGGCTTTCAATACCTGACCTCTCTTCAAGAATTGCGAATCTGTGATTGTCCTAAGCTCACATCTCTTCCGGAAAAAGATATGCTTCTCTCGCTAGAGTGGCTATATATTTCCAATTGCCCGTTGGTAGAAGAAGGGTGCAGTAGGGGAAAAGGACGAGAGTGGTCCAAGATTGCCCACATACCTTATGTTCAAATTGATTTTAAAACAGTCATCCCGAGGGAATTAAATTGAAATTTAAGCAGCAAAATCTAACATCGATTTCTCTACAGTCAAACCACAGGTGTGAAACGCATTTTAAACATTTATCAATTTCATACCTTTTCTTTATATATATCTGATTGTCCTCATGAACAACACGATAATGAAAATCAGTGTTATATATTTTGTATTTACTTTTTGCAGGCATTGAAGACTAAACTGGCAAAAAATAGAGGAGACCTTCAACTGGTCTGCTTCAGCTTATTTGATTTAATAAAGCGGTTAGTCAATTCTCTGCAACATTTATTCAGCAAATTGAATGTTCTGTTTTCATCTGCATCTTCTAATTTCTAAGCAGTTGCTATGAAATTGGTATATGGGAATGGGATTTTATTTAAGAGTATTTGAGATTTCATTGTACTATTAACCAATGGTGTTTCAGAAGAACAAGTCTTCTACGTGATAGTTTGTTGATCTTTGTGAATAGATTTCTGTTATTGCATAAGGATATCAGTGCCAACAGATTTCGTCATCACTGTAGACATGGTATTGATCCTTGCAGGATGAATGGAGGGATACAGTACACGTTACAACATGGCATTAGAGAGCTCAATTTAACATAAACACAACAGAGTTCACTGAGCTGCAATATGGGGTTTTCACTTCCAGCCTGAGTGTTCCCAAAAATAGCAGTGACTAAGTGACTCACTATATATCGACTCTTGCTTTTGGCTTTGAGGTATGAGTTAAATGAACCAAATGATATATATACTGCAGCAGTTTGGAACTAGTTTCATTGCAGCTCTCTTTTAATGTTGCTTTTCAGCTTTCCGGTCCGGTAGATTGGCATATTTTCTACCAATCTTTATATGAATTTCCCTGCTTTGAAAGGCTTCAACTGTGATGTTATCAATGTTTATGATAGGACAAGTATAGGTTATATGGAGAATTTGTTCTTCTGACATTCCTTTCCTGTGTTGGATCATATTTTGGTGCTTGGTACAAAGTTGTAGTTGAGGAGCCAAATATGGTGGCAGATAAAAGGCCAAATGGTACCACTGGGGAGGTGTACGTATCTTTGGGTGATAAACCCTTGAATGGAGGGCATCCAAAGAGGGCAATACCTGCTTATGGGCACAACAACAGCACAACGTCGTTGGTCGACAGATGTTGACAAAAGGAATGGAGTGGTAAGTTTTTTTTTTGTAATGCTTTTAGCATCATCTATTTCTATCTACGCAAATCATCAACCTATCTTAGGTCTCCATTGATGATTGATAAGAGGTTAGGATGTTTTAAATAAAGTATTGTTTTTGACATTTTGTGATTGTTGGCCACTTGTTATTTATTATTGCCAGGTATTTTTCAATTTGTGAAAAGTGTATAGTTGATGCTTATTTAGAAGATTGCTCAAAGTTTGTGGATAGTTATTGTGGTGAGTTATTTTATTTTATTATGTAATTCCATTGTAATCTCTATTTTTAATAGTGAATTTTATTTTGGTTTTACCTGTGGATGTAGGAAATATTCCGAACCACGTAAATTATTGTGTTCACTTTCTCTACTTTTATTTTTGTGTTTTGAATTTCTTAGTTTTTTTCTCAACTCGAAACATAATTTTATTAATAAAATAACTACAGTAAATACAAAACAAATCATAAAAAAAAAAAGAGATAATCATATATATCTCAATGATTACACTCAAATATCAACACAAATCAAAAGCATCAAACCAAAATACTCAAAAGAAAACAAAGTATCAAACATTTCAGCCACCTAAAATAATATCTCAACACGCTTTTACTCATTTCCTTTCAAACAACTCTGCCACATAATTGCTTTCAAGGTAGTCAACACCAAACCGGTAAATGTACCACTTTTCTACTGGAATTGGTACATACTGGTATTAGTCTATTTTGATATATGGTTTTGAATTTATCGATATTTTATATCTATATAAATAAATATACAAATACCAAATAAATGATTCTGAATACATTTCCAATGTAAAATATTCATCAATTATATAAAATATTGATTAATAAACTCTACAAATAAAAACTCATCATTCAATAAATTAAAAATAACAAGAAAAAGAAGGATTTTTTCAATAAAAGAAGTTGAAGGATGAGCTAAGATTTTCTATGATAATGAAGTGAGTGGATTTTTAT
Organism: Gossypium raimondii; assembly: GCF_025698545.1. Lineage (NCBI taxonomy): Eukaryota > Viridiplantae > Streptophyta > Magnoliopsida > Malvales > Malvaceae > Gossypium > Gossypium raimondii. The sequence continues at coordinate 1,601,815 of NC_068575.1, forward strand.
TATATTTTAATTTTTGCATTTTAATGTAAAAATATATTCCAGAACAAAATTTAAATATTAAACTTTACTTTTTAGTGTAATATTTTTTTTATTGGTCAATACATTCGAATTAAGTTATTAGTCTAATAGAAAATAGTTAAAAGTTTTATATTTTTTTAATATTATTCATATAGCAGCTGGTGTACCATGTTCCAGCCGGTGTGATTGAAATTGACTGAAACGAACCAGTGCGAACGGTATGGACTGAATTTTTCACCGATATGAAAGAGGGTGTTGCTGGATGCGCTATAGCACTAAAATGGTGTCACCAATCGGTACGACTGAAACCATGGTGCGGAACAGATCACCATGGTTGCTTCTCATTAAAAAAACTCAACTCTTTGTAAAAACAAATTTCATATAATCCAAGCCATTAAAGAAATATTTGTAAAATGTTAAAATATGATTGAAAAAAAAAAAACAGGTCCAGCCAACATGGCCTCTTCCAAGTTAAGTCTCCATTTCAATTTTTCTATATCTCCACCCATTACCTCAAATATTTGACATTTCACTATTTATTTTGTGAAAGGATAAAAAAAAATGGCAGTATAGGGAGTAAGTCGATTCAATTCCTATGTTGGAGCATATTTTGGTGCTTGGTACATAGTTGTGGTTGAGGAGTCAAATATGTTATTTATTTAGCCTTGTACTTTCATTCAGCTTTGGGAACCATGAAATTGGTGGCAGATAAAAAAGGCCAAATGGTACCACTGGGGAGGTGTACGTACCTTTGGGTGAAAAACCTTGAATGGTGGGTATCCAAAGAGGAGAATACCTGCTTATGGGCACAACAACAGCACTTCTTTGGTCGACAGATGTTGACAAAAGGAATGGAGTGATAAGTTCTTTTTCTAATGCTTTTAGTGTAATCTATTTCTATCTACACAAATCATGAACCTGTCTTAGGTCCCCATTGATGATTGATAAGAGGCTAGGATGTTTTGTATAGAGTATTGTTTTTGACATTTCGAGATTGAAAAAACAAATGTTGGTCTCTAGTTAATTATTATTGCTAGGTATTAAAAACTTACATTTTTTAAATTATTCATGTAACAGCCAATGCATCATGTTTCGGTCGGTGCAACTTGAATTGATCGAAATGAGCCAATGTAAACAGAACAGACTGAAATTTTCACCGATGTGGAAAAATGTATTCCTTGTTGTTGTGCTGTAACACTGGAACAGTGGCACTGACAGGTACAACTGAAACCATGGTGCGGAACCAAGCACCATGGTTGCTTCCCATTAATAAAAGCTCAACTCTTTGTAAAATGAATTCCATATAATCCAAGCCATTAAAGAAATATTTTCAAAATGTTAAAATATAAGTGAGTAAAGAAAAAAAACTGGACCAGCTAATATGGCTTCTTCCAAGTTACTACTCCACTTCAATTTTTCTGTCTCCACCCATTACTTAAAATACTAGGAAGCACCAACATGATTCTTCAAAAACAGGGCGAAAAAAAAGCTCACACACAATACATGTACAACACGATATAGATAGGCATGACATGGAAATTTTTGATGTTAATGGAAATAATTATTTTGATGCCATTGGCATGGAGCTCAACGTTCATTTTACTTGGAAATAGGGACAATGGACAAAAGCTACGACAAAATTCAAAAACAGAGGTCCCTGTTACTAGATATATTTATGAGTTGGTTGGATCTAAATATGATATTAATATACTTTATGTTTATCTAAGCCCGAAATTTGGTCCTAAAATGTTACTCAAGCCCTCCTATATTTACAAAATATTAATCCAAACCCATTTTAGCCCTGTCCATATTATTTTTAATTTTTTAAAAATATTTATATTATATTATTTTAATATTTAATAATTTTATTCATTTTTATTTATTGAAATTTTTATATAGTACCATGTATGTAAGAGTATAATCAACAACTTGATAGCAAAAGTAATAAGAAATTCAATATAGAATATTATTTCAGTGCGATAGGATATGATTGATTATTTAATATTTCAAAATTTAATGTTGGTTCATTAGAACCGTATAAACTGGGATGCAAAACTCCTATTAATAGAAAAATGGAACTGCCTACAGTGTACAAAATAAATTTTGTAGCCGAGTATAGACATTTCTTCCCCATCATGGATAGAAGTAGATAAATGAGAATTAATTCAAACTCCCACATGATGAAAAAAAATAAAAGGTCTTAAGAAGAAATGATCCTATTTGACCACTGTAGATTGCTAGCATCAAGAAATAAAATAATCGCGAATCTCGAGTAACTGACTAAATCGCCAAAGTTGTTAAAGTGGTAATAAAACCTATCAGTTAAATGGGCCCATAGAAAGGCCATCTATTCCCGATCTCCAGTAAAAATAATAATGCATCCAAATACTAAGTCCATCCATTTCAGAATTGCAGACACGTTAATTCATTTTGGTCCAATAAAAGAAAGACATAATAGTTTATTTGACTTTTTAACTTTAAAAAAATCATTTTAGTTCTCTATTTAAATTTTATTTTTTAGCCCTTAAACTTGTAACTTTTTTAACTTTATTAACGTTCACTTAATTAATTTTTAAATTTTAAAAATAAAAACTATAAAACTATTTTAAAAATTTAAATTTATTGTTAAAAATAATTTTTTAAAAAATTTTAAAATTAATTAGATGTTGATGTATCTTCTAGATGATAATTCACATGTATGTCGGGTCTATTTTAGAGTGATTTGTTAGTGAGATAAATTTAAGAGTTAAAATTATTTTTTATGCAAATTAGGAGTGATCATTATGCCTAAAAAGAAAAGCTATACAAATAACTGGGGGACGGAAAAAATGGGAGGGTGCAATAATTTCATGGACTGGGACCTCTTTAATTTCCACTTTCATTGTCTTTTCTAGACCTGTCCATGGGCCGGGCGGCCTGGCCCGGCCCGACGGCCCGCCCGAAATATGGGAGGTTTGGGTAAAATATAGGCCGAAATATGGGCTTGGGCAAAAAACGAGGCCCGTTTAGAAAGCGGGCAGGCCTCGGCAAGATTTTTGTCCCGCCCTGCCTGCCCGCCCGCCCGAAAATATATTAAATATATATTTTTTATTTTTAAAATATACTAGTTTTAGTTTTATTTTAAGTTACAAAATTTTAGATTTTGTTACAACAATTAATACAATTAACAATTAATAATTTGATGTAATTTGATAATTTTACTAATAATTAATACAATTAACAATTAATAATTTTACTAACAAAATGTTAGTAACAATTAATAATTAATAATTTGATATAATTTGATAATTTTAGTAACAATTAATACAATTAATAATTTTACTAACAAAATGTTAGATTTTACAAAATGTTGATTGGTACAAAAAATATATAATTTGATACAATTTTAATAATAATTAATTTTGATAACAATTAATTTTAATAACAATTAGTTTTAATTTTAATAAAAATATAATTTTAATTTTAATTAAAAAATGGGCCGGGCCGGGCCGGGCTCGGGTTCCATATTTTTTTCTCGGGCCGGGCCTGGGCAAAATCTCAGGCCCATATTTCGGGCCGGGCCTAGGAAGCGGGTTGAAATTTTTTGTTGGGCCCGGCCCGGCCCGGCCCATGGACACCTCTAGTCTTTTCCCAGCAACAACCACTTGGGGTCCATCTTCTTTATCATAATCCAATGTCTTCCAAGTGATAGCCTGAATTGTTGGTGCTAAAAAAAACCTTTGTGCCAACTTCTTCAGCTTTCACTAATTACACAGAATCCATCTCTCTTTCTTTCTATTTTGGTCCCTGGGTTTTCATTTTGTCTTTGTTCAGTTCAATAATTATCTAATTAACTGTTAACTAAATTTTCAAAAAATTATTAATTGATTTCTGACTGAATTAATTTGATTAACCGTTTGATTAACTGAATTAATTTGATTTTATCCGAAATTTACACACCCCTAATAATTCAACAAGAATTAAATAAAAGAAATAAACAAATAAGGAAAAAATGGGAAGGTGGCGTGGCGGCGAAATATTTTACAAGAGAAAAGAAAGAACATAATTAGAAATATAGAAGAAAAGAAATTCCATTTGCAATCGATTTCTGCCCAAAACCAAAAGGTATAATTTACATTAAAAAAATATTAAAACTCAAAATGCCTCGTCCTACTTAAACTCTTTAATCTAGGAGTTATCTAAAAATACTAAAATATTAAAATATTATCCTAATAAAAAAATACTGTTATTTCTTACAAATAAATTCCCAAAATAAAGTTCTCAAAAGGTAGATCATGGTCCAACTAGTTCTTCAATCCAAAACTTTTATAATAACTCGTATTTTCGACTCTTTTCATTTTTGAGTTTATTTTTACACGAATCAAAAATCAAATAATAAATCCAAAATTAATCACATCTCATTAATTAATTTATCAAAATTAGGCCCAATAAAGATATCAATTAGGTCTATTATCAAACATACTTTTCTATAATATAATTAGTATAAACACACTTCTCCATAAAAAGTTTTTCTCATAATTAATTAATATAGAAGTGTTTCCCAAAAATGGAACATTAATCACTATAATTAAGGGTTTAATTTATGATCACATCATATATTATAAAAACATGATGTAAAAATATAATTATTTTGGAGGAATGATAGTATAAAATTGGAATCTATTTTAATAATTTAATGTCACATCAATATTTTTATCCTAAATTTTAATATTTTTATTTGTATTAGTATTTTTTTCAGAATTTAATTTAATCTTAAGATTTGTGTTTGATGCATTCTAACAAATAGTGCACGAAGTCATAAGTAGCTCCATCCATTTTAGAGTTGCAAACACTTTAATCCACTTTAGTCTCATAAAAGAAATACATAAAGATTTGGTTATCTAACTTTACAAAAAGAATTAGCTTTTGAACTTATGTTTTCTTGTCAAATTATCTCAAAATAAATAAAAATTTTAATATTTTTAACTTTGCTAAGATTGTATACACTTTAAGTTTTATATTTATTTTGAAGTGATTTAATAAAAATAAATACAAATTGAATGATTAAAATAGATGAAAAATTAAAGAAAAGCTATTCAAATAATTGCAGGGAGATAAGAAATGAGAGGGTGCAATAATTTCATGGACTGGGACCTCTTTAATTTCCACTTTCGTTGTCTTTTCCCCATCATCAACAACCACTTGAGATCCTTTTTCACATTCCACTGCCTTCCCAACTCATAGTCTGAATTATTGGATGCTTAAAAAATAGTGCCTACTTCTTCAACTTTCTCTAATTTTGCAGATTCCATTTCCCTTTCTTTCCTTTTTTGTTCCCTGACTTTCCATTTTGGCTTTGTTCATTTCTCTCCTCGTCTTCTTCCTCATAATTCCACCATGTCTGTCATTGGAGAGGCTGCTCTTTCTGGGTTCCTGGACCTGTTGTTGAGCAACTCGCTCGACTCTGCACTCAAATTTGTTGCTAATCACAACCAACTCCACCAGCAGCTCAAGCAGTGGCAGTCCATATTGCCTGATATCCAAGCAGTGTTGGACGATGCAGAGGAGAAGCAGATCAAGAACATGGGTGTGAAGAAATGGTTGGAGGATCTCCAGGACTTGGCTTACGACGTGGATGACATCTTGGATGAGTTCGCTTATGAAGAGTTACGTCTGAAGCTCAAGAAATCGCAAGCTCAAGCCAGCACTAGCAAGGTACGGAAACTCATTCCTACCTGCTTTACTGGTACTAGTTTCGCTCCCACTTCTTTCCTGTTTAAGAATTCCATGATTCCGAAGGTGAAAGAGATCACTGCTAGACTGAATAGTTTGACTACTCGAAGAAGTAGTTTGGGGTTGAGTGAGATCTTGTCTCAAGCTCCAACCTCCAAGGGAAAGCAACCTAGGCTGCAACCAACTTCCGTACTGGATGGAGTTGTGGAGTATGTTGGCAGACACAAGGAGAAGACAGAAATGATTGAGTTTCTCAAAGGTGATAACTCCAACGGAGTTTCAGTCCTTTCCATCGTCGGCATCGGAGGGATGGGTAAAACAACTCTTGCCCAGCTTGTTTACAATGATGCCACCATCAACCAGTCTTTTCACCACAGGGCCTGGGTATGCGTTTCTGATAATTTTGATGCAATTGCTATAACAAAGGCAATTTTACAGTCCATCACTTCTGAGTCATGTGATTACAGTAACTTGGATTTACTTCAAGTTAAGTTGAAGGAGAAATTGTCTGGGAAAAGATTCTTGCTTGTTTTAGATGACATTTGGAACGAGAATTATAATGATTGGACCATCTTACGGTCTCCGTTTGGAGCAGGGACCCATATCATTGTAACCACTCGTCTTCAAATTGTTTCATCTATTGTGGATCCGCTCAAAGCTTTTCATTTGGATAAACTATCGGATGATGATTGTTTATCCATATTTACACAGCATGCATTAAAAGCAAGAAATTTCGATGGACATCTCCAGTTTAAAGAAATTGGAGAGAAAATTGTTAGAAGGTGCAATGGCTTACCTTTGGCTGCAAAAGCCATTGGAAGCTTGCTTCGCACGGTTGAATATCATGGAAAATGGGAAAGGATATATGAGAGTGAGATATGGAACTTACCAGAAGAGCAGTGTGGCATAATTCCAGCTTTGCGATTAAGCTACCATCATCTTCCGTCGTACTTGAAACGATGTTTTGCATATTGCTCCATACTTCCTAAAGATTATGAATTTGAGGAAGAAGAAATTATCTTGTTATGGAGAGCAGAAGGTCTCTTGCAACAAAAAGTTATGCCTCAAATTAAAGATCTCGGAAATCAATATTTTCAAGATCTAGTGTCGAGGTCATTTTTTCAGACATCCGGTAAAGATAAGTCCCGATTCGTAATGCATGACCTTATCAATGATTTAGCTCAAGTAGTTGCAGGGGAAATATGCTCAAAATTAGAGGGTGATAAGAAATGGAAGTTCTCAAATCGCACTCGACATTCTTCTTATATTGCTGGAAGATATGACACAGTGAAGAAGTTTGAAGCATTTGATCAAGTGAAATCTTTACGTACTTTTTTACCCTTAATGTTTTCTAGTAATTATTATCCGGGGCCTTATTTAACTAATGTTGTTTTGGTTGATTTGTTGCCAAGACTAGGCTACTTAAGGGTGCTTTCTTTGAGTAGGTATACCATCACTGAGTTGCCTGATGTTTTTGAAAATTTAAAACATCTTCGGTACTTAAATTTTTCTTACACCCATATCAAATGGCTACATGACTCTTTGTGCACTCTTTATCATTTGGAAACTTTATTATTGAGACGGTGTCGGGAGCTTCAAAGGTTACCTTCAAAGATGGAAAATCTTGTCAACTTGCATTATCTTGATATCAGAGGCGCGGACTCAATAGAAAGGATTCCTTTTAGAATTGATAAGCTAACGAAACTTCAAAGGTTAACTGATTTTATAATAGGGGAAGGTGATGGTTGTTATATTAGAGGTTTGAAATATTTGTCAAACCTCAAAGGTGATTTCCGTCTTTCTGGGTTGGAGAATGTTAATGGTGAAGATGCAGGGGAAGCCAAGTTAAATGAGAAGCAGGGGATTCAGCGATTGGTATTGCATTGGAGTGAAAATTTTGAAAAGGCTTCAAGGAATAAGGAAGTTGAAGAATGGGTGTTGGACTCTCTTCGTCCTCCAAAAAAGCTTGAGCAACTCGTCATTGAGAATTATGGTGGTGCAAAATTCTCCACTTGGATTGCAGATTCTTCCTTCGAAAATATGTTGTCATTGGAGCTTCGCAATTGTAAAAATTGCAAATCTCTACCATCGATTGGAAGGCTGTTGTTGTTAAAAGATCTTTCAATTAGTGGTTTGGATCAAGTACACAAGATTGGTGCTGAGTTGTATGGAGAAAATCAATCAAATGCTTTTGCATCATTAGAGTCTCTGTGTTTTGACAATATGCTGAATTGGGAGGAGTGGGACCTATGTGAAGATGATGAGCAAGTATCGAAATTTCCAAGCCTTCGTAAGCTTTCAATTAAAAGATGTCCTGTATTGTTGGGAAGGTTGCCAACCATCCTTCAATCCTTGAAGAAACTTGTAATCTCTGAGTGCTCAAGGTTGGTAGCTTCAATTTCAAGTTTTCCCTTGCTGTGTAAATTAAGGGTTAAAGGGTGTGAAGAATTGGTGGATGGAGGTTCTTTGTCTGTACAGAAGGTTACCTCCTTGAAAGATGTGTCTCTTTCAAATATTTCAAATTTTAATATTTCAGCAGAGAAGATAATGTTGAGATTTGGAAACTCCGAAACATTCTACATCTCTGATTGGAAGGAGTTGGGATCTTTATCGCAAATTGGGTTAAGATTAGTCGGGCATCGTTTTATTTGGATTGCGGGTTGTCCCCAGTTGGTCTCTTTGGAAACAGAGGAGGAGGGATTGCAACTTGACAAGATTCCAGGTGTTGATTCTCTGATAATAGATAATTGTGAAAGGCTCAATAAACTGCCAGAAGCCTTACATGCTTTCCCTTTGATTACAAGAATACAACTTGAAATCTGTCCAGGCTTGGTTTGTTTTGCAGAGAGTAACTTTCCTCCTGCTTTAAAAGAGCTGAGGATTGGGAATTGCGTGAATTTGCAATATTTGGTTGATGAAAAAGAAAATAATAATAAGAGTATGAGTAGCAACACTTGTCTTCTTGAGCGCTTGGAAATAAGCAACTGTCCATCTCTAATATGGTTATCATCAAGGGGCGATATATGCAATCGGCTTCAACATCTCGAAATTGAAAGTTGTTCAAAGCTAAGTAGGTTATTTTTAAACGCCAAGTTACCCGTAATGCTTAAACAGCTATTTATTGGGGAGTGTCCAGTGTTGGAATGCATAGCCCAAGACTTCCTTGAAACCACTGATCTCGAAAGCATTCGTATTTGGGGTACTGGAAATTTTAAATCATTACCGCGGGGATTAGACAAGCTCAGCCATCTTCAGGAGATTCAATTAAATTTGTGTCCAAATCTGGTTTCATTTGAAGAAAGTGGGTTGCCCACCACAAATCTCAGAGTTCTCTCAATTATGGTTTGTGAAAATTTTAGAGCCCTTCCCAAGTGCATCAACAACTTCACCTCCCTTCAAGAATTATCGGTGTGGGAGTGTTGTTGAAAATGGCCAACCATGCTGCTATTATGTTTTGTTAAAATGCATGGTACTATGATGATTCTGTTGAATGCATACTGCTTGTATGCATGTTGCAGCATTTGTGCATGTTGCAGCAACATATTTTCTGTTTTAGTTGCAATTTAATTTAGTTTGGTTGAGAATGAACTTTGATGTTGATGTTTTGATGGGTTGGTTGAGCTGATAAGTCAGCTTATCCATGTGTACAAGCAATGTTTTTAAAGTTACTAGGCTACTTAGTGGTATTAGGTAGTAATAACTGATGTAGTTGGCTATAAATGTATTGTTTTTCTTATTGAAAAATTAAGCATATCAGTTGTAAGGCAGATTGCTTCCTTGCTGCACGTTTGTGAGCAAGTAAATTGTTTTTGTTTCTTCCTCCTTGCTGCTGCCATTGTTCCAACAAATGGTATCATGAGCCTAAGTCTTAAGGGACCATTGATTTTGCTTCCCCTGCTCAACATCGGCTCAAACTTATGAGACCTCCAAACAAGCTTGAATAAGCTAAAGGAGGAGTTTCAAGGAAAGGTGTGAGCTTTCCAAATGTGCAAGCTTAGCAAGATGTCAAAGCTGCAAGCTTAGCAAAGTGCGAGCCTGTTGAAGACACCTGTTGAAGACAATATGCAAAGATGTGAGTCTGTCAAAGGTGTGAGTTCAGCAACATGTGGAAGCTCAATGTGTGTTGAATAGTTGCAAGCCTATTGAAGACAGTAAGCAAAGTGTGAGCCTGTCGAATTGCAAGCCAAAATGGCAGAATGAAGGCAAGCAAACTATACTCACGAACTGTTTGTGCAAGAAGAAGCAAAGAAACAAGGCAAGATGTGTTGTCAACCAAGGCTGTGAAGGAGGAGAAGACTCCATTTGGTGAACAAATCTTTGACACAAAAGACTGGGATAGTCAAGTGTGTAAGTCAGATTTGTTGTTTGTGAATGAGGCCAAGGTTGAAAATGAATTGGTCAGCTTGAATCAAAGCATCTAAGAGCTGCCAAGTTCAAAAAACTTGATGAATGACTGGTATTTGCAGCATGGAGTCCAAGGAGGAGTGTTGAAAATGGCCAACCATGCTGCTATTATGTTTTTGTTAAAATGCATGGTACTATGATGATTCTGTTGAATGCATACTGCTTGTATGCATGTTGCAGCATTTGTGCATGTTGCAGCAACATATTTTCTGTTTTAGTTGCAATGTAATTTAGTTTGGTTGAGAATGAACTTTGATGTTGATGTTTTGATGGGTTGGTTGAGCTGATAAGTCAGCTTATCCATGTGTACAAGCAATGTTTTTAAAGTTACTAGGCTACTTAGTGGTATTAGGTAGTAATAACTGATGTAGTTAGCTATAAATGTATTGTTTTTCTTATTGAAAAATTAAGCATATCAGTTGTAAGGCAGATTGCTTCCTTGCTGCACGTTTGTGAGCAAGTAAATTGTTTTTGTTTCTTCCTCCTTGCTGCTGCCATTGTTCCAACAAGTGTTCGGCTGACGTATCCTTTCCAGAAGAGGGTTTTCCTGCCAAACTCACATCACTTGAAATCTCAAACGCACCCAGAATTTATACATCACTTGTTGAATGGGGATTTAACAGACTCACCTCTCTTCAGCAACTCAACATCAGCGGTGAAGGATGCTCACGTGTGGTGTCATTTCCAGAAGAAGCGATGGGAATGATGCTGCCTCCTTCTCTCACCAATATCAGTATCCGTAGATTTGAAAATTTGGAATTCATGTGCTCCAAGGGCTTACAACACCTCACCTCTCTTCAACAATTGGGCATCTATGATTGTCCTAAGCTCGCCTCTCTTCCAGAAAAAGATATGCTTCTCTCGCTTGAGCGTCTTGATATTCACCGTTGCCCGTTGCTAGAAGGGTGCAGTAGGGGTAAAGGACGAGAGTGGTCCAAGATTTCCCGCATACCTTGTGTTCTAATTGATATTGAAACAGTCATCCCGAGGTTTTGAAATTTAAGCAGCAAAATCTGGTATCGATTTCTCTACACTCAAACCACAGGTGTGAAACCGCATTTTAAACATTTATAAATTTCATAACTTTTTTTTATATATATCTGATTGTCCTCATGAAATACATGGTAACAGAAATGAGTCTTAGATATATTGTATTCAATTTTTGCAGGCATTGAAGGCTAAATTGGCGAAAAATAGTGAACTTCAACTCATCTGCTTCAGCTTATTTGATTTAGTAAAGCGGTTAGTCAATTCTCTGCAACATTTATTCAGCAAATTGAATGTTCTGTTTTCATTTGCATCTTCTAATTTCTAAGCTATTTTGGTATATGAGAATGGGATTTTAGTTAAAAATATTTGACATTTTGCAGTACTATTAACCAATGGTTTTTCAGAAGAACAAGTCTTTTACGTGATAGTTTGATCCTTCCAGGATTAATGGAGGGATACAGTACACATTACAACATGGCATTAGAAATCTCAATTTAACACATGTAAGACGACAGAGTTCCCAAAATATTGTTCTGTCCAATCTCAAAGATGTCCATCTTAGTTTTCCGAATTTCTCAGACCATGAATCCATTCAAAGTTTGTGGATAGTTATTGGCGAGGTATTTTATTGTATGATGTAATTTCATTGTAATCTCTAATTTTTAGTAGTCAATTTCGTTTTTAGTTCTGCCGATGTATGGAATATTCCCGAACCACGTATATCATTGTGTTTACCTTCTCTACTTTCTTTTTTGTGTTTCGAATTTTTTATTTTTTTTTCAATCCAAAACATAAATTTATTAATAAAACAACCACAATCAATGCATAGCAAATCATAAAAATTCAGATAGCCATATATATCCCAATGGTTACACTCAAATATCAGCACAATACTAATTCAACATGCTTTAACCCATTTCTTTGCAAATAACTATGCCACATAGTTGCTTTCAAGGTAGCCATTACCACATTGGTGGAAGCACCACTTTTCTATGAGAACTGGTATGTATTGGTACTGGTCTATTTTATATACCATTTTGAATTTATTGATATTTTCTAAAATGTTTAATATATTTATATAAATAAATATACAAATGTCAAATAAACTATTATAAATAAATTTATAATATAAAACTATTCATCAATTACATAAAATATTGATTAATAAACTCCACAAGTAAAACTCATCATTCAAAAATTCAAAATTAAGAAGAAAAAAAGAAATTGAAGGATGTGGGGTTTTTCAATAAGAAAAGCTGTATGATAATAAGGTGAGTGGGTTTTTTCTATTATATTTTAATTTTATATTTTAAATGAAAAGTATGCTCCAAAAAAATTTTAAATGTTAAATTTTACTTTCTAGTGTAATATTTTTTTATTGGTCAATACATTTCAATTAAATATTTAGTCTAATAGAAAATAATTAAAATTTTTATATTTTTTAACATTATTCATGCAGCAGTAGCAGGTGTACCATGTTCCGGCCAATGCGAACGGTACAAACCAAAATTTTCATTAGTAATTATAGATTATTATATTTATAATCTTCTCATATTTAGTGTAGATTATATATATCATTTTACTATATATATAGCATGTATATTAGAAATACATAAAAAGATTAATGGATATATATATATATCATTTTACTATATATATAGCATGTATATTAGAAATACATAAAAAGATTATAGCATGTATATATAGCATGTATACAAAATAATAATTTTAAAAGATAGAATAGGGTTGTGTAGAGTAATTATTTATTTGTTAATGGGGACGGCTTATTCGAGAGAAGTTTTTGAAGTGTCGTCTTTGAGGATGTCGATCCAGTCTCTCAACAACAGAAGGTATTATCCCCTGTGAGAGGGTTTTGTCCCCCACTCCGTGGAGAGCCATGTACTACTCACAAAAAGGGGTGCCTTGACCGTATGTGGACTTGCAATCACCACTAAGAGGCGACATGTGAGTCTCACCCTTGATGAGATTCAAACCCTTAACCTATTGAATATAGGTCAATGGTTGAGGTATATGGTACCACTTGAGCTACAGATCGACTCTTCTGAGAGTAGCCTTCGAAGTATCATCCTCGGTACACTGATCCAGTCCCTCTACATTATTAAAGTTGCTCTTCATCATTTGAAATAATTCAATATTTTCGTCCATAATTTATCTCTAATTTTAATCAATATTATTTTTCAGAAAATAATTTCTTTAAAACATTTTTCAATTTTTGACGGTTGCGAAAATTTTGGCAACAAAATATATTTTTTACTGTTGCACGGAAATGGTAACCCTACGATTTTTACTCTTTTGCCCTTGCATATTTACTATTTTGCCTTTCTGTTACTGCTATAAATAGAGAGTCATTATGGTTCGGGTCAATTTTGGGTTTAAGTTGTTTCATGTTTTAGCCATTTTGGATTACGACTATTTAAGTTTTTCAAATAGGGTCATCTCAAATTTATGTCATCTTGGGTTTGAATCATTTTAAGCACCAATTATTTTCGAATTTGAGACAAAATTAACATATTAGATAACATGTATAAGTAGACTAACAAAATAGGACCTAAACCCTAATACCTCTAATATAAAACTAATTGCTTTGGTATAAAGGCTATATTCTTTTGTCCAAATTAATTTGAATTTGGATAACCATTTGTACAGATTCATTGTAGATGTATATATATTTTATTAATTTTAAAATATTTTTATAAGTTTTCTAACATAGTATGCCACATCAGCCCATCTGACATGTCAGCACCATTTGCCATGTAGAGAATTTGAAAGGCTTCACCTTCTCTCTTTTTGTATTTACAGTGATGTTTTCAGCCCAAAGAGAAAGTAGGGCATGTGTGTGATTCCTATATTGTGTCAATTAATCATGATGTTTAATGGCAATATTAAATTGAACCAAAACTACAATAGGCTTTAAAGTGAATGGAAATAATAACTTGATATATGGGCATTAGATGGCATTGTGATCTGTTAAGAGTAATACAGTTGTTAGCTTGTAACAGTTTGTAACTGCAAAAGCTGTTAGTTTGTTAAGCTGATATTAGTTAGTCAGCAGTTATTTGGTTACATCAGTTACTCTACACCTGTATATAAATGCATCCAAAGTCTGCATATTCAATAAGTGAAAAATATTATTTTTCTTAGCTTCTCTGTTGTTTTGCTTATAGTTTAACATGGTATCAGATTAAGGCTGTTCCTGGGTCGTCTTTCTCGTCTATCTACTGTGCGTTTCTAGTTTCGTTGGAATGGATTGCGCTGCTACTGATGGCGTTGTTGACAATAGATTGTTTTCTACAAAGAAGATCAGTGTTCTTCTTGATGATAATACCTATTTGTTGTGGAGGCAACAGGTACTTTTGGCACTAAAAGCACATAAGCTTCAAGGTTTCTTGGACTCGCAGCAACCTCCTCCTGATCAGTTTATTTCTAATGGTAATGGTGGTCTTCAGGCAAATCCAGAGTTTGAGCGTTTTGAACAGCAAGACAGTGCGCTTGCATCGTGGTTGTTGTCTTCGATTAGTCAAACTGTTCTTCTTTATCTCATTGGTATAGACACCAATGCTAAGATCTGGAATGCTGTTCTTGCTTTATATGGCAGTCAAACTACCTCCAAATTGATGTTCTACCAAAGGTCCCTGCACTCTCAACGCAAAGGTGATTTGAGTATGAAGGAGTTCTTGATGAAAGTTAAAAGCTGCTGTGATATTTTGGCCAGTTGCGGTGAAGTTATCAGCGAGCGCGAGCATGTTACAGCAATTCTCAATGGTCTTTCTGTTGAATACGAATCTGTTACCTCCATTGTTACAGCAAGTCAGGTGCCTTACACAGTTCAAGGAGTCACGTCCATGCTTCTTGATACTGAAACTCGGCAGCAGGTTGTGAATTGTAATATCTCAAGCTCGGCAAACACGGTGTCTCATCAAAGTCCAGAGCCTACTATTGTTGATAATGGTTCAATACCTGCTTATAGACCATCTTCTACTTCTCGGGGGCGTGGTCGAGGGCGTTTCTCTAGCTCAAAGATTCAATGCCAGTTATGTGGAAAACCTGGGCATCTAGTCGACCGATGCTATCATCGTTTTGACTCCTCCTACAAAAGTAATAACTATCGACCTCCCCCTCAAGCAAACTTTTGTATGGTCAGTTCCAGTCCCACAACAGTACCTTGGTCACCACCTCCTCAGCAAAATGTTTAGTGGTGTCCACCAGGTTGGTGTTTTCCAACTCATCCTTCGTCTATCTGGCCTAACTCGTTTGTTGGTAGCCCTTCTCAATAGGTCAGCATGCCTCCCTCTGGCGTAACACAATCTCAGGCTTATGTGGCCACTCCTGATACAGTGGCTGATAACTCCTGGTACCCGGACTCAGGTGCCACATATCATCTTACAAATTCAGCTCCTGCACTTGGTGACAGTGGATCGTACAAAGGACCAGGTAAGGTTTTGTTGGCAATGGTTCAGCTCTTCCTGTTCTGTCTACGGGGCAATCGTCACTAATTACTCGATCTCGACCATTGTACATGAGATCCTTGTTGCTTGTTCCTGGTATTACTAATAATCTTTTGTCTGTGTCATTTGAGGTTCCTTCTGATATTCATACTGTAATGGCATTTAAGTGTTGGCAGACAGCCGTTTGTGATGAGTTACAGGCGTTGACTCGCAATAACACTTGGACACTCTGCTCACTACTAAACAATCGGAGGACAGTCGGATGCAAATGGTTGTTTAAGATAAAAAAAGAAGGCCGATGGATCGGTAGATAGGTACAAAGCTCGGCTGGTAGCAAAAGGCTTCTCTCAACATGCAGGACTTGATTTTCGTGACACGTTCAGTTCGGTGGTTCGAGCATCCACTATTCGTACTATTCTTACTCTTGCTGTTATGAAAGGGTGGTCGTTGAGACAAGTCAACATTAATAATAATTTCCTTAATGGGGAGCTTACTGAAGAGTTGTACATGGAACAACCCCCTGGTTTTGAAGTTTGTGATGCCTCTGGTCAGAAGCTCGTTTGTAAGCTACACAAAGCTCTCTATGGTCTGCGACAAGCTCCCCGTGCATGGTTTCAAACTCTGAAGCAGTATCTTGTTGATCAGCTTGATTTTCGAGCATCCAAAGCTGACTCGTCTCTGTTTATTCGAGGTTCTACAGGAAAGTATATACTACTAATGGTCTATGTTGATGACATTGTTCTCACAGGCAGTTCGAATCAAGAAATAGCAGCTGTAATACTTCATCTTCATAATAAATTTGCCCTCAAGGATATGGGAGAGCTTAACTTTTTCTTGGGAATTGATGTCAAGCGCACTACACAGGGAGTACTTCTTAGCCAAAAGAAGTATGTTGCTGAACTACTTCAAAAAACTGGAATGGTCGGGGCGACTCCCACACCAACACCCATGGTAAGCACCCCAAAGTTACTGGCATCGGATGGCAGTCCTCAGTTGACTGATGCTCACTTGTATAGAAGTGTTGTAGGAATGCTGCAATATGTATGTATCACACGACCTGATCTGTCATTCAGTGTTAATAAACTAAGTCAGTTCATGAACTCCCCAAGTGAAACTCATTGGAGGGCCATCAAACGAGTCTTAAGGTATCTAGCTGGCACAATAGATTATGGACTATGGCTTACACCAGGTCAGCCAGAACTGATATGTGATTCTGATGCGGACTGAGCCTCATCTGTTGAAGATCGACGATCAACTTCAAGGTATGTGGTGTTCCTAGGTCCCAATCCGATTGCTTGGAGTTCAAAGAAGCAGCCAGTTGTATCAAGGTCATCTGCTGAAGCAGAATATCGTAACCTAGCAAATTGCGTTTCTGAGCTTCTGTGGCTTCAACAACTGCTAACTAAAGTGGGCATCTCGTCATCCAAGTTACCGGTGGTTTGGTGCAATAATTCTTCTGCAGTGTCTGTAGCGGAGAATCCCACACAGCATGCCAGGATGAAGCATGTTGAAATAGATCATCACTTTGTTGGGGAAAAAATCTTTGCAGGGCTTTTACAAGTCAATTTCATACCATCCGATCAACAGATTGCTGACGTTCTAACTAAACCAATTACTCCTAAGCTGTTTTCTTCATTTCGACATGCGCTTGGAGTCTTGTCACTCGATGAACTTAAAATTCAGAAATGAACTAATTAGGGGAATGTTAAGAGTAATACAGTTGTTAGTTTATAACTGCAAAAGCTGTTAGTTTGTTAAGCTGATATTAGGTAGTCAGCAGTTATTTAGTTACGTCAGTTACTCTACACCTGTATATAAATGCATGCAAAGTCTGCATATTCAATAAGTGAAAATATTATTCTTCTTAGCTTCTCTGTTGTTTTGCTTATAGTTTAACATGATCTAGATCAGGGTTTAATTGATTAGGACTTAGATTGGCATCGTCGTCATCGTTTTCCTTAAAGTAAAATTGGAATTTCAGAAATGGCAGAGAGATTTCATCAAAATTCAAAAGCCAAGGTCTCACCCTTAATACACTTTGGTTATACCGGAGTGAAAGTTAATCACCCTAATATTTCTTCAACATGACCTGTTCAATAGTTTCCCTTCCACATTGTCTATCATCTTTAATACCAGAAATTGAGTAGGAACTGGAACTTCACTATCATCCTTGCAATGGTCCTTTCTATTTGGCCGTCTTCCATCTTCTTCTTTAAAACTATATAAATTTGTTATACATACAAATCTTTCAACTTAAGAATAACTAATTTCTAGAGTACTAATTCAATAATGAATTTGTTATACATTAAAATATTTACTTATGAGCCAATGAGGTTTGTTGGTGTTGGCAAAGTTGGGCCTCGAGAGCCCAAGTTTGAGTTTCATAATATGTAAATATCATGTGTGGGTTCTTTCCTATATTTCACTCTTAATGTTATTTGTTTGTATTTGATTAGATTTTAGTATTTTTGTATTCTATACTAAGTTGATTCTAGTTATAGTTGGTCAGATATTGTATTTTCTTTTTTTTTAATTATATACTTGTAAGTTCCATCAATTATGGGAAAGTGATTAGGGTTTTTAAATTATTTTATTAAAGATAAAGATTACTTTGACAAAAAAAAGAGAGACCCTAAATACTTTGCTAAGGAAAAGAAAAAGAGACCTCACATGCATTAGGGAAAAAAGAAGATTGAATAGGTTGGTATAATTGAAACCCATGGACTGTGGACAAGCAATCATCATCAAATCTAGATGTAAATTTTAGTTTAGAAAAATTGAAAATTAAATTAAGCTAACCCCAACAAAAAATACCAATAACTAAACCATCATGATTTCATAAATATAATAATAGAAACAATCTCATTTAATCGGTTCGGTTGATTATTTTAGTTAATCACTCTAGAAAGAAATGTAATTGAGTTAGGTTTAAGTCAATTAATTGATCTAAAAGGAAGGTAATTTGAGTTTGGCTAACAGATCTAGTAAGAAAGCAAATAATAAATTAGTACAACAATTAGGAAGATAGGTTACAATTAGTATACTTATCACACATGTATGTTCGGGAATCATATATTTAGAATATAAGTGTGCGTTTGAATATAACATGCAATAAATAATTAAAGCATAAGGTTTGAAATTAATTAACAATAAAGTTTGCACAATAAAACTAAAATATATAAAAAATGTTAAAGTTTTAGTTGAGTGGTAAATTAATAATTTTATTAATGTAATTGGTATGGGTTCAAAATCCCATTATATGCACTTATTTTTATTTTATTTTTATAATAAAAAGACTAGAGTGACAATTTCATATTTTCTTTAACCAAGTTGGTACCCAATTAACTCGTGACATCAACTAGTCATAAGCTTAAATAATTGTATAAATGGTAAAATAGTAAGTCAATTAACAATATAGCTACAATCAATCTCGGGCGTAGCTAGGGGGTTGGCATGGTCCTCTAAAATGAAAAATTTTTCATTTAGGCTCTTTAAATATTTTAAAATTTTAAATTAGTAAGTATAAAATTACACTTTACTCTCCTAAAAATGATAAAAATCTGATTTAATCTATTAAATTTTATAAAAATATAGAGTATTAAAATTGTAAAATCGTAAAAATTTTCATTTAATTTCGGATTTTTTTTTCTATATGCTAAATACTGTAAATATTTGTGATTCAAAAATTTAGAGTATTGGTGTTTGCTATGTTTTGGCGATAAAGTTGTGAGAAATATAATATTTTGATGTTTAATTAAATTACATATACGGTGAAGGTCAATTTAGGATAATGACCAAAAGCAAGAGAAAAGAAGAGCATCAAAACTCAAAGCAAAGGTCCCATCATTTCCATTTTTCCTTTCCCATTAACACGAAAATCAGCTTCTTTATCTGTACCCAGTGACTTCCAACTCATTGCCTCATAGTCTGAATTATTATATTACATGCTTCAAGGATATTGTGCCAATTTCTTCAACTTTCTCTAATTTTGCAGATTCCATTTCCCTTTCTTTCGGGATTCCTGGACCTCTTTAATTTCCACTTTCGTTGTCTTTTCCGCATCAACAACCACTTGGGGTCCCTCTTTTTCACAGTCCACTGCCTTCCCAACTCGTAGTCTGAATTATTGGATGCTTAAAAAATAGTGCCAACTTCTTCAACTTTCTCTAATTTTGCAGATCCATTTCCCTTTCTTTCTTTTTTGTTCCCTGACTTTCCATTTTGGCTTTGTTCATTTCTCTTCATCTTCTTTCTCATAATTCCACCATGTCTGTCATTGGAGAGGCTGCTCTTTCTGGGTTCCTGGACGTGTTGGTGGGCAAATCGCTCGACTCTGCACTCAAATTTGTTGCTAATCACAACCAACTCCACCAGCAGCTCAAGCAGTGGCAGTCCATATTGCCTGATATCCAAGCAGTGTTGGACGATGCAGAGGAGAAGCAGATCAAGAACATGGGTGTGAAGAAATGGTTGGAGGATCTCCAGGACTTGGCTTACGATGTGGATGACATCTTGGACGAGTTCGCTTATGAAGAGTTACGCCTCAATCTCCAAGACACTCAAGCTCAAGCCAGACCTAGTAAGATACGGAAATTCATTCCTGAAAGGATTATTCGTAGTATTTTCCCTCCCACTTCTTTTCAGTTTAAGAATTCCATGATCACGAAGGTGAAAGACATCACTGATACACTGAATAGTTTGACTACAAGAAGAAGTAGTTTGGGGTTGAGTGAGATCTTGTCTCAAGCTCCAACCTCCAAGGGAAAGCAACCCAGGCTGCAACCAACTTCCGTACTGGATGGAGTTGTGGAGTATGTTGGCAGACACAAGGAGAAGACAGAAAAGATTGAGTTTCTCAAAGGTGATAACTCCAACGGAGTTTCAGTCCTTTCATTCGTCGGCATGGGAGGGATGGGTAAAACAACTCTTGCTCAGCTTGTTTACAATGATGCCACCATCAACCAGTCTTTTCACCACAAGACCTGGGTATGTGTTTCTGATAATTTTGACGCAGTTAATATAACCAGGACAATTTTAAAATCCATCGATCCTGACTCTCGTGACGAGAATGACTTGAATTTAAAAAAAAAAAAGCTCACATACAATACATGTACAACACGATTCATTTTTGATGTTAATGGAAATAATTATTTTGATGCCATTGGCATGGAAATCGAGACAATGGACAAAAGGTATGACAAAATTCAAAAACAAAGGTGATATATTCATGATACTTTATATTTATCTAAGCCTGAAATTTGAGCCCAAAATATTGCTCAAGCTTGCCTATATTTATAAAAGATTAATCCAAATCCATATTAGCTCTGTCCATATTTTTTTAATTTTTTTAAAAAATATTTGTCTTATATTATTTTAATATTTAATAATTTTATATATTTTTTATTTATTGAAATTTTTTATATAGTACCATATATGTAAGAGTATAATCAACGATTTGACAGTAAAAGTAATAAGAAATTCAATATAAAATATTATTTCCGGTATGACAGGATATGATTGATTATTTAATATATCAAAATTTAATGTTGGTTCATTAGAACCGTATAAACTGGGACGCAAAACTCCTATTAATAGAAAAACGGAACCGCCTGCAGTGTACAAAATAAAATTTGTAGCCGAGTATAGACGTTTCTTCCCCATCATGGATAGAAGTAGATAAATGAGAATTAATTCAAACTCCCACATGATGAAAAAAATAAAAGGTCTTAAGAAGAAATGATCCTATTTGACCACTGCACATTGTTAGCATCAAGAAATAAAATAATTGCGAATCTCGAGTAACTGACTAAATCGCCAAAGTTGCTAAAGTGGTAATAAAACCTATCAATTAAATGGACCCATAAAAAGTCCATCTATTCCCGATCTCCTCTAAAAATGATAATGCATCTAAATACTAAGTCCATCCATTTCAGAATTACAGACACTTTAATTCATTTTGGTCCAATAAAAGAAAGACATAACAGTTTATTTGACTTTTTTAACTTTAAAAAAATCATTTTAGTTCTCTATTTAAATTTTTATTTTTAGCCCTTAAATTTGTAACTTTTTTACTTTATTAACGTTCACTTAATTAATTTTTAAATTTTAAAATAAAAACTATAAAACTATTTTAAAATTAAAATTTAAAAGCTATTTTAAATTTAACGTTCACATGTATGTCGGGTCTATTTTAGAGTGGTTTGATAGTAAGATAAATTTAAGAGTTAAAATTATTTTTTATGCAAATTAGGAGCGATCATTATGCCTAAAAAGAAAAGCTATACAAATAACTGGGGGGACGGAAAAAATGGGAGGGTGCAATAATTTCATGGACTCGGACCTCTTTAATTTCCACTTTCATTGTCTTTTCCCAGCAACAACCACTTGGGGTCCACCTTCTTTACCATAATCCAATGTCTTCCAAGTGATAGCCTGAATTATTGGATGCTAAAAAAAACCTTTGTGCCAACTTCTTCAACTTTCACTAATTACACAGAATCCATCTCTCTTTCTTTCTATTTTGGTCCCTGGGTTTCGATTTTGTCTTTGTTCAGTTCAATAATTATCTAATTAACAGTTAACTAAACTTTCAAAAAAATATTAATTGACTCCTAACTGAATTAATTCGATTAACCGTTTGATTAATCGAATTCAGTCGGTTAACCGAATTAATTCGATTTTACCCGAAATTTACACACCCCTAATAATTTAACAAGAATTAAATAAAAGAAATAAAAGAAAGAAATTTACAAACTGTTATTTCTTACAAATAAATTCCCAAAATAAAGTTTTCAAAAGATAGATCATGGTCCATCTAGTTATTCAATCCAAAACTTTTACGATAACTCGTATTTCAGACTCTTTTTCACTTTTTAAGTTTATTTTATACCGAATCAGAAATCAAATAATAAATCAAAAATTCACCACATCTTATTAAAGAACTTATCAAAATTAAGCCCAATAAATATATCAATTAGGCCTATTATCAAACATACTTTTCTATAATATAATTAGTATAAACACACTTCTCCATAGAAAAAGGTTTTCTCATAATTAATTAATATAAAGATGTTTTCCAATAAAAATACAATTTATTAAATTTCATTTTTATTGATTTTAGTTAAAAAATGGAACATTAATCACTATAATTAAGAGTTTAATTTATGATCACATCATATATTATAAAAACATGATGTAAAAATATAATTATTTTGGAGGAATGATAGTATAAAATTGAGATACAATGACATTTGTATTCATTTTAATAATTTAATTTCACATCAATATTTTTATTCTGAATTTTAATATTTTTATTTGTATTAGTATTTTTCCAAAATTTAATTTAATCTTAAGATTTGTGTTGGATGCATTCTAACTAACAGTGCATGAAGCTATAAGAAGGTACATCCATTTTAGAGTTACAGACACTTTAATCTACTTTGGTCTCGTAAAAGAAATACATAAAGATTTAGCTATCTAACTTTATGAAAAATAATTAGCTTTTAAATTTATATTTTTTTATTATATCACCTCAAAATAAATAAAAAATTAATGTTTTTATCTGATATTGTATATACTTTAAGTTTTCTATATATTTTGAAATGATTTAAAAAATATATATAAATTTAATGATTAAAATAGAAGAAAAATTAAATTGACCTCTTTAATTTCCACTTCCGTTGTCTTTTCCCCATCAACAACCACTTGGGGTCCCTCTTTTTCACAATCCACTGCCTTCCCAACTCGTAGTCTGAATTATTGGATGCTTAAAAAATAGTGCCAACTTCTTCAACGTTCTCTAATTTTGCAGATTCCATTTCCCTTTCTTTCTTTTTTTTTGTTCCCTGACTTTCCATTTTGGCTTTGTTCATTTCTCTCTTCATCTTCTTTCTCATAATTCCACCATGTCTGTCATTGGAGAGGCTGCTCTTTCTGGGTTCCTGGACCTGTTGTTGGGCAAATCGCTCGACTCTGCACTCAAATTTGTTGCTAATCACAACCAACTCCACCAGCAGCTCAAGCAGTGGCAGTCCATATTGCCTGATATCCAAGCAGTGTTGGACGATGCAGAGGAGAAGCAGATCAAGAACATGGGTGTGAAGAAATGGTTGGAGGATCTCCAGGACTTGGCTTACGATGTGGATGACATCTTGGATGAGTTCGCTTATGAAGAGTTACGTCTCAAGCTCAACAAATCGCAAGCTCTAGCCAGCACTAGCAAGGTACGGAAACTCATTCCTACCTGCTGTTCCAGTAGTAATTTCAGTCCCACTTCTTTCCTGTTTAAGAATTCCATGATTCCGAAGGTGAAAGAGATCACTGCTAGACTGAATAGTTTGACTACTCGAAGAAGTAGTTTGGGGTTGAGTGAGATCTTGTCTCAAGCTCCAACCTCCAAGGGAAAGCAACCTAGGCTGCAACCAACTTCCGTACTGGATGGAGTTGTGGAGTATGTTGGCAGACACAAGGAGAAGACAGAAATGATTGAGTTTCTCGAAGGTGATAACTCCAACGGAGTTTCAGTCCTTTCCATCGTCGGCATGGGAGGGATGGGTAAAACAACTCTTGCTCAGCTTGTTTACAATGATGCCACCATCAACCAGTCTTTTCACCACAAGGCCTGGGTATGCGTTTCTGATCATTTTGACGCAGTTAATATAACCAGGACAATTTTAAAATCCATCGATCCTGACTCTCGTGACGAGAATGACTTGAATTTACTTCAAGTTAAGTTGAAGGAGAAGTTGTCTGGGAAAAGATTCTTGCTTGTTTTAGATGACATTTGGAACGAGAATTATGATGATTGGACCATCTTACGGTCTCCGTTTGGAACAGGGACCCATATCATTGTAACCACTCGTCTTCGAATTGTTTCATCTATTGTGGATCCGCTCAAAGCTTTTCATTTGGATAAACTATCGGATGATGATTGTTTATCCATATTTACACAGCATGCATTAAAAGCAAGAAATTTCGATGGACATCTCCAGTTTAAAGAAATTGGAGAGAAAATTGTTAGAAGGTGCAATGGCTTACCTTTGGCTGCAAAAGCCATTGGAAGCTTGCTTCGCACTGTTGAATATCATGGAAAATGGGAAAGAATATATGAGAGTGAGATATGGAACTTACCAGAAGAGCAGTGTGGCATAATTCCAGCTTTGCGATTAAGCTACCATCATCTTCCGTCATACTTGAAACGATGTTTTGCATATTGCTCCATACTTCCTAAAGATTATGAATTTGAGGAAGAAGAAATTATCTTGTTATGGAGAGCAGAAGGTCTCTTGCAACAAAAAGCTATGCCTCAAATTAAAGATCTCGGAAATCAATATTTTCAAGATCTAGTGTCCAGGTCATTTTTTCAGACATCCAGTAAAGATAAGTCCCGATTCGTAATGCATGACCTTATCAATGATTTAGCTCAAGTAGTTGCAGGGGAAATATGCTCAAAATTAGAGGGTGATAAGAAATGGAAGTTCTCAAATCGCACTCGACATTCTTCTTATATTGTTGGAACATATGACACAGTGAAGAAGTTTGAAGCATTTGATCAAGTGAATTCTTTACGTACTTTTTTACCCTTAACGTTTTCTAGTGATTATTGGCGGCATTATTTAACTAATGTTGTTTTGGTTGATTTATTGCCAAGACTTGGCTACTTAAGGGTGCTTTCTTTGAGTGGGTATGCCATCACTGAGTTGCCTGATGTTTTTGAAAATTTAAAACATCTTCGTTACTTAAATTTTTCGGGCACAGAAATCGAATGCCTACCAGATTCTTTGTGCACTCTTTACCATTTAGAAACCTTATTATTAAGGTGGTGTTACAAGCTTCAAAGGTTACCTTCAAAGATGGGAAATCTTGTCAACTTGCATTATCTTGATATCAGAGGTGCGAACTCAATAGAAAGGATTCCTTTTAGAATTGATAAGCTAAAGAATCTTCAAAGGTTATCTGATTTTATCATAGCGGAAGGTGATGGTTGTCATATTAGATATTTGAAATATTTGTCAAACCTCGAAGGTGATTTCCGTCTTTCTGGGTTGGAGAATGTTAATGGTGAAGATGCAGGGAAAGCAAGTTATATGAGAAGCAGGGATTGATCGACTGGTATTGCATTGGAGGAAAAAGTTTGAAAATGCTTCAAGGAATAAAGAAGTTGAAGAACGGGTGTTGGACTCTCTTTGTCCTCCAAAAAAGCTTGAGCAACTCGTCATTGAGAATTATGGTGGTACAAAATTCTCTACTTGGATTGCAGATCCTTCCTTCAAAAATATGTTGTCATTGAAGCTTCACGACTGTAAAAACTGCAAATCTCTACCATCGATTGGAAGGTTGTTGTTGTTAAAAGATCTTTCAATTAGTCGTTTGGATCAAGTACACAAGATTGGTGCTGAGCTGTTTGGAGAAAATCAATCAAATGCTTTTGCATCATTAGAGTCTCTGCGTTTTGACAATATGCTGAATTGGGAGGAGTGGGACCTATGTGAAGATGATGAGCAAGTATCGAAATTCCCCAGCCTTCGTTTTCTTTCAGTCAGAGAATGTCCTCTATTGCTGGGAAGGTTGCCAACCATCCTTCAATCCTTGCAGACAATTGAAATCTACGAGTGTAAGAGACTGGTAGTTTCAATTTCAAGTTTTCCCTTGCTGTGTGAATTATCGGTTGGAGGGTGTGAAGAATTGGTGGATGAAGGTTCTTTGTCTGTACAGAAGGTTACCTCCTTGAAAGATGTGTTTGTTTCAAATATTTCAAATGTTAATATTTCAGCAGAGAGGATAATGTTGAGATTTGCAAACTCCGAAACATTCTACATCCCTGGTTGGAAAGAGTTGGGATCTTTATCGGAAATTGGGTTAAGATTAGGCGGGCATCGTTTCATCACGATTGAGAATTGTCCGCAATTGGTCTCTTTGGAAACAGAAGAGGAGAGATTGCAACTTGATAAGATTCCGGGTGTTGAATCTCTGGTAATAAATAATTGTGAAAGGCTCAATAGACTACCAGAAGCCTTACATGCTTTCCCATTCATTACAACCATGCAACTTGAAAGCTGTCCACGCTTGGTTTCTTTTGCAGAGAGTAACTTTCCTCCTGCTTTAAAAGAGCTGTGGATTGGGAATTGCGAGAATTTGCAATATTTGGTTGATGAAAAAGAAAATAATAATAAGAGTATGAGTATGAGTAGCAACACTTGTCTTCTTGAGCGCTTGTAAATAACCTACTGTCCATCTCTAATATGGTTATCATCAAGGGGCGATATATGCAATCGGCTTCAACATCTCCAAATTATGGAGTGTTCAAAGCTAAGTAGGTTATTTTTAAACGCCAAGTTACCCGTAATGCTTAAAAAGCTATTTATTCGGGATTGTCCAGTGTTGGAATGCATATCCCAAGACTTCCTTGAAACCACTGATCTCGAAAGCATTCGTATTTCGGGTGCTGGAAAATTTAAATCATTACCGCGGGGATTAGACAAGCTCAGCCATCTTCAAGAGATTCGATTAAAATTGTGTCCAAATCTGGTTTCATTTGAAGAAAGTGGGTTGCCCACCACAAATCTCAGAGTTTTCGCAATTAAGAATTGTGAAAATTTTGGAGTCCTTCCCAAGTGCATCAACAACTTCACCTCCCTTCGAGAATTAAAGGTGTCTTATTGTTCGGCTGACATATCCTTTCCAGAAGACGGTTTCCCTGCCAACCTCACATCACTTGCAATCTCAAACGCACCCAAAATTTATACATCACTTGTTCAATGGGGATTTAACAGACTCACCTCTCTTCAGCAACTCAACATCAGCGGTGAAGGATGCTCAAATGTGGTGTCGTTTCCAGAAGAAGGGATAGGAATGACGCTGCCTCCTTCTCTCACATCTATTTCCATTAAAAATTTTGAGAATTTGGAATTCATGTGCTCCAAGGGCTTTCAATACCTGACCTCTCTTCAAAAATTGCGAATCGATGATTGTCCTAAGCTCACATCTCTTTCGGAAAAAGATATGCTTCTCTCGCTTGAGCCTCTATCTATTTATGATTGCCCGTTGCTAGAAAAAGGGTGCAGTAGGGGTAAAGGACGAGAGTGGTCCAAGATTGCCCACATACCTTATGTTCGAATTGATGGTGAAATAGTCAACCCGAGGGAATTATATTGAAATTTAAGCAGCAAAATCTAGCATCGATTTCTCCACACTCAAACCATAGGTGCGAAACGCATTTTAAACATTTATCAATTTCATTACCTTTTCTTTATATATATCTGACTGTCCTCATCAACAACACGATAATAGAAATCGGTGTTATATATTTTGTATTTACTTTTTGCAGGCATTGAAGGCTAAACTGGCGAAACATAGAGGAGACCTTCAACTGGTCTGCTTCAGCTTATTTGATTTAGTAAAGCGGTTAGTCAAATCTCTGCAACATTTATTCTGCAAATTGAATGTTCTGTTTTCATCTGCATCTTCTAATTTCTAAGCAGTTGCTATGAAATTGGTATATGGGAATGGGATTTTAGTTAAAAATATTTGAGATTTCATTGTACTATTAACCAATGGTGTTTCAGAAGAACAAGTCTTTTACGTGATAGTTTGTTGATCTTTGTGGATAGATTTCTGTTATTGCATAAGGATATCAGTGCCAACAGATTTCGTCATCACTGTAGACATGGTATTGATCCTTGCAGGATGAATGGAGGGATACAGTACACGTTACAACATGGCATTAGAGAGCTCAATTTAACATAAACACAACAGAGTTCACTGAGCTGCAATTTGGGGTTTTCACTTCCAGCCTGAGTGTTCCCAAAAATAGCAGTGACTAAGTGACTCACTATATATCGACTCTCTTGCTTTTGACTTTGAGGTATGAGTTAAATGAATCAAATGATATATATCCACTCTCTTTTAATGTTGTTTTTCAGCTTTTCGGTCCAGTAGATTGGCATATTTTCTACCAATCTTTATATGAATTTCCCCTGCTTTGAAGGGCTTCAACTGTGATGTTATTAATGTTTTTGATAGGGCAAGTATAGGTTATATGGAGAATTTGTTCTTCTGACATTCCTTTCCGGTGTTGGATCATATTTTGGTGCTTGGTACAAAGTTGTAGTTGAGGAGCCAAATATGCTATTTATTTAACCTTGTACTTTCTTTCAGCTTTGGGAACCATGAAATTGGTGGCAGATAAAAGGCCAAATGGTACCACTGGGGAGGTGTACGTATCTTTGGGTGTTAAACCCTTGAATGGTGGGCATCCAAAGAGGGCAATACCTGCTTATGGGCACAACAACAGCACAACGTCGTTGGTCAACAGATGTTGACAAAAGGAATGGAGTGGTAAGTTTTTTTTTTTTTTTGTAATGCTTTTAGCATCATCTATTTCTATCTACACAAATCATCAACTTATCTTAGGCCTGCATTGATGATTGATAAGAGGTTAGGATGTTTGAAATAAAGTATTGTTTTTGACATTTTGTGATTGTTGGCCACTTGTTATTTATTATTGCCAGTATTTTTCAATTTGTGGAAAGTGTATAGTTGATGCTTATTTAGAAGATTGCTCAAAGTTTGTGGATAGTTATTGTGGTGAGTTATTTTATTTTATTATGTAATTCCATTGTAATCTCTATTTTTTAGTAGTGAATTTTATTTTTGGTTCTACCCGTGGATGTAGGAAATATTCCGAATCACGTAAATTATTGTGTTCACTTTCTCTACTTTCGTTTTGTGTTTTGAATTTCTTAATTTTTTCCTCAATCCAAAACATAATTTTATTAATAAAACAACCACAGTAAATACAAAACAAATCATAAAAAAAATGAGATAGCCATATATATATCTCAATGATTACACTCAAATATCAACACAAATTAAAAGCATCAAACTAAAATACTCAAAAGAAAACAAAGCATCAAATATTACAGCCACTCAAAATAATATCTCAACATGCTTTTACTCATTTCTTTTCAAACAACTCTGCCGCAAAATTGCTTTCAAGGTAGTCAACACCATACTGGTAGATGCACCACTTTTCTACTAGAATTGATACATATTGGTATTAGTTTATTTTGATATATGGTTTCGAATTTATCGATATTTTATATCTATATAAATAAATATACAAATACTAAATAAATGATTCTGAATAAATTTCAAATGTAAAATATTCATCAATTATATAAAATATTGATTAATAAACTCTACAAATAAAAACTCATCATTCAATAAATTAAAAATAACAAGAAAAAGAAGGATTTTTTCAATAAAAGAAGTTGAAGGATGAGCGAAGATTTTCTATGATAATAAAGTGAGTGAGTTTTTTATTATATTTTATTTTTATTTTTTAATATAAAATATATTCCATAACAAAATTTAAATGTTAAACTTTACTTTTTAGTGTGATATTTTTTTTATTGGTCAATACATTCGAATTAAGTTATTAGTCTAATAGAAAATAGCTAAAAGTTTTATATTTTTTAATATTATTCATATAGCAGCTGGTGCACCATGTTCCAGTCGGTGTTATTGAAATTGACCGAAATGAACCAGTGCGAACGGTACGGACTGGATTTTTTACCGATACGAAAGAGGGTGTTGTTGGATGCGCTATAGCACTAAAATGGTGGCACCGATCGGTACGATTAAAACCATGGTGTGGAACAGATCACCATGGTTGCTTCTCATTAAAAAAACTCAACTCTTTGTAAAATAAATTGCATATTATCCAAGCCATTAAAGAAATATTTGTAAAACGTTAAAATATGATTGAAAAAAAAAAAAAGAGGTCTAGCCAACATGGCCTCTTCCAAGTTAAGACTCCATTTCAATTTTTCTATATCTCCACCCATTACTTCAAATATTTGACATTTCACTATTTCTTTTGTGAAACGATAAAAAAAATGGCAGTATAGGGAGTAGATCGATTCCTTTCCTGTGTTGGAGCATATTTTGGTGCTTGGTACATAGTTGTGGTTGAGGAGTCAAATATGTTATTTATTTAGCCTTGTATTTTCATTCAGCTTTGGGAACCATGAAATTGGTGACAGATAAAAGGCCAAATGGTACCACTGGGGAGGTGTACGTACCTTTGGGTGATAAACCTTGAATGGTGGGTATCCAAAGAGGAGAATACCTGCTTATGAGCACAACAACAGCACAACTTCGTTGATCGACAGATGTTGACAAAAGGAATGGAGTGGTAAGTTCTTTTTCTAATGCTTTTAGTATAATCTATTTCTATCTACACAAATCATGAACCTGTCTTAGTCCTCCATTGATGATGTTTTGTATAGAGTATTGTTTTTGACATTTCGAGATTGTAAAAACAAATGTTGGTCTCTAGTTAATTATTATTGCTAGGTATTAAAAAATTACATTTTTTAAATTATTCATGTAACAGCCGATGCATCATGTTTCGGCCGGTGCAACTTGAATTGATGGAGATGAGCCAATGTAAATAGAACAGACTGAAATTTTCACTGATGTGGAAAAATGTATTCCTTGTTATTGTGCTGTATCACTGGAACAGTGGCACTGGCAGGTACAACTGAAACCATGGTGCGGAACCAACCACCATGGTTGCTTCCCATTAATAAAAGCTCAACTCTTTGTAAAATGAATTCCATATAATCCAAGCCATTAAAGAAAAAAAACTGGTCCAACTAACATGGCTTCTTCCAAGTTACTACTCCACTTCAATTTTTCTGTCTCCACCCATTACTTAAAATACTAGGAAGCACCAACATGATTCTTCAAAAACAGGGCGAAAAAAAAGCTCACACACAATACATGCACAACACGATATAGATAGGCATGACATGGAAATTTTTGATGTTAATGGAAATAATTATTTTGATGCCATTGACATGGAGCTCAACGTTCATTTTACTTGGAAATAGGGACAATGGACAAAAGCTATGACAAAATTCAAAAACAAAGGTCCCTGTTACTAGATATATTCATGGGCTGGTTGGGTCTAAATATGATATTAATATACTTTATGTTTATCTAAGCCCGACCCAGCCCGAAATTTGATCCTAAAATGTTGCTCAAGCCTGCCTATATTTACAAAATATTAATCCAAACCTATTTTAGCCATGTCCATATTATTTTTAATTTTTTTAAATATTTATATTATATTATTTTAATATTTAATAATTTTATTCATTTTTTATTTATTGAATTTTTTTATATAGTACCATGTATGTAAGAGTATATAATCAACGATTTGAGAGCAAAAGTAATAAGAAATTCAATATAGGATATGATTGATTATTTAATATTTCAAAATTTAATGTTGGTTCATTAGAACCGTATAAACCGGGACACAAAACTTCTATTAATAGAAAAACCGAACCGCCTGCAGTGTACAAAATAAATTTTGTAGCCGAGTATAGACGTTTCTTCCCCATCATGGATAGAAGTAGATAAATGAGAATTAATTCAAACTCCCACATGATGAAAAAAATAAAAGGTTTTAAGAAGAAATGATCCTATTTGACCACTGTACATTGCTAGCATCAATAAATAAAATAATTACGAATCTCGAGTAACTGACTAAATCACCAAAGTTGCTAAAGTGGTAATAAAACCTATCAGTTAAATGGGCCCATGAAAAATCCATCTATTCCTGATCTCCAGTAAAAATAATAATGTATCCAAATACTAAGTCCATCCATTTCAGAATTACAGACACTTTAATTCATTTTGGTCCAATAAAAGAAAGACATAATAGTTTATTTAACTTTTCAACTAAAAAAATTATTTTAGTTCTCTATTTAAATTTTTATTTTTAGCCCTTAAATTTGTAACTTTTTAACTTTACTAACGTTCACTTAATTATTTTTTAAAAATTTTAAAAATAAAAAACTACAAAACTTTTTTAAAATTAAAATTTATTGTTAAAAATAAATTTTAAAAAAATTCAAAATCAATTAGATGTTGATGTATCTTCTAGATGATAATTCACATGTATGTGGGTCTATTTTAGAGTGGTTTGGTAGTAAAATAAATTTAAGAGTTAAAATTATTTTTTATGCAAATTAGGAGTGATCATTATGCCTAAAAGAAAAGCTATACAAATTAACTGCGGGGACAGAAAAAATGGGAGGGTGCAATAATTTAATGGACTGGGACCTCTTTAATTTCCACTTTCATTGTCTTTTCCCATCAACAGCCACTTGGGGTCCATCTTCTTTATCATAATCCAATGTCTTCCAAGTGATAGCCTGAATTATTGGATGCTAAAAAAAACCTTTGTGCCAACTTCTTCAACTTTCACTAATTACACAGAATCCATCTCTCTTTCTTTCTATTATAGTCCCTGGGTTTCCATTTTGTCTTTGTTCACTTCAATAATTATCTAATTAACCGTTAACTAAACTTTCAAAAAATTATTAATTAATTTCTGACTGAATTAATTCGATTAACCGTTTGATTAATTGAATTCAGTCCGTTAACCAAATTAATTCGGTTTTACCTGAAATTTACATACATCTAATAATTCAACAAGAATTAAATAAAAGAAACAAACAAATAAGGGAAAAAATGGGAAGGTGGCGTGGCGGCGAAATATTTTACAATAGAAAAGAAAGAACATAATTAGAAATATAGAAGAAAAGAAATTCCATTTGCAATCGATTTCTGCCCAAAACAAAAAAGTATAATATACATAAAAATATTATTAAAACTCAAAATGCCTCATCCTACTTAAACTCTTTAATCTAGGGTTATCTAAATAATACTAAAATATTAAAACATTATCCTAATAAAAAATAAAAGTACTGTTATTTCTTACTAATAAATTCCCAAAATAAAGTTTTCAAAAGATAGATCATGGTCCATCTAGTTCTTCAATCCAAAACTTTTACGATAACTCGTATTTCGACTCTTTTTCACTTTTTGAGTTTATTTTATACCGAATCAAAAATCAAATAATAAATCTAAAATTAATCACATCTTATTAAAGAACTTATTAAAATTAAGCCCAATAAATATATCAATTGGGCCTATTATCAAACATACTTTTCTATAATATAATTAGTATAAACACACTTCTCCATAAAAAGGTTTTCTCATAATTAATTAATATAAAGATGTTTTCCAATAAAAATACAATTTATTAATTTCATTTTTATTGATTTTAGTTGCAAAATGGAACATTAATCACTATAATTAAGAGTTTAATTTATGATCACATCATATATTATAAAAACATGATGTAAAAATATAATTATTTTGGAGGAATGATAGTATAAAATTGAGATACAATGACATTTGTATCCGTTTTAATAATTTAATGTCACATCAATATTTTTATTCTAAATTTTAATATTTTTATTTGTATTAGTATTTTTCCAGAATTTAATTCAATCTTAAGATTTGTGTTGGATGCATTCTAACTAATAGTGCATGAAGCTATAAGAACGTACATCTATTTTAGAGTTACAAACCCTTTAATTCACTTTGGTCTCGTAAAAAAATACATAAAGATTTAGCTATCTAACTTTATGAAAAATACTTATCTGTTAAATTTGTATTTTTTTATTATATCACCTCAAAATAAATAAAAAATTAATGTTTTTAACTGATCTTGTATAAAAGTTTTCTATATATTTTAAAGTGATTTAAAAAATATATAAATTTAATGATTAAAATAGATGAAAAATTTCCACTTTCGTTGTCTTTTCCCGATCAACAACCACTTGGGGTCCCTCTTTTTCACAATCCACTGCCTTCCCAACTCGTAGTCTGAATTATTGGATGCTTAAAAAATAGTGCCAACTTCTTCAACTTTCTCTAATTTTGCAGATTCCATTTCCCTTTCTTTCTTTTTTTTGTTCCCTGACTTTCCATTTTGGCTTTGTTCATTTCTCTCTTCATCTTCTTTCTCATAATTCCACCATGTCTGTCATTGGAGAGGCTGCTCTTTCTGGGTTCCTGGACCTGTTGTTGGGCAAATCGCTCGACTCTGCACTCAAATTTGTTGCTAATCACAACCAACTCCACCAGCAGCTCAAGCAGTGGCAGTCCATATTGCCTGATATCCAAGCAGTGTTGGACGATGCAGAGGAGAAGCAGATCAAGAATATGGGTGTGAAGAAATGGTTGGAGGATCTCCAGGACTTGGCTTACGATGTGGATGACATCTTGGATGAGTTCGCTTATGAAGAGTTACGTCTCAAGCTCAACAAATCGCAAGCTCTAGCCAGCACTAGCAAGGTACGGAAACTCATTCCTACCTGCTGTACCAGTAGTAATTTCAGTCCCACTTCTTTCCTGTTTAAGAATTCCATGATTCCGAAGGTGAAAGAGATCACTGCTAGACTGAATAGTTTGACTACTCGAAGAAGTAGTTTGGGGTTGAGTGAGATCTTGTCTCAAGCTCCAACCTCCAAGGGAAAGCAACCTAGGCTGCAACCAACTTCCGTACTGGATGGAGTTGTGGAGTATGTTGGCAGACACAAGGAGAAGACAGAAATGATTGAGTTTCTCGAAGGTGATAACTCCAACGGAGTTTCAGTCCTTTCCATCGTCGGCATGGGAGGGATGGGTAAAACAACTCTTGCTCAGCTTGTTTACAATGATGCCACCATCAACCAGTCTTTTCACCACAAGGCCTGGGTATGCGTTTCTGATCATTTTGACGCAGTTAATATAACCAGGACAATTTTAAAATCCATCGATCCTGACTCTCGTGACGAGAATGACTTGAATTTACTTCAAGTTAAGTTGAAGGAGAAGTTGTCTGGGAAAAGATTCTTGCTTGTTTTAGATGACATTTGGAACGAGAATTATGATGATTGGACCATCTTACGGTCTCCGTTTGGAACAGGGACCCATATCATTGTAACCACTCGTCTTCGAATTGTTTCATCTATTGTGGATCCGCTCAAAGCTTTTCATTTGGATAAACTATCGGATGATGATTGTTTATCCATATTTACACAGCATGCATTAAAAGCAAGAAATTTCGATGGACATCTCCAGTTTAAAGAAATTGGAGAGAAAATTGTTAGAAGGTGCAATGGCTTACCTTTGGCTGCAAAAGCCATTGGAAGCTTGCTACGCACAGTTAAAGACTATGCAGGATGGGAAAGAATATATGAGAGTGAGATATGGAACTTACCAGAAGAGCAGTGTGGCATAATTCCAGCTTTGCGATTAAGCTACCATCATCTTCCGTCAGACTTGAAACGATGTTTTGCATATTGCTCCATACTTCCTAAAGATTATGAATTTGAGGAAGAAGAAATTATCTTGTTATGGAGAGCAGAAGGTCTCTTGCAACAAAAAGCTATGCCTCAAATTAAAGATCTCGGAAATCAATATTTTCAAGATCTAGTGTCCAGGTCATTTTTTGAGACATCCAGTAAAGATAAGTCCCGATTCGTAATGCATGACCTTATCAATGATTTAGCTCAAGTAGTTGCAGGGGAAATATGCTCAAAATTAGAGGGTGATAAGAAATGGAAGTTCTCACATTGCACTCGACATTCTTCTTATATTGTTGGAACATATGACACAGTGAAGAAGTTTGAAGCATTTGATCAAGTGAATTCTTTACGTACTTTTTTACCCTTAACGTTTTCTAGTGATTATTGGCGGCATTATTTAACTAATGTTGTTTTGGTTGATTTATTGCCAAGACTTGGCTACTTAAGGGTGCTTTCTTTGAGTGGGTATGCCATCACTGAGTTGCCTGATGTTTTTGAAAATTTAAAACATCTTCGTTACTTAAATTTTTCGGGCACAGAAATCGAATGCCTACCAGATTCTTTGTGCACTCTTTACCATTTAGAAACCTTATTATTAAGGTGGTGTTACAAGCTTCAAAGGTTACCTTCAAAGATGGGAAATCTTGTCAACTTGCATTATCTTGATATCAGAGGTGCGAACTCAATAGAAAGGATTCCTTTTAGAATTGATAAGCTAAAGAATCTTCAAAGGTTATCTGATTTTATCATAGCGGAAGGTGATGGTTGTCATATTAGATATTTGAAATATTTGTCAAACCTCGAAGGTGATTTCCGTCTTTCTGGGTTGGAGAATGTTAATGGTGAAGATGCAGGGGAAAGCAAGTTATATGAGAAGCAGGGGATTGATCGACTGGTATTGCATTGGAGGAAAAAGTTTGAAAATGCTTCAAGGAATAAAGAAGTTGAAGAACGGGTGTTGGACTCTCTTTGTCCTCCAAAAAAGCTTGAGCAACTCGTCATTGAGAATTATGGTGGTACAAAATTCTCTACTTGGATTGCAGATCCTTCCTTCAAAAATATGTTGTCATTGAAGCTTCACGACTGTAAAAACTGCAAATCTCTACCATCGATTGGAAGGTTGTTGTTGTTAAAAGATCTTTCAATTAGTCGTTTGGATCAAGTACACAAGATTGGTGCTGAGCTGTTTGGAGAAAATCAATCAAATGCTTTTGCATCATTAGAGTCTCTGCGTTTTGACAATATGCTGAATTGGGAGGAGTGGGACCTATGTGAAGATGATGAGCAAGTATCGAAATTCCCCAGCCTTCGTTTTCTTTCAGTCAGAGAATGTCCTCTATTGCTGGGAAGGTTGCCAACCATCCTTCAATCCTTGCAGACAATTGAAATCTACGAGTGTAAGAGACTGGTAGTTTCAATTTCAAGTTTTCCCTTGCTGTGTGAATTATCGGTTGGAGGGTGTGAAGAATTGGTGGATGAAGGTTCTTTGTCTGTACAGAAGGTTACCTCCTTGAAAGATGTGTTTGTCAAATATTTCAAATGTTAATATTTCAGCAGAGAGGATAATGTTGAGATTTGCAAACTCCGAAACATTCTACATCCCTGGTTGGAAAGAGTTGGGATCTTTATCGGAAATTGGGTTAAGATTAGGCGGGCATCGTTTCATCACGATTGAGAATTGTCCGCAATTGGTCTCTTTGGAAACAGAGAGGAGAGATTGCAACTTGATAAGATTCCGGGTGTTGAATCTCTGGTAATAAATAATTGTGAAAGGCTCAATAGACTACCAGAAGCCTTACATGCTTTCCCATTCATTACAACCATGCAACTTGAAAGCTGTCCACGCTTGGTTTCTTTTGCAGAGAGTAACTTTCCTCCTGCTTTAAAGAGCTGTGGATTGGGAATTGCGAGAATTTGCAATATTTGGTTGATGAAAAAGAAAATAATAATAAGAGTATGAGTATGAGTAGCAACACTTGTCTTCTTGAGCGCTTGCAAATAACCTACTGTCCATCTCTAATATGGTTATCATCAAGGGGCGATATATGCAATCGGCTTCAACATCTCCAAATTATGGAGTGTTCAAAGCTAAGTAGGTTATTTTTAAACGCCAAGTTACCCGTAATGCTTAAAAAGCTATTTATTCGGGATTGTCCAGTGTTGGAATGCATATCCCAAGACTTCCTTGAAACCACTGATCTCGAAAGCATTCGTATTTCGGGTGCTGGAAAATTTAAATCATTACCGCGGGGATTAGACAAGCTCAGCCATCTTCAAGAGATTCGATTAAAATTGTGTCCAAATCTGGTTTCATTTGAAGAAAGTGGGTTGCCCACCACAAATCTCAGAGTTTTCGCAATTAAGAATTGTGAAAATTTTGGAGTCCTTCCCAAGTGCATCAACAACTTCACCTCCCTTCGAGAATTAAAGGTGTCTTATTGTTCGGCTGACATATCCTTTCCAGAAGAGGGTTTCCCTGCCAACCTCACATCACTTGCAATCTCAAACGCACCCAAAATTTATACATCACTTGTTCAATGGGGATTTAACAGACTCACCTCTCTTCAGCAACTCAACATCAGCGGTGAAGGATGCTCAAATGTGGTGTCGTTTCCAGAAGAAGGGATAGGAATGACGCTGCCTTCTTCTCTCACATCTATTTCCATTGAAATTTTTGAGAATTTGGAATTCATGTGCTCCAAGGGCTTTCAATACCTGACCTCTCTTCAAAAATTGCGAATCGATGATTGTCCTAAGCTCACATCTCTTCCGGAAAAAGATATGCTTCTCTCGCTTGAGCGTCTATCTATTTATGATTGCCCGTTGCTAGAAAAAGGGTGCAGTAGGGGTAAAGGACGAGAGTGGTCCAAGATTGCCCACATACCTTATGTTCGAATTGATGGTGAAATAGTCAACCCGAGGGAATTATATTGAAATTTAAGCAGCAAAATCTAGCATCGATTTCTCCACACTCAAACCACAGGTGCGAAACGCATTTTAAACATTTATCAATTTCATTACCTTTTCTTTATATATATCTGACTGTCCTCATCAACAACACGATAATAGAAATCGGTGTTATATATTTTGTATTTACTTTTTGCAGGCATTGAAGGCTAAACTGGCGAAACATAGAGGAGACCTTCAACTGGTCTGCTTCAGCTTATTTGATTTAGTAAAGCGGTTTGTCAAATCTCTGCAACATTTATTCTGCAAATTGAATGTTCTGTTTTCATCTGCATCTTCTAATTTCTAAGCAGTTGCTATGAAATTGGTATATGGGAATGGG
This sequence comes from Gossypium raimondii, assembly GCF_025698545.1. Taxonomy (NCBI): domain Eukaryota; kingdom Viridiplantae; phylum Streptophyta; class Magnoliopsida; order Malvales; family Malvaceae; genus Gossypium; species Gossypium raimondii. The sequence goes on from NC_068575.1 coordinate 1,640,907, forward strand.
ATTTTAGTTAAAAATATTTGAGATTTCATTGTACTATTAACCAATGGTGTTTCAGAAGAACAAGTCTTTTACGTGGTAGTTTGTTGATCTTTGTGGATAGATTTCTGTTATTGCATAAGGATATCAGTGCCAACAGATTTCGTCATCACTGTAGACATGGTATTGATCCTTTCAGGATGAATGGAGGGATACAGTACACGTTACAACATGGCATTAGAGAGCTCAATTTAACATAAACACAACAGAGTTCACTGAGGTGCAATTTGGGGTTTTCACTTCCAGCCTGAGTGTTCCCAAAAATAGCAGTGACTAAGTGACTCACTATATATCGACTCTCTTGCTTTTGACTTTGAGGTATGAGTTAAATGAATCAAATGATATATATCCACTCTCTTTTAATGTTGTTTTTCAGCTTTTCGGTCCAGTAGATTGGCATATTTTCTACCAATCTTTATATGAATTTCCCCTGCTTTGAAGGGCTTCAACTGTGATGTTATTAATGTTTATGATAGGGCAAGTATAGGTTATATGGAGAATTTGTTCTTCTGACATTCCTTTCCGGTGTTGGATCATATTTTGGTGCTTGGTACAAAGTTGTAGTTGAGGAGCCAAATATGCTATTTATTTAGCCTTGTACTTTCTTTCAACTTTGGGAACCATGAAATTGGTGGCAGATAAAAGGCCAAATGGTACCACTGGGGAGGTGTACGTATCTTTGGGTGTTAAACCCTTGAATGGTGGGCATCCAAAGAGGGCAATACCTGCTTATGGGCACAACAACAGCACAACGTCGTTGGTCAACAGATGTTGACAAAAGGAATGGAGTGGTAAGTTTTTTTTTTTGTAATGCTTTTAGCATCATCTATTTCTATCTACACAAATCAACTTATCTTAGGCCTCCATTGATGATTGATAAGAGGTTAGGATGTTTGAAATAAAGTATTGTTTTTGACATTTTGAGATTGTTGGTCACTTGTTATTTATTATTGCCAGTATTTTTCAATTTGTGGAAAGTGTATAGTTGATGCTTATTTAGAAGATTGCTCAAAGTTTGTGGATAGTTATTGTGGTGAGTTATTTTATTTTATTATGTAATTCCTTTGTAATCTCCATTTTTAGTAGTGAATTTTATTTTGGTTCTATCCGTGGATGTAGGAAATATTCGAATCACATAAATTATTGTGTTCACTTTCTCTACTTTCGTTTTTGTGTTTTGAATTTCTTAATTTTTTCTCAATCCAAAACATAATTTTATTAATAAAACAACCACAGTAAATACAAAACTCATCATTCAAAAATTCAAAATTAAGAAGAAAAAAGAAATTGAAGGATGTGGGGTTTTTCAATAAGAAAAGCTGTATGATAATGAGGTGAGTGGGTTTTTTCTATTATATTTTAATTTTTATATTTTACATGAAAAGTATGCTCCAAAAAAATTTTAAATGTTAAATTTTACTTTCTAGTGTAATATTTTTTTATTGGTCAATACATTTCAATTAAATATTTAGTCTAATAGAAAATAGTTAAAATATTTATATTTTTAACATTATTAATCAGTGATAGTAGGTGTACCATGTTTGACCAATGTGAGCGGTACAAACCAAAATTTTCATTAGTAATTATAGATTATTATATTTATAATCTTCTCATATTTAGTGTAGATTATATATATATATCATTTTACTATATATATAGCATGTATATTAGAAATACATAAAAAGATTAATGGATATCTTAAGGGACAAAATAATAATTTTAAAAGATAGAATACGGTTGTGTAGAGTAATTATTTATTTGTTAATGGGGACGGCTTATTCGAGAGAAGTTTTTGAAGTGCCGTCTTTGAGGATGCCGATCCAGTGTCTCAACAACAGAAGGTATTATCCCCTGTGAGAGGGTTTTGTCCCCCACTCCGTGGAGAGCCATGTACTACTCACAAAAAGGGGTGCCTTGACCGTATGTGGACTTGCAATCACCACTAAGAGGCGACATGAGAGTCTCACCCTTGATGAGATTCGAACCCTTAACCTATTGAATATAGGTCAATTGTTGAGGTATATGGTACCACTTGAGCTACAGATCGACTCTTCTGAGAGTAGCCTTCGAAGTATCATCCTCGGTACACCGACCCAGTCCCTCTACATTATTAAAGTTGCTCTTCATCATTTGAAATAATTCAATATTTTCATCCATAATTTATCTCTAATTTTAATCAATATTATTTTTCAAAAAATAATTTCTTTAAAACATTTTTCGATTTTTGACGGTTGCGAAAATTTTGGCAACAAAATATATTTTTTACTATTGCACGGAAATGGTAACCCTACGATTTTTACTCTTTTTCCCTTTCATATTTACTATTTTGCCTTTCTGTTACTGCTATAAATAGAGAGTCATTATGGTTCGGGTCAATTTTGGGTTTAAGTTGTTTCATGTTTGAGCCATTTTGGATTACCACCATTTAAGTTTTTCAAATAGGGTCATCTCAAACTTATGTCATCTTAGGTTTGAATCATTTTGAGCACCAATTATTTTTGAATTTGAGACAAAATTAACATATTAGATAACATGTATAAGTAGATTAACAAAATAGAACCTAAACTCTAATACCTCTAATATAAAACTAATTGCTTTGGTATAAAGGCTATATTTGTTTTGTCCAAATTCATTTGAATTTGGATAACCATTGTCCAGATTTATTCTAAATGTATATATATGTTTTATTAATTTTAAAATATTTTTATAATTTTTCTAACATAGTATGCCACATCAGCCCATCTGACATGTCAGCACCATTTCGCATGTGGAGAATTTGAAAGGCTTCACCTTCTCTCCTTTTGCATTTACAGTGATGTTTTCAACCCCAAAAGAAAGTAGGACATGTGTGTGGTTGCTATATTGTGTCAATTAATCATGATGTTTAATGGCAATATTAAATTGAACCAAAACTACAACAGGCTTTAAAGTGAATGGAAATAATAACTTGATATATGGGCAGTAGATGGCATTGTGATCGAGATCAGGGTTTAATTGAATGGGAATTAGATTGGCATCGTCGTCATCGTTTTCCTTAAAGGAAAATTGGAATTTCAGAAATGGCAGAGAGATTTCATCAAAATTCAAAAGCCAAGGTCCGACCCTTAATACACTTTGGTTATAATCACCCTACTATTTCTTCAATATGACCTGTTCAATAGTTTCCCTTCCACATTGTCCATCATCTTTAATACCAGAAACTGAGTAGGAACTGGAACTTCACTATCATCCTTCCAATGGTCCTTTCTATTTGGCCATCTTCCATCTTCTTCTCTAAAACTATATAAATTTGTTATACATACAAATCTTTCAACTTAAGAATAACTAATTTCTAGAGTACTGATTCAGTAATGAATTTAGTTATACATTAAAATATTTGCTTATGAGCCAATGAGATTTGTTGGGACTCGAGAGCCCAAGTTTGAGTTTCATAATACGTAAATATCATGTGTGGGTTCTTTCCTATATTTCACTCTTAATGTTATTTGTTTGTATTTAATTAGATTTTAGTCTTTTTGTATTCTATACTAAGTTGATTCTATAGTTATAATTGGTGAGACATAAATTATTTATAACAGTATTTTTTTTGTTAATTATACTTGTAAGTTCCATCAATTATGGAGAAGTGATTAGGGTTTTAAATTATTTTATTAAATTTAAAGATTACTTTGACCAAAAGAGAGACCCTAAATACTTTGCTAAGGAAAAGAAAAGAGATCTCACATGCATTAGGGAAAAAGAAGATTGAATAGGTTGGTATAATTGAAACCCATGAACTGTGGACAAGCAATCATCATCAAATCTAGATGTAAATTTTAGTTTAGAAATATTGAAAATTAAATTAACCTAACCCCAACAAAAATACCAATAACTAAACGATCATGATTTCATAAATATAATAATAGAAACAATCTCGTTTAATTGGTTCGGTCGATTATTTTGGTTAATCACTCTAGAAAGAAATGTAATTGAGTTAGGTTTAAGTCAATTAATTGATCTAAAAGGAAGGTAATTTGAGTTTGGCTAACAGATCTAGCTAGTAAGAAAGCAAATCATAAATTAGTACAACAATTAGTAAGATAGGTTACAATTAGTATACTTATCACACACGTATGTTTGGGAATCATATATTTAGAATATAAGTGTGCGTTTGAATATAACATACAATAAATAATTAAAGCATAATGTTTGAAATTAATTAACAATAAAGTGTGCACAATAAAATAAAAATGTATAAAAATATTAAAGTTTTAGTTGAGTGGTAAATTAATAATTTTATTAATGTAATTGATATGGGTTCAAAATCCCATTATATGCACATATTTTATTTTTTATAATAAAAGACTAGAGTGACATTTTCATATTTTCTTTAACCAAGTTGGTACTTGATTAACTCGTGACATCAACTAGTCATAAGCTTAAATAATAGTATAAATAGTAAAATAGTAAATCAATTAACAATATAGCTACAATCAATCTCGGGCGTAGCTAGGGGTTGGCATGGTCCTCTAAAATAAAAAATTTTTCATTTAAGCTCTTTAAATATTTTAAAATTTTAAATTAATAAATATAAAATTACACTTTACTCCCTTAAATATGATAAAAATCTAATTTAATCTTTTAAATTTTATAAAGATATAAACTATTAAAATTGTAAAATCATAAAAATTATTATTTAATTTCAGAATTTTGTTTTCTATATGCTAAATACTGTAAATATTTGTGATTCAAAAATTTTGAGTATTGCACTTTGTTTGGTTCGACGTAATGGGTATACCATTACGCGCCGAATCGGTGGGCCCCACTTATTCCAGCATTTGGTTCGCTCTAATGCCCATTACGCGCCTATTACATTGCGTACGTATTCCTCCTTACTCACCAATTTCTATTCCCTGCCCAAAGTTCAGTTTAGCTTCCGTTTAGCATTCTTAGAATTTCTATGCCCTGTTTTACCCTCATCTTCCCAAGCCAAAATCCACCTCCAGAACTCTCCCTCCCAACATCAAATAGAAGCTGCCAGCAAAGTGACCTCCACCGCTCCCGGTTCACTTTCATTTGATTGTTTTGTCGAACCAAACGCACCATTCTGTTCTTCAAATGCAGTGAGTAGGGAAGTCCAAAAATAGACTTCTGTTCTTCAAATCCCAACAAGTATCTCCAAAGAAACCCTCAAGAAAACCTTTCCAATTCAATCAAGGTAAACATTGTCTGCCCTAACATTTTTCTTTCAACGTGTTTTCCCTTTTATGTCTATGATGAAAGATTCAACATTTCTAGAAATTGAATCATGCATTCACCTTTAAAATGAGGTTTTAGTAAGACTTGATTCATCAAATTAGTTGAATCATGTAACTATCGTTAAAAATTGGCATCTAAGGTTTCTGAAAACTAGGGCTTAAACTAGTTGAATTGAATCATGAATCCCAATTTTCGTGATCAAAGATTTAATATATTCCTAAAATGAAACTTTAATTCATTTGATAAAAAATTAGAAGTTGTAATGGCTGCGAATGAGTTACAGGGGAGTGCTTCAAGTATGGTTAAGAGGAAATCTTCGAAGGGTAAAGGGAAAGCTGTTATTTCTGGTTCTGAAAATAGGTTTGAGATATTGAATGATGAATGTGAATTGGAACAGATTGTTCAATGTGAACTGGAAGAAGATTTAGTTAATCCTTTTTTGGAATGTAAGGGGTTTTAACAATTCTCTCAAATAGATTAGTGTTATTAAATTTGTTCCCATGACCAACATGCTTGATTCTTGATCCTTTTTTTTCAATTTCAGCAGACAAATCAAAAAAATCCCAGAGTCGGGGAAAATACAGTTAAAAGCGTATAGAAAAGAGACAAGGAGAACTCTTCGTCTTCTTCTTCCCGATGCTCTGTAAGATGCTTTTAATTGTAAAGATCATACCCTCTAATTGGTTAAGTTTTGTTTCAGTTCATTGCTGGTTTGTTTCCGAATTGTTTACCTTTTCTTTTCGTTTCAATTTTTGTTTCTTTCTGGGATTTATGTTTGTGCTTTCTTTTCTAGGTACTTTCATTTTCTTCCTTATATCTACTAGTGATTCAACTTCTAGGTGATTTTGGCTCTTTTATATATAAATTATCAATAGCAGTTTTAGAATGAAATTTTCTGATTTAAGATGCTTTGTCATTCTTAAGGATAGGGTATTTATTTATAACATTGATATGAAACGAAATTGTATGATAACTTATTTTAGCTTGTCTTGGCTTGGAATATGTTGAAATTGAAATCAAATCGTCTGTCAAGGGAAATTTTCATAAACCTAGTGTCAATACCTTGAAAGTTGAAAAGAGGTAAGTTTGCATCAATCAGAGGGTTTTTAGGACATTCTATTTATGTCAAGTAACCTTCTTCTATGTTACTTTGTGTGAGTGCTTTGATATAAGCATATATCCGACATGGTTTTAGTGTGTAATATATACATGAGGAAATCTTATTACTCTTCTCCTTTTGACTTTTAGTGTGTAATATACATGTGTATTAATGGTAGGGTTAATTCAAAATGGACTGCTAGATTGGTAAACAAACATTAGCTGCATACCAAACATGGAAATGCTTCCTGAAGTATGTCTACCTCAAGTGCCTAGGTTGCCTTTTGGTAACTGCGCTATTTTATATGACATGTTGTAATTATTTAGGTTCTGTGTCTGCTACAAGAATGATGTTGTCTATGTAATCATCTGTGTTCATCCTATCAGCATGTGGAGTTTTGCATCTAACCGCATTGCCGGAACCTTCACAACACCCAACTATGCAAACATTGGCCTGGGATTTTTTCAAAGTTGCATGGCATATCGTAGGCGCTGATGTGATTAGAGCAGTGTTGTTTTTTTAATTACTCTAAGTTGTTGCCTGCTTTTAATACAACCACAATTGTATTAGTTCCCAAGGTTAAAAATCCTGGTCATATGAGGAAGTTTCGGCCAATCTCATACTGCTCTGCTTTTTTGTGAGTGTATCACTAGGATTTTGGTTAAATGACTTACAAAGCACTTACCTGATGTGATGCTAAATTTGTTTTTCTAGTTTAAAGCCTAACCCTGCAAAGACTGAAATTTTTGCTTCTGGGATTCTTGAGAGGAAATGGAGGATATTCTTAGAATTATTGGGATTAACATGGGAAGGCTGCCTATTAGGTACCTTGGTGTTCCTTTAGTGACCAGGAGGCTGACAGTTAAGGATTGTGCTCCTTTAATTGACAAAATAATAATTTGCCACTTGTTATAATTATAAATTTTACAAATATTGTGATAATTATTTTAATACTAGTTGATTTTAATTTGATTTCTAATGCTTAGAAGTGTAAATTCTTTTGTATATTAGCACCCTTGTTAAATTTCTTGCGCCTGGTGTATCTGACCACTGTTGTTCCAATAAATTGATGTTCTATGTGAACTTTTGTACGTATTGGACTGTTAGCTACCGATTTGCTCCAGACATAAATCGTTGGCAAGCTGAAGCTCTAGTTGCAATTCAAGAGGTATTTTATAGTTGCAATTCAAGAGGTTTTTTATAGTTGCAATTCCAGTAAATTGGACTGTTTTTTTTTATGGCTTACTCCATAGTAATGTTTTTATAATTATATTTTGCAAGTGGTGATGTAATAAGTTGATTTTTATTGGTATTGAAAAATTTGAATTTGGGATCGAATTTCTTAAGTTGAGGTAGTTCGAAAATTTTAATCGAGCAATTACGAGACCTGTACGAAATTATAGGATTTCTTGCACTAATGTATATTCATATACAACACATTAATTAAATGTGTATATTCATATACAACGCATTAATTAAAAATATTTTTATATCCAACAAAATTAAAAATATTATTTTAATAATATTACATATATATCGACTTTTCAACCATTATAAATTAAACCTAATCCAATCATGAGTAAATAAAATAAAATAAAAATTGGATCATTAGATATAATCAAGTAAACAACTTGATTAAAAACAAATATTTATAACATATTAAAATTGGATCATTAGATATAATCAAGTAAACAACTTGATTAAAAAACAATTATTGGATATATTAAAATTTGATCATTAGATATAATCAAGTAAACAACTTGATTAAAAACAAATATTCATTGTTATTATGATTGAAAGTGCTTGTAAAAATTGTTTAAAGAAAACAAGTATTCATTGTTATTATGATTGAAAGTGCTTCTAAAAATTCTTTAAAGAAAAATGTGGTTTGTTAATGTTAAATTTGTAACATTGTTGTCAAAAAATACGGTTAAGATTTTAAACTAGTATTGTTCATTTTTCTTTGATAGTGTGATATTGCTTCCTATTGAAGCGGCTTGTTTGATTGCTTCCTCCACCTACAATTCAGCGTCTTCTTTTCACACAATCACTGTAAGTTCTTTGGCAATTAAATTATTTAATTTTAGTTTACTGTTATTGAAATTATGATTGGAGAAATGTGACCATTTTACTACGATTTGACAATATGGAACACATTAATATCTTGCAGTAATGGCTCGTCTGCCTTTAATTGCACAAAGTGTGAGGCGTAAAAGAATTGGAATTGCATTGACAATATGGTTGGAAATATGTAAAATTGCGAGTTGGTTTTTACTTACATTGGGTGCCATCAATAGCCTACATACTTATAGACCAATGATTAGGTCCTATATTTTAGATTTTTATGCACAACGGGATTATGTGAAAAGGCTTGTATATGCTAGTGATGAGACCTGTATTGAACAAGTTAGGATGAATAGATTTTCCTTTTTCAAACTATGTGAGATATTACAAACGTTAGGGGGATTGAAGTCGTCAAGGCACATGCTTGTTGATGAGCAAGTAGCAATGTTTTTACATATCATTTCCTATCACCTTAAAAATCGAGTTATCAAGCATCACTTCAATAGGTCCGGGGAAACTGTTAGCAGATCATTTCATAGTGTTTTAAATGCTGTCATACGCTTACAAGATGTGTTATTTAAAAAGCGGAGCCAATTACAGCTAATTCTTCAGACAGAAGGTGGAAATGGTTTAAGGTATTGGACTGAGTTTTATATATAGCTTGTACATAATTTAGTTGATTTAGATTTAAATTTAGTATCCTAACTCAAGGTTTTATAACATGTCATATAGAATTGCTTAGGTTCTCTTGATGGAACCCACATCAAGATTAGGGTTCCAAGGGTTGATAAACCTAGATATCGAACGCGAAAAGGTGACATAGCAACAAATGTTCTAGGTGTTTGTACACCTAAAATACAATTTGTTTATGTTCTTCCTGGTTGGGAAGGTTCTGTTGCTGATGGGCGAGTTCTTCGAGATGCCATTAGTAGGAGACATGGACTAAAAGTTCCTCATGGTAAAGTGGATAGTTAGAGGACTTTGAATTATTCATTAAGATCAATTTTTTTTGGGGAATTAATCATTTTTAAATTTTTTTAATAGGTTGTTATTATCTAGTTGATGCTGGATACACAAATTGTGAGGGATTTCTTGCACCTTTTAGAGGACAATGATATCATTTGAATGAGTGGCGTCGGGGTTATCGACCAAGTACTGCAAGAATTTTTAATATGAAACATGCCTCAAAGACGTAATGTTATTGAAAGATGCTTTGGGTTATTAAAACTTAGATGGGGAATACTTAGGAGTCCATCATTCTATCCTGTAAGGGTGCACAATAGAATCATTAATGCATGTTGTTTGCTCCATAATTTTATTCGAACCTATATGAGTATTGATCCTATTGAAGCGGAGGTGGGAGAAGGATTACCTAGTGATGTGGTAGATGACGATAAACCTCATATCGTCAATATTCATCCATCGGATGCTTGGGCTACTTGGAGATGGAACTAGCCAACCAAATGTTTGATGAATGGCAAGCATCTAGAAATTAGTTAGATTTATGGAGGATGGAACTTTGGTGGTGTTTTTGTGTTTTTTGTATTGTACTAAACTTGTTGAATTATAGTTTGATTTCTTTTCATTCATCATGTGTTATAATTTTATACAGTGTTGAGTTTTTGATTCATGATATTGAACTCAATTTTAATTTTATAAAGTGTTCACCTTTTGATTCATGATATTAAACTTAATTTTAATTTTTTTTCTTAAGATAATTATGTCAGGTGTTTCAGAATCAAATGTTCCTTCCCAATCATCTCGAGGAACCAAAAGAAAATGGGTTTCAGAAGAAGCTGCAGCATTGGTTTCCTGCATGGTGGACTTGCACAATGTTGGAACATTTAACACTGATACGGGGTTCAAAGCCGGTTACTTAAACGAGTTGGAAAAAATGTTAGAAAAGACTTTACCTAATGCAATGTTGAAGGCTAGACCTAATATCGAGTCAAGGATTAGGTTACTAAAAAGGGATTGGTCAATCGTGTATGACATGTTTAATGGCCAAAACAATAGCGGTTTTGGTTGGGACGACCATAGGCAGGTCGTTGTTGCTGAGGATGCGGTTTGGGACTCTTATTTAAAGGTAAGAATGAGTTCAAGTCTTTATTATCTTATTTTTACCAAACTTATAACTAATATGATTTCCTCTTTTTTATAGAGTCATAAAGAAGCCGGTCAGTTCGGACATCGTAGTTTCCTTACTACGACCAACCGATCGCCATATATCATAAAAGATCGGCGATCGGGAAAGACGCTCAAACAATACCGACGTTCTTGAAGAAATAAATGCTAAGGATGTACCTACTGCAGATATTAATGAAGAAAGAAACGAATACTATGACTGCGATGATAATGTCTCTTTGGAGGACATGGATGTTTCTGCTACGGAGCCGCAACCAGATAGAAACCAAAGGGGTTCTTCATCTTCAAAGAGGAAAAAAAATAATTCTGATGCAAGTGGTCATTTTTCTTCTTCAGTTAATGAAGCTGCCACTTTATTGACTGATAACATGCGGGCCATTGGCGAACAAATCAGTAGGAGTATTGCCTCTGATGTGGTAGTTCAACAAAGGTCAGAAGAATTCCATACCATCCAAGAAAAAGCTACAAATTTATATCCAACCTTATGTGAAATAGAAGGTTTAACTGTGGATGAGCGGTTTCGAGCATTGAGTAAAATTACAGATCATCCAACTCAAATGCTCGTTTTCTTTAGTTTACCTTCTGAATGTACGGTTGGAATGGGTCAGAAGAATTCTTGCTGACCATTAAAAATTATGGTTTTGTTGATGACATTTTCGTAACTTTTTCTGTTTGTAATATTTGGGATGATATGTTATTACAATGTTTTAACTTTTTGATGTGGCAAAACTGTATAACATATGGATTGTGATATAGAATTTCATGAATTTCATTTAACAGTTTGTTAATATGTGAAAATTATGTTTATGCAAAATATAATTCTAAAGTTATTTATTCTGCTAATATTTTTTATTGTAGAATAATTAAATTATTTGTTCCACAAATGATATTTTACCACATTAAATATGTATTGCAGTTTAAAAATAATAAAGTAGATTATAAATTATATTTAATAATAATTATTTAAATTATATTTTATAGTATTATATATTATGATTTTAATAAATTCATATAAGAATAAGAATTTTATTAAATTATATATTATTATTAAATTATATTTACTAATAATTATTTTAAATTATATTTTATAGTATTATATATTATGATTTTAGTAAATTCATATAAAAATAAGAATTTTATTAAATTATATATTATTATTAAATGATATTTACTAATAATTATTTTAAATTATATTTTATAATATTATATATTATGATTTTAGTAAATTCATATAAGAATATTTATTAACAATTTTATTAAATTATATATTTTATTAAATTATATTTAATAACAACCATGTTAAAATATGATTAAATTATTTATTATTTATATTAATAATCTTATTAAAATTTAATAACAATAACAATAATCATTTACTTACAAAAATTCTGTTAAGGGTATTCTAGTCATTTTAGCTTTTTTCCTTATGCTATTACACCTCTATTCCATTCAACCAAACACAAGAATACCATTATGCCTCTATTCCATTCCACTCAACCAAACAAAAGAATTACCTATTACGTCTCTATTCCATTACGCCTCTATTCTATTACAGCGAACCAAATATGGTCTTGGTGTTTGCTATATTTTGGCGATATAGTTGTGAGAAATATAATATTTTGATGTTTAATTAAATTACATATTTAGGATAATGACCAAAAGCAAGAGAAAAGAAGAGCATCAAAATTCAAATGCAAAGGTCCCATCATTTCCATTTTTCCTTCCCCATTAACACGAAAAGACTTCCAACTCATTGCTTCAGAGTCTGAATTATTAAATGACATGCTTCAAGGATACTGTGCCAATTTCTTCAACTTTCTCTAATTTTGCAGATTCCATTTCCCTTTCTTTCTTTTTTGTTCCCTGACTTTCCATTTTGGCTTTGCTCATTTCTCTTGTCCCCTTATTTCTCACAATTCCACCATGTCTGTCATTGGAGAGGCTGCTCTTTCTGGGTTCCTGGACCTGTTGGTGGGCAAATCGCTTGACTCTGCACTCAACTTTGTTGCTGATCACTACCAACTCCACCAGCAGCTCAAGCAGTGGCAGTCCATATTGCCTGATATCCAAGCAGTGTTGGACGATGCAGAGGGGAAGCAGATCAAGAACATGGGTGTGAAGAAATGGTTGGAGGATCTCCAGGACTTGGCATACGATGTGGATGACATCTTGGACGAGTTCGCTTATGAAGAGTTACGCCTCAATCTCCAAGACACTCAAGCTCAAGCCAGACCTAGTAAGATACGGAAATTCATTCCTGAAAGGATTATTCGTAGTATTTTCCCTCCCACTTCTTTCCTGTTTCAGAATTCCATGATTCCAAAGGTGAAAGAGATCACTGCTAGACTGAATAGTTTGACTACTCGAAGAAGTAGTTTGGGGTTGAGTGAGATCTTGTCTCAAGCTCCAACCCCCAAGGGAAAGCAACCTAGGCTGCAACCAACTTCCGTACTGGATGGAGTTGTGGATTATGTTGGCAGACACAAGGAGAAGACAGAAATGATTGAGTTTCTCAAAGGTGATAACTCCAACGGAGTTTCAGTCCTTTCCATCGTCGGCATGGGAGGGATGGGTAAAACAACTCTTGCTCAGCTTGTTTACAATGATGCCACCATCAACCAGTCTTTTCACCACAAGGCCTGGGTATGCGTTTCTGATAAATTTAACGCAGTTAATATAACCAGGACAATTTTAAAATCCATCGATCCTGACTCTCGTGACGAGAATGACTTGAATTTACTTCAAGTTAAGTTGAAGGAGAAGTTGTCTGGGAAAAGATTCTTGCTTGTTTTAGATGACATTTGGAACGAGAATTATAATGATTGGACCATCTTACGGTCTCCGTTTGGAGCAGGGACCCATATCATTGTAACCACTCGTCTTCAAATTGTTTCATCTATTGTGGATCCGCTCAAAGCTTTTCATTTGGATAAACTCTCGGATGATGATTGTTTATCCATATTTACACAGCATGCATTAAAAGAAAGAAATTTCGATAGAGATCTCCAGTTTAAAGAAATTGGGGAGAAAATTGTTAGAAGGTGCAGTGGCTTACCTTTGGCTGCAAAAGCCATCGGAAGCTTGCTACGCACAGTTAAAGACTATGCAGGATGGGAAAGAATATACGAGAGTGAGATATGGAACTTACCAGAAGAGCAGTGTGGCATAATTCCAGCTTTGCGATTAAGCTACCATCATCTTCCGTCATACTTGAAACGATGTTTTGCATATTGCTCCATACTTCCTAAAGGTTATGAATTTGAGGAAGAAGAAATTATCTTGTTATGGGGAGCAGAAGGTCTCTTGCAACAAAAAGCTATGCCTCAAATTAAAGATCTCGGAAATCAATATTTTCAAGATCTAGTGTCCAGGTCATTTTTTCAGACATCCAGTAAAGATAAGTCCCGATTCGTAATGCATGACCTAATCAATGATTTAGCTCAAGTAGTTGCAGGGGAAATATGCTCAAAATTAGAGGGTGATAAGAAATGGAAGTTCTCAAATCGCACTCGACATTCTTCTTATATTGCTGGAACATATGACACAGTGAAGAAGTTTGAAGCATTTGATCAAGTGAATTCTTTACGTACTTTTTTACCCTTAATGTTTTCTAGTGATTATCGGGGGCCTTTTTTAACTAATGTTGTTTTGGTTGATTTGCTACCAAGACTTGGCTACTTAAGGATGCTTTCTTTGAGTGGGTATTGGATCACTGAGTTGCCTGATGTTTTTGAAAATTTAAAACATCTTCGCTACTTAAATTTTTCCAACACCCATATCAAATGCTTACCTGATTCTTTGTGCACTCTTTACCATTTGGAAACTTTATTATTAAGAGGGTGTTACTGGCTTCAAAGGTTACCTTCAAAGATGGGAAATCTTGTCAACTTGCATTATCTTGATATCAGAGGTGCGGACTCAATAGAAAGGATTCCTTTTAGAATTGATAAGCTAACGAAACTTCAAAGGTTAACTGATTTTATAATAGGGGAAGGTGATGGTTGTTATATTAGAGGTTTGAAATATTTGTCAAACCTCAAAGGTGATTTCCGTCTTTCTGGGTTGGAGAATGTTAATGGTGAAGATGCAGGGGAAACCAAGTTAAATGAGAAGCGGGGAATTCGTCGATTGGTATTGCATTGGAGTGAAAAATTTGAAAAGGCTTCAAGGAATAAAGAAGTTGAAGAATGGGTGTTGGACTCTCTTCGTCCTCCAAAAAAGCTTGAGCAACTCGTCATTCAGAATTATGGTGGTGCGAAATTCTCTACTTGGATTGCAGATTCTTCCTTCGAAAATATGTTGTCATTGGAGCTTCGCAATTGTAAAAATTGCAAATCTCTACCATCGATTGGAAGGTTGTTGTGGTTAAAAGATCTTTCAATTAGTGGTTTGGATCAAGTACACAAGATTGGTGCTGAGTTGTTTGGAGAAAATCAATCAAATGCTTTTGCATCACTAGAGTCTCTGTGTTTTGACAATATGCTGAATTGGGAGGAGTGGAACCTATGTGAAGACGATGAGCAAGTTTCGAAATTTCCCAGCCTTCGTAAGCTTTCAATTAAAAGATGTCCTCTATTGTTGGGAAGGTTGCCAACCATCCTTCAATCCTTGCAGACACTTGAAATCTATGAGTGTAAGAGACTGGTAGTTTCAATTTCTTGTTTTCCCTTGCTGCGTAAAATATGGGTTGAAGGGTGTGAAGAATTGGTGGATGAAGGTTCTTTGTCTGTACAGAAGGTTACCTCCTTGAAAGATGTGTTTGTTTCAAATATTTCAAATTTTAATATTTCAGCAGAGAGGATAATGTTGAGATTTGCAAACTCCGAAACATTCAAGATATCTGGTTGGAAGGAGCTGGGATCTTTATCGCAAATTGGGTTAAGATTAGTCGGGCATCGTTTTATTACGATTGCGGGTTGTCCCCAATTGGTCTGTTTGGAAACAGAGGAGAGATTGCAACTTGACAAGATTCCAGGTGTTGAATCTCTTCTAATATATAATTGTGAAAGGCTCAGACTACCAGAAGCCTTACATGCTTTCCCATTGATTACAAGAATGCAACTTCAAAAATGTCCAGGCTTGGTTTGTTTTGCAGAGAGTAACTTTCCGCCTGCTTTAAAAGAGCTGTGGATTCGGAATTGCAGGAATTTGCAATATTTGGTTGATGAAAAAGAAAATAATAATAAGAGTATGAGTAGCAACACTTGTCTTCTTGAGCGTTTGGAAATAAGGTGCTGTCCATCTCTAATATGGTTATCATCAAGGGGCGATATATGCAATCGGCTTCAACGTCTTAATATTTACCGTTGTTCAAAGCTAAGTAGGTTATTTTTAAACGCCAAGTTACCCGTAATGCTTAAACAGCTATTAATTTGGGATTGTCCAGTGTTGGAATGCATAGCCCAAGACTTCCTTGAAACCACTGATCTCGAAATCATTCGTATTAATGGTGCTGGAAAAATTAAATCATTATCGCGGGGATTGGACAAGCTCAGCCATCTTCAGGAGATTCAATTATGTTGGTGTCCAAATCTGGTTTCATTTGAAGAAAGTGGGTTGCCCACCACAAATCTCAGAGTTTTCGCAATTGAGGATTGTGAAAATTTTGGAGTCCTTCCCAAGTGGATCAACAACTTCACCTCCCTTCGAGAATTAAAGGTGTCTTATTGTTCGGTTGACTTCTTTCCAGAAGAGGGTTTCCCTGCCAACCTCACATCACTTGCAATCTCAAACGCACCCAAAATTTATACATCACTTGTTCAATGGGGATTTAACAGACTCACCTCTCTTCAGAAACTCAAAATCAACGGTGAAGGATGCTCAAATGTGGTGTCGTTTCCAGAAGAAGGGATAGGAATGACGCTGCCTCCTTCTCTCACATCTATTTCCATTGACAATTTTGAGAATTTGGAATTCATGTGCTCCAAGGGCTTTCAATACCTGACCTCTCTTCAAAAATTGCGAGTCGATGATTGTCCTAAGCTCAAATCTCTTCCGGAAAAAGATATGCTTCTCTCGCTTGAGCGTCTATCAATTCATGATTGCCCGTTGCTAGAAAAAGGGTGCAGTAGGGGTAAAGGACGAGAGTGGTCCAAGATTGCCCACATACCTTTTGCTCAAATTGATGGTGAAATAGTCAACCCGAGGGAATTACATTGAAATTTAAGCAGCAAAATCTAGCATCGATTTCTCCACACTCAAACCACAGGTGCGAAACGCATTTTAAACATTTATCAATTTCATACCTTTTCTTTATATATATCTGATTGTCCTCATGAACAACACGATAATAGAAATCGGTGTTATATATTTTGTATTTACTTTTTTGCAGGCATTGAAGGCTAAACTGGCGAAAAATAGAGGAGACCTTCAACTGGTTTGCTTCAGCTTATTTGATGTTGTAAAGCGGTTAGTCAATTCTCTGCATCATTTATTCAGCAAATTGAATGTTCTGTTTTCATCTGCATCTTCTAATTTCTAAGCAGTTGCTATGAAATTGGGATATGGGAATGGGATTTTAGTTAAAAGTATTTGAGATTTCGTTGTACTATTAACCAATGGTGTTTCAGAAGAACAAGTCTTTTACGTGATAGTTTGTTGATCTTTGTAGATAGATTTCTGTTATTGCATAAGGATATCAGTGCCAACAGATTTCGTCATCACTGTAGACATGGTATTGATCCTTGCAGGATGAATGGAGGGATGCGGTACACGTTACAACATGGCATTAAAGAGCTCAATTTAACATAAACACAACAGAGTTCACTGAGCTGCAATTTGGGGTTTTCACTTCCAGCCTCAGTGTTCCCAAAAATAGCAGTGACTAAGTGACTCACTATATATCGACTCTCTTGCTTTTGACTTTGAGGTATGAGTTAAATGAATCAAATGATATATATACTGCAGCAGTTTGGAACTAGTTTTATTGCAGCTCTCTTTTAATGTTGCTTTTCAGCTTTCCGGTCCGGTAGATTGGCATATTTTCTACCAATCTTTATATGAATTTCCCCTGCTTTGAAAGGCTTCAACTGTGATGTTATCAATGTTTATGATAGGGCAAGTATAGGTTATATGGAGAATATGTGCTGGATCATATTTTGGTGCTTGGTACAAAGTTGTAGTTGAGGAGCCAAATATGCTACTTATTTAGCCTTATACTTTCATTCAGCTTTGGGAACCATGAAATTGGTGGCAGATAAAAGGCCAAAAGGTACCACTGAGGAGGTGTACATACCTTTGGGTGATAAACCCTGGAATGGTGGGCATCCAAAGAGGGCAATACCTGCTTATGGGCACAACAACAGCACAACTTCGTTGGTCGACAGATGTTGACAAAAGGAATGGAGTGGTAAGTTTTTTTTTTTTTTATTTGTAATGCTTTTAGCATCATCTATTTCTATCTACGCAAATCATCAACCTATCTTAGGTCTCCATTGATGATTGATAAAAGGTTAGGATGTTTTAAATAAATTATTGTTTTTGACATTTTGAGATTGTTGGCCACTTGTTATTTATTATTGCCAGGTATTTTTCAGTTTGTGGAAAGTTTATAGTTGATGCTTATTTAGAAGATTGCTCAAAGTTTGTGGATAGTTATTGTGGTGAGTTATTTTATTTTATTATGTAATTCTATTGTAATCTTCATTTTTTAGTAGTGAATTTCATTTTTGGTTTTGCCCGTGGATGTAGGAAATATTCCGAACCACGTAAATCATTGTGTTCACTTTCTCTACTTTCGTTTTTGTGTTTTGAATTTCTTAATTTTTTTTTATGAATCCAAAACATAATTTTATTAATAAAACAACTACAGTAAATACAAAACAAATCATAAAAAAAAATGAGATAGCCATATACATCTCAATGATTACACTCAAATATCAACACAAATCAAAAGCATCAAACCAAAATACTCAAAAGAAAACAAAGCATCAAATATTACAGCCACACGAAATAATATTTCAACACGCTTTTACTCATTTTCTTTCAAACAAGTCTGCCACATAATTGCTTTCAAGGTAGTCTGCACCACACTGGTAGATGCGCCACTTTTCTACCGGAATTGGTATAAACAGGTATCAGTTTATTTCGATATATCGTTTTGAATTTATCGATATTTTATATCTATATAAATAAATAAACAAATACCAAATAAATGATACTGAATAAATTTCAAATGTAAAATATTCATAAATTATATAAAATATTGATTAATAAACTCTACAAATAAAAACTCATCATTTAATAAATTAAAAATAACAAGAAAAAGAAGGATTTTTTCAATAAAAGAAGTTGAAGGATGGGCGAAGATTTTTCTATGATAATGAAGTGAGTGGATTTTTTATTATATTTTAATTTTAAATTTTTAATGTAAAAATATGTTCCAGAACAAAATTTAAATGTTAAACTTTACTTTTTAGTGTAATATTTTTATTGGTCAATACATTCAAATTAAGTCATTAGTCTAATAAAAATTAGTTAAAAGTTTTACATTTTTTAATATTATTCATATAGCAGCTGGTGCACCATGTCTCAATCAGTGTGGTTGAAATTGACTGAAACGAACCAATGTGAATGGTACAGATTGAATTTTTCACCGATACGGAAGAGGGTGTTGCTGGATGCGCTATAGCACTAAAATGGTGGCACCGATCGGTACGACTGAAACCATGGTGCGGAACAGATCACCATGGTTGCTTCTCATTAAAAAAATTCATCTCTTTGTAAAATAAATTTCATATAATCTAAGCCATTAAAGAAATATTTGTAAAATGTTAAAATATGAGTGGAGAAAAAAAAAAAAAAACAGGTCCAGCCAACATGGCCTCTTCCAAGTTAAGACTCCATTTCAATTTTTCTATATCTCCACCCATTACTTCAAATATTTGACATTTCGCTATTTATTTTGTGAAATGATAAAAAAATGGCAGTATAGGGAGTAGATCGATTCCTTTCCTGTGTTGGAGCATATTTTGGTGCTTGGTGCATAGTTGTGGTTGAGGAGTCAAATATGTTATTTATTTAGCCTCGTCCTTTCATTCAGCTTTGGGAACCATGAAATTGGTGGCAGATAAAAGGCAAAATGGTACCACTGGGGAGGTGTACGTACCTTTGGGTGATAAATCTTGAATGGTGGGTATCCAAAGAGGAGAATACCTGCTTATACGCACAACAAACAGCACAACTTCGTTGGTCGACAGATGTTGACAAAGGAATGGAGTGGTAAGTTCTTTTTCTAATGCTTTTAATATAAGTTGACAAAAGGATGTTTTGTATATAGTATTGTTTTTGACATTTCGAGATTGAAAAAACAAATGTTGGTCTCTAGTTAATTATTATTGCTAGGTATTAAAAAAATTATATTTTTTAAATTATTCATGTAACAGCCGATGCATCATGTTTCGGCCGGTGCAACTTGAATTGTTTTAAATGAGCCAATGTAAACAGAACAGTCTGAAATTTTCACCGATGTGGAAAAGAGGTATTCCTTATTGTTGTGCTGTATCACTGGAACAGTGACACTGGCAGGTACAGCTGAAACCATGGTGCGGAACCAACCACCATGGTTGCTTCCCATTAAAAAAAGCTCAACTACTTGTAAAATGAATTCCATATAATCCAAGCCATTAAAGAAATATTTTCAAAATGTTAAAATATGAGTGAATAAAGAAAAAAAAAAAAACTGGTCCGGCTAACATGGCTTCTTCCAATTTACTACTCCACTTATATTTTTCTGTCTCCACCCATTACTTAAAAGATTAGGAAGCACCAACATGATTCTTCAAAAACAGGGCCAAAAAAAAGCTCAGACACAATACAAGTACAACACGATATAGATAGGCATGACATGGAAATTCTTTTTAAAAAATATTTAATAGAATAAAAATATAAATTTGATATGCAAATGCTTATTAATTGATTGCTGAAAGTGAAAGGTTACTTCTTTTGGAATAAAATGATGATTAGCTGAAGATTCTATTAACTTCCCATGTTGGACTCTTCCTTGACTGCCATTGGAGGTTTTTTAAGATTTCGTGCAAGGCATAGATTAGCTGAAATATTATGATACGGTTGTAGTTGTGTAGGAACATAGAAAACAGAATAAGAAATTTTAGCTGAAACTAAGCTTCGATATCTTGCTGAACAAACAAAGGAGCTAAGCTTAAGCTATATAAACAGAATGCTTGATAAAAAACCAAAAGAAGGAGAAGAATTTGCTGAAAGATTCATCATCATTCATTGAGAACTAAAACCATTACATATATCAAGCAATCAGCTTGTCAAAAGATGAAAATATTACCTCCACTAACAAAGTCTTGAAACTTAAAAAACTTTGCTTCCACACTTGGTTAAGCTGATTTATCAAATCTATCAAGTATGTTACTAACTTAGTTCTAATTTAACTAAGCAACAAAACATCAACTAAAAAGTAACATTTTGTATATATTTTGTATTTAATTTTGCAGGCACTGAAAGCTATATTCAACTGATTTGCTATAGCTTAATTCTCTGCAACATTTATTTAGCAAATTGAATGCTCTGTTTTCATCTGCGTCTTCTAATTTCTAAGCTTCTTGATAACGGGACATTTTAGACCATAGTTGTGTTAAAATTTTAAAATTGAAATTATTATAGTATCAAAATTTATATAATTATATTATACTTTACATTTGTATGATTTACACTAACCGTGTAATCAAGTCAAAGCTTAACTTGAAAATTTTGAGCTAACTTAAAATTCGATACTCAAAATTTAGCTCAAGCTCAATCAAATTTCACTTTTAAAGCTTGAGCTTGATTTGAGATAAATCTTGAATAACAAAATTAAAATTTGACATATAATTCAAGCTTGAATTAAAAACTTTTGATACTAATTAAAATAATAATAATAAGCTCTATAAGTTTGTGAATTCATTTAATTGAACTTAAAATTTGATTGGTTGTTGCCCTTGACGTTCTCTTAAGAAATCGGAGGTTTAGAAACTTAGAATCATGCCTTGAGGCGTGAATATCATTATCCTTGAAGGCTTTTCTAAAGAGCCGACCAATGAAAACACTCAATTGAGATTGTAGGAGAAAGGTTTTTCTGAAGAGAATACAGAAGAAATTTAGATGAGAATGTGAAAGCTAATGAGGAACTTTGAAAACTGCCATGCATGGTACTTATAGGGATTTCATTGGCTTAATATAGCAAAGGTAAGTTGATTGAATTAGCTAAAACTAGTTTGAAAATGGTTCAATGAATTTGGACTTAATTAAATATAGCTTCAATCGATTAAATTATATTTAGCGTGACTAAATATAGGTGTTACAAGTTCGCTTTTCTTTGACTCTCAAAACTTCAATAAAATATAAGTCCAAAAACAAAAAGGCTTGAATGTAGACGAGTCTACTCTCTCAATTTGGTTCTTATTAAGTTCAGAGAAGTATAATGACTTATAAATAATGACACAAGATCTTTTTTTAGCAATGTGAGATTTTTGCAGTTCTTTGAAATACATGAAAACTTCCAATAATCTCCCACATATTTCAAAGATTTCAGTTATAATTTTAAGTGAGAGTTTCAATATACTGCAATAATCATATTGTCATTTGGACTGTGAACCAAAATTTTTAACAAATGAGATATGATTTACTTAAATAATTGATGAAATAAGTTTTTGAACTAATTATTTAATTTCCAAATTAACTTTCTCACTTACCACATTATATTTATGATTCATTCTTCAATGCGATTGTGTGCTAATAGGTCATGCGCGTGTCTAGTTTTTATGAGTACTCTAAAGATTACCAAAGATCTCATAGAAGCGGCCCCACTACACACTCATACAGGCCAACCCATTAAGTGTATACTACAGAGCAATACACCACCTATAAAAGATATGGATGATATTAAAAGTTTTTACTCATCCTCACCATCCATGTAGTTATTTGTTTAAGTACTATTTATATCAACCACTTAATTGGACACGCCAATGTGTTTTTTGGTAGATTGAATATGATAATCGATAGTATTAATTCTTTATTAAAACCAAAGCAATTAACTCATTTGGTGCCAAAAAAACTTTATGAGACGGTCTCCTAAACCAGAGAAATAACAAATACTGAAATAAAGGTTTTGAAGTACAATTTCGAATGGTACGACTCTCTCCCAAATTGACTCTTGACTTAAAAGCTAGATGGGAAGTTTAATTACTCATGAAATTAAGCATACTAGTTTAAAGGGTTCAACAAATAAACAAATAAAAGAAAGGAAAAAAAAAGGGAGGGTGGCGTGGCGGCACAATATTGTGCAAGAGAAAGAAAGAACAGAATTAGAAACAGAGAAGAAAAGAAAGCAATTGAATTGCTGTCCCTTTTAGAATATACCTAATCCTACTTAAATTCTTTAATCTAATCCAATATTAGATTGTTATCTAAAAATATATCAAAAAATAAAATACTAGAAAATTAAAATATTATCCTAATAAAAAATTAAAAGTACTCTCTTTCTTTTTCGAACCCTATATGATGGCCTAATGGTCAAGGGTATTCAGTGTCCCAGGTGTTTTGGGTTTGAGTCACATTAGTCATGTTTGTTGTTCGGGTTTTGTCATGTTATTGTACCCAAAAAAAAAAGCTCATGGCCCAAAACTTTTACAACGACTTGCATTTTCAACTCCTTTTTACTTTCTAAGTTTGTTTTTGCACCTAATTGTTGACACCATTTTTTTTGACAAGACGGAGTCGACTTGGATTTTGAAAATGAAAACGAATATAGGAGTCACCACAAATCTTTTTTGATGAGGTGTGATCGGGTCACCTAGTAAAACGTTTGTTTTTAATAAACAGTTTGGATTGATTAAAACAATGCTTTTGGTCTGCGAAATTCAGAAAAAACAAGTTCGGGAGCCAGTTACGTACAAGGAGGGATTAGCACCCTCGCAACGCCCAAAATTGGTACCTAGTTGATTAATTAGTGTCTTAGTGTCGAAGATTGAAAACTTTGAAAGTTTTAAAAATACAATCCTAAAAATTTTCGAATAATATGGGCTGAAATTTAGGATTCTCTTGTTCCGAAAGAATATCACATCCAGCACGTTAGGATACGATACTTTAAACCCTCGAAACCAAGATCACCTTATGGTTTCCAAAACCCATACTTTGAAATTTTACAAGGATATTTGGCTATTTGGTTAAACGAGAAATCGAAATCCAGCACGTTCGAACACGTTTTCTCGAATTTCCAAACGTGAAATGTTGCCTTAATTTACAATTTTCTTTTTGAATTTGGATAAAAAATTATATGTGATGTAATAACAATTATGATAATGCAAGTAAAAATACTACGAGCAAAAAATAAATAAATAAATAAATAAAAGATGAATCAATTATATATACAATAACAAGTAAATAAACGAATAGAACTAAAACGTTCCTTTAAAATAATAACGAACACGTAAATAAATAAATAAATAAATAATAATAACAATAAAGAAAATGAATAAAATTATAAAAAATGCTAAAAGATATGTATGTATGTATGTATGTATGTATGTATGTATGTATGTATGTATGTATGTATGTATATGAAAATTATAAAATATAAAAAATATATAAGTATGTATATATTTATATAAATAAATTATAAAAATATGTACGTGTATTACAGGTGCTCATGGGCCGGGCGGGCCGTAATATGGGAGGGTTTGGGTAAAAATATAGGCCCGAAATATGGGCTTGGGCAAAAAAACGAGGCCCGTTTAGAAAGCGGGCAGACCTCGGCACCACTTTTTCGGCCCTGCCCGCCCGATATATTAAATATATTTATTTTTTAATTTTAAAATATTTTTACATACTTTTTAATTTTTTAAATTTTAAAATATTTTAAAATACTTTTTTAATTTTTACTAATTTTAAAATAATTTTAAAATAATTTTTAATTTTTTAATTTTAAAATATTTTAAAATATTTTAAAATACTTTTTTAATTTTTTAAAATTTTTAAAATAAAAATGGGCCGGGCCGGGCCCGGGCTTATGATTTTTTTCCCGGGCCGGGCCTAGGCAAAATCTTAGGCCCATATTTCGGGCCGGGCCCGGGCCTAGGATCCGGGCTGAAATTTTTTATGGGCCCGGCCCGGCCCATGAGCACCTCTAACGTGTATATATTCAACTGATTTGCTATAGCTTAATTCTCTGCAACATTTATTTAGCAAATTGAATGCTCTGTTTTCCTCTGCATCTTCTAATTTCTAAGCTTCTTGATAACGGAGCATTTTAGACCATAGTTGTGTTAAAATTTTAAAATTGAAATTATTATAGTATCAAAATTTATATAATTATATTATACTTTACATTTGTACGATTTACACTAACCGTGTAATCAAGTCAAAGCTTAACTTGAAAATTTTGAGTTAACTTAAAATTCGATACTCAAAATTTAGCTCAAGCTCAATCAAATTTCACTTTTAAAGCTTGAGCTTGATTTGAGATAAAGCTTGAATAACAAAATTAAAATTTGACTTATAATTCAAGCTCGATTATAATTCAAGCTTGAATTGAAAACTTTTGATACTAATTAAAATAATAACAATAAACTCTATAAGTTTGTGAATTCATTTAATTGAACTTAAAATTTGACTGGTTGTTGCCCTTGACTTTCTCTTAAGAAATCGGAGGTTTAGAAAATTAGAATCACGACTTGGGGCGTGAATATCATTATCCTTGAAGGCTTTTCTAAAGAGCCGACCAATTAAACACTCAATTGAGATTGTAGGAGGAAGGTTTTTCTAAAGAGAATACAGAAGAAATTTAGATGAGAACTTGAAAGCTAATGGGTAACTTTTAAAACTACCATGCATGGTATTTATAGGGATTTGATTGGCTTAATATAGCAAAGGTAGGTTGATTGAATTAGCTAAAACTAGTTTGAAAAAGGTTCAATGAATTTGGACTTAATTAAAAATAGCTTCAATCGATTAAATTATATTTAGCGTGACTAAATATAAGTGTTACAAGTTCACTTTTCTTTGACTTTCAAAACTTCAATAAAAAATAAGTCCAAAAACAAAAAGGCTCAAATGTGCACGAGTCTATACTCTCAATTTGGTACTTATTAAGTTCAAAGAAGTATAATGACTTATAAATAATGACTCAAGATCTTTTTTTAGCAATGTGAGATTTTTGTAGTTCTTTGAAATACATGAAAACTTCCAATAATCTCCCACATATTTCAAAGATTTAAGTTATAATTTTAAGTGAGTGTTTCAATATATTGCAATAATCATATTGTCATTTGGACTGTGAACCAGAATTTTTAACAAATGAGACATGATTTACTATAGAGCGCTAATAGGTTATGCGCGTGCCTGGTTTTTATGAGTGCTCTAAAAATTGCCAAAGATCTCATAGAAGCGGCCCGCCTACACACTCATATAGGACAAACCATTAAGTGTATATTACAGAGTACTACACCACCTATAAAAGATATGGATGATATTAAAAGTTTTTACTCATCCTCACCATCCATCTAGTTATTTGTTTAAGTACTATTTACATCAACCACTTAATTGGACACGCCAAATTATTTTTCGGTAGATCGAATACGATAATCAATAGTATTGATTCTTTATTAAACCAAAGCAATGAACTCATTTGGTGCCAAAACAACTTTATGAGACGATAATATGTATCTCCTAAATCAGAGAAATAACAAATACTGAAATAAAAGTTTTAAAGTACGATTTCGAATAGTACAACTCTCTCCCAAATTGACTCTTGACTTAAAAGCTAGATGGGAAGTTTAATTACTCATGAAATTAAGCATACTAGTTTAAAGGGTTCAACAAATATTAAATAAAAGAAATAAACAAATAAAAGAAAGGAAAAAAAAGGGGAGGGTGGCGTGGCGGCACAATATTGTGCAAGAGAAAGAAAGAACAGAATTAGAAATAGAGAAGAAAAGAAAGCAATTGAATTGCTATCGTATGTGTAGTTTGAGTTTGAGTCACGTTATTATACCAAAAGGAAGAAAAAGATAGATCATGGCCTAAAACTTTTGCGACAACTTGCATTTCCGACTCTTTTTTACTTTTTAAGTTTGCCTTTTTCACCTAATCAAAAATCAAATAATAAACCTAAAATTAATGATATCTCATTAAAGAATTTGTCAAATTTAAGCACAATAAACATGTAAATTGAGCCTATTATCAAATATACTTTTCTATAATATAATTAGTTAAACACACTTTCACATAAAAATGTTTTCTCATGATTAACTAATATAAAAATGTTTCCCAATAAAAATTAATTTATTGACTTTAGTGGAAAAATGAAAGCTTAATAACTATAATTAAGGGTTTAATTTATGATCATATCATATATTATAAAAACATTATGTAAAAATATAATTATAAGAGAGAAAAATATAAAGATTGGTGACGGATTTAAAAATTAAGTTCATTTGAATACATATAATTACAAGATAATTATTTATACTATGATAAAATGTCTTATTAAATTTGGTACATCAAATCGAGCAACACAAACTCAATTGGTAAAAGCATGAAAAACTAATGTTATTATTTTGTTAAATATAGAGATGATTATATCATTTCAACATTTTATAAAATAAAATAAATTATTTCACTACTCTTAAACTAACTTCTTAAAAATCATTTTCTCAATTAAAACTATTTCTTTCTTTTTCCTTCAAAAACTAAACTACTCATTATTATTCACTAATTTCTAATTATTAGGAAAAAATTTATCCATCTTTTTAAAATATTATTATTTCTCAAAATATAAAATTTATATACTAAATATTATTTTAAAATTTAAATTTATATATAATATATTATATTTTTACATGCGTGACAATTTCTAATTATTAATTATGCGCTTTTCACAAGCTTTTCTTTTGTAGATAGACTCGTTCTAAATGAGCTTAAAATATAAAAGGGTTTAGATAAAAAGAATGAGGCTTGAAATATAAGTTTAGACAAAAAAATTAAACTTGTTTAAAATGAGCCATGCTTGGACTCTAAAATTAAAATGGCTAAGTCCAACTCATTTTCTACTTTATCATATATGTATAGAATGTAATTTATATAAAATAAAATTAAATATATAATATTATAATGTAACATTAAAAGATATATTTAAATTCTAATAAAAAAATTCACCAACAAAATAAAAGAAAATATTCAATTAAAAAGGGATGAAATTTTGGAAATTTTAAAAAAAATGGGATGAATTTTTTTTTTCATTCCCAAAAACAAAGACTGACATGTGCTTGCTATATTGGCTGTTAATTAAAGTACAAATATGGGCATTGGATGCCATTGCCATGGAACTGAACATTCATTTACTTGGAAATTGGGATAATGGAGAAAAGCAAGAGAAAAGCATCAAAATTCATAAACAATGTGGGTGGGTGGCTCAGCCATTGTCTTTTCCGCCTTCTTTATTCGTTTCACTGCCCAAAAAGCCAATTGGGCTTTATTTTATTTATCAGACTATCAGCTCACTGCCTCCTCCTCTGATTTTTTCAACTTTCACTGATTATACACAATCTCCACTCCGTTCCTGAACTTCCATTTGGCTTCTTCATTTCTCTCTTCTGCTTCCTTCTCACAATTTCACCATGTCTGTCATTGGAGAGGCTGCTCTGTCTGTGTTTCTGGAGCTGTTGGGGGGCAAGTTGCTCGACTCTGCGCTCAACTTCGTTGCTGATCATAAGCAACTCCGCCCACAGCTCAAGCAGTGGCAGTCCATATTGCCCGATATCCAAGCAGTGTTGGACGATGCAGAGGAGAAGCAGATCAAGAACGAGGGCGTGAAGAAATGGTTGGAGGATCTCCAGGACTTGGCATACGATGTGGATGACATCTTGGATGAGTTCGCTTATGAAGAGTTACGTCTCAAGCTCAAGAAATCGCAAGCTGAAGCCAGCACTAGCAAGGTACGGAAACTCATTCCTACCTGCTGTACCAGTAGTAATTTCACTCCCACTTTTTTCCTGTTTAAGAATTCCATGATTCCGAAGGTGAAAGAGATCACTGCTAGACTGAATAGTTTGACTACTCGAAGAAGTAGTTTGGGGTTGAGTGAGATCTTGTCTCAAGCTCCAACCTCCAAGGGAAAGCAACCTAGGCTGCAATCAACTTCCGTACTGGATGGAGTTGTGGAGTATGTTGGCAGACACAAGGAGAAGACAGAAATGATTGAGTTTCTCAAAGGTGATAACTCCAATGGAGTTTCAGTCCTTTCCATCGTGGGCATGGGAGGGATGGGTAAAACAACTCTTGCTCAGCTTGTTTACAATGATGCCACCATCAACCAGTGTTTTCACCACAAGGCCTGGGTATGCGTTTCTGATAATTTTGATGCAATTGCTATAACAAAGGCAATTTTACAGTCCATCACTTCTGAGTCATGTGATTACAGTAACTTGGATTTACTTCAAGTTAAGTTGAAGGAGAAGTTGTTTGGGAAAAGATTCTTGCTTGTTTTAGATGACATTTGGAACGAGAATTATAATGATTGGACCATCTTACGGTCTCCGTTTGGAGCAGGGACCCATATCATTGTAACCACTCGTCTTCAAATTGTTTCATCTATTGTGGATCCGCTCAAAGCTTTTCATTTGGATAAACTACCGGAAGATGATTGTTTATCCATATTTGCACAGCATGCATTAAAAGCAAGAAATTTCGATGGATATCTCCAGTTTAAAGAAATTGGAGAGAAAATTGTTAGAAGGTGCAATGGCTTACCTTTGGCTGCAAAGGCCATTGGAAGCTTGCTTCGCACTGTTACGTATCCTGGAAAATGGGAAAGAATATATGAGAGTGAGATATGGAACTTACCAGAAGAGCAGTGTGGCATAATTCCAGCTTTGCGATTAAGCTACCATCATCTTCCGTCATACTTGAAACGATGTTTTGCATATTGCTCCATACTTCCTAAAGAATATGCATTTGAGGAAGAAGAAATTATCTTGTTGTGGAGAGCAGAAGGTCTCTTGCAACAAAAAGCTATGCCTCAAATTAAAGATCTCGGAAATCAATATTTTCAAGATCTAGTGTCGAGGTCATTTTTTCTGACATCCAGTAAAGATAAGTCCCGATTCGTAATGCATGACCTTATCAATGATTTAGCTCAAGTAGTTGCAGGGGAAATATGCTCAAAATTAGAGGGTGATAAGAAATGGAAGTTCTCAAATCGCACTCGACATTCTTCTTATATTGTTGGAACATATGACACAGCGAAGAAGTTTGAAGCATTTGATCAAGTGAATTCTTTACGTACTTTTTTACCCTTCAAGTTTGCTAGTGATTATCCGCTGCCTTTTTTAACTAATTTTGTTTTGGTTGATTTGTTACCAAGACTTGGCTACTTAAGGATGCTTTCTTTGAGTGGGTATTGGATCACTGAGTTGCCTGATGTTTTTGAAAATTCAAAACATCTTCGCTACTTAAATTTTTCCAACACCCTTATCGAATGCCTACCTGATTCTTTGTGCACTCTTTATCATTTGGAAACTTTATTATTGAGACGGTGTCGGCAGCTTCAAAGGTTACCTTCAAAGATGGAAAATCTTGTCAACTTGCATTATCTTGATATCAGAGGTGCGAACTCAATAGAAAGGATTCCTTTTAGAATTGATAAGCTAACAAATCTTCAAAGGTGTTAAAGTTAGTTTCCATGCAACCAGCTTCCCATGCAAAGGTGGCCATGCAGAAGAATACGTTGCAGGCATTCGAGCCTTGGTCTGCAGGAACTGAAGCTTAATGTTGCCGATCCACTTGGTGATTTTGGTTGTTTTTTGATTATTTTGTAATTTAGTTCATGTTGAACTAAGTAGGTAAATGTTTTGGTATTGATTGATTGAAAAATCAGCAATGCAAGTTGTACAAGCTAATCTTGTAAGTTTCAATGCAAATTAGTGGTGTTAGGTAATTGATTAGGTGATTACTTGTTTGTTTTACTTGTTGACTAATATATGTAATGGCTTAAAGCCTTGTTTGAATGTTAATGAAAAATATCAGCTCACTTTCATTCAATCTTTCTCTATTTTTTGTTCTTCACTAGCTAGTTTCATTTTCTGCATTGTTTTCTGAGTTTGTTTCTTCAGCAAGGCTCGAGGCTTGCTATCCAAGCAAGACCAAAACAGTCTGTTGCTACCTCTTTGCACCAACAATTGGTATCTAGAGCTTTTGTCTTAGTGGACCCGTTGCTTCAAATCAAGGAACCTGATGGCTTCTTCAGGATTTTCACCAGCAGCCCCACCAGTCTTCAATGGGGAAGGCTTCCACATATGGCTGGTAAAGATGAAGACTTACCTGCAGGCCTTTGATCTGTGGGAAGTTGTCAACACAGATGCTGAGCCAGCACCACTGAGGGCCAATCCCACAGTAGCTCAGATCAGGCAACATGCCGATGAAAGGACCAAAAGGCACAAAGCCATGTCTTGCATCCAAAACTGTGTGTCAGATGTCATCTTCACCAGAATTATGGCCTGTGAGACTCCAAAACAGGCATGGGATAAGCTTAAGGAGGAGTTTCAAGGCACTGAAAGGACAAGGCAACAGCAGCTGTTGAATTTAAGAAGGGATTTCGAGAATCTGAAGATGAGGGAAGAAGAAACAGTGAAGCAGTATGCAGATAGAATCATGGCAGTGGTTAACAGCATAAGGCTCCTTGGTGAGCACTTTGATGAGGCAAGAATAGTGGAGAAAGTCCTCTCCACTTTGCCTGAGAGATATGAGGCAAAGATATCCTCCTTAGAGGACTCAAGAGACCTTGCTAGCATCTCTTTGACTGAGCTTATCAACACCTTCTATGCTCAGGAACAAAGGAGAGCTAGCAGAGCTGAAGAACACCAGAAGGTGCATTTCAAGCCAAGACAAGAGAGGCCTTGAGCACCAATGCTCCAAGAGGCAAAAGCCTTGGAAAAGGTGCCTAAGCCCGATGTCGCAAGGAGTAATGATCACCTCGCAGATATTGTAAAAGACACCGACATCCGAAGATAGATCTTGGTTTAGGCGGATGCGTGATGTCAATACTGCAAGAAGAAAGGCCATGTTGAGAGGGTTTGCAAAAGCAAAACCAAGCCAAGGCAGAGCCAATTTCAACAACCAAAGGTTGAAGCTCGAGTAGTGAGGACAAGAATGACCAAGAAGAGCGTGTCTTTGTTTCTTACTTAGTCAGCCGAGAAGAAATGCTCAAAGGGTGGCTATCGGACGGTGGTCGCACCAACCACATGTCACCAGATGCATCTTTGTTCAAAACCTTGGATGTAAGTCGTAAAACTAAGGTTAAGGTTGGAAATGGTCAGTTTATAAAAGTCAAGGAAGAGGAGAAGTCTCGATATGTACTCCTCCAGCAACAAAGTCATTTCAAATGTTCTCATTGGTACCGAGATTGACAGAAATCTCCTTAGCATTGCTCAACCGCTTGAGAAAGGCTATTCATTGTGTTCAGGATAAACATCGCCACATAGCCGATCCAAGTGGATCAAGCCTTATGACGACCACAATGATTGATAAATGCTTTGAGGTCCATTGGTCAATGACTCAAAGTCAGCATACACAGCCTCTACAGATGATTCCAAGCTCTGGCATCAAAGGCTCGGGCATGCCAACTTCAGATCAATGGCTCAAATGGCCAAAGAAGGCCTGGCAGAGAACTTCACCAATTCAGTGGAGCATGATGATGTGTGTGAAGTGTGCCAGATAGGAAAACAGGCAAGATTACCATTCCCAGCAAACTCAGCATGGAGAGCCACTGAAAAATTACAGCTGGTGCACTCTGATGTATGTGGACCTATGAGGATCGAATCACTCAAGAATAATAGGTATTTCATCCTATTCATTGATGATTTTACAAGGTTTTGCTGGATTTTCTTTCAAACACAAGTCCGAGGTAGCTCAAGTGTTTGTGAAGTTTAAAAGCTGTCAAGAGATGAAACAAAGTTGCAAGTCAAATCAATAAGGATGCATAATGGCACCGAGTACACTTGATTCGATTTCAAGCCATTTGCAATGATGCCGTATCAAACACCACTTACAAATGTCTACACACCTCGCAGAATGGGGTAGCCGAAAGAAAGAATGTAAGTCGATGGATATGGCAAGATGTCTTCTGCTTGAGAAGAAACGCGCCAAGACCATGTGAAATGAGGCAAGAACACCTTGCTTACCTTCGAATAGGCTCCCTACCAAAGTCCTTGCATCCAAGACACCTTTCGAGGCTTGGTTCGGTTTCAAGCCTTCTTTGGCACACCTGAAGGTGTTTGGTTGCCTGTGCTATGCACAAATACCAGCAGCAAAGAGAGACAAGCTCTCTGAAAGGGCTCAACCAGGTGTTCTAATAGGCTATAACTCATTCAAGAAGGGCTACAGGGTTCTGGATCCCTTGACAAACAAAGTTCAGGTGAGTAGAGATGTCATCTTTGATGAAAAAGCCTGCTGGAATTGGGAGAAAAATGAACCAGAAGTAGTTTCAGAAGACCTGGTGCCTAATCAAGCTGAGTTTGAGCAGCTAGGACCTGAAATGGATGTTGATGATGTGCCTGTGAGAGGAACAAGGCCCTTGGATGAAATTTATGAAAGAGCACAGATTGCTATAGCGTAACCAACCAGCTTTTGAAGAGGCCGAGTCTGATGAAGGCTGGAAGCAGGCTATGGTTGATGAAATCAACATGATACAGAAGAACCAAACATGGGAGTTGGTTGATAAGCCTGCTGGAAAGAAGGCCATTGGAGTGAAGTGGGTCTATCGAGCTAAACAAAATGCAGATGGCAGTCTTAACAAGCTGAAAGTTAGGCTTGTTGTCAAAGGTTTTAGCCAAAGGTATGGTTTGGACTACTTGGAGACCTTTGCACCAGTAGCCAGACTTGACACTGTCAGAATGATAGTTGCTTTGGCTGCTCAAAATCAGTGGACCATTCATCAGCTTGATGTTAAGTCTGCATTTCTCAATGGTTTCCTGGAAGAAGAAATCTACATCGAGCAGCCTCAAGGGTTTGTAGTCACTGGTAAAGAACACATGGTCTACAGGTTAAAAAAGGCCTTGTATGGCCTGAAACAAGCTCCTCGAGCCTGGTATGCTCGAATCGATTCCTACTTGCTCAGTTTGGAATTCGAAAGAAGTGCCAGTGAACCAACTTTGTATGTGAAGAAAAATCAAGCTGAGACTCAGCTTATCTTGTCACTCTATGTTGATGATATGTTAGTAACTGGAGGAGACAAAAATATGCTGCATGATTTCAAGAAGAAAATGATGAAAATGTTTGAGATGTCTGATCTATGCAAAATGAATTACTTTCTAGGAATGGAAGTAAGACAAAATTCAACTGGAATCTTTCTCAGCCAGAGTTCTTTTGCTATGAAGGTCTTAAACAAGTTCTCAATGAAGAATTGCAAGCCAACAAGCACACCAATGGTCGTTGGAATGAAGCTATCAAGGTATGAAATCGGTGAACTGGGGTTTGTGAGACTATGTACAAGAGTCTCATTGGTAGTCTATTGTATTTGACTGCAACAAGGCCCGACATTATGTTTGCAGTTAGTGTGCTTTCCAGATACATGAATTGCTGCAAAGATCTGCACTTTCAAGCAGCAAAAAGGGTGCTAAGATACATCAAAGGCACCACTAATCATGGTGTAATGTTCAAAAGGGTTGAAAACATGAAGTTAGTAGGATATGTCGATAGTGATTGGGTGGATCGAGTGATGACATGAGAAGCACATCCGGATACTCATTTAGTCTTGGCTCGTGCATGTTTTGCTGGAGTTCAAAGAAACAAAGTCCGGTAGCACAATCAACAATGCAGAAGGTTGAATATGTTGTCTTGCAGATTCGCGTGAATCAAGCCATATGGCTTAGAAAATCTTGGTGATTTAAACCAAAACCAAGATGAAGCAAAGAGATTTATTGTGACAACAAATCATTGTTGCAATTGCAAAGAATCCCATCTTCCATGGCAGAACCAAGCACTTCAATATCAAATTACATGTTATAAGGGAGATGGAACAAGCTCGTGAAATCGAGCTGGTTCATTGCAATTCGGAGGAGCAAATTGCAGACATTTTTACCAAGGCACTCAATGTGTCAAGGTTTATGAAATTAAAAGGGAAGCTAGGCGTAACCAGCATAGAAACTAAGGAGGAGTGTTAAAGTTAGTTTCCATGCAACCAGCTTCCCATGCAAAGGTGGCCATGCAGAAGAATACGTTGCAGGCATTCGAGCCTTGGTCTGCAGGAACTGAAGCTTAATGTTGCCGATCCACTTGGTGATTTTGGTTGTTTTTTGATTATTTTGTAATTTAGTTCATGTTGAACTAAGTAGGTAAATGTTTTGGTATTGATTGATTGAAAAATCAGCAATGCAAGTTGTACAAGCTAATCTTGTACGTTTCAATGCAAATTAGTGGTGTTAGGTAATTGATTAGGTGATTACTTGTTTGTTTTACTTGTTGACTAATATATGTAATGGCTTAAAGCCTTGTTTGAATGTTAATGAAAAATATCAGCTCACTTTCATTCAATCTTTCTCTATTTTTTGTTCTTCACTAGCTAGTTTCATTTTCTGCATTGTTTTCTGAGTTTGTTTCTTCAGCAAGGCTCGAGGCTTGCTATCCAAGCAAGACCAAAACAGTCTGTTGCTGCCTCTTTGCACCAACAAAAGGTTATCTGATTTTATCATAGCGGAAGGTGATGATTGTCATATTAGATATTTGAAATATTTGTCAAACCTCGAAGGTGATTTCCATCTTTCTGGGTTGGAGAATGTTAATGGTGAAGATGCAGGGGAAGCCAAGTTAAATGAGAAGCAGGGGATTCATCGATTGGTATTGCATTGGAGTGAAAAGTTTGAAAAGGCTTCAAGGAATAAAGAAGTTGAAGAATGGGTGTTGGACTCTCTTCGACCTCCAAAAAAGCTTGAGCAACTCGTCATTCAGAATTATGGTGGTGCAAAATTCTCTACTTGGATTGCAGATCCTTCCTTCAAGAATATGTTGTCATTGGAGCTTCACGACTGTAAAAATTGCAAATCTCTACCATCGATTGGAAGGTTGTTGTTGTTAAAAGATCTTTCAATTAGTGGTTTGGATCAAGTACACAAGATTGGTGCTGAGTTGTTTGGAGAAAATCAATCAAATGCTTTTGCATCATTAGAGTCTCTGCGTTTTGGCAATATGCTGAATTGGGAGGAGTGGGACCTATGTGAAGATGATGAGCAAGTATCGAAATTCCCCAGCCTTCGTTTTCTTTCAATCAGAAAATGTCCTTTATTGCTGGGAAGGTTGCCAACCATCCTTCAATCCTTGCAGACACTTGAAATCTATGAGTGTAAGAGACTGGTAGTTTCAATTTCAAGTTTTCCCTTGCTGTGTGAATTAAGGGTTGAAGGGTGTGAAGAATTGGTGGATGAAGGTTCTTTGTCTGTACAGAAGGTTACCTCCTTGAAAGATGTGTCTGTTTCAAATATTTCAAATTTTAATATTTCAGCAGAGAGGATAATGTTGAGATTTGCAAACTCCGAAACATTCGACATCTCTGGTTGGAAGGAGTTGGGATCTTTATCGCAAATTGGGTTAAGATTAGGCGGGCATCGTTTTATTAAGATTGCGGGTTGTCCCCAGTTGGTCTCTTTGGAAACAGAGGAGGAGAGATTGCAACTTGACAAGATTCCAAGTGTTGAATCTCTGTTTATAAGAGATTGTGAAAGGCTCAATAGACTACCAGAAGCCTTACATGCTTTCCCATTGATTACAAGAATACAACTTGAAAACTGTCCAGGCTTGGTTTGTTTTGCAGAGAGTAACTTTCCTCCTGCTTTAAAAGAGCTGTGTATTCTGAATTGCATGAATTTGCAGTATTTGGTTGATGAAAAAGAAAATAATAATAAGAGTATGAGTAGCAACACTTGTCTGCTTGAGTACTTGGCAATAGGCTACTGTCCATCTCTAATATGGTTATCATCAAGGGGCGATATATGCAATCGGCTTCAAAGTCTCTATATTTTCCATTGTCCAAAGCTAAGTAGCGTATTTTTAAACGCCAAGTTACCTGTAATGCTTAAATATCTCAATATTGAGGTTTGCCCAGTGTTGGAATGCATAGCCCAAGACTTCCTTGAAACCACTGATCTCGAAAGCATTCGTATTTCGGATGCTGGAAAATTTAAATCATTACCGCGGGGATTAGACAAGCTCAGCCATCTTCAGGATATTAAATTATCTACGTGTCCAAATCTGGTTTCATTTGAAGAAAGTGGGTTGCCCACCACAAATCTCAGAGTTCTCTCAATTGTGGATTGTGAAAATTTTAGAGCCCTTCCCAAGTGCATCAACAACTTCACCTCCGTTCGAGCATTATCGGTGTGGAAGTGTTCGGCTGACATATCCTTTCCAGAAGAGGGTTTCCCTACCAACCTCACATCACTTACAATCTCAAACGCACCCAAAATTTATACATCACTTGTTCAATGGGGATTTAACAGACTCACATCTCTTCAAAAACTCCACATCAGCGGTGAAGGATGCTCGCGTGTGGTGTCATTTCCAGAAGAAGCGATAGGAATGATGCTGCCTCCTTCTCTCACCGAAATCAGCATCGGTAGATTTGAAAATTTGGAA
This sequence comes from Gossypium raimondii, assembly GCF_025698545.1. Taxonomy (NCBI): domain Eukaryota; kingdom Viridiplantae; phylum Streptophyta; class Magnoliopsida; order Malvales; family Malvaceae; genus Gossypium; species Gossypium raimondii. The sequence continues at coordinate 1,678,114 of NC_068575.1, forward strand.
TTCATGTGCTCTAAGGGCTTACAACACCTCACCTCTCTTCAACAATTGGGCATCTATTGTTGTCCTAAGCTCGCCTCTCTTCCAGAAAAAGATATGCTTCTCTCGCTTGAGCGTCTTGAAAGTCAGCGTTGCCCGTTGCTAGAAGAAGGGTGCAGTAGGGGTAATGGACTAGAGTGGTCCAAAATTTCCCACATACCTTTTGTTCAAATTGATTATAAAACAGTCATAGGTATTGAAATTTAAGCAGCAAAATCTGGTATCGATTTCTCCACACTCAAACCACAGGTGTGAAACGCATTTTAAACATTTATAAATTTCATAGCTTTATTTTTTATATATCTGATTGACCTCATGAACAACATGATAACAGAAATGAGTCTTATATATTTTGTATTCAATTTTTGCAGGTATTGAAGGCTAAATTGGCGAAAAATTGTGAACTTCAACTCATCTGCTTCAGCTTATTTGATTTAGTAAAGCGGTTAGTCAATTCTTTGCAACATTTATTCAGCAAATTGAATTTTCTATTTTCATTTGCATCTTCTAATTTCTAAGCTATTTTGGTATATGAGAATGGGATTTTAGTTAAAAATATTTGACATTTCGTAGTACTATTAACTAATGGTTTTTCAGAAGAACAAGTCTTTTACGTGATAGTTTGATTCTTCCAGGATTAATGGAGGGATACAGTAAACGTTACAACATGGCATTAGAGAGCTCTATTTAACACATGTAAGACGACAGAGTTCCCAAAATATTGTTCTGTCCAATCTCAAAGATGTCCATCTTAGTTTTCCGAATTTCTCAGACCATGAATCCATTCAAAGTTTGTGGATAGTTATTGGCAAGGTATTTTATTTTTATGATGTAATTCCATTGTAATCTTCAATTTTTAGTAGTGAATTTCGTTTTTGGTTCTGCCCGTGGATGTAAGGAATATTCCCGAATCACGTATATTATTGTGTTCACTTTCTCTACTTTCATTTTTGTGTTCCGAATTTCTTTTTTTTTCCTCAATCCAAAACATAAATTTATTAATAAAACAACCACAATCAATGCATAGCAAATCATAAAAATTCAGATAGCCATATATATCCTAATGGTTACACTCAAAGATCAGCACAGATCAAAAGCATCAAAGCAAAATATTCAAAGAAAACAAAGCATCAAACATTATAGCCACCCACATACTTGCTTTCAAGGTAGCCATTGCCACATTGGTGTAGGCACCACTTTTCTACGAGAATCGGTATGTATTGGTACTAGTCTATTTTATGTACCATTTTGAATTTATCGATATTTTTTAAAATATTTAATATATTTATATAAATAAATATAAAAATATCAAATAAATTATTATAAATAAATTTTAATATAAAACTATTCATCAATTATATAAAACATTGATTAATAAACTCCACAAGTAAAAACTCATCATTCAATAAATTCAAAATTAAGAAGAAAAATTAAATCGAAGGATGAGGGGTTTTTCAATAAAAAAAGTGAAGGGCAAGTGAATATTTTTCTATGATAACGAGGTGAGTGAGTTTTTTTATTATATTTTAATTTTATATTTTAAATGAAAAAGTATGCTCTAAAAAAATTTTAAATGTTAAACTTTACTTTCTAGTGTAATATTTTTTTATTGGTCAATACATTTCAATTAAATATTTAGTCTAATAGAAAATAGTTAAAAGTTTATATTTTTTAACATTATTCATGCAGCAGCAGGTGTACTATGTTCCGGCCAATACAAACTGTACAAACCAAAATTTTCATTAGTATGAAAAAGGGTGTTGCTTGTTGTGCTATAACAGTAGAACGGCGGCACCGGCCGGTACGACTAAAACCATGGTTTTTTTTATTTGAATACAATAAAATAAAGAGGTTTTTTTTATTATTATTTTAGCCATGAATTTAAAAAAAAAAACATGTGTTATATGTCCTCGTAAAATACTTGTGTTCAACGTCTCAAGTGTGGCTTAAATTCGAATTGCTCTAGTCGTGTTATTAATTGGGCTTTGCCCTCCTATTGTAATTCACAAAAAAAACATCAATATTCACTAACAAAAATTGTTAAAACACATTAATAATATATAAATAATTAAAAACCACTTTTTATATTTAAAAAAAGAAACCCAAAGCAAAATAAAATCCATTTTGAGTTGAAATGCCAAAAACAGCAGAGTAAAAGGTAGAGAAATTAAGAAAATAGAAAGAAAAAAAAACTAAAGCTATAATAAATAGAGTTTCCATAGTTGGATAATTGCTAGATATAGTATCAAATCTGTCACCTTTCAAGATTTCACCCTAATTTTGGTCACATATTTTCTTTTCCATATCATTTTCCATTTCCATTTAAGAAAACAATTGTTATATATAAACATTACTTACTTATTTTCTTTTCTCTTAAAATAAGAATCCTTTTACAATCCCCTAAATTTTTGCCTTCTTTTCTTTGATCTGTTTGTTGTTATAAAACCTTTGGTTTTTTCAAAATTTAAGAAAAAAAATATCTAGGGTTTATCTTTTCTTTTAAAAATTTCCGGGAAAAAGTAGAGGAAAGAAGAAAATTTCCAGATGGGTAGAGGGAAAATTGAAATAAAAAAGATTGAAAATTTGAATAGCAGGCAAGTGACGTTTTCAAAGAGGCGAAATGGGTTGTTGAAGAAAGCTAAAGAATTGTCCATTTTATGTGATGCAGAGGTTGGGGTTATTATTTTTTCAAGCACCGGCAAGGTCTACCAATGGTCCAGCACTAGGTATTTTAATAATCGAAATCTGGGTTTTTTTCAATTTTTAATTTTAGCAATTTTTTTTGTAAGCATGAAAGTAAGTTGACCTATAATTTGATTGATTTCCATTATTTTTCTTTTCTTAATAATTGGCTATCGTCTCAATATTTAATTAATATAAAGTAGTTTAAGTTTATTTTATTGTGTTTTGATTTGTTTTAGTTAATATCGACTTATATGAGTGTATATTAGTTTGTAACTGTCTATAAAACTTATATATATTTATTTTCTTGGATGATTATTTTTAGAATTGTTTTTTTTTTGTCTTGTTTTGTTTTTTAAGCATGAAAGTAAGTTGAGTTGTAATTTGATTGGTTTTCATTATTTTATTTTCGCTTTGTAGCATGGTAGTCGAAGTTTCGACATCTGGTTATATCAATCGTTACGAATCGTCTCGATATTGAACTAGAATAAAATAGTTTAAGTTTCACTTCAATTAAAATTTCATTGAGTTTTGACTCATTTCAATTAATATTATATGCTTGTATCGCTGAATATTAATTCCTATAAAGGATTTTAATATTTCCTTTTCTTTCTTAACTACTTTTTATATAATTGCTTTTAAAAATAATATATAACTATTCATTAAATTATTGAACTTAATTAATAATTTTAAAATTTATATTTACATATTATAATTAAGAAATATTTGCAAGTATATCATATATATAATATTTTTAAAAATGATTACGAAACTATATACTAAAACACAACAACACATACTCATATCAAAACAAAATGATACATAAATAATTACGATAAACTAAGAATAACTTGTCATAAATTTGATCGGCTCAAGTCCAATTAATTTAGGTCAAAAAAAAAGCCTAAACCCTACTAATGAGTTAGAATTTTATTTTTAATTTATTGTTATTTTTTTAAACATGGCATTTTATGGATGTAGCATGGAACACACTCTTTCAAGGTACAACAAAGGAATGGAAGAAGATCATTCTCAAGAACACCCTTTTGATGAGCAACAAGTTGAGGTGTATATATATATTGATATCCTCTTTGCATAAATAATAATATCAGTGCCAATTGAATTAAGACTCGATCGATAATAATAATTACATTTCTAATATCGTGTGTGCGTGTTTTTCTTTTTTTGTTAAAAAAACAGCAGTTGCAAGGAATTGAGGTGAACACCATGAAACAGGAGTATTTAAGGCTACACACAGCATACATGTATGTCAATTTCAATTTCATTGTTTGTTAGTTTTACCATATATAGTTATCTAGCTGAGTTGAAGCCACGAGTTTAACTAAAGATCAATTTAGTTGAAAAATAACTTTAAAAAAGGGTTTTTATTTAAAAGATAATAAATAATTAATATTATGAGTTTGTTTTTTGTCTTTTCATTTATGTATTTATATAAAATCTATAAAAAATAGTTTAAATAATTCAAAATAAATCATTAGGATACCATTCTCTTCAAAACCTTAATTTTGTCATTTCAACTAAGCATTGGCAATAAAAAAATGGTAAGGAAAATGAAAGAAATTACAAATAATAACTAATGAGTTAGAAAAGTATTTGATTAGGAAAAATTTGAGGTGTGATTTGCAGGAGGCTTAATGGAAAAGAACTAGATGATTTGAGTTTCAAAGAATTAAAACAGCTGGAGAATCAATTAAACGAAGGCATAGCATCAGTTGAGCAACAAAAGGTACTGGCATTAATATTACTACAAATCTTATTTATATATATAATCTTCTCATATTATATATCTAGCATGTATATTAGAAATACAGAAAAGATTAATGGATATCCCAAGGGACAAAATAATAATTTTAAAAGACGGAATAGGGTTGTGTAGAGTAATTTATTTGTTGAGGGGGATTGGCTTCTCCAAGAGAAGTCTTCGAAAAATCGTCTTTAGGGATATCGATCCAATCTCTCAACAACGGAAGGTTTTGTCCCTCAGGAGAGGGTTTTGCCCCCCACTTTACGAAGAGCCTTTATGGTTCATGAAGAGGGACGCCTTCACCGTACATGGACGTACAACCACCCACCAATAGACGACTTGAACATCTCACCCTTGGTGAGATTTGAACCCCTAACTTATTGAATTTAGGTCAAATGTTAGGGTATATGGTACCACTTGGCTACAGATCAGTTCCTCCGAGGGAAATCTTTGAAGTATCATCCTCGGACGCGCCGGTCCAATCCCTCAACATTATTAAAGCTGCTATGCTTCATCATTTAAAATAAATTAATATTTTCATCCATAAATTATCTCTAATTTTAATCAATATTAACTCCAAACAAACATAATTTTAGTATATTTAGTAACACTCCTACAAACACAAACTTAAATTAATTTCATTAGGAGCCTAATTGTGAGCACTAGAAACTGAAGTTTTATTGTTGTAGGAGCAAATTCTAATGGAGCAGCTTAAAAGATCTCGATTACAGGTACATTTTATATCCCTATTTGAAAGAGAATAAGGAATCATATATGTGTAGCAATCAAATAATTGTAATTAACATTTAATACTAATGATTTCCGGTTTAATATTTGTATATTTTCAGGAACAGAAGACTATAATGGAGAATGAAGATCTACGCAAACAGGTAAGTAGGTCATACGTATAATCAACTGCTACACACATACACACATGTATTTACATATATATATATATAAGAGTAAACTATATTGTTAATCACCCAATTATTCAATTTTTTTGTCACCAACAGTTAAATCACTGACAGAAAGGTAATTTGATGGTAAAATTGGTATAATAGTAATTTTAACTCTTAACATTTATACTGTATCAATTTAGTCTTCATTCCAAAAATGTAACCCTCAACATTTACACATTCTATAATTTAGTCTTTTTTTACAGCTTTTGCTTTTCTTTGTGACATTGAGTGTTAATTTAATATATTTTCGATAAAATTTAGCTGATAAATTTATTTTTTTAGCTTTTTAAGCTGTTAAAAGGTCACACAAAAAAAAAAGCAAAATTGCACACTACATGTAAATGTTGAGAGATAAACTTTTTAGAGTCAGGACTAAATTGACACAATGTATAAATGTTGAGGGTTAAAATTGTTATAGTGCCAATTTTAAAACCTGCCACGTAATCTTTCCATTAGCCATTTAATAACGGATGACAAAAAGGACAAAATCATGACAATTTTGTAACTTTTTATAATTGGGTAATCAAAAAATAAACTTACCGATAATTGGGTGATTAGCCGCGTAGTTTAGCTTATATATAATATTAAGATTTTGGAGTTTGTAATATTGCATTTTGTTGATTATTGAATGTGGTTTTAAGGTTGAGGAAATGAGACAAAAAAGGAGCTCGAGTATAATAGAATTGAATCCATTGCTGGAAAGAAGACTTGATCATTCACCAAATAATTCAAAGGCTGATGATAATAATAGTGCATCAGATGATGACAACCATCTCTCAGACACTTCCTTGCACTTAGGGTATGTATGTATGCATGTTTCATTTCATGGTTTCTTTTGGTCAAATTTCACTATTACTCCTTATATTACGCGTAAGTTGTAAGTTTAGTTCATGTACTTTAATTTGGTCGTCAATTTGATCGTTTTTAGTCTTTATGCTTTTCAAATTTGATATTTCAATCTTGACTCAAATGATAGCAGTTAAATTCATTAACTAAAATAATGTGACTTTTTTATGAGTATTATATGAAAATAACAATATAATATGATAATATATTTTTATATCATATTTTTGAAAATGGTATAATTTAACTTAATAAATTTAACGGTTGTTGTTTGATGAAGATTGAAGTTTTAAATTTTGAAAAGTATAGTGACTAAAAATAACCAATTTAAAATACATAAACTAAATCCACGACTTATACATAGTGTAAGAATTAATAATAGAATTTGACCTTTTTTTCATTTTATTTGGTAAATGAATCTAATATAACATACTTAAGTAAATTTTTATATCAAAATCAAGCTCTACATTAAAACTGAAACTCGATCTAACTTGAGTCAAGCTTCGAGTCCTAGTTGTTAAATTGAACTCAAGCTTTTTTTAACTTTAGCTAAAACCTCAAGAATCCACCTTTAAAAGTGGGTGCGAGTTAACTATTTAAATTATGTCTCTTAGTTTCACCTTGACGAGTATAAAAGATATGATCTTTCAAATACATGCAAAATTTTATAAACTATTTTACATATCTATATCAAATATTTACTTGAGTCAGAGTGAAGAGACTTACTAATATGCATTGTTAATTTATCAGGTTAACGTCAAACGTCAGACGTAAAAGAAAAGCAACAGAGATTGAATCCACGACCAATGATTCAGGAAGCCAAGTGGCTTCAGAGTGATTTTTATTTGTTAATTTATTTTGTATCAACACTTATTTTGGTAAATTTAAGCTCTTTTGCAAATATCAAAATATCCCTCAATTTTCTTTTTAGGCAATTAAATTACATATCAATGCTCTGATTCCACATATCTAATATTCTCAAAATTTCACCTTGATTGTTAAAATCGACCTAGATTAATCCATCCATTTGGTTAAATTAAATACGTAAACTTTGATAGATCCAACTGATTACATATGATATAACTAAAGGTGAGTTTTGAAAACTTTTCATTATATTTGTATTTATTCATCTTTGAATTTTGTTAATATATTTTTTCTTGATTTTTCTATTTATGATTATTTTCTTTTAAATTTTAAATTATCATCAATTTAGGGATTCAACAAGTTCAATCGAAAATATTTTAATCCAATTCTTACATTATTGCCACTTAATCTATTTTACATGCAAATAATACAGTGCCATGAAATAAAATAAGAATAGTGCGAAAAATATAAGTAAATTTTTTATGAAAGAAAAATAACTAAATGATATATTAATAAAATAATAAATAAACATCATGTACAAATACGTCAATTATGTATATTAAAATATGCTCCAAATCCTTAAACTCTTACCTTTGAATTTAATTTTGTTACTTCTAAAAGTTTATTTCTTTTATATTTTGAATTTAAAATTCCAAATTAAACTATTAACACCATTAAATTCATGTGCTAGTATGATATTTTGAAATAAAAAGTTACTTAATAATATAATAAATATGAATTTAACCGAAAAAGAATTGTAAGTATTTGTATTTTTAAAATTGAAACCTAAAAGTAAAAATTTAAATTTAAAATATATAAAACTTGGAAGCACATTTTAACCATTGATATAATATTGTTGTAAACTTTTTTTAAAGCAAGATGAAAATTTTACTAGAATTAATAATAGTGAAAATTTTAAAAGAAAATTATTGACCAACCCTTCAATTAATTAGTTTATACGAGTATTTTTATTTTTTTGAGCATTTGAATTTTGAAGAAAATTCATTTACATTGAGAATTAATCACCAATAAATAATACAAAATTAGTACATGCATGCTCAGAATGGAAATCAGGCATGTATATTTGTGATTTAGTCCTCTATCTTCCTGAGATTTAAAATTTAATTACATTTGACATAATTCAATTTTATATTTTTAATATTATTAATAGTTCCAAATCGATAAAATTAGTTACTATTGTAAAATTTCTTCTTCTTTTTTTTAAAAAAATCTACTAAATTTAACCGTAAATTGATTATTAATTTAAAAATAAAAAAATCCACCTCATCACCGCAATGTCAACAAGTACAACTAATAATGTCATTAAAAGTAGAACCGAAGGCAAAATTGGAAATTTGCTATATAGGTCTAGAAATAAATTACAAATTTTTTGGGAGGCCAAAAAACATTTTTACCATATACCAACTTGTAATTTCACAAAAACTGAAAGGTCTAAAATGACAATTTTACCCTTGGCATACTAAATGGTTGCTTACTAGGGTTAAAGCTCGATTAATAAAAAATGAGATCAGATTTGGATAGATTACTGAATCACTCAACCTTCATATAAATAAGAGAGTACAAAATCTTGTCCAGCTTTGCTGAACCAAGCCAGGGTGTATATTTTTACTTGTCACCTTTCTTATTTACCCCTCTAAATTTCTTGGGTCGAGTTTGTACCTTGAAAGAATGTCGTTTATCACCAGCTGCCACACCCTTTTGGCTCGTAGTTGCCTGATTTATCTTTCTCTTCTGACCTCTGCCGGTGCTGGACCCTTTGTCGAAATTCTTCTTTTTACCATTTCCTTCTGAATGACCGTTCATTGGTTTTCCAAAGTGCTTAGCTCTTTTAGCCATTTTCATTCCACCACCATGGCCAACATGTTCACTTGATTCGGCGTGCTTGCTGCCACCATCCCTTTTGTCCCTTTTTCTCTTTCGGTGTTCGATCATGTCGTTTTTACTTTTAAAAGCACCGAATCCCTTATCTCTCCTCTTTCGAGACCTAGTAAGATTCAACAAGTAATTAATTGGTATAACATTCAAATGCAAGCTACCAATAAATAATAATAATAATAATAAAAGCTGCAGCAGAAAGAGATCAGACCCTTCGGTTGATGAACCCACGGGTACTTTGTCTGCATCATTGACGTCAGTTTCTTCAGAAGTCGTTTTGCCACGTCGGTTCTGCAATAATATAACATTACACATTATTCTTAGGAGCAAATGGATTTTAGATAGCATATTCGAATCAGGAACCAATATCGAGTATGTTGGCATGAACGAGGGAAGGAAATGAGAGAAAGAGAAGGATACAAAGCCTTGCCATGAAAAATGAAGCTAATTTCCCCTACTACCGAAATTCTTAGGGGAATGTTCAAGATATTCCTCAACATGAATACATTTCAATTTTCTTAAACCGAAATAAAACTAGGATGACTAAGAATAAGAAATGAATACCTCTATAACGGTATTCAGAAAACCCTTGTGCTTTTCCGGAGCAACAGATTGAACAGCAGCAATACCACACTTTCTTGTCAAAATTTCCAATATTATAGTGACCTGTCGAAACATGAATGCACAGGATGAAAAGTCTGCAGCTCTATATGTCAGTTTTTATATAAAGTGAATATCTATCTACCTTTGATCTGAAATGATTTCTCGAGATAGATGACCACTTGAGAACTCCATTGATAATGTCGGAAAGAAAATTCTGCAGGTCTTTAGCTTGCAAGGTGGAAACCAAGACTTTTACAAAACCCAAAACAGCCTGTCAACGGCATACAAAAAACCTCATTAATGAGAAGCAAAATATTTTTCAGTGAGACAAAATGAAAGACAAAATCATATGTTGGCACAACAGAAACTCACTTTTATAACTTCCACAGCTTTGGTTTGCAACAAGGATAAAATAGAAGAAACAAGATCAGGCACTGAGATACATATCTCAGGATCATCATATACGAGAACAGACAGGGCAGCCACTGCTCCACTCTTAATGTGAGGTGATGAACCAGAAAGATATCCCATAATCTGAAAAGTAAGCAACATATTTGGTCATTAGCATCACTGATAATCATCTGTTGGGGCAACAAGTTGACAGTAATTGTTTACAAATGCAACTATCGAAGGAATTTGGGACAAGTTAAAAGCAGCATAAAATTTAGACAGTCACGTATGTCCTAAACATAAATGATGAACTTAAAAAACAACAAATATATGTCCAACTCAAAGGGTTAGACATCAACATTTTGGCCTCTAGGGATAGTTTCTAACTTCCCTACTTTTATCCTGGAATTCTCATAGCACTCTAAAACTCGATTACCTGAAAAAGCTACTGCTTCAAGACTACAACTTCTAGACAATCTTAAATGATTCATTATATAGATTTATGACATAACTCTTTACAAAACTTAATGTCAGGGTAATGAAGTCTTAACACATTAAAAAAATAATTACGAATTCCTCACCATGCTAATCAGTTTGTGATAGGGTGGATCAGATTCGAGATCTGATGACTTTCTTAAGGTAGAACTCATCTTTAGTAATATATCGTAAGTTGTTTTCCTTGTTTCTTCCTTTCCCTGCATATTAAGTTCAGATTAAAAACGCAATGAACTGCATTACCCCATGAAGTACGAGGAGAAAAACAGTAAATAATTGAACTTCTTAGGCGGCTCTTACATCCTTCAATGTGACTATAATCTCATTAAGAATAAGGAATGGCTTCGTATTTTCCTCCAATGAGCTCACCTGCAAGAATTTTTTACAGTTAAAAATTCAGTTGGCATCACATCTAATTCTTAAGAGAGGGCACGGTATCATCCCCCATATGTACAAAAGCCAGTCAGCAACTTGCTGCCAGCATATATGTTTTAAACAAGCTAGATGAAAAGATAAAATTTGCATAACTTCACAAGATACAAATTAAGTTCAGATGCTATTTCCATCGTGTTAGGCATCAATGCGTCGCTAAAGGCTCGATTCTCCATTACAGCAACAGCAACTAAAGATGAAACTGGTTTGTTTAAAACAAATTTGCGGAGGGATAAATCCACAATAATACCAAAATCTGTTTGACCACATTAATGATGTAGACTGTCACCTTAATTTAAAAGCATGCGTTACAATCAAACAGCACAATAGAAAAGGAATCTACAATTCTTAAACAGGATGAACTTAGATGAGAGTTAACCTTCAAGGTATGAACCATTAGCGTGTTGAAGCAATCAAGCCGGTTTCTAAGAGATGGAATATTAGCAGGAGATTTTAGGCCAAGTAATAGATCAATCAACTCCTCCGATTTAGAAGAACAAAACCAAGCATGCTCCTACATTATCATATGAGAAAACAGGAAAGTTATATCCCATAACATAGGATGAAAATTATTAAAAAAATGATGAACCAAATATACTATTGGAACCACACCTCCAAAATTCTGCTTAAAGCATAATATGCTTCATGATGACCGATCTCATTTGTTTCCTAAAAAAGGAGGTTAGTGAGCATTTTAAGGCTAATTTAGTAAAATAACACAATAAGAGAAATGGGAATATTATATACCTGAAAAGTTTGCTTTATTAAGACATAGATAAAATCAATAAGGTCCTCTTCTGCCCCTGAAATAAGAGAAGATGCCAGCTCCATTATGATACACCTGTGTTAAAAAAAAAAAAAGAAAGTCTTAGCACCATGGTCAATCTCTATTGCTCTCCACAGAAAATGAGATTTTCAGCTCTCATTATTTTGTCAATCCAACAAAAGTCAACTAGATTCACCCATTCAACACTCCCAAAACATTTCCTCTTAGCTTATAGCAAATATGCATATCGTTCGATGCAAATGGAGCAGATAAAAAAGAACTCTAGCAAGGGAGGGCAAACAGCTACAATATAGGCTGATCTGCCTACAAGGTGCCATACATGACCATTAAATAAACAAAGTAACAAAGTAAACAAGTACTTTAAAAGAAAAAACAAAGTAAACAAGCACATTTTATGTCAACTTCACATTAAAGTGAAGATGGCTAATAATGACAACTGAAATAGCCAGCTGCTTAGAGATGGCAACAAGGCAGGGTGGGGCGGTGTTTTGCCCACCAAAATCAAAATTTGTAATAAAGTAAGTAATAACAATAAATTGAATTTTAAATTCCAGAAGTGAAGTCTGGAACATACCTGCTTGCATCTTTACCCATAGTATTAATGTTTTTTTCTTTTTCCACCACCTCATCTGCATTACCAGCTTGCTTTACAAATTCACCTTCACCATCAATGGACTGCAGCTTCTCAACCAATGACACAAAAATCCTTTTGGTAATAGAAAAGTCTGTTATTGAAGCCAAGCATCCAATGGCATCCTGACAACACATGATCAGAAGAAATTTGGTGTTTTACATTAAGAAGACATCAATAGGTGTTTCATATTACCAGTAAGCGAATATGCGTGTTTTATATATCAAAGTCGGACAATTTGTTCTGTCAAGGAAGAACTTTTCATTTCATCAAAGTAATTTGAATAAGTCTATCAAATTTCAAACCAGACACTAAGATGAAAGAATGAGAATGTTTACCTTAAGATATAAACGCTTTGCTGGAATGGAATGAATAAATACATCAGTCAGAGCCTGAAGAATCTCCGGAGCACATGATGATAATGCCTTGATATTTTTGGTTGCAGTTTTCTTTGAATAAGTGGCTGGAATTCTGAGCTCTAATTTAGAGTCTCCCATTACAGTATTGTTTGATTCATCAGCATCCTCCCCAGATCTAAGTATATTTTTGTTTTGGTTGACAAGAATCTACAGAAAAAATAACACCACTATAGATATTATACAAGAGAAAAGAAAACAACCGACAAAAGTTATTTGGAAAAAGGATCAACGTAAGGTTCTAGGAATTACAAAACTAATGGTAACAACAATGAAAACAAAACAAAAGTTACCTGTATGGCAAAAGCAATATTTTCATGCATAAGCGAGTCCTCCTTAAGAATATCAATTAAAAGTGCAGCCAAAGCTTTAAACCTCTTGTGCGTATCAATAGGATAATGACAAAAGGCAGGTAGTAATCCCCAGAGGCTATGACCGTGAGCTTGCAGATCTTGACGAATTACAGACTTTTTTACTGAATAAAGTGGAAAAGGAAAAGACAAAAGTCAAAACAGAAAAATATTAGAAAATGGCAAAAACTCTTAGGACTAAACACACAGAGTAAAAGCACCGAATGTTAAGCTAGATGGCTCCAACATTTTAAATCAGCCAACAGGATGTTAAGCCATAATGCAAAATTAAAAACAATGGAGCCACTTAGAGAAGCCAAATAAAGTGAAACAATATTTAAGTCGCTTCGCACAGCTAACAGTTTTGCAACTACTGACTAGAAATGATAATGAGATATAAAATTTCAGCATTCATTAAAATAATAAGAATGACAGGTCCTAATCCCTAAATAAGCTCTCTAACCTCAGGATCATAATGTTGACTGAATCCTTGGCCTACAAAATACCCAGAAAGAATAATAATCTGATAGATTCACAACAATTTAACCTAAAACCTTTCAAGGTGCCATTTTATGTGCGTCATTATCTTTCAACTATTAAATCTAGTCATAATCATGATGTGAAGAAAATTTCAGAGTAAGAAAAATACCTTTACAACTTGCTTGCTGAAAGGATTTTGCAAGTGGCACTATATGCTCCATATAATAGCTAAGAGATGCTCCAACGACATAGTCTTTCAATATGGGTACCAACCACATGTTTGAATGCATTAAGTTATCAACAGCAAGGGTTATAGGCAAAAGAGTCAGCATCCTCTCTGGCCCGATAACAGTAACCACTGATCCTACACAATTCTGAAGCTGCAAATTATAACAGAAAAAGGATATCAGTAGTTTTCCAGTGATCACCATGGAAGATACAGCAATCACAAGCTGAAGTAGTGAACCTTAAACATAGGATTAGTAAAACATAATATGACATTTTGTTGTCATGATGTTAAACCATAATCAGATAAATTATTTGGATGCAACATGGACGTATAAAATGTGGCAAACATAGCATACTTTTCAAACTAAATGCATTAAAAATTGGTATTAAAATTAATCGTGCAGAAAGAGAGGAATATGCAGGCTTCATCTTACTTGACCATCTTATAATGCCAATCATGCCAACTAAACAGAACAAGTTTGCCAGAACATAAATAAAAGACAAGAAAAACAACAAAGCCTTCATTGTTCCAGACCAATTACTCAATTTTTACACTTATCATCTATATTTTTGAATTAGCAATCTCTTCATTTTACTAAACCTTAGCCACTCTTTGCGAGTTTATTCAAGTACATGTCAGATGAACAATGTATCAAAAAGTACAAGGAAGATATATCAACAGGAGCATGCAAGAGTAAATTTTAGTAGAGAAACAAAGAACTTGATGAAATAATAACTTAAATTCAGTAAAACATCATAACACAAACAGCATTTTGATAAATTTAAAACCACAATACTTCTCAAAAAGGGAACAAGCAAAAATGGTTGAGTGAAGACTTACATGGTTTGTGTTAGATGTGTTCCCACTAGTGCGATTCATTAAGTCAGCAAGTTTATGTACAATGCCCTTCATAAATATATATGAGGATTCTCCTACAATCAATTGAATCACAAAATTAAGCAGAAATTGATGCACAATAAACGTGCATATTTTTGTCTGAGTATGAAGAATACAAGCCTAACAAACATATAGGTCCCAACTACGATTCCACAGATTCTTCAGTCCTAGGTTCTTGACGAAACTATAAGTCTCTCCATAGTACACCAGAGATCAAACTTGTCAGATTGCTGCTCATTTGTTTTTATTTTTTATCATTGATACAATATCTTTTTTATAAATTAGGCTTATTTCTAAAAGGTAATTTATGTAATTTAAGCTCTTACTATTACTGAGGGGTTTCTACTTTAGGGTTCACAAAGTGTGCCTGTATTAGGCTATATACTAACTTAAAAACGAAGACCACCAATTTTGAATTAAATAATTCTCAGATTTGTTTCCCTTGCCTTTTTAACTATGCTTCCTCCTAAGGGGGTTTTAACTCAATCAGTTCAAGCAGTTGACCATATCATCTCTAATTATTTAATATACCATGCCTGCAACATTTTTTCACTGCAAGCCAATTATCACGTTTGTGCCCATTAATTTTGGTGATAAAGGTTAAGGGTGCTGAGCCATCTCAATTTGAAGTACTAGCTAATGTAAACACTCACCTAAAACAGTCCCAAAACATAAGGACGCATAAAACACACCAGACCATTATGCCTTTAGCACATTTATCTCGAGAAGATTCCTCCTAATCACATGTTTAATATGATTAGCAATAATAACTCAGGAGATATATGAGATGAACAATAGTAGTAAAGACACAACGCAGCCAAGCTCTTCCTTATAGCAGTTCAAGGACATAGCAATGAAAAAACAGTTGTGACTCATATGCAGCAAATAAAAAATAATAATCCAGCATACCAAGTTTCTGAAACAAAACAGTCAAGACAGCCAAAACATGCTCGTTTGGAATTCCATCACTTGAACTTAGGGTATTCTCAAAGATTGAACATATAGATTTTATTGCATCGGCTTCCTCACTACCAAGGCCATTGTTATCGGATGAAAGAGACTTCAGATCTATATGGTGGCTAATCAACTCCTTCATAATATCTGATGCATGTGATGCCACGCTAGCCTCAGAAGACAAAAGAGCTACATCAAAACTACAACATTATCAGAAGAACAAGAACTTTTAAATTTCAAGTTTGCTATCAAAATATCCATAGAAAGCATTAAAATTAGCAGTAACAATGCGTATTCCACTGCATTAAAGGATAGAGAAAAACTCTACACCTCACATGAGAAACAAAACTAAACATCCACAGAAAGAAATTTATTTCTTTATTGCACCTAGATCAATCAACTAAGAATGCATGTGCTATAATATGGTAAATTGCTAAGAATTAATGCTTTAATTGAAACTTGGCTATATTAGACACGGAATAAGGGTAGTAATTGTAAAACATCAACCTAGTGAACAACATGTCAAAATATTCCGGAACTTTTAAGATGAGTTTTAATATGTAGCAGAAAAGCAATGACATGTAGGAAAATTGGCACAGATGATTTTCTAGGAATGTTACAATTAAAAATCTTAAGTCCAAGAACTTCCATATCTAAAAAAAGTTTGAACTCCGTGAGCAATTGTGCATGGTAGAAAAACCAATTTACATTAATGAGTTCAGGAGCTGATATTACAAACAACAACACTATACATAAATCTCCACAGATTCATCACAAGCAGTAATGAAATTGTTCATTCAAAAAAGCAGTTCCAATCAACTATATTCTAGTGCTGTTTACAGGAAAGACAGAACAGAAGGCAATGATAATCCACTATACCTAACAATTGCTTGTCAGACAAGCAAAACAAAGTTTACTGATGCCAAAGTCCATTACTAATTGTGAAGACAATAATAATTCTCCAATATCTTCATATCAGCGAAAATAATAATAAATACACTTGTCAAATAATAACAATAATAAATAAATAAACATGTCAAAATAAACATATCAAAAAAATACCTGCTAACGAATCACAAACTAAAGGAGTGTGCTTCGTCCAGGAGTTTGAGTCTACAGCATAAAGTTTATCTACAGCACATTTTAACAAAGTTGCGGCAGATATAAGAGTGTCAACAGGATTCTTCTCCCCAGAGACATAAGAAGAAAGAGAAACTATAATGTTCTCCGTCACTGGTATAATCGCTTCAGCATTTGAGCTCCCAAAAAATACTTCAATGGTTTTATGAATGTTCCGTGTAAGAATAGAGAACTCAGAACTAGTAAGTTTACATAGTTCTGATAAAATTTTCAAACGGATTGTGGCAGAGAGATATGGAACAGTAAGCTTCAGCACATTTAACATATGAAGGACCTCCAAATGTTCAGGATTCGATAATGTTTCATCCTTAGAATCATCTGCACTTTTTATGGTGTTTAAGGTCAGTGCAACACGCATATGCCTTTTTAGCAAGGAAAGTACCAATTTACTTGCCTCCTTCATAACATCTGAGGACTGGAAAGACTTAAAAAACTTCTCAAGATATTCTTGAGCACATCTCCGAACCTGCAACACAATATTAAATCAACTTATCAAATTACTTTACTTTTTTCCCCCATTTAATAACTATGGCTAGCAAGGTGCTAGCTTTATTCCACAAAGAGTAGTTCTTTTAAGGGTTTATTCAATTTCAGTATTAATTTAAGGGTCAGTCTCAAGTACACTGGATTGGAGATGTGTGTTGCTCTGAATGCACTTTACACAATTACACACTTCGGCTCTTCACTTCTCTTGACATTTAGATATGGGGATATAACCTCCAAGGATCCTCTAAATGCATAGAAAAACTTAGGTTAATCTATCCATACCAGTGCCAGAAACATGCATATCTGACACTCGAGTAACATAGTGCACTAATGCAAGAACATACAATCTCCAACACAAATGGAAAAGCTAGTTGCTTGAACCCTTGGTTCATAGCATTAATTGACAGGAACTACCTCTTGTCAAATCCCATATGTGAATTTAGAAGCTTTCCTTCTAAAGCATGATTATTCATTGAAGACCAGAAAACAATAAAATGATGCTGAGGACAATAACAGGACATAATGCAAACAGACCATAACATTCATCAGATATACAGACTGAGCAATAAAATAAATATGCAATGGTTGTAAAAGATTGAATTTTAAACACAATAGACCGGTATAAAAATAAAACCATGCATTATTATATTCTTGAGTATCATATCCAAAAGGTCACTTAAGCTTAAGAAAACAACAAGAAGAAGTAAACAATGCCTCGATACCTTGGGTCGTTTATCAATGGCGAATCCAAGCAATGACTCTAGACCAAACTGAACCGAGTGCCAATCCTGCAAATCAGAAAACCCGACAAGCAACAACCCCAAACACTTCACCCCACTTCTCAAACTCGCAACTCCCAATCCCTCCTTCCCCAATACTGTCACCACAACTTCCACCGCCTCCTTTGCCTTCCCACTGGCAATCCCTCCTTTCGGCACCGCCGGAACCACAAGCGACAAGAACGTCAGAAGCGCACCGATAGCTGTCGAATCAAGGGTGGCTGCTGAATCATCATCGAGGGCAGAAATGGAGGCAGCAAAGTAAGCCGGCGGAGATAAAGGAAGCGACTCAGATGAAAGGATGGAACGCATGGCGGCAGCAGTGGCGATTAGGTGGCGGTGCTGTGGGGCTGATGATTTTGAATAACGATCCATGAGTTGCTGACAGATATCGGACCCATCTTTCAAAGGGATTTCGTTTTCGTTGTCGAATTCCTTCGGGGTTTCTTTATCGTCTAACGGGGAATTTGGGGTCTGTTTTTTCTTCATGGTGGCGATTTCGTTCAGATTTTGGGGGCGGATTTAGGGTTTAACAGGGGGGTGATGGTGAAGAAGGGTTTAACAGGGTTTTTCCTGTTTTTCCCAAAAATAAGTTATTGCATAGATGTCCTCAGACTATAATCTAATATTTTAAAATTTCCCTGAACTTTGAAATATTCTAATTTAATCTCTAAAATATTAACATTGTGAAAATGTTACATTTGGTACCTATACTTTCATAAATTTTCTAATGTGGTACCTGTGTTTTAAAAATATCCAATGTGGTAATTCAACAATCAATTTGTTTGATCATAGTTAATGTACTTGGGAGGTCCCTATATTATAGTGATGGATCAAATTAGTCTCTTTATAATTAAATAGATCAATTTAATCTCTATACTATAAAAATTTTTAAATAAGTCCAAATTGTAACAAAGTTAATAATTGTTGTATAAAATATGTAGTGAAAATTATTTTTCTTTTAATTGTAGTTCAATTCCAAACAAAAGATTTCATTTACTAAACCATTAAAACTTTGAAAATGTTAAATTTGTTAAATAGTGAATGATATTTTCTAAATAGTAAATGTTAACTTCTTTACAATTTGGCCTTATTTGATTCTATTTAATAGTATAGAGAATTAATCGATTTACTTAATAATAGAGGGACTAATTTGATCAAGTCCTTATAATACGAGAACCTCTCGATACATTAACCATTTTATTATGATAATTGGTGTTAGTATTGATAGTGAATTACTAAAGCAGCCAATAAAAATTCAATATGTAGATTTTTTTCTCAAATCATCAAGTTTATAACTCTACTTGGATAATAAAACATTGTATGAAAATTAAATAAAACAATAAATTAAATTAAATTAAAAATAAATAACTAAACATATAATTAATGACAAAAAATAAATAATAACTTTATTGATACATAAAGATTATTATTATTTTATTAAAAAGGCAAGGAGCCTCATGAGTCGTGATTAATTTGCAAGGTTTGAAATATGAATATGAAATAATTATTAATGGCAAAACCTGAACTGCTCCTTAAAGTGGATTTTCTTTTTAAAAAAATGTTAATGTAGGGTACGGCGGGTTGGATTTTTTTGGACAAAGGTATAGAACGGTTATAATAATTACTTGTTTTCTCTTGCCCCACTGCACCATATGAAATTATCATTTTATCATTGTATATATAATTATTGGAATGGTAAAAATATAATAATGTCTTATAAAAAAAAGTTCATATGTTTTATGCTTAATTTTTTTTAAAAAAATATGATTAAATATTTACTTGAATTTAAAAAAATTAAGAAATTAAACATGAGTAGCAAAAATTAAATTGAAGTGAAGTAGGATGGGACGAGGATAGATGCATTCAACGTCTATGGGTTAAGATTATACATCCATAGTAGAGCAAGACAGATTGTGAAATAGAGCATGCCAACTATAGAGTGCCAGTAAATTTAGCAACATTTGCCCCGCCTCACTCTATTGTCATCGATTACTCACGAATTATAAATATTATTAAATATTTTAGTGAAAATTATGTTTTGGCATAGGTCCCAAGGCCCTATAAATAGTGTGTTTAATGAGAGGGGATTACGTGGGGACAGAGATATAATTAGAGTAAGGTAAGATAATTGATTTATGGTGTTAGAATCCAATGGTAAGGCTTGTCCTTGCAGTTTTAGACTCTTAGGACAATGCCGTTCAGTCACTACTCCGTACACGCGGTTACGATTTGTACGTTTATTGCAATTAATTGGATTTCTTTTCTTTTGAAATTATTGATATTAAAATATGTATACAACCCACCAACAAATCCATTGTCGTCCAGTGGTTAGGATATCTGGCTTTCACCCAGGAGACCCGGGTTCAATTCCCGGCAATGGAATTATATTTTGTTTATTTCATTTTACATTGATTAAATTATGCTACTAGTCCTTGCACTTTTACGAAAGTTATGGATTTAATCCCCAGTGATGGAAATAAATTTTGTTTATTTCATTTTAAATTTGTTAAAATTTATTATTAGTCCTTGCGCTTTGCAAAAGTTGTGAATTTGATCCATATAATTTAATTTGATTAGTTTTAGTCCTTACACTTTTCAAAATTTTAGTTGTGAATTTAATCCATATACTTTAATTTACTTTGCAAAATCTGTGAATTTAATCACTATACTTTAATTTGGTTGATTTTAGTTCCTATACTTTTCAAATTTTAAATTTTCAATCATCGCAAAATGATAGTTGTTAAATTCATTTGGCCAAGTTTTGTTATTTCTAAAATTGATGCACCGAACATATTATCATATGTGTAATACCATGTCAATTTATTATTTCCACATATTACTCATTAAAAATATAGTTAATAGATTAACAATTGTTATTTGCATCGAGACTGAAATTTTAAAATTAAAAAGTATGGGGACTTAGAATAATTCAATTGGGGAATATGGATCGAGTATACAAATCTACGCATAATATAATACTAGTAATTAAATTTAACCAACCAAAATTAACTATTAATTTTTATTCAAGAGTAAAAGTTCAAAACTAGAAAAAGTATAGGGACCAAATTTGACTAATTTGAAAAGTAAATGGATTAAATTTAATCAAATTAAATATTAGAGACTAAATCTACAATTCCCATAAAGTAGAGTGACTAATAGTAGAATTTAACCTTTTATATTCAATGAGAAATTTAATTATGGGTTAATATACGATTTGGTACCTTATTTTGGCTGTAGTGTTTAGTTTGGTAATTTGATTTTTCTGTCCAAAATTAATGCTTAAGTTTCGCTTCAATATTCAAATTGGTATGTGTTTTTCCAAATTGATACTTAAATTTTTTCAGTTAAGCACTTGAGTTTGGTTTTAATTTTTAATTTTAATTTAGTACTTAAGTTTTTTATCCCAATTATCTACGTTATTTTAAAGTATCGTAGTACACGTGTCAAATATTTGGGCCACATGATACCATTTGACTTATGTATCAAATTTAACATTAAAGCCAAACTTAAAAATTAAATTGAGACAAAAGAAAATTTATATACCAAATTAAATATTAAAAGTAAGTTCAAATGCCGAATGACATATTAATCCTTTAATTATCCACTAAATTAAGTGAAATTATGACTTGTTATTAGAGATGTACACAGGTCAAGTGAAGTACAATTCCAATAATTTTTTCAAATCGTTGCTCAGCCTAAGCCATATTCACCCAAAGGTCACATTTCACTGTTTACAATATATTGGGGACTATTTATGCAATTTACCCTAGATAGTTTGTAAGACAATTAAATAGAAGCACAGCGTTCCCCTTCAACAGAAAGTGATGAAACGTCCTTCGTGAGCAGAGACCTAAAAAAGCAGACTCTTTAAAAAAGGAAGGGTCAAGGGGGGAAGAAATAGCCATGTGTTCCGCCGGAGCTGCCGTCACAAACACCGTCAACGGCGGAAACAATGAAAACAAGGCAATGGGTTTTCTTCTCGTCTTCTTCCCCGAAGCCATCCACAACAAAATTATCGGCAACTCCATTAATAATACCACCACCAATAATAAAACATCATCATCAAGATTCATTAAAAGAACAAATCCCAATCTCCTTTTCACCAAAGCTCGATTCACCATTTCCATGTGCGCTATTTTAGTTTCCCTCACTCTTCTCTTCTTCACTCTCTCAACTCTTGAACCTTCCTCTTCTTCTATGTGGGATTTTAAACCTCTGCATGTACTCAAGAAAAAACCCAATGTCATTTCGTCTTCTTCTTCGTTCGCTTTACATGGGATGGGTACTTTGTATAGACGTGGAACAACCGCCATGGACGAGCTTATCATTTGCCATGTTGTTGAAGATATAGCCGAAGATGAACTCAAGCTTTTCTTAAGAGTCTTACATAGATCCGGTATCACTTCAAGAGCTGACATTGTTTTCCTTTTTGGGTCTTCTTTATTATCTTCTAAATTCAGCTTTTTGATTCATGAAGAGAACGAGTCATTCTCGAAACTCATTCGATATTACAACGAGTTGAATACTACGAGTTCCCGTGACTCAGTCTTTCGTTTCAACTCGACCCAGTTTTGGAAATCTGGGAAGAAAGATATGGGAGAACCGATTTGGGGAAAGAAGGGGAGAGGGAATTATAGTAGTTCAAATGAAGATGAAAGTGAGTCAACTCGGTTGATTTATGGCTCAGTTGTGGGGTTTGATGTGAATGAGTTGGATCCTGAGAACTCGTTGGGTGGGTTTTTGGATTATATTCCACTAAGTTTAAGAAGATGGGCTTGTTATCCAATGTTATTAGGAAAATTGAGGCGAAATTTCAATTATGTAATGTTATTAGATGTTAAGAGTTTACTGTTACTCAGTGATCCGCTCGGCCGTGTTAGGAGTCGGAGTTCCGAGTCCATTTATTTATTTAGCAGCTGCAGCAACAACAGTAAAAGTAACTCGGAGAAAACTCAGTCTCATTGTCGGGTAAACTCGGCGATTTTGATGGGTGGAGTTAGGGGAACACGGAGGTTAGCCAATGCAATGTTGACTCAGGTTGTTAGAGCTACAATACGGCAGCATAAGAATAAGAACCCGGTATCTGAGTCGGGAATTTTCAGTCAACTTGTCGGCAATGGCTATATAATGAAGAATGTAGAGTTGACAACATTGACCGAGTCATTTCAAGAAGCGGGTTCACTCAGTGGGTTGAGTTCTGACTCAGTTGAAGGTTATTCAATAATCCAACGTGGTAATGGTAATCGTGATAGTAGTTCCATGATTACGAATCTAATATGTTTATGTGAAGCAGATTCTTCTGTTTATAGGGATTGTTAATTAGTACATTATTTATTTTTCAAATATTTATAATTTATATTTAATATTTGTGTTCACATACACATTTAAAATTAAAAATTAAATATATAAGGGTATAGAATGTTTATTAATATTCCACATTCATCATCAATTTTGATTAACATAAAAAAAATTAACTATTTGAGTCGATTCCTTCAAATGAAGTCTTGAAAATATTGTCTATCTGGTAGTTAGTCTTATCAGGTAGTTAGTCTCAGGGACGAAGTCAAAAAATTATTTTAAAGGGTCAAAAATGAATTGTAAATTATTGAAGGGATTAAAGTGTAATTTTACAATTATATCATGTAACTTCATAAAAAATTAAGGGATTAAATGAAAAATCTACCATTTGGGCCTTTGTCTTCATCTTTGGTCGTACGAACCCCTAACAATGATCAATATTGTTCCTAAATTGAGTTAGGGTTTTGTCTCCTAAAATCGATGAAAGCATGAGCCTGAGGTGAGGTTCATAAGGTGAAACTGATTCATCAAATCAGACCATTTTTAGATCAAGTGATACCACCTCTCCCTGACAATGACCTATATGTTATAAGTCGATGGTTTGAAACCCATCAGACACATGACATGTTTGTCCCCTTGGTAAGTAGTTTTGGCCTGATGAAGTGTTCTTACTCTATAAACCTTATCTCGAATTCTCATCAAAGTCAGAAAACAAAAACCTAAGCTCGACTCAAAGAAATATAAACCATTATTAAGGGTTCAGTCATCTGCTCAATAAACAATACTTCCAAAACTTATCTAAAAAAAATTAGCCCCTAAACACAGCCATTTTTTAGAAATAAAAAAAATGTAAACATATTAAGTTTTTTTAGAATAAAAATTATTGTTTTTTAATATATACTAAATATTTTAGATTAAAAAGATATTGTTCCATGATCATAAAAATAAATTCATGTGAAGTAGAATCTGAATTTTATAAGAATTCTTAGCAAAATAACAATATATATATTGGCCACTATATATATTGAAATAATATATGTGGAAGAGTTTTTTGTCGTTTAAAAGAAGAAATTGTCTGGTTGGTGCAAGACAATAAAGAGCAAAGAGTGGGAGAAATTTAGGATTTTGGCATTTACATGTATTTAATATTTTTGCAACATTTATTTTCCATACTAACTCTTAAAAAATCTAATTTATAAATAGAAATTACTTTTAAGCATGGGAGATGAATCATAATTTGACGGGAGAAAACGTAATTTTATCACTAATTAACTTGTATAATTTCATAAAATTTGAAGGGGGTTAAATGAATAATTTACCCTTTTTTTTGGAAGCAAGGCTACTCAAGTCTTTTTATCTTCACCCTTATGTCACGGGGCTAGATATTTTGTCTTGCGATTCATGCAGTCTTGGGCGATCTGTTCGCTCCAAATTCGCCTAAGTCAACTTTTACTCCCAAAAGTGAGGATTCCTTTAGAATTCCTCTAAGGCACCAATCTGTATAGCGGAAGCGATTGTGCCAAAAGAAGCTACAAATAAACAACATAAAGCCAAAGAAATAATGCAAACACCTTGTGTGTGCTCTTTCTGTTTTTTTTTATAAGATACTTTTGGCATAAATCACTTCCGCTCTACAAATTGGTGTATTGGAGGGGTTATTATGGAAGTCTCACTTGAGTAAAAGCTGACTTAGGTGAGTTTGAACGAACGGATTGCCTAAGACCGCATAGATCGCGAGACGAAAGATCTAGCTCCGTGACACTTATACATAAAACAGACATGAAAACTACTTAAAAAAATAACTAACAAATAGTTTATAATTAAAAATTTATACAAATTTTTTCACTTGAAAAAAAAGTTTTGGCCCTATATATGTTCCTATATTAGAAGTTAAATTGTATTTTGTCCCTTCTACTTATAAAATAGACAAAGTAGTTCCATTTTTTTTTTTGCATGAATAAGTTTTAGTTAATACTTTTATCTAAATATTTTTTGGTGAATTACAAAAAAAAGGACAAAGTCTTAACATCAATACAACTAGCACGACTTAAACTTAGGCCAACTTAGGGCGATGAACGCCCTCACCATTATATCAACACGCGAAATTTTATTTTTGCTTATTTTAAGGACACAAGTCTGCACAGATTTTCTTGAAATGCTTACCCACATTTATTTATTTTGCTTTAGTTTAATGAAGAAAAAACTATTGCATTTTCAGATATTTAAAATGTAATTCAACCATTAAATTTTGATTTTTTAATTTTAGGTTAAATATATATAAATATAATATAAATATTTAATATATTAATATATAATCATAATGTACAAATACATCACAAATATACAAATTTAAAAAGATCTCAATGGAAAATCCTCTT
The DNA here is from genome assembly GCF_025698545.1 of Gossypium raimondii. Taxonomy (NCBI): domain Eukaryota; kingdom Viridiplantae; phylum Streptophyta; class Magnoliopsida; order Malvales; family Malvaceae; genus Gossypium; species Gossypium raimondii. The sequence continues at coordinate 1,703,907 of NC_068575.1, forward strand.
CTGCTTTTAATTTGGTCACAATTAGGCAAGTAAGTGCATACCAAAAGCAAAATTTAGGCGCCCCTTCTTTAAATAAATATGTACAATAAATAATAAATAAATAAAGGTGCATTTCATTTAATTATTTAAATAAAAAAGTAGACTTTATTATAACACCGTCAACGTGTAGTGTATGCAACGGTGGCAGTTAATGTTGGAATTCCCACTAAGTAATGCCTTTATTGTTCCTTTGAATCAATTAAATTAATAAACTAAACTTATTTGACTTTAATAATTTATTATTATTTTCATTTTATATATGAAAATGGATGATACAAATTATGGTAAATGCACATTGTACAGATTTATTGAATTGTTCTCTTTATTATTAAATAGATCAAAGTTAATTCTTCTACAGTTAACAAGAATTAAATAATATCAGATTGGAATAAAATTAGTATTTTAAAGTTTTATGGTTTTATAAATGAAATTATTTCTTTTAAATTGAACTGCAATAAGGGGGAGTCGTAAAATTTTTGAGGATGTTGAAATAAAGTTGTGTTTTTTTTTGTGATAGTAAAAGTGAAATTTCACCATTTTAATAACTTATATCTTTATAACTTTTAAAAGATTAAATCAATTTTTTCTCATTCTTGAACGGCCAAATGTAATGATCCAAAATACGTGGGCACCAAAAAGTACATTATCGGACCTCCATCTTAGTAAACCGAGTCATAAATAATTATTAGAAGTAATTATGAGTTCAGTTGAGTACTTAATTAGGTATTAATTAGGTGAATTTAGTCTAATTAAGAATAATTAAGAACAAAGATTAAATAGAGTAAAGGGTAAAAGTTTAATTATAGATTAAAAGAAAGTATAAAGGATCAAAATGAGAATTAAGCCATATTTGGAATATGAGGCGGCAAACATTAAAACAAAAATCTAAGATTTTTGTTAAGTTATAAATTATATTAAATTAATTCAAAATAACTATATTATAAGATTTTTATATGATAAATAAGTTATGATTTTGACAAATGGATGGTGATAAAATAATACATGTTTAATTAAAATATGTACATATTTTTAGTTTATAGATTTAATTTGCTTATTAATTAAGTATAAGATATTTATTATTAGTTATTATTAAATTAAAAGATATTTAATAATAAATTATGATTTTGCCAAGTGTATGGTAAACATAAGATACAAGTGTATTATATTTATTTACTTAGAAATTAAGTAAAAGATAATTATTAATTAAATAATTATATTATGAGATTTTTATTTGATAAACAAATTAAGTAGTGACAATTGTATGGCATTGATGGAGTACAAATGTGAATATATGATTAAATATTTAATAGATATTTAGAATAATATATATATATATATATGAAATAGAAAAGAAATAAGAAAGAAACAGAAAGCTTAAAACGAAACAGAGAAGGAAAGAAGGAAAGAAAGAAAAGGGAAATTGGGGTTTTGAAGTTTCAAGCTTAATTTGGTAAGTCAAATTAGTCTCTTTTCTTCAAAATTTAATGTTTTTGGAATCCTAGAGTGAAATACTCTTAGATTTAAGTTGAAATTTTGAAAGTTAATAGAAAAAGAATAAAAAGAAAAAGAAACAAAAGAAGAACAGAAAAGAAACAGAGAACAAAACGAAAACAGGGGAAGAAAAAGGGAAAGAAAAGAAAAGGGAAAAATTGGGATTTTAAAGCTTCAAGTTTAATTGGTAAGCTAAATTTAGCCTTTTCTCTTAATTTTGATATTTTAGAAGCTTTAAAATAAAGTTTTGTTGAAATTAAGTGCAGGTTATGGAAGTTCATAGGTTTTGAACATGATTCATATAAAAATTAAGGGATTAAATGAAAAATCTACCATTTGGGCCTTTGTCTTCATCTTTGGTCGTTTAACCCCTAACAATGATCAATATTGTTCCTAAATTGAGTTAGGGTTTTGTCTCCTAAAATCGATGAAAGCATGAGCCGAGGTGAGGTTCATAAGGTGAAACGATTCATCAAATCAGACCATTTTAGATCAAGTGATACCACCTCTCCCCGACAATGACCTATATGTTATAAGTCGATGGTTTGAAACCCATCGACACATGACATGTTTGTCCCTTGGTAAGTAGTTTTGGCTCGATGAAGTGTTCTTACTCTATAAACCTTATCTCAATTCTCATCAAAGTCGAAAACAAAAACCTAAGCTCGACTCAAAGAAATATAAACCATTATTAAGGGTTCATCATCCGCTCAATAAACAATACTTCCAAAACTTATCTAAAAAAATTAGCCCTAAACACAGCCATTTTTAGAAATAAAAAATGTAAACATATTAAGTTTTTTAGAATAAAATTATTGTTTTTAATATATACTAAATATTTTAGATTAAAAAGATATTGTTCCATGATCATAAAAATAAATTCATGTGAAGTAGAATCTGAATTTTATAAGAATTCTTAGCAAAATAACAATATATATATTGGCCACTATATATATTGAAATAATATATGTGGAAGAGTTTTTTGTCGTTTAAAAGAAGAAATTGTCTGGTTGGTGCAAGACAATAAAGAGCAAAGAGTGGGAGAAATTTAGGATTTTGGCATTTACATGTATTTAATATTTTTGCAACATTTATTTTCCATACTAACTCTTAAAAAATCTAATTTATAAATAGAAATTACTTTTAAGCATGGGAGATGAATCATAATTTGACGGGAGAAAACGTAATTTTATCACTAATTAACTTGTATAATTTCATAAAATTTGAAGGGGTTAAATGAATAATTTACCCTTTTTTTGGAAGCAAGGCTACTCAAGTCTTTTTATCTTCACCCTTATGTCACGGGCTAGATATTTTGTCTTGCATTCATGCATTTGGCATCTGTTCGCCCAAATTCGCTAAGTCAACTTTTACTCCAAAAGTGAGGATTCCTTTAGAATTCTCTAAGCACCAATCAGATGAATGAAGCGATTGCCAAAAGAAGCTACAAATAAACAACATAAAGCCAAAGAAATAATGCAAACACCTTGTGTGTGCTCTTTCTGCTTTTTTATAAGATACTTTTGGCATAAATCACTTCCGCCTACAAATTGGTGTATTGAGGGTTATTATGGAAGTCTCACTTGAGTAAAAGTCGACTTAGGTGAGTTTGAACGAACGGATTGCCTAAGACCGCATAGATCGCGAGACAAAGATCTAGCTCCGTGACACTTATACATAAAAATGTATATGAAAACTACTTAAAAAATAACTAACAAATAGTTTATAATTAAAATTTATACAAATTTTTCACTTGAAAAAAGTTTTGGCCCTATATATGTTCCTATATTAGAAGTTAAATTGTATTTTGTCCTTCTACTTATAAAATAGACAAAGTAGTTCCATTTTTTTTTTGCATGAATAAGTTTTAGTTAATACTTTTATCTAAATATTTTTGGTGAATTACAAAAAAAGGACAAAGTCTTAACATCAATACAACTAGCACGACTTAAACTTAGCTAACTTAGGCATGAACGCCTCACCATTATATCAACACGAAATTTTATTTTGCTTATTTTAAGGACACAAGTCTGCACAGATTTTCTTGAAATGCTTACCCACATTTATTTATTTTGCTTTAGTTTAATGAAGAAAAACTATTGCATTTTCAGATATTTAAAATGTAATTCAACCATTAAATTTTGATTTTTTAATTTTAGGTTAAATATATATAAATATAATATAAATATTTAATATATTAATATATAATCATAATGTACAAATACATCACAAATATACAAATTTAAAAAGATCTCAATGGAAAATCCTCTTCTGCTTTTAATTTGGTCACAATTAGGCAAGTAAGTGCATACCAAAAGCAAAATTTAGGCGCCCTTCTTTAAATAAATATGTACAATAAATAATAAATAAATAAAGGTGCATTTCATTTAATTATTTAAATAAAAAGTAGACTTTATTATAACACCGTCAACGTGTAGTGTATGCAACGGTGGCAGTTAATGTTGGAATTCCACTAAGTAATGCCTTTATTGTTCCTTTGAATCAATTAAATTAATAAACTAAACTTATTTGACTTTAATAATTTATTATTATTTTCATTTTATATATGAAAATGGATGATACAAATTATGGTAAATGCACATTGTACAGATTTATTGAATTGTTCTCTTTATTATTAAATAGATCAAAGTTAATTCTTCTACAGTTAACAAGAATTAAATAATATCAGATTGGAATAAAATTAGTATTTTAAAGTTTTTATGGTTTTATAAATGAAATTATTTCTTTTAAATTGAACTGCAATAAGGTGAGTCGTAAAATTTTTGAGGATGTTGAAATAAAGTTGTGTTTTTTTTTGTGATAGTAAAAGTGAAATTTCACCATTTTAATAACTTATATCTTTATAACTTTTAAAAGATTAAATCAATTTTTTTCTCATTCTTGAACGGCCAAATGTAATGATCCAAAATACGTGGGCACCAAAAAAGTACATTATCGGACCTCCATCTTAGTAAACTGAGTCATAAATAATTATTAGAAGTAATTATGAGTTCAGTTGAGTACTTAATTAGGTATTAATTAGGTGAATTTAGTCTAATTAAGAATAATTAAGAACAAAGATTAAATAGAGTAAAGGGTAAAAGTTTAATTATAGATTAAAAGAAAGTATAAAGGATCAAAATGAGAATTAAGCCATATTTGGAATATGAGGCGGTAAACATTAAAACAAAAATCTAAGATTTTTGTTAAGTTATAAATTATATTAAATTAATTCAAAATAACTATATTTAATTTATTATAAGAAATTTCATATATGTATGACATGTATATTATGTTATGAGATATGATTGACAAAGATTATAAGCATAATACACGTGTTTATGAATGTAAAATAATGTACATATCTTACATCTAGATAATTTCAGACATCTACCTTATCCGCAGTCCAACTATAGAGCGTTTCTTGCTCGAATTAATGTAACTATGTCACTATCTTTAACACCTTCACTCCGATACCAATGACTCTACCTAACCTCCCTTAGTAGTATGGCACATATCTGATGATGTAGGCATGGCACATTCACTTTTTGGACAATCTCGGATGAAATGATCTGTGGACCCGCATTGAAAACACCGTCGAGTTATCTTTCAACATTCGCCATAGTACTTCTTTCCATAATGTTCACAGTCGGGGATATCAATATTTCGTGAAGGTCCCTTTACACTACCTATAGAAACAGTAGTCTGTTTACCCCGATTTTTATCACCCAGATCCGATCTGAAACTTGACCTCCAATTGCCTTTGAATTCTCTCAATCTTTTTGGTAAAGAATTAGAACTAGCAATTCCAGCTCGTTTCCTATTCGATTTAATCATTTCAGGCTTTTTGTCTAGCCCCAAAACTTGTTCTACCATTTTTGCTCTTTCAACCAAATCTACAAATTTCGAATTATGTGACACCAATTGACTCGATTTCATCTCTCAATCCTCGTAAAATCTCTTACACATCGTCTTGGAATGAACTCAGGATATCGCTCAATCAAGAAAATTCTCTTTCATAATCCATTACTGATAGGTTACCTTGCTTCAACATTAGAAATTCCTGCTTTAAAATCTTCAATATATAGCTCTCCAACATACTTCTTCTGAAATTCCTTCTAAAATAATTCCCATGTTACCTGTTCTACTGGAAAATGTCAGATTACAAATTCCCACCACAGATAAGCCTCACCCTGAAGTAATGAAATGGCACAGATTAAGCATTCCTGGGGGTACATTCTAATTACTGCAAAACTCGTTTAGTTGATTCTATCCAATTCTCTGCTCTATATATGGATAAACTCCTATCAGACCCATAAATTCTGTAGCACCATATTTTCTTAGCTCTTTTATCGGGGCCCGTCTTTGAGTTGGTACAGAAGTTGTAGCATGAACAATCCCCGCTACTCTTTGTAGAGCATCGACAATAATTCTTAACAAGTGTGAGTTATCTCTATCTCTTTATTCATTTAAAGGTTGATTTCTTCTAGGATTTACACTAGGTGTTATCGACTCTGTTTCATCTAACCCATAAAATTCTTCTTTTCTGGTATACATTTCTTCATCTATATCATTTACTCTTTCATCAGACATCTTTAATCTATAAAACAAAAACAAATAAATAGATCAGCATCCAAAACTCCCAACTTACTTTTAACTCAACAGTGACATGTACTACTAGACTTATTTTCGAGCTCGATTTAGCCCGAGAATCGACTAAACCTATTAGCTCTGATACCAATAATTGTAACACCCCCTAACCTTAAACCGTCACCGAAATAGGTTTACGAGGTATTATCGGACCTATTAGACAACTTACGAATAATTCACAATTAAAATAACATTCTTAGTATAATTTAATAATTAAATCCCTATAATGGACTCTCGAAGCCCACACCATGTATTAAAAGTGGAACGAAATTTGCTCGAGTATTCTGAAATTTTTTATTTTTATTTTCATAATTTAATTCATACATTCTTTCTCGTACTTTTCAATAGTGCCAAATCAATCAATCTCATTTTCAAATTTTCATTTCAATTATTTACCCTATTAACAAGGCTCGGACCCTGACAGATACATGGATTCCACCCAAACGCACCAGAATATCCAACCTAACACACTCGGAAAGTATAAATCCTCCTTAACACACCAGTATATCATATCCTCCCAAACACACCAATAAGGCATTAGATGCCTCTTCGATAAACCAAGCATATAATAATGTAATCATCTTCTTGGCGAGCTACAAATCTCCTCATCATATTACAAATCGTATGACATGCCATTTGTATCTAATCTAGTCTGATAAGTTAATAGGGTATTATTTTACTTTTCCAATTTCGAATTCATTTCCACAACAATTTCAAATATTCAATCAAATCAAAACATCTATTATTTCAATTCACATATAATTCAATATTCACACATATTCTTACTTAATTTCAAATGTTATTACTTACCTTACTTTGAATGTCCCATGATTACTATTTCAATATAGCATTTAGTAAATAGTTTAAGTTATAGTAATACAAACCCGGAATACACGTTTACTCCTCAACGATCTTTTCTTTTCCTTTGGATGTCGATGCCTCGTTTTCCTTGTTAGCTACGAAAATAATAACTAATTTCACTATTAATTACAGAATTAAATTATAAAAATAAAATAATAATTAAATTTTATTCAATTCCTACTTATTCCCAATTTAATTCTAACTAAACCTACTTACTTTTCTAGCTTAATTCATACTTCTTTTCTACTTAATTTCTTCCCTTATTTAACTCAACTATTCAATATTCATAATTAATTCCTAATTTAAGACTTCTTATAACTTAATCCCAACTATGTAAAACTTATAGCTCACTTTACAATTTGATCCTTTAATCAATTCTAACTAAAATTTCTATCAATTAAACCCCTAATTTAACAACTTGTTCAACATGAATCATGTTCAAAAACCTATGAACTTCCATAACCTCCACTTAATTTCAACAAAACTTTGTTTTAAAGCTTTTAAAACATCAAAATTAAGAGAAAAGGGCTAAATTTAGCTTACAAATTAAACTTGAAGCTTTAAAATCTCAATTTTTCCCTTTTCTTTTCTTTCCCTTTTTCATCCCCTGTTTTCGTTTTGTTCTCTGTTTCTTTTCTGTTCTTCTTTTGTTTCTTTTTCTTTTTATTCTTTTTCTATTAACTTTCAAAATTTCAACTTAAATCTAAAAGTGTTTCACTCTAGGTTTCCAAAAACATCAAATTTATAAGAAAAAAAGACTAATTTAACTTACCAAATTAAGCTTGAAACTTCAAAACCCCAATTTCCCTTTTCTTTCTTTCCTTCTTTCCTTCTCTGTTTCTTTTAAGCTTTCTATTTCTTTCTTATTTCTTTTCTATTTCATATATATATATATATATATATATATTATTCTAAATATCTATTAAATATTTAATCATATATTCACATTTGTACTCCATCAATGCCATACAATTGTCAGTACTTGATTTGTTTATCAAATAAAAATCTCATAATATAATTATTTAATTAATAATTATCTTTTACTTAATTTCCAAGTAAATAAATATAATACACTTGTATCTTATGTTTATCATACACTTGACAAAATCATAATTTATTATTAAATATCTTTTAATTTAATAATAACTAATAATAAATAATAAATATCTTATACTTAATTAATAAGCAAATTAAATCTATACACTACAAATATATACATATTTTAATTACACATGTATTATTTTATCACCACCCATTTGTCAAAATCATAAATTTTCGTGCCAGGACCCTCAAATATTTCAACCTGCAAATTATTTATGTTTTGAATTTGTTGAAGACTTAGACTTGTCCGATGGAATTTAAGCTCTTTATCTGGGCCCGCCTTTGAGTTGGCATGGTTGTAGCATGAACAATCCCCGCTACTCTTTGTAGAGCATCGACAATAATTCTTAACAAGTGTGAGTTATCTCTATCTCTTTATTCATTTAAAGGTTGATTTCTTCTAGGATTTACACTAGGTGTTATCGACTCTGTTTCATCTAACCCATAAAATTCTTCTTTTCTGGTATACATTTCTTCATCTATATCATTTACTCTTTCATCAGACATCTTTAATCTATAAAACAAAAACAAATAAATAGATCAAAGATCCAAAACTCCCAACTTACTTTTAACTCAACAAAGGACATGTACTACTAGACTTATTTTCGAGCTCGATTTAGCCCGAGAATCGACTAAACCTATTAGCTCTGATACCAATAATTGTAACACCCCCTAACCTTAAACCGTCATCGAAATAGGGTTACGAGGTATTATCAGACCTATCAGACAACTTATGAATAATTCACAATTAAAATAACATTCTTAGTATAATTTAATAATTAAATCCCTATAATGGACTCTCGAAGCCCACACCATGTATTAAAAGTGGAACGAAATTTGCTCGAGTATTCTGAAATTTTTTATTTTTATTTTCATAATTTAATTCATACATTCTTTCTCGTACTTTTCAATAGTGCCAAATCAATCAATCTCATTTTCAAATTTTCATTTCAGTTATTTACCCTATTAACAAGGCTCGGACCCTGACAGATACATGGATTCCACCCAAACGCACCAGAATATCCAACCTAACACACTCGGAAAGTATAAATCCTCCTTAACACACCAGTATATCATATCCTCCCAAACACACCAATAAGGCATTAGATGCCTCTTCGGATAAACCGAAGCATATAATAACAGAATCATCTTCTTGGCCGAGCTACAAATCTCCTCATCATATTACAAATCGTATGACATGCCATTTGTATCTAATCTAGTCTGATAAGTTAATAGGGTATTATTTTACTTTTCCAATTTCGAATTCATTTCCACAACAATTTCAAATATTCAATCAAATCAAAACATCTATTATTTCAATTCACATATAATTCAATATTCACACATATTCTTACTTAATTTCAAATGTTATTACTTACCTTACTTTGAATGTCCCATGATTACTATTTCAATATAGCATTTAGTAAATAGTTTAAGTTATAGTAATACAAACCCGTAATACACGCTTACTCCTCAACGATCTTTTCTTTTCCTTTGGATGTCGATGCCTCGCTTTCCTTGTTAGCTACTTAAAATAATAACTAATTTCACTATTAATTACAGAATTAAATTATAAAAATAAAATAATAATTAAATTTTATTCAATTCCTACTTATTCCCAATTTAATTCTAACTAAACCTACTTACTTTTCTAGCTTAATTCATACTTCTTTTCTACTTAATTTCTTCCCATATTTAACTCAACTATTCAATATTCATAATTAATTCCTAATTTAAGACTTCTTATAACTTAATCCCAACTATGTAAAACTTATAGCTCACTTTACAATTTGATCCTTTAATCAATTCTAACTAAAATTTCTATCAATTAAACCCCTAATTTAACAACTTGTTCAACATGAATCATGTTCAAAAACCTATGAACTTCCATAACCTCCACTTAATTTCAACAAAACTTTGTTTTAAAGCTTTAAAACATCAAAATTAAGAGAAAAGGGCTAAATTTAGCTTACAAATTAAACTTGAAGCTTTAAAATCTCAATTTTTCCCTTTTCTTTTCTTTCCTTTTTCATCCCCTGTTTTCGTTTTGTTCTCTGTTTCTTTTCTGTTCTTCTTTGTTTCTTTTCTTTTATTCTTTTCTATTAACTTTCAAAATTTCAACTTAAATCTAAAAGTGTTTCACTCTAGGTTTCAAAACATCAAATTTATAAGAAAAAAGACTAATTTAACTTACCAAATTAAGCTTGAAACTTCAAAACCCCAATTTCCTTTTCTTTCTTTCCTTCTTTCCTTCTCTGTTTCTTTTAAGCTTTCTATTTCTTTCTTATTTCTTTTCTATTTCATATATATATATATATATATATATATATTATTCTAAATATCTATTAAATATTTAATCATATATTCACATTTGTACTCCATCAATGCCATACAATTGTCAGTACTTGATTTGTTTATCAAATAAAAATCTCATAATATAATTATTTAATTAATAATTATCTTTTACTTAATTTCCAAGTAAATAAATATAATACACTTGTATCTTATGTTTATCATACACTTGACAAAATCATAATTTATTATTAAATATCTTTTAATTTAATAATAACTAATAATAAATAATAAATATCTTATACTTAATTAATAAGCAAATTAAATCTATACACTACAAATATATACATATTTTAATTACACATGTATTATTTTATCACCACCCATTTGTCAAAATCATAAATTTTCGTGCCAGGACCCTCAAATATTTCAACCTGCAAATTATTTATGTTTTGAATTTGTTGAAGACTTAGACTTGTCCGATGGAATTTATTATTTTAAATGTGATAAAAACAATCAAATTATGTTACTCTTTACATTTACCGCTGGGCTTCAAAATTATAATTATAATTTAATTATTTATTAAATGTTTATAAAATTGTATTATGTATTAAAATAATTATGATTGTAATTTTTTATTTTAGTTAAAAATATTTTTATAAAATTTAAACTTTTTATTCATGATTGTTTTAAGTGAAATTATGATTATGATCACTCTACCATGTTTAAATTTAGAATTTAATATTTATATTTTATTTGACACAATTTGATTATTCTCGTTTTAGTTAGTTCAAATAGTTGATTATTTCGATTAAAATGTCATTTTTGCAGTATAATACTCAAGCCTAAGTGTCCCGACAACTATTTGATGCTCCTAAAATAGTCATTCCAAACTTTCATACTAAATTTTTTTTGTATTAGAAAGTTGTACTTATCGTAACTAAATATATATATATATTTGTATGTGTTAGAAAGGTGTTCTTAATAAAATTCACAACATCATTTTAATCAGAATAGTTAAAGAAGTTAATTATTTAAACCAACTAATGTGATTGATAAAATAGATGACTAAATCATGTCAAACTAAAATATATATTACATCTTAAACTTTAGCAAAGTAGAGGATCAATATTAAAATTTTACCGTTAACTTATAAGGAAAGAGGAACAAGAAAAGACAGGTGTGATGACAGAATCACTTAGTAACTTCTTTTTATATAAATAATTATTGAAATTACAAACAGTAACAAATTATGTAAAATAAATAAAGTACAAAGAATAAATTTTAAATTCAAGCATAATATAATGATTAAATCTTAAATTTTATCTTATATAAACCAATTTTGAGATACATTGCCAAAGAAATCCAAGAATGTTGGAATATGTGTGAGCCATCCTTAAAAAGGCAGTGAAACTAAAAAGAAATGGGCAAAATAACTTGAATAAATAAATAAAAACTCTTTGAGGCAACATCACAATCAATATGGAAACTAACCACAACTGAATTTATCAAAATGACAAATGCAAAAGACCTCAGACAGAGCAATCCAAGCTTCTTATTCATTTTTCGAGTAAAGATTACCGATCTGCATTTACCCCAAATAGCAATAGAGGTTTAGGAGTTGGTTGAAACTAGGAAATTAGCTGAGAAATTGGAACTGAGCCATGGGGCTAATTGACAGAAAAATCTAATGAGCTGAGGAAAGAAATTGTTAGTGCATATGTGGAAAATTAGCTATATATTTTAGAGCTATCAATTACACCAAAAGGCTATAAATCGTCCTCTCCATATTGTGTAATGCAAATACCATGAATTGCATTATGAATGAAATTCTAAAAATCGTACTCTCTATACTTAAAATTTCTGTTATTTTGTTGAACACTTCAGCTGCACCATAAATTATGTGACAAAATATTTACCCACTGTTGAGGTGACTAGCACCAAAGCCAGAACGCAAATGTTACAATCCAAGATCAAACATGCTATCGATACTTGGAGATGATAAATTCTATAACCTACCATTCAAATTTTCTAACCTAAACCAGATAAAGCAAATAACACAAACATAAAACATACTAATTCATTAAAACTCATAAAAAAGTCAACATTCCTGACACAATACAAACTCACTGAATTCCAATACCGAAACCATTCACTGAGTTCTTATAATAAAGCCAATTATAGAAATCTAACCATAAAAACCCCAAGTTCTTTAACTGAGTTCAAAATACCAAATACCAAAACATATGAGCTCAAATACCAAATACTAAAATGATTTACTGAGTTCAAAGACTAAAACCAAATATAGAAAAATAACCATACAAATTCACCTAGTTGAAATGCCCAAACCATTCACTGAGTTTAAATACCAAATACCATATGAGCATCACAGCCTTTCACTCGCAACGTTATGAGCTGAACCATCCTCCCCATAAATCTTTGAGTAAGCATAACAGGCAAGACAAATCTTATCCAACATGACATCAGCAAATTTCACTTCAAAATCTTGTTCCTTACCCATATTGAGAGTCGCAGCCCACTTTTTCAACTGGTTACAGCCGGAATCCTTATTTGGAAGCCAGTCTTTCATCTCTTTGATTGCTGCACAAACCAGAACTTCAATATTTTTATGGCCAAACTTAGTAGCCTTTCCACGATCCGCTTCGACTCGGGTTGCGATATGTTTGAGGTAGTCTGGTGTTTCCCCATAGCGAGTTTTGTCCAATGCTTCTTGTAAGCCATGGAAGTGTTCAACTTCCACACTGTTGTTGTCTTTGTTAAGTCTAGATAGCCAGGAACTATAATTACACTTCGACATCTCCCTATCCGGCAAACTTATGTGGTCTTGATCAACAAGAATAGTAACATCATTCATTTCAGTACCTTGTAGTCCAGCTTCATAAATCCCATCTCTTTTGTTGCTTCCACTGAGCGTTAAGTTCATCTGATTATCACTCTGTGACAATGGTGGTGTGTTCGTGTTGTATTGTACTTCAGACGCCTCACTCCCACACTGTTGAAGCATTCCACTGGTAATAGTGTTCCCCCATAGTATGCCATGGGGACCTTTGTCGATCCCACAAATTGGGATATCCATATCGCCAAAAGTTGAAAAACTTTCATGACCATCAGCTTGCGTACTTGGCACTGCAGAATAAAACTAAAACAACAAACATGGAAAACAAGTCAAAATTTCAAATTCCATTTACTACATTAATTGTCATGAAATTGTTGTGTATATGATTATATAGAAATCAACTGAGATTCAAGGTGCGATTATGTACTTCAAAAAAAAAAACATGAAATAAATTCAAATTATGGATTTGAGAAATAATTAAATTTATATTAGTGTGTAGAAATCCCTACTGTGACGAGCATTTGCTGCTGAAATCTGTCACTTGAACACTTTATTTTGCTTGAAGCATCAGTGTTCGATACATGTTCGAACATTGGTTTAGAATATGAGCATTTGACGTTTCTCGAAATATATGAAAATTTTAGAAAAATAATTGAACATATCAAGGTTACCTGGGGCCGGCACTGTTTCTTGATTCCTTTTCCTTTAGCTTTCTGATTTCTTTTCTTTCCTCCGGTCAACATCAAGCTCGAGCAATTCACTTTTATATCATCGGGCGGTAACGGTTGTCCAATAGCACCATTTGGTACTCCAGGTGTAGGTATCATAATGATATTCTCATCCTTGCGGTGAGAAGGCCAAATCGGTTCCACCATCTTGAACGGATCTGAAAATGTTAACTCAAATCAAATTTCTGAATCTAAAACAATCTAAGTTTTTCCTAATGACAAGCAAGCAAGTATGAGAATCTAAAACAAGCTAGCCGAGAGCCAAAGGAAAATGTGATTTAAGCAGTGAGATAAGGAGAGAAACAAACTATTGATTTTCTTAATAGAGATAAAGAGTGAGAAGCTGTATAAGATAGCTGCCCCATAACAAAATTTTAGAAGGTATCCAAGCATGCTATTAACACTCAGCATAGCAGTTACATATGAGAATTTATAAACATTACGCTGCAACTTCTCCTGAATCAGCATACTACTTCAGTGTTGATGAATAGGAATAAAACATTATTAATTTCAGTACCTTTCCCCATCTCCCCATCACCGTGCAACAATGGTGGTGCGTTCTTGTTGTATTGTGCTTCAGACGCCTCACTCCAACCCTGTTGAAGGGTTCCATTGGTAATAGTGTTCCCCAATGGTATGCCATGGAGACCTTTGTTGTTCTCATAAATTTGGAAATTGAAATCACTAAAAGTAGGTGGTGATGCTTCACGAGATAGCAAAAGTGCATGATCATAAGTTGCAGCAACTTCTTTCATACATGGGAGTGGCACTACAGAATTAAGCTAAAACAGCAAATATGGAAAACAAATCAAAATTTCAAAGATATGATTATGTAGAAATCAACTAAGATTCAATGCGTGATTATGTACTTGAAAAATAAAAAAAGAAATATGAAATTTTAAATTCATTACTGAACAACCATTCTATAAATTCATATTATAGATTTGAGAAATAATTAAATTTATAGTTGTGTGTAGAAACTCCTTACTTAAAACACAAATGTTAGTTTAAAATAATATACAATAAATAATGAAACGTGTAGATATTAAAATGGAAAAAAGTAAATTAATTTGTGAGTAAATATTATTGGTTTTATTAATTTAGTGGTAAAATTAATATTTTATTTATTCTAATAGCATAGGATCAAATCCAACCACATTCATATATTTTGTTGTTTTTGAAGTAAAAAATTAAAATATTCTCAAATAATATTACTTATTTTAATTACAAAAAGCCATTTCCGTAATTTCTCTATTTGAGTAGTATCATATATATATACACATATACGTACCTCTTTTTCTAGAATCTCAATGCTGAATTCCTGAAATTTAAGAAAAATATAAACAAATGATCAAAGATATAAACAAGGGCAAGTCTAAGAATGACTTCAGACATTGAGCCTTGAAAAACAAAGAGGAAAAGAAATATGCATTTTGTTTCCTTAAAAAATGTAAACAAGGGCAAGACTAAGAAATATTGTTTTCAATGCAAACGGCCATAGGAGAGATTACTAAATATTAGGTTTTACTGGCTTCAGCTCTTCATTTTGCTTTTAAGTGGTCGTGTTTGACATATGTTTGGACAGGCCTTTTGAGGTTTCTTGAAATACATGAAAAACTTCTTGAAAGTTGAACTTATTCGTGTTAGACATGTACCCACACCTGACACTCATACCTAAATCCAACTAACATACTTGAAAATGGGCTTTTCGCTAGGTCTAAGAAAAAGTCTAGTGCATGAGAAAAGACATTCTATTGTGATTTATGAATGAGTAATGAACCGACACATATTTGAATATAATTATGCATATACCATCTAAGCTTCTTCCAAAATTGAGAAAACTTAAAAAAGTTTAAAATACTTGTGTTGGACACAATCAGAAACCCGTATCTGAAAATGGCTTTTTGCTATGTCTAAAAGCAAGTGTCAATTGCACCATGACAGGCATTGTAATTATAATAATGTAATTTGCAAATGAGAAATGTTTAGTTGCTTAATATCAATGATAAGAAATCTGCCTACCTCATTATTAAGGAAGATTCCATCAAGCTTTGTTGTTTTTTCATGGACCTGAAAAACTGAGTTAGATTAGAGATTTATATCAAGAAATCAAACTTAGTAATTAGATTAGTAAGAGTTAGCTTACCTCTGATTGTTGTCCGCGTACCTCTGATAGTTGTTGGCGTACCTCTGATAGTTGTTGTTGGCATCTATTCAAGTCCGTTTCTACTTGGAGCAGTTTCTCCCTAGCCTCTAGATCTGGCGATCTCTGGATAGTTTTGATGACTTTCTTTATAATTCCGAGTTCAGATTCCATTGACTTTAGCTTTTCAATTTGCTCAGGCAAGTCATTAGCATCTAGAAGCACCCTTATAAGAGACTGTATGGCTACTAATTGTCTCAAGGCTCGATTCCTTAAAAGACTCGCACCATACCTCACATTTTCCATCTCCAACATATTAACCTTTCTATTCTTGCCAGTATGCATACCAGAAAGCCAACTGTTGCTGAGGCTGAGAGGAAAATCTTTAAAAATGTTAGTAAAAACTGTCAACATAAAGCTGCATTAAAAGGAAACTATACAAAATCAAAGAAATTAGTGATTCAGTAGCACTCACTGGTAGAGAATTCAGATCAGAAGAAATCATTGAACCAAAAACAGTAAAAAAGCACAAACTAGTTTTTCCAATTCAGAACAAAAACATCCAAACAACAGACATAAAACTGACAAAAAAGAAATGAAATTTTGGATCAAGTAATTAAAGAAACCTGCATTAAAAGGGAAACTATACAAAATCAAAGTAATCAGTAATTCAATAGCACTGATTGGTACAGAACTCAGACCAGAAGAAATCTTTGAACTGAAAACAGTCAAAAAGAACTAACTAGTGTTCCCAATTGGAAAACAAATATATTCAAACAACAGATATAAAACTGACAAAAAGAAAAATGAAATGAAATTTTGCTGAAGTAATTAAAAAGAAAACAGTATACAAAATCAAAGTAAGATACGATCATCGATTAGTAATTCAGTAATACTCACTAGTACAGAACTCAGATCAAAAGAAATTTTTGAGCTGAAACCTATCAAAAACACTAACGAGTTTTCCGAACTGAGAACAATAAATAGAAAAAAACCGACAAATTCCTCATGTAACTAAAGAAAAAGAAACAAGCATTATTGAAGGAACTTATACATATACATATATATATATATGTGTGTGTGCAAAATCAAAGTGAGATATAATCATGAACTCACAAGTAGAAAATAGAAGAGAAGCCTCGTTTGTATCGAAGCGATAAGCAGGAAATGAAGGAATAATCTGTTGTGAGAGTTCATATAAAGAAGAAAAAAGCTCGAGCTGATTTTCATCGACAAACGCTCGAGCAATGCTCGAGCTTGAGCGAGTGTGGCTGAACCAGTAAAGAAAATTAACTTTAACCAGACGATTTAAGCTAATGTTTGGTCAGGTTAAAATTTAAGGATAAATTGCGTAGAGGTGACCCTGATTTTTTTTTTCTTTTTTATCACCTCTATGAAAAATTATAAAATTGCTTCGTAATTATTAATATTTTTTTCATTCAATTTTATCTTTTTGGTTATCAGTTGATAGGGTTGTAAATGAATCAGTTAAAATTAGTGTTTGCAAGTTATTCGAGTTCAACTCAAACAAAATTTAAACCCAATTCGATAATTTTCGAGCAGCTCGAGCTGTCAATCAAATTGAATCCGAGCTTAGTAATACTCAACTCGAATGACTTATGAGCCTTATCAAGCTTTTTGTATTTTTACATTATTAAATTATGTATATATACTTTTGCCATTAATATATATTATTAACCTTAAGCTTAATTACTGAACCGAGCTCAAGTTCAAGTTCAAGCATGAGTACAAAAATTGGTAATCGAGCTTGAGCTCAACTATATCTTGAGTCGAGATCAAGTTCAAAAATAGATGTTCAATCAAGTTTGAGTCGAGTATTGAGCTCCAAATTTCAAGTTGAGCTCGAGCTTGAGAGTACTGGGGCTCAACTCAATTACCCGTTGGGCATTGGCTAATGTAGTACTGAAAACATCCAAAAATACAATATAGTTGGGTGACAAAAAAAAAGTTAAGTGATTATTTTGTAATTTTTTATAGTTCAGTGACAAAAAGAACTCATGGTAAAGGGACTACTAATGTAGTTTACCCAGATTTTAAAAATAAAAAAAGTACCATAATTAAAATTGATTAACTGAAAATTGTGGAATAAAAATTGATGAAATTATAATAGAGCAAACTAAGTAGTCATCCAATTATTAATAAATTTCTTTTTGGTCACCTAATTATGAAAAATTACAAAATAATTACTCAATTATTAATAAATTATTTTTTATCACCAACAAGCTACGTGTGGCATCTTTTAAAATTGGCATAACAACTTTAACTCTCAATATTTATAAATTAAGTTAATTTAGTTTTGGTTCTAATGAATTTCTTGCTCAACATTTACTCATTATGTAATTTTATCCTTTTTCTATAGTTGTTTTTTTATATTGAAGATTAATTTAAAAAATTGAGAAAATGCGAAAAGTATTATCTTTCACTTTTGGGTGTTTCCATTTTTGTATTTCTCAACCAAATTTAGTTGATAATTTTTTTAGTTGTTTAGGTTAAAGGGTAATAAAGAAAAGCAAAACGTAAAAAAATAAAAATAAAAGAAGACTAAATTACACAATAAGTAAATGTTGAAGGTTAATTTTTTAAAATGAAGATTGAATTGATACAATGTATAAATATTGACAATTAAATCACTATTATGTCAATTTTAAAAGTCATCACTAGTCAAAATGTCAAATTGTGACAAAAAGAATCAAATTTGAATAAATGGATAATCATTTTGTAATTGGATAACTACTACTGTAGTAGTTTAGGCAATTTCACAATTCAAAAGTCAAGGATTAAAATTGATGAAATTAAAGGATAGAGACTAAAGTCATTATTTTTACAAAGTATAAGGACTAATAAAGGAATTTAACCAAAAATTAAAGGCCAGAAATTCACACCCAGGCTTAAACCCCGGTACTATTCATAAATCTCATAAATTAAACTTCACTTCTTTGGCTTTAATAATTTATTATTATTTTCATTTTATATATGAAAATGGATGATGCATATCATGGTGAATGTACTTAAGATTATTATTAAATGAATTAAAATTAAATTTTATACTGTTAAAAAGAATTAAATAATATCAGATTGGAATAAAGTTAATATTTTTAAAGTTTTATAGTTTTGTAAATGAAATTATTTCTTTTAAATTGAATTGCAATCAAGGACAGAGTTAGAAATTTTTGAGGGATATAGAAATAAAGTTGTATTTTTTATGATAGCAAAAGTGAAATTTCACTATAACTTATATCTTTATAACTTTTAAAAGTTTAAATCAATTTCTTTTTCATTCTTAAGGGGTCAAAGTATAATTTTACCATATACTAATTTAAATTTTCGTCCCAACACCCTCAAATATTTTAACCCGCAAATTATTTGTGTTTTGAATTGGTTGGAGACTGAGACTTGTCCGATGGAATTTATTATTTTAAATGTGACAAAACAATCAAATTCTGTTATTCTTTACATTTATCGCTGGACTTCAAAATTTTAATTATAATTATTAAATGTTTATTAAAATTGTATTATGTATTAAAATAATTATGATTGGAATTTTTTTATTTTAGTTAAAAATATTTTTATAAAATTTAAACTTTTTATTCATGATTGTTTTAAGTGAAATTATGATTATGATCCTCTACTATGTTTAAATTTAGAATTTAATATTTATACTTTATTTGACACAATTTGATTATTCTATTTTTAGTTAGTTCAAATAGTTGATTATTTCGATTAAAATGTCATTTTGCAGTACAATACTCAAGCCCAAGTGTCCCGACAACTATTTGATGCTCCTAAAATACTCATTCCAAACTTTCATCTGAATTTTTTTATTAGAAAGTTGTACTTATCGTAACAAAATATATATATTTGTATGCGTTAGAAAGGTGTTCTTAATAAAATTCACAACATCATTCTAATCAGAATAGTTAAGGAAGTTAATTATTTAGACCAACTAATGTGATTGATAAAATAGATGACCAAATCATGTCAAACTAAAATATATATTAAATACTAAACTTTAGCAAAGTAGAGGATCAATATTAAAATTTTACCGTTATCTTATAAGGAAAAAGAGGAAGAAAAGACAGGTGTGATGACAGAATCACTTAGTACCTTCTTTTATATAAATAATTGTTGAAATTCTAAACATTGACGTAACAAATTATGTAAAATAAATAAAGTATGAAGAGTAAATATTAAATTCAAGCATAATATAATGATTAAATCTTAAATTTTATCTCATATTGACGATATAAACAAATTTTTAACAGTAGAAGTGGATAGAATTTTTAATTGAAGGACTTGTTTAATCTTTGATCTAAAAAATATAGATTGATTTGCCCACTTTTTGAGTAGAAAAGATAAAATGCAGTTAGACTCCTTCATGGTACTATTACCGCAAATCATATAATATAAATTAAAGTAAACCCAGAGAAGACATATGAGATACATTGCCAAAGAAATCCAAGAATGTTGGCCTATGTGTGAGCGACCCTTAAAAAAGGCAGTGAAACTAAAAAGAAATGGGCAAAATAACTTGACAAAAGACCTTAGACAGAGCAATCCAAGCTTCTTATTATATTATATACCAAATGAAATCGATTTCCCGGCGAAGTGGTAGCGAGTTAGAATGCGAACCTCGAAGGAAGTGCGCAAACCAGTGGAGGTTAATGCTCATTCTCATTCTGCTCTGTCTCGTCCTTCGGTTTTCAATCTTCCTTGTTGGTTTTAGCAACCTCTTGAGAATCATCAGCTCCAGAAGGGTTCGCTTCACTCAAGTCTTCCTTATTGGTTTTGGCAACCCCTACAGAATCATCAGCTTCAGAAGGGTTCACTTCACTTGAGTCTGCATCAGCTGCTACATCGAAATGATATTTGTGGATCAGCTGAATTCAATGTTTCCAAAAAAGATTGTCGAAAGAGTACAAGTGTTCTTACTAGGTGGGGAGGTTACTGCAGGAGTGCCGCTAGTGGATATTGAGGGTGATACATCAGGCGATTGTTTCTTCTTTTCAGCAGTAAGAACCGCGGAAAGAGCAGCTATGGCTGCCGCTCTTTGAGATCCTCCCGGATTAGACCTGACAGGCTTTGGAGCTGAGGTTTTGGTTTCTGCTGATGGATTAAATGAAGCTGCTAAAGCTGCTAAAGCTGCAGCTCTTTGTGTAGATCCACTTTGATTTGAAGGGGAGCGTTCCTAGGTGGCAATAATGGTGCATATCAAGTATGTTAAACTTGAAAGCAATGTACACTATAATGAATGGTCTGAATTCTCGAGAAAACAGGCACAACGAACTTCAGTCATAATCACCGTGTAAGAAAACAATATTAGATTTTGACGCACGCGCGCATACATACACATATACAAAAAAAAGAGTTTAATGGCATAAGAAGTTTATTACCACAGTGGATGATTTGCGAGTAGCTGATTTGAATGCATTAGTTAAGGCAGCTAAAGCTGAAGCCCTTTGAGTAGGACCCCCTTGGTTCGCAGTGGACTTTTCCTGTCTTGGCAGCATGATTCCAACGATCAGGGAACTGGATTAGTAAACAAGTATCATCATTTATTGGCATAAGCAGTTTATTACCGGAGGGGGTGATTTGGAAGGAGATTTATTGAATGCTGAAGTTAAGGCAGCTAAAGCTGAAGCCCTTTGAGTCGGAGCCCCTTGGTTCCCGGTGGTCTTTTCCTCCTTCGGCAGCATAGATTCCAACTATAAGAGAACCAGATTAGTAAATGAGTATTTTCGTTTTAAGAGAAATAGCATGATTGTCTTCACATAAGATCTAATATCACTGTCTTAATTTACCAACAAAGACTACAAGGACCAAAGGCTACTACTAAGGGGCAGCCGGTACTAAAATTCAGTGTCATCTGTAGCAGATAATATTAGAAATTCATATTAAAACTTTGCTTTAGGCATAATGCCGAGAAATTTCCTCTTTATGAATTAAGTTAGCAACAAAATGCTAATAGAAAAATGGTTCTTAATGTCCACAACGGATAAGAGAAAGCTTTTAACGCATTAAAGAAGGAATACGGGTTATAACAGGTTTCGTTCCATTGAAACAAATTCTGCTTCAATAAGTTATGTTCCTTGCAATTGCAAATTAACTCCCATTTAAATTTTAGGAATCGAATTTCACTTGATAAACTTCATCGACTGAAAATTTCAACTTCATGTGAATTAAAGAAAGAATTCACCTCTGCAACTTGGCTTGGCCCAAAGAGCAATGCCAGCTTCTTCTGGTATGAGTTTCCATGCACCTGGGTTCCAGAGAGAACATCTAGGTATAAATATTAAACAGAGGAAGTTGAAGGCAACACACTTGAAAGGAACAATGAACCGTGTTAGTTGAAGAGCTTTTAGCATTCAAAGAAACAACATAGGTACAATAAGATTTTCAGTGTGTATAGAAGTATTGGTACTTTTTCTCATTTGGGGTACACTGCAAGTGACAACAATAAGGTAACAGTGATGTTATTCAAGACACAAGAATCTCTCAATACCATGAATTAAAATTTTTAATAATTCAATGGTGCTTTCTTAAATCCAATGCTTATTCTAGTCAACTCCCTCTTTCATTTCCATCATTAGTTAAATAGCCACTTAATATTATATTTGAAGTCTAAAGGTCTGATAAATTATTACACAGGCTCTACAAGAAAATTACATTCAAACATTTCATGTTAAAAAGGATGGAACTGGTTTAAACCATAAGGGTGGCATTTTCTCAACATTCTGTTTTGCATAGACAAGCTGAGAATACAACTTGTGATAATATTTCTGATTGATAAAGACTAAAGTGGTCTAACAATAAATGAAGTGAGAGTAAAGGATAGAGTAGAAAAATTCCATTCAGGGACAAACATACGGTAGCTCGGTTGGGATCCCATGAAAAGAATGTTGTGAAAAAGCAGGGTTCATTTCCTTCAGTAACTTTGTAAAGTGGAACCTTTGGAGACAAACCATCTAGAGATGAAGCCCTGTCTATATATTCCTGCAAAAAAAAAAAAAAAAAACCTTCCAAAATGAATAATGAGCATATCGGAACAATAACATGACAAAGGAACCAATGTTTTTTCATCACCTGACCAATTTTGAAAACATTTTCCTTTTCTTTGACATTTACACATTGACCAACCCAAACAAACACTTCAGCACGTGTGTCAAGTATCAAAATATCTTCTGTCAAGAGATCATCCTGAGAGAAATTGTAGACTTCCTCCACCTGCAAAAAATAATGTAAACTACATATTGATGACACTGGATACATGTAAGAACTAGTTTCAGTTACATAAACTCACCTCAAACTTTCCTGTGGCATCCACGTGGAAACAGACAATCATGGAAATAACAGTTAGAATGGTAATATGCTTCATTAATAAAGCAAATTAGAAAATAAAGCAAATCAAGTATATGAATAAGACGCAAACCTTTTATTTATTAAGAGAGAATGTGAGCAAACAAACCTTTTTTATTAAGAGAGAATGTGAACAAGTGGGGATCCCTGACGGACTCAGAAGATTCTATTTCGCTGGTATAACTTTTTTTCCCTCCAAGTGCAAGCCAGAAGGTATTGCTCTCTTTCCCTTCTCTAGCACGCTTAAGAGCAACTCCAGGCTAAATGAAAAGAAAGATTATTAGATGATTCATTGACATGGGGAACGGAGTTGTGTGAAAGATAGGCATTGCTACTATTGATTTTATAATTAATTGCAAATCACAAGCTTAAAGCCAGACGTTATGCAAAAGATGAAACTGAACCAAGTGTTTGAGTATATTTTAAGTTGTCCCACTATATATTCAGAGGAGATTAAAAGTAAAAAAATGAAAGGGAAGTTTCAGATACCTATATAACTAAGTCTTAAAAAGCAGAAAACAGGTATAATCAGTTAAAGAACTGTGGCCAAATGAACACTTAACTGCAACATTCAACTCAAAAGAACTATAATCATTTTATAAGAATTAAATCTTTCCATTTAATTGATACAAGTTATATAGGCATATATCACTGTTATAATACTCTGTAGGAACCTAGATGCTATACCGTAACTCTATCAGGTCATCACCAGGTTTCTAAATAAATGCATGCGTTCTAATCTTGTGTCACTTTGATTTGAATCCCAAAGTAAACAACTTTCTATAAAGAATCTACCTCCAAAAATGCAGCAACTTTAGCGGCTAATTGCTCCTGTTTACGGGTGCTTTGGTTTCCATGCCATAAGTAAATTGAAGATCCAGATTTCAGGAGGAAACATTCTGCTGAGTTCAAAGATGTTGCTACCTGAACAGTAATTGTAAGGACAATGAGGTATTGCTGTTAGGATATAAAAAGAATAGATAACCCTGCTGAAGGCATACAACAACAAACTGCAGGAATACAGTCATCACTGCACATTTGATCACATAGGTGTAGCTTGTATCTTGCTATTAGTAAGATAATGGAGGGAGAAAAATTTTGCCCTTTTGGTCCCTTTCTGTCCTTCAACATCCACAAACAGGTTAGGGACACTTAAACCAATCCCAAGTCTTTCATATTCCCATGTCTTGAGTTAACTGAGTATTCTTTTAGCTGCCTCTTTTAGTTATAAGGCCTACAAGTTTTAAACTTCCTTGATGAAGGGAAGTTTAGGCTTCTCTATGTTGCGTCCTAATTGATTACATCAACTGGTTTGACACTCATAAAGTTAAAACTTTCTCAAATGATAAAAATCTTCATCTAGCATTTTCAGTATTCTATGTCATTAATTCTGCAAAAAAGCTAGCAATCCAATTTCTCTTATGAGAAATGAGAACTAAGAGTGAGATCGCTTGGATAGATAAATAATCTCACACAAAAATTAGCTTAAAATTTAGTAAAACGATAGAAAAAGCAACATGACATTCAACTAGACAAGTTAATTCATGGTAAAGAACACTGTCAATCATATGACCACGGTCAGAGACAAGTCTGCACAAGCAATACACTGAATACCTTTTCATGCATGACTTTGACAATGAAACAACATAATTCCCCACAACTTCAGATGATAAAACAGAGAGTTTACATTTGTACAAGTCAAAACTTTCAATCAAATTTCTCAAAATCAAAGAAAAGTTAAACTGCCACCTCCTCACTGCAAACTGAAAAAAGGCAGTATATGGTGGCAACAGGAAATATTAGGATCTAAAAGTAGTGGCATACAAGACAAAATTAAACTAGACATTTGAATGTAAGTTATATGAAAACACATTCATGCATTGGAAGTTTAAACCAACCAAACATACCGCATCAACTTGCAATACTTTATTATTGTGTGTGGAGGTTCCTGATATGCGAAATAGAGCAACACGATCTGCTTTGTTGGTTTCATCCGTCAAGCCTTTGTCAGCAATACTCTTTTTGTAACCAGTGCTTAGACCACCCTAAATAGTATTCATAGGAAAATTGGTCGATAACCTCCAATTTTGAAAAAAAAAAAACTTCCAAGAAATTGGTAATGGGATTCTAAACTTTGAGGTAGAATTGAACACCTTAAGGACCACCATAGGTTGAAAAAGTGTGATGAATTGGGGTGGCTCTTTACCTTCAAACACTCGACCCTGAAAGAAGCATCTATTAGAAACAAAAGCATTAGAATCATAGTAATCAGCCAAATTTAATATGATACCTGAACAGGCCTCCCCTTATATGAGTTAGAAATTTTAGTAGCCAGCTGATAAGCCGTTTTTTGGTCCTCCTGAATTGAGAAATATACTTACTTTTAGAAAGTAAAACTTTTTAGCAAGAATTACTCTCACTATAATTAAGTCCTTCACGTTAACAATGTGACTACGCAACCACCTCTCTCTTCTATGCAAAGAACATGAAGGAAGGGAGCTACAAATGGGAAAAGTATAAAGCCAAAGCAGAGAACGTGCCGAACAATGTAGGTACTGTCACCACTATATAAGCTAGAAAAGAATTCACCATATAAAGAACAATAGATTATAAGGAATATGTTAAAATTCTCAAATAATAACATTGACAAGAAAAGGGAACTTGTTGCAAAAAAATGAAAAGAAAAGAATTATATCTATAAACAAAAAATAAGAGATACTCTAGGTCACCAGCAGAGATTCAGTGATTAATGGTCATTGTCATTGGGAAAAGGTATAGGAGCTTTCCAATTCCTTATTCTTTTTAAATTTCATGTAAGAGATTTTATGTTTTTCATTTTTGTTGTAAGTGTCATCTTCAGGGTAGAATGGATACTGTGGTGATACTGACAGTTCCCAGAATGGAAGTGGATCTATGCCTTAATTTTCTTAAATTTATCTTCTTTTATTTGTTTAATTGTCAGTAATCTTAATTCCCAGACAATAGTTGTTCTATTTTGTGCTTCTCCCTACTGTTCATAGCCATTGCAATGCGTCCAGATTAGGGACTCCCCTAAAGACAAACCAGTTCCAGCATCAATTGTAGCAATCGAAGTTATAATAGGATCCCTATTTTTTACTTTTCCTCAGTTATTCTTGACTTAAACTGAAGTGATGCACTATTTTTATATGCATTTATCGGCGTGTTCACTGTTTACAAAGCCTGATCTTACATTTAGAGAATCTGATAGTTGCTAAAAAAATTTTACCCTCCAGCAATGGTTCAATTTGCAGGTGCATTAAGATCGACTAGGGATTAAATCAATCATGCCTAAGATTGCCTAGATAGAGTAAACCAGCTGAAAAGAGAATAATTAGGTGGATCCCTAATCCAGATTATCAGTCCAAGTTTATGATTTGGATGAAATTCGGAAGTCAACTTTTAAATTTTGTTTTAGGGGGAGGCACTAATATAGGAAGCATCTCTATTATTCTTTCCGTAATGAGGAGATCACCTTGGCAGCACTCTAGTCTGTGTTATTTAACATCAAATCCACTTTTTCAAATTGTTAGGTGGAAGGCAGGTCTATCATGAACAAAAATTTGAAAATGACAGAAAGGGCATAATACTTGAGTTGTTTCCAACCCAACTAGGAACTGTGTAAATTACCTCAATGCTATCCTTTCCAATCCAACAGCAGAGAAAGTTATCTTCTTTCCTCTCACCTGAGTGGTAGGAATAAAGCACAATGTAGCAGTCTCCACTGTAGAATTTACCAAAATCAGCTTCTGGCAATGGCAGCTTGGCACCGTCATTAATGTACCATACCTGAAAAACAAGCAACACCATACTCATATATATAGTTAGTGTCTTTTAAGTCCAATACCAAAAACCAACTAAAAGCAGACTATTCACTCGACCTCCGTCTTTCCACCGTCTTCAAGCAAAGCTGGAACTTCTTCAACTACTTGAACACTTTTAATTGTTCCCTTGGCCCCAACTCCTTGTTGCTTCAGAAAAGCTAGCAGTAGAAAAACACCATTCAATAAAGTTAACCACAAAATATGTTATTTGTGACTTGTTTAAGGGGTCCTACCGGCTACTTTTCCTTTTCCTTTTCCTTTTACTTCCTCACCACCAGGAGCTGTAGACCCTTCTGGCCAAGAATCAAATTTGGACTTGAATGAATTGTTTTCATAGCCTTGGATGACACGGGTTATGCGTGCTGTTTTTGCTCTATTCTCACCAGTAACAAAGTCCTGGAGATAAAAGATTAGGAATGAGAATTCATATTCTTTAAATACATGAAGAAATCAATGCTATGCGTCTAGCTATACCTCAGCAACTCGACTGGCAGCTTTTCTGACCTCTACTTGTGTCGCTCGTCCAACCCAAACAAAAACCTCAGCACCACAGTCTAGTAGATAGCATTTATTGTTTCCGAGAAGGCCTTTTGATAGTTCACCTTCTACAGGCTTCATCTCACCATCAGTTATGCTACAGGAACAAGATGATTCCAAATTATCAGTTAACAAAGGCATATACCTTTAAAAACAATGGTAATAATAAACTAATATTAACTAAAAAACCTCAATCAGGGGTGCCTACTCATTCAAAATGCCCCTAAAGAGATGCTCTACCAGAAAATCTAACCAAAGAAAGTTCAGTTCATCTATATCAGAAATAATAATGATGACCATATGAAAATTCTTAATGCTGTTTAGCAAACAATTTAAAATAGTTCTACATAAGAAGGCTTATCATATCCGCTCAAAATATCTTTTTCCCCCTTTACTTTTTGAATAATAAATACAACAATTGATTTAGAGTGTATGAACTAAATAATTTAAACCTTATCTTTAATGCTGCCTCATGACTTCAGTACAAGTCAAACATTCTTGATAACACACTAAAGAATCTGATTTTAGATTTCTGGCAGAATAAAGATGACAGGTAGGAATTCCAAAAGAACATGTGAGAAACATATGATGTTTAGCAGATTAGATAAAACTAAAAAGGAGTTTTTGAGTTTGAAAAGTAGATAACAGTTTTAGAGTTGGTTGCTTTTAAACTTACAAGGTTTCACACGTTCACGGGTTGAGATTTATGGGTAGATATTAGCCAGAAGAGGACGGTTTCATTTTAAGAATTTTTATATTAAAGGTAATAGATTAAAAGTGAAATATGAGGAAGCTTAAGGATTTCAAGTACATAAAAAGAACATTTGATGCGGTCTTGCAGCAATGAAAAGAATGAAGGAAGTTATGAATGTCTTCCAGAACGGTGAACAGTTTCTTGGCTTGATTGCTTAATGTTATCTGAGTGCAAGAGGTTGGGGCTACAGGCTTATTAATTTTCTTGCAATCACTAAGAAACTAAAGTACTGTTACCAACATATGAATAGCATGCATTGTCTTAGCTTCTAAATTTTAGACGTGCCAAAATCTTCATTTCACTGGTAGCAGAATAAACAGAAGACACAATTACAGAATTACCTATAAAGTTTAGTAGGAGTAGTCTCTGAAATAACATCATCTTCACCTGTAGTCTTCTTGTTTAATGGAGCAAAACCACCAAGGAGGACCCAGAACTCACCAGAGTTTGACCGAGTATACAATTCCCCATCCTCTGGCAAGGTGAATACATTTATGCATATACAAGTTAAGCTTGATAAAGTGCCAGCTAAATAAATAAACCTTGCACGCAATTCAATTAATACTTCTAGAGAAGTAGAGAAGCCAGAGTAAGAACATTGTTTATTACTGTAAATCAACGCATCCTTACCAACAATCGCAACACTACATGTACCATCATGATACTTTTCCTTTAAAAACTGAACAACTTCCAATGCCTTCGCCCTTTCCTGAATATTAGAATTTACACCATTGAATTGATAAATCTTATTCCGAGTGTCCAGGATAAATACATCATCATGGTTCAGTGAAGACCGAGCAAAAGGAACCTGCACCATCATAATAAAAATGGTATTTTTTGAGATCTACAATAGGTCTCATGTTAAAAACCTTACAATTAATTCATGAACCTTCTCTTTCTTTCTTTATTTTTTATCCATATTCATCAATCATTCTTATGTAAAGAGACTCTGCTACCTGCTTCAATTTCACAACCCGTTTTCCTCTGCAGACATATAACCGTGTCTCGTACTCCTCTTCTTCAGGCTTTTTAAATCCCGAAGCAATACCACCCTCCAGTGGTATAATGCAAGGTTTAAAGTATGACAAAAATTTGTCAGATTCATGACCTTGAAGTTCCCTGTGCTGCACAGCACGCCCTCCTAGTACTGCGTCTAGCTCAACAGTTTTAATAGCAGCTGTTAGAGCTTCATCCTGCATGTGCCGACACCATCACAAATGATGTTTTAGTTCGTTTGGAGGTACATTTAAATCCTCAACAAACTAAGAAAAGTAAAAGAAAATGAAGCAAAAGCACACCTGACTGGTATCTTTCCCGATCCAGAAGTGTATGTCATACAGATTTGAACCACCCTTCCCAGGTGTTGTCTACAAAAAATATAGAGAGAAAGCAAATGAGACACAAAAAAAAAAGGGGCAATGATTCACCTTATATGATTCATCCAGGCCCAGAAATGCATGTCGTGGGCTTGCATCCACACAAGAGAGAGCAAGAGGGAGAGAGAGAATGCACCTGTAAGACAATGTAAGAATCCCCCATGTAGAATTCTCCATAGTTAGACTTTGGCAACGGAACTGCCTGAAAATTCTCAATACGCCAGATTTCAATCCCGCTACAAGATGTCAAGTGCAACAGCCTTAAGGTAAAAAATTATTGGGACATATAAGCAACATAAGCACACATCTTAAAAGGAAAAGAAAGCCTTTGTAGTATCTTTTTTCTTTCTCCTGCTGTGGTTAGAAGAAGATGAAAAGAACTTAGTGATCAATTCCAGTCCCGCTTATCAAAAGAAAAGAAAGAAAAAAACAATATACTCATATATTAAAAGAAAATGTAAAAAAAAGTACATAACTTCACAACTTATATGCCCTTCATTTTAAGGATACGGTTTCTGACCCGCTCCTTGAAATGCAGGATCCAAAAGTTTTACAGAGCTAGACATTTCTCAGAGTTTTTATTCGTCAGTGTTCCTTAAGCAAAAATTGTATAGCTCAACACGAGAATCCAACCTTCAGCAGTCTGGAAGTAAGAAACTTACAAGAGAAAATACAGGTATCAGGTCATGCAAGGAAAAAAAATTAATTTGCAGTGCAAAATAAAAATAAGACGATCTTTTTAACCAAAGCTTACAACATTTTAAGCAGTCTAAAAATATGTTCCTATTTCCCAAAATTGTTATTAAGCAGAAAACAAAAGAAATAAGTTTGGCTTTTGATAACAGCATCATTCGAAAAGAAATAAGTCCTAGCTTTTCACAATCTCCATCAACAAGCCAATATAGGCAGCACATAGGTGCTACCATGGTCCAATATTAAGAAATTTCACACAAACTGCATGATCATTATATAATGATCCCTTTATCGGAAAAAAAGAAAAAGAAAAAGAAAAAGAAGTAGCCTAACAAATTGCAAAAAGACAATTATATAAATAGCAACTTTTCAGCTTGAATAAACATGAACCGTGTGTTCTGTCCATGCAGCTGGCATTGCAGGATTCAAAACATACAGATGATGTTCCTATAATTAGCATTACAATAAGAATTTTTCATTGAAGTAAAAATAATCATCATACCCTATACGCACTGGTTTGCCAAGGTCGCATGATTCAGAAATTGATAAACTCCTCTATTGTCCTATTCCTTAAACCAATAATCCATCATTTTCGTACTAAAAGTCTAAAATAACAAAGAACCATTTACCCTACGATAGCCTAGTCTCAAAATTTGTTTGCAGTTGTTCCAAGCTCTTAGAGAATTCCCTCTTCAATCTTTCTCAAACCGCCATGCTGGGGCGTAGATGCCCCCCAAAATGGTAAATATGTCTTTTAGTCCCTTTGAAGTTTATGAAATTATACATTAATATAATGGTAAAATTCACTTTGGCTCCCCCAAAATTTAAGATTCGTTTCTAACCCCTCCTAAAGCAATTTTCTGGCTTAGCCCCTGCCGTTACTGCATCCTAGAAATCACTCATAATAAGCACTCTGAGTGAACATTGTACTGACATTCGCTAGGCATCAAAGGATTTTTAGCACTAGAGCGGTAATGCATTAAAAATTACGAGAAAAATATGAAAAGTTGACATCAACAACAATTCAAAACGAAAGCCAAGGTTTCCTTATCTGTATAATGCTCATTAACAGTAAGAAATCAAATAATTTCCCTAGCTTTAACGATATATAAATATATTTAACAAGAAGCTTAAAGACAAAAAAAGTGTACGAGAAAGTTATGAAAAGTTGACACCAGTATCATACATGATTTAAAAAACTACAAAAAAAGAAACAAAGCCCATTAAAATGAAGACAAAATAAAGCATACCCAGAAGAACAAACATAAAATCAAACAGGAACAAAATGAATATCCAAATCAGTTATAATCTAAAAGAAAAAGAAAATCAATTCAATGACCTTTCCGTTTATCACACAGAAAAAAGAGAAAAAAAACTTAAATAGAAAAGGAAAGATACCTTGACAGAGAGATATTGAGTATGAAGAAGGGGAGAAACAGAAGAAAACAGAGCTGGAATTTTTTTTTATTAAAAAAAGGTTAATTATTGCAGTTTTTTAGCGTTGGGTGAGTTCTTATTTCCAAATTTTATCTAATAATAAACATTATTATTTAGAATTGTTTTTGAGATTTGCAAAATGTGAGACAGAGAATTGCTTGAATGAACTTATAATGGTGAAGCGAGATTAGAGGTTCTTTTTTTTTCCTTCTGTTTCGGTTACTGTTTGGATGGTGGGAAAATATTTGTGAGAGCTCGAGGGAGTGGCGAAGTTGTTATTTTGGGCAAAATATGGCACTGGTCATCTTATGATTTTAGCTTTTGTCTTTTCCTTCCATTTGTTCGGTAATGTACGTTCATTTCAGTTATGAAATGGATAACTAAGGCCGAAACCATGGGACCGGACAGGCCCAAACAAAACAAGGGCCCACTTCCGACCAAACAGCACAAAGAGCCCTCACCGTCCCCACCAGGCATTACAAGTACAGTTTTCAGAACTAAATTGATAGTTGAACTGGTTAGGTCTTTAGTTTATTGATCCAACGGTTCAATCGAATTATTTAGTTTAACTGAATAAATTATTAAAAAATTTATAATTTTCTATTTTAAAAAATGTTTCAATTGATTGAACCACTTAATTTGATTAGCCCATACCAACTTCGAGATCAACCGATTCAATAAATTTTTCTGGATCGATGCCCCAGTTAGTTTCAGTCCATCCAATCTAATTTAAACAAACATGATTTCAACAAGCTCAACCAAAGAGAAATGAGCACCACGTTCTACCATCGACTGACTCATCTTAGGTAGCCTAAATTATTGAAATAGGAAAAATCCACAACAATTAAGAGTAAAGATTCACAGGTTTTTTTTTATCTTTCATATCTATTTTATAATTTATATTTGAGATTTGTAATTACTTTTTCTAACAATATTGTCTCTTATATTTGAATTTAAGTTCTTCTCTTAAAATTGCAATATCCAAAGATTAAGGCTCAAGTTCTATTGACCCTTACCAAATTTGTACTCGAAAAAAAATCTTACGATATAACGAGCTTCGAGTTAATTAAAGAAACACTCAAAGCCAGTCATAAGTAATTTACTAAAAGTGAGTGTAAATTAATAGAATGTTTAGTGAACAATTCATTAAAATTCGATTTTTGCCCGTTTATACTAGTTTTTTAAGTTAAAGAAGAATCAAAATGAAATGATATTTTGAAACTCATTTATTAAACAAATTGAACACAAATAAAATATTTTTATAATTCATTTATAATCATAAATAAACTCGTTGATATTCATTTAAAATTTATCGATAATCCATTTTGATGCTAATTTAAAATTCACTTATTTATTATCAATAATTATTATTGTTTGTATTTTAAGTTTATTTATATATTATTAATATTTATTTTTAATCATATTATATGTAAAAATTAAGAAATATTTTTATGGCTTAATATTTTTCTCAATTTATTTGTATATTATTGAAGGGGAATTAGACTCACTTTGAGAGAAAATTCTGAAGTGTTGTTTAAAGAGCTAAGGGATCCCTCAACGGAGAAATTGTTGTGGTCGAGGTGTCTATGCTCGCTTTTATCCCCAAGTTTTTACCTCTCGACTTCGCGGAGAGCTCTCAACAGATTCACGAAATGGGATTCAATTTGGGGGTTCAAAAATCGATACTTGACTAAATTAACTAATTAAATTCAGGTCAAAATTGTCCGACCCATCTCACCAAACGAAAGCAAAAAAATGGGTCTTTTTTTTAATTAAAAAATTGCTCTACCTTATATATAAAGGTCATGGGTTTGGATCCTACCAAAGCCAAATGCTCACATTTCTTTGGTGGAAGAGGCACTCCTACCCTGTGAACCTTTTGAGGGCTCTTTGTAGAGTTGAGAGACAAAACCTGGAGATAAAACCAAATATAATTCTTCTATCGTTGAGGGTTCCTCGGTTCTTCAGACAACATTTCGAAAACTTTTCCAAGAGTGAATCTCACCTCCCCTAAACATATATTATTCATAAATAAATTTTAATTATCATGAACATATTGGTCTAATGTTCAAGAATTATAAGTCCATTTAATTTAAACCGCTAACATAAACACGCATAAAAGAATACCAACAAACCAATAAAGCCTTGACTTTGTTGGCAAAGGCGGAGATCCTGGGTCTTGACCCACCATGTATAAATTATATACATGGATTTTCGAGTTCCACCATGTACAGTTGTTATGTGTGGGTTTTAATATAGCTCAATTTATTTGGTTCTATTTTGTGATTACTCGAGTAATCCATGTTGTAATAATTTGATACGAGTCTAGTTCCAGTTTATTTAATTCTATTTTATGATTACTCAAATAATTCGTATCGTAATAATTTAATACTTGTGGTGACTCAGTGTATTTATTTTCTACTTGTAATATTTAAAAAAATTACCAACACAATTTTAAATTTCTTTAACTAAACTGCACTAACATAAACTTAAAAATAGCTCTACAACCTTTCTCTAAACTCGCACATTATCAAAAGGGTCAGATTTGAGTGATTTTAGAAGGAAAAAAAAAGATCCAAAAAATTTAAACCAGCCCCGCCAAGATTCAAACATGGCTACCTTTCCATCCCCGGTCGAACGAACTGTGGCTTCAGCTCTTCTCCTCCTTTCAACTCAACCTCCAAAGTAAAATTCAACGAAAAATTATTCAAATGCTAGATCAATTGTTTTTTTGAATTTCATTTCCATGATACCTTTGCTGTTCTTTTTCTTTTTTTGAAAAGGTTGACGATCGGTTGTAGTGATGGTGAGACGAAAGGAGAAACAAGCATGAGCGAAGAAAATAAGTTGAGATTGATGCCTTCGAATGAATCCGAATCCGGCAGTTCCTCTCTCACGAGCCATCAGTTATCTTCACGTAAGCAACAGAAGCTACGGATCATCGCAGCCGTGGCTCGTTGCCATGAGTTCAAGCTCAAGGTTTCGTTGCCTTACTCTGTTTCTCCTCTTTCGCTGTATTATTTTGGTTTTTTGTTTGTTTTACTTCAATTTCTTAAGTTTTTATCAAATTCAATTGATTCTTCTTGTTTTAGTTGCTTGAGCTTCAATACTCTGTTTGGTATAGTGTTTGGATGATATTTGAGATGCTGAATTTGACTGTTATTTCCTGCATCTGAAAACGTAATGATTTAGCAAGAATTTTGTGGTATGATCATTCACTCTGAGATAATAATTCAAAATTCAACCAAGTGAGATCGATCTCGATTTCTCTCAATTTGTTTTTAAATTCAAACCTCAAGCTGTTGTAGTTTCTTCAATGTTTACGGTAACTTTTCTTCTTTTGCAATTACTGGTTATTTTGAATTTATTTTCTCTGAGCATCGTATATGAATCGTTTTATTATGCTTTGTTTGCAATAATATTCAACTTGCTCTTGATTATGTGCCTTTGATTTATGTTTTCACTCTCGTTGGATTTTGAATTTCAAATTTCGATTCAATATATCTCCACGATCAGTTCAAGTTTCTTCGTAATTTTTCAATTCTCATTTTTTATTCTAAATTCTATGAACTCTCGCAGGTGGTGAAAAGGAGACGCTCGAAGATCTGCTGGAGCTCCGATGACCGTAAAACATCATCCTTCAAGTCATTAATCTCACGAAACATGGCCACGGCTGAGACGACATCGTGCTTGTCGAGCAGCTCAAGCGGCATCTCAAGCGCGCGAAGCCAACCTAAAAGTACGACGTCCAAAACTGAGAAAATACAAAGGAAGAGGCGCATCGGCGGCTCCAATCACATGCGCTGCCGAGCCGAAGCCATTTTGAAATTGCTATCCGGCGGCTGCTTCGCTGAGGTTAACATCCGTCGAATGCTCGGCGACAGTCCAGACACTAGCAAAGCCCTTCGAATGTACACTCCTCTCCTTTTCCTCTTATTTGCCACGTGTCACCACGGTATCTCATCGACGTGTCTATTTTTAATAAGTTCGTTAGGTGCACAAAAAATCGCAGTCTTTGTAAAATACGAAGTTATTTAAGATCTAACGGCTTGAAATGCATCTAGAAAACTTGATCGGTGGATCGACTTGGTAAAATCTGTGCCGTCGATCATAGAACTTTGACGAATTAACGGTGGAAGATCTTGCTAATATAAAATTATTTGCATGCAGGTTGTTAAAGAAGGAAGAAGTGAAAAGGTCAGGAACTGGAGGGCAAAAAGATCCTTATATTTACACGGTAACTATTAATTAATTTTGTTGTTTCCAAAAAAAAATTAATTAATTAATTTTGATTTTTATGCTACTATTATTATTATTATTATTATTATTATTATTATTATTATTTTGGTCAAATTGTTTTTTTGTCCTTCTACCATGCTTAATTTCGAGATTTAATCCTAAACCTTAATTTGACAGTTATTGATCTCTATTTTTATTTTTATGGTGTTATTAATTAGTTCAAATAGCTAAATTATAACGGTGAATTTTACCTTATAACACTTTCAAGTCAGTATTTTAACCATATTTAGACTAGACATTTTGAAAGTAGAGGATCAAATTGTGTTAAATTAAAATAAACAAACAAATTTTAAATTTGAAGATAGTAGAGGCCAAAACTACTAATTTAACCTAGATTTTTAAACTTTGGCTGGATTTATTGTTTTAACTTAAATTTTAATTAGAAATATAATAATTTTTAGTTTTCTAAATATTAAAAGTAAGACTTAACCTCAGGGATCAAGTCGAGCTTAATTCCTTGTGATCTTTGTTATCTAAGAGTTTTAATTTTAATTTCCGATTAGATATATATTATAATTTAATTAGAATTTAGGGATTATATTTAAGATTAGATCTATTGCCCGGCTAGACTGCAACTTAAATTTTTAAAATAAATTTCAAAGCTCAAGTTGAGACCAAGATTTATTTTATTATTCATATCACTAAATAATTTTTAAAATTTATATATTTAGATTAAAAACATTTTTAAATTAAATTAAATTAAATTAAATTCAACTGATTCGAAGCGAAAAACTTTTAAACTTAACTCAAATAAGTCTATTTAGGCGAGTCTATACAACAATGTAAAAGTCTATTTAAGCATATAGTCTAAGGAAATGGATTTCTGATATTACCCACATTGTTTGTTGCAGATTGCATGAGAACGAGCTTCTAGGATGGCAGCTTGAATTGCCCGGCATTTGTAGGTTGGTCAACTAATATTTGCACTAGCTATATCCAGGTAAATTCTGGGCCAACCGATAGGTAAGAACTATATAATATGAAGAACACAAAGAATAGGTATTGATATACCAATTACCTAACATCTTAGAATAGATTAGTATATATAAAGCTAACTCTATCTAAATTTGTTTTCAATATTAATACAAGCTACAAATAGTTAATAATATGTACACATAAATCAAAAAGTTACGATATTTTAACATTTTTATCAACATTCATGGTCGCTAGGCATTAATTTAGTTCAGTAATAATTAAAATATATTTATTTTATAAAATAAATTATATTATTTTAAATATATTTTATTATTTCATATTTTTCATATAGGAAAATAGAAATATTAAACTCTAGTAGTCTTTATAGTTTTCAACATTTATATTTTATCATTCAATCAAAATCTCATTTAATAATTATATCAATTTTTTATAAATAAAATTATTATATAAATTTATTTTTCACTCATATCGTGTGTCATAATCAAATACATATAAAAGTAATAATAAGTGCTTATAATATAAGCTCAACTTGAGCTTGATTAAGCCTTTTAAAACATTAAGCTCAAGATAAAAATATCAATTTGTTGAGCTTAATTTATATGCTTATCTCAAACTTTATTTCTATGTTTAATCTTGAATTTAAAATGATATTCAATTTTGATTTTTATGAATTTGAGTTCTTTTAGCTATAGTTATTTAAACTGGATCAATCAGTCAGACCGATTGAACTAAAAATCAGTCTGAAGAAAGAGATTAAATTGTGATCAAACTATAAATTAAGAATTAGATGAAATAAAAAATCGAATTTTATGTTTTGGGCTAATTTTTCATGAACCAAACTGGAAAAAAAACACTCAGCCAAAACTAAATCAACCAGTCCAAATATGGAAAAAAGAAAAAACTCCTTTCTAGACTTTTTTTTTTTACCCAACCGATTTTACACTATCATTCTTCATTTCTTTTTGCTGTATCATTCTTCATTTCTTTTTGCTGTTTCAATTTGTTTCTTCATCATCGATTGATGTCTTTATAATCATCTTTTATCTTTCATCATCTCCTTTATCATTTGTTTGCTACCTCAAAATAAAAATAAATTAATGAAGTAGTTTTGAAGAAAATGGATAGATTTGAAAAAGAATACTACGTATTAACGTCTGAAAGAAATAAAGAATCTGCAACAATTGAGAGTGAGAACTTTGAATGAGATGAACATTTAAATTTAAAAAAGAAAAGACAATCCCCGTGAAATGAAAACCCAAAGTAGTTTTATTTAAAAGGGAAACGATGGTTGTTTCTTTAAAAAAAATTTTGGAGTGGTTATAGTTATAATTAAAATGAGAGTATATGCGGTGGTAGACCAATCTATGGGTTTGTTATGCCTAAAAGTCGGTATGAAATATGAGAGGGTTTATATAAAATATAAGCTCAAAAAATTGATTTAAGTAAAAAATAAGGTTTGCTTACAAAATGAGTTGGGCCTTAAATAAGATTTTTTTGACTCAGGCTTGACCCAACTGAACCCGAATTTGCAAAAAATAATTGATGTTTTATTGTTGTTTTCCCATTGTTTTATTGTCTTTTCACTATTATGCTGTTATTATTTTATTGTTATTATTTAGATATTGTATAACTATTATTTTATTTTTAAATTTACTATTATTTTAAAAATATTTACTGGTTATGTTGCACTTATCTTAATGTTATTTAAGTATAAATTTTTTTAATTTATTAGAAAACACTTATATTAATATTTTTAAGATTTTTGATATATTATATTTTAAAAAAAATTTAATATGAATAATGTCAAACTCATATTTAACATCTATAATTCGAGTCGAGTTTAGAAAAAAAATTTAATATATATTTTTGGAATTGACCCGGCTCATAGTCATAGAGAAACATATGCAGTGGTGATGAATCAGGAATGCATAGGGAATTGGATTAAGTTTTAAAGAGGGACAATGACTTTATTTTTCTATTAATTAAATGTTGAGGACTGTTTGACCCAAAAAAATGTTGGGACTGGACAGATCTTTAAAGAGGGTATGCTTTTTATTAGTTCAATGTTGTACTGTCAATTCAACCTATTGAATCCCAAAATAGAAATCTAATCGGTATCGAAAATTGAAAATGCCAGTTAGAATTTTAAAACCATGTTGAACGTCTACAACTTAGAAAAGACAAAATATATATATTCTTTTACTGAATAACAAGGCAGAAGGTGAATTTAGCGTGTACTTAGGGTTAGGGACAAAATAAGTTCTCGGAAAAGAAAAGAACAAAAGAGAAAGAAAAAAGCGAGTGACAGAAGTACAAAGCCGTACGTCAAAGTCACGCGACGAACCTTAAACGCCAAATCTAACGCAATCTTTCTTTGGAAAAGAGAGCAATGATTAGGGAGTACGAAATCCTAATCATATAGAATTTTAATATATTAAAGATTTTATATTTTATTTATTTTATTTAAATAAATCTCTACATTTTCGTTTCCAAATATTTGTATCTAAATAAGCTTTCATTATTTTATTTAGTTAAATTATAATTAAAACTGAAATAAACTTAAATTTTAAGAATAATTATTTGATATATAGCGATAAATTAAGGGTTAAGCCAGAAATATTTGAAAAATTGAGATTAAATTGTATATTTTATGATAATAAAATATAATTTCATCATTTTAATAATTTATATTTTATAATTTTTAAAAATTAAATTAAATTTTATAATTTTGAAAGATGAACGATAATTTTATTATTATTAATTTAAAATTTTATAAATTACAAAGTTACATAAAAG
The DNA here is from genome assembly GCF_025698545.1 of Gossypium raimondii. NCBI lineage: Eukaryota > Viridiplantae > Streptophyta > Magnoliopsida > Malvales > Malvaceae > Gossypium > Gossypium raimondii. The sequence goes on from NC_068575.1 coordinate 1,744,113, forward strand.
AAAAATTTTCATCTTTGGGGTCAAAGCCCTGCCAACTATATATATGACATTTAATTTATATATAAATAAAACTTTTGATATAAATAAATATTTATTCAAAATAATAATTAATTTAAAATACAAATTAAAATGTACTAAACAAGGGCTCTTACTAGGGTTGTTTTACTAGCATACAATTTATTACAAGCGATAAGAGTGCAAGTCCTCCCCGACTACAACTTTTCTTCTTCTTCTTCTTCTTCTTCTTATGTGCAATGGGGAAATACCTAGAGTTGTTGGATGTAGGGATTAGAATAGTCACCAGGTTCCATTCCCATTGCCCACAAACTGCTCGATTATATTACCATCCTCCACCTTCTTCTAACCCTCAAGCCCACCGCCACCCTGATCCCAGGCTTTGCGGTGGCGGCGATGGCAACGGTGGCTCTGACTCTACCACACAGCTTCAGGTTCATGACCCAAAGTAGTCAACACTTGGTCTTGACTCTTCCAACACAAGTTTTTGAGTAAATTTTAGTTTTGAATGATGCTTTCAGTTCATATATTCAATTGAAGTTTTTTTTTCTTTTAGTTGTTTATTTATATGATGTTCTTTTTCTAATGGATATTGATGTTATTTTATTTTCCTTAATGCATGCATGGCTCTTTTACTTTCAGTATCTGTATTTGTGAAGTTCAAGTGATGTCTGGGATATTCTCTTTGGATGAATGCTTTTGAAACGAATTAATGGTTGGGTAAAATTTTGATTCGATAGATTCTATCGTCGATTTAATTTTAATTAAATAAATTATTAAAAATTATAAAATTATAGAACTCAATTTATTCACCAGCTCAACTGTTTTTTTACCCAGTTGTAATTCTTTCCCTTGCTTCAATGTGATATGATCATTTAAGAGAGAAAGAGAAATCATTTGAGAGCAATTATTCTATTCTAGAAAATAAGATTTTCTTGTAAAGAAGGGTAGAATCAGTGTAGTTGGTTCCATATCGATTTTAGTCGTTTTAGTTCGGTTAGTGCATGCTGCTCCAATGATAAATTGATATAATCAGTTCTCTTTTTTACATGGTTAAAATTTTGGTTTGTTCCAATTACAGTAATTTGTTCCACTTAATTTCAGTCGTATTGGTCTAAACTAGAGGTGATCATGGGCCGGGCCGGGCTTGGTTCAGGCCGGGCCCAGAAAAAATTTTATCCCACGTCCTAGCTCCAGTCTGGGAAAAAATTCCTAAGCCCAAGCCCGGTTGGCTCGGCCCATTTTTTTAATAAACACTAAAAATTTATTTTAAAAATAAAAAATAAAAAAGTATTTTAAAAATATTTTAAAATTAAAAAATAAAAAAAATATTTATTATATTCGGGTTGGGCCCGGGCCAAAAAAGTGGTGCTTGAGTCCCGACCCATTTTTTAAACGGGCCTCATTTTTTGCCCAAACCCATATTTCGGGCCTATATTTTTACCTGAATCCTCCCATATTTCGGGCAGGCCGTCGGGCCAAGCTGGGCTGCCCAGCCCATGATCACCTCTAGTCGAAACATTATGCATCGATTAGTGCATGAATAATATTAAAAAATATAAAAAATTAAAAATTTTAATAGTTTTTTTTATCAAAATATTGTATATCTACATGTGCATGAATGTTATAAATTTAAAATTGATTTAATATCATTCATTTGAAAAATATTTTACATACATGCATTAAATATTTATAATAAATTTAGAACGATACATATCAATACCAATACAAATTAATTCCAATAGAAAAATAGTACACTCACCAATACGATATAAATAGAATATTGATCAAATGAAAGGATAGACACTACAATACTGCATAGTTTTTCTTTTTATGTATAGAATAAAAGATCCAACCAATACCTATCAGGTCGGATTTTGCCATCCCTAGCTAAGATCATATAAGCCAGAGCCTTAGTAGGGAAGAAAATTTTCCCACCAGCACATGAACACCTTTAATTGGAAAATAAGATAAGTCCCACAAATCAAACAATACACAAAAATTTCTTCTATAAAGTAACAATATGGTTTCTCATATTCCAAAATTGTCTATATTTTTACATTCAAGTCCATCACAATGCTAAAGAATAACTAAAGTAAATTTACTTGCAAGATGAAGAGTAGGGAGACTCTTGCGACCTCTTGCAAACTACACATAGAACGAAAGAAAAATGGGAAAAAATGAATGAATTAAATGCTAAATGGTAACAAACTCAATCAATCTAAATCACAATTACTAAACATAGCAAGAACCAAAAATAGTCCGAAATTTTGTCATCCTCAGGGAACAGTAACTGGAAACTTTTGCTCAAGAATTTAACTGTATACTTTTATAGGATCAACAACTAGCAGCTTTTAGAAAGTTATCATATGGAGTTGAGGCTGGTAAACTGAAGAACGAGGGATGATTATGGTACTCAGTAGCACATGGCATTGGAAGAGTTCCCGTCAGTTGTTTGAATAGATTGGTATTGCCAGTTTGCTCAACGATTGGACCTGCCTGCAATTTAAGTTTGGTTGTGAGTGTTAGATTTTTTTTTTCGAGCCGTTTGTGTTCTTAGGGGTCATAAAACCTGAAAAGTTCTTGCATGGGACACAACAGAATTTGGAAATAACGAGGCATGCGTATTGACATGGGACTTATAGAGGTTACCTGGTTTGTCATGTTATCTTGTCTTAGTTGGGCACTCAACAAATGAGACATTTTCTGCTGCTTCCCTGTTACGAGTGCCTCGCAATGATGGGCAATTTCCTTGTAAGACATGTTGGGTCCAGTGCAGACGGAACTTCTTCCAAACTGATACGCTGTCTCCAAGACCTGTGCAGATAAAGAAAATCATTATGCTTGATGCCTATTACCAGTTCTCATGTTATCCATGTTCCGAAGATGTTCTGTTCTTTAAAAGGTGCCTCTCATGCTTTTGAATAGAGTAAAAGAAAAAAAGAATGACATTGTTAACTTACTGATTCTAGTAGTTGATTGACATCCATGAGATTTGAAATTTCTCCGGAAAACTCTGAATTATCCATGATTTGACCTTCGAATGGTTCTACAAAAGCATCATCATCATCATCATCAAATGAAAAAATTGGAGCTCCCTGCGAAAGAAATCACTTGAGTTTCAAGCATCGATAGATAAAATTTAGAAGGTGGTGCAAGGGTATTTACCTCCTTAATAATAAATTCATTCTCTTCAGCACTGGCTTGATATACTTTATGCGGAGCATCCGTAGGAAACTGTGAACCTAGTGGACACACATCGTCAGGCAAGAATTCTCTCAACAGTCGTGCCCGTATACTGGACAATTCAGGCTGCCATATAGTCACAGTGTAGTGTAATTACAATAGAAAATATAGTTCTTTGATGATGAATTAGGGTCAAAGATTCTCGAAGATTTGGGATAAAATGATTTACCTCTGACAAGTGTCCCAAGCTTCTCACAATCTCGGAAGCAAGGGTTTCCCTATGTTGCTCTGAGGGTAACTGAACTTCCGAGAGAGTCTTTAAAGCCAAAGTATCATCTTCTTTCGATCCATAAACATTTTTTGGCTGGTTGAGTCCAGTGTTAACTGCCTGTAACTTGCGATCGTCCACTAAGCGCAAAAACGGATCAACCTATTCATAATCATAGAACCATGACATCAAAACAAGATATCCGGTTTTGAGATGAAAATAAAATATGGTAAACCCAAATAACCAGTCAGATTCACTCCATTATACATCACAAAATCCAGAAATAAAAAAGGATGAATGTTTTGCATAGAAAAGATAGAAACTTCAACCTTATTCCAGATGGAAAAGCAAGGTTTCATGAATGATTGGTTCCATACCGTTATTTCTGTTATGTCAACCTTGGCATAGTCAGCAATAGGGATAATATTAAATGCTTTTGATGAGAAGAGAATCATCGAAGTTGCCAATGTGAAAAGAGATCTACGACGTGATGGTGGAAGTGGCCCTGCAGCATTAGTGGAAGTAAAACTTAAATAGATGACACCTTGATAAAAAAATATCAAATTAGTAGCTTCCAATCTTTCTTTCCTTATTAAATAAAACAAAAGAAACTTGTTGTTTCCCTCCTATGAAACTACTTAAGAACCCCATATCTATTAATTGGAGGTAGCCTGCAAAAATATAACAAGAGCCAGTCCACCCGCACAATTGGTTTTTGGTATGATATTCATCCTAAAGTTTAACAAGGTATCAGAGCAGACACTACCCGTATTTGTTGTCCCCTTGGTGATGGGTTCGTTAAGCCTACACATACACTTCATGTGACATGATAGGTCCAAATCCACATCCATTAAATTAGAGTAACCGGGGCAAAAAAATCCATAACAATGGCTTCCCCAGTTTTGGACAATTAATTTTAGGTTGTATGCTTGTCCTAAAATTTAATTAAAAAAAAATAAAGTAGAAGGGTTTAAGTCATTAGGAGAGCTTCATGCATTTCAAATCCACGAAGTCTCAATGTCATCCATGTATACATACACTAAATGTATGTGACTAAGGTTGAATACAATTACAGATTGAATAGGTAATGATTTTGTTATTTCCATGCAAAGATATATCACGGTGCTTTAGATTTTGTTTTATTTTATTTATTTAATTTAATCTTTTTGTTGAGAGGGGATCATGAAGGCAAAAGGTACGGTGAAGCAGACACTGTAGAAGCCACAACTTTGGACACTCACCTCCTTCATTGAAAGCTATGCTTTGTAGTGAAAAAGCTAGCTGGAAACTACGAACAAGTGTCTCGTTACTAGAATTCTGCATTACATAAATATGAAAATTGAGAAAGTAAAAGTCAGAAAGAGAATGAATAGCTGTAGATGCTATTGATACAATGAACCGAAGAAATTTTCTTGCCAGTAAGTAATTTAAACAATCAACTATACCAATATATTGACTAAATAAGATCACCCCATCGACTAAAACTGAATTACTTGAAAAGTTGAAGATCTAATGTTGATTTATACATATTTTGTATGTCATACAAAAGCGGGACTCTATGCACTTATCCACTTGCTGAGCCTATTTGTTTCGGTTATAAGTATTGGGCTTTCGTATGAGGCTGAGTGTTATATGGTGATATATCTCATAATTTTAAGTCTTGAATTTTCAGAAGTTGTGCCTCTCGACCTTTTGACAAAATGAAAACTACTCCAATAATTTCCCAGTTTTTTCTTTCTAAATACGTTAAACCCTCATGGATCTTTTAAAAAAAATGAAAATTACTCTGATAATTTCCTGCAGAACCTAAAATACTCCACTGTCGTCAAGGCCATATAACGTATTACTTGATGAACCAAGAGAGACAAGATAGAACTACTATACCTGGTTTTGAAGCTAATTATGCATTATAAATTAGATTAAAGGACTTGAGTGGGAAAAAAAAAAACCCTTTTGATAATATTTAAGTTTGGGATGCAAAGAATATGCTTTTGCCAATTATACGTTAAAAACATGACTGCAAAACCACAACCTCATGCCAAAGAAGTGCCATGCAGGTGTCATCAATTAAGGAATTACCTTGGCTCGAGAGAAAAGCAACACGAGGCTGTAGGTATGAGCGATTGCTTCATAGTTTTGCGGTGTATTTTGAGGAGAGACGGACTGGGCCCAAATTGATGAAAGCAAGAGACTGATCTGGGTGCTACTAAGCCGTAGGGAATTGGCCTCCTGAGGTTTGGTGAATAGAGATAGTCACATAAAAATAGATCACAAATTTAACAAATATCAAATGAATCATAGGGTTAGTCATTTGAACGATTCATTTTACAAGAAGTTTTAAGCATATGTACAAAGAGCAAATCACTGCTGCTCCAATCAGGTCTTGTACCACCATACAATGTTACTCAGGATCGGATATAAAGAGTTAGATACACATATTTGTCCAACATAAGTGTGTTCATTTCTTTTCAAGATTTTCATGTATTTGGAGGGTCCTTGAAAGACCATATCCTCATAGTCATGTCTAGATATGTATTAACCATGAAAGAAAAGAAGAGTACTTTTAGAGAGGAACTAGCAAAATACTCACATATTCCGTATTTGAATTGCTTAGAGAATTTTCGTCTGCTTCAGAAGATACCGGTGGGCTTCTTGAACTGTATGCTTTACTGTAAGATGACTTTAATCTAATCAGAATCTCATTTTGACTGATTTCTAGTTGCTCCTCACTAGCAATATTTTCTTTGTTCTCTAGAGAAGCATTCTCCCTTGAGAAGGATTTCTCTCTCCTTAACTTCTCGAAAAGGGCAGCTGAAGAAGAAAAAACGGAGACAGTTCTTGAAAGTGTTCTTGGAATACTGGAAGCTTTCAGTTTTACTCCCCTAGTAGAGGATGGATGAGGGCAAACTGAAGATGGCACAAGAACAACAGAAAAGATACGGTGAGCTCCAACACGTACTTCATGGTCAGGGTGTACCATAGCTGGGAGTAATTGATGGAACAGAGCCTCAGGAAATGCCTACGGAAACAAAGGAACATCAAATAAAAAGGGTAAATCCAAAAGAAAAAAATAAAAATACTGGAGATAACACTATGAAATGTTCATCAACAAAAAATAATTAATAAATATGATACTACCTTGTTTAGATAGGATGGATTTGGAATTGAGGCTACAATTTGAGCAGTGCGATAGACAACACAGATTGTAGTTCTTGCTATAGCTGTAATATTTGTGATATTTTCCAACATCATAGCCATAACATCAAGAATTGGAGCAGCATCACCAACCTGTTCACAAGAACAAAAACATTAGTAAAACCCAAAGTACGGAATGCCAGAAAATATTTTCTATACTATAATTTTTACTCGAGAATGAGAAAGAGGTCCCACATTATGTGATAACTGTACAAGACACTTATCCACTGCTTCTTTGAAGTACTTGTTCCAGTTTATAACTTCAGTTCCCATGTTTGAATCATTGAGTGAGCAATGTATGCTCTTTCGTAAATGCCTCATAACATCACTAACTGCACCAAGTATTGCTACAGAAGGCTCAACTTTTGAATCTCGAGCAAGAGATGTTGTAACCTCTACAATTTGAAGTTGCATGTCAGGTTGTTTGAGGACATTTTTGTGGTCAAGATGCTTAACTAGTATGGACAGAAGGTAATGTGCATTCTGTCCTGCAAACACGAGAAAACAGATAGTATCAATAGCTCATGATTTAACATGAATCAGAAAACAGATAATTAAAGGAAAAAAAAGTGCATGAGTACCAGAACTATCTATTAAAAGCTGCATTTCCCTTAAGACTGGCAAGGCAAGACCATTGTGAACAGACCATAATTTTTCATTATCAAAGTAACGGAACATAGACTCGAAAATCCGTCGTGCTGTTGTAGCTTCCTTTGCTAGTTTTGCCATGTTATGTAAGCAAACCCTAGACCAAAAGGAGGGATTCCGGGCATCTTCCCTGTCAGGGGAGAAAGAAAAAAGAAACTCATTGTAAGATAGTAGTTTAAATAAAGGAAAACCATTTCATACACCGCTTATGGGGTTTTTTAGACTTCTCAAGCGGATTTAGAGTGTGACAAGTATGTTATAGGGTGTAGTAAAAAAAAAGTGATACTTGTACACCCTCAACCCACTTGTGGAGTCTAGAAAACTCCATGGACGATGTATCAAATAATTACCCTTGAATAAATTGCAAAACTAAATCCAAAACTTGAGTCAAGAGATTACGTTGCCACATTTAGTTCTCCCTTTTCATTTACAATTGTCCGCCATGAAGGAACTTTTGTGAGAAAATTTGGCAATGGAGACATGCGACTCTCAATTTTTTGCACTTCTTGCACCCATCGACTTTGACCACTATTATTTTCCTCTAAATTTTTCATCGGGCCTCCATAATTTTCCAAGACAACTGAAACCATCTGTGTTTGATAATTGAAAATTCCTTTAATACAAAATGGTATGAAACAACATTCCCCAAACTCAGAGAACTGAAATCAAATTAAAGGTTCTTGAGCAGTACAGCTACATGCACGATTTAGATAACCAAACCAGGGGAAAAAGATGGGTGCTAAAGCAAGAAAGAAATCGACTGCACTAAAAATTACCAAACTGCGAATATACGTTAAGAGATTTACTGCAACAACAGCCAAATTTAGGTAAAATTTTGAGGGAGAGAAGATTTACGAAAGCAAGTGTTAGTATCTTGTTCAAAAATGGATTAATCTTTTGGACAGGATACACGCGAGTTATTCCACCGCAACATAGAGACCAGAGGTTACTGGAACAGCTTGATCCAATTGCCGGAAGTAATCAATCAAAGGCCAAAGTAAAAAAAATCCAAAATATTGGTAGTCATATTCATCACCTATGAAAATATTCTTCTATGGAAGAAAAGTGAAAACAGCACGAAAATAATTTTCTTTGTATTTAAAAGGATCAATAAATAACTCAACTTTCATGTAGCTGCTTTGGTCAGTTAAAAAAGTAATTAAACACTTCAATTGAGGATTTATAAATGAAATCTATCAATATAACAGAAACATTCGAACATAGGCAATGAAGAAAATAAACAAGTTAACAGCAAAGCAATCAACATGCAAATGATTTGAATAAGTCTGAATCCGCTTACATTATCAAACTCCACCGAAATGTGAGAGTGTTCACCCATAAACCAAATCTACACAAGAAAGTAGATAATTGAATGTGCATTAGAGTACTTGTATAAACAATTTGGACAGTGAATAAAATGTTAACTGTCAGAAGGAAAGGAATAATTGTGGAAGGGAAAATTATAGAAGGCATTCACTCTAAGTAAATGAACTGACAGGTTGTAATGCTTCACACTTTCCACACCCAAGAAAAAAGACCCACCAAGCAAGAATTTTCTTTAGTTGCAATAATTAAGCTAGCCTTCTAGTTTTTCTGGTGTTGACACGTCAAAATTTCAGGTGAAATTACAAGCTCAGTGACAGATAATTATCTGTGGAGAACAATCAACTTACTGACTCTGACATGGCATGCATTAAATGGTCAATTTCGTTTGTCAATCTCAAAATATTATCATTAACATGTCATATGGTACCAAATCAGCGGTTGCTTGCTCATAACCAAAAGCAGAATATTGAGTAGCCCTAGTGAAGATACAAATAAGTTCTTGGAAGCCACTATTATTGTGGCATACCAGAGAAATTATGTTATAAAGTTTACAAAAGCTTTTTCCAATCTTCTTTGCTGTTATAAAAAGCTAGACACAGTTGCTACATGATAACATTTGAACAGTCCAAAATTGAAATAAATAAAGAGTTAGCCTCACTGGAACAGCCGAGATTCCTACATCATAAATTGCCAAAATACATGCACTACTTCAGCATTACTCACCCCAAACCTCATTCATAGTAATAAACTGCCTAACTTTCTTATTTAGTTTCTTCTGCCTTCACTATATGTTCTGCATATATTATTAGTTAGTTCAGGTTTAGTTTCCCAGAGCAGATATAATTGTTGGTCCAGTTATTTTATTTAAGGTTCACTTTTATCATCTATTTCAAAGAAACTCAACTAAAAGTTCATATTTTCATGCTTGTCAAAAGAAGAGCAGTTCACGTGAATGAATACCATTGAAGAAATTGCTTGCAGCCCAGCTGCTCGTAAATTTTTCTCCCTTTCACCTTCTCCAGTTTCTTGAGCTAACTGACAAACTTTTGGAATAAAGCCTTCTAAGTTGAACATGCAAGTACTATCCTTCTGAAAATTTAGGAAAGATAAACATGAGTTTCAAGCCTTTTGCCATAAACCTACTAACTAATATAATATGAAATAACACTAGAAGCTGGAAATCCATTGTTCATAACACGAGAAGCATACAAGTAATTCTAAAAGTACCAACCTGATTATTTACAAAGTCGAAAAGAGTCTGACATCCTAGAATTTGCATTTCATCCTGCCGTGTTTGATCTAGCAGGGTCTGTATAATGCTTTGCAAACTACTGGAAAATAGTGTCCTATAACATTTTAGATAACCAGAAATCAAGTGAGTTCAAGGAAACTCTAAAAGTATAAAGAAAATTAAAATTTCTTTCAGCTCATTTGATTGAGATATTGCTCCTGGAATTAAAATTTGGAAGTTTTCTATCTTTTGGTAGAAGGTTGAACATGATTAATATGAACACTTAACCTTTTAGCGGATTATCCAAACATACTTTTCTTTTTAACAATCCAAACATTGATAAAGAGACATGATCACTTACATATTTATCAATATAAATAACAGGAAAACACTTCAAATTATCAAATTCCAGAATCCAAGCCAGGAGTTCAGGGAAGAATCCATAAAGGTATAAGTTTCAGCAATAACAGTATCATACTGATAAGAGGTCTTTTCATTATAGAATCAAGAGTATTTTTCCTTGTTGAAGTAGACTTATAATCTCATCTAAGCACAGTACTATAAGAAAATATTATATAAGAATTTGGAGATTCAAGTTTCCTTTTTTTTGTTTTAACAGTGGTCACTTGGAAAGGGAAGGACATGACAAGTAAAAAAACAAACAAAAGATCCCATGATGCAACAGTCTTGATATAATCCAAAACAGTGAGATACAAAGCCATAGATTTTGCAACAAAAGAAAAACTCACATTTGGTCGTGACATGAAACCAATAATCTCTTGTAAATGCAAATAACAATTTTCACTGATTGAAAATTCTCATTTCTCAACTCCTTGTAGCACCTTTGCTCAAGGGACTCGGTGATCTGGTCACAAAATTTGCAAGAATCAGTCATAATGATAATTAACATGATTAACTAGCTATAAAATGCGCACAAAGCAAAAACAATTGTTATTCCAATCAAAGAACATGAGTATGCCTAGAAAAAATGTAAAAGTAAAAACTTCTAATAATGCCTTTCTTTGAGCACTAGATTATTTAATTTCAAAAAACTTTAGGTATTTTATTAGATGCCGCAATAGTAAGAAAACTTCGATCCAGTGGCAAAGAGGATAGTTATAAAGAGTTAATGATTGCAATAGTACAAAACTAAGCATGAGTAGTTTATATACAACTAATCTGGATCAGAATACACGATAGATAAGCTTGCATAAGTCTCATACTAATGCATATGACCAAGCACTATACTACAGTTAAATATCGAGAATAATTAGAAAATTTACTGGCTTAACAAATGATTTTCCAATTGACGGTCAGTATGTTACAACTATCAATGTGTTTCAGTCAACATTTGGCTCAGTTTTATACACAATGCCAATTTTGCTATCTGATCATAGTACACATTTTAGCCTATCATAACTCTCTAAAATACCTGCATGCTTTGAGATCTGAACATGACAGGCTTTAAAACCTTTCCAAAAATTCTGCAGAAAGATAGGTTCTATGTTTTCAAAACAAAGTGTTCAGCTTCTTTCAAAAGTACAAACTTTTGAAGGTTTCTGAGCTTTCCCATAGGATTTTACAAACATGCTCCATTTGCAGCCTGTCTTTTCACTGAGGAGTAACTCACCTAAATTTATTTGTACCTTATTTCTCAAGAATGTTTTTTAAATTTCATGAAATATATATATATTTAAAAAAAGTGCAAAGTGGAGGTATTTGTCACAACCAGATATCAACATGCATTTCATCAATAAGTATTAAGATTACAAGAACAACAAATGTTGCACAAATGTTACACATCAAAAGCATTATCCTGTGGCTTGCAAATATATTATACCTTTGGGATGCGTAAAGGATTTTTTGAAGCATATTCACATAGTTTTCCTATCTTGCGATCATTTGGACCATCCTCCTATAACATAAAGTTCAACATGATTAATAAAACTGAAGGAAATATTTCATAATAAAAGACAAATAAATACTAAAGATGCAATCCTCATCCATTATAAAGTTCAAGAATGATTAAAATGAGTGAACCACCATCTTATAACTAATGTTTGCTTAACTAAACCCTATTTAATGATCAAATTAAAGTACTTCTAATTAATCTGTCACTGCACTTCGGCCACCAACATGGCTACATTATAAGTAGAACACATGCAGATGTACCTAAACTGTCAAAATACAATGATGAGCCATATAATACTACAGTTTAAATATGAAAAAAGAGCAAACCTTTTTGCGAGGAAATATATCGGCAATCAGTGCCTTATACCTCTTGACAGGTTGCCGAGACCTTGTACGCAATGAAGGGCAAAAGAAACACAAGCTACCACATGCAGGCATGACTTGCCTCGAGATCACACCGGAGATGAAGCTCATTTTTTTCTAATATTTTTCGGATTTAAATTATAAAAACTAGCTAAAACTAACCTTTCAATATCTCTCGGCTTTCTTTCCCTCCAAAAATCAATAAAAATGAAACTTGGACTTCAATGCCCAGAAGGGAAAGAAAGCTTGACAAACAATTAATCTACCTCTGAAATCCAATCACCAACCTGTGAATAACAATCATGGTAGTCAAAAACCAAACCAAATTCTATGGATCATAAAGTAAATAGTAACACAATCATGCATTTGGGTTCATAAAACTTTGATCAAACTGATTAAAACTTCAAAAAAAAAAAGGGGGGGGGGTATCAACAAAATGCAAAATTGAATCAAAATTCAATAAAAACCCAACAACAAAAATGAATTGATTACATAGAACCAACAAAAGGGTATCTAAAAAATGCAAATTTTGATCAAATTAAAAGGAAATAACCGATTTTAAAATTTGGGTTTTCATCAGAAACAAACAAAAAAAAAATTTCACAAAATTTACCTCGAATAATGCCGGAAAGTGCAAGAACAGAGGCTGGAAATTCGTCTAAGCCATGAAATACATTACCGCGTTTCCAGCATTTCCCAAATCTGCTAAACAACTACCAATTTCTTTTTTCTAAAATTATGCACTAAATTATTAAATTATAATAATGTAAATTGAGTTTCTTTAATGCTATATAAATCAATTCGCGTTTGCCGGCTGCTATTATATATGTGTTGAACACATTCTAACTGGATTATTATATGGGCCTCATTGCATAAACAAATCAAATAATAATAATTACTGATATATATGGTATTAGTTTTGAAAGAAGTCATTGGATTTGATTGAATTTCTTGTTTAAATATAATCCATTAATTAATTATTTGTTTTAATGTTAGTTTGCCGCACGAACGTGCTGTGATGTCTTTCGTTCTTAGACCGTTATTTACCCGATTTTTCTTCTGTTTTGTTCTTAGACCGGTCTATGCTTTGAGTGGCTGGTTCAATAGACCCGGTCTGATTTTTATTTTTTAGCAATGTTTTTTTAAAATTGAATGGATGATTAAACTGATTATATTATCGATTTTTTATTTGATTAATCTAGAACAATTATATTATTAATTTTGATTTATCTAGAAATAAAAATTCTGAAAAGTAAGAAAAAAAGGGGAAATCCTGAAAAATGGGATTTTTTAAAATGTATAAATACAAATTAATAAATCAAATGAAGTAAACATAAATTGTATATTTTATATAAGTTGACTTTTTCTCACGTTTTTTTTTAATTTGTATTTGAGAATTGGGTTGGTTGGATTTTTTCGGTTCAAACCGATTTAAACAGTTCATTTTAAAATTGATTTAATCTTTTGTTTGGACTAATATATTAATTGATTTATTATCGATTGATCAATTTGATCGATGTAGACAATTTTGGTCGGATTTTAATTTAATTAATTAAACCATTAATGAAAATTTAACTAATGAAACATATTTGAATTTGAATTTGAGCTTAGAATTTTCTTTAAAATCAATTATGATCCGAGTCATTGTTGTCTATTCTTATATGGTTTATCCCTTATTCTATTTTTTATTTTTGTTAATAAAATTTAAAACATTTGTTGATAATAAATAATAATAATAATATTTAACCCCACAATAATTAAAGTAAAATCACTTTTGTTTCTTTTCCTTTTTTACCTTTAAAGGTAAGCTTCTTTCATTTCAATCTAATTATTATTTTTTGAAAAATAATTATTATACTTTAAATTGGCAATCATTTTAGGACCATGATATCCCTTAGGTTAACTTTAACTAACATGCAAGGAATCAATTGCCATTGGGTTATAGAGTTATTGCTTAAATAATGTAAATGTTGTTATAATTATCAGGTCGAGTTATTTATCTAAACTCGAAAAATATTATTTTAAAGAGTTTAAATAGAAATATAGAATTTAGGTAAAATCAAATGTAGACTTGACTATAATTTTTTAAATTTTTTATATATTTTAAAATTTATATCACATAAATTATATAAACTATGCTGTTAAATAAATTCGATAATTCATATATTTATGGGTAAATTACAAAAATAGCCATTTTTGTTTGTCTCAAATTACATTTTAGTCACTTATGTTTGAAATGTTACGTTTTAGTCACTTACGTTATCGTTCTGTTACGAAGTGATCACTTTATCGTTAAGCTCCGTTACCTCCCTAACGGCAGTCCTACGTGGCAATCCAAATGGGTTTTAATTGTCAACTTGAATGTCCTACGTGATAGTCCAAATTGAATTTTATTTAATTAAAAACCTATGTTCATCCCAACAACTAGACATCCAAGTTGGCATTTAAAACCCATTTGGATTGCCACGTAGGACTTCCGTTAGGGAGGTAACGGATTTTAACGGTCGTGTGACCGCTTCGTAACAAAACGATAGCATAAGTGGCTAAAATGTAACATTCAAACATAAATGACTAAAATGTAATCTAATGTAAACAAAAGTGGCTATTTTTGGAGTTTACCCTATATTTATATTATATTTATATATTTTATCATGTCATAATTATGTTTAAATTATTTTATATTTGTATATATTTGATATACTAACAACACGTAAAATAAATTTTGGAAACATTCTTAATTCGTGTGATGTTTTACTTTATATTTATTTAATATTGCATTTTGTGTTTCATAATTATAAATAGGTACACTCTTAAGCAATGGTCTAAAGTGCAGTCCCTACACTTGATTGTGTTTGAAGATATCCAAGTTACTAAATTTACCTATATTTATAAATTATTAATATAAATATGTTTAACTCCACTTATATTTTTTAATATAATTATTTTTATTTTATATTTAAGAATTATATATATATTCTTCATATTATTTTATCCAATACCACCACTCTTTTACTCAAATTTCAAGCAGAAATTTAAGCTTTTCTCAAGTCATCCTTCAAAAGGAATTCTATGGTTAAGAGAATGCTTTTCTTTTCCTTCTATAAAATGGAAAAATTTACAATTAAAATATTTGTAAATATTTAAATTATACCTTTTTGTGAATTTAAATATTGTAAATCCGGATTAAGGTATTGTGTGCTTAAGTTAATGCAAATAATGTGTGCTTAAGTTAAGAAACAAAGAAAATTTTCCTTCTAATTTAAAAGGAAAAAGTAAATTACAAAAATACCCTTTTTCTTTTCATTCTATCTATTTTCCTACAAAAGAGGAAAACTATATTTTCTTAAAAAAAAGGAGGCAAATGCAGGCCTCTGTTCAGTGCAATGGCTAAACAACACTACTTCTCTTGTCCGATGGTGTGCGTTCAACTGTTTTTCCCGTAGATTGGCCAGTCTTACTGCTACTCCCGCTGGCCATTCTCGGAACAGAACGTTGCATTATCCGTATTGGAATTCCACCCATATCGAAATCTTCCTTCAAAGATTTGGTTAGAAACCTTACATATGTATCGGAGAGCTTGGTGTTACCGCTGACGAAAGCGACGAAAGTGGGAGGCCGAGCTTTCACTTGAGTGAAGTACTTGATCTTGGTTTGAGAACCTTGGTCTTTCCATGAATGCCGGCTTGCAACCTAAACCAACAACAGGATTGAAACAGATTGACCTCTGAGTGAACAAATTACACACTTTTTGGACTTTTAAGATAAGAATTAAAAGCAAAATATGTCGGCCACAGACCTTACGCAACCAACGGTTAAGACGTGCAGTGGACAACCTTAAACACCATTTCTCGTATGCATCGATGACTTGAGACATAACAGCAGCACGCCCTCTTCCGTCTATTGCGGAGATGAACAGAACTGGTATCCCGGTTATCTGTTGGCAAGGCCATGGTAACATAAAAAGATCTAATGGTAATAATCGAGTACATAATAAAATCAACAAAAAAAGATTTGTTAATTATCAAAATTCGGAATTAAAAATAATGATTAAGCTGACAAACCTGGGGTATAACCATCTGAATTTCTTGAGGAACAGCTTCTTTGACTCTTTTATACAATGCAGAATTTCTTGGCCCCTTTAGAAGATCCATCTTGTTCACAACTACAACCAGACCACGACCTTCTTCCACCGCTTGTCTTGCTATAACAACTTCGGCATGTGTCATGCTGCGCCGAGCTTTTGCAATCTGAATATCGTGTAATGGGAAGTATTAGATGCAAGAAAAGCTCACCCTGTTGTTAAAATATTCAATGTGCGCGTAATTCCATATCATCAAAAGGTACTATATGTTGTACTGAATGATCATGAACTACCTTTGGATAGGAACAAAAACATGTATCTAATTCAATGAAATTTGAGGCACTCGGTTCTTGAGATCCGACAATTTCTTGATTCAACTATAAGTAACTGGATATTTATAGACAGCTCACTAACATCTTTGTACGCAAGCAAGTTTACTCGGACTTGAGTGTTGGACGCAAGGATGTGACTGAGATGAGTGTGTCCGATTTTCTAATTTTTCATGTATATCCATGCATTTGACACAAGTGTCGGAAAAAGGGTCTTCAAGAAAAAATTCGGAGCAACATAGACCTAAAGCTTCCAAACATATGATACATCATATGTCCATCATATTGAAAAGGATTAACCTCCAAACATCATTTAAGGATATAAGACAGTATATATAGCGTATGACATACCTCTTCAGCATCCAGAACCAAAGCAACTATATGAGCTCTCATCAGATTTTTTCTTGATTGCATAACACTCAATGAATTAGGTCCTTTATGCCGATCACCTCTTTGCAACCAACCAGCGGTATCAACCTGTGAAACAAACCACAGCAAAAACGGGATAAGAAATGCTTGAACTAAAAGCTGGTTCATCCAAAGACTTGAATGAAACGCCTACAAATAGAATTAAAGCAGATGGTATTAGACTAGCCAAGGGAGGATTCTTTGTAAAATTCAGATTTAGATTAGTCATTATGATAATTAAAAGGAAACTGACCTTACGATAACTTCCATGAGGATAACACTTGGGAGAGCCTCGATAATTTAGATAGTTAAATAAACAAAAGAAATGGTACATCAAACATCAACTTTTTGACAGGTTCTATTTTGGTAGATACCATTATTTACTTTCTATGAATAAAATCTTTTAAACCGTATTCATTTGTGCTCATCGAGTATCAGAATTTGGAAAGTAAGAAATGTAGACTTGATATTGAACTAAGAGTTAAAACAAGATATATATATATATATATATATATATATATATACCAGATATACAGTTCTCCCTTGATATTGAAACTGTGCCCTCACTGAATCTCTAGTCAAACCAGCTTCAGGACCAACCAAAACACGATCTTCTTGTAACAACACATTTAGTAACGTAGACTTCCCGACATTGGGTCGTCCAACAATAGCCAATTGTAGTGGCAGCTTAGATTCATCATCCTTAGAAGAATCGTTATCCTGGCTGAGGTTTTCATCTTGGCTACTTTTGCCTAGTACAAATCAAAGGCAAACATGATGAGATAGAGACAACAGGGAGAAGCAAGAATGAGTGCCTTCAAAAGAAGTGCACAAAGTACCTCGGCTATGATACACTTGATCCTAAAAATCCACCATAGTTGACAAAAGAAAGTGAAACCTAAGCTAAGGGCATATTTGGTAAACATAGAAAAATTCTCAAATGGTTTAAATGAAAACTATTAATGGGTTAATGTTATCAATGTGTATGATAACTTATTTTAATAAATGGAAAATTTTCAATCATTTTTCAATCCTAAGCCGTTAAAAGGTGCTTACCAAATTCAACCATTTTTAGCTCAAGGAAAAAAATTCTCATTTAATTACATTATCCTTGTCTTCTTTTCCTTTTAGCTATATTTTACTTTCATTAATGTAATATACTTATTAAAAAATCATTATAATATCTATTCATCATTTACTTTTAAGTAGAATACCAAACAAAGGCCAAATGTTAATCACAAGAAGTCAGCTATCTTGATCATGAACTAAAAAGAGTTTTAACGACAACAGTAGTGCTTACCATCTAAAACTTTGGCCATGTAATTCTCAAGCATTGGCTGAAGAGATTCATGAAGTGCTGTCATTCCCAGACCAGTCTCAGCAGATATAGCAATTGGTTCCCCAAATCCTAATTTCAGGGCCTCTGTAGCAGCTTCGGCAAAAGAATTCGGATCTTTATGAAGCGATTCAGATTTATTCATGGCTACTATAGGATTGATTCCTGGCGCATGCTTGCGTAACCACTTTCCAACCTCTTGATCCAATGGATGCAGCCCAGTTCTAGACTCAAGGAAGTACAAAGAAATAAAATTTAATTTGCACATACAGGAGAGAGGGAGATCGAGAGAACTCAAAACAATGCCCTGAAAACTTTTGCACCTAAATAATACAGAGAAGATAGAAGTGCACAGCAGCAGAACCAATAGTGTGATTTAGAGATGTCAAAGAAATTGATGTGATGTAGTGTCTTCTCATTATTTTCAAATAAAATTTTTAAATGTAAATATCAGAAAATGTCTCAAACTTTCAAAGTAATCAAGCTACACAATATTATACCATACAAAATGTGGTTACAATAAGGGAAGAAAAATGCATCAGCGAACCAGAAGCATAAAATTGACTTAAACCACCTTTTCATAAACCGGATGTTTACCCAACATAAATGGGCACATTCTCATCTTGTTTTCTCACCTTACAAAACAAAGAAATCCTATTTTGTTGTTTTCCAACTTTAATTTTGCTTCATACTCTGTTAATGAAGTATTATCCTCTTGCTTCTGAATAAGTAATAAATCAACTAGGAGAAGCTAACAACTAAGAACCAGAGAAAACATGAAACAAACCTTGCCCAGCCAATCATATATGCAATGCAGCAGAAGATAAGAGAAGCTGACATACATCACACTTCAAACCACTATCTAGACAATAGAATTGGCAAAATAGAAATCTCCTATGATGAAGCCATTTTCATTAAAAATCTCTAAAGATAGATGATAATCTCAAACCTAACCAAATTTACCTAATATGCACCAAATGACGTGTGATTTTATGTGACTCCCTTTCATTTTAAAGCACAGTAATTTCACTGCTTTAGAGCTTTCAAATTCATTCCAGACTGTTGCTCACGTTGCACCCAAAATTATGCATGCTCTGTTTTCCACTAGTGCTATTATGATGCCCCAATGTAGAGAATTTTTTGGTTTTAAATAAACTCTAGCTTTATATTATTTATTTTGCAAATCCCTTTAATTTCTCAGATACATCATAAGTGAATATCTAATACATGTACAAAAAGGGGATCCACGATGAAGACCAACCTGACATCAATAAGAAAAATTGCAAACTGAGTTCTAGCAAGCACATTTGCTGTCATGGCAGCTGTTCTATTAAGAATAGATCCGGATGTTGCTTCAGTTTCCAAGCCAGCAGAATCCAATACTCTAAACCGCAGATCCCCCAATTTAGCAAGACCTTCCCTTATGTCTCTAGTGACATGATCATCAGGTGTGTTGTACACAAGAGCCTCTCTCCTCCTTATCAAGCTAAACAATATTTGACCAGAAATAAATAAAAAGAACAAGTAGAGAACATCGAAAAAAGAAAGTGTGTGGTGCATTGAAAAAGACATTAGTACATTACTAACCGGTTAAACAATGCAGACTTCCCTACATTGGGGCGACCAATAATCATTACAGTGGGAAGCAGATTAATGTCTAATTTGGTGAAATCAATAGATTTTTGGTTGGCGAGTGTAGCCTCTTCAAGAGTCTTGGAATTAGGTTTAGACACACCATTTTCAGAGACAGCAAATGTGCAAAATCTCAACGTAGCCGGAATCGAACTCCAAAAGTTGTTAAGCAGATGAGCACTTCCATAACTCTTGAAAAGAGATGGTCCTGCAAAAGCCAGTCAAAAGCTTACCAACCCAAAAAAGATCATTCCGATGAAATAAATCTATCTATAAAAAAACAAAACTTACTGACAGAAAATGAAAAGATGGGACAAGCAGAGAGGGTGGAAGTGTTGGTCTTTTGGAGCAGCAGGCTGAAAATAACAGGGTGCTACTTTTGGGCCAATGAATCTTTTCCTCATTTCAGGTTTCAGCAACAGAATGCTTTGTTACACTTTCAAAGAGTTGGGAAGAGGGAGGGAAGCAAGCAAATGGTATAACCGCACAGCTTATAGGACCTCACCCACCTAGAAGAAGATTCACCCCATAGTCTAACCCTGTTTTCTTTGTTTCCCCTTTTTTTGTCCTTCTTTCCTCCTTCCTTCTCAAAACTCTCCGTTTCCACCCTTTCATATTTCAAAATTTTATTTATTTTATTTAGTTACCCTTCTTCTTCATCTATCTAACCTTCAAACTTTCTCTCTGTATTTTAAAACCCAAAGCCAGCAACTCTAAACCTCAATCTTGAAGACCATCAGCCAAGCAACCGCTCACCATTGCCATCTGCCGTTAGCTGGATTCAAGATTGTGGTGAACTTTACCTATACACTCCTATAGACCTCTTCTTTTACTTTCCATCCTTGGTTTTCTCTAAAAGGTCTCTAAACCTGTAGATCTAGAACCAAAACCCAAAGTTTTCACCACAAAGGAAAAGGAAAAAACCTGCCAGCTCTACTTCACAACAAAAAATCAGCACCCTCTAGCTTTTCTAAGAAAAACCCTAAATCTCGAGGCCCTAGCATCCTCTAAGCCATCATTCCACCACCAAGCTCACCTGAAAAACCTTCCCCCGGTTCCCTCTTCATCTCTTATTCTTCCAAGGTTCAAACATTAAGATCCCATTCAATCCACCCACACCCACCCCAAAAAACAAATAAATAAATAAAACTATCAGGACATCTTTGATTAGGTCAACAAACTGCATCAGAAGATTGCTGCTATCCGGTGATCTAGAACCAAAGATTCATTAACACATTCGTACTCCCTAATAACTAGCTTATCTCCAATTGCAAAATCTCATATTAGTTTGTTGAACTCAACTCTCATTCCTAGAAAAACAGCATGTAATCAAAGTTTCATCTTCAACTTGATTATTTAAGGAGTGAAAACTTAGGTTGAAGGCAAATTCCATCTTTTAACTTCAAAGAAAGAAGTATAAAGCCTGCATTAGCACCTTGTTCGATCTTTGAACCATCAAATACTAAGGTACACCAGAGTTTATATAACAAACTTATAAATAAACAAATAAGTAGACAAGTAGAGAGTGAAATAGATTGTACCTACAGAAGAAAGATCGCGTGCGGAAGCCCCAGGAAAAGTGATTGCAGCTTTTCTTGCAAACTAGGAAAAAAGCAATTATGTCAAAGGACAACAAAAATAGTTTAAGGTACAGAAATGCAATAAAATCACTGAGAAAGAATGAAGGGAAAAAACTTGTATTGAGCACAAATTAGAACACGAAAAAGAAAATGTTGAATGGAAGAAGGGGGAAATCAAGAGCATCACTACACCAAAAATGACTATATGAAGCAAGCATGTCACTATGTTCTTTAAACCCAATTTTCTGAAGCCCCTTCATCAATACCTACAAATCTCTAACCACCAAACCTTCTAAATAAATTTCTATTCTGCGTGTGGGTCATTTGAGGGAAAGAAAAGGAAGACGGAGCCGGAGGGGGATGGGGATGGGGATGGGGATGGGGATGGGGATGGGGAATGAAGATTATAGCATTGAAAGTAAGAGAACTAAAAGAGGCTACAATTCTTTCAACTTCTTTAGCTTCTTTAAAATAAATAAATATTCTGGGAATTTTGAGCTTTGGCAGGGTTCCTTTTACTGTGAAATGAATTTGAGTTTTGGTAGGGTTCCATTAGCATTTCACTAAACTTAGCCCATTCTTTCAAGGCTCAAGCAATCATAAGTCTAAACCTCAATAAAAAGTCACAGTACTACTTATTACAAAACAAAATAAAGAACATTAAAAACAATTACACAACCGCTCTGCACCAAAGGTGTTACATGTTTATAAAGAAACTCAAGGGTGTGCTGATTTACTTGCTTTTTTGGCTAAGCAAAGTAGCGGGGAGCTCATATGTTTAGAGCAATCTTCTTTGCAAGTAGTGCATTGCATATGTTAGAAGAATGTTAGGGTCTAATGTAGTTTAGTAGTAGACTTGGTTAAAACTTCAATAAAATTGAAAGAAAGAAACAACTGTTATCTAAGTTTTGAGCTGCTCCTTAGCATTAACTTCAATAAACAAGCTCTTTATTTCACTAGCGAAAGATAATTTCGAATGTCAAATTTCAGAATAATCTTAATCCAACACAATATATCAAAACATGTCACTGAAACCTTCTATTCAAACAAAATTCAATCATATAGCAAATATAAAAAAATGTGATTCAATTTTCAAGCTCTTTTATAACCAATAAATTAAACTGAAACAATCAAGATTTCCAGAAATCAAAAGAGAAAGAGAGAGTTACCAGAGAGAAAGGAGCTTTGAAGTGCTTAACAAGAGCTGAACTACACTGATTCTCTCCGGAGCCATGCCGGTGATGTCTCCTTATATATTCCCTCGCCGCCGCCGCCGCCGTACTTCTAAATCCATAGCAGTTCCCATTCATTTCCTGTTTCTGCTGATCAATTCAAAAAAACTCTCGGTTTTCCTTCAACGCGATTGCGACAACAATAAAAACACTACACCTCTTCTCGCCGCCGGCAACCAGAGCTACAATCACCGTCCGGACTGGTTCTCCGACGATGGTTCAGTGAGATTGTTTAATATAATTTATATACAGGGAAAAAAAACAAGGAAAGAAGGCTGTAAGCCACCGCCATAGAAGAGAGAAGCTAGCTAACTGACTTTAATTCGGTTCTTCCCTAGCGGGTTGGATTTTTAAAAAGAAAAATATATATATAAACAGTTCAGTTTGGGGATATTAAAAATTGAGTTAATTTAACTTTTAGTCCCTAACTTTGTCAATTAGTTCCATTTTAATACTTACACCTTTTCTTGGTCCATTTTAGTACCTGAATTTAGCAACTAGGTCCGTTTTTAGTATTTGAACTTAGATTTATTACAAACTCATCAATTTCTTTCTTTTTTTTTCAAATAAATTGTGCCCAAAAATTAAATTCAAGACTTAACTTCAACCAAGATTTCATTTTAACGAAGATCTTTTATTATTACATCACGAGATAGGTTAACACAAACACATCAGTGGATAAGGAAGAATAGTTATAGTATTTATGAAAGGATCCCTGAATTTGTAAACAATTATGAAACAACATAGGAACTTAAACTTTATTCAAATTCAACCACATAATCATATTTTACAACAGTGTTATTCAATCTTTTCTTTTCCAAATTGTTTCATATTATTCTTTAACATGGATTTATTTACAGAGTCAGACTGTATAATATATATATATATATATATATATATATAGTTTTATATGTTAAAGGGATTAAGGGCATTGTGGGAAAACATTATCCCCTTCCTTCAATATGACATTATTGCAAATAGCTTTAGCTGGTCTATGTTCTTGTTCCTGCAACAAGTTCACATTTTGCAACACAATCCCTTGACAAGGATGATTTTTGCTGCAATTAAAATTTATTGCAAATTCAGAAGTACTTGTCCCATTAATGTTGTTGTACAACACGTCTTTCACTTGAACTGCTGAGCTCTACAATGAATTAAAAAACCAAAATAAGTTATGGATTACTCATTGGGACAAATAAACAAACAGTTGGTGGGTAATTCAAATACCTGTTCCTTGCATGTCTTGCTTTGATCACAGTAGTTTTGGTCTATGATGATCGGGTTACTCACGTTGTACATTTCAATGTTTTGAAATATGATGTTGCTTGCAGTTCCTGATCCTCCCTGGACATCATTAAATCATTTATGTTACTTGGATTCGAAGTTTGACGTAAGTATATATCCGAGATGGGTATGCTTAATTCTTTTTAGGGTTTTTCATATTTTTGGAGTAGATTTGTCGAGTTAGTTTTTGAACAGGTCAATCTAGATCAGATTAGGTCATTTTGAGTTTGAGACATTTTTGGGCTCAAACTATTTAGGGTCCAAATCTATCGAGTTTGAGTTAGTTTATGTTTGGGTTGTTTTGGGTTTTTCCGTTCAAGTCATTGTGATTCGGATCATTTTAGGTTATGATCACTTCATGTTAGAGTTACGTCAATTAGATATATTTTGGGTTTTGGTCATTTAAAGTTGGTTAAAATATATTGTAGATTTTTGTACTCTTCATAAATTCGAGTTTAGTCCATGTACTCTTTTTTAGAAATATAGTCTCCACTTTTTAAATTTTAGAATTCAAGTCCAATTGTTAGCATTGTTATTTTTTTGTTAAATTTGTAGGTGTGGCATTTTGAAATTAAAAAAAAGATACTCACTTGGTAGCAATGTACCTAAAAAAATAATGTTGTAATGACACTTCATTTAACAAAATAATCTTAACAGTATTAACGGTTTGACCCGAATTTGAAATCTGAAAAATAGATGGACTAAATTTCAAATTTATGAAGAACACATGAACTTATATCATATTTTTAGCATTTTAAAATTTAGTTCGAATTGAACGTTTGAAACAGTTGAATTTTTATGATCAAATTGAGTTTAATTAGATTTTGAGATTAAATCCGAAAAACAAATCTAATTTAAAAGATCGTACCCCGATACCATGTTGGATTATATTTCAAATATGGATATTGAACATAAACACTTCAAAACTTACCTGCCATGTCTTGATTCTAACTCCATTTGCAGTCCCATATAATTTAGCTCCATCAATAGTCACACCAGAGACATAAGCCTTTGAATTTTTAGATCCTAAGCTCCCAATGCTGAGTTACAATCATCACAAATATGAGTACATAAACCCTAAAATTTTATTGGAAATATATATATATATATATATATATAAAAGTTAGAGTTAAATCACCTAATTCCGTGACCTGGACCGCACGTTATGTCCATAGCTTGCATGTTTTGAGATCCGTTTACAATGGAGATACAATCATCACCTTAGTTAAGAACAAAAACATTTAAATTAAATGTTCGGACTTAAAGTTCAAATCTCAATATTTGTAACTCTTAATAAATTAAAAACGATACCTGTTCCAATGATGGAGCTTGTGATCCGAATGTTTTTTGTTTCTGTTATATGAATCCCATCGGTATTTGGACTTATTTTTGGGGAGGTTATCTTGAATCCAGAGGCTTCAACATTGGTGCATTTTTCAAAGGAAACATGTATTTGTTGCGCATCTCGAATGTTCAAGTTCCGAACTACCAAGTTTTGGCTATTGTAGAAGGTAACAGCCTGTAATAATATAGAGAGAGTTTACCAACTCTAGATTTGTTTAACCCTCAGGTCACTCATCCGAAATTGAAGTTCAATATAGTATTTGAGAGGGTTTAGACAAAAATATTAAATATCAAAAATGAGTTTGAACAAAAAAATTAAACTCATTTAAAATATAGGTCAAACTTGAGTTCAAACATTCAAGATTGAAACCTGGCCCGATTTTAACTTTCTAATTTAATATACTATATAATTTATATCAAATTAAAGGTAACATAAAGTTTACTTTTTTAAGAAAATATAACCAGACTTAAAAACGGGTTTTAGTTAGTTATTTAAAAAAAATTTGAAGTACAAATTTTTGTTGGATCGAGCTTAGGAAAGGCTAGATTGTATTAATACTATGAAACGGTCCGGCCTAATCTATAAACACCTCTACAAAAGACTTGTATGTAATTATCGAAGATCGAAGATTATCTTAGGGGAAAAACATAAAGAAAAAAGAAAGAACTTTAACATACCGTTGGAGCATCCTTGCATGGCTGCAAAACAATGCAACAAAAAATTGTCATTAAATTTTGATTAGAGAATTGAACCAAATGGTTAACTATATATGAAGTATTAAATATAAACTTACGAGATTTTTGTTAATTTTGCATGAATTTTGCCACCAAATCATCCCATTCCCATTAATAACCCCACCATCATGGCCTTCAACCAACAAATTATCAACCTTTTGAAACAAAAGCCAGTGTCTACTATCTTCATTGTAATCTGATCTGTCATCTGATGCCATTATGTTCCCCAGTATCTGCAATTTTTTTTAAATACGAGTCCGTTAATTGTTAAAATCTTTAATGTTACTTCAACTCGAGTGTCAAACAGTATGTTGAAAATGTTTCAAGGACTAACCTGGATTGTAAGATTGGAATTGCAGGGACCTGAAAATTTAACAGGTTTGAGAATATAGTTCTTTCCTTCGGGTACTTGAAGAATTACTGCACCATTCAATGAGCAAGCTTTCTTCCATGCCTTCTCAAATGCCTGAAGTTTTAGACAACAATGGCTTAAATTTTGACCAGAGCTCGAAGAATAGTTCGATATTTAAGAGAGTTTGAATAGAAATATTAAATATAAATAATGGGTTTTGATAAAAAATTTATTTTGAAAATGGGTCAACTTTAGAATATTTGAGTCTAACTTAGTTTGACTTGTTTTTAAGTTTAGATTATGTTAATTAAAACTTTTTGATAAAGATATTAAAATGAACAATGGATTTAAATAAAAATCCGGTTAAAATGGGTCAAGTTTAGACAACAAAATGCAAACAATTTAGGAAAATAATTGCTTAAATTTCCGATCAACTCAAGATTGATTTGATATTTGAAAATGTTTGAATAAAAATATGAAGTACGAACAATAGATTTAATAAAAAATTTATTTAAAATGGGTCAAGTTTGGACTTAATATTTGAGCCTACTTAGTTTGATTGTTTTAAATTTATAAATGAAAGTTAAATATCTAAATATAAAAAAATTGTTTATGTTTAAATACTTAAATATAATATAAAATATAAAAAATAATATGAGACAATTTAAACGAATCTATGTTAACTACTTATAAATATAATTGAGCCAAACCGAACTTAAATAAACATGTACATTGTTAGCATGAACTCGGCCCGGCCCTCAACTCTACAAGTTAGCAGGGGTGGGCTCTAAAAATTTAGAAAATTGTCATTAAATCTTTCAAAATTTTATAAATTTTACTTTCGACTTTCAAAAATTTTGAAATTTTTGATTAATTTTCTTTAAAAATATAATTAAACCTATTAAATTTTTTTAGAATTCTCAATAAACCTCAAATTTTTTTGTAAAAAATTAATTAAACCCCAAAATTTAATGCGATATTCCACCACAACTAAATTACTAAAACTCAAATGAAAAAAAAAAAAAAGGTAAGTGCATTGACCTCAGTGTCAACATTTTTATCACCATAAGCACCAAAATCATCAACATTAACAACAGTTTCAGTCCACCTCAAAGCGACACCATATCCCTGCTTCATGCCAAGAACTTCATCGTCCCTTAACGCCACCGTCATTGGATCCTCGAGCTTCATTCCGCCGCCTTCGATGGCTGTAAAATACGAAGGGTACGCTCCCGGATCGTACCCGGCAGCCATTTCATCTTCAACATTATAATTATTGCAAGAAGCATTCAAATCCTCTTTCAAAGCATTGTAATGTGAAAACAAAGAGAATAAGATTAGTACTATGAAATATGAGAATACTAGTGATTGTATATTTTGTTGAGCCATTTTTAGAAAATAAAATGAGGAAATGAAGGGAAAATAGTAATATGAAAGGTATTGGAGAAATGGGTTTTGTGAGTTAGATTTTAATGAAGAAATTTTATATTTATAGATGAAAAAAAAATTGAAAAAATAAAATAAACGAAAATGGGTTGCTTTGTCTTTTGGACAAAACTAGGTATGGTCTGCCCATATAAGAGGTTGAGACGAAATAATCTCTTTGGCTTCATTTATACATATTATTAAAATCGATTCGGTTAACGGGTATGCATAGGTATCGGTTAAGCTTTTGCTTCGGATATGTAAAGATGAAGTTAGGAATTATGTGATGGGTTCGAGATAAAAATTGAATTTTTAACTTTTATTTAGGGGCCTAAAATTGCAATTTTTCCTTCAAAAAGAATTAAATTAAACTATTTATATTTAAAAGCCACTAAATTTACATTTATACCATCCAGTTATACTTACTTAGAGATGAAATTGTTAAGTACTCAAAATGTAATTTTATTACTATATTAATTTATAATTTCCTAAATTTCGAAGGATTAAAGGATAAACTTTACCAATTTTGGATGATCAAGGCCATTGCCAATCTTTTATCTATGCCCTGTTTTCCTCCATATGTGAGTTTATATATATTTGATGAGCTAATATAATTTTATATGCTATTAATAAATGAGATAACGTGTAAATAATAAGTTCTGAGAAATGATCAAAATGCAATTTTACCATTAAATTAATTCGATTGCCATGAGCATTATTGTCGGGAGGACGTGAGTTTGAGTGTGCTAAAATGCATTATCCTCCTATTTATGGGTTGAGTAGGAGCTATAGGTAATTCTAGACATTGTATCAAAAAAACAGCAAATATAATCAGAACCTAAATTATTCAATATATATATATATATATATATTTACCAATTTTGGAATGGCCAAAGTCATCATTGCTTACCTCTTATATATGCCCTTTTGCTCCATATTTGAGTTTATATTTGATGCACTACCAATATATATTTTTATATACTGTCAATAAACCAGATAACGATGTGTCGTAAAAATAAATTTATATATATATAAATGTCACATTTCCTTCACAAAATTCTTATAACTTGGTGCATATCTCATGAATTTGATAGAGGAGTTATGGATATGTGAAAGTAATGTTTCTTGGATTTGATGTTATAACTTATAAGCACTTTTGGTTTTATTTAAAGGTGAATAATAATTGGGATAACTGAAAAGAAAACAAAATTCTTGTTGGTTTGCACAAAAGTGGGGAAAAAAAGTTAAAAAGCATAGATTTTTTAATATACTATTTTATATTTAGATTTGATATTATTTTGTATTATTTTTGGCCCAATCTGGTATTTATATTTGACACATATTATATAATTTTGGTATTTAAAGGTAACGCTATTAATTTTTAGGATTTAATTCGGGCTTTAAGGTTGATTTGGTGAAAGTTAATTGCTAATATTTTTCATGATTTTGTTAATAGAATAAATTTAGTGTTAATTGTTAAATGCAATCTTATGGACGTGACTTAATTTAGGTTTTAAAGTTGATTTGATGAAAATTCATATCAGCAATTAATTTTCATCAAATCAACCTTAAAATTGAAATTAAACACTAAAAGATTAACACTCCAAGTATTTGAAGAATCACTGCATCATTTAATGAGCAAGCTTTCTTCCATGCCTTCTCAAATGCCTTTTTTTTTTTCCGGGCAACAACAAATTTGAAGAGTTTCAAACAATAATGACTTAAATTTTCACCAAAATTCAAAGACTTGTTCGATATTTGGTTGAGTTTGAACATAAATATTAAGAATAAACAATGGGTTTAGGTAAAAAAATCAATTTAAAAATGAGTCAAGTTTAGGCTCAATATTCGAGTTCTACTCTTATTCAATTTGATCTTTTTAAATTTAGAATACATCATTGAAAATATTTTAACAAAAACAAATAATAAGTTTAGATTAAAAATCTAATTAAAAATAGATCAAGTTTTGACAATATAAAGGCAAACAACTTCAGACAAACAATGGCTTAAATTTTCAACCAAACTCAAGACTCATTTGATATTTGAAAATGTTTAAATAAAATAATAAGCATCAACAATGGGTTTAGATAAAAAAACTGTTTAAAATGGGTCAAGTTTGATAAAACTAAAAGAACTAGGGTGCTAAAATTTTGTAATTAAAATGGCTTAAATTGAAATTTTACTTTTATTTGAGGGCCAACATTGCATTTTCCCTTTAAAAACTAAAAAAGTTAAACTGAATTATTTACATTTGGGAGGCACTAAAATTGCAATTATCAATTAAACTTTTGCTCAGGGAGTTAAAATATTGTTTTAGGGAACTAAAATGAATAACAATTTTTAGGAGGGTTAAAGTATAATTTTATTGTTATATTAACATATAATTTCATAAATTTTAAAAACTAAATAGAAAATTTACCAATTTTGGAAGACCTCCTTTTGCTTTATATATGGGTTTATATATATTTTATGCACCCTTGATGTATAATTTTATATATTATTAATAAATCATGTGATGATGGATTGTAAAAAAAATGAAATTAAATGTTGATTGAGTCTTAACTCGATTGATATCGGTATTGTTGTCAGTATAGGAAGACGTCTGTTCGAATACGTTGAAATGCATTATCCTCCTATTTAAGTATCAGGAAGGAGCTATGGGTAATTTTAGACATCTTATTAAAAAGAGCAGATATAATAACAACCTATAATGAAATTAAATAATTTTTTTTAAAATTAGATTATGTGTCCTTATTTGATTGCATTCCCTTCACAAAATTCTTAGTGCCTACCTCATGAAATTTGACAGAGTTATGATAAGGAAAATTAGGGTTTCAAGAACTTGATTTTATAAGCATTTTTTGTTTTATTTTAAAAGGGGAAATAATGATTGGGATAACCAAGAAAACCACTTTCTTGTTGATTTGCCTAAAAAGTGAGGGGAAATTAGTTAAAAAGCATAGTCTTAAAACAAAATTCCTATATATTAGATTCTTGTAATTCACACCAAATATAATTTGCCACAAATCATTGTCATGCATGATACAAACAATCCTTCTATTAGACTACTTTTTTAATTTAGTTAATATACTATTTATAGTAATAATAGTTGATAAATATTTACATTGTTTTTAATTTATGAGTATATTTCTTATTTTTTATTTATTGAAAAAAATATTTAAAACGACTAAATAATAAAAAATACTTAAATCAACATAAACGCAAAACACCCTTCGTTTGGCTTTGCTTACTCAAGACCCCTTGTTCAAAAAACGAACAGGTTCACTTGACGCTTTAAGGATGGTTGTGTTAAAGTAGGGCAACCTACAATATAGGTAGGACCACACAACACGTACCATAATGACAACTATCCTGCAACAACAATGCTCATTTGGCATCTCACCTCTGACTTATCAGTACAGCCATACAAGTCGCCACGTGGTGCTATAAGACAAGGGACAACCCCTTATATAAACTAGAGCGCATGAGAAAACAAGAATCTTCTTCTTCAAGCCACCCTCACCCTCACCCTCACCCTCTCCCTTCCTTCCCACTATCGACTCTCCGCTATGTACGAGTAATCAAACTTCATTTCCTCCACCTTCTCTTCCTTGTTGGTACTCAATATCAACAATTTTAATAATCCTTTAACCTTTTAAGTTATATCCAAATAAACCTTTAATGTATAATTTACACATAGATGCATTCCTTAACATTTATCAACTTAAGTAGAAATAAAATGTAAAAATAATATAGGGCTTATTTAAATAAAATAATAAAGTTTATAGGCTTTTAGTATTTTAACCTAAAAACATGGTTAGTAAAGTCCTTTACATATATATATATATTTTTGTCCTAAAAAATAAAGATTGATGATTACTCTTGTAAAATGCATGGACTCGTAATGGTTTTCTCAATATTTTAAAACCCTTATCCAAAACACTTCATTTTTGCTTATGTAATTTTTATCCTTTTTTGTTCTTTTTTCTTTTACCTTTTTTAACATTTTAATATTTTTATATTTTCATGAAAATATAAGTATTATATTGAATATTTCAATTTCAGTTTTCATGTTCCAAAAGGTTAGGATTTTTTTCCCAAAAAAAATGTTTTTTTAATGAGGGAAAAAGGAAGGAAAAGGTTGTTCAAAATAAAAAGAAAAACGGGATCAATGTCAACTGAAGACTTGATATAAATTCATTACCACGTCACCCATGATCCAAAAGCTATGTTGTTTTTTCACTTAGGTGTCTGAAGTTTTTTTTTTATCAAAAGTGATACTTAAATTTGTCATGTTTTACATTCTTATTGGATGGTATCATGATTTGGGGTAAAATAAGATAAATTTGATAGTTTAAGTACTACTTTTAACCATAAAAACTTTAAGTACCAAAGTGGAAAAAGCGATATGGTTTGAGGGCCAATTTTGGATTTAAGACTTTTTCAATTATGGGTAAAAGAAAAGGTTATCCAAACTTGAATTTGTAATTTGTAATTTTTTATTTAAAGATAATATAAAAATAAAGAAAAACAAAAGTATCATTATAATAATATTGATTATAATTAAAAGAAGAGATATTTTATAATTTTATAACTAAGTTGATGACCTGATTAAATTTGACAATAATTCAATAAAGAGCTTAAATATAAATATTAAATTAGATTAAATATTATTTTAAACATTAAATTAAAAAAAATGTCCATATAAGAGAGTTGGGCACAAAATCCAAAAACTTTATGGTGATTAAATTAATCGCATGTGATTTAATTTAAGGTGTATTATTTATGAACTAAAATGGGAAAACTCAGCAAGTGCCCATGCCATTGATCATCCAAGTCAAGCCCCTAAAGATACTAAAACTAGGGGATATACGTAGTCAACTTGTATATATATACATACATACGGTAGCTAATTTGCTTTGTAAAAATCGCAAAGGTGTCGCTTTCGGATTGGTCTATATTTGCCACGTAAGCAAAGAAACTTGCATTGTTGGTACACCTCAAAGGATATGCTATTGCATCACATGGTGTTGAGGTCATATTTTGGTGGAGCAAGGAAGATGACCTTAATTTGGATACACATTCCTACATACATACACATATATGGTAAGATATATATTTAAGAATATAAAATTATTTTTTTAAATATATATTTAAAAAGTAATTTTTAAAAATTAATTTTTAATCTCACTTGTAAAATTATAAATTTTTGTTAACATTTATATGTGAATTTTAAGTATAAAAATGTGTAAGTGAATAAAAATTAAATCGGTGACGCATAATCGATGAATGATAAAATTTTTATCAAATAAAAATATTTAAAAATCAATTATCGAACTCGTATTTGAAAACTCTCTTCCTCCTCTTAAAACTTACAACCATGGGGTCTTCCT
The DNA here is from genome assembly GCF_025698545.1 of Gossypium raimondii. Classification (NCBI taxonomy): domain Eukaryota; kingdom Viridiplantae; phylum Streptophyta; class Magnoliopsida; order Malvales; family Malvaceae; genus Gossypium; species Gossypium raimondii. The sequence goes on from NC_068575.1 coordinate 1,777,387, forward strand.
TTTCTCCCCAAAATTTTGAGATTTTTAATTAATATCTTATAATTTAAATTTATTTTTCAAAAATTTGGAAATTTTATTAAATCTTCTTTTTTTTCTTTGAAATCTTTTATTGAACTCTTCAAAAATTTAAAAAATTTAGTGTAAACTAAAAAAATAGTTACTTTTGTTTGCCTCAGATTACATTTTAGTCACTTAAGTTTGAAATGTTACGTTTTAGTCACTGATGTTATCGTTTTGTTACGAAGTGGTCACTCTACCATTAAAATTCGTTATCTCCCTAACAACAGTCCTACATGGCAGTCCAAATGGGTTTTAAATGCCAACTTAGATGTCCAGTTTGTTGGGATGAAAATAAGTTTTTAATTAAATAAAATATAATTTGGACTGCCACGTAGGACATCCAAGTTGGCAATTAAAACCAATTTAGACTGCCACGTAGGACCGCCGTTAAGGAGGTAATGGAGCCTAACCGTAGTGACCACTTCGTAACAAAACAATAACATAAGTGACTAAAACGCAACATATCAAATATAAGTGATTAAAATGTAATCTAAGACAAACAAAAGTGGTCATCTTTACAATTTACTCAAAAAGTTATTTAAAACCCCAAAATTAAATACCAAAATCTACCACTACTATTAATATATAAACTATTACTTCGATTTTATTTCTAACCGTATCGATAATATAAATCAATACCAACTTATATTGTTACATAAGCAAAGCATAGGTATTTTCTATTAGAACATTTGGAAGTGGCAACACATGTTTTCTCTTACATTAAAAGGACAAAATAATAAACATTATTTGATTGTTTTGTCACATTATTTTGGGTCCAATAAAGAGGTGGTGTACAATGAATCTATTTTTGGCAACTTGAATAAGAAAATTTAATATAGTCCAATGATTTTATCTTTATTTGATATGGGCATTTACAAAGAATACCTAATTTTCATTGAAAATAATAATACCTAACTTAGTATAGTCGCCATGTCATATTATATATTTTTATAATTCAATTGTTGATTTATTAATTAGAAATTTCTTTAGAATAATTCATATTTTTCAGAGGTTGAAGTATAATTTTATCGTTTTGAATGGATTAGATAGAACTTTTTTTAAATTTGGGGGTAAAGTATAATTTTACTATATACTAACTTCTAATTTCATCTATTATAAAGGGATTAAATAGAAAATTTTCCATTTGCCTACCCATGTATCCGCCTCTACTAAAATTGATTTAGTATATTTATCATATCATCGAGAATGTTATTTTGTAAATATATATTTAACAAATGAATTTTTTAACAAATCAAATAAAAATTAAATACTTTTAATTCACTTAAAACTCGATAACCTTGACATGAGTGAACAGAATATGAAGATTGGGTTATTAAAATATTAATTGTATGAAAATATAAAAGCGTGTGTAAATTAATTTGGTCATTAAATTTATCAATATAACCATACTTTATTAGGCTAGTAAAATTTTGAATTTGATCATGAACCACATAATTATTGCTTCAAAAGTTTACAATAGACCTATCTATGAGTTAGGTTTAGACAAGATTTTTATGTCTTGAATTGGCCCGACGTATTCAATTTAAAAAATAACTTTTTTTAAAATGTAATTATAAAAATATATAAAAATATTTTTTAAAAATTTTTAATAGTGAAATGGGCTTTTGGATGACTTAGACTAAAACAAGTTTGGGCTTGAATTTTATTAGAATTGGGCCACGGTCCGGCCTATTAAGTTGGCAATCAAACACTTTATTGGGCCATTATCTATGGGCCCATTTTTGGATGCGTCCAATATAAACCCAAAATCCAATTTCAGACCTCAAAACAAATATGTGGTCTTTGTTGGATTAAAAAACCCAATGACCTGTTTTGGTAAAATACCCGGGTCCAACATTGCTCCATTGAACGTTTCAACAAAGGGTTAATGTCCCATTTGGTCCATTTTCAATCCAGGGTATTTTAGTTGTTGATTGCTATAATGTTTGAAGTGAAAACGTGGGAACTAAGTTGGGTATATTGGGGAAGCCTAACGAGTTGGGTCTAGTTGCTCTCTTATTTTCTCCTTTTATTTTTTATGTTTCGACTAGACTTGTTTATGAGCCGGGCTTCACTCAAAAAGTGAGAGCGTTTAGGTAAAAATTTAGGTCTAAAAAATGGGCTTGGACAAAAAATAAGACCCGTTTAAAAAATGAGTCAAGCCTCAGGTAAGACTTTTTTGGTTCGAGCTCGACTCAGCTCAAATATACAAAAAAAATTATTTTTTATTACTATTTTGTTGTTTTTTCATTATTTTGCCACCATTTTACTATTATATTATTACTATTTTGTTGTTATTGTTTGGATATTGTATAACTCTTATTTTATTATTAATTTTGTTACTATTTTATAGGTATTTGCTTGTTAAATTACACCTATCTTAGTGTTATTTAAGTACACATATATTTTGTTGGGAAATTTTATTTTAATATTTTTAGTACTTTTGATGTATTATATTTTAAAAGAACTATATAAAAATAATAATATAAAAAGTAATATGGGTCGGGTCGAGCCTAAATTTTAGAATTTTTATCCAGGTCGAGCAAAATTTTAAACTTATATTTTAAGCTGAGCCAAACCCGAAGCTAACAAATTGACCTAAACTTTTTATTGAATCCGGCCCAAACCCACCTCTAATTTTCGTAATGAAGTAGTTGTTTTTACCGTAAAAGAAAAAATCATGTGAAAATTTAGTTCCATTGAATCGAATAAGCATCCATCCATTTCTCCAATAAAGTGATTTCATCATGTGTACCATAAATTAGATTAAAATTAATGTATAAATTCTGTTCTTAAATTTGGAATGATGAGCCAATGAAAGTGAGAGAAAATCAATGTACCTACAACATTGACTAATGCAACCAATTTTGGAGACAGTGATACCGCAAATTACGGTTCTTAATGTGTCCAAAAATATGAAAATCAATTGCTTTCTCCACCAACAGTATGTAAACTTTCGTTGACTGGATTTTAGAAAGCATAATAATATTTTTTTTTTAGCGAAATTTAATCTTCAATTTTACGAGTAGGACTGTTTTTTTATGAAAATATGAACTAAAATGTTAAATTTTTAAATATGACATCCTGCATAATAATCCACGTGTACTTCATGCTATTTTTAAATTTTATTTTATTTTTCTATTTTATAATTTTTAAATTATTTGTTGGCATGACATAATAGGCAAATAGTGTAATGTCAACATGAAGTACACGTTGTTAAAATTAATGTTTTAGTTAGAATTTCCGTTAAAAAATGTAATTTGACTCTTTTAAAAGATTAGTAATTAAATTTAACTCAAGAAAATAATAAGAGTCAAATTGACAAAAGATGTAAATATTAAAAGTTAAATTTATTATTATGTTATTTTAGTACGGTTAATATAGTTGCCATTGCAAGAACCCGAATTATGTGAGTTTGAACGTAATATTTTGAAAAGATTATGAATAGCTTAAGTATTCTATAAAAACAATGCCATAATTTTTTAGGTTATTAAAATTTACATTTTTTTATCAAATTGGCCTTTTAAAAGAATCTACCTTATGGAGAAAGTTTAATTTTATTTTATTAACGAAAGTACTAATTAAAACATTAAAAATGTAAAAATTACAACTCGGATAGCAATCCACGTGTACTTCATACTTTTTTTAAAAATCATAATTTTTTTTTAAAAAATTTAAATTATTTGTTGACGTGTCATATAAGACAATAAGTGTCATGTCAGTATGAAGCACACATGAATTATCACACGGATTGTCACACTAACATCGCTAAAAATTTAATGTTTCGGTCATCATTTCTATTAAAGAAAAGCACTTAGAAGGATAAAATTCAAACTTAACTAAAAACAAAAACAAAAAACCCAAATAATAAAAATATAAAGATTGAGGGGCTAAATGAATCCTCACTGTAAATTGTCTTATCGGGTAAACTCCAAAAGGAAAACAACAAATTGGAAAGGCATGTTTGAAGGAAAAGTGAATGCATTAATTTGCCATATATTTACTATTTACCATTTCACCATGAATGGCTTTCGGTTATTAATTTTTACTATTAAAATCAACTCTAAAGATTCCATGGATTGATCCTTATATTTTTATCGGTTTAAGCAAAATTTTTTTATATTCTTTTAACTTTTTTTTTCTATTCACTTCTACTTCTCTCTCTATTTTTCTCCCTTCACCATCTCTTTTAACGTAAAAAAAAATTATATTGCTCAAAACAATAAAAATATAGGAATTAATTGTATAATTTAACCTAAAAGTTTCAATTGAAATGATGATTTAACGTGCCACGTCAGCTTACCGTTAACGACAATTAACGCTCAGTGGCTAAAATGTTACAACATGATAACGTAAGCGACTAAAACGTAATATTTTAAACATAAGTGACTAAAATGTAATCCGAGAGAAACAAAAGTGACTATTTTGATAATTTATCCTAAAGTTTTTTAAAACGATTTATACATGATAATAAAAAAAACATATGATGTGAAATGAGTCAAAATTAAATTATATATTTTTAGTGGAATTGAAATATAATTTCATCATTTTATTAGTTTATAGTTTTATATTTTAAAGGATTAAATTAAAATATTATCATATTTGGGATCAAAATATAATTTTACCATATATTAATTTATAATTTATAAGTTTTAAAGGACCAAACTGTAATTTACCATTTTAGGATTTGGATAATTTAACCATCTTTTACCCCACATATTTTTCATCATAAAAGTTTAAACTATTTGTCTATGATAATTAAGCTTTCTATTTTAACCAAAATTGATTTGTAATTAAATTTAAATAAAAAATATTTTTATATTAAATAATAATACAATATTTAAATTATTTTATATATCAAATCATATACATTACTCAAATCTTTTAAAGGATTTGCTTTGAACTTTTAGACCATGCTATTTTTACATGTTCTTTTGCCCCCCCTTCCCCTCTTTTGTTTTTATTTGTAAATAAAGCCTCAAAGTTCTCCCAACCAAAATTCATAGAACTTGGCCTTATATTAGATTTGGGGAAAAAGCAATCAAACAAAAATCACATCTTTCATTTTTAGTCACTTCTTTTCCATCCAATCAAATAATTTAAGCTACAACAATTAATTCCCATTTTTACAAACATTTCCGATCATATCTTTTTTATTTTTTTATCACAATGTCTAAAATTATTCATAGCCTCTCCCTACCTTATAAATAGAAGGATAATGCATTTCAGCGCACTCGAACCAACATCTTCCTGCATTGACAATCAAACTAAGACTCAATCGACAATTATCTTCCATTTTTTAAGTATTTCTTTTATAAATAATACCCAAGGAGTAAAATTTGATAATTCATGTATATATGTTGTAGTATTTTTATTTATAAAAATGGTAAGAGATTTTGTATTTAAATAATATTTTTTTCTCGAGTTATATTAAGTCTTTGATATTTACGGAATAGTTATGGGATTGGTAATGATTTTGGTTCTCTTGGTTGAATGGTATAATTCTACTGTTAGCGTTACTATAATATAAATAATTTAATTTAATTCTTTATATTTTTTATATAAAATTTTAAAATTTTGATCCTTTTAAAAATTAAAATTTCAATTTAAGCCATTTTAATAAAAATTAATCTTGGCTTTATATTTTTAGTTTTATTTCAACTCTATTTCACATAATTCCTAACTTGAGTGATGTTAACATTAACAAAAAAAAAAGCAAAATAAATGGGGTCATTTAGTATTCTTGTACATAATATCTATCCGTGCTTTGTAGGGACAACGTTTGGGTGGTAGTAGGGGACTCCCTACTAAATGACAAAATATTATTTTAGTCCTTTTAAATTTTTTAAATTATAAATTAATTTAATAATAAATTATATTTTACCTCTCAAAAATATAAAATTTTAATTTAATTATTTTAAAAATTATAAAACAATAAGCAAATATAATTATAAATTGAACTTTAACTTTTTTTTAAAATTTATAAATTAATTTTAGCCCCTTAATATAAATTTTTGGTTTCAGTATATACTAAAATTTCAAATAACTAATTGTTATGGTGTAAGCCATTACTGGCCCGCTACCCTGCTACTCAACTGAGACCGACCCGATCCTCTTTACTTTAGTAGTGCCAACCTGTACAGTTTGCTTATATGAGTTCGCACATGACATAGTTCGCTTACATGAGTTCGCGTATGATGGGTTCGCATCATCATGTAAGTGAACCTATGCTTAGGGAACACGTGTTAATCTAGGGTACATGTTGGCATGCATGGAGGTCTACCTAGAACGTCACATGCAAGAACTATATTATATAAATAGCAAAATTAACCTCCTTGAAGAGGACCTAAAACGTCACATGCAAGAATCACATTATATAAATAGCGAAATTAACCTCCTTGAAGAGGAGACACACAAAAACACTCATCACAAATAAAATTTTAAGAAAGAACACAATAAAATATGATATTTAGATATATTACTATTACATTCTTATTATTATACCCTTCATGGTCTATATATATGTAAAAATATTAAGTATAATTTTTTTATTATAATATTGTTTAAAACAAAAGATTAAAAAACATAAATTTTAGTGTTGGATAATTAAAAACGCGTTTAATCGTATTTTTATTTTTCTTTCGATTTAAAAGTTGGTGAAGTAAAAATACACAAAATAAGTAAAATAAAATACTAATAAAAAGTGGGGAAAGAAGAAAAGCAACATTCAACAACATTCAATTGATTAATATTTAATTTTTCATAATTAAGCTTTAAAAAAACTACAATAATTGCCACTAATTAAAGCACCAAACCAAATAAAAAGGCTGATAATTGATATATTTTCAACTGTACAACATTAAAAAAAGGGTTCCATCCCCAAATATCACCATTAACAAAATCCTCAAATATTATCCCATCACACTTCAAAACACTCAAACATGAACCCACACATACATACATGCATGTATACATAATATAGTTTTGATTTGGTGCAACTCTTGCTTGCATGCCCTCTTACGTTAAAAGGGTACCCTACAATTGAAAAGATGAAGGTACTCACATGCATACATATATATGTATGTGTATGTGTAAATATGTATGCATATATAATGGGAATTATATGAAGGGAAGATTAAAGGGTTGTTTTTTTATTTTTTATTTAAAAGAAGGAACGTTTAGCAGGTGGTCTCCCAACAGCTCTCATTAAATTGGCAATTTCAAGGATTTTTGCGACTTTGGTCCCTCTCTTGGACTCAGCTGATGCCCTTCTTTCTTCTGCTTTTCTGTGCGCTTTTGCGACGTCATTTTGCATCTTTTCTAGGGCTCTTGCTCGTTTCTCCTCTAGCTTCCTCTACATATACAAATATATAGAGAAAATAAATCCGATTCACATTTGTATATATATATGCATATTGGGACTGTTACTCAAAATCTCATTACAAAATAATAATGTAAAACAACTATGAATGAACGCATGTATATACAATGTTAATATCATATATGTATTACCAAAGTCTGTCGTGTTAAATGCATGGGCGAAACTTGGAATTGTGCAATGAAGTTGAGATAAAATTCAAAATTTTGTATAAAAATGAGTTGTATTGAATTTTTTGCTTTTGAAAGGGGTTAAATTTGCAGTTTTCATATATTAAGGAGAACAAAAGAGATGAAATTGAACAACTAATACTTTGGAGGGGTTAAAGTTGCAAAGTGCTAAAAAGAATGGTAAAGTACATTCTCAACTATGGTTTTTTTTTTCTCCTTTATAGTCATTAGACTATAAAATGTTATAGTTCATCCAACTATGTTTTTTTTGTCACCCAACAAATTTTTTTTTGGTCACCCAACTTTGAAAATTTATAAATGATCATCCAACTATTTATTTTTGTCTTTTTTGGTCATCATCTAGCTAATGTAAAAGTGAAAACACCCCAAAATCAAAGGTAATTGGATGATAAAAAGACAAAATTAAATAGTTAACCACTTTATAACTTTTTATAGTTGGGTGAACAAAAATAAATTTACTTATAGTTAAGTAACAAAAAAACATAATTAAATGACTATTAACATAATCTACGGCGAAAAGAATAACTCTTAAAGTAAAATATTAGATTCGAGCCTTATAACTAAAAATAATTCATAATTTGATAAAATAAACTCGAATTGATAAATCAAAACTAAGTTAACCATCGATTTTTCTTCTTATTTTTTATGAGAGGAAATTGTTAAATGATGTACTCTTTTAAAATTATCCACTAATAAAGTTGGAAATCTCCTAAAGTGAGGGCAAAGGAAAAAAAACCCCACTACCACCATTATCATGATCATGATATCCCACTAATAATTTAAGAAAAACAAAGCATAGGGACTTGATTAAGAATTTGACTAAAAAATCAATAGCATATGATAATTATTACATGAAGATAATTTAGTTATTAAACTACCATGAAAATTCCCAACCATGCAACTAAGAACCTTGGTCAATTGAATCATCAATTAATACTCAATAGTTTCCTCAATAAAATAATCTAGACCATATCAAATCATTACTTCGGTTAAATTCGAGATTAGTATCAATTAAAAACTTAAATTTAGAGTATTAGTGTTATAATTAAATTGTTCACCGTCTTAAGTGTGACTTGAGTTGAATCGCGTTAATTATATTACTGTTAAGTTTTATTTTTCTCTTATAATTCACTCAAAAAATAAATAAAGAAAATTCAAAAATAAGGACTTCGCCCTCTTAAAATGAAAAGATACAAGTTTGATCTCTTTATAAAGAATAAGCTTAAAATTAATATATATTAAAGTTACATTTTCATCCTAAAATTAAAAAATTCTATTAAATTTCTTCAAAATATGAACTTAAAAAAATATATAGTTGAATTCTAATCTTTCCCTTAAAACATTTTCTAGCTTAGCAAGGTTTTCTTTTTTGCTATCACATAAACTTATCATTTATTTTGAATTAGTCCTTGATAAAAGAAATTTTCATGAGAAAATATGATGAGAAAAAAAATTCTCAGTATCCAAACATACCTCAACTTTCTTCATCCAAGAACTAGCCTTTTGTACTTGTTCACTTTCCCACCCATTAATTATAGCATCTTCTCTCTTGAACCTATTATTAATCTTCGCAATCTTCGCGTTTTGCCAAGCACATATTTTCGATTCCACCTCCTCTTTCTTCACTCTCAGCACCGTGACTTCCCCATGTCCGCCGCTACTACCACCACTCCCCGCCGCCGCAGTCGCCGCCGTTTCTAACCCACCCAACCCTACCCTTCTTGGTTGATCCGATTCTCGATCGTACGGACCATTATCGGGTACTATAGCTAAAGGGTTAGTTTCCTCTTGCAGTTCATGATCTTCACCGATCCTCGTCAGCTGATTGTTATTCAAAGTATGTACGGAATCGGAATCGTTGTTTTCTATGGAAGATCCGGCGAGGACCAGAGCATTGAATTCTCGGCTCATGGTGGTGAAGTTTTCACTCGGAGCTACTTCGCTCGATGACGATGCACGGCTGCTTCCGGTTTCCCAACGACGACGGGCGTTGACGGCGGGAGGGTGTGGTGGGGTTAAAGCATGGATGTCTCTGATACGTTCACCGTCTTGATCGTCGTGATCGTGATGTTGGTCGTGGTTTGGGTCGTTTTCGCCATTGTTGACGGAGCTTTGAAGGGCTAACATAATATGCGGATAATGACTATGATTTAGCTGCGAAGAAGAAGAAGAAGAAGAATTGAGAGAGGATTTAACATGAGAATTTATAGCAACTAATTAAAGCTTTGCTTTTTATTTTTTAAATTTCTCGGGAAAATATATGAGCCACTAAATTTATATGGAGGATTCAAGAACAAAGAATCGGCTTTTGTGAAGTGAAGTAAAATAAGCCCACAAAAGAAATGATGGTACTACTCTAAGTGAGACTTCATTTAAAAAGAAAGTAGCTTTGGGATTTTGTTTATTTATTCTTAAAAAGTAAAATAAATATTTACGGGTCGGGTCGAGTCAAGTTGGGTTAATTTGATGTAAAGATATTTGAATCGGTTCTGATTAAAAAGTAGTTAAGGTATATGTTCGAAAAATGGCTTCAAATCAATTAGATTGAGAGTTGGTATGAATCTATCAAATTGATTTTTTTTTTTGAACTTTTAATTAATTTTCAATTAGACTAGTGAACTTGTGGCCCGATTTGTTCAACCATTAGTTCGTTTAAAATAATTTGTATAATGTAAAGGGATAAAGTAATATTTAATTTCTGAATTTGATAATTTTTCCTTACTCCTTGAACTTTTTTTATTCATATTATCTCAATCTTTGTCGACTTTTCTCAAATTAGCCCCTAAACTTGGGTTCTGTTAAACTATGATGATGTGGCATTTTGAAGTTGTATCACAACATCATCTATTCTTTTAAAACTATGATGTTACTCTCTTAAAGTGCTACGTCATTGCATTTTAATAAAATCTAAATTTATGGATGAAATAAGAAAAAGCTGGAAAGTTTATGACTAATGTGGATTAAAAAAGGTTCAGGAACTAAGATGAGAAAAGTTGTTAAGTTTAGAGATTAAATGTTGCTTTATCCCTAATGTATCAAATTCTTGGTTTATATAGTTATTCAAGTTCAACTTGACTCAAATATAAGCTTCAAAATTTATCAAAGTTTGTCCAATTCTTAAATAGTTAATCCAAACTTGTTTAAGTATATTCATATTTTTAATTTATTTAAAAATATGCTTTTATTAATATTTAGTACTTATAAACCCTCATGGGTAAAAATGTTTATGTAATTAATATATTTATTAAAAGTTTAAATAAAAATAATTAAAATGGTTAAATATTTAATCAAGTGTAAGCTTTTATATAATGATATAAAAGGATAAAATATTCTCATAATAATATAGTTTACTTTGTAAAAAGAATAGTTTTTTAATCATTTCTAACGAGTAAATGCTTGGTTGACTCGTGACACCAACTCAAGAAAATTTTTAAATATAACACGTAAATATTTCTTTTGATTAAATTTCTAAATTATAAACCACTCAACATATTATTATTATTTTTACATTATAGTACAATATATCCAATTTTTCATATGCTAAAAATTAATATTACGTAACGGGTTCAAGCATTGAATATTAGAGTCTAAGTCCGACCTTTATTGTAAGCAAACTTTTTTTATTTAATCTCATTTTTAAGCCGATATTATTTTTCAAATCTTCTCAAATATCAAACGAACTTTTAAGTTTCAATAAGTAATTCAACCCATTATTAAGCATTATATTTGGCGTCTTGGTTGTATCCACTAATAATAAATCAAAAAGCGAATATAAATAATTTAAAATTAAATTCATTTCTAATAACATAATTTTTTTCTAATTTATTAATAATATTTTATTTTATATACATCAAATATTAATCGTAATTATACCATTACATCTACCAACCTATGATAATAATCCAAATATATTTGGCAATAATATACCAACCTTTGATATTATGTCACAAAAAGGAAGAATAGTTGAAAAAAGAAAGTAAGATCAAAAGTACACAACAATACATGCTTCGTTATAGTAGTTTACGTCAAGGAAAAATTTTTAGAGAGTTATATTATGTATTAATTTATATTTCATAAATCGGGTTATCCATCAAGGCCCGAAGTCCCGTTCGAAATTTGGGAAGTTTATGGGCAAAAATTTGAAGTCCAAAAAATGAGTTTGGTCAAAAAAATTAGGCTCATTTAAAATATGAGTTTGGTTCGGGCGTGAACATTCAAGGCATGAGCCCGGCCCGATCCTTTTAAGTTTATAATATTTTATATTATGTTATTTTTATATATTATGTAATTTATAACACATTAAAAAAATAAACTTATACTAAATATATAATACTATTTTGACGTAAACATTGAAATAATATTAAGATGAATATATAAAAAATTTCAAATGATAAAATTATTAATATTAAAATACTATAATATAAATATTTTTAAATATATATAATATGGACAGACCTGAAATAGATTTGTGTTAGTTATTTGCAAATATGGGTGAGTTTGGAAAAAAATTTAAACTCATATTTCAGGCCGGGCTTAGACAAGTATAAAGTATGTAAATATAATGCTTATACTCGATCCGACTTGATTCATGAGTACCTCTAATATGTATTTCTTATTATTTTTCAAATTATTATTTTATTAAAAGAAATTCATCAACACAATTTATATATATTTATACTACAAAATGGTTCGTTCCGTGTCTCTTGATTCTATGACACTAATTCAATAATAAAAATATCTACATTCTTTTACATCTTACAAGCTGTAACGATATCAATTGAGTTAAAATTTAATCGACAAAAAATACCATTACACGTATTGTTAATTAAGCGGTTGATAAAATTCAACCAATGAAAATTAGTTGATCTACTAATTATGCCTATGAAAAGAATCTCCTCATGGGTAAATTTTCAGTTTTTTTAATTTAAGTTTAAATATATTTTAATTATTAGTGTAATTATGCTTTATAATATTAGTTTCGATTATTTATTTGGATGTAAATGTTTAAAAATTAGTTTTATTATTACTAATATTTAACAAATTTATAATAAAAAATTAAATTTGATTAAAAGCCTTTCATTAAATATAATTATTTGATGATAAATAAATAAAAAGTTACACTAAATGATTTTACTTTTATTTTCAAAACACAAATTATTACATTTTTAATTTCGTACATGTTAAAATGTTAATGAAATTATTTGACAAAATAAAACATAATTTATGTTGACCTTTTATTACATAAAATATAAAATAAAAATAAAAAATTTCATATTTAGCAAACTTTACATGCTTATGGTAAATATTTTAATATATATATATATTTTAAAAATTGTTTGTGAAATAAAAATAATAATCATGTACGAAATATTAATCCTTAAAATTAACCATTCAATTTGTTAAATTATTTTATTTTAAAATATATATAATGGAATGATTATAACGAATTCTATTTTTTTAATTTAAAATTATATTTAACATATTTTATACATATATATATATATAATTTTAAACATTTATATATTAAAATATTCAGTATTTTAATTTCTTTTAAATATCATGTAATTACTGAGTTTAATTAAACATTAATCCAGTGTCGGCAAAAGAGATTTGACGAGGAGCCCACCAACAGTAGGTAAAGGCGTGTGGACCATTGATGAATATACACACGCGTCACACGTAGTAATCTAATTAGTATTTCATTTCCACGTGCCGTTTATCCATAGGGTCAAGGTCCCAACAGATAAGCTATTTATGTGTTGCCGCCATGCAATCACTGACGATATATTTATCAGACGGGCGCCACGTGTACGACCTAAACTAATTATTTTTATAAAATATATTTTTTAGGTTTTCAAGATGCCCACGTCTCACGTGACACAACTAAGCTTATCTTATCCTCTAATAATAAAACTTTAAAATTTTAATTATGCAAAATTATTAATTTTATAATATTTATTTTAAATTTAATTTTTAACATATGTTTTCAAAACATGTTAAAATTTTACTAAAAATGAAATAAATTAAAATAACGATAATAATTAATAATTATATTAAAAATACATTAATAAATTAAAGTAAATCCATACATTAAGAAATTAATAATTTTTTAATATGGTGGGTCAAATTTGTGCAATGAAATAGAATGTTAGATTCTTAAATAATTATACATAATGTTGGGTTTTTTTTATTTTTATTTATTTTTGATGTAATGGAAGTGTTAATTTTGTTTTATTGAAGTGGAATATGACAAGCCTCCACTATTTATGTGACCCAAAAGTGCTTAACTTTATTTAATTTATTATTATTATTTTAGGAAGTGTTTAACTTTATTTATACTTTGTGACTATTGGTCCAACATATCATACTTGAAGTTTTATATTTTCTTTTTAACTCATTTTTTCTAACTTGATTTTTGAAAAAGAATATTTAATTTAAATGGGTCTATTTTGATTTGGTTAATCTAATATCAAAACTTATAATAAAATTATTTAAAAATTAAAATTTTATATAATACTTTTACCATTATGATCATATTTGTTTTTTAACACCATACTTAAAACTAACCATAATTTTTCTCAACTTATAAATAGGAAGATAATATATTTCAATTCGAAAACATTAATTTTACATTTATTAGAAAATTAAAAAATTTCATTTATGGTTCACATCTCATCAATTTAAAAAATTTGAAAAAATAATAAAGTAAAAGTTGATTTTTGAAGAAACTTATACTTTTGAACCAATTTAAAGGGATTCGACCTCCTACTTATCTCATAAAATACAAAATCAAATAAATAAAATAATTACAATGAAATGGATTCAAGTGATTAATTTAATTTTATAAAAATTAATTAATTTAATATATATATATTTCAAACATGATACACAGTTAATTAATATTTTCAGAAAATTAAACTTAGAAGCAACTTTGATTAATTAATTAAATAATTAATACTTTAAGCAAACACTCATTTTCATATGATATCGAAATAAAGAAAAAAACAGATGAAAGTAACGTTTTGGAGTGAGTACACCGTTCCCTGTTCTCAAAGTAATTCCCCATAATAATAAATGTAATCGTAAATTTGGCATATATTTTTTTTATTTTTATTTCTAAAAATTTAATTTTTTTACTTTTGAATTTTAAATTCAAATCAAGCAGTTAACACTGTTAAATTTATTTTATTATAATATCATTTTTTTATTACATTGTATTATAAAAAGCCTCATAATCTAAAATCTGACCTGAAATCTAACCCGTAACGAGGTGAACATGATAGAATGCCTCATGAGGCAAACATGTAAATACTCCTCGCAACCTCGAAAGGTGGGACACACGAACACGTATGATGATATTTGGGTGTAAATTCTAAGGTGAGATGTGTCGTCTTGAGTTATATCCATGGCACCTAACTACCTCTAGTATGTCACATCAAGTGAACCGTGTTTTATAAATAAGGAAGAATCACTCCCTAGAGGAGGTAGAGAAAACAAGCCTCAACACATTGCTACAAATTAAGTTTTTTTTTTTAAATGTTGTACTAATAAATTTAATAAAAAAATTTAACGGTATTAACTAGTAGACATAAAATTAATCTTATTATATAGTATGAATAAATAAAATAATAATATTTTATTATAGCATACAGAATATCAATAAAAGATAGTTGTTAAATGTGAGATATTTTAAAATATTATCTTGAAGAAAAAGAAGTAGAATGTAAAGCAAATGTCATTTCATTTTGATGAAATGAATTACCAATGAGAGAGTATTCAAAATTACAACTTTCATTGACCAATTAAAGGTCTAATTAATTGAATCTTTTCGTGCTAAAATCCAAATTAATCTCTTCATATTGAAAGGTTTAATGGTATAATTGTAAAATGCATATATATAATATCATAAAGGTAGAAAGGTCCACCAATCATTTAAAAATAGCACTTTAACTTTTGTATAAAGAATAATAAACAATCGGATGATGATCGAATCAATCAAGTCATTAATTTATTGATTCAATTAATTTTTTAAAATTTTAAAAATAAATAATATATTAAAATATAAAAAATGATTTAATCGGCTCATATCAATTCTCAATCCAACCATTTCACTACCATAATTTGAATTGATACCTCATCTAATTCCCAATCTGTCTGATCGTTTGGTCCAATTCAAACATCATTGATTATATATGTGAATACAATTAAAATAATAAATAATATAATTGTGAATAAATATGAACAAAAACAAATTATTATTATTATTATTATTATTATTATTATTATTATTATTATTATTATTATTATGTACGAGCATATTAATAATTAGAATATATTCAAATTTAAATTATTATTATTATACATGAATAACTTTATTCCTCACTATTGGAATATACTTTATTCACCATTGATCTACAGTTTGTAAAATCAAATGAATCATACTTATCAAAGCTAAGGACAAACTGGCCAAGCAACTAGCTTGCAGAGCTTTAATGACTTCCAAGCTATCCCTGTGTATCAACACATTCTCGTACCCCTTCTCTGAATAATGGCCAAACCATCAAGAATCCCTCAAAGTTCAGCATAAAAAATAGAACAACTCTCCAAATTGTGGTTATATCCAAGGATCGATTCTCCATTTTGTTTACATATACCCCCTAGCAACAACAAAACCTATTTCCATCCTAACAGCCCCGTCGGTATATAGATGCATCCAATTTCCTACCAAAGGAAGCTCAGAATCCATACCGAGATGTCTAGACAGGTTACTCTTATAGGCTAAATTGTACTGTTTTGCCCAGTTTACAGAAATCTAAATAGTTTTCGTAAAACTCCATGTTATTCCTTGAAAGATTAAAAAAGGTTCCTAGTTTTTCATATACATCAAATTATTAAACCAAAGGATCCCCACACTTGGCACCTGTAACGACCTAAAAAGTGCAGGCATTGGAAAGTGAATTATCGGGCCTTCGTTTTAGTACGGGTTCGTAAATATTTATTAAAGATATTTACAAAGTTAGTTGTGTGATCAATTAGGTTTTGGTTAGGTGAATTTGACTTAATTATGAGTAATTATGAAAAAGAATTAAATTGCAATAGAGATAAAAGTTTAATTATAGATTAAAGAAAGTTAAAGGACCAAATAGGTAATTATGCCATCAGCCTAAATTGAGGCGGCATAACAAAAGAAATATCTAAGATATTTTTAATTAATAAGTATGTTGTTTTATTATATTATTATAATATTATATTATTATATATATAAAGCAAATGAAAGAAAGAAAGAAACAGAACATTAAGCATGAACGAAACAGAGAAGAAACAGGGAGAAAGAAAGAAAGAAAAAGAAAAAGGAAATTTAGGGTTTCAAGGTTCAAAGTTAATTTTGTAAGTCAATTTAATCCATTTTTCTTAGTTTTGATGTTTTGGAATCTTAGAATAAAGTATTATTGGATTTATGTTGAAATTTTGTAAGATATTATATTTTTTTAGACATGGTTCATGTTGGGAAAGATGATGAATTAGGGTTAAATTGATTTAATTTCAACTTAGAAGTTAGTAAAGGATTTAATTGTAAAATAAAGTGTAAATTTTGAATAGTAGGGACTAAATTGAAAGAATCTCGAAATTCGGGATTTATGTGAAATTGAATAATTAAAATGAGTTTATAGTAAGAATTAAGAGAGAATATGGAGTTAGATTGGGGAAATAAAATTAGTATTGATAAGGGATGAAATTAGAATTTAGGTAAAGTTTAGGTATAAATGGAAATATTTTGATGAAATCGTGTATTAATAATTTTTAATTGTTTAATTACGTAGCTAATGTCGTGCAAGAGTCATTGTCCAAGCAAGGAAAGGAAAATGTGGACAAGAAGTGACTCGACAGAAATTTCGGTTAGTATTACCATAATTCGAATTTAATTATTAATTGTTAAAATTTAAATTAATATACATGATAAGCAAATTGAGGTAAGTATCATGATTGAATTGAATGATAAATACGTATTGGTATTGAATTTATTAATAACGATTGTTGAATTTTGAATAATATGTTTAAGTAAATAAAATAAGGTGAATATTGATATTGAATTAAATGATATTGAATGTATGTGAATTGTATGTGAATTACTAGTGATATGATATGAATTAAAAGAATTAATGTGGTATTGAAATGCATTTTGGATTGAAAAATTGATTTAAATTTTGAACATGAAAATTGTGAATTGAGTGAAATTGAAATGTGATTATTGAATAGAAATTGAAATGATTTGAATTGAATTATTGAACTATTGTGGTATTGAATTGGAATATTGAAAAATTACTAAAGTAATGAATTACTGCAATACTGTAAAACTGATTGAAATAAGGAATTATAATTGATACTGAACTAAGATGGAAATTATACTGAAAAGTGAATTAAATACCCTATTAACTAGTCGGGCTAGTCGGATATAGTTGGCATGCTATAGGATATGGAAGAGTACGGGTTTTTGCCGGCTTACTGATCAGACATTTATATGCCGACTACTATAACTGTTACCGGTTCGACATTTTGTGTGTCAAATACTGTTATCGTTACTGTTATAGATTCAGCACTTTGTGTGTTGAATACTATTTACATTCTTATTCATTACTATTCTTTATTCTTGCTCGATTCTTGATTCTTTGTTTAGGTGTTGTGTACCGTTAAGGTACAATGTGTAGTACTAGTGTGTTTGGTTGGATCCGTGTATCCGCCAAAGTCCGAGTTAAGTTAATAGGGGTAAATGAACAATTTTGATAATATAAATTGTATTGAATGATCTTGAAAATGAATTGAAATGAGATATTAAATTGAGATATAGAAATGAAATGCATGAACCCTGGGTTCAAAAAATAGATAATGATATAGTTCATGAAATGTTTTGGTAGCATGAGATGATGAAAAAATCTAAGTGACGAAAAGCAAATTGAAATAACTATTGTTGAAAAATGAGAAGTGAAAATAAAATGATTTGAAATAGTGAAATAATATGTGAATTTAATTGAATACAAGTTATTGAAATTTATTTATGGATTTAATGTATAAATTGAGTGTTAAAGCTATTATAAGTGTAAATTGATTATAAATCAACGCATCGAATTGAAAGATAATTATTATTATTGTTGTTGTTGAAACAAGTTGATTTAATGTATTAAATGTTTATTGAAAGATTATTAGCATAAATTAAATATGCATATTTATTTGTATAATGTTATAAATTTGAATTATGGTAATATCACTGAGTATATCTATACTCGGAGTACGGTTGTTTCCGTGCGTAGGTTTATAGAAAATCAGTGTTCGGTCCAGCATCCAGAGCAATCCCGACCTGAGATAAATTTTAGTGATGTATCTTTGTTTTGATAATATGGCATGTACTTAGGTGATGTATAGGTGAAGTATAAGAGTTTTGTGATTATGGTTGTAGAATGATGTTTAAATTGGTTATAAATATGAAATGGAACTAATATGACATATTTGATACAAGTATGAGATGATAATAACCCGATTCACTTTTGAAACGAAATTTGGTCCTTCAGAGTCCAATAAATGGGCTTAATGATTAAAGCATGTTATGTCTGTTATTTACCTGTGAAATGCTCGTAAATTGACCAATATGTTCTATAATGCCTCATAGCCCTGTTCTGGCGACGGTTTGGGGTTAGGGGAAGTTACAACACTCACACTAAAAAACACAAATTAGTCTCCATCCAACCTAGAAAACTTTGAAAAAGAACCGGGCCAACCATTTACATTTAGCTCAAAATTTTTAAAAAATATATACATTTTATTAATAAATAAATAAAAATTATTGCCATTGACCTATAAACCAACATCATTAAACTAAACTAAGATTTCTGAACTTCCTTTTCACCTAATTCACTTCTTTGATTAAGAAACTTAGATATTTATCCCTTTAAAATTATAATAAATATTAAAATATCAAAAGATTATAGTGGGATTTGTAAGGTATAGCATAATATGATTCCATTATTTGACTACTTTACAAATATCATGATAATAAAAATAAATTATAAAGCTTATCAGTTTATGATCTTCTACACTTCTCTTTTATATCAACTAATCATTTTCTCTCTCATTCAATTACAGATAAGTTGTCTATTCGTCGAGTGGGTTGCTTGATTCAATTTAGATCGGGTGTGGATAAAATTTTTTGTTCTTGATTAAATTCGGTCTAATTGAATTTAGATTAAATAATTTTAAAATTATTTATAATTAAATTTATTAGATAATTAAGTAAATATTGACTTCAATTAATATATTTTTGTTATCTTATTTTTTTAATAATAACATTTGCTTTTTGGATGGATTAGATCAAGCTGCGTTCGAGCATGAGTTTGAAAAAAATTTTAAATTAAGCCTCAATCTAGCACGAGACATGGACACTTATAATTACATATAAAATAACAAAAAAATGTATATTTGACGTAATAATAACATATATAAATCTATACATTCTTAAGGCATAATATGATATTTGATATTTGAACTTGACATTTTTTTATTTGGCAGCCAAACGTTTTTTTGGTTAAATTGGTATTTGAACTTGATAATTTTTCTAATTTGGTACTGAATTTGATTTTTTCTAATTTGGTACTTAAGCTTTTTAGCTTCAATTTTGTACCTAAACTTGTTAAACATTATATAAATCACCCCAAAGCGCTAACAATGTTAATAAAAATCGTGTTATGCTATAGAAATATCATTAGTATTAGAGGTAATTTGTGTTAAAAATTATCGTTCAACTATGCTTAACAAATTAATATTGAATAAGAAAATAATAATTTTGAAAATCCAAAATAAAAAAATAATTATTTTAAATTAATAGAATGAAATAAATAAATAAAACTAAAAGTAACTGGACGTTTAAAATAAAAAGGAAATATTATGTCAGCTGCTACATGTTGACTATGCATAGAGTGTTTTTGTTATCTCATAAAAAATAACATTGCTAATATATATTGAAGTAATTTGTATAACTTTTGACAACTTAAGATGCCAAATCTCACAAAAATAAAAGATTAGGTGCCAAATTAGGAAAAATAATCGAATCCATGTGTCAAATTGGACCCAAAAAAGGATGAAGTACCAAATCAAGAAAAAATTGTCAAGTTCAATGACACAAACTAGGAAAAAGTGTCAAGTTTAAGTATCAAATTAGACATTAAAAAAATCTAGATACCAAATTAGGAAAAAAATATGAAATTCAGATACCAAATGTTATATTAATCCAAAACTTAATGAGGTGATATTATTTGGTTACTAATAATGTATTTGTATTAAATATAAACATATATGTAAAGTTAGACCAAATAAAATTATTTATGGTAGACGATTGAGTCTTAGTTCAGTTGGTATTGGTATTGTTGCCAGTGCAAGAGGACATGAGTTCGAATGCACTGAAGCACATTATCCCCTTATTTTAATTTTTAATAGTCTATATCTGTAATATCTCGAAAATTACTACTGTAATACCACGAAAATTATTACAGTAAGAAAGTAGGTATCCTTAATATAGTAAAATAAATAAATAAAGTGACAAAAAGGGAAATTTTGAGTTATGGCAACATTGGGAAGTATATTATGATATATTAATTCAAGAAAGGATTAAATCGCAAAAGTGAGAAAAGTTTTGTTGATTAAGAGTAAATATTCAGAATTTGAGGGGGTAAAGTGTAAATATGAAAAAGTTGAAGGTCCAATGGTGCAAATATTTTAAGGGTGGAATAATCTAGAAACTAAGGAAAATGGATGAATTAGGACCAAATTGAAAAGGTGAAGAATTTTGAGGGACTAAATTGTAATTTTACCAAATTAAGTGATGACTCAAGGATGAAATTTTTAAAGATTATAAAGGGCAAAATGGTCAATTAGAAGAGAGAGAAATCTAGAAGGCAATGATGATGTTGGAGATATTTTAGATTAAATAAATAAATAAATATTAATTTATTAATATTTTAATTTGATTTTTAAATAATATTTTATTATTTTATTTAGTATATATATAAGAAAAGGAAGATGAAGAATCACCATCCCACCACTTTTTCCAATGCACCAACGTGAGAAGAAGAGAGAAAGAAAGAAAGAAAGTTTTGCTTTCTTTACAAATTGGTCCTTCCACCAAAAATTCACCATTTTCACCTAGCAATCAAAAGAATTTCCATATCCATTAAGAGAGAAAGATAACAAGGAGACTATGGGGAGATAGAATATCAAGTTAGATTCTAGAAATAGAAGCTGGAGGAGAGAGAAAATCAAGTTAAAGGTTGAAACTAATAGGACAAGGTAAGAACATCAAGATTTCAATATATTTTTAAGTTTGATATTATTGAAAAAGCATAGAAATGATGTTATAATAGAGTTTTCTTATATAAGGTCTTATGTTCTTGATATATTAGTGAAGGAAATAAGTGAAAGTGATGAGAAATATTATAGAGAAAGGGAATAAGGGAGTTACAAACTTAGTAATCAACATCTTGCACTAAAACAGTTTTAGATAGCAGCAGTAGGTTAACTTTGAAAAATCACCATAAATTGTGAAGATCGAATTAGAGGATGAACAAAATATGAAATTAAAGCTTATTGAGTATATTTTCTCATAGAAGAAAAGGTGTAAGTAATGAAATTGTAAATCATGAGATATAATAAATTTTGTGAGACAATGTCAGAATGAATTCGGGTTCCCCTGTTCTGACTTTGGAAAATCATCAAAAATTTGAGAAAAATAATTATGGGCTTAAATTTATATGTTTAAATCCTTAATGAGTATATTTTCAATAGAAACATACAGTAACATCATCCGAATCCCGTATGAGGGGATAATTATTTTTTAGTGAAAAAGGGTCGAAACTGTCAGACAACAGAACTTGGATGACTTTAAAGAATAAACTGCACTTATTGGCTAAACCATAAATTCTGAAAATTTTATGGTAAGAATATATGTGAGTCTAGTTTCATATAAATTTAGCGGATCTTAATTTGGAGTTTTGTAGCTCAAGATATAAATAATTTAGTGACTATGTCTCAAGTGGACAGCTTTGAATGAACATATAAATAAATAGTGAAATTATAGATAATGTTACATATAAGTAGACCTGTCCATGGGCCGGGCGGCCCGGCCCGACAACCCACCCAAAATATGGGAGGGTTCGAGTAAGAATATAGGCTAGAAATATGAGCTTGGGTAAAAAAACTAGGCCCGTTTAAAAAACGGGCCGGGCCTCGGGCACTACTTTTTTGGCCCGGGCCCGGCCCGAATATAATAAATATATTTTTTATTTTTATTTTTTAATTTTAAAATACTTTTAAAATACTTTTATTTTTATTTTTTATTTTTAAAATAATTTTTTAATGTTTATTAAAAATGGGCCGAGCCGGGTCAGGATCGGGGTTATGATATTTTTCTCGGGCCGGGCCTGGGTAAAATTTTGGGCCGGGCCGGGCCAGGGCCTAGGAGGCGGGCCAAAATTTTTTTCCGGGCCGGGCCGGTCTACATATAAGCATGTTATATATATTAAGAATGTGGAATGGAGAGGAGGTGGAGGAAAAATATATGATTATTCAACTTGCATGAGTTTTCATTAAAAATGATTAATTTGCATGTTTTAGGTTTAGGGACTAAATTGAATAAAAATGAAATTTTAAGGGTAAATTTGTAAAAATGTCAAAAAGTGACCAAATTGCATGAAATGAATTGTCTTATCATTTAAATTAATAAATTGAATAAAATATTAATTTAGATGAAGATTTGGTGGAAATTGATGAAAATAAAAAATTACCAAAATGTCCACAATTTTGGTATTTACGTAATTTAGCCTAGTAAGTTTGTATGAACTATATTCTTTATAATTTTAATTAAAGTGAATGTTATTTGGTTATGAATATTATATAAATATGTGTTTTATTATTGGAATTGAATTATTATTGGTAATATGTATAATTATTAGATGCATTGAAATGATTATTGGAAGCTCGATTGGGTTAGAAGCTTATCGGAGATATATCACACTATCCATTGGTTCTATCGATAATTTTGGATGATTTGATTCTGGTTATAATGACATATATAAGTTAAATTCGCCAACGTTAGCTCATTAATGTTTTGATTTTGATTGGTTATAAATATGAATGCTTGATGAAATGAAATGTTTGTAAATTAATTTGTAAACTCCGGTAATGCTCTATAACCCCATTCTGGTGATGGATACGGGTTAGGGGTGTTACAATATCTTTATAATATTTAAAGGGTTAAATTAAATTTTCATAATTTTAGGGGGTTAAAGTGTAATTTTACCTTTACCAATTTAAAATTTTAAAATTTTAAAATTTTCTAATTTTTTAAAGGGCCAAAACAGTAATTTTTCATTTTAGGGGAGCTGAGCCGTGGCCAGCCTCCTGAATTCACCTCTAGAGCTATAAATAGTTGTAGATATTGTATTAAAAAAAGTAAAAAACTAGAAATCGTGATACTATATCCATATGAAAATGAGAAAAAAAAAACATACTGAATTGGAGTTTATGTTGGATTAGTTTATTATATAAAATTGTTACACAAAAAGCCCAAATATTTCTACCCAACAATATGTAAATCATTTATTTTATATATTTTTAGCCCATTCAATTTTGACCCAATTTAAATACCCATTTAAATTTCTAAATTGTTTTGCATCAGTAAGCCCTTTAATTCCCTTTTGTTTACTTTTTAAATCTCAAAATATATTATTTATGCGGCCCCGGTTTGGTGATATTTGGATTATCAATTTATTATATTTTTATTAATTAATTTTAGACCTAATTTATCCAAATATATATATTTATATTTGTTTCCTAAAAAAACTTTTTAATTTTGATTATATAATTAAAATTTATTACGATTTGATCCTTAATTTTTTCGGAATGAAAAAGTTTCAATATAATAATAGGTAGAAAGATAAATGTCACTTATTGTATAATACATTAAATAATTTTTTTTCGAGATATGATATTTGATCCTTACAAATTTATAATTTAATCTTTTATAAATTTAAGTCATGTATAAACTTGCTCAAACATTTCGTTTTATTGATTGAAAAATAACTAAAAGTTATTTTTAGATTTTATATACATATTTTTGAATAACAAAATAGACTAAACACAAGCTCGATTCAAAGTGAATTGGGTTGATTGAATCAAATGAACGAATATATTTTTACGTGAAATCAAATAATTTTTAAAATTCAATATTTACATTTATTAAAATAACTATATTCCATATTTAATTTCCAATAGTTGTAAAAAAATCAAATATTGTATCAGATAAATTTTATAATACAAATTCAATAATCAATAATTATGATTTTTTTTAAAAGAAGAAGATAATTTGATAAAGTGATATACATAAAAGGAAATCCCATGCTTTGACTTATTTAACCACTTTTATATCGTACTTTCCAATTTGTATAAAGCAAAATCTTTTGACTTTATTTCTTTTCTTTTCTTTTCCGCCACAATTTTATTTATTTATTTCCTTTAAACCAATCTTTACGACGCAAATTATGGGCAATAATTTTAATGAATTTTTGTTTTTATTAAGATTTAAATTATATTTTGTCTCTTTTATTCAGAAAATGAAGCAGTTAGTCAACGTATATTAGATCAAAAATAAATCAATCATTGTTATAAAAAATTTATTTAAAACTTTAGTGACTGAAGGACATTAATAAGTTTTTAACAATCAAAATGGATGAAATTTTTAACAGAAGCACATGTTTGGTCTTGATCTAATATATAGAGCTAACTTGCCCATTTTATTTGTAGAAGGGACAAAATACAATCCGACTCTTAGTATAGAGACTTCCATGGTACTTTGTCCGCACTTGGTATAATATTCACAATAAATAATATAATTTTTAATATTTAAATTTTATTTTTTAAATTTTTAATTATGTAAATTTCAAATACCAAAATAACTTTAGTTGTTAAATTTAAGCACCAAAATCGATAAAAAAATACAAATATTAAAGTTACAAGGACTAAAAATTAAATTAACCCATAATATTTTTATGGAATATATTATTATTTTAGTTTTTAAAAGAAGTGCAAGAAAATTAGAGCCAGCTTATAATTTCTTTTGTGAATTGAATGCGACCAAAAACGAAACCCTCACCATTCACACTTATAAAATTTATACACTTTTTTTTTTTTGAGTTTTTGATGATTTCTTGTACCTTCTTCAACCCCCTTTTCAGCTTTTTCAATTCTAAGTTATGTTCTGATTTAAACAATCCCCAAATTCCCAATACTTTAGCCTGAATTAACAACATTTAAAAAAAAATTCATCAAGTTGAAGCGAAACCCTTTTTTTCTCTCACATTCTTTTTGTTATAATCAACCCTTTTTGCTTCCAGAAATCTACCTAAAACCAATATTTTTTTTTTTTGGATTTTTTTTCTTATCAAAAAAAGGTATGAACTTGTATCTCAGCAATCTGTTTCTTCCTCCCATCATATGAATGTTTTAGGTTTTTCTTAATCATTTTCTGGGTTTCGGGATATGGGGTTGTTTGAAAATTTGACATTAAAAGAAGATACTGAAATTTGTATGTTCATACTTTTTTATGTTCTTCATTGTAATGTTTGGATTAAAATCTGGGTTTTCATTTGGGACTCTCTCTCTCTCTCTCTCTCTCTCTCTCTCTCTCTATATATATATATAATTTTGTTGATTCAATTGAATCCATTTTATATTTATTTCAATCCATTTAGTTTACATTGTTTGATATATTTATCCTTTCATGTTTATTTACCAGGCTGAACATTGTATTGGAGGCATTGGTTCTCCATGGTGAGCATTTACATATACATATACATACATATAACATATACATATATGTATATGTATGTATAAGGTTCATTTAGTTGAACTTAAAAAGGGTTAGCTTTTTTTTTTTTGTGATTTGATTTGATTTTTTTATTTATTAGGGAGAAGCCCCGATGTTTTATGTTGAGAATCTAAAAGATAGAGTTTCAAATGGATTTAATTTAAGATTCAAAGGCTTTGAGACATCCATTGATGTTGGTGACAAGACAGTAAGATACATAATTTAATGCTTAATTTGGTGTTGTTTTGTTGTTTTAATTTGCTTATGCTTATTTTGTCACTATTACCCGTTTGTTAATATGTTTCAATCACCATTTTTTGATTTTGTGTTCTTTGGCAGTTTGTGATTGGTTCCAATAACAATGATTCTATATCATCAATTGAGGTTCAAATTTATGACAAATCCAGAGGGAAATGGTTAGTTTTTGGGTCCGGGTTTTTAGTAACGGTCGCAACATGACATTCGGAACTATTTTTTACGGCTTCTACTGTTTTCGCCATTGATATTTACCGTCGAAATTCAGTGGCTCTAAGTTGTGTTTGTTTCTGGTAATGTTTTCAGGGTGATTCCTACCGTGTTAGGAACGGAACCGAAGCGATATGAAGGCCATTCAGCTATTCTTTTGAATGAAGATAGGATAATGGTTATCACCTGGGGTTCCACCCCAGATGATTGCATTTGGTTTCTTGAGGTTGGTATTTCGAAAGCTTAAGATTGTGCAATGTTTAACTGTGGTCTGAATGTATTTTGATGTGTTTGAAATATTGTTAGGTGGATACCGAGTACGTTAAGCAACAGAAAAAAGCTTTGGGGACTGAAGTCATTGCGTGGAGTAAGGGTGTGAGGGGTGATGCCGAGAAACCAGTTGTTATCAGCGGTCCTTCCGGAGTTGGTAAGGGGACATTAATAAACATGCTTATGAAGGAATTCCCGACCATGTTCGGATTCTCTGTCAGTCATACAACTCGCGCACCGAGGAGTATAGAGAAGAATGGTGTTCATTACCATTTTACCGAGCGAAGTATAATGGAGAAAGATATCAAAGATGGGAAATTCCTCGAGTTTGCTTCCGTTCATGGAAATCTCTATGGAACTAGTATTGAAGCGGTTGAGGCAGTCGCTGACTCGGGAAAGGTAAACGTCATGCCTTTTACGGTTCCATTAATAGTGATTATATGATGCTCTGAGTGCTGCACGTTATTCCGGACTATTGAATCAGTCCCGAACATTGCACTTGATGGTGCGGTATCGTTTTTGGATTTTAAGTTGTTTTTTCATCTTGTCTCGATTTAAATACAGAGGTGCATTCTTGACATCGATGTTCAAGGAGCAAAGTCAGTGAGGGCAAGTTCTCTCGACGCCGTTTTCATCTTTATAAGCCCTCCCTCGATGGCAAAACTTGAGGAGCGGCTCCATTTAAGGTGACTCTGAACTGTCTGTATGATGTTTTATATCATTATACTATTTTCGTAGCTCTGTTATACATAGAATTGTTGTATAAACAGGGGGACCGAAACAGAGGAGCAAATCCAAAAGCGCCTCCGGAATGCCAAGGCAGAAATCGAGCAAGGGAAATCCTTGGGCATCTTCGATCATATATTATGTAATGACCATCTTGAGAAGTGTTACGACAATCTTAAGGTGACTTCTCTTTCGAATTCCCTTTCCGAGTGTATTAGTTCATTCACTAACCTTGATTTCGATCTGGTGAGTTTTGTTTTCATTATAGAAACTCCTCGGATTAGACGGAACTACGCCAACTAACCCTAAACCATGTAAGAAGAGCCATCTTTTGATTACTATATTCTCCATTATAGAGCAAATGGTCTAACAATTTATTCAAAAATCTAAGTTACAGCATCTAAAGGGATCAATCTACCTTCAAAACATGCAGCGTCGAAGATCAATAATAAGATCCTCGTTAAGTCTGAGACTCTGGGATCGGGAAATCCATCAAAGAACTCGTAAGTTTGTATTTTTCTTGTTAAGGTCATGATTTACTCAGATTCTTTACTAAGCATTTATGGTTTTCATTAC
Organism: Gossypium raimondii; assembly: GCF_025698545.1. Classification (NCBI taxonomy): domain Eukaryota; kingdom Viridiplantae; phylum Streptophyta; class Magnoliopsida; order Malvales; family Malvaceae; genus Gossypium; species Gossypium raimondii. The sequence goes on from NC_068575.1 coordinate 1,805,957, forward strand.
TCAGGATCGTTCTCGATGTATCCTTGCTTAAAGGTGGAGCTCCCGGTCGGACCAGAGGTCTGAACGTTTTCGCCGTCGATCCAAATCCGTTTTCGGATTGCTTAAATGGGATTCATAAACTAAGCTAACAAACGCCAACACTATTTAGTTCTGACATGATTTTTAAGGCTATCTATTTAAAACTATGATACAAAAGCTCTACTTGTGTTCTAAGATCATTGCATTAGTCGGATATTTCTTTTGCTTGTTTAAGAAAAAAAAAAACAATGTTTTTGTAATTGAATCCGTGGTTGAATTGATCAGTTCACTAATTCATGATTCGATTCATTAGTTTGGTTTGATTAAATAAATTAAAAAAAGAAAAGATTTAACCATCAGTTCAATTGATCTTTTTTAGTTCATTCCATTAGTTCAATCTCTTTCCTTAGATCCGTGTGTTAGTCAATTCTCAATTTAATCAGTGCAACTCGTTGTTTAGTCTGGTTCTAATAACATTAACAAAACATTAATACTAATCGACATAGTCAAAGGGCCGTTTTAGTTCTAATTTTTTATTAAAAGGGAAAAAATTAATTGTTTTGAAAAATTAATAATTTAATATAAGCATTCTTCGTACAAGATTTTTAATTTTACTCTCTCGAAATTTTATAATTTTATCTTAACCCTTCAAATAAAATTTCTAGTTTCGCCTTAGGTATATAATAAGAAATAAATCATCATTTGTACAATAACTCAGAAATTAATACGAATAACACTCAAAATTAATATGAAAAAAAATCTAAAAATCTGAATGACCGTTAATGCAGTTCAGAGACTGTGAACCCACCATATACTATAGCAAGCATAGAATAATCTTAGGCATAAGGAGGATCGTGGAAACTTCCAGCTAAGTAGCCATATTTAACATAGCTGGCAATTGGCATGCTTATAGGCCGCTCTGTGCGACCACTACCGTGATAGTGACTCGTCCATTAGCTTTTTCTGTCGGCACATGTTAGCTTGTTTGTTTTTGGTCTCTTCCTGTTTATTGTGATTATAACATGATTATTAGATGTTATTTTTCTTTTTCAATCTTCTTTTTTGGACAAACAATGTGTTAAACTTGTTGAGGGATCTTGAGAAATTTTTTTTTGAAGTGTTCTACGTTGATGGGTGGATATTGTTCTTGATTAGAGTTTTTTCTATTTTTAGGAGAGCCTCAAGAGCTTAAGATGACGGGAATGTGAACTATAATTTTTTTAGAGAATTAAAAATATAATTTTATCATTTTACTAAAGTAAAATTTTATAGTTTTGAAGGGATTAAACTAAAATTTTTTTGTTTTTGGATGAAGCATAATTGAATTTTAAATTTTAAGAAGGGCTGGATACAATTTTACCATTAAATTAACTTAAAACTTTGCAAATACTCAAGAGATTAAAGGAATAATTTTTTTATTGTCAACCCCCTCTAGCTTTGCTCCTGGGCAATTTGTCAAGTCAGGCCGTGCACAGCATACGATCACTTACTAATAAAATATGAGCATTCATATTTGGTACAGCATATAGGGCACAAACTCAAACCATATCCGGCACAAGTGTTCACGTTTTCTCGTGGCTGTGCGCCACATATAGTTCGTTTCAATAAGACACATTTTATTCTGTTGAACCCGTCACCTCTTTAAATAACTTCGAGCATTTAAACTTTTGTCAAATATGAAAGACAAAATTTTGACTGAAAATAATATTCACCTATTAATAGAGCTTTTCTAAAGGAATCCACCTCCCCTAGGTAAAACTAATCTAAAATTACTTACCCATATAAATATATATATATATTTATATATTATTTTTTTCATATTTATATTATTAAAAATAAAAAAAATGGGATTCACATTTTTTTAAGGTTATAGTTTCACCAAATAATGTGAAACTTTAACGAGGGACCACAAATGAAATAAGACCAGACACAGCAAGTTGATGTTTTGGGAATGGTCCCCCTTTTGCTTTAAATTTCAGCTTTTCTATTAAAAGAGGTCCTATTGCTTAATGGTTCATTTTTGGTTAAATTTTACTTTTAATCCCTGTACTTTAGAAAGTTATGGATTTAGTTCCTGTACTTATTTTGGTCATTTGTTTTGAAGTATAGGGACTACTAACATAATTTAACTTTTTATTTTGTTTCCATTTTTTCATACTGTTTTACATTTCAATGCAATTAAAAAACAATTAAGAGTATTATTTTTTTCACAAGGAGCGAATGAAAATATATGTTTATTAAATGGTTAAATTTTGTTATTAGTCTCGGTATTATGCATAAGTGATGGATTTAGTTATTGTATAAAATTAGTCCTAGACGAATGGTTCAAGCTATGCTACTAAAAAAACAAAAGATTGCTGTTATAAGCATATCATTGTAAGTGTGATATCATGTCAACTTTTTATTTTCACATATACTCACAAAAAATCCTGCTAAATGGATTTAACAATCGTCGTTTTGTATCAAGACTGAATGATCCAATTGGAGAGAATGGATTAAAGATTAGTAGTAGAATTTAGTCAAACAAATTTAATTGCTACATTTGTTCGTGACTGAAATTGGCCAACTTAAAAAGTAAAGGGACCAAAATTGATCAAATTAAAATATAAGAATTAAATCCATAATTTAACCTTATTAATCTGATTTATGGCCTAGTTTCAACCTTGTCTACATATAAAAAGGAGAGCAAATAATAAGTTAAACCGAAATCGATTTAACTGAACTAATTCGATTAATCTGTTCAATTTGGTCGGTTATTCAATAAAATTTTGATTTTAGATATTCAATAATTTTAATAATAAATAACCCTATATTCTAGCCCAGCATCTAACTACTCAACCCAACTTAATATATAAACCCAAACTCAATTTGTCTAAAATTACCCAACCCAAAGTACCCAATATGCAATAAAATATTATAGTTAATATTTAAAATAATAATTAATTAAAAAGTTGAACATAGGGAAAAATTAATATTTTACAATAATTAATCGGTTCAATGTTTAATCAAATTTCTATAATTTTATTAAAATTAAATGTATCATTTTTAAATATTTTATAATAAATTTTTGCAGTATAAAAATCCACTAGACACTTATTTTTAATAAACAAAGCCCAATATCGCCAGGCAATTAAATGGGTTTGTTTATAGAAAACAAGGCTTAAAGCACATTTAACCCTGAAATATACCACATTTTTCACTTTCATCCTTAAAGTATTTATTGACCCACTTCAGTCCCCAATATTATCAGTCCCTAATGTTATCAGATGTTCTCGACTCAATCCTTTTAAAATTAAAAAATAGTTAAAATATTCAGCCAATCATATGCTAACATGTGTCATATTATAATGTCATCATACAAAAAAACTTAAAATCTTTAAAATAAATAAAAAATCATAAAAAATTACAAAATTATTAAAATTATAAAAAAATATAAAATATAATATGTAATCTAAAATCTAAAAACAATATAAAAATAAATTTACTAATTTTTTTAAATTAGAAGTTTTTAATATTTTTAAAATTTTATAAGTCACATTTAAAATAACTTGAATATGAGATTATGAGAGTTTGTTCATGGACCAACTAGCCTATCCAATCCAAATTAGGCTGAGTTAGACGAGTCCTCTTATATCTCGGGTCAAACTGACTTGATCTGGCCCGGTCTGAATTTAATTTACATAATAAAAATATTTTTTAAATTTAAAATTAATTATAAAAAATATAAAATTTAAATAGTAAAATATGTTTTTAAATGAATTAAATCGAAAATAAGCTTAGACTTGAAAATTTTTCGAAATCAAAAATCGACCTAATTCATGTACACCTCGAAAGTATACCACCTTGTATTTCTAGATGAGTATCTTTCTAAATATCTTATGGAACCTTTAGATTTGTTGAAGTAACGTATAATCAAACATGAAAATAATCCCAAAGTTAAATATAGAAAAATATATATATAAAAAAAAGGTTTTAATATTTAATAATATTAATTATGGGATTTAAATAAATATATTTGCATGTGAGAACCTCATTTGACGCGGCGGATACGTGTCCACATGCCTCACGCGGTTCCATCTTTCACAAATCAAAACGGTGACACGTGCGACCCACGCACCCGTTATTTAAAAAAGCCACGTGGTGAAGGACATATGATCTCTGTTCCACAATGACGGCTAAGCGCCGCTAATCTGTCGTGTCGTTAGGTAACAAGCCAAAATGTGGTCCCCACACAACCGACTAGATGGCTCCACGTGGAATGCCCGTAGCAACTTCGTAAAGTTAAGCCGACAGCTCTTATTTTCATACAGAATTAAAATTTTACTTGAATTGTGAGAAAAATATTTATTTTTTTTGAGATAATTAATACATTACCGGTCATGCAGGTATAAAAAAGAGAAAGGGTAAATTTGCACATAAAGTCACTAAACTATTAACAAGTTTATGTTTTAATCATTTCACTTCAAAAAATTACAAAATTGTCATTGAATTATTCAACAGTTTTCATTTAAATCAATTTGACAGTCAGTGTCAAAGACCAAAGAAGATAAGTATTTGAATTTTGATTGGTGCAGGCGGTGCGAACATAAGACACAATATAGAAACAGTTTTGAATTGTTCAACGACTATTTTATAACATTTAAAAGTTGAGTGATCAAAACGTAAACATACTAGTAATTTAGTGTCATTAAAACACTAATATACTAATATCATTTCAATTATATTTAAAATCACTGTAAAAAGTAAGATACAAAGAGGAGAATTAAGGATATGGGGACATTGAAACTAATATTTTTGCCACAGTAAAAATCCATTTTGGATGCTGTAATTTTTAAATAAAATAAAATAAAATATATCTTTTAGTCCTTACAAATGGTAGAATTAAAAGTTAATATGTAGGCACTTTAACCTCAAAAATATAAAAATTGGTGAAATTTTAAATTAATACATCATAAAATTAAACGTTATTTTTATTAAAAATTATAATTCAGTCCCTTAAAAATTCCTGACTTCACCCTTATCAAATACGATTTATTTTAAAAACAACTTTAGAAACCATTTTAAAAATTGAAGTATAATTGAAAAATTAATTTATGAATAAAACCTCTTATTTATAAAATAAAATTTAATGCAAAGCCATGAGCATACCCAAAGGGACAGATAGACTGGGCCTTAACCCCTTTGGCTAAAAAGTATAATAACTTTTTTGATCCCTTTAAAATTAAAATTTTCAATTTACTTCAACATTCATATTAGTACCTGAATTTTTTCACATTATACTTAATTTCTTTGGTCCTAATTGAACACTTAAATTTTATTGTAATGTTCAATTTAGTTTCTAAATTTTTTAGTTCTTAAAAAAAACATTTCAAATAGCTAAATTTAACACCAAAATTAATCTCAAAGATAAAATTAAACTCAGATATGAAATGATATATTTATCGGAACTCGAATTTTCACATTTACAATCATTCTCCACACGATATAACATAATATAATATACATTATCTTCATCTTTACTCAATGTATATAATATATAAAGCTACACTATATTCAATTAGTCCAACTAAAACCAAATAAAATATCAAATGCTATAAATTTATACCACTATAATGAATCCATAAAGCAAAAAAAAAGAAGAAAAAAACATAAAAAATTAAATAAATAAATGTAAAGAAACAAATTTTACAAGTATTCCCACCATAGATATATAGAATCAAAAATAAATTAATAATCATAAAAAGAAAAAAGGCTCCATGGGGAATGATACAAAAGTAAAGTACTTACCTTTACAGCCATACCAAAAGCAATATCAACCCCTCTTTTCCATCACCGTTGGCATCAAAAGACACCATGTTGGGTTCAATGAAGAAGAGTAAAGTTCAAGCAACAAAAAATAGGTACTTGGTTTTAATTTATAGACCCCTGCAATCTGGTTGGCCATTTTAAAGGACGAAGATGGTTCATCAATGTGGTTCAGGTTGGGGTTGTTTTCCGATGGTTTCGAGCTCGAATTGTTTGATGGTGTTGGCTAATTTCTTCATGTTGTCGTCGTAGACATACGGTAACTTGTTGAACCATGTCACTTGTTTGACGGCGGTTGACGGTAGGTATTCTCGGCATAGTTCTTGGTGTTGTGTGATGGTGTTGTGGTAGTGGTAGTAGTGGATTTTTGTCTCGGTTTTGTGTAATGATTTCCCGACTATGTTCTCCGACATGTGCACCCCCGTCGCGAAGGCGTTTTTGGCTTGGATCGCGTATTTCCGGTCGCGACGGATCTTGGTTCTTGATTCTCTGAAGAGTAGTTTTTCAAATCCCCATTGCCTGGTATAAAGCATATGAATGAATAAGATCAAACTAATCACATGTAAAGAATAAATCACCTAATCACATGCAAAGTTTTTAAGGTTAATTCCAATGGACATCCTCGAACTATCACCTAATTTTTAAATTAATTCTAACACTGGTCTCGAACTTCAAAATATCAACATTTGAAGTTAAATGTTAGCTCAAATTTGAAAACTTAAAATTTAAACTGGTACCAAACTTCAAATTACGACCCTTAATTCTAAACGATATTGAAATTGATCTCGAACTTCAAAACATTTTAACCGGGAATTCAAAGTATCGGGTATAGTATCAAAGTTTTTCTACAATCCTAATCATTAACTTAGATGTTAAATATCAACTTAAGTCTAACATGAAGCATATTTAAAACATATGGATCATTCGATAAACACGTAAGTACTTACTATGTATATGAACAACATGAATGTAATGTGTAAAAGGAAAAAAGTCTTAAATGTATACAAGTGTTTACAAATTGATCTGACCCCAAATTTGAAACTATTAGACTGACCAATACTTTGAGAATTAAAGTTTAAGGACTCAATTGAAAAGCTAGACAGTAATTTGAGTATATTTCTAGGAATTAACCCACTTTCTTTTTATAATCTCTGTAACTATGAACCGTGTATGCAAATTCAATCCAATCTGCAAATCAATTTGATTTCTTTTTCAATTAAATGCAAGTAACCCTTTTTAGATCTAATCAATTATATCGAAACCCAGAAATTGAAAACCAAAATCGATTCAAAAATTTAGTAAAATTTACCTCGAATATTCCTGAGATGAACCATTCAAACAGAGCATACTAGACATTGGATTTTGCTGAATCGTGAACTGAGTATAACCAGAGAACTCATTCAACACCGATTCCAATGTATTCCCATGAGGCAAATATATATACTCATCGACATCGAAGAAGAAAGTCCAATTAGCAGCATATCGGTACCGATGCAAACAATCATTCACCACTAAGAACTGGTTATAATAATACCCATCGTATTCAGCTTGGTCTCGTATATCTTGAACCGTAACTCTCCCGGCTTTAACCCAAGGCTCTAGCACCGCCATGACTTCCGGTGAAACCCCACCGGCGTCGTGAAAGACGAAATGGGAACTTGGTCCGAAGAACCAAGCATGGTAAGCCATCCATTCACGGATCCTATCGGCACTGAGATTACCGTACAAAGATGAACCACAGTATAAATACTCGTATTGATACGGTGGGTTGAATTTTGATTCGTTGTAAGATCCAGGGGATTCTTCTAACGCCATGAATTTCTCGTATTTTCTTTGGGATTCACCGTAATAAGCGTTCACCATTAACTTTCCGCCATTGTTGTCTTGGTTGGGGTTGAAAGGGAAAGTACAATTGACCACCACGACGGTGTAGACACGGCCGTAGCCCCAATCGGGGAGCATTTTATAAGCTTTAGCTCTGTAAGATGAACCGTTGTTAGAGATCCATTCACATTTGAACCATGGCTTGCCGTAAACATGGATTGGCTTGGAAGCTAATCCCACCACCGCGAACGTCGTCGGTCCGCCTCTGTAAGCACCCATCTGTACAAACAAAGCCGCCGCGTTCCCGTACGACTCGAAAACCCGCTTGTTTGGGTCCTTGGGTTTAGGTCGTGTCGCCGTGTTGTACTTCTTTGCTACCGGATTCGCCTTGTATGGCATTGAGACATTGGTGGAGATCAAACTGGCGGTGACGGATGCGGCGGAAGCGCTGACGGAAACGGAGGTTATCGGAACGGAGCAAGGACGGGTGGTGGAGAGGAGGTTTTGGTAGTAAGGAGGTAAGTTCCATAAGAACATAACTAAAGTAAGTGCCAGCAATGTGGTCACTAATGTTTTGGTTTCAAAGCAAATGAATAGCTTCCCCAAAGTGGTGGTGCCTGCGGCGGCGGAAGGGACGGAGGAGGGCGCCGCTTCCTTCCTCATTTTGGGTGTCGGCTACGGCGGTAATGGGCGATTGTTCTGGCCTTGTGGGTGTTAAATTCTTGGATTGTTCGGCGAATTAAAATGGAAAAGCAAGGGTCAAGTGAAGATAATGCCGACACAGTTTTTCATATAATTTTTTCTTCTAAGAATCATAGCTCTTAACTAATCAAATACTATCTATAAGCACTAGATCTCTCTCTCTATATATATTATATTATGCATGAGATTGTTAGGTCTTAGATCTCATTTTATTTATCATTAATTTTCCCATTTTTATTATGTCTTTTCCATTTCACTTGGAAGATAAGAAAAATATTATACACCTAATTTATTTTGTTTTGAATGTTTTTACCATGTACAAATAGGGGTAAATTCAAAAGTAAATTATAAATATTTAGGGATCAAAATGAAATTTTATTTCTGTGTTAACTTGTATTTTTATCGTTTATAAAAACCCTAAAATAATTTTATCCGTTTTGAGGGTCAACTCTCTTCTAGCTTGAGTAAAATTATAAATGGTTAGAGTTTGTGACCGAATCCTTGTTAAAAAGTATTATTTTTGTGCTGAATTTTTTAAATAAACCCTTTTATTTAAATTTTTAATTCAATTGTTTACTATTAAATATGTTTACTTTGTAATTGATTATTTAAAAATAATTTAATTGTTGGTATTGTTAGCCTTTTTTAGTTAAAATTTGATAATGATTATTTGCTTCCAGGGCAAAACTAAAAAATTGTACTAAGGGACCGAAATTAAAATGTAAAATGAGGGTCAAAACATAACTTTTATCATTTTATTAATTACAATTTTATACATTTTAAGGGTTTAAAAGAAATTTTACCAATTCAATGAGCCTCCTTGTACCTTTGGTGCTGCCTATATGCTTGTGAAGTTGTATAATTGTATGGGTTTCTTTATGGTAATTTTGACATAAAATACTCACACAATAAACTATTGTACTAAACTTTTTAATCAGAAAATATAGAGATTAAATCTCTAATTTTACACAAACATAAGGACTAAAATTAATAAAGATTTCCTAGATATTATTATAAATTGTATAAATTAGTCTAATTAAATTTCGAAATCCAATTACTATTTTTATTAATAAATTTAAATTAAATCTACAAACCTAAAAGCAACAATATTACAAAACAAATAAAGTTTTCAAATTCATCAACATTTTATTTTTAATTTTTTTAGTTGATATCTTCATGTCTGTTTTATGATTCATGTTCGGGGTTCATAGCTGTCTCTTCTAACAACATCATTTGGTCGTCTCTTGAAAATACAATATATCTTACCATTATATTTAATCACTTGCGAGTAAATTTTTAATTTTAAATTTATTTACAGTGAATGCTAACAAATTAATTGGGCATGGGTTGATATATAGCTGTTGACAAATAGGGAAAAATAAATAATATTTGTTGGCATGTGGATGTATAGACAATTCATTTCCCAATCAACATCTGCTGGCGCTTGCTTTTTTTTCGAACGGAATATTATTTCTATGTATGTTTTCATATTGCATAAAATAAGGTATACAATATGAAAACTAATATAAAATTATATTGCTTAAAATACGTCGACGGTTCACATACACTTTGAGATTTTTTGAGTCAAACTTTTGTCTTCACCAATCATAGTACTACGCATTTTCAAAATGTGGGTCTCAATTTTGAGAAAATTTAGATGAAAATATTTAAGTAAACAAAAAATTAGGTATTTCTAAACTCCATTCGATTTAGACTTGTTGATGGTTCGGCTCGAAGATTCACTTGAAAAGTAAGAGAATTCGGACAGAAAATAGGCTCGAGAAATAGATTTGGGTAAAAAAAAGCCGTTTAGAATACGAATCGAGCCTCAGGTAAGAGTTTTCTGCCCTAGGCCTGGCCCTAATTTGTAAAAAGAAAAAAAATATGTTATTTTCCTGCTGTTTTGCTACTATTTTAGAGGTATTTGCTTGTTAAGTTACACATATGTTAGTGTTATTTAAGTATAAATATTTTTTTAAAATTTATTTTGAATTTGTTGGGAAATATTTATTTTAATGCTTTTAGTATTTTTGATGTATTATAAATTTTAAAAAATTATGTAAAAAATTTTAACATGGGTGGGCCGAGTCTAGATTTTAGCATTTTTATCTAGATCGGGTTTGAATAAAAATTTAGATCTATTTTTCAAGTTGGACTCGAACTTATCAAACGAGCCTAAAATTTTATCAAAGTCCGACTCATAAACAAATCTAATTCAATCTTTAAACACTTCTAAAAGTAAATTATTATGAATTTAGTTAAGTAAATTTTAATGAAAATACCTCGAAATGGCTAAATTTAAAAAATTATAAATTAACAACAAACTTTAATAAACATAACTATAAAACATTACAATATTATATTAAAGGAAAAATAAAACATTACAAAACATATTGTAAATTTTCATATCTTTGTAATTACATCATCCGGTACATGGCACACATTTATAAGCTTTTTTTTCATTTTATAAAATAATTAATTTTAATTATCATCCTAGGTTTAAATTTTAGATTTAATTATTATATTTTAGTTTTATTCACCATTTTTATATTTTTATAATGTTATTAATTAGTTAATGGTTAATTAGTTACTTTTTCAATTAAAATATTATGTGGTTATGTATAATTTAAAACTAATTTTATAAATCCAAAAAATAGAGTAATTAAAAATTTAAAAATAAAATCAAGAGGACTGAATTCTAATTGTAAAAAGTGTAGAGACTTAGAGTCATTGTTGTTTGAATCAAACCAGGTCGGTTGGTCAGACCGAGAATTGATTGGGGTCTTGGCTTGGAGAGAACAGGGGCAAAGTATGAAAATTTTTTTGTATGGTTGAAATTAAGTTGTACATTTTTACGATTGTAAAAATGTAATTTTATCATTTTAATAGTCTATATCTTTATTAATATTAAATGATTAAATCAAAATTTTATCATTTTTTGGAGGTCAAAATACAATTTTATCATTACTAATTTAAAATTTTATTAATTATAAAAGAACAAAACATAAACTTTCCGTTTTAGGGAGCAGGAGAGCGGCGCCCAACCAACCCCTCTAGCTCCACCATTGGGAGAGAGGTATCAAACCGGTTGACTCGCGAAATGGTACAAACCGAATGAAGTAGACTAAAAACAAATATATGATTTTTTGGTTTATTTAACAGAACCGTACGAACTAATGGTTTGATACGTTTAACCATCGGTTCGATTCAAAACACCTTACTTAGAGCATATTTTATTTGAAAATATATATATTAAATTTTTATACAAAGTAAATATGGATTGCTAGTTAATAAAATTTTAATAATTTAACTAATTTTAAATTTTAAAAATCAAAATAATATTAAAGCCAGTGGGGCAAAGGTAAATTTATATTATGCCTTATGTTTTTAAGATATTTATTAATGATTATGAAGGTTAGGGATTATTGCTTGCTTACTCCATGTAGATAATTAATCTTTTAATTAAAATTTGTTTTATTACATAATTAATAATTAATAATTTATAAATAAAATAAAAGTTTGTGCAAGTGTCATAATTGAACATCAAAGGGACCATGTGCATGCCAAGACAGAATAAAATTATAACAAATCATTGCTACTTTTTCTTTTCTTTTCTAATTTTGATTTAATTTTATTATCTTAAAATAATCATTCAAAATTAATATTTACTAAAATTTTCTACTTATAAGATTTTTTCATTTTAGGTATATATAAATAGATATATTGTTATTTTTATAAGAAAAAAGGAAAAAAACTAATTTATTAATTAATAAACATGGTAGAACTTGAAATATTAATTTTTTGTCTAATATAATACAGACAAAAATTATATGTAATATTTAGTATTTAATTCGGTTTTATATATTGGGACTTCTCTTTATATATTACGCATAATTATATTGTTAATAATTTAATAGAAAGATTAAGCTTTCTTGAAGAATAAATAAGTCGAAGCTTTACTTGGGAGTGGGTAAAGAGTAAAAAGTAAAGATAAATAAAACAACTTTTATGATTCTTTAATACCATAATCTTTTATTTTTTTATTTTAATTCTTTTTGTATAATGCATTTATTAAATATTAAATTAAATTAAAATAATTAATTAATATAATCGATACTATAATGAATAAAAATTAAATAATTACTTTATTTAATTTTTTAATTGATATCTTTACCGTTAAACCAATTTAATTATATTTATTTTCAATATTTGCCATTGATTTGATTTGAGAAAGGGGTGCCATTTTTTTTCCTAATGATTTGACAAAAGTCAAATCTAATGATTAGATTCTTATGTGTGTTTTTAACTTTGGTAAATGTAACTGCTTTATTTATTGTCGGTGGTTAAATATGGTAAAACCAAAGGTAGCCGTTAAATTCCTATCCATAAAAGAAATATATATATATATTTGTGGCGTAGCTTTGGTTAGATTTGCTTACGTGTAAGTTTGGTTTTAGGTTGATTAATTTTGGTGTTGTTATTAGTGTAAGGGAACGTAAATTTAAGCGTGTCGAAATGCATTATTTTCCTATTTAAAAGTTTGTATGATCATCGATGAATTGTTTTTACTTATTGCTTTTATTTCAATAGATTTTTCTTTTCTAATTGTTTGATTGTTGGGATTAGTTATAACTATATTGAATAAAAACTTTAAAATTTTGACTCGATCCTTGAAATCGATATTTTCCTGTTAATCTTCTGTCAATGTTAATAAAGAAAGTTATTTTTCTGCTGCTAATGATTTTACATTAAGTATAACCATTTTTGACAGTATAAGTCCCTGTATTGTCACCTCTCCATATTAGCGCATCTTGTGGTTTACTACTCGCCAACGGGATTAAGAGGATTCTCTTCAGCTGCTCCTCTCCAAATAATGAACAAATAGTATCTTGCTTTTAGGTAATAGATTCCTTTTCAATTAAATTTGACACCTCAGAATACCAGATACCAATATGCTGACATTGTACCCTGCCATTTCCGGGCCCCGAAAACCATGTATCATTCCAAATATTTACTGCATTGTTGTCTCCGATTTTCCATCCAACCCCCTCCTCAATGAGTCCTTTAGCTCCCCAAATACTTCGCCAGGCATACAAAGGGTAAGAACCTAATCCTACACTCATAAAGACCCCATTTTGGGAAGTATTTTGCTTTCATGATGCGTGCAAACAAACAATTAGGCTGCGTAATAATTTTCCACCCTTACTTCGTCAACAGGGCCATATTAAACGTTGATAACTCTTTAAAACCTAGCCCTCCCTTCGCTTTGGGGATACACATATCACTCCACTTTCACCAATGAATGCATTTGTTGGTTTTGGAGCTACGCCACCAAAACTTGCACATTATGTTCTCGAGTTCACGATAAAAACAAACTGGCAGCTTAAAATATTACATCGCGTAGGTCGGTATAACTTGTAAAATAGAATTTAAAAATACCTCACTATCCCCAGGTGATAAATAGCGCACACTCCAGTTATTCATCAACTTAACAAAGAGTTCTTTAATTCCAACAAAAGCATGTTTTTTCCTACATCCAACCATAGTTGGCAATCCCAAATACCTCTCTTGATTATTAGAAATCTGCACTCACAATATTCTCCCCACATGTTCCTGTATTTCTTATTCAACATTACAACTGAAATAGATTAGGGACTTGTCGAAGTTGACCAATTGTCCCGAAACTGCCTTCATACTCATTGATCATCATTTTCATAATATTTGCACCGTCAGTTGATACCTCTCCAAGCAACACACTATCATCAGCAAAAAACAAATGTGTCACCAAAATACCACTTCTTCCCACCCTTGCCCCAAAGAGCCTCCCCTCCTTCCTAGCCATGTTAAGTAATTGTGAGAATCCTTGGCAGAAATTAGGAACAAATACGGGCCTAGGGGATCTCCTTGCCTCAAACCTCTTGTAGGCCGAAACTCTTCCCCATGTGTTCCATTAATCACTACTGTATACAATACACTAGCTATACACCTCATTATAAGTGAAATCCACTCCTCACAAAAACCCATTTTTGCATCATTTTCTCCAAAAAAACCACTCGACCCTGTCATACGCTTTGCTCATATCGAGTTTTAAAGCAAAGCCTCTATTTGAAGTCCCTCTTCTTCTCTTGAACGAGTGCGAGATTTCATATACCACAAAAATATTGTCTGTGATTTACCTTCCTTGTACGGACGCCCCTTGGGTATCATCTATACAATAGTTAAGCACTTGGCGAAATCAGTTGACTAACACTTTCGAGATAATTTTATAAATCTTATTACAAAGACTAATAGGTCGAAACTGACTCATAGACTTCAGCAAATTCACCTTAGGGATAAGAACAATATTTGTATGGTTCACCTCCTCTATGTTCCTTCGACCATTTAGCGCATCCTAACAATACCTAGTAAATAGCGCACACTCCAGTTATTCATCAACTTAACAAATCGTTCTTTAAATCCAACAAAAGCATGTTTTTTCCTACGTCCAACCATAGTTGGCAATCCCAAATACCTCTCTAGATTATTAGAAATCTACACTCACAATATTCTCCCCACTTGTTCCTGTATTTCTTGTTCAACATTACAACTGAACTAGATTAGGGACTTGTCGAAGTTGACCAATTGTCCCGACACCGCTTCATATTCATTGATCATCCTTTTCATAATATTTACACCGTCAGTAGATGCCTCTCCAAGCAACACATTATCATCAGCAAAAAATAAATGTGTCACCAAAATACCACTTCTTCCCACCCTTGCCCCAAAGAGCCTCCCCTCCTTCCTAGCCATGTTAAGTAATCGTAAGAATCCTTAGCAGAAATTAAGAACAAATATGGGCCTAGGGGATCTCCTTGCCTCAAACCTCTTGTAGGCCGAAACTCTTCCCCATGTGTTCTATTAATCACTACTGTATACAATACAATAGCTCTACACCTTATTATAAGTGAAATCCACTCCTCAAAAAAACCCATTCTTTGCATCATTTTCTCAAAAAAACACCACTCGACCCTGTCATACGCTTTGCTCATTTTGAGTTTTAAAGCAAAGCCTCTATTTGAAGTCCCTCTTCTTCTCTTGAACGAGTGCGAAATTTCATATACCATAAAAATATTGTCTGTGATTTGCCTTCCTGGTACGAACGCCCCTTGGGTATCATCTATACAATAGTTAAGCACTTGGCAAAATCAGTTGACTAACACTTTCGAGATAATTTTTTAAATCATATTATAAAGACTAATAGGTCAAAATTGACTCATAGACTTCAGCAAATTCACCTTAGGGATAAGAACAATATTTGTATGGTTCACTTCTTCTATGTTCCTTCGACCATTTAGCGCATCCAAACAATACCTAGTAACTTCATCCCCTACTATATGGCAATACTTTTAAAAAAATATTACAGGAAAGCCATCCTTGCCCGATGTCTTAGGAGGAGCTATAGTTTTTATTGCCTCAACAACCTCTTCTGTTTTAAATTCCACCATTAATTCCTCACTAAGATCTTTCGTATACATGGTGAAATTGCTGAGAGTAATCTATCACAGTTGCTGACCTCTTTTGATGAAAACAAATCTTTAAAATAACCTGTAGCAATTTTAGATATCTCGTCAAAACAATTAACCCAATTCCCAGAAACACTCTCCAGCCCCTTAATCATGTTGTTTTTTCATACGATAAGAAACACTCTTATGAAAGAATACCGTATTTGTATCCCCCATTAGAAGCCAATTGATTCTCGCCCTTTGTTTCCAAAATAGTTCCTCCTTATCAGCTTCGAAATTCAACTCCAATTTGACCTCTGTAATCTCCTCCAAAACCACATCACTAATCTCATCAGCACTCAAATCAAATAGTCTAGAATTTAATTTTGTTGTTCGATGTTCCCCTAATCATTTTTTCTTTTTTGCCCAATTGCTCAAACTCATCCCAAACTCCTTCAACTTGACCAAAATATCCTGTTCATTCAAATTCCACCCATGTTTAACTCACTCCTCAAAACTTGTATCCAATATCCAATTGGTATTGAAACGAAATTGCCATTGTTGCTCCCCAAATCGCAAGCTCCCATCCCCATTTGTATCCACAACCACCGAACAATGATTTGAAAAACTATATTGTAAGTGGCTCACCAAATACCCTAGAAAAAGATCTCACCACTCTGGATTACCTACCCCTCTGTCTAGTCTTTCCCTAATATTATTTCCGACCAATCTACCTCTCTCTCATGTGTACTATTGCCCAGAAAAGCCTAAATCATTCATCTCATAATCTTCTAGTACTTCCCTAAACGTAACTATCTGTCTTTCCTCACGAATTCTACCCCCTTATTTTTCAAAAGAAAATAAGATTTCATTAAAATCTCCTAGAATCAACCATGGCTTATTGTTCCCATGCTTCAGATACCTTAATAAATCCCATGACTCCTCTCTAACATGCCCCATAGGCGCTCCATAAAAGCCCATGAATCTCCATACTACCATCTCATTTCCTCCATCCACCTCCATATCAATATGTAACTTCGAAAAACTTTTTAAAGATAAATTCAACCCCTCCCTCCACCCTAACGATAAGCCCTCTCTCGTCATTTTCGTGTCGACATCAATTCCATGCTCAAACCCATACTGCTGTCTAATTGTCTCTATCTGCTTACTAGTAACCTTCGTTTCCATAAAAAACAAATTTTGAGGTCGAAAGTGTCTCGACTTGTTTTTGAGACGTCTGATTGTCCATGGTTGCCCCAAGCCATGAAAATTCCAATTGAAGATTTTCATTACGCCCGGTTGGTTAGCTTGTTAGTGGCTGCCAATATTTCATTTTCCATTGCCAACTTTAATAACCCCTATTGTTATCTGAACTACCCACTTCTGAATTAAACCTCTGCCTCTTCTTCCCGTCAACAAATTTCACAAGTATATCTTCCAACTCTGATCTATCTCCCATTTCTTCAAGCTTCCCCATCCTATTTTCAACCCTAATATCTATTTTCAACCCTCATCGAACCCGTTCTTCCTCTATGTTCACTTCTATTAGTTACATCCGCACCAAATCTCCTTTCCTTACTCTTTCCATCGATTTCTATACTTGCCCACCTAACATTCTTTGATTCCTCCCTCAACCATTTACTCACCAACTGCCCTCCCCTCCTTGGCGCAGCCCTCAATGACAGATCCCAACCAAAATCCACTTATTGATTCCCTAATGTTTTTCGAACCAGACATAAACTCTCTCCATGACCGAGACGACCACATAAAAATAAAACAGCGACAATTTTTCATATTGAAACAACGCATATATGAATTTATTTTGCCCAATACCGATTTGTTTCTTCCTTTTAAGGGGGAGTCGAATATCAATTACAACTCTAATCCGCATAAACTTCTTACCCCCTCGTCACTAACAATGCATCATACTCCAATAATTCCCCAATAAAGTCCCTGAACTGTTGCGCCATCCCCTCTGTTATAAATCAAATCGGTAAATTGTGGATCTGCACCAAAAAAACCAAAGTCCAAAGAAGAACTGTAATTGGTTCCTCACCTCTTATCAGTCTATGGAGCACAATAAGGTGTCGGTTGAAAAACCATGACATACTATCCATAACTCGCTTCAAATCAATCTCGCTATAAAAATGAAACACAATACTCTTGTCTTCATTCTCTGTGATAGACACCCCTCTCAGTGGATGCCAGAAATCAGCTAGAATATTTTTTAAAGATGGAAAATTCACAATACTATCCGTGAAAACTTGCCCTACCAAGCACAACCCATATCTTGAATCAACAGCGATATCGTCCCCTACCAACACCATGGAATTTTCCTCTTCATCCATAATGTTAAGGTTGGCCAAATCTTCGTCCATGGTATTGAGACTTTCCATGACGCACCCACAAGCCTAAAAACCAACAGCCCCACAAACGACAAAACCTTAGCAAATAAAAAACCCAAAACTGAAACTTATGAAACAAGGCAGACAGAGAAAACCTAACTCGTGCTACTAGGCAGCCTTGATTGTATAACTTAAATAAAAATTTTGAATTGTTGGGGGCAATATTATTAAATCACTGAAATGCGAACCCAAAGCCTAAATTAAAGCCCTTGCTACTTTTGGGTCATTTTAGATATTTCAGTGTTCTAATTTTTAAAAAAATATACTTTTATAATTTTTTTAATTTTAAAAAATTAATTAATTGTTGAAGTGGCATCCACGTATATGTCACGTTAGCAAAGTTAACATATGTTAAACTTTCCATCCATTTCGAGATGATTTGACAAACAATGCAAGTTCAATGATTAAAAGAGGCTAAAATTAAATAGAAGGCTAAAATGACTTTTTTATTTTTATTTTGTAAAGTTGGAGGTCAACTAAGGGTGTATTTGATAAGTCTTGAAAATTTTCTTTTCACTGAAAATGAAAATTTTCGACATTTAATATTTTAAATGTGCTTGATAATCATTTTAATTCTTTAATTAATATAAAAATCAAAAAATGCGAAAATATTAAATTAATTTTATCTTATTAAAACAAATAATATTTAAAAATTAATATTCAAAATACTATATTTGTCTTTCATACAAAACTATCCAAAATAATATAAAATATTATGTTAATAAGATTAAAATTAAAAATCATTAATCTTTTAAAAATCAGTATTTACTTTTATCAATTAACATAATTAAATTCAATGCTTATATTTATTATCTTACAAAATAATTTTAATATAAATTAAACACTTGAAGAATTTATCAAAAAAATTCAATACTTATTTTTCAGTTTATCAAACACACCACGAGTCATTATGCCCATATATTTTATGATTAAATTTAATATGTTTATTATTTAATTTAAACTTGAATCAAATTAAATCTGCTCAAAATTAAAATAAGCGAATGATAAATTTAGCCTTTAGTATTTATCTTTTTTTTTGCCATTTCGGGCTTATTCTTCTTTTAGATCACTTTGGCCCAAAACCTCTAAATTTTAGTTAAATTATTATTTTATATGAAAAAATTGATTGGACAATTAAAATTTTAACAGTATTGATGCTGCAACTTGTGTTACAATCCACATGTAATTCGTAAAAATTCAAAAAAATCATAAAAAAGAATCATGTTAGCAATAAATTACATTGCCACACGGGTTGCTACTTCAATGCTATTCAAAATTTAACAATTTAGTTAACTTTTTTTTGTCCAAAAAGAAAAGTTTAATTAAAATTTAAAAGTTAAGAGGACCAAAATGATAAAATCAGTAAATATTAGGGGCTGACTAAGGGAAATAAATGGTTGAGCCCATGGAGAAGTTCTAGGTTAATCAAAGTCATATGCGTGAATTATTTGTGGGGACACCTATCGACTTCGGCCCATTCCATACCATAACTTTGGAAATGGTTTTATCACCTAATATCAATAATTGAATTTGCCGACCCGAAAAGATTGATGGAACTTGGGTCGGGTTTCAAATTTCAATTCTATTTTAATACTTATCTCCCTTGTTTGGATTTATTGAAGGTCCCACTTTGAAAAAGTTTCGATATTATTTTTAGTTGGGGTTTTATCTTTTTATTTTTATCGAGAGATTTACT
The DNA here is from genome assembly GCF_025698545.1 of Gossypium raimondii. Lineage (NCBI taxonomy): Eukaryota > Viridiplantae > Streptophyta > Magnoliopsida > Malvales > Malvaceae > Gossypium > Gossypium raimondii. Next base: position 1,825,888 of record NC_068575.1, read on the forward strand.
CAGTTTTCGTAGAGGGTGAGTGCTTCGTAATCCGAATCAAATTGTAGCATGTTATTACTCCCATAAATATAAGGCATAAGCAAGGATGAAATCATCAATTCATTATTGGGGTTAAAATAGAAGTTTAAATAATTAGAAGGCCAAAGCTAAAAAATTCGTTTAAGAATGGCTTAAATTGAATACTTCATAATTAAAAAAGGCATTAAAATTAATGTTATACCCCATAGTTTAAGGGGGTCAAGGTCACTACTTCCCTCGAGTTTTGCCTCTAATACTCAATAAAATGATTATTATTTAGTTAAATTCAAGTGCATGGAGAATCATGTGAGAATTCTATTTGAATGGCTTCGGTGGTCTACGACCTATGGGCAACACTAGAAAGGGCAGGGGCGAAGTCAGGACAAATTTTTAAGGGAGTCGAATGAAATTTTAATTTTTTATAGTCTATATCTTTATAATTTTTAAAGGATTGAATTGAATTTTTATAATTTTTGGGGGGCAGAAGTATAATTTTACATTTACTAATTTAAAATTTTTTTAAAAAAATTTGAGGGCCTAAATAGTAATTTTACATTTTAAGGGGGCCGGGACCCCTGACAGCCCCCCCTAAATTCGCCTCTGCGCAAAGGCTCTGGCCCTAGACTTGTTCATGTGTTGGGTTACTGCCTAAGCCTGAAGGCTCATTCAAATTTTGAAAGGGTTTAGACAAAAATGTTATGCTCGAAAAATAAATTTGAGCAAAAAAATGGGCCCATTTAAAATATGGGACAAGCTCGAGCTTAAACATTCAAGACTCAGTCAAATCTTTTTTTTTTTTAATTTGTAATGTTTTAGATTATGTTATTTTTATAAATTTTGTAATTTATAACATATGAAAATTAAATCTATAGTAGTATATAAAATATTAAAGATGATTCTATATAATATTTTAATAAAATATATAAAATTATTAAATATTAAATTATATAAATATATTTTTAGAAAATAAAATGGACAAACTTAAAATGGGTTTAGATTAGCTATTTATAAATATTTTGATGTATTTTATGCATTTTTATTTTAATATGCACAATTATTATCTCGATCGATTGTATATTTATATTATTTATTAAACGTTTTATTAAGTTAGTGTCATCGTCAATCGGTCACTAACATGGTTAGAAAAATTAAGAAATACCTTTCCATAATTAAAATAAGTTATATAATGGAATACACTTTAATCATTTTATTTAAAAATTAATAAAAATATGCATACTGTGGTGCTCAAACATACGTCAAATTATATATTTATATTATGCACACTTTATTTATAATAATTTTAAACATATATTTATATTTTTAAATGGAATTTCTAATTATATATTATTAAAATTAAAGTAAGCTCAAGCAAGAATGGGTCTAGCCCACGTTAAAAGTCCCCCAATGTGGACTGTAGGCAAAATTGGCTTAAAACATACACTCAACTAAGGTTAAATCCATGGGTCTCGTGGTCCACCTTAATATAATTTTCACCCCCACCAAATTGTGTGTCTACAAAATAAAAAATAAAATAAAATAATTAAAATTATAAGAAAAAAATTTATTTTTAAGGCTTGTAGTTTTTGGTTTCGATAATAAGAAAACGAGAAGTTTGAAATATGGAGGTGATTGAATTTGTATGGGATGCTGCGAGAGGAGTTTAATTGACAATGAATTTAGTGTTTGGTATCTTGAGGGATGAGTAATGATTTTGATTGAGAATAAACAGCCGTGATAAAAGTTGATAAGGATGGATTGAGGTATGATGTGGTGCGACGTGATAAATAAAGTAATACTTATTATTATTTTTAAAATATTGAAAATTATTAAATTCTTATGGAAACATAAAATATAAAAAAATATAAAAATTATTAAATAATATTAAAAATTTTAGAAATTTTTCTATTTTCTATTTATATTGTAACACCCCTAACCCTCGTCCGTTATTGGAACAGGGTTACGGAGCATTACCAAACTTACGAATTAAATACGGACATTTCCCAACTTTTATTACACATACTAAGAATCAATTATATAACACTCATATTGTCCCTTAGATGGACCTCTGAAGCCCAATATTCATCTTAGAAGTGAATCGGGACTAAACTGGGTATTCAGAGAATTTTTCCCAAAATTTCAAAAGTTTTCTTAGAAGTAGGGGACACATGCCCGTGTCTCTGCCCGTGTGAACGAAAATAGGTCATTTTACAAGTCATATTTCTCCCCCAATTTTGTGTCTATCTACAATCAACATTACATATATCAACAAGCCATAATTAGACATACAAAATAAGCCAAAATAAGTGGCTAAACTCAACACACTATATATAAGCCATCACTAAAAAAAATACCTATACATGCCATTATAACCAAAATCAAAACATTCGAAAATACTGATAGAACCAATGGATAGTGTGATATATCGCCAACAAGCTTCCAACCCAATCGAGCTTCCGATAATCTGAAAAGTAGAAGAAAACAAATACATAAGCAATGAATGCTTAGTAAGCTCGTATAAACTTTAATCATAATATTTCCTTTTCAAATATAAAATTTATAGTTATCAATAATAATCTAATGTTGCTACCACAATACTCATGAAGTTATATTTAACAACTCACTAAGTGAATAAATCTACAGTATCATTTATACATAATATTCCTAGCATAATAGGATTTTAAACAACTTTAACTCTTCCAAAATTTCTTTATTTTCATTTGCGTTTCTTTACTTTCCACACTCATTCCATATGCATAACACACTAGTCATAGGCATATCATTCAACCATAGATACAAGCTAGTGCTTTTAAACATAGACCTTTTTCGAATTAATCACACTATAACTCATTTTATAAGAAATTGCATAACTAAAAACTTACCACTCTTTCATGAGCACAAGTATATTTTCATTTGAGCACTTACCCTTTCAATGTATTGTATAATAAACATATTACCATTTAACCAGTAACTTGGCACTTGTCTAAGCATCAACAACAACAATTGTTAGCATACTTTAATATATTTCATATAAATTCAACATTGATTAACTTATTTTATCAACATATCACACTTGAGTTTATTACTCATCACAACTTACATAATTTCCATGTATCAACATATCAAGATATTGATATATATACATATACATATCATGACACATATCATTCTCTTACTGTTTCTTCATATACATATATCATCCAAAAAACAACTCTTGTCATTTTACCATTCGAAGAACGACTTACTGATATGAGTACATCGTTTTCAGAAGCCCGAAGGCTGAATAGCTCATGAAAGCTAAATAGAAAGTAAACACAAAAGTTCACAACAAATGCTGAAACTCGGTTTACTTGGGTAATTTGCCGTCAATTCATCCTTTACATTTTCCGTCAATTCATCCTTTACATTCGTAGTGTCATAACCCAGTTATGGTCTTTTCATCAAAATTCTATATCCCAGCTATGGTCTTACATATAAACATTGCCATGGTCCAACCATGGTCTTACGTTTATAGTGCCATAACCTAGTTATGGTCTTATCATCAGAATGCCATAGCCCAACTATGGTCTTACATATAAACACTGCCATGGTCCAACCATGGTCTTAAGTTCATAGTGCCATAACCCAGTTATTGTATTATCCGTGAATTCATCATTTGCCACAGAAGATTGTACACAATCCCGCGTTCAATCCAAACTAAGTATTAAATTCGATAATCTATTTCCAATAATAATTCAATTCCAACAATAGAACACACACATATATATAATATCCATCACCAAATAACATTCACTTTAATCAAAATTATACAGAATATAGTTCATACGAACTTACCAGGCTAAATTGGAGAAATACCAAGATACATGGGCATTTTGGTAATTTTCCATTTCCCTCGATTTTCTACTCGATCTTGATCTACATTAATATTTCATTCAAGTTATTAATTTAAATAATAAAACAATTCATTTCATGCAATTTGGTTTTTTTGAGATTTTTACAAAATTGCCCCTAAATTTTACTTTTATTCAATTTAGTCCTTGAGCCCAAATCATGCAAATTAACCATTTTTAATGCAAAACCATGCTATAATAATATTCATGGCATTCAATACAGCCCAATCTTTCAATAATTTCACAACAAAACCTTGTATTTTTACTATTTCAACAAATTAGTCCCTAATCGAAAAATTCATCAAAATTACTTAATAAAATACTTTTAAATATCAAAAAACATATCAAATTCATCATTTAATAACTAAAATCATATGTATTCATCAATTTTAACATTCAAAATATTTAACAAAATAAAAAACTACAGTAAGATTTAGTTGGACCTGATTATAACAATCTCAAAAACATAAAATTTACAAGAAACGAGTAAGAATTGAACTCACATGAAGCAAAATTTAAGAACCAGCTCAAGGAGCTCTCCCATGTCTGTTTTTGAACCGAAAATTGGGAGAAGAATAAAGAATTGCCTAGAAACTTTCTAATTTCACTTTTATTTTATTTTAATTACAATTTAATTACAATTTTGCCATTAATGGCTTTATTTTATTATTTTTTTCCATGTTATGCCGCCAAATATTTTCATTTAGGCATAAATTCTATTTAGGTCCTTTATTTATTAGTCAAGCCATTTGTCATTTTATTATTGTAATTAGTAAATTTTGCACTTTTTCGCTTTAGTCCTTTTAATTAATTAACTGTTGAAACGTTAAAATTTTTCAACGAAACTTTAATACTACCTTATTAACACTCCGTAAATATTTATAAAAATATTTACGGCTCGGTTTATAGAAATGAGGTTCCGATACCTCGTTTTCTAAAACCACTTAAACTAGAGTTTCATCACTCGAATCTAATAATTCATTATAAGACATAAATTACTAATTCAAAATTTTTTTTAAAACATATTTGACTCGTAAATATTAAATAATAAAATTTACGAGCTTACTCACCGAATTTGGTGGCCTCGAACCACTGTTTCCAACATCACTGAAAATCGGGCTGTTACATATATAATTTTTAAAAAGTAATTACGTCCACGTAAAATAATAAAAAAATCAATTAATCCCTTCACATCAATATTTTTTTTTGCATCAAGCACTACATCATCACTTAATGGCTTGTTAGGGGCTTCGATGAAAAACTATATTTCAAAGGCTCAATTGATTAAAGTTTCCGATTAGGGGCTTAAGTGACATTTTAATTATTTTACGAGTGCTTTTTTTGACATTTAAGCCCCCTTTTTTTGAATTCTTATTTATTTTCTTGATATTTTAGAATTAGGACTAAATTGAAAATTGTGTAAACATTGAGGGCTAATTTTTTACGATTAGGACCAAATTTAAAATGTTGAAATATGGAGGGATAAATTTCTTATTATGCTAATTAAAAAAGGTCACATCATCTTGCTGTTAATGATTTAACGGAGGAGTGATAAAAAAATTCAATGTTGACAAGGTTGGTGATGAAATTGAGATATTTATAGTTGTAAAGGTGTCCATAGCTAGGTTCGGCTAAAAAATGGGCCTAAAATTTTGCCCAAACTCGACTTGGATAAAAATGCTAAAACTCAATCCTAGCTCAGTCGTATTAAATTTTTATATATATTTAAAAAATATAATATATAAAAAAACACTAAAAATTTTAAAATAAATGTTTCCCAATAAATTGAAAATAAATTAAAAAAAGTATTTATACTTAAATAACGCTAAGATGAGTGCAACTTAACAAACAAATGTATCTAAAATAGTAGTAAAATTAACAATAAAATAAGAGTTATATAGTATTTAAACAATAACAACAAAATAGTCAAATGACAACAAAATGGTGGCAAAACAGCAGCAAAACAACATATTTTTTTTTTCTGTTTTCAAATTTGGGCTGAGTTGGGTTCAGACCAAAAATCTTACTTGAGATCCGGCCCGTTAAACAAGCCTTATTATTATTTGCCCAAGCCCATTTTTGGATTTATACTTTTTCGAAACCCTTCCACTTTTCGGGCAGGTCTTCAGGTCGAGTTAGGTTGCCCAACCCATGAACAAATCTAGTTAAATGACTAAAAACAGAAACATTAATATTTGGATAGTCGCAGCTAACTCAATAATAAATCTATATTCTTCAAAAACAAAAATTAAACCATCATGTTTATAACAAATATAAAAACAAATTATATCAAATTAAATTAAAGTGTTTCAATGTCATTAGTAAACTAAGATCATTACATCTTTTAACACTTCAACTTCACCATACATAGACCTTAAATTAATCATGAACCTAAAATTCTATCAAAAGAAATTCATTGAACCTTACAATTAATATTAAACTCAATAATTAGTTAAATGTGATGAATTTAGGAGATATAAAGTTGGAGAATTACTTAGCAATCTCAAACAAATAATTGAGGAATCAAATGTGACACTTAGTCAAGGTGATAGAGAAAAAGCAACCTATTAAATTTGCTGCACAAAAGATTCCCCAAATTCTAAAATAAACATTTTTAATAAGAGATGGAGACTTCAAGATATGGGAGATGATGACTGCTCTAAATTTTCCATGATTCTGCAGCTATTTATTACCATTTTGATTCAATAAAATAAAATAACAAAAAGGCTGCCATGTTTTTTTTTTCTTTTTCTTTCTTTGCTAACTTTATATATATACATATCGAATATTGACAACTCTTAAAAGGATTTGGATTCTTTTCTTCTATACATACATAATATATATGGTTAAATTGTGCTATAAGTCCTTAAATTCTGTTAGTTTTTTTATGTTAAATTCAAGTTTATTATAATGTTATTCGAGTAAGTATTTTTACTTTCAAAATATCATAGCTACGAATTTGACTGAAGAATTTTAAGATAAGTTAAGGATTGCACTTGAATTTTAAAATACAAAAAGTATAAGGAAATAAATGTCAAACTTATAAAAAGTATAAGGACTTAGAAATATATTTGAACACATTTATATGGTCGTCTACGGGACACGTAAAGTGAATCTTTGCACGACATGCAACACAACACTAGTGTCCCAACACGTTTTTTTAAATTTCTACAATGAATCTAAAAAACAAGAGAAAAGAAAAACCCTTGACTTTGTTGCCAATGGTATCCAAAAACAGTTAATAATAATAATAATAATAATAATAATAATAATAATAATAATAATTTTAGAGTAATTAATAAGAATTAATTTAATTTACATAAATTATTTAATTTAATAATTATAATGATTAATTTAATAGAAACTATTTATGTAATTAGTTATATTTAATAATAATATTAATAAAAACAATATAAAGACTATATACGAATTCTTACTTGAAAGATGGGTTATTCACTTGGTTTGATAAGTCTAACTTGTAAAGATAGAATGTTTAAAGAGGATTTTATTATATACAAAATAAAATAGTAATTTTCAATAAATAAGGTTTTGGTCTGTTGGTTACGTGTTGATTTTGATATTTGAGTATTCAGGTTTGGGTTTACTATGTGCAATTGTGATTTGTAAATCTTTAGTTCTATCATGTGCGTACGTTATATGTGGGTTTTGTCTGATTTTTCCAGGTTTGGTCTAGTACATTTTGGTTCTTCATCTGTTGTGGTTTGTACTGGTTTGATTCTACGTTGGAGTTAGTCGAGCATATATTTGTATGTTAGTTTGATTCTTCCCAGTTTAGTCCGGTTCTTTTGGGTCTTTCATCTGTTGTGTTTTGTATTGATTTGGTTCTGCATTATAATTGATCGGATATATATTTATATTTATACCATACTTGTAAATATATTGTAATTGTAATAGTGGAAGTTTAAAAAAAGTCATTTTAATATTTTGTAAATATTCTGAAATTCGAAAAAATTCGAAAAAAAAAAGAGAAATAAAGAAAATATCTGGTTGGCCATGACCCTTAAACTAAAAGTCTAGTCTTTTCAATTTTGGAGTTGTCCTCCTCATCAAGAATCAAAATTGTTGCATGGGGCCCTTCTTTGAAAATTTCATGTTAGCTTTTTAGGGACATAACCTAACTTTTTTTTAAAAAGAAAGAAAGAAAGAAAGATAATGCATTAATTAGTAATTCAATTCTTTGAATTTAATCTAAGGTTTATAAATTAATAGTATGCTCATGTAGGAAACGTGATTAATTTAAAAAATCGAACAAAAATAATCCAACTATATCTAATTCACCTCGTCTTGGAAAGGCTTGTACATGTTAGGATAATTATCCAAATAAATGGAGTTGTCTAAGGGTCAGTTCTTCATTGCTTAAAAAAAATACTTCTGACTCCAAAAATATTTTTGAAAGAAAAACTGTGAAGAACAAGCTGCTTTTGGCTGAAATTTTTAGCTTTTTCAGAAGTGTTTTTCAAAAGCACTTCTGAAAAGGAGAAGCTAAAAATTTTAGCTTTTCTTCTCCCAAAAGCATTTTTGGTGCTTAATTACTTTTTCACCCCTCCAATAACATAGTATTTTAAAAAAAAAATACTATTTACAAATATTTAATGGTTATATTTAAATATTTAAAATATAGTTTATATATTTTAATTACATTTTTATAAATAATTAATATTTATTGCTTGAAAATATTTAAAATTTATATTTCATATATTAAAATATTAACAACAAGTTATAATAATTTTTTTTATATTCTTACTAAAATATAATAATATTAACTAATTTAAATATTATTTAAATGCATATTTGTTACTTGATAAAAACATGTCTAAAATTGACATTTTATTTCTCAAAAGCACTTTTTGACAGCAATGCTAAACATTCAAATTTTAAACCAAACTTTTCAAAAGCACTTCTTAAAAGCACTTTTCCACAGCACTTTTCAAAAGCAATGAAGAACTAGCCTTAAGTAGGAGTTCGCTCAACTCAGAAGCCACATAATCACTGTCAAATCTTAAGGAAATTTACCCAAAACATGCTCGTGTCAAATTCAATCACATCGTAAAGCTCCAACACCAACTCTCCGGGATGGAGTGCAACCAAAGGCAAATCTAGGGGTAGTGTTAGGTAGGTGCTTTGGTCCCCTTAGATAGAAAATTTGCTATTTAACCTCTCAAAATAAAGGAAATTATGTTTAACCACTTCAAAAATGATGAAATCAGAAATTAATACATTACAAAATTGTGTTTTGATCTCTTAAAAATTTATTATTCAATTCCGTCTGGATTCACCACTAAGTACCATCCTATCACATTTAGTTGCACCTTATCAAAAGCCGTCCATGACTCTACCTTTGTTTCTATTTAGTAGGGTACTCATTTGGCAGGGTAATCGCTCGACTCTATGTCATTTTATACCAACCCTTTATATATCGAAATTAAGAAGAAGACTCCTCTTCTTAAAAAATACTCTTCATAATATCAGTTTCTACATTATCAACGACTTTTAATACTATTCTATCAACCACTCGTAACTTATAAAAGAAATAACTTTTACTATAACATATACCACTTTTGGAACAATAACAACAATATTATTTATACAAACAATTGGGAATTGTTTTGCTTGATTTTTCTTAACAAGATCAACATAAAAGTTTGAATCCCTAAATGATTCTCATCTTTTTATAAGAGAATTAACGATTTGATATTTGTGAGATATTAAGTTAACTTAAACCCTAATACAAAAAATGAAACAAAACAAAGAATATATCAACTTTTGAGTAACAATTCTTTAATTAAATGCCTTTTGGCTTTATTTTTCTCCATTTATCTTTTTGGTCCCTTTTTTTCTTTCAAAATTAAAAATAATAAAAAAAACCAATGCAAAATAGTATCAATACTTTAATTTCCATCATAAATATTCCCCCCATCAATTGTCCAAAATATTGCACCACTCACATCCCTACATGAGCAAAAACATGATGATGGTCAATGCCAAAACCAATTCATTCCTCTTCAAAAATCAGTCCCATAGTCCCATGGATCAACCCCATCATCATCATCATCATCATCAAAGCGGTGGCTTTGTTAGCCGAAGGGGGAGCCGGAGGTCACCTCATGGGGCAGATTTATTCCCAACGTCACCCGACGTTCCGCCTATAGGGGATGCAATCTACCTTGCGGCTCACCCGCAACATCCGTTATCGCAAACGCGGCTCTCGGACCTCTTCACCTGTGGCGCTTGCAAGGAGTACGGTGCCGGTGAACGGTTCACTTGTTCGGAATGTGATTATCAACTCCACGATTTTTGTGCTTTAGCTCCTGATAGTCTTAAGAGACATCCAATCCACCCTCTTCACAACATCATTTTGAATCGTAAACCTGGTAATTTTCTTTCCTTCATTACTAGTATATTTATTATCATTTTAGATTTCTTTTTCATTTAATACATTACTTTAAAGAAATTTTAAAAAAAAGGGTTAATTATGTCTTTCATATATCAATATAATCACCTTAATCAGCCATAAAAAATTAGTTTAATATCTTACTCTTCGATTATCTATGTCAATGTGCTTAATTGAGAACCTCGTGTATTGGTTTGATGATTAGGGTGTTCACTGCCCTAAATGTGACTTGTATTCGAATCGCGTCAGTCGATTAGGACTTTACCTTCCTCTTGAAATTCAAAAAAAAAAAAAAGTGCCTAAATGAGTTTAGTGAGTCACACCAATTCTATTAGCGAAAGCTCCAAAAGATTAATACAACTAAAAAAACATTAAAACAAGAATAAGAATAATACTTTTATTATAATTTTTTATATTATGTCTTAAAAAATTATTTACATTCTAAAAGACCTTCCCACTAATTTAAGAAATTACTTGCCAAAAATATTTAAACTATCCTATATATAGTAGTGGGAGTGATAAATTCTAGTTGAAATTTAAATTTTGAAATTTTGTTTATAATTATTGTAAATATTTAATATTAACAAGTGTTGGGTACAGGGTAAGGCACATTGTATTTCTAAAAGAAGAGTATATTTTCAAACATTAAAGAATATTATTGGAAGGAATAATCATAAACCCCAAATATAAACCGTAACATCGCACTTTATAGCTTAAATGTCACCAAAATTTCTAGATTAATTAACAGAATATCCACTAAATTCTAGTTCAAATTAATAAACTTTACACTTAAATGCAACGAAGGTTTGAGAGAAAATAATGCAATAGTTTAGCTAACTAGTAAAGGCTAATGGATTTCCAAATATACATAAAAATACATTGCCTATGGAAAGATGCCCTTTTTTTTAATCTACTTTTATGAATGGTGAATTATTAATTTTGTATTTGTTTATTTAGTTATTGTATTTTAATTTGATCAATTTTAGTTTTTGTATTTTTGAATTTATCAATTTTAGTTTTTGTATTTTTCAATTTTAAAATTTCAGTTTTGATGCAAATGGTAACAGTTAAATTCATTTGGTTAACTTTTACTACTAGTCCTAAACTATGCATAAAGTTATAGATTCAGTTAATTTATTCAATTTGATCGATCTTATTCCATATAATTTTAAAATTTTAATTTTGACACAAACGACAACCGTTAAATTTGTTAATGAACTCTTTTGTAAATAATATATGGAAATAACAAGTTGATATAGCATGTAATCATATGTTTGTCGATAAGATTTTGGAAATCTCAAAACTTAATGAAAATAGTAACTGTTGTTTGATTAGAATTGAAATTTCAAAACTGAAAATATAAAGACTAAAATGGTTAATTTAAATATGAGGACTCGAACTTTTGTCAAGTTGTTTATTTAAACTCAATCAAATCGAATATTGAAATCTGCTAAATTAATTACATTTTTTTTCAATATGTCTTATTTTGATAGTAATATAATTAATAACTTTATGATAAAACTATTCAATGTTTCAGTTAGAAGTGGACTATTGAAATCGAGGTGCGATATTTGTGCCAAGACCACTAAAGGATGCGTTTTCAAATGCAATGCTTGTAGTTTCCAAATGCACCCATGTTGTGCCATGTTATCAACTGAAATTAACATCTCGGTTCATCCACACATGTTACGGCTCCTCCCCTCACCATCAACCGCTGACCCTTTTAGTTTCTCGTGCGGCGAGTGTAACCGCAAGAGGTCGGGGAGGGTTTACCATTGCACCACATGCGATTACCATCTCCATGCAGTTTGTGCCAAGAACATGGTGAATGGGCTTGAAGCCAATGGTATCAAGGGCATGGCCAAGTCGAGCAAGTTTGGGACCGCGGTGAGGGTCGCATCTCAAGTGGTGATCGAGTTTATCGGAGGGCTGATTGAAGGGCTCGGCGAAGGTGTTGGGCAAGTGTTGATTCAAACCGCGGTCCGAGGAAGGTGCAACAGTAATAGATCATCTAGGGCTACATAAAATGCTCCTAATTAATTAATTAAGACTATATAGTATTTATTAATTTAAATTTCTTTGACATGTTGGATTTTTATTTTTATGTTTTGTTTAACAGATGATGGGAGCTTGGGGTTTATAGTTTGAAGATGGGGAAGTGTTGCAGCTATTCATATATGATTTGATTGTGTCAAGAATTCTCACAATATTGAAAGTATGTTTCTTTTGTTAATTATTTTGTATATTCAATGTAATTAAGTATTGTTGATTGGGAAAATATTTTCTAAGTATTGTTGATAATTATCTAGAATTTTGAATTTATGTGCAATTTTTATATTATTATTTTATAATTTTGGAAGGAATTTGGAATAAGAGATCATATAACAAATATTATTACAATTAAAACCAATCATTATAGCTAATAAATTAAATAATTAATTCAACAATTAATTTGGCTTAAACAAATTAATTAATTGAGCAAATCACACATAATTATCGATTTAGTTTTAGCTTGATTGATATTGGTAATTGGTAGGAGAACGTGGGTTTGAGTGCACTGAAACGCATTATCCTCCTATTTAAGGGTTGGGGAGAGGCTATGGGTAGTTATAAACCTTGTATCAAAAAGAACAAGTATGATAAGAACCTATAATGAGATTATGTTAAAAAAAATTGAAAAGCATAATAACAAATTTAGCTTTAATGTTTTTATATTTTTTTGTCGATTTGGCCCTTGTTTTTTAGTTAAATTTGACCCTTAACCTTTTAGAAAGAGTCTAATTTGACCATCAACCTTTCAAAAAGAGTAGACTTGCTACTTTTTTAATATAAATATTGACTAAAACGTTAAAATTTTAAACATGCCAGCTTGCATGGTAATCCATGTTTGCTTTATGTTAATTTTTTCTAAATTTTATAAACTTTTTATATTTATTTTGAATTTTGAATTTTTATTTTAAAAATATTTTTATAATTTTTATTTACGTGACATATAAGACAAATAATGTCATGTTAGCATGAAGTACACGTGGATTATCATGTAGGCTGTCGTGCCAACTTCATTAAAACATTAATATTTTAGTTAGCATTTTTGTTAAAAAAGACAATTTGATTCTTTTTTAATGGTTAATGGCCAAATTTAGCTAAAAAAAAAAAGAATAAAGACAAAATTGACGAAAGATATAAACGTTAAAGATTAAATTTATTATTTTACCAATTCGAAAGATCTAAAAATAGTCTCAATTTAGTATGAACAACTAACCAAAAATGATCCCAACCTACCATATTAGAACCCAAAATGAATTTTGAACTCATAATAACCTGACTTGAAAAATCAGACTCTCAAATCCAAATGACCAAAACTTAAAGCAACCCGAATCAAAAGTACCCAAAAGTTTCAAAGTTCGAATTAACTAGAACTAGATTAACTCGTCCCAAAATCAATCCAACTCGACCAATTGATCTACTTTTCCTTGCAAATAAGATTGAATTGCTTGTATTGTTTAAAATAATAAAAATTTAACTTAGAAAATTAAAAATAAAAAATATTTAAATTTATATATAGAAAAATTTCAAGAATTATTAAATTCTCAAGGAGTATTTAAGCAATTAAATTTCATTAAAGCGATATTTTTATTCGTATGTGAATTGGGCCTTTGTGCACGTGCTCTAATGTATTTCTTATTAATATTGGGCTTATTTTGAGCCCTAGCATTTAAAATAATTCTTACATTCAAATTATTATTACATTGTTCCTTCGAAAATATTTTAAAAATATTAATTATTTTAGTGAAGCACATTAACATGAAATCAATAATAATGTCAAAATATTTCCTATTAAAATTTATTCAATAATGATGATAGGTGGAGTGATAATGAATTTATATTTTAATACTCTTGAGCAATGTGTTCGATCTTTGAATTTATAATTTTAAATCTCTTATTTAAATATGACATTAAAGTATAAAAGATAAAATTGTTATCAAAATAATATTAATTATAATTTAAAAGAATCAGCATTTCGTAATTTCATAATTGAACTGGTAACTCGCTAAGAATGACACCAACGCAGAAAGTATTTAAATATAAGTATTAAATTAAAATTAGAACCCTTCTTGGGTCGAGTTTATATTGATTTTCTTACATTTATATTTAATAGTAAACAAATAAATATAAGATGAAAACGGTTTAATTTATTCGATGTATTATAATATTCACGATATTTGAACAGATTTTGGTAATATTTTATTAACAATTATTAAAAATATTTTGTAAAATGATGAAATTGTAGCTTATTGATCTCTCATATTTTATTACTTGATTTTAATTTCAAATATATATTTTAAGTGAAGATTGTAATTGATACTTATAAATACTAATAAAATCAAAGATTTAATTGTGAAATTCTGAAATCTCCTTTTAATTTTCCACAAAACGAAAAAAATCAACTAATTAAATTAAAATCTCAACCTTCGGTTCAAATTTCTTAAAGTTGGGTGACCAAAACAGAATATAATCATAATTGGGTGACGATTTTTATAATCTACCCTATTTTTTCACCATACTTTTTTTAACAAATTTTCACCATACTTAAAACTCTTTATTATTATTATTATTATTATTATTATTATAGTTTCAAATTCAAAATTTTTCTGCAACCAATACTTGAGATCCATGTATCATAGGGATTATATCAAATTAGTCCTCTGTTGTTAAATGAATCAATCTAGTCCCTATACTATTAAAAAATCAAATGAGTCCAAATTATAATAGATTAAACATTTACTATAAAAAATGTGTTAAGAATTATTTTTTCAATCACATTCAATTCCAAACAAAAGATTTCATTTATAGAACCATAAAACTTAAAATATTAACTCGCTAAATAATAAATGATATTTTTAAACTAATAAATGTTAACTCTATTCCAACTTGGCCCTATTTGATTCTTTTTAATAATACAAAGATTAAATTGATCCATTCAATAGTAGAGAGATTAATTTGATCAGATATCTACATTAGAGGGACCTCTCAAATAAATTGACCAATAAAAATATTAAACAATATCTTTTAACATGAGTCAAGGTGATATATAGAAAAGAGAAGTACATTTAAAAATAACTAAAATAAAAACAAAATAATATTCAATAAAATATTAAAAGAATGAGTTAAACAAAGAAATAAATTAACGTGAGAAGACAAAATGTTCTATGAAGTTGGAAGTATTCATTACATTGGATTCCCCTTGTCACTTTCTCTGACACACACACTATACCTAAACCATTAATGCCCATCTATATCTCCATCTCAATGAACAAAGTGTCGAAAAGATATCATATTCTTCAATCTTTCTTTTTTAATTACATTTAAGCCCATTAAATTATTACTAAGTTACGTTTTAGTCATTCAATTTTTCAAAAGTTACAAGATAGTCGTTGAACTATTTAAAGCCATTCAACTCTATTCTCACTGCCTACACCAATTAAACAAACTATTTTAATTGGAAACTATTGTAGCTGATGGTGTGGTAAATAGTTGGATGTTGGAGCTACGGCTGATTCATCATTTCTTGAGTCGTAATTGGGGAGTATGTTCTCGACACATTTCTAGGGACCACAATAAAACTGCTGATCATATGACTAAATTGCAAGTTCAAATTACAATGAGATGCAAGTTTATACTGAAGCCTTGATTTCGACAGAAGTGTTACTCAAGTCGGATATTGGCTACTTAGCTGATATCACTTAATAGTAGACTATTTTAATGTAATTACTTTTATGTTGTTTCCTTTAAAAAAAAAGTTGACATAATATAAACTTGAAAAATGAGTTGTGTGAGACCAACCTTGAGATTTGATTTGAAAATTGAAATTTAAGCTCGGACTACATTTTACACAAACTTTGATTATTATTATTTTTACACAAATAATTTTTTAATCTAATATTTTATTCAAATCCTCTCAAATAACTATCAATTTTACTTGAACTACATCCGAACCGATAGACATAAACAAAGTACACTTTGCATTAAGAAAATTTATTAAAAGAAAGAATTAATCTAAATTTTCATTATCTTTAAAAAAATCACATTGTTTCAAGAATTTCAATGCTATATAATATCTTAAAAATAGAAACAACATAGAAAGATTAAGAAAACAGTAGAACATTTTTTAGGGTAGAAAACAATAGAATTATGATGGAGAATGGGGAATTTTT
Organism: Gossypium raimondii; assembly: GCF_025698545.1. NCBI lineage: Eukaryota > Viridiplantae > Streptophyta > Magnoliopsida > Malvales > Malvaceae > Gossypium > Gossypium raimondii. Next base: position 1,842,420 of record NC_068575.1, read on the forward strand.
TCCCAAATGAAGGAATTAGGGTTAGGTAAGTATTTGGTAGACTCTATTCTAAATTTTTTAAAATAAAATTAACATATTGATTTTAATTAAAAATAAATTATTTATACAAATATACTAAAATTATTTTATATGATTTATTATATGATTTTATATTTATATTATTGGATAGTTTAAATTTTTATATAAAATAAAATTAAAAATATTGGTTATGTTTTCTATCTAAAGGTGAGATGGCCTCGAAAGTTCTAATATTCTGGCAGCCAAAGCTTGTGAGATTCAAGAGAAGCCTCCTCGATGAAAGGATAATTAGGGACCGTGGAAGGGGGGAGACAGGAGCCCTAACCCTCCCAAAAACTAGAAATTTACATTTTTATCCATTAAATGTATAAAATTACAAAATAGTAATGGTAAAATTATATTTTGGCCCCCAAAAGATAAAATTTTAATTTAGTCATTTAGAGATGGTAAATATATTAGTTTACAATGGTGAAATTACATTTTAACTCTTATCAAAATTTATAACTTAATTTTGGCCCTTGAAATGAATTTTCTGGCGTTGTCCCTAAGGATAATACCTGTGGTTAGTGGCGGATCTAAAAATATAACTTAGGAGGGCAGGGGCAAAGTCATAAAATTTTTTTAGGGGCGGAATTAAATTATATATTTTTATGATAGTAAAAATATAATTTCTGCATTTAAATAGCCTATATATTTATAATTTTTAGAGGATTAAATCAAAATTTTATAAATTATAAATAGCCTAAATGAAAAATTTTCCATTTTAGAGGGGGACCGGGCCTTGCCAATGGTTATAACTTGGTTCAAAAACTAGGCCCCTCATTTATTTTTGGTTTATAGAATGATACCAGATCGGATTGATTTTATCTTTTGATAATAAATTTTCACAATTAAATAAACCAAATCGAATTTAACCGAAACAATGTGAAACAACACAAGCAAAGGAATCTAGGTTGCTTAATTACATGTGCATGAAAGCTAGCAGCAAGATTAGGTTAGATGATGATGAATGTCCCAATCAAAGAGGAAAAAGGGTATGAAGGAAAGTGGCGAAAAAGGTAAAGAATATTGAATCAAAATGTAAGCTCCTCACATTCAAAAGTAGCTTTCTTTTCTTCCATTATGTTTCTTTATATAGTTGACCCTAACTAAAACTCAATAATTTTAAATTTGCTCTACAAGAAAGCAACAGCTAAACAACTACTTTCATTTTTTATTTTCTTTTTTTCCTTTTTTGAATTTACGTGATAGCAATCCATCCTTAACATGCAACACATTGTAAATTATTTGGTATCACTAAATACTTTAATTCCAGTGTATAGGAAAATGTGAGTTCGAGTGCGCTGAAGCACATTATTCTCCTACTTATGGGTTGGGGAGGGACTATGGGTAATTCTAGGCATTGTGTCAAAAAGAATAGACATGATTAAAACCTATAATAAAATTGTTTAAAGAAAAAAAGTAAACATGATGTGAGAGAAAAACCCATTGGATGGAAAATAATTTAAAGGTCGATTTTTGTCATTAGTCCCTGTATTATGTATAAGTTGTAGATTTGATATCTCTTTTAGTCATCATCTAATAATAGCGTTAAATTTGTTAAGTGAAATTCTTCATTTCCAAAATATTATTTGATAAACATATTATCACATTTGTGATTCCATAATAGCTTTCTATCTCCAAATAATAGTCATAGAAAGGTCATATTATTTTAGTTAATGGGTTTAATGATTATTATTTGAATTGGGACTAAAATGTCAAGTATTGAAAAGTATAAGTATAAAATGATCAAATTAAAGAACAAAGACTAAATCGATAACGTACACATAGTACGAGCTAATAGCGTAATTTGATGTAACAAATTTAATTGCTATTATTCGGTTAGGACTGAAATTTCAAATATAAAAATATAAAAAATATCAAAATTGAGTACATGGGCTAAATTTGCAACTTATGCACAGTACATGGACTAATAACAAAATTTGAATTAGTTTAAATTATATTAGGTTAAATTCTTCCATTAGTCCTTATGCTATATGTAAGTTGTGGATTCAATCCCTACACTTTAATTTGGTCATTCTTAGTCCTTGTGCTTTTTAAAATTTAAAATTTCAATCATGACTAAACAAGAACTATTAAATTTATTAAGTTAAATTCGCTATTTCTAAAATTTGATATGGTAAACATATTACCACATATGTAATACCATATTAGCTTGCTATTTCTACATGTATTACTCACGAAAAATTTATTGATTAACTTCTGTCGTTTGCATCAAGATTAAAAATTTTAAATTCGAAAATATAGAGGCTAAGAATGATCTAATTGAAGAAAATGGATTAAATTCACAATTTTAGGCATGGTACAAGACTGATGGCAAAATTTAACGAAATGGATTTGACTGCTACCATTTGATTAAAATTGAAATTTCAAATTTTGAAAAGCGCAGAGACTAAAATTGACTAATTCGAAAAGAATATAGACTAACATTGATTAGATTAAGATATAGAGACTAAATCCACAACTTATGCACTAATAATAAAATCTGATGTAAGATGACCATAAAAGGCAAATTTTAATCATATATTTGCAAATGTTTATTAATTAATATCATATATCCTATATCACCAAACCAATTCCTCCCAATAATATTTTACATTTCATATATTTTTAAAAGATTATTATTTGATGTCAAATATTTTATATCACCAAATCAATTCTCCATGATAATATTTTACCCTTAATTATTTTATTTTATTTTTATTTTTTCAAAAGAATATTTTATTTTTAATTAATTAAATAAAATTAATCAATAATAATAAAATAATACTCAAAGTTTAGGGTTAGAGTTAGGGTTTAGGATTGAAATTACGATTCAAAGAGATTAAAAACTTTAGGGTTTCAAGTTTTGGATTGGAGTTGAAACTTAAGATTTTGAATTTGAGTATTTTATGAATAAACTATGAAATAGTTAATTTTATTATACGCTTAAATCTTGATATTCAAAGATTGTTCTAATGTAAGTTAAACTCCGGAGAGCAAAATATATAACATTACGTGAAAGATTTAGCACTTTTTTAACAAGCTGAACCAGTACACTAAAACCTGATGACTTTGGGATTTAAACAAGTGAAGAACTAATGACATTTTTGAAATGCAAGAAAGAAGAAACTCTCCATATCTTGTGAAGCGAAGAAAGTCCTATTGGATGATAACTTTGGTGCAACTTTGGGTTTCATTGGAGCTGGCGGACAAGCCAATATCTCTGGTATTTTGAATCTTTGTCCCTTTGGAGTACAACATCCATGACCACTTTGCAAAACTCGAACCCCAGTGTTATCCGTGGACGACCCCGAATCGCTACCTCTTTCGAGCTCTTGCCTTTGTCGTCGTCGGTGCCATCTTCTCAGCTTTCTTGTTCGAGCCATTTCAGGTGCTAAAATGGGATGTGTATGTTGGTAAACTTGATGAAGATGGTGAATTGTGAATGAATGAAGGGATTTGCTTCGATATATAGCAAGTTGGAAAGGGTTTTGATTTAACAATTTGGGTTATTTGGGGAAAAAGTTTTCAAACTATATTTTTTTCTCAAGTAAAATCCAATGAAATCTTACAGCAGCAATTAACTACTACCACCGAAATGAAAAATTAAAAGTTTATTCCAAAACTCTACCAAATCTTTTTGATATGGTTGGAAACACGGTTTGATGAAGATTGATAAATGTCTAATCTCATTCAGCTCCATATGGACCAAATCTTATTTACTAATTTCCTTAATTCATATCCAACTTTCCCATTTTACATATAATAGTATCAGGTTATGCAATTGATGAATCAAATTTTAGATTTTGATTTCATTAATTCATAATCTGCTTATTAAATATATGTATAAATTACTCACTCAATTCGATATAGATTGAGATTTCGTTAATTCATAACCAGCTAGTCGATTATATAATGTCAAGTTACTCACTCAACTCGACATGGATCAAATCTTAATTATGGATTTTATTAATTCATATATGATTAAATGGTTTGATCCAAATCATATTTGATAGTAAAAATATTTTTTATTTAAAATTGATTATAAAATATAAGGATATTAATATAATTTTTAATTTTATTTTTAACAAGTAGTCCTAAATTGGGCAAGGAAATATTGTTTGTTTACTATATATATTTCACTATCGAATATCCTCTTTTGTAAATCCTTTTATAAGATGGATTTTATTTTGTTTTTTTTATAAAATTTATGGAAGTTTACTAATTCATTACAAAAGAAATTTTATGGAAGAAGAAATGTAAATTTTCTTTAAGCTTATAACTTATATTTTCTAAAAAATTTAAATCATAATTTTATCATTTTTGAGGTCAAAATTTAATTTTTATCGTGTATTAACTTATAATTTTTTAAATTTTAGAAAGACTAAAACACAAAATTTTCATTTTTATGGGGCCAAAACCCCCACTAGCTCCCCTCTAATGCCGCCTCTAAGGTAATTAATATTCGGTCGAGATTAATTATTAGACCTACCAAATTGAATAATAACTCAACTCAAATTAATTAACTATAATAAATTTAGAGAGAATCCACACATTGTTCTATTTTTTCTAGCCAATAAAAATGAATGTTGTAAGTTTTTATAGCAAACGATAACATTAATATGCCTGATTGAGTCTTAGTTAAATTGGTATCGGTATTGTTATCAATGTGGAAGGATGTAGATTTGAGGCATTAAAATGCGTTGTCCTCTTATTTAAAGGTTGAGAAGGAACTATAACTAATTGCTAAGCATTGTATTTAGAAAAAAAAAAAACATTTAGATGTTCTAGAATTATGTATAAAAAAATTAAATAAATAAATAAAATTCCAAGCTTGTGAATTTGTTAGGCCCAAAGAAATTAAAGCCCAAATAAATTGCTCACAACTCAACACATGGAAGACACCTACTTAATGGCCCAACTTCCTCGTATTAGTATCAAACTCGAATGACAAAATATTTTAGCTTACATTTATATCAAGCTCTAATATAATTTAAGTTTTAATTAAATTAATTAAAATATATTATAATAAATAAAAATATTATAATTACAAAATTTATTAATATTTTAATACTTAATTGCATTAAGAATTTTGATAAAAACCTCCAAAAATTATAATTAGATATTTTCTATTTCTAACCATGACTTGTAGGTATCCTTATACTATATTAAACATAAAAATAATATGACAATTTATTGAATTTTTTTAATTTTTACCATGAATTTACCTCATAATAATCCTATATACAGGAAAGGTAAAAAAATATTTTAACCCTCTAAAAGATTTAGGAAAAATAGTTGGTACATTGCAGAGTTTTTAAACTCTACAAGCAGCGTTAAACGGTTGACAAGTGTCTTATAAATTTTAGACACATGCTAATTTTATAAAATTACTTGTGAAATAAAAAAAATACTGCTAATGTACCAAATACTTGCCCAAAATTTAAATGTGATTTATTTTTATTCCAATCCCCAAGGGCGTAGCAAAGGGGAAGGGGCTTGTGCTCCTTCGATTAAATGGACTAATAGCAACTTTAGTCCCTCCCAATTATAAACTATTCAATTTAAACTTTATTCAAAATACATTTTACTTTCAACCTTTCAAACTTTAAAATTTTCATTTTTCCTCCCAGAAAATCAATTTTCTAATCTCACCCTGCCAACATCTTTGTAAAATTTTTGACTTTGTAACACGCGTATAGTTCGCGGTAAAAAAACAATGTAGTGCATGAATACTAATAGCAAACACCACTTATAATATAGTATTATATATTATTATAGATTTAATTTTTGTATTTTAGGTATTATTTGTGTAAAAAAAGACAGATATGATCAGAATTTATAATGAGATTGTTCAAAAAAATTATATATATTACATTATAAAAATTGAAAATGAGTTGGGGCAAGTTTTGAATGTTCAAACCCAAGCCTTATCCATATTTTAAACGAGCTTAACCTTTTTGCCAATACCCATTTTTCAAATCTAATATTTTTGTCAAAATCTTCTTAAATTTCAGGCAGACCTTTAAATTTAGATAAGTGATCCAACCCATAAACATGTACACTCCCGATTACAAAACATTCAATTTAAACCCTACTTAAATAAAAATTTTACCTTCAGCCCCTCCAAACTTTTAAAAATTTTATTTTGCCCCCCTCAAAACCAAATTTTGGCTTCGCCCCAAAGGCCTAGAAAGGGGCAGGGTCTTGGGCTCCTTTGATTAAATGTATTAATAGCAACTTTAGTCCCTCCCAATTATAAAACATTCAATTTAAGCCTTAAATAAAATTTTTACCTTCAACCCCTCCAAACTTTTAAAGTTTTCATCCCCCGGAAAGCCGAATTTCTCTTTTCACCCCTACCAATCCCCGATACAAAGCTCTTGACCTGGTAAATGCATACATGCATAGAACTAGCAGTAAAAAAAAACACAGTATAGTGCATGAATACTAATAGCAAAAACCAATTCAACATGTGACATTCATTAGGAATATAGAGACGTTAAAGAGAGAGAAATAGAGAGAGAGGGATGGTAGCATGGGAAAAAGGTGAAGTCCTCGAGAATCACAGGTCGATAATGGCAGCAAAACATGTGAAGTAGTAGTAGTAGTAGTAGTGCTGCTGGCTTGGGCGGGGAATGGGCTCGTGATTGCCTACAATGTTGTGAGGTGGATTTATTCCACATGTTTTACTTTTACACCAGCACATACTTATTTACTACAATACAATCCTTTTAGAAGAATCCTAGGGAGATGATATATATTAATTGCTGGTCCCCCATCCATCCATGAAAATTTTACATCAATTTTCTATTTTTGTTGATGTTTATTGTAATTGATTATGATAATATTTATTACGTTTGACATGGTATAATCGACTGTATAATCATGATTAACCCGTGAAAGACAAGATAGGTAGTATATGTTTGCTTATTGTCTTGGTTTGGGACTATGTTAAAATTTAAGGATAGTTCACAAGGACGAAACCAGAAAATTTTTTAGGGGCTGAAAGTAAATTGTAATTTTTACGATAGAAAAAATGCAATTCCACCATTTTAATAGACTATATCTTTATCATTTTTAAAGAATTAAATCAAATTTTTATATTTTTAGGGGGGGCAAAGTACAATTTTACCTTTACTAATTTAAAATTTTAAAAATTTTAGAGGGACCATATAGAAATTTTTTCATTATAGGGGGGCTAGGCCCTTGCCAGCTCCCTTAATTTCGCCACTGATCGTTCATCTACTTATTGTTTTATATGGATTTAATCTTTGTGTTTTTATTTGCTCGAAATAGATTTCTTTAGTTTAAAAATTAGGTATAATTACAAATTTAGTACTAAACTTTTATAATCTTTTCAATTTGACCCATACTCATTATTTTTTTCTCTTAAATTAGCCCTTACTCCTTTTCTTTTTCTCAAATTGAACAAATTCCATTACAATTTGAAGGAACCATTATAAATTGCAGCAAATGTTGCACATGACAGCTTATATGATACTTCACCTGTATTTCATAGTTGACGTGTCACTACTTTATCTTATATATCACATAAGCAAATAATTAAAATTTATAAAAACAAAAATCTAAAAAAATAAAAATTTTATAAAATTTCCCAAAATTACAAATAGAAAATAAAATCTCTTCAAATTTATAAAAGTAGTAAAAATGTAACGAGCACATAATTTTTCTTTTTACTTTTTAAAATCAAATTATTTGTATATGCATATACAAATATATATACTAGTCAAATAATGACATGTAAAATACAAAAAAAAACACATCATATTTAAATGATGTTAACAAAAAGAGTTACCGAAAGGACTGAAAAGTGAAATTTGAATAGTAGAGGGATCAATTTTATGTACTTTTGAGTTTTAATCTTGAATTTTTTTCCTTTTCATATTTTATTGTTAAATTTGAAGTATAAAATATTTATTGACATAACATATAATACAAGATAGTGATATTTCAACTAAAATATATGTAGACCGTCACATAGATTATCATGTTAGCATCTAATGTAATTTCTAGTTAAATCGTAATAGAGTTTGTCCAATTTCATGATAAATAAAAGGTTAAGGAAAAGTAAGGGATAAATTGATAAAAAACTATAAAAGTTGAGATCTGAACCTGTAAATTTGCTTGATTTTTAAATGAAATTTACGGAAAAGGTTATCTCAAGAATTGAAAAGGACTGATTTGAAAAGTTAAAAATAAATTTTTTGAGCAAATAAAAATGGGGACTAATTAAATTAATGCAAACCGATAATTACAAGAATTATCTTTAAAATTTAACTTTAATAAGAATTATTTTTAAATTTAAGGAAACCCTAAACCCTAAATCCATCAAAATTAAGATCATAGGACTTTGGATAATCTTTTTATTTCGGGTCAATCTGAATTTCTAATGAAGGGCTAAAATATTATATTTAAATTTAAATTTAATATAAATATAAAACTAGTTTTAATATTAATTAGAGCTTGACTTTATTAAAGATATTGAAAAACAAATGTGGGTAAGTGAATATTTAGTCCATGGCCACGTATACTTTGAATCTTAAATTAGTCATTTATATCTATACGAATCAATTAAATTAGATTTATTGATGTGGCTTTAAATTCGAAAATTCAATCTAAACTCGATTCAATTCGATAATAAAAAAGTTAATCATTCAGCTTCGTCTAAGTTAAATTTAAAATAACATCAATGTGAAAATCCAACTTGGTCAATTCTAGTTCAACCTAACTCAATTTAATAATAAAAAGTCAATAGTTTAAACTCGTAATGACCTGAACTCGAAAGAATCTACAAGCAGACAAGTAACTCAAAATGATTCAAATTTTGAATAGAACACCTTAAATAATCCGATCCCAAATCAGTCCGATCTTGAGATTTATCCAATTAAGAAATATTTTTGGTATTTAAGTTTTTGGCTAGATATTTAAGTTGGGTATGTTGAAAAAATACTGTAGCTCCCTGGTAACGGTCACAGGAGCTTGAATTGTTTTTCGCATAACGTGAAAACATTTAAAACCAAACTACACTTCCCACTACAAATCCCCGCGCCATTCACTCCCATGGTTCCACATCTTCACTCGCTCACTCACTCACTCACTCATCTCCTTCTATGGACAGCTACAAACGATCGCCATTGAAGCCATGGAAGAAAGGTCCAACACGAGGCAAAGGTGGTCCACAGAACGCATCGTGCCAGTACCGTGGTGTCCGTCAACGTACGTGGGGCAAATGGGTTGCCGAAATAAGGGAACCCAAGAAACGAACCAGGCTATGGTTAGGCTCATTCGCCACCGCCGAAGAAGCCGCCATGGCTTACGATGACGCCGCTAGGAGGTTGTACGGCCCGGAAGCTTACCTCAACCTCCCTCACCTTCAACGAATCCCCACCACTACCACCACCAACTTATCCAACAAATCGTCGACACAAAAGTTCAAATGGATCCCATCAAACAACTTCGTCTCCATGTTCCCTTCTTCTTCCCCTGGTTTGCTCAACATAAATGCTCAGCCTAGTGTTCATGTTATTCACCAGAGGCTTCAAGAACTTAAAAACAATGGGGTTTTGAAAACAAAAACAGATACCCAAAGCAAAAACATAGCTGATGATGTTCAAATGAAAGAGAAAGATGTTGTTGGGGTTTCATCAGATAAGCCACAGATTGATTTGCATGAGTTTCTTCAACAATTGGGGATTAAAAAAGATGAAAAAAAGCAATGTGAAGAAGAAGCTGTTGTTAATAACAATGATGATGCTGAGAGTACTTTAACAGCAATGGATTCAACGATGAAAGATTATTATGATGAGTTGGTTCCATTTGGTGAGAATAGTAGCTTCAATTGGGATGCCATGATTGAGATGCATGGTGGTGTTGATGGTTTCCATGGAGTTGAAGCTAGTTTCCAAGTTCATGATCATGGTTATGAAGAAGATCTAGCTTTTCCTACTATTTGGAACTTTTAAATATATGATTTATCTTTTGATCTTTAGTGGATCTTTGAGCTTGGAATATGATCGATGATACTAGTTTTGGAGGTTGTAAATTGTGATGCTATTTGGAATAATGGTAGAAAGTTTTGTGGGTTTTGGTTTTTTTATATTCTTAATTGTTGCATTAGCATCTATAATAGAAATTATGTTATTGAAAGTTGATAGTCATATTCCATATATATATATTTAGATATAAGTAAGAAAATATGACATTACCTATAACTTTAAGTGATGGGAGAAGCGTCAATGTATATATCTATAAAAATTCAATCCATATATTTAGATTATACTTTGAACATTAACAACACATTACTTTAATCAATGTATCTACTAATATTCAATGCACCTTGTAAATGGCTTTTACCAATATACTTAAATAGTTGATTATGAACTTTTTATGTGTTCATGATGGGTCACAAATTCCAACAAGCCATACATGTGATGGCGTTCAATATCAAAGACGTCTTGAAGCTTCAATTAAGGCTCCAATTGGATGTGCTTAGCTTCAAAAAAGTAAAAACACTAATGAGATAAACTTTGAAGATTATTATAGGGATTTGTTCACTTCAACTGGACATAAACAATGGGGTCATGTTTTGGATATTGTGCCTTCCTTGGTTACAGAAGAAATGAATTTGAAGCTAATGGAGAAAGTGAGAGAATAGGAAATTATGGAAGTAGGGTTCTAATTGGGCCTGATGGGTACTCTAGTATTTTCCATAAGAAATAATAGGATAATGAGGGATTTGAAGACTGTCTATAATAAGGTGGAGTGGAATCTTTTAGAAGGTGTGTGAGAGAGATTTGGTTTTGATACAAAATGGATAAAGTTGATGATGAAGTTCTTAAATTATTTTCTTATAATATAGTTGTCATCGGCAAGAAAATTAACACAATTTTCCCAACTAGAGGTCTTAGGCAAGGGGATTCTCCATCCTCTTATTGCTTCTTCTTGTGGATGTCATGTCTAGAATGATAAATAAAGGAATTAAAATGAGCAAACATTGTCCACATTTGTCTTGCCTATTATCTGAAGATGGTTCCTTAATCTTTTATGGCAGAAAATATGGAGAATTGTGAGATTATAAACTGCCGTTTTGACTGAATTTAGTGAGGCCTCTAGGCAGAGGATCAACTTTAACAAACCAAGTATAAATTTCAGTACAAATGTGCCACAATATGTTAATCTTGCAGTTGTTGGAAAGTTGCATATTCAAGAGGCCAACGATCCAGGAAGTTTGAAGCAAAATGTGTAGCAGTGGGATATGTGAAGGAAAAAAGTGTTAAGGAAGGTGCAATCATAGAAACAAAATCCGCTGATAATGAAGACAATAGCAACAACAATACTTGTTTACACAATTCAATGTTTCAAGATACCAATGAAGTTGTGTAATGAGATAAATTTAGCTCTGCCAGATTTCCTGTGGGTCAAGGTAAGGAAGAAAAAAAGATGCATTGGGTGAGCTGGTTGAATCCTAGAAAGAGAAAAGAAAAAGGGGGAATTGGGTTCAAAGATATTCTCAATGTTTTTAACAATGCATTTTGGGTAAATATGTTGAAGGGGATTTATTTTCCTTGAAGCCAAGAAAGGTGGAAAGGTGCAATGGTATGTTTTGAATGGGGAAAATGGTTTTGAGAATGAAGTATCCCTATATACCAAGGTAGAAGAGATTATAGAATTATATGGCTAACTAATGTATATGGGGAGTACATTGCCAAATCAGGTTGTCATTTGTTGAAAGATAAGGTCGAAGCTAGAATAGATTATCAACTTCAAGAAAGTATAGAAAATTTTTGTTATAATTGAAAGATTATAAGTAATCCAAAAGTTACGTTACTTGGTTATTTATTAGTAGTTGTAACTAGTCATAGTGCTGAGTTATGTCTTTTGTCACTAAAAAATGTGATTATCAATTTGGATAGTTATGTTTATATAATTATATGAAGAGATACGAGAGTTATTAATAAATAGGACTCAACGTTCACATATACCAAGGCGAATCAAAACCGAATTTAAACATAATTCAATCTAATTTAATTATAATAAATAAATAATTGTACCAATTTAAATTGAATCGAATTGATCTTAACTCATAACAACATGAACAAATAGTCGAAAATGATTTAAACTTAAAGTAATCAAAACTCGTAATGATTCAACTCAAAAACTCAATCTTCAAATTTAAATGATTCAAAAACTTGTTCAATTGAATTTTTTAAGTCCAGATCATATCTGCTATTTTTTTATACAATACTTAGAATACTCATAGTACTTCTCCAACCATTAAATATGAGAATTATGCATTTTAACACACTCAAACTTACATCCTACAACATTAATAACAATAGCTTTATCAATTGAGTTATGGTAATGATTATTTTGAGTTTCCAGCTATTATATATATAAAGTTGGGGTATGATTTGAGTTGGAATGTGTTGGCAGAATAATTGATAGGTTGTAGTGAATCATTGGTGTTATACAGCGAAGAAATTGATTCTCATGCCCCTTCCTACCATATCTCACTTTTTTTACTAATATATTATTTAAAATATGTGCCCCTACCTACCAAATTATTGTCAGGTTTTTATACAAGTTCGATAAAAATATTAGAGAAACTCTTATATCTGAAAAATAAATAAATAATGGTGAGTTTGGATGGACGGTACATTCACTTGCGGTTAGTGTAAACATAGCAGTGGCGGTGAAATTAGATATTGTAGCGATACTGTAGCGTGAGACAAAAAGTAAACTAAACTCACTGCACCGCGGTCAATCGCCCATCTAAACCCACCCTAAATGTTTAATATTTTAAAATTGTATATTAACCTTCCTTTAATTTTTTTTTTCTGTTAAATAATAATGGAGAACATTAATTTAGTCCCTAAACTATAACTAAAATATCATTTTAATTTTTAAAATAATTCTAATTTTTTTAAAAAAATCTTAAAAATAAATATAAATTATTAAAAAAAATTAATTCTAATTTAACAGCAGTTTCCGACCTTGCATTTCTTTATTAACTTTTAAAAGTCGTACTGAAAGTAAATTCCTACAACAAAAACTTGATTGTTTTTAAATTATTTCAATTCAACACAATCAGCATACTGTACTGACGAAAACATAAATAAAAGAAATTCAAAGTTAAAATTATGATAAAATGGATCCAATCGAATTAACAGTGAAAGACAGGAGAATTGGATCCAATCGAATTATTTTCAATTTAATACTGAAATACCAAATCGATTGTTTTGGGCAATGAATACTGTAAGAAAAAAAATGCTCAAATATAATAATAATACTCAATGAATCAACTTCATTACAATCAATCCCATGAAGTAACAAAGAATGAAATTAAAAACAAAACCCAAAAATAAATCAATGGTACAAAAAGACCACCCAAAAAAAAAATCCCATAAATTTAAGCTTTCAACAAAGCAAGAAGAGACACAACCAAAGAAAACCCAACAGCAGCGGTGGAAACGCCCACGGAGAAACCGGCACCGGCGTCTGGAGACGGAGAAGGCGCCTCACTAACTTGTGCCGTGGCGGCGGTTAAGAATGCCATGAATAAAGCGACCAAAAGAGCCTTCATGATGCTAACTTGAGCCATTTTTCTGAAGCGGAGAGGAGCAAAAAAATTTCTTTGGGAGACAGAAATTTGTTTGCTTTGTTTGGGGTTTGGTTTGATTTAGGGTTCGGTGAGGGGGAAGGAGAATATTTATAGGCGGAGAGAGTGGCGCGTGGGACCTACGTACAGCTGGGTAACGTTCATATAACGGCTAATAAATTAGGCCGACAAAAGAAAATAAATTGAAATTGTGTGAAACGTTCACTTAACGTTTATATATAATTTGGTTATCTACCAGCTGCCACATCATCACTTCAATTATTCCATTTAAATTTTTAAAAATAATATTCCTTCAATTTAAAAAATTTTAATTATACTAAATATTTTTCAATTAAAATACTATTTTATATGTTTAATATTTTATGAAAATAAATTTGGAATTAATTTAATATAAATTAATAAATTATTAGATAAATTGAAATTAAAAATATAATGTAATGAAATTAAAACATAATACATCATTGTGAATCAATCACTTCAAAATCTAATTTTAATCGAATAGAGTTACTTTAATCTTGAAAAAATAAAATGTAATATTGCTTATTGTATACATATGTGTAGCTGAGATGAGATAAAATGTTGAAATGATTCATGTTTGATATGTTAAACTAGATGCAAATATCTTGAGAGTGCATCGGAAATCATATCGAGAAATTGAGTGATCTATTAGTATATATGCATCCTTGATGTTAATGTGAAATGTTGGTTGGTTAACATGGGTTTTCTTGTTACTTATTTTTATCAGATTTGTTATGTTTGTAATTGAATTCAAGTTATGTTAGCAACATTGAGTAATCATAACTCAGCGTACATATTTATTTGTTTTCATGCGCAAGTTGTGGATAAAAGCTATAAATATTTTGCGGTCAAGCATCCAACTCTCCAACTCAACTCAAAAAGCCATTACAATCATGTTTTGTATGCAAAAATTAAGAGAAAATTTTTTAACAGTTTTGAAGTCATATGACATGTACCTAGGTTGGTTGGTTTGATGCCTAATTTAGTTTTGCCACTTTAAGTAAGTGGCCCATAATGCTTAAGAGGTTAGATTTTATCTTTTGACTATTAGTTAATTATGCTTGTTTATGTTGGTTTGATTGTTTGAATTGGTTTATTAAGTGTTTATGAATGGAAGATTATAATTTAGTGATGGTTGAATGTGTTTAGATGGGTTAATTTGAGATTATGGTTTAAGGTAAGCTTTAGGTCAGTTTGAGTTCAACTGTCTAAGGTTTTGGCAAGTTAGAAGTGGGAAATTTTGTTCATTTGGTCTTTAAGTCTCGATACAAGGAGAACATGCCTCAATACTATTAAAAAATTCTCTTAATTTTTGCATTCAAGAGCCCGATGCCTCGATACATAACTAATTAGTCTCGAGACAATTGCTCTTAGGTCTCGGGACAAGTGGTCTTTGTCTCAAGATAGAAGTACATTGAAGCTAAATTAATTTTTTTTCCTTATTCCAAGTATTGATACAAGAGCTCTTGTCTCAAGACATTCAAACATCGAACCAAAAATAGGAAAACATGAGAGGTCAATCTCGAGACATAAAGGACCTTGCCTCGAGACTCAACTCGAGACATGTTAACTTTGAAGCTAAAATTTACAAAATAATTTATGACCTGTCTCGAGATTCTCCATGTCTGGAGACAACTTGAAATATGACATTTGAGTTTGGTTTCAAGTCCTAACTCTAATATTAACTTATTATAACCCCTTGTATGTAGATGAAATTGATTCTTATGTACGTCAAATGTTATTTGTTGATCATAGTGAATAGGCTTATTGTTTTGAATGATGAATAAGAATTTAATTTTGCAAATTTATGTCAAGTTAGTTTGAGTTGTTTCGACGACGTAATGTGATGTCACACATTCAGACCCGACAATCAACTTGGGTGTGGGGTGTCACACACAACCTTCTCGACTATGACTTTGCCCATAGGCAACACTTCACCAGCCATGGCCCTCGCAAATGTAACAAATCGATTTTAGCTAAATCGAAACAGTGGTTTTAGAACCACAAATCCGAGGTTGTAAAATTTTATTATTATTTTAATATTTACAGCATGATATTAGAGTTGTGTGAAATTTTCGTAAAGAAATTTTATCGTTTAAGTGTTTAATTCAGTAAAAAGGACTAAATCGCGTAAAGCGTAAAAGTTAAGTTCTAATAGCTAAAGGTATTAAATAACTATAGGGCTTTAAAGTGAAAGTCTTTATATGGTAATTAGACCATTAATGTTGATAGTGGAATGTGATGGCTTGGGATTTGTGTAAATTTTAAATGTTTTAAAGGTTATAAAAGTAAATTAATTAATAATGATAAATTAAGTAAAATAAAGTAAAGGTATCATCTTTTCTTCTCCATCTTCAACTGCATTTTAGGGCAAGAAAGCCATTTGAGAGCTTTTACATTCGGCAACTATTTCATAGCTTGTGTGGTATGTATTTTTGTCCCATTTTTAATTATTTCAATGTTTTTGTGATCGTTGCTTTGTAATGTAGCTAGCCCTTGCTTCTGAATTCGAAATTGTTAAAGATTTAACATGTTGTCATTGTTGAATGCTTGAGTAAATTGATGATTTATGATAGATTATGAATATTTGATGTTAGATTTTCATCTTTTATAAAGTGATTTTTTTGAGAAAAATGTCAATTTTGGACTAAATTGTGAAATGTGGAAATTTAGTGATTAAAATGTGAAATAAATTGAAAATATAGGATGATAGTAATATATGGAAAATTCGGCTAGCTTGGGTTTGTGTTTAATTTCATGAAATTGTGATTTTATTTGATAATGACTAAATTGCAAAAATGTGAAATTATGGGGGAAAAGTGTAAATGTACTTTAAAGAAAATTTTGGATTAAATTGAATAGGGAGATAATTAAATAAATTAATTTTGATATTATCTAGATCGAGGGAAAATCAAAGTATCGGATTAGTCGACCTAAATTCATCGATTCAGCGAATGAGGTAAGTTCGTATGTTTAATAAGCATTAAATTATACATGTTTAAATGCTTAATTGAGATAATTATGGTGAATGCTTAAATATTGAATTTAGTTGTGATTACAATGCTTTGGAAATGTTCGATGGAGATTCGACAAAGTAAAAGTCCCGGTTGAACCTTAGGAATAGATATGATACAAATGTCATGACATTAGGGTCACCGAAATTACGAGTAAGATCATATCTGGGATATGGCATCAATATTAGACATCATGTAAGACCATGTTTGGGACATTGGCATCGATATGTGATTTCGTGCAAGACCATGGCTGGGCTATTGGCATCGATATGTGATTATATGTAAGACTATATCTAGGATATGGCATTGTTACGTTACTATGTGTACGAGATCCCCGAGTATCCTTTAGTATTCCAAATGGTTCAATGGGAAAAGTAGATGAAACATGGTTATAAGTGATGGTACAACGAAAGCGAAGTATTCGTGACAGAAATCAACAAGTAAGTGAAAGTTGAGAATGGAAGTATGATCGAGTTAAGCAAGATAGGTATGTACATAACCTATGTGAGAATCGAATGAAAGTGAATTGGTGAGTTCATACCGTATCATGTATATGAAATGAGAAAGATATGTGTTTAAATATGTTGTATACCTAAATGTGCTCATTTGGCTATATGGAAGTATGAATTGAATGTTATATAAGAATTAAATTGATTAAACTTGTGAAAGCTAAGGTTAGCTATGTAAATGATTATATGATTGAGAATGAAATGAAATATGATCTATGTGACTTGTATAGATGAAATATGATATGTGTTAGAATTTGAAAAATCATTAAAAATTGTATAAAAAGAATTATGGGTTAGAATTTATATGATTAAAATTATAATGAGTCTATTTTCAAGAGAAACAAATGGGAATATCATCCGAATCCCGTACTAAGAGATAATTAATTTTTAGAGAAGAAGGGTCGGAACTGTCAGACAGCAGAATAGGGACAACTTTGAAGAACTAACTGTACTTATTGGTTAAACCAAAAAATTCTAAAAATTTTATGGTAAGAAGATATGTGAGTCTAGTTTCGGAAAAATCAAGAGGATCTTAATTTGGAGTTCCGTAGCACAAGATATAAAGAATTTAGTGACTATGACTCGAGTAGACAACTTGATGTGAACATGAGTAAATAGTGGAGCTATGTGCAATTTTGATCGTATTATCTTGAGAACATGTTGTGAGGATTGGTAAAAGCAGGTTAACTGATTTCTTATTATTTACATATCAACTTACTAAGCTTTAGTTTTCTACGTTTATAGTGTTCCGAAGGCTCGTTCGGGATGGAAATCGTCAGAGATCCCATCACACTATCCAGCTATGGTTTCGGTACTTAAAAGGTTTGAAATTTTGGTTATGTGGCATGTATAGGCTAGTTGGTTTGTTAAGTGTATAAGTGATTTTGGTTATTGGTGCCTTTATGTTTGAAGTGTATTGAGCCATGAGATTTGGCTTGTTTATAATGTGAGGTTTGATATGTAGATGGCCTTATAATAGGAATGTGATTGTGGTTATGTGGTAAGCTTTAGTAAAGTTATTGATGCATTAGTCGAAGTGTTCAAAATTGATATTCACGATTAATGGATAATGCTATATTATGTGCTTGTATAGGGTTGACCCTTATGGTTGGCGAATTGGCCTTGCAAATAACCTATATTCGTCCACGCGGCTGTTCAAACGGGCGTGAGATGTCTGTTACTTATAAATTTTTTAAAGTTTCAAAAATTTTTATGTGTAACTAATTTAGTCTCGAACCTTCTTAAAAGCATGTTTTAGATCTCGTAGACCTAGTTGAAGGACAATGTGATTATGAATGAATGTGATATGATGATATATGATCAATGTATATGAAATGTTTGTATAATGATGTGAATTGTTTGGTAACGCCTCTTAACCCTAGTCCGACGACGGATACGGGTTAAGGGTGTTACAACAAACGTTAAATAAAGACATATTTATTCAAGTTTAATTCATTTATAGTCAGTAAAAGTACTACGGAAGCCCTTGTACTTCGCGGTAGATTGCATTTCGATCCCTTTATTGAAAAATAAACAAATTAGCCCTTATATATATTTCAAAACTTGCAAATTAGACCGCCGTTAAATTTATCTGTAAAATGATGATGTGGCACGTTAAATCCTTGCTGAAAATGATTTTCATGGGTAAACTATAAAAATAGTCACCCAACTATGTCTTTTGTTCTATTTTGGTTACCCAATTATTAATTTTTTCGATTTAGTCACTCTGAGCTGATGTGGGCTTGTTTTATTGGTCTAGTAACAAAATTAGCTCTCTAATATTTATACATTCTATCAATTTGATCCTAAATATAAAAACATCAATGATTTAACCTCAATGTTTACAAAATTTGTCATTTTAATTATAATTCTAAAAAACAAATTTGACCCTCAATATTTATAAAATCTATCAATTTAGTCCTAACTCTAAAAATTTAAATATATATTTTCTAAAAGAAATTCATTTTAGCCCATAAGGACCCAATTGATTAAATAGTAATTGAATTGAAGTGTATATCCACCTTGAGAAAACAATTTCTTCAAATTTCATTAGATTAGTTGGTTGAATTGATTAAATAGTACATTGATTCGATTATTCAATAATAGAAATTGAATTCAAAATTTAGCTAACAAGACAAAAAATATTTAAAATTAAATAAAACATATTTCTCTAAATATATATATTTAAAATTTTATTAGAATTTTAAACAATAAATTGGGTTTTCCCCTATGTTTTGATCGATTTTCATCTTTGTAAATATAAAATTTTAAATTTTTTATATGTCTTATTTATGAAAAATTCTTAGTCATTATTAATCAATATTTTTAAAATGTATAACCATATAGTTTTAGGTTGAATCAAGAAATAAAAAAATTAATTAATTTGATATGAACAAAACAAAAATGATAAGTGTGTGACTAAAATAAAATATAACGAAAGACATAGTTAATAGATAAAATTTAAAGTATGATCTAATTTGTACGTTTCGAAATACATAAAGGTAAATTTAGCCACTATTTTAGTAAAAGGGTTGAAATGCAATTCACCCTAAATACAAGAGCTTATTTAGTACTTTTTTTTTTTGATAATCTAATTCAACCGTGAAAGTATCTGAAACTTTCTAAGTTGATACAATGCTTAAAACTACTCATAACTCATCCTAGCTTTTCAATGGGAGAATAAATCCGCTTGAATTCACATTCTCCTGCATTGATAATCATGTTTGACTATCACTTGGATATCCATGAATTTGTTTTTTCTCCCCCAACAAATTGACATTTCTATTCTGAATAATTTACAAAATGATATTGATTGAGGTAATTAGTCTTCTGTAATTTACTACTCTTGTTTCTCTTACCAAATAAAATAAAATAAAATAAAATAAAATCCCCTTACCTTAAAATCCAGTCAAAATCGCTAAAACAAATTCAAAAATTTGCATGTCTATCCCGCAAACCATGCAAAAACCAAACACGTAATTTTTTTTAAAATTTCGTCACTAAAAATAGCCATGAATTTTCACCTATAAATGATCCTCCCCAACACCATTCTTCTTCAGACCTGCAATAACAAAGCAAATAATAACAATCACCGGCGGATCCCCATTCACCAGTAGGTCTCATTCATTTCCGGTGCGTTTAATAATCCCTTTCTACGCCATGGACATGAAGAAGGTCTCCACCGCCATCATTGTTGCTGCCGCCTCAATGAGCGCCGTCATGGCCGCAGATGCACCTGCTCCTTCCCCTTCCGCAGGTGGTTCTAGCCCTAGCTCCTCTCCCGCTTTCGCCCCAGCAGCAGGCCCGGATTCCAGCGTCGCTGCCGCCACTTTGCCTGTTCTTGGATCATTGGTTGGGGCTTCCATTGTTTCTTTGTTTTCTTACATGCTACATGTATGAAAAATCAACATGTGAACGAATATTTTATTTTATTTTTTATTTTATTTGTAAGAAACATGTGATGAATAATGAAAAATTGAAATGGAGCTTTGGAAAGTATGTTGTGTTTATGCTAATGATTAACATGAAAATAACAATGAATTATTGAACTAACTAGTATGTAATTAGATAAATGTGAAATGTTGGTTGGTTAACTTGGGTTTTCTTCTTACTTATTTTTATTAGATTTGTTAGGTTTATAATTGAATTCAAGTTATGTTGGTTGGTTGGTTGGTTATTTTTATTAGATAAATGCGTAAGTTGTGGATAAAAGCTATAAATATTTCGCGGTCAAGCATCCAACTCTCCAACTCAGCTCAAAAAGCCATTACAATCATGTTTTGTATGCAAAAATTAAGAGAAATTCTTTTTAACAATTTTGAAGTCATATGACATGTACCTAGGTTGGTTGGTTGGATTCCTAATTTAGTTTTGCCACTTTAAGTAAGTGACCCATAATGCTTAAGAGGTTAGATTTTATCTTTTGACTATTAGTTAATTATGCTTGTTTATGTTGGTTTGATTGTTTGAATTGGTTTATTAAGTGTTTATTCATGGAAGATTATAATTTAGTGATGGTTGAATGTGTTTAGATGGGTTAATTTGAGATTATGGTTTAAGGTAAGCTTTAGGTCAGTTTGAGTTCAACTGTCTAAGGTTTTGGCAAGTTAGAAGTGGGAAATTTTGTTCATTTGGTCATTAAGTCTAGATACAAGGAGAACATGCCTCAATACTGTTAAAAAGAATTTCTCTTAATTTTTGCATTCAAGAGCCCGATGCCTCGATACATAACTAATTAGTCTCGAGACAATTGCTCCTAACTAATTAGTCTCGAGACAATTGCTCCTAGGTTTCGGGACAAGTGGTCTTTGTCTCAAGATAGAAGTACATCGAAGCTAAATTAATTTTTTTTCCTTATTCCAAGTCTTGATACAAGAGCTCTTGCCTCAAGACATTCAAACATCGAACCAAAAATAGGAAAACATGAGAGGTCAATCTCGAGGCATAAATGACCTTGCCTCTAGACGCAACTCGAGACATGTTAACTTTGAAGCTAAAATTTCCAAAATAATTTATGACCTGTCTCGAGATTCTCCATGTCTGGAGACATAACTTGAAATATGACATTTGAGTTTGGATTCAAGTCCTAACTCTAATATTAACTTATGATAACCCCTTGTATGTAGATGAAATTGATTCTTATGTACATCAAATGTTATTTGTTGATCATAATGAATAGGCTTAGTGTTTTGAACGATGAATAAGAATTTAATTTTGCAAATTTATGTCAAGTTAGTTTGAGTTGTTTCAATGACGTAATGTGATGTCACACAGTCGGACCCGACGATCAAGTTGGGTGTGGGGTGTCACACACAACCTTCTTGACTATGACTTCGCCCATAGGCAACACTTCACCAGCCATGACCCTCGCAAACGTATGTATGCTCTACACGTGGCTCACCTCTAATCTACCTTGCCAATGATAGGTGTTGAGTCATTCTTTTGCATGGAACATAAGTAAGACCCACATAGAGCTTTACTATGTCCACATTGATCCCATTATTGCTTATTTAGAAGTTCTACAATGTTTTCTAAGGGACCAAACAAGACAAGACCAATGAAGGCACGTGTTAGGGCCTAATGCCAATGGGTGATCATCCTTGCCTATAAATACCCCTCCCTAGCCTTGATATATTTCTTCTCCGACCTCTCTCTACGAGCACCTCACCACCGTTTAAACCACCATCCCCCTCTATTGCCAACCTCTTCTATAATCATCACTAAGTTTAAGCGAACAAAGATCAACACACATAGTTATAAATAAATGAACACGAAAATGATTTTACTTAACGAACACAAATTAAACACAAATAAGCTTTAAAAAAATAAATAAATGAACATAAATAAAGACATATTTATTCAAGTTCAATTCATTTATAGTCAGTAAAAGTACTAGGGAAGCCCTTGTGCTTAGCGGTAGATTGCATTTCGGTCCTTTTATTGAAAAATGAACAAATTAGCCCTTATATCTCTTTCAAAACTTGCAAATTAGACCGCCGTTAAATTTATCTTTAAGATGATGATGTGGCACGTTAAATCTTTGCTGAAAATAATTTTCATGGTTAACTATAAAAATAGTCACCCAACAATGTTTTTTGTTCTATTTTGCTTACCCTACTATTAATTTTTTTCGATTTAGTCACTCTGAGCTGATGTGGGCTTGTTTTATTGGTCTAGTAACAAAATTAGCTCTCTAATATTTATACATTCTATCGATTTGATCCTAAATATAAAAAATCAACAAATTTATCCCTCAATGTTTACAAAATTTGTCATATAATTCTAAAAATAATAAATTTGACCCTCAATATTTACAAAATCTATCAATTTAGTCCTAACTTTAAAAATTTAAATATATATTTTCTAAAAGAAATTCATTTTTAGCCCATAAGGACCCAATTGATTAAATAGTAATTGAACTGAAGTGTATATCCACCTTGAGAAAACAAATTCTTCAAATTTCATTAGATTGGTTGGTTGAATTGATTAAATAGTAAATTGATTCGATTATTGAATAGTAGAAATTTGAATTCAAAATTTAGCTAACAAAACAAAAGCTGTAAAAATTATTTAAAATTAAATAAAACATATTTCTCTAAATATATATATATTTAAGATTTTTATTGGATTTTTAAACAAGAAATTGGGTTTTTCCTATGTTTTGATTGATTTTCATCTTTGTAAATAGAAAATTTTTAAAATTTATTTTATATGTCTTATTTATGAAAATTCTTAGTCATTATTAATCAATGTTTTTAAAATGTAGACCATGTAGTTTTAGGTTGAATCAAGAAATAAAAATTAATTAATTTGATATGAACAAAACAAAAATAATTATTGGGTGGCCAAAATAGAATGCAACGAAAGACATAGTTAAGTGATCATTTTGTAATTTACCTATAAAAAATAATTTTCAGCATAGATTTAATGTTCTAGATCATCATTTAATTGATAAAATTTAAAGGATGATCTAATTTGTACATTTCGAAATACATAAAGGCTAATTTAGCCACTGATTCAGTAAAAGGGCTGAAATACAATTCATCCTAAATACATGAGCTTACTTAGTACATTTTTTTTAGAATCTAATTCAACCGTGAAAGTATCTGAAACTTTCTAAGTTGATACAATGCTTAGAACTACCTATAACTCATCCTAACTTTTCTATAGGAGGATAAACCCGCTCGAACCCACATTCTCCTGCATTGACAATGATGCTTGACTATCAATTGGATCTCCATGAATTTGTTTTTTCTCCCCGAACAAATTGATATTTCTATTCTGAATAATTTACAAAATGATATTGATTGAGGTAATTATTCTTCTGTAATTTACTACTTTTGTTTCTCTTACCAAATAAAATAAAATAAAATAAAATAAAATCCCCTTACCTTAAAATCCAGTCAAAATCGCTAAAACAAATTCAAAAATTTGCATGTCTATCCCGCAAAGCATGTGAAAACCAAACACGTAATTTTTCTTTTAAACTTCGTCACTAAAAATAGCCATGAATTTGCACCTATAAAATCACCTTCCCCACCACCCTTTTTCTTCAGACCTGCAATAACAAAGCAAATAATAACAATCACCGGCGGATCCCCATTCACCAGTTATTAAACGCAGGTCTCATTCATTTCCGGTGCGTTTAATAATCCCTTTATACGCCATGGACATGAAGAAGGTCTCCACCGCCATCATTGTTGCTGCCGCCTCAATGAGCGCCGTCATGGCCGCAGATGCACCTGCTCCTTCCCCTTCCGCAGGTGGTTCTAGCCCTAGCTCCTCTCCCGCTTTCGCCCCAGCAGCAGGCCCGGATTCCAGCGTCGCTGCCGCCACTTTGCCTGTTCTTGGATCATTGGTTGGGGCTTCCATTGTTTCTTTGTTTTCTTACATGCTACATGTATGAAAAATCAACATGTGAACGAATATTTTATTTTATTTTTATTTTATTTGTAAGAAACATGTGATGAATAATGAAAAATTGAAATGGAGCTTTGGAAAGTATGTTGTGTTTATGCTAATGATTAACATGAAAATAACAATGAATTATTGAACTAACTAGTATGTAATTAGATAAATGTGAAATGTTGGTTGGTTAACTTGGGTTTTCTTGTTACTTATTTTTATTACATTTGTTATGTTTATAATTGATAATTCAAGTTATATTAGCAACATTGAGTAATCATTACTCAGCGTACATAGTTATTTGTTTCCATGCGTAAGTTGTGGATAAAAGCTATAAATATTTCGTGGTCAAGCATCCAACTCTCCAACTCAACTCAAAAAGCCATTACAATTATGTTTTGTATGCAAAAATTACGAGAAATTATTTTTAACAGTTTTGAAGTCATATAACATGTACCTAAGTTGGTTGGTTTGATGCCTAATTTAGTTTTACCACTTTAAGTAAGTGACCCATAATGCTTAATAGGTTAGATTTTATCTTTTGACTATTAGTTAATTATGCTTGTTTATGTTGGTTTGATTTTTGAATTGATTTATTAAGTGTTTATGCATGGAAGATTTATAATTTAGTGATGGTTGAATGTGTTTAGATGGGTTAATTTGAGATTATGGTTTAAGGTAAGCTTTAGGTCAGCTTGAGTTCAATTGCGTAAGGTTTTGGCTAGTTAGAAGTGGGAAATTTTGTTCATTTGGTCATTAAGTCTAGATACAAGGAGAACATGCCTCAATACTGTTAAAAAGAATTTCTCTTAATTTTTGCATTCAAAAGCCCGATGCCTCAATACATAACTAATTAGTCTCGAGACAATTGCTCTTAGGTCTCGGGACAAGTGGTCTTTGTCTCAAGATAGAAGTACATCGAAGCTAAATTAATTTTTTTGCCTATTCCAAGTCTCAATACAAGAGCTCTTGTCTCAAGACATTCAAACATCGAACCAAAAGTAGGAAAACATGAGAGGTCAATCTTGAGACATAAAGGACCTTGCCTCGAGACTCAACTTGAGACATGTTAACTTTGAAGCTAAAATTTCCAAAATAATTTATAACCTGTCTCGAGATTCTCCATGTCTGGAGACATAACTTGAAATATGACATTTGAGTTTGGATTCAAGCCCTAATTCTAATATATTAACTCATTATAACCCCATGTATGTAGATGGAATTGATTCTTATGTATGCCAAATGTTATTTGTTGATCATAATGAATAGGCTTATTGTTCTGAATGATGAATAAGAATTTAATTTTGCAAATTTATGTCAAGTTAGTTTGAGTTGTTTCGATGACGTAATGTGAAGTCACACATTCGGACCTGATGATCAAATTGGGTGTGGGGTGTCACACACAACCTTCTCGACTATAACTTCGCCCATAGGCAACACTTCACCAGCCATGGCCCTCGCAAACGTATGTATGGTTTACACGTGGCTCACCTCTAATCTACCTTGCCAATGATAGGTGTTGAGTCATTCTTTTTCATGGAACACAAGTAAGACCCACGTAGGGCTTTACTATGTCCATATTGATCCCATTATTGCTTATTTAGAAGTTCTACAATGTTTTCTAAGGGACCAAACATGACAAGACCAGTGAAGGCACGTGTTAGGGCCTAATGCCAAGGGGTGATCATCCTTGCCTATAAATACCCCTCCCTTGATAGATTTCTTCTTCAACCTCTCTCTTCCAGCACCTCACCACCGTTTAAACAACCATCCCCCTCTCTTGCCAACCTCTTCTATAATCCTCACTAAGTTTAAACGAGCAAAGATCAACACACAGTTATAAATAAATGAACACGAAAATGATTTTACTTAACGAACACAAATTAAACACAAATAAGCTTTAAAAAATAAATAAATGAACATAAATAAAGACATATTTATTCAAGTTCAATTCATTTATAGCCAGTAAAAGTACTAGGGAAGCCACTGAACTTAGCGGTAGATTGCATTTCGGTCCCTTTATTGAAAAATGAACAAATTAGCCCTTATATATATTTCAAAACGTGCAAATTAGACTGCCGTTAAATTTATATGTAAAATGATGATGTGACACGTTAAATCCTTGCTGAAAATGATTTTTATGGGTAAACTATAAAAATAGTCACTCAACTATGTCTTTTGTTCTATTTGGTTACCCAACTATTAATTTTTTCGATTTAGTTACTCTGAGCTGATGTGGGCTTGTTTTATTAGTCTAGTAACAAAATTAGCTCTCTAATATTTATACATTCTATCGATTTGATACTAAATATAAAAAATCAACAAATTTAGCCCTCAATGTTTACAAAATTTGTCATTTTAATTATAATTCTAAAATAATAATAAATTTGACCCTCAATATGTACAAAATCTATCAATTTAGTCCTAACTCTAAAATTTTAAATATATATTTTCTAAAAGAATTCAATTTTAGCCAATAAGGACCCAATTGATTAAATAGTAATTGAACTGAAGTGTATATCCACATTGAGAAACCAAATTCTTCAAATTTCATTAGATTGATTGGTTGAATTGATTAAATAGTAAATTGATTCGATTGTTCTTCTGAATAATTTACAAAATGATATTGATTGAGGTAATTATTCTTCTGTAATTTACTACTCTTGTTTCTCTTACCAAAAAAAATCCCCACCTTAAAATCCAGTCTAAATCGCTAAAACAAATTCAAAAATTTGCATGTCTATCCCGCAAACCATGCAAAAACCAAACACGTAAAATTTTTTTAAAATTTCGTCACTAAAAATAGCCATGAATTTTCACCTATAAATGATCCTCCCCAACACCATTCTTCTTCAGACCTGCAATAACAAAGCAAATAATAACTATCACCGGCGGATCCCCATTCTCCAGCAATTAAACGCAGGTCTCGTTCATTTCTGGTGCGTTTAATAATCCCTTTATACGCCATGGACATGAAGAAGGTCTCCACCGCCATCATTGTTGCTGCTGCCTCAATGAGCGCCGTCATGGCTGCCGATGCACCTGCTCCCTCCCCTTCCGCCGGTGGTTCTATTCCTAGCTCCTCTCCCGGTTCCGCCCCAGCATCAGGACCAGATTCCAGCGTGGCTGCCGCAGCCTTGCCGGTTCTTGGATCATTGGTTGGGGCTTCCATTGTTTCTTTGTTTTCTTACATGCTACATGTATGAAAAATCAACATGTGAACGAATATTATATTTTAAATTTTATTTTTATTTTTGTAAGAAACATGTGATGAATAATGAAAAAATTGAAATGGAGCTTTGGAAAGGATGTTGTGTTTACGCTGTTACTTTTCGATTTATTCAAAACAAAGAATAACATGAAAATACCAATGAATTATTGAACTAACTAGTATGTAATTAGATAAATGTGGGGTGAAGTTGGAAAATCTTTTATAGAAATCGAGATTAAAATAATTTTTTATGAGTGTTAAAATAGGTATTTAATTATATTTTATGGTATTTAAAACGATTAAATTAAAATTTTAATAATTTTTGGGTTAAATTATAAATTTATTATATATTTAACTTATGCTTTTATGAATTTTGGAGAGTCTCAACCCGTTTTAGGAGAGGGTGTAAAGCCGTTGCAAAGCCCTTGTCAGTCCCTTTCCTTGCCACTAACGAGGGTGAGGATAGGAACAATGACAAAGCTTACTCGAAGCTCGATCTATTTAGAAAACAAATTTTGTTTTCTAGCTCAATTCTAGTTTTTGAGCTTATATTTTAGTTCAAACCCACTCACTTTTTGGATGGACCTTTGGGTTGAATCGAGATGGTCTGTCCCATGATCAAGTCTAGATACAAAAAGAAAAAAAAGAAAGTCAATGGAGTTGTAATCCTCCAATGAAAAAGCAAGACCTCAGTGCGATGAAATTGAATCCCGTTATACATCCAAGCGATCTATTGCGGCATGATTGGGCAATAGAGTGTCCAAATCATGTCAGATTGAAGGTAAACTTAAATCAAAACGAATCCTTAGTCCGGCAATTAAAATAGAATAAAAGATATAGTTGGGTGACTATTTTTATATACCCATAAAAAATAATTTTCAACATATAGATTTAACGTTTCATGTCATCATTTAATAGATAAAATTTAACGGAAGAGTTAATTTGTATATTTCAAAATATATAAAGGTTAATTTACTCATTTTTTCAAAAAATTACCAAATTGCAACCTTCTCCTAATTAATACAGGAGCTTAACTAATAATTTTACCGTTATAGTCTTTTATTCATCAAAATAAAACTTACCATCCGACCATTTATCACAGTATATAATATTTTTAGTACATCTTATTATATAATATTTACATATAAGTGATTAGAATCGCGTCGCTTTACTTTACCATTAAGGTTTTAGTTAAAAAAAATCCATTCAAAATTAATAAATATAAAATCGATGGAATTAGCTGATTGAGTTTTAGTTCAATTAGTGTAGATATTGTTGTCAATATAGGAGGACGTATGTATATTTGTTGCCTAAGTTCATTTTTCAAGTCTATATTGTTGTCTAAACTCTTCTATTTTTTAGGCGAACCTTTAGACCGAGCCAAATAGCCCAATCCATGGACAACTCTACATTTATCATAGTATATAACATTTTTTTAGTACATCTTGTTATATAATATTTACATATAGATGATTAAATCATCTCACTTTACTTCTATCATTTAAATTTTAGTTAAAAAAATCCATTCAAAATTAATAAATATAAAATCTATGGAAT
Source organism: Gossypium raimondii (assembly GCF_025698545.1). NCBI lineage: Eukaryota > Viridiplantae > Streptophyta > Magnoliopsida > Malvales > Malvaceae > Gossypium > Gossypium raimondii. Next base: position 1,871,835 of record NC_068575.1, read on the forward strand.
TAATAGACCTTAATTGCATCTCTCATATCCGTGCAAATCAAATTTTACGATTTAAAAAAAATTAAATAGAAATAAATTATCATTCAATCTTAAAATTTAAAATCCCCTTACCTAAAAATCGTTAAAAAAAATTCAAAATTTTGCATGTCTATCCCGCAAACCATGTGAAAACCAAACACGTAATTTTTCCTTTAAACTTCGTCACTAAAAATAGCCATGAATTTTCACCTATAAAAGATCCTCCCCACCATCATTGTTCTTCAGACCTGCAATAACAAAGCAAATAATAACAATCATCGGCGGATCCCCATTCACCGGTAATTAAACGCGGGTCCCTCTCATTTCCGGTGCGTTTAATAATCACTTTATACGCCATGGACATGAAGAAGGTCTCCACCGCCATCATTGTTGCTGCCGCCTCAATGAGCGTCGTCATGGCTGCCGGTGCACCATCTCCTGCCCCTTCAGCCGGTGGTTCTAGTCCTAGCTCCTCTCCTGGTTCCGCTCCAGCATCAGGACCGGATTCCAGCGTGGCTGCCGCTACCTTGCCTGTTCTTGGATCATTGGTTGGGGCTTCCATTGTTTCTTTGTTTTCTTACATGCTGCAGTAAGCTACATGTATGAAAAATCAACATGTCAACGAATATTTTATTATTTTATTATTTTTGAAAGAAACATGTGATGAATATTGAAAAAAATGAATAAAATGGAGCTTTGAATAATATTGTGTTTATGTTTTCTTACGTGTTGTCAGACGCAAAATGGAAGATTGTCGTAATGGAGGTAACTAAAATGAAAGCATTTGAAAAGTTGGATGACCATCTGGATAATTTACCCTTGACAAAAATATATCTTTGAATCATCCTGTGCCTACATAAAAACTCAAATTATGTTACTCCTAAATTGTTGTATTCTAGAGGTAAAATTAAACTTTCTTTAAAGTAATTCACATCTCAAATCTCTTATTTTACTTTATTTTGTTTCTTGCACCACAAGTTTTCTAGTGGTACCACCCAATGTTGTTCCACCAATTTGCGTATTTGCCACACTAGAGTCGATCCACAAGATTTAGACTTACTGCTCAATATAACCGAGATCGCTTCCAAGCTACCACATTCAACTAGTACATTTTCGAACCCCTTTCTCACATTAACTGTAAGCCATCAAAAAGACATCAAAGCTCCACATCAAGGACATTACACTACCCAAGGCTTATGCAAATATCCTAGCATCCATTCGCCTCTACAATTACATACAACACCTCCTACTGAAGCAAGACCAACCCATGTCTTTAAAGCACCATGCCACCATCTATATTGAGTTTGATCCAAGAGGTGGAGCCCAATGCCCGCCCATCTCTTGAAACCTTTTTAAATTGCGGGATTCTCTCGTCATGCATTTTAACACTCTTGGTCTAGCACCAACTACGTTTCATTCCTCATGGAATATCTCAAGTTATTATGGAATGCATTTCTTCAGATTGTATGCAAACTCTGTGGAATGGTGTTTTATCGGATGAGTTCCAACCTTTGAGAGGTATTAGGTAGGGGTGCCATTTATCTCCATATTTATTTATTCTATGTATGGAAAGATTGGGACAATATATTCATAAATTGGTTGGAGAGAGGGTTTGGAAACTAATTTTTTATTGCAAGCATGCCCTAGAGGCGGATGGTTTGTTCCTGTTTATTGAAGCTGATATAGAACAAGTAAAAGTTGTTAAAATAATTTAGAACTTTTTGACTTTTCTCGGATCACAAAGTTAATGCCCAAAAGACCAATGTTTTTCTTTTCAAAGGATACTCCTGCTAATATCGCCTTTCACAGTGTGTCACTATTAGTACCTTTAAGTTTGTCCTTGATAGGGTCTATAGATTACTTGATAGTTGGGATGCTAAACTTATTTCGATGGCGGGTCGTGTTACTTTGGTACAATCTATTCTTATGTCAATCCCCAATTATTTTATGCAAACATGTAACACCCTATTATGTCAAACCCGAAAAACGTGATGTCACATTCATTGATAGGGCAACTGTCGATAAATAATTCGTATAAAAATTCAAAACATACAATTACAAATACGAATGCGTTCCAATTCCCATAATTAGAACATACAATGGTTTAATTGTGAAGTTTGAGCATGAATAGGGTTGAATTGTAAATTTTCAAAATATTAGAGTTAGTATCCATACTTGATTGCTTGGTGTCGATACTTTATTTGGTATCATAAAACTATTTGTTTTAAGAAAATTGTTCATATGATCAAGTATCGATAATTAATACCAGAGTATCGGTACTTTTGCACAGAATTGTCAAATACCACTTTTAAAAATGCCTATGCTTGAACTTAACCAATACAAGTAGTATCAATAAGCACTCCAAAATCTGTCATATAACATAAAAAATTAAATTTAAATATACTAATTTAACCACAAACATCAAGGGTACTACATCATAGACGTAACATCAACCAAAAGTGAATGATGGTCCATTACATCCAACTCATTCCCTATTCTAACATTAAAACATATACTAACCAAATCAACTAGACAATATCTAGGCTTATTCCATTTTACTAGTGCAAATTCAATTATCATGCAACTATAACAATCCATTACTACTCATCCTTCAAATTAAGTCACCTACTAGACCTATTTATTCATCATCATGTAACTGCCATCATGATTTTCACACAAGGTATCAAAATCATTCAATACTCTTTATCAACCTATTATGTTATCTCTTACTCATTAACCACTAAAAACATCACAACATATTATAAACACATAATTCATACCATTGTCAAAACATCATATATCACCATTCCAAATAAACTAATTCAATATTTCCACAATTTGGCATCATAACATATCAAATTAGCTTATATAAACTCAACCTAATCAGCCAAGCCTTTTAACCATTTCATAACATTATATTACCTATGTAATCGCATACCCAAATGCCATTTCAAATGTCAAATGCACAATTCAATCCATTTACTAATGCATATGTTTTCCATTAAGCATTATCTTTGTCATAATTCTATCAACATAGATTTCAAGCCATATCACTTTGCAAGTAAACCAAAACAAGTCCTAAGTACATGCCTTACATAATCGGGCCTTAATGCGGTCTAAAGACTACCGAACACATACCAGGATAATGTGAGCTTTGGATGATTCGCTTGATGTGTTCTACAAATTGACAATCTACAAGGAAAGGGAAAACAAATGAGGTAAACATATACAATGCTTAGTAACATGACAAATCAAAAATAAAAAAGGTGAGTTAACATTTAACCTCATCATATAACATTTCAATATGAAATAAACCAAATCACTTAGAATCACATTTCAATACCATACTAAAAACCAAATCAACATTTAACCATATGAACATCATTCTCATAATATCGATCATTCCATCTATTTAACTATTATACATTCAATTTCAATCTAATGTCAATTACCATTTCATTTCCTTATTTGAATTTCGAACCGAATTCTTTGATTTATTACATTTCTATATCGGCCCTCTAGGTTTATATAACTGTTTCGTATAATTTTTCACATACCATCGATATTTATAGATCGCATTATGTATACAAATCATCAAATCATTATATCAACCCAATTTAAATATCATTTATCAAAATTTCATTTTATACCCCTATTAATCTGACTCAGACTTGAATGGATATATGAATCCCACCTATCATACCAATTTGACACCTAGTGCATTATCAGACAATGTCAAAGTAAATATATAGTTTGCGCCCAGTGCTCATCAATGTGTTTGACTCGGTATAACTGAAGTAATTTGGCACCCAGTGCCTCATCGACACTCCAACTATATCTGACTCTACCCAAACAATTAATAAGAATAACAATTTCTCAATTTCATTACATAATTTCATTAACCGATCATCAATTCTCAAATATGATAGCATAACATATAACAATACTGATTCAATTTCACATTTATAAAATTATATAATATTTTCACATATATTCAATTCGGTCATTATCACTTTCAACCGATCTAAATCGAATCAATTTAGCTCATTTCCTCAAATAATCACTTTATCACATAATATATCCTATTTCAGTCCAATTTAAGGTTATTTCCTTAATTATTTCAATTTCAATTAATTGTTCAATTCCTTACTATTTAGTTCATACCTCACCTCTTTGCACCAAATTGCAAACAATTTAATTTACTATCAAGATACTCAAAATCATAATTCAAATATATAGAAAATTAAGTATAATCCTACCATATGAATTTAACTGGACAAATAGAAAAGCGGTCAAGTCTCTAAGGACTAATCAATAATTTTACCTTTTTTCCACGATTACTTCTGATTTGGTTTAATTTTTTAGCTATACAATTTTTCAATTCAATTTATCAATTTCAATCCTCTTATTTCACCCTATTATAAACATATATCAGCTCAATTTTATTATTCGAATGCCCCTAAAGTTTTGCATTTTAATCAATTTAGTCCCTAAAACCAAACTTATCATATCTTCCGAATTTGAACTCCAAAATTTAAACCCACTTCAAATATGTCCCTATACAGCCTCCTATTATCACAATTTACAAAAAAATATTACAATTTCAAATTATTCATAATTTAGTCCCTAAACTCAAAACTAACAATTAGTTTCACAATTTAATCCTTTTTCCATTCCTAAGTTTTTAAAGCATCATTTTAACAACCAAAAGCTTCAATTATCTCTAACGGTGACATTTAAAATCTTTAACATATTTAAAAACGGAGGTACAATAGCTAGATTTAAGTTACAACGATTACAAAAATATAAAATTTACAAAAAATCAAGCTCAAATATACCTACATGGAAAGTTGTGAAACGGCTGAACTCTCCTAGCTCCAAAAATGTTGTTTTCGTAGGAGAATAAGAAAAATGAGGAAGATGATGGCACTTTCCATGTTTTATTATTTTAAACCTTCTAATTTTTATGTTTTTTTAACTAAAAATCAATATAAAATTTCAACTAAACTAATTCCATGGCAAGCCATTATGTCCAAAATTGGCTTATTGTCAAACAAATCCTCCAATAATTAAATCATACTCAACTAATTAAACAATCCACTTAAATTCAACTTTTACAGTTTTACATTTAGTCTCTATACCTTAATTACTAATCAATCAATAAAATTTCCGAACTAATAACCATTATAATAATATAAACCATTCATAAATATTATTAAATAATATTTGCTGACTTAGTCCTCAGAAAATGGAATTTTAAAACTATCATTTTTTGTTCCATTGAAAATGGGTTGTTACAAAACAACTTTGATACCTAGTATTGCAATGAGTTTTATTTGGGGGAGTTCTTCCTTAAGATCTAAACCAACATTAGTGCAATGGGATAACTATTACCAACCTCGGGCTAATGGAGGACTGGGTCTTCGACATTTAAGGCAGTAAAATGAGTCTTTCCTCTTAAAGTTGGGCTTTAATTTCAGTACTAACAAGAATGCTTTATGGGTTCAAGTGATCAGAGATAAATACAAATTTCAGGAGGTATGTCCATTGGTAATTACGTGCAACATAAGCTCTTTTGTATGGAAGTCCATTGCAAAAGTTTGACCTCTCTTACGAGATAGCCTCTGTTGGTCCATAGGAGATGGGAATTCAGTCAAATTTTGGGTTGATGATTGGATTCCTGAGGTAGGTCCTTTGATACTTCATGATCCGAATAATATGGCTCGAGATGATAATCCCATCCTCTAAGATTTGGTTAGAAATGACGGTGAATGGAATTGGAGGTATATTAGAAATCATTTGGACGAACCTTTTTTTGACAAAAAAGCTGGTGTTCTACCCCCTCGTGCACTTGCTGGATCGAATTCATTAGTATCTAAATGGTCTATGAATGGAGACTTAACTGTTAAAATAGCCTATACTTTCTTATCTCATGATTCCTGGAATAGTTCGGACAATAAATGGGAACTTTCTTGGTCCTATGGTGGTTCGCAATGTGTTCGACAGTTTTTATGGCTAATTTTATAAGAGCGACTCCTCTCAAACGTGGAAAGATGCAGACGCAGACTGACGGATGACACTAGTTGCTGCATTTTGGATCTGCAGAAGAAAATATTCTAAGCTCAAGAAGTATGGAAGCAGTTCATTCTGAATTCATTCTACTCCAGGTTCTTATCTCCGTCACTTTTATCTTGAGTGAATGTCAATCTTTCTAATGAACCGAATTTACAATTCAAAGATGTTAATTGGAACACCCTATTCGGTATCCTATGTCGGTTTGTATGGAAACAAGGGAATTCTTTTGTTTTTGAAAATGTTCCTCGTAATTCTGGTATGGTTGTAGGAGTGGGGTTGTGAATGTTAAACATAATAGGGAACCAAAGATTAAGGTTAAAAACCGAATCAGACCAAGCACCTGGCACTCACTAATAGTTAGTTGTGTCAAAATGAACACAAATGGTGCAAGGAAACCTCATACCGGACTTGCCTGCTCAGTTGAGATTGCTAGAGACGGCCATGGCAGATGGATATTTGGCTACGGTCACAATATTGAGAAATGTAGTATTGAACAAGCAAAACTTTGGGCAATCTATAGTGGACTTAAACTGATTTGGTTTGAAGGGTGGAAACTTGTTGTTTTGGAATGTGATTGTTTAATTGCAATTCAAGCAATTAATGATGACTATAAAGGCGTATTGAACAAGGCACTAGTATGCAGAATAAAAGAGCTTTACGCTCGAACATAGATGTTTGAATCGAGCATATTTATAAGGAATCTAATGGAGCGACTAATGCCTTAGTTGGCATGATGTTTGACCATTAATTGAGTCTCCATGAATTTGCTTCTTCTCCCCAACAAATTGATACTTCCATTCAGAATAATTTACAAGATGATATTATTTAATTATTGTTCTCTAATTTAGTACTCTTCTCTCTTAAAAAATAGTTTTAAATTCCCTAGCCTAAAAATCCAGTCAAAATCGTTAAAGAAAATTCAAAATTTTGCATGTCTATCCCGCAAACCATGCGAAAACCAAACACGTATTTCTTTTTTTTTTTTTTTAAATTTCGTCACTAAAAATAGCCATGAATTTTCACCATAAATGATCCTCCCCAACATCATTCTTCTTCAGACCTGCAATAACAGAGCAAATAATAACAATCACCGGCGGATCCCCATTCTCTAGTAATTAAACGCAGGTCTCATTCATTTCCGGAGCGTTTAATAATCCCATTTTTTATAACACCATGGACATGAAGAAGATCTCCACCGCCATCATTGTTGCCGCTGCCTCAATGAGCGCCGTCATGGCCGCTGGTGCACCATCTCCTGCCCCTTCCGCCGGTGGTTCTAGTCCTAGCTTCTCTCCTGGTTCCACCCCAGCATCAGGACCGGATTCCAGCGTAGCTGCCGCAACCTTGCCTGTTCTTGGATCATTGGTTGGGGCTTCCATTGTTTCTTTGTTTTCTTACATGCTGCAGTAAGCTACATGTATCAAAACTGAGCATGTCAACGAATATATTATTTTATTTTTTTTGAAAGAAACATGTGATGAATATTGAATAAAATTGAATAAAATGGAGCTTTGAATAATATTTTGTGTTTACGTTTTACGTTTTGATTTCCGAAATTAAAATTACGATAAATTAAAGTAATTGAATTAACTTTTAAGTTTTAAACATGAAAATAACATTAAATTATTGAACTAATAACCAGCATGTAACAATTTCATCCTTTTGTAATTCTAATATGTATAAAATTTTAGACCAACAAATAAAATTGTTTTATATTTTTATGATAGTAAAACTGTAATTTCACTATTTTAAAATTTTATAAATTACAAAGGGGCCTAAATGAAAAAGTTTTCATTTTAGGGGAGGCCGAGGCCTTGCTAACCCTGTATGATTTATGTATCTGACAAGGTTTAGTTTGTTTAGCTCCGATGGGGTTAAAAATAACAATTGAGTATGTGCTTGGATTCAACCCGACCTGAAAACTGGGCCTAAAATTTTACCCAAATTTGACCTGAATAAAAACGCTAAAACCCGAGTCTGGCGCGGCCTGTCTGTATTAAAATTTTTTTATATTATTATTTTTATATAAAAATAAATTCAAAAAGAATAATACATCAAATACAATAAAATAAGAGTTATAATAACAACAAAATAATAGCAATATAATAGCAAAACGCCACAAAAATAGTGGCAAAACAACAACAAAAACAGTGAAAATAGCAGCAAAAAGCAGTAGGTTTTTTTTACAAATTCGACCAGGCCAAAAAAAGTTTACCCAATGCCTGACTCGTTTAGAAATCAGGCCTCATTTTTTTTGCCTAAACTCATTTTTCGAGCCTATATTTTTGCACAAATCCTTTCACTTTTTGAGTGGATCTTCGGGCCAGGTGACTCGACCCATGATTAGGTTTAGATACAAAAGGAAAGAAAAAGTTGGTGGGGTTGTAATCCTCCAATGAAAAAGTAAAGCCTCTGTGCAATGAAGTTGAATCCCATTTATACATCCAAGTGATTGAGTTGAGCATGATTGGGCAATAAAGTGCCAAATCGTGCCACGTTCAAGGTAAACTTAAATCCAAATGAATTTTTAGTTGGGTAACCAAAATAGAACAATAGACATGATTGGGTGACAATTTTTATATACCCGTAAAAGATAATTTTCAACATAATGAGTTAATTTGTACATTTCGAAATATATAAAGACTAATATACTCATTTTTTTAATAAAAATACCAAAATGCAATCTTCCCCAAATACGGAAACTTAACTAATAATTTTACCTTCATAGTCTTATATTCATCTCAATAAAACTTACCATCCGACCATTTATCATTGTACATCTTATTATATATTATTTACATATAAATTTTAGAATCTCTCACTTTACTTTACCATTAAGGTTTCGTAAAAGAATCATATCCGTCGAAATCAAATTTATAATTTTAAAATAATAATGAAAAAAACATATTCAAATAATTTAATTAAATTTAAATAAAAATTCATTATCATTTAATCTTAAATTTTAAAATCTCATTATCTAAAATCGTTAAAAAATATTAAAAAATTTGCATGTCTATCCCGCAAATCATGCGAGAACCAAACACGTAATTTTTAAAAAAAAAAATTCGTCACTAAAAATAGCCATGAATTTTCACCTATAAAAGATCCTCCCCAACATCATTGTTCTTCAGACCTGCAATAACAAAGCAAATAATAACATTCACCGGCGGATCCCCATACTCCAGCAATTAAACGCAGGTCTCGTTCATTTCTGGTGCGTTTAATAATCCCTTTATACGCCATGGACATGAAGAAGGTCTCCACCGCCATCATTGTTGCTGCCGCCTCAATTAGCGCCGTCATGGCTGCCGATGCACCTGCTCCCTCCCCTTCCGCCGGTGGTTCTATTCCTAGCTCCTCTCCCGGTTCTGCCCCAGCATCAGGACCAGATTCCAGCGTGGCTGCCGCAGCCTTGCCAGTTCTTGGATCATTGGTTGGGGCTTCCATTGTTTCTTTGTTTTCTTACATGCTACATGTATGAAAAATCAACATGTGAACGAATATTATATTTTATATTTTATATTTTATTTTTTGAAAGAAACATGTGATGAATAATGAAAAATTGAAATGGAGCTTTGGAAAGTATGTTGTGTTTATGCTTTTACTTTTCCATTTATTCAAAACAATGAATAACATGAAAATAACAATGAATTATTGAACTAATTAGTATGTAATTAGATAAATGTGGGCTTTATTGGTCTAGTAATAAAATTAGCTCTCTAATATTTATACATTCTACCGATTTGATCTTAAATATAAAATTAAACAAATTTAGCCCTCAATGTTTACAAAATTTATTTTTAATTATAATTTTAAAAAATAATAAATTTGACCCTCAATATTTATAAAATCTATCAATTTAGTCCTACCTCTAAAATTTAAATATATGTTTGTATAAAAGAAATTCATTTTTAGCCAATAAGGACCCAATGGATTAAATAGTAATTGAACTGAAGTGTATATCCACCTTGAGAAACCAAATTCTTCAAATTTCATTAGATTGGTTGGTTGAATTGATTAAATAGTAAATTGGTTCGATTATTTAATAATAGCTAACAAGACAAAAGCTGTAACAAAATTATTTAAAATTAAATAAAACATATTTCTCTAAATATATTTTTATTGGATTTTTAAACAAGAAATTGGGTTTTCTTTCCTATGTTTTGATTGATTTTCATCTTTGTAAATATAAAATTTTCAAAAATTTATTTTATATGTCTTATTTATGAAAAATTCTTAGTCATTATTAATCAATGTTTTTAAAATGTAGAACCATATAGTTTTAGGTTGAATCAAGAAATAAAAATTTAATTAATTTGATATGAACAAAACAAAAAATAATAAGTGGGTGACCAAAATAGAATACAACGAAAGACATAGTTAACTGATCATTTTTATAGTTTACCTATAAAAAAATAATTTTCAGCATAGATTTACCGTTCCACGTCATCATTTAATAGATAAAATTTAAAGGATGATCCAATTTGCACGTTTCGAAATACATAAAGGCTAATTTAGCCACTATTTTAATAAAAGGGCTGAAATGCAATACACCCTAAGTACAGGAGCTTACTTAGTACTTTTTTTTTTTATAATCTAATTCAACCGTGAAAGTATAAGTTGATATAATGGTTAGAACTACCCATAACTCATCCAAGCTTTTCAATAGGAGGATAAACCCGCTCGAACTCACATTCTCCTATATCGACAATGATGTTTAACTATCAATTGGATCTTCATGAATTTATTCCTCAACAAATTGATATTTCCATTCTGAATAATTTACAAAATGTTATTGATTGAGGTAATTATTATTCTGTAATTTACTACTCCTCTTTCTCTTACCAAAAAAAAAAAAATTAAAATCCCCTAACCATAAAATCCAGTCAAAATCGCTAAAACAAATTCAAAAATTTGCATGTCTATCCCGCAAACCATGCAAAAACCAAACACGTAAATTTTTTTTAAAAATTTCGTCACTAAAAATAGCCATGAATTTTCACCTATAAATGATCCTCCCCAACACCATTCTTCTTCAGACCTGCAATAACAAAGCAAATAATAACAATCACCGGCGGATCCCCATTCTCCAGAAATTAAACGCAGGTCTCGTTCATTTCCGGTGCGTTTAATAATCCCTTTATACGCCATGGACATGAAGAAGGTCTCCACCGCCATCATTGTTGCTGCTGCCTCAATGAGCGCCGTCATGGCTGCCGGTGCACCTGCTCCTTCCCCTTCCGCCGGTGGTTCTAGTCCTAGCTCCTCTCCTGCTTCCGTCACAGCATCAGCACCAGATTCCAGCGTGGCTGCCGCAACCTTGCCTGTTCTTGGATCATTGGTTGGGGCTTCCATTGTTTCTTTGTTTTCTTACATGCTGCAGTAAGCTACATGTATCAAAAATGAACATGTGAACGAATATTTTATTTTATTTATTATTTTTTGTAAGAAACATGTGATGAATATTGAAAAAATTGAAATGGAGCTTTGAAAAGTATTTTGTTTTTATGCTTTTACTTTTCGATTTATTCAACTAATAACATGAAAATAACAATGAATTATTGAACTAATAAATGGTATGTAAATAGATAAATGCAGGGGAAGTTGGAAATTTTTTTTTAGGGAAATAAAGGTTAAAGTATATATTTTATTAGAGTTAAAATACGTATTTAATTATATTTTATGGTATTTAAAATGATTAAATTGAAAATTTAGCAATTTTGGGGTTAACTTATAATTTATCATATATTTAAGGGTAAATTATAAAAATAGTCACTTTTGTTTGCCTTAGGTTACATTTTAGTCACTTATATTTGAAATGTTACGTTATCGTTTGTTAGAAAGTGGTCACTCTGCCATTAAACTCCGTTATCTCTCTAACGGCAATCCTAAGTGGTAGTCCAAATCGATTTTAAATGCCAACTTGGATGCCTAATTGGTACGAGAATAGGTTTTTAATTAACTAAATTTAATTAATTGTAAATTTTAAATTAATTACACATTGAATTGGAAAACAAAAACCGTTCGTCTCCTTTTTCTTTTAGATTTTTTTTCATTTTGACTAAAAAAAACTATTCTCATCCCAGTTGGACATCCAAGTTGGCATTTAAAACCCATTTAGACTGCCATCTAGGGTTGTTGTTAGGAAGGTAACGGAGATGAATGACAAAGTGATTACTTCGTAACAAAACGATAATACAAGTGACTAAAACATAACATTTCAAATAGAAGTGACTAAAATGTATTATAAGACAAACAAAAGTGACTATCCCACATAGGATTGTCGTTAGGGAGGTAATGGAGCTGAACGGCAGAGTGACTACTTCATAACAAAATGATAATGTAAAAGACTAAAACGTAACATTTCAAATATAAATGACTAAAATATAATCTAATACAAACAAAAGTGACTATTTTTACAGTTTACCTTATATTTAACTTATGTTTTTATGAATTTTTGAGAGTCCAAACCCATTTAAGAGAGGGTGTAAAGCCCTTATCAACCCCCTCCTTTTGCCTCCTACCACTAAAGAGGGTGAAGATAGGAATGAAGACAAAGAGGGTGTTTAAATATATTTGTATTTATTTTATAGTTGTAATTAATTGAATTCTTTATTATAATTGATTGGACATATATTTATAGTTGTTTTATAATTGCATTTTCTTTGTACTTTCTGAATTTAGAAAAAACTTCAAATTTGACTCATGTTAATTTTGTGGTCTATTTTACTATTAAAATATAATAGTATGGAAAGACGCGGATTGACGGATGCATTTGTGGATTTGTAGAAGAAATTTATTTCATGTACTTCATGATTGTTCCAAAGCTGAGGATAGTTCATTCCGATTTCATTTTACTCCAAGTTCTTATGTCCGTCACTTTTATCTTGGGTGAATGTCAACCTTTCTAATAAACTAAATTTACATTTCAAAGATGTTAATTGAATCACCTGTGAGGTATACTATGCTAGTTTGTATGGAAACAAAAGAATTCTTTTGTTTTTGAAAATGTTCCTCATAATTTTAGTATGCTTGTAAGATCGGCTTGGAGTTGAGTTGTGACTGTTAAACATAATAGGGAACCAATGATTAAGGTTAAAAATTGAATTGAACCAAACACCTAACAGCAACCAATAATTGATTGCGTCAAAATGAACATAGACGGTGCAGCGAAACCTTATATCAAACTTGCCTGCTCAGCTGAGTTTGCTAGAGACAACCATGGTAGATGGATATTTGGCTATGATTGTTTAACTATAGTTCAAGCAATTAATGGTGACTATAAAGGTTTAGTGAAAAGGGAACTAGTATGCAGAATAAAAGAACTTTGCGCGGTTCACATCAAGCATATTTAAGGAAATCTAACGGAGTGACTAATGCCTTGGTTGAAATGATGTTTGACAATAATTGGGTCTCCATTAATTTGTTTTTTCTCCCCAACAATTGATACTTCCATTCTAAATAATTTGCAAGATGATGTTGATGTAATTACAGTTAATTTACTACTCTCTTTCTCTTAAAAAAATATTAAAATCCCCCTATCTAAAAAATCCAGTCAAAATCGTTAAAAAAATATTTAAAAAATTTGCATGTCTATCCCGCAAACCATGCGAGAACCAAACACGTAATTTTAAAAAAAAAATTCGTCACTAAAAATAGCCATGAATTTTCACCTATAAAAGATCCTCCCCACCATCATTGTTCTTCAGACCTGAAATAACAAAGCAAATAATAACAATCACCGGCGGATCCCTGTAATTAAACGCAGGTCTCATTCATTTCCGGTGCGTTTAATAATCACTTTATACGCCATGGACATGAAGAAGGTCTCCACCGCCATCATTGTTGCTGCCGCCTCAATGAGCGCCGTCATGGCTGCCGGTGCTCCATCTCCTGCCCCTTCAGCCGGTGGTTCTAGTCCTAGCTCCTCTCCTGGTTCCGCTCCAGCATCAGGACCGGATTCCAGCATGGCTGCCACAACCTTGCCTGTTCTTGGATCATTGGTTGGGGCCTCCATTGTTTCTTTGTTTTCTTACATGCTACAATAAGCTACATATATGAAAAATGAACATGTGAACGAATGTTTTATTTTATTCTTTTTGAAAGAAACATGTGATGAATACTGAAAAATTTGAATAAAATGGAGCTTTGAATAATATTTTGTGTTTATGCGTTTTCGATTTATTCAACTAATAGCAATGAATAAGATGAAAATAACAAACTAATAACTAGTATGTAATTAGATAAATGCACGGCGAGATTAAAAAATATATATTTTTATGAGAGTTAAAATACTTATTTAATTATATTTTATGGTATTTAAAATGATTAAATTGAAGTTTTAACAATTTTGGGGTTAAATTATAACTTTATCATATATCTAACTTGTGCTTTTATTAATTCTGAAGAGTCTGAACTTTTTGGACATGCCTTTGAGTTGGACCGAATGACCCAGTCTATGATTAAGTCTTGATACAAAAAGAAACGGACAAGCTAATTTGTATATTTCGAAATATATAAAGACTAGTTTGCTCATTTTTTCAATAAAAGGGCTGAAATGCAATCTTCCCCTATGTATAGGAGCTTAACTAACAATTTTACCTTTATAGTCTTATATTCATCTCCACAAAAACTTACCGACCATTTATCATGGTATATAATATTTTTTAGTACATCTTATTATATAATATTTGCATATAACTATAATATTTACATATAAATTATCAGAATCATCTCGCTTTACTTTAGCATTACGGTTTTAGTTTAGAAAATTATCTATTCAAAATTAATAAATATAAAATTTATGGAATTAGTCGGTTGAATCTTAGCTCAATTGTCATAGACATTGTTACCAATGCATAAGGACGTATATATATATATATATATTTTTTTTTTTACTAAGCCCATTTTTTGAATTTATATTTTTATTCAAATCTTTCCAATTTTTAGGTGGGCCTTTAGACCGGGCCGAATAGTCCGATCCATGAATAAATCTACATTTATCATAGTACATAATATTTTTTTAAGTACATCTTATTATATAATATTTACATATAAATGATTAGAATCGTCTCACTTTACTTTAGGTTTTAATTAAAAAATATCCATTCAAAATAAATAAATATAAAATCCATGGAATTAATACACATTAATTCCACCTCACAACCCGTTTCGTAAAAAAAAAATCATATCCGTCTAAATCAAATTTTACAATTTTAAAAATAATAATGAAAAAAATAAAACATATTCAAATAATTTAATTAAATTTAAATAAAAATTCATTATCATTCAATATTAAAACATATTCGATTGGATCGAGCCATTGGTAATGGTGAGTGGTGTCATACCTTTTCTGATGCCTTGGTGTTTCACCTTCCACGGCTGAAGTCAGATCATAGGCCTATTATCATTTCTATGACTAATCCTAGTTCTGTTCGTTGTGTAAGGCCATTCCATTTCTTGGCTTCTTGGATTAATAATCCGAATTTTGATAAACTTGTTCGAGAAAAATGGAGGTTTGGGCCAAATATTGCACACAATCTTGCCTCTTTGATGGAGGTTTTCAGAAAGTGGAACTTTGAGATTTATGGTCACATTGGTCATAGGAAAAGGCTTCTAGCTAATCGTATTGCTAAGGTTCAAGCTGCTCCAGATAGGAGGTCTTCCATTTTCCTTTTGAATCGGGAACACGACTTGTGGATTGAGTATGAAACGGTCTTGGATGAAGAAGAAAGCCTAAGGAGACAAAAGTCGAGAGTGGATTAGGCCTAGTTTGGTGATCGCAACACTAAATATTTCCATAATAAAACGATCCGAATGCGTAATTTCAATAAGATTTTAACTTTGAAAGTGGGAGACTCTTGGTGTTATGATGATGTGATCTTGTAGGAGGAAGCAATTCGTTATTCTTCATCTCTTTACTCGTTGGATGATCAAGCTCATTTCTTGTTTCCGTTGCGGGGTCGGTTTCCAAAGTTGGTGCAAAATTCTATTGATTCATTGACTATGGATGTGTCAGATGAGGAAATTTGCAATGCTCTTTTTAGCATGGGTCCCTTGAATGCCTCGGGACCGAATGAGCTTCATGCGTTATTCTATTAGAGTCAATGGAGTATTGTTGGTTTTCATGTTTGCAGTTGGGTTCGAAGTGAGTTCTCAGGGTCTCCTCTCGATCATTCGATAGACAAGACATTGTTGGTCCTTATTCCGAAAACTTATAATCCGGAGTCCTTATCCCAATACCGGCCAATTAGCCTCTGTAATGTCTAGTATAAGATTGTAACAAAGGTAATAGCCAATCGATTCAAACTTGTTTTCCCTCTTCTCATTGCTCAGAATCAAGTAAGTTTTGTTGCAGGAAGATAGATAACTGACAACATTATCATTGCCCAAGAGATAGTTCACTCTATACGAACTAAGAAAGGCAAGAAGAGTTGGATGGCTATTAAGGTGGATCTCGAGAAAGCCTATGACAGGATTCGGTGGGACTTTATTGCAAACACTTTATTGGATACAGGTATTCCTTCGTCCTTATCAAATGTTATTATGAACTGTGTTTCTACTCCGTCTATGCAGATCATGTGGAATGGTAATACTACGGAGGAATTCCAACCAACGAGAAGTATCCGGTAGGGATGCCCATTATCTTCGTATATTTTCGTTCTATGTATGGAGAGACTGGGACTGCTTACTCATAAAGAGGTTAAGGATAAGACGTGGAAACTTTTTCAGTTGGTAAAAATGGGCCGCCAGTGTCACATATATGAATCAAGCTATAAGAATTCGGAATGTTCTAAGGCTTTTTGGAGCAGCGTCGGGGCATAAAGTCAATGGGCCAAAAACTAACATTTTCTTTTCAAAGATTATTGAGGTTAATGTTTCTGCTAAATTTGTAGTACATTGGGATTTAGCATGACTGGTGATTTGGATTTTTATTTGGGTGTACCGTTATTTCATCGACGAGTTACAATGAACACTTTCCATTTTGTTATTGACAAGATCTGGAGGAAGTTGGATAGTTGGGATGCTAAGCCACTTTCAATGGTAGGTCGAGTCATTGTAACTTGTCGATGAAATAACGGTACACCCAAATAAGAATTCGAAATGTTCTAAGGCTTTTTGGAGCAGCGTCGGGGCATAAAGTCAATGGGCCAAAAACTAACATTTTCTTTTCAAAGATTATTGAGGTTAATGTTTCTGCTAAATTTGTAGTACATTGGGATTTAGCATGACTGGTGATTTGGATTTTTATTTGGGTGTACCGTTATTTACAATGAACACTTTCCATTTTGTTATTGACAAGATCTGGAGGAAGTTGGATAGTTGGGATGCTAAGCCACTTTCAATGGTAGGTCGAGTCATTTTGGCACGATCAGTCTTGCTATCAATCCCTAACTACTTCATGCAATCTGTTAAGATTCCTATTTCTGTCTGTAATGAGATTGAAAATAGAGCTTAAGGTTTTATTTGGGGGAGTTCCAATACAAATCAACAGCCTTCTTTAGTTAGGTGGAATGATTGTTGCCAACCACTTTCTAATGGAGGTTTAGGTATCAGGAGGTTTACAGTCCAGAACGACTCTTTTCTACTCAAGTTGCACTACACCAAAATAGGCTTTTAGCAGCACTTTTAGCGGTGTTTGGACCAAAAACGCCGCTAATAATCGAGAAATAGCGGCATTTTAGGAAAATCGCCGCAAAAAATAACAAATAGTGGCATTTTCTTGGAAAACACCACAAATATTAAAAGCAAACGGCGTCGTTTGCTGGCCTTTCGGACGAATTAGTGGCGTTTTTAGTAAAGCGCCGCTAATGCTCTGGTTATTAGCTGTGTTTTTTAAAAAGCGCCGCTAATGGTCAGTGTTTTTAGCGGCGCTTTTAATATAGCGCCGCTAATGCTAAGACTTTTAGTGGCGTTTTTTGAAAATCTCCGCTAATCTAGGTGTTTTAGCGGCGTTTTTGTTGAAGCGCCACAAAAACAATTTATCTTAATTGAACTATTATTTATATTATTTAAATGAAATTAAACTTATTTCTAATAGAATATTTAAAATCTTCAAGAAAAAATAACAGGTATAAATAATTTGAAATAAAACACATGGAAAAATTAAAATACTATTATTTAAAATAATTTTAAAGTTTGTTGGGTACATGATTACTAATTGTTTTTAATTTATATATTAAAAATTTGAAATTATTATCGTAATTAAAAGAGATAGTATTAATTTAAATTTAAAATATTGAATTAAGCGTATCATCACTATAGTTAATTTAGGGTTTTAGGTTTTAGGGTATATATATATATGATATTATTAATTTAAGATTTTAGGTCAGTTAATTTAGGGTTACTATTTTAAGGTTATTATTATAATTGATTAGGAGTATATATATTGGATTTAGGGATATGGTTTAAGGGCTGAGATATAATGTTTAGGGGTTAGGGTTGGGGTTAGCACTTAGGGGTTATTAGGAGTTAAGGATTTAGGGTTTAATTTAGCTATAGGGATTTAGCTAGGGCTCGGGTTAGGGAACGTATTGGGTTTAGATTAATTAGTTTTTTTAAATTATATTTTAAATATGTTCTTATATAATTGTAAAAGAGGTAATAATAAATTGGGGTTTAATTTCCTCACAAATAAAAAAGCTTTATGGGTTATTTTCCTGAGAGCTAAATACAAAATAGTTGATGATTTCCTGGTTGACATTACAAAGAATTGTTGTTCCTTTCTTTGGAGATAACTTGCTAAGATTTGGCCACTTTTGCGCAAATGTGTTGCATGGTTTGCGGGTGATGGTAATCGTATCAAATTTTGGACTGATAATTGGGTCATTGAGGTTGGACCTTTGATTAATTTTTGCCATATCATCTCGCTTATTAATGAATCCATTTCTCTTAGGGAAATGGTGTCGATGGACGAGGATTGGAACCGGCAGTACCTAAGATGTTTCTTAGATGATATTATTTTATCTTACATTGCAGGTATTCCAGTTCCTAATTGCCTAGTTGGTCCCGATTCAATGATATCACAATGATATTTTAATGGGAGTTTATCAGTTAAGTCTACCTATAATTTTCTCAGTAAAGATGCCTTGAATCCTTCGTAAGATAGTTGGAAAATCGTGTGGTCTTTTGCAAGGCCACAACGTGTAAGACAATTTCTTTGGATGGTTTTCAAGGAACGCTTATTAACTAATGTGGAACATTGTAGAAGAGGTATGTCAGATTCTTCTTCTTGTAAGTTTTGCAGATGTAAAAATGAATCTATTATTCATTCCTTAAAGGATTGTTGTAAGGTAAGAGATATTTGAGAGCAGGTTATTCCTCCGAGATTATTGCATCGTTTCTTCTCTTACTTGCTAAAGACTGGCTAAGGGTTAAGTTGAGGAATGTATTTGGCTTAGTTTTTCATGAACTTGATTGAAGGTCTCTCTTTGGTATACCCTGTTGGAAGATTTGGAAACATAGATGTTTGTATGTGTTCCAGGATGTTTCGTTTAGTAAAGATTTTATCCTTCACTCTTCATGGAATTAGGTTAATGCTCTAAGTGCACAGCTGGAAGACCGGATGATTGTTCCAGAAGACAAACTAGGTGTACCCGATGGATCCCTCTTCCGACGGGTACCATTAAACTGAATACTGATAGGGCCCATGATCCAGTATTGAGTTTGGCAGCTTCGGCAGCAGTGGTGAGAGATGAATTTGGCAATTGGACTCATGGAGTAAGTAGAAATATTGGTAGGTGTGGTGTGGAGCAAGCGGAGCTTTAGGTGATCTATAATGGGCTTATTATGGCATGGGATGCCCAATGGCGAGATATCTTAGTGGAAACAGATTGTGTACTTGCCTTTAAAGGAATAACTGGCGAATTGAGAGGGTGTGTTCAGAGAGATTTAGCTCTTATAATTCGAGAGTTAATAAGTTGTGATTTAAATGTTGTCTTCAAATAGATCCCAAGAGAAGTTAACTCTATAGCACACTCGTTGGCTAGTATGATGAAAGAAGCACCGGTTGGCACACAGATATTTCATAGTGCCCCTTCTTTAGTCAGTCATCTTGTAAGGATGGATAGCATGTCTGGGTGTTCGAATCCCGTTATATATTTCTTGTTAGTTTTTTAATCCTTTTCTTGTTACCAAAAAAAAAAATTCCCTTCTTATTATAATTTATCAAAAATCTCCTTATCTAAAAACCAGTCAAAATCGTTAAAAAAATATTTAAAAAAATTGCATGTCTATCCCGCAAACCATGCGAAAACCAAACACGTAATTTTTTTAAAAAATTTCGTCACTAAAAATAGCCATGAATTTTCACCTATAAAAGATCCTCCCCACCATCATTGTTCTTCAGACCTGCAATAACAAAGCAAATAATAACAATCATCGGCGGATCCCCATTCACCGGTAATTAAACGCAGGTCCCTCTCCTTTCCGGTGCGTTTAATAATCACTTTATACGCCATGGACATGAAGAAGGTCTCCACCGCCATCATTGTTGCTGCCGCCTCAATGAGCGCCGTCATGGCTGCCGGTGCACCATCTCCTGCCCCTTCAGCCGGTGGTTCTAGTCCTAGCTCCTCTCCTGGTTCCGCTCCAGCATCAGGACCGGATTCCAGCGTGGCTGCCGCTACCTTGCCTGTTCTTGGATCGTTGGTTGGGGCTTCCATTGTTTCTTTGTTTTCTTACATGCTGCAGTAAGCTACATGTACGAAAAATCAACATGTGAACGATTTTTTTTTTTTTTTGAAAGAAACATGTGATGAATATTGAAAATATTGAATAAAATGGAGCTTTGAATAATATTTTGTGTTAATGTTTTACTTTTCGATTTATTGAACTGATAACAATGAATAACATGAAAATAACAATGAATTATTTAACTCGAATTTTTTAAAAATCGAAATTAAAATATACATTTTATGAGAATTAAAATATGTATTTAATTATATTTTTATAATTTTTACAAAATAGATTAAAAGGGATCAAATGTTAATAGACTCTAAATTATATAAAGTAATTAAGAAATTTTAAAATTTTGAGACACCAAATAAAAATATACTATTTTGAAAGAATAAAAATATTTATAATAGTCCCCTATTTAAGAATTAAAAACTCTATAAAAACATTAAAAAATAACTCTAAAATATAGTTTTACCTGCAATAAAATTAAATATATTTATAATCGATAATTAAATTACATTAGTATAAAATTATTAATTTTAATATTTTTAATTGATACATACAATCAAAATTGTGTATCACCAAATAAGAAAACTAGTTCTTTTTTATATATATAACTAGGATTTACAGACTTAAGTATGATATTAACACAAAAGGAAAGATGATTATTGTCATGAGTTTTCTATTATAACCCTCCTTTAAGTATTTTATGTTAAAATCTAAAGGGAATAAATAATATGTTGTTATTCCTTTAAAAAATTTGATTAAGTTTTAGTTCAGTTGGCATTATTGTCATTGTAAAAATTAAAAAGACGTAGATTTGAAGGTGTTTAAGCATGCATTTTCAACTAATTTAAGAGTTTAGAGAATCATAATTAAAATTAGATATTATATTAAAAGTTAAAAATTAAGGTAAAAATTTGAAGTAAGAATATTCAATTACCCTTTCTTTTAATTCAAATCTACACTTAAAATCTTTAGTTGAATTATAATGTCATGAAATAATTCGACATCAATTCTGTTGATAAATGACTAAAACTTATTATTTTTAAATTTTAATTTTACCACAGTGAACACAGTAAACATTTTAAGGGGTTTGAAATTAAATTTTAATTTTATTATAATAAAATACAATTTCAATATTTGAATAGCCTATATCTTTATAGTTTTGAAAGGATTAATCAAATTTTTATCATTTTAAGGGGTCAAAGTATAATTTTATCTTTAATAATTTAAATTTTTAAAATTTAAAAATTTAGATGAAAATTTTCCATTGTGAGGGGACC